>NC_063450.1:4889891-6251277 GCF_020379485.1 Brassica napus | reverse complement strand
TACAAACGGAATAAATTCGAAAATATGAAATTTTAGATTATAAAAATGGAAGTTATGGGAGTTTTTAGATGAAAATGAAGAGGAAATGAGAGAACATGAAGATTTGTTAGTTTAGAAAAAGAAAAAGTGGTTACGAATTGAATTCTTGAGCTTTTAAGAGCTTAAAAATGGTGATTGAAAAATTGATGATAATGACATTGTTGTAAATAGGAAGAAATGTTTAGGGTGTAATAGGTTTTTCCCATTTTTGAAATAATTAAATAATTAATTAATATTGACACTTTTGTAAATAATTCAAAAATATAAAGAAGATTTGGAACTTCTAAGGGTGAATAGTAATGACAAAAAAAAAGAGATTGGTTTTGGGGTTGACTCCAAATTGTAGGTTGGTTTTGGAATAAACTTGTAGTGTGTTTTAACTTCTAAAGATAAACAAGCACCAACGATAAGTTAACCAAATGGTTAAAATCACCCACCTAGTAAAGATTTAAAAGATTATATGTTCGATTTCTACTGGAAAGAATCTTCTCTCTTGAAAAGATTTAATCTTATTTAATATGGTTTAAGAAATGTGTCGCTTCGACCTTCTAGTCATTTAATATATATATATATATCTTTACTAATAAAATAGGCTTTAGTCCCTCCTTGGAGCAAATGATGACACGTGTCATTCATACATTAGCTGCGTTTCTGTTTATTTGTTTCGATTGGGCTGTGCGGTTTTGTAATAATTTTCGTTTGGGCTTTAAACATTTCGAGCCCAGTAATGAATAAATGTTTCTTCCTCGCTTTGTTTTAGAGCGATAGACTTCACCGACGAGCTCCAGGATCTTTGAACGACGCAAAACTTTTCGATTTCTTATCCGTAATGGCGAATTGATTCCTAATTCTCTCACAGGAATTAACCCACTCCTCCACTCTGCAGAATTCAATCGACCTAATCAGATCCCCAAAGTAACCGGCTCAAGCTACGACTATAAATATCCACAATAACAGCCATGAACATCACAGCTTGAACGAGATCAAGGAGAATAGCCTGTTCTACTAACCGATTACTGCAATGGTGAATTCCTTCATCCTATTTGCCGATTTGAAAGCCAGGCGCTACTCCAACTCTGCATAAGTTCGTTTTGCTGAGGTTTTGGGCGTTTCCATGATTCTCACAGATTCATTACAGTCATTCTCTCAAAAGAAGGTCACAATCTCAACCAACCATTGACACCTCTCAGCTATAGCTTAGCGAATTGCAGCAAGATCGTAGTCACCGAGGCCTTTTTTGTTTTTGCGAAGTTCAGAGTGTGGAGAAATGTGGTGTATTTATGGGCGTCGACATGCTGCTTTTTGATAATAACGTATTATCGACGCTGATTGTGTTTAATCATTACCATCATAAAGTTCTTCTTGACTTATATTAAAAGTATAAATCTTTTTCTCCTAGAGGTATTTCTCATTCTAGCCTCTGTAATCGTCTATAGGCTGAAAAACATATGAAATCAATCCCCAACAGTCTTTAGTATATGTCACCTGTTCCTTGGTATCTCAACTCTGAAAAGTCGGGTAGGCTATTGCATGCTTACTTGATTCTCTGCATTGTTTTGCTTGGCATGTACACTGAATACTCTGTTTTTTTTCGTTGGTTTGACAGTGTCTGAAGCATCAAAGGAAATGGAAGAGCGTTCCCAATTACACAAAGTCATGGTATGACAGAGGTCCAGAGATCTACCAAGCTGAAAAATACAGGAAGGGGGCACGTAAAAGTATGCCTTTCTCTTATTTTGAAACCTTGGTTAAATTGACAGATAAAAAAAATCGTGTTTTTTTGTTTGTTTTTGTTTTGAACTTGTTTTTGTTTCTAACTTTTCCCGTTTCTTTAAATTGTGATGTAAGACGCACAATGCTAAGGCGTGTATGGATAGACCGTGAACTCGACTGTGATGGCAAGAGGGACAGATGGAATTGATACGATCCTTCAATCTACCATCTTTATAAAGCAAAAGAGGATGAGCGAAGAAGTATCTCGAGAGTCTACATGTCAACATGTCTCTCTAATCTTTATGAAGCAAAAGAGGATGAGCGAAGAAGTATCTCGAGAGTCTACATGTCCACATGTCTCGCTAATTGTTTACATTAATGTCACATACCATGTGTGTCTTTGTGTGCACCAGCCGGAAGTGTCTCCGCAAGTGGGATGTTTTACACTGGTGTAAAGAAGCTCGAGACTGTAATGGTGGACGCAGTATGCTTTAGCACCTTCACAAGTTTACTCATAGTCCAGAGCTAATCCCACGTAACTCATTGGCATGCAGACTCATTTTCGTTTGCTGCTACGCATAACTTAGTTATCTCAGTTCAAGTTTTACAAATAAGGGTTTAGATATTTGGTCCACCATAAAGTTTAAGATCGTGTGCCTCCTTTTTTTTGTAACTTATGTGTGTCTGTCTCCCTTTTCATTATGTTACTTCTTAATCTTTCTCATATTTAATATGAAATTCACATTTTGACAACAAAAAAAACTCTAGGAGACACTTGGTAAGGTCCAAATTATAATTTGGGAGATTAGGTTAAGATTCACCTAACCTAAATGTTCTATGTGATTGGAAAAAAAGTAATCAGCACCTTTAAAAACAACAATTGTAAGGTAATCCCACTCAAGAGTAAACTATTGTAAGGTAGTCCACTCAGAGTCATTAATTTAAATGTGCTACTCACCTGTATCAATAGAATGTTGAAGTCATTAATAAGAAGAGTTCTCACAGTCACATTTAATAAATAAACGCTTCAAGAATACAGCTATCTTAGGACTTTTATGCTTAATTATTTACTTTTTCTTCAATTGGCGTCTGGATTTATACATGGAGATATAGGGTGTGGTAACTGGTGACGCCATCTACGTAAGGTTCAATATTAGTAGCGAATCGTAGAGGTCTCTTCCCATCAGTCGCTAACGTACTTCTCCATTATTTATGTTCTGACAAGAGGACACTTCCTAATTTACGTGAGTTATACCCGAAACATGGAATTGATAACAAGTCTCAAAGCTTATGGAGCAGCAAAATTAGTAAGAAACAAAATGATGGATATCCAGAAATCATTGAAAAATCATTGTAAGTTTCAAAACAGAAACTCTGCAGTTTTGATGTGCATAATTGTTTGCTTAATGGCATATTCTTTGATTGTTTTGCGCTGGAATATAAAGCTAATATGTTGTTTTGTTCTATTTTGTTATGTAATTATATATGATTTTCTATGTTTGATTAGATAGGAATTATATACTTGCATTCAATACAGCCAACACAGAAAATATTAAAAACTTAGTTACTTTCTTTAGTTTGTCGTTCAAAGAAAAAAAAAATTCAAAAAACATTTGTATCCAGTTTGGTTCATCTTAATTTCTAGATTATTAATGATTACGCTTTATTTGATATCATAGGGTATGAAACTCAAGTAAAGTTCTGCTAGAAATGTAATATTTTATTAATTTATAACACCATTAATCTATAAAAATATTTTCAATTAGCATGAGGGAAATTTCCAACAATTTTTTTATCATAAAAAGTTCAACCAATGCTAAAATAATCTACAAAAGCATAATTAGTCAAACATTAGAAACTAAACAAAATTTTCATTATAAATTGAAAATCTAATATAAACTGAAACAAACATATATTATAAAACATCATTTGTTGTTACATAATATATACTAATTATTATTTATGACATCATTGAAACTATTCATATATTACTTTAAAATATAACTTTTTTCTAATTTTATCACATTAGATTTGATTTTAAATTGATTTATCTTGGAAGTGGTTGTATTAATTTATTATCATGAAAAGTTAGTTATTGTAATAATATAAAATCGGATACTCTTAGAAATAAAAAAATATTAGTTGTTCTTACTTTAGATTTCTTCAATTACATCAAACTGAAATGAAAATCAAATATAAAAAAATATAAATCATTATATTTTCCTTAATTTTTAATTTAATAATTTTGTGTTTTCAAAAAAGAATTGTTAGTGGTCTTTTTAATTCAAAACCAACAAAATCTAATAAAATTTAAAATATAATTTTAGAATAAAAAGAGATTACATTTATTATATCCAGTAAAAAATAAAATTTCAAATATTTTATAACATTAAAATATATTTTGATATAAAATTATTTTAGTGTAAAATCAACCGCCCGTAGGGCGGACCAACCCCTAGTATATATATATATAAGTAAGCATACTACTATATGGCAAGGCAGGTGTATGAGAATAATATGGTTTGGGTGTGTACATAGTTAGTCAACTTAAAACTTAAAACTCACAAGAATGTTCATGCTATATAGCAACTTTACCATTTGAATAAAGAACAAAAATGTTTCATATGATACACGAAATAGAAATAAAGTTTTAAAATTATGTAAAGGAAGACTCTTCCTCCCAAAGTCTCGTTAAGTACTACTGTTTGTGGACGACAAAGCATGCCCAACGGACCCCGTTGTGCACACCGCACGCTCGACATCTCCTGGCCCCATTATAATCTTATAAAAAAACCAATTATTATCTTTCTTGATTATTAATTAACTACCGCTTTACTGATCATCTCTATACTAAAAATTATAAATAATTCATAACATCATAAGGTAATGGTAACTCTAACCTAAACACTCAAACTCGAATATAAATATATAGTACGTATTCACAACGTACCCTGAAGCATATTTTCATATAAACATATATGAATTTGCATATGAATGATAATGTATAAGACAAACGGACCAACAAATCTCACATGACACTTATATAGTTTCATTCATCAAATACGCAATCCCACTATCATAATCCGTGTTTGAATTCAATAACTCACTAACGAACCTGTTCTCTTCGTCTCTCTCGTTCAACAACAACGAAGAATCCATCTCCATATCTTCATGATTTATATGATGACCAACATAATCTGAAGTTCCATTATCTTGGCTAATGAGTTGGGAAGCAACAAACTTGTCTAGCTCTCTCCAATCTCCTATCATCTTTACTTGCTTCTTCGTATTCTTTCTCTTATTCTCTCCGCTTATAACTGACTCAAAGCTTGCTTCATCATCCAATGAGGTTATGTAGTTACTATTGTTATCCATTGATGATATAGACATCGAGCTAGATGGCCTTTTCATCACCGGGAGAGAAGGGCTTTGGAGTTGTGGAAGCTGAATGAATTGATGATATGACTGCATATAGTTTAGATCATCAACCATTCCTTCTATCTCTTGCTTACACATAAAACCTTTTCCGTAAATGTCATGTTTCTGATTAGATATGTACTCAATGGGGTCTATAATTGAGTTAACTCCACTTGACACGGCTTCATCGTAAAAGTAACTGGAGCTCCAAGTTTCCGTGTTTTTAGTTTGCCCTGTTGCTCTTTTCTTAAACGCTCTACAGACGACCCACCCTTCTTCCTAAAATATTCACATATAACACACAATGATCATAAAAGATATGACTTGTAATTAACAACTTCCTCTATTATGATTATTTCAAGCAATTGATAAAGATTCATATAATCCATATATAGGACCAATGCAAACAAAAAGAAGGAGAAAAGGGCTTTAGTTTTAGTGAGACACACATAGGAACATGCTTAAAAAGTGTAAGACCGCAACGAAGAAAGCTAGCAAAATGTGTAGGTACATACTCATGCAATCTATTAGATTTTCCTTTCTGAACTTTATTGACTTTAGGATATTGGAAAAAGCATACATATACTTCATAAACACTATTATTTACAAACATGTATATATATATATATATATATATATATATATATATATATATATATATAAATGATTATTTAACTGGAAAATTCTAGCTAACCAACATATGTTAAATATATATATACAAATTAAAGGATTGAAACTTTAGATATTAATGACTTAAAAGACAAGAAAAGAGAAATGAGATTGAGCTTTTTCATTTTTGGTTAGTAGAAAATTGCAAATTCTGCAGTGACTTCCGAAAAAAAAAATTGGATATGAGTCTAGGTGAGACTTCTACCTTCTTCTTTTTTTCTTCCTGATTGAATTTGTGGATTATGGACTTCTACATGTCATTAAAGTGTAAGAGTTTCACCTAAAAGTTAGCATGTGTCTCAGAAAAGAGCCCAAGAGACAAGAAACCCTAATTAAAACAAAAGTGTTCTGTCCCCGTTAAAGTAGAAACACAAGTACTATCCCCATGTAATTTTGTATGAGATATAAAAAGGTGAAAAGATGAATGCAAAGCAGAACAAATTGTCATGATCAATCTTGGTTTTTTTTTTTTTGGTAATCATGTTAAATTGATCAATCTTGGTTAATGAGGCCGGTCCACCAAATTGACAATGCTTTATATTAATAATACAATACCTGCGGCGGTGCGTTCTCATCTGACTCGAGCCGGTACTCATGGATAATCCAATCGGATTTTTGGCCATTAGGAGCACGTCCTTTGTAGAACACAAGTGTTTTCCTCATCCCAATCAGTTTTGTTTTGTCATAAACAGCTTTGTCTCTTCCCGTGGCTTTCCAAAATCCAGTCATGGTCGCTCTATTAGTCCTTGTCCCCGTTGGATATTTCTTGTCTTTGTGACTAAAAAAGTACCATTCATTCTGTTCCTCATACCCGATTCGACATCGCTCTGTAATATATAAAATCTGAGCTCATAAATAAGATCATAGATACTCGTAACATGATGATAACATTATGATATATGAGATACGAAAATTAAACAATGGAAATATCTTTTGGTGTTTTGTAAGTAACCTTGTAGATCCCATGGTTCAATTTTGTAGAGATCGATGTCTCTAATGACATCGAGATCGATCTTTTGCGATGCGACTTTCTTCCTTAGATAGTACCCGACAAGCTCTTCGTCCGTCGGATGGAACCTAAATCCCGGAGGAACGCTACAAGATTCCATTGACTATATTGTTCCTATACCACAAAAAGTAAAGAAACCACAACATTAATATCAACTAGATACGGATCCGCGCTATGCGCGGATATTATTTTGCTAAATCTTCATTAAAATTATTCTGATTATATTATTATATTTTTAAATTTATGATTTATATTTTAAGTTATATAATATGCACATAAATATATATATATATATATATATATATTATTTTGACACATGTATAATATATTTCCATACATGTATATGTGTTATTTTATAATGCATAATGTTTCATATGTAGTAATTTAGTAGTTTGATTTGATGATTAATTGTGATATTAATTTTCTTAATTAAGGAGTTAATAGTAGATAAAAATTATATTGTTTTCCTTTTACATTATATAAAATAATTTGGTTTAAATAATTTAAATATTTAATAATTTTAACCAAAATAATTTTTTTAATCTAATTTATTTAATTTTTAGATTTTTTATAATTGTTTTAGATTTTTTTGAATTTTTTCCAATTATTTTGAAATTTTGATGTATTTGTATTATTTATTTAATGTTTTTTTTAAAAAAAACTTGATACATCATCATTTTAACCTACAAAATGAATAGTACCAGTCATCTGTTTGACTTGAAGAATAAGTAAACCTCATTGGAAATTTGTTATGATAAAAATGTCACTTTAAAGTGTTAGTAAAAAAAATTCAGTGTTTAAAGTGTCAGTATGTGACACTTTGAGAGTTTTTAATATGCGATTTTCCTATTAAAAACTATATATAATTAATTGTGCTCTAGATATCCCATACTAAGCATTATGAAATAAGAATTAAAAACATTCCGTATAATCTTTTTTTTTGAGAATCGTTAGGCATATTCTAAATTTAGCTTTCAGGGGTCACTAAATCATATTCCGAAGTTAGTTTTTAAGAAAATTCAGATATAGAATATAAATAATATAGATGAGAAGTTGGTACGTTGGAAAGGAACTCGGAAATATAAGGAAAAATATCTTCAAAATAACCAATTTACTTTTCAAATCTAACATGGTATAGGTATGAAAGATATATTAGTGTAGATTTGATCAAATAGATAACAACTGTGGTTAGAATATTCGGCCTAAATTATTGTACGTAGATCTTTTTAGATATACAAATTTTCAAAAAAATTAAAATACACTATTATAACACAACACTATTATATATATGTACCATTTTTTACTAAACTCAACTTATTTTTATTTAAATGAATGACTATAATTTATATTAGATACGTATGTAATATAAAGAATTGTACTGTGTTACGTAGAAAATATGAGAAAACGTTTGTAATGTAATGTGTCAATCGGATCTAGACTTACATGATTTGAATATGACATTCAAGCTTATTTGTTTACTATGTTGTGTTTATAATAGCAGGTTAGAAAATGTGATAATGTAAGCTTAAGAGAGGAATAAGTGATTTTGGATTATATGCCATTTGATAGACTTATAATAAAAGTCATATTCAAACCTCACGTAAGTATAGAGATTGTTAGAATGTTTAGTATTGTGAAAGATGGAGAAATATGAATTGATCAGGTTTTTGGTGTGTTGTAAGGTAAAGGTTGTGTACAGAAGAGAAACAAATATAATTGAAGCATTAACTTCTCTATAGTTACATAACTGGTAAACGTGTGAGACAATAAAATGTACAGACTAAACATTTTATGATAAGCAATAACTTCTCTTTGCACTTATATTACATGTGATGTATATTAAGTAATGTCAGTTTTAGTTAGTATTGAAGCAAAGTCAAACGGACGATTAGTATAAGAGTATTTGATATTTGTATTATTCTATTCGATAAATAACCGAAGTATGGTATAGTTTAATGTGAGACTGGTTTAGATTAAATAATACGGTTGATATTAAGTAAGTTTAATAAGGAGCGTGTCATATAAGTGTTAGGTTCTGGAATTAGTCCAAAATTTAAATGACAACCTTTAATAGTAGATAAAAAATAGGATTCTAAATTAATAGATTAGATATACATGCGTACGTACGTTAATTTATGAGAACATACATTTTCAGTTATGATCCCACAAGATCACAAATGAATGAAGATATGGGATAGTGGAAGCCGATGTATTAGACTTATAATAGAGGTAGAAACTAATATGTTTCTTGGAAGCTAAAAGTAGATATTTAAGTAGGCGAAGAAGAAAATGATAACAGTTTTCTAGAAGAAACATAACTATCAATTTTAGAGTAATTCTTTAACAGAAAAAAAAAACATTTGTAGAGTACTCTATAGCATAAAAGTCATTTATAGAGTACTTGATAGATAGTTCATATATAAACTGTTATGATGTATAATTATTAAGCTCATGACTTATTATATCATCAAGAACTTACATATCATCAATACATATCATGACTTATGTAGTTTATATATGATCAAGAACTTACATATACATGTATATCTGATCAAGAACTTGCAAACATGCATATATATATATATACATAAACTATATTTTCATGTGTGAAATTTAGGTTTTATGTTGCAGAATTCGAGGAGATGATGAGATCAGAACAAACGGACATGGAGAAGGTACTAATGATGATGTCTAAGTGTACAGTGTTAGTGTATGGAGGCAATGATCATCAATAACGGCGTTTTTCTTAAACCTCCTATATATTTAACATTAATTTGAAAACCTAATCTGTTATAATAATTAGTAAACTAAGTGATAACCCTAGCATCAAAATGAGCATTTCGAGGCAAAGAAAACATCTTATATATATGCACGGAAAGCTATATGTAATCAGAAAATAATATATGATCAATAGATCAACTAAGGATGCTTACAATTTACAAATAACCCTTACACAGAAGTCCATATAACACATATAATTAACAAAGAGAAAAGAAAAAGAACACACGTACGCGTAAGTAGAGGCTATATATATGAATATGTTCTTCAAGTCCCTTTGTTGATATATTAGGGTTACACTAGAAATCTTCTGCACAATAACTAAGAAACTATGTGAGACATTAAAGAGAAGAAGTGAAGAGCGGACGACGTAGAAGGTGAATTAATGAGAAAGACGATCCAATTTGGTGAATATAAAGGCCAAGAGAGAGCGTGGCTCCCCTTCATTGCGCGTGGCCTTCTCCATGTCCTCATTCACTCACGTCGCTCTCCTCTCGCTTTTAATGATTTTTAACTTCAACGGAGTTATTTATTCACACTTTTTACTATTATTGTTTTTTACAACAGATTAATAGATATGATTATGAACATTGTTGTTCTATTTTGTATTTTAAAGTAGATTTAAGTTTCACTTTAAACTACTTTATTTTCTTAATATAGTAATAAATATAAAATAGAGTATTTGTGATTCCATTTTTTATTTGAACTTATGATTTGTTAAAAACGAGTACTTGTAATTTCAAATATTTGCAAAAAAAAAATGAAATACTTGCAAATTGATTATCTTATTTTACTACCTTTTACTTGTGAACTACTTATAAGGTACTTGTAAACTATTTACAAATAAATTGATAATTATTTTGTAACTTATTTGATAATTATTTCTTTATTATAGTTACTTCAGTTTTGCAAATGAGTTTGAGAAAAGTGTCGTTAATTTTCCAAACTAATAAATTTATTTTCATCAAGTGTATTTATTCATTTATTATATATTTTAAGTCAATATTGAACAACATTAAGAAGGAACGAGAAAGGTTTTCATCCACATCCACTAAATAAAACGAAAACTCTAAAATGTTTCTATAAATATACCAATTTTGATTTAATTTATTTATCGTATAAATGAACTTATATATCATAGTTTAAAGATACTTTTTTCAAAAGTAAAATGGCTTACAAACCTCATTTAATAAGCCAGGATTAACACGCAAACAACGCTAAATAGTTACTTTTCTTTTAATATTTGATATTTTTCTTGTACTTACAACTAAGTAAAATAAACGATTTGATATTCGGCTTGGTTAAAACTTAAAACGATGACTTGATTTTACGAGCTAAGTACGCGGACCAAATAAGGAATATGAACCGAGTAATATTGCGTCCACTTCTATTAGTACCCAAGTGTTTTTAAAAGAGAACGTAAATGCCTATCACTTTTGGTCTTTTGTCAAACATGAAAATATGGTTCTTATCATTTCACCACCCTTTTCATTTTCAAACTCTTACAAATTTAATAAATAGAGACTCCTTGAATGTTTTTAGTTACAAACAGTTATGAATAAAAATGATTTTGTTAAAATTATATTATATGGTAATATAGCCTATATCTAGAAAATAATATGCTACATGTCACATGTGGACCTTTAATATGTATAGCTTTTTATAATCATACAACAATTAATCTTGAGTTTTACTCTTTCCTTTTTATTGCTCGCCACTAACATAATGCGATGTGCAGAAACTAATTATTTGTATATAATAGCAGTGAGATACAAGCTTCTTAATGAAAAGGTTTTTAAAATTTTAGCATACTTTTCACTGCTTGAAATCTTCAAAATTCAGTTTTCTACTTGGTTTAGAAATTAATCTAGGCTTCAGCATGCGATTGTTAATAATATTTTCTTTTCTGATACTACAAAGTTTGAAAGCATTTTTTGTCCATTGCTATTTTTCTTGAAAATTTTAAACCGGAAGAATTCATATTAAGACTAATATTGAGAACTTGTTAAAAAATCTAAAGGCATTTACAAAAAGACTTCAAATATTTTATAGGGATCCCTATTTTATATTGCAAATTTCTTATTTGGAGTTTCTCTTCGCTTAAATGAAAGTGTGAAGTTTCTTATATGTAGTCTATTTTTGGTATTTTCTTGTCATTAATAATTTAATTATTTGTTTGGGTTTGAAGAATCAAAGGGTATGTTGTTGTTGCTAATATAGTAATCAAATTGAATACACGCACACGGTTGAAATATTTCACCAAATTGTGGTGTGAATGATTAGTAAAATCAGTGAATGAAAATGAAATCGTGAAGAGAAAGAGACGATGATTAATCATGATATATGATAAGAGAGTGGATGTGTTCAAAAAAAAAAAAAAAAAAAAAAATGATAGGAGAGTGGGCAATAATATGTAAGAAAGCGAGGAAAAAGTTTAACATGTCATCAATAAATCACAAAAAGCTCCAACCGCAAGCACTATGCAAGGTCTTCTTTTCAAGTCTTGTAATTTAAGGGCTTTGATTGCATTAAAATATTTTGATTAAAACAGTGAGAGATGTGATGAGATAAGGTTGTGTTTGTATAAACACAGATTTAAGTTAAAATACTGTATATACAAAAAACGTACGTAAGTCTTCTTCCATCTCAGTGCTTCAAAAACTCTACAACTCTTGGCCTATAAGGCACGCATGCTCGAAAGCTAAAAGCGATTCTTTCATCCCCGAAGTTGACCATCAAGCAAATAGTAAATCACAAAGTAAAAGGCTTGTAGGCATCCCGATCCCTTAAGTAAATTCTGACCATTCCATAAGTGAACAAAGGCAAAATACCAGTAAGACGCAATAACCGAGACAAATTGTTATAAATCATTATGTGGATGGTCCATAACCAAGATCAAGACAAGGTCCAGCCGTGGCCAATGGAGGAGAGAGTCGGCGGCCAAGATCCTAGTCGGCCAAGACTTCACGTTTTTCCTTTTCTCTGTTTTAGATCTTTTCCTATTTCATGTTGTATTAGGTTTTTGATAATTTCCTTTTTCCTATACTTTGTAATCCTTATATAAGGAACCTCTATTGTTCATTAATAATACACAGACAATTCCCCATTCTTTTACAATACGTTATCAGCACGATCGTCTCTAGATCCCTGAGATAAATCGAAACCTCTAAACCTAAAAACCAAAACCGGCGACCACAACCCAAAACCCTAATCTCGTTCTTAGTTCAATCAAGAACTCAGAAGATCCCTCTTGAATCCTAGACATTCTCAGATCACGTTCCAGCTCAGAAGAACCGTCCAGCTCGCGATCCACACCCGAGACGTGATCGCATCCGTCCCGATCTCCGCACAGCTCGCAGCCGAGACGCCTCCAGCCCGCGATCGTCCCATCCGCGACCCGATTGCATCCGATCGGTTCTCTCTCTCTCTCTAAAGGTGGTCCGGTTCTAAATCCCCTACAAACAAAGGTATAAAATTAATCTGAGAACCTAGATTGATCAGAAACCCTAATCCATAATTATGGAAACTTTGATCTTGATCAAAACCCTAAAACCTACAAGATTAAAATCAGCAATCTCCTAACTAGAAAAATAGAAATCAATTCCATTAGAACTTGAATTGATTGTTCCTGATTTGATTTTGAGAAACCCTAATTTAGGAATCGAAACCCTAAACCCTAAAGGATTGAATTCGATTTTTATTGATTGAATTGATTGATTTGAGGTTTTAGGATTTTTAGATTGATTGAAGTAATCTGATCTAGAACTTGAATCCTAAAGGCCTTGAAACCTTAGTTAAAACCGGCAGCCTTAGTTTTAAAGATGAAACCCTAAATTCATAAATCAAATTGCTAAGGTTGTTTGCATTACATATAAATCTGAATTGAATTGCATTCATACTGTTTAATAAAATCGACCAGCATATAGAAACATACGAATTCGAATCTGATTGCATTGAAATTCATATGGCCGTGTGGCCTTAATCTCTCTGGTACATGTAGAATCATATATTAGGATTGTTCGCACCATGGTCAATTTAGATTCACATGTCCGACCCTATTGTTTGACTACATGGCCGTGTGGCTTGAATGTTCGCACCATGGTCGTTTAGATTGATTGTTTCTCATAGATGCGTAAGACAAGTTTGTGGCCGAGCTTGTTAATATACCATGCGGCCACATGATCACATTATGAACCTAAATTGAAATGATGATGTGATTCAGATGTCGAAAATCTCAAATAGAGACTACGCAGCCCTTAATCTCTCCGGAGAAAACTACTTGCAGTGGGCGCTAGATACAAAGATCAGCTTAAGGTCAAAAGGACTTGGTGATACAATCATCAAGGGCAACAATGAGACCGATAAGAATCGGTACATGGCTATAAGTATTATACGCCATCACCTCATTGAAGGTCTAAAAGATCAGTACATTACGATGGAAAATCCACTAGAGCTTTGGGATGCTTTACAGCATAGATATGATCACCAGAAAACGGTGTTACTCCCAAAGGCTAGAAATGACTGGAAGAATCTAAGATTCATGGATTCTAAGTCAGTGGATGAGTACAATTCGGTCTTGTTTAAGACGGTCTCGATGCTGAGACTTTGTGGTGAAGTAGTAACCGAAGAAGAGTTACTCGAGAAAACATTCTCTACGTTTCATTCCTCAAACATAATCCTGCAGCAGCAGTACCGAATGAAAGGCTTCGCCACATACACTGATCTGATCTCGTGCCTTCTCCTGGCCGAGGCAAACAATGAGCTCCTGATGAAGAACAGTGAAGCTAGACCTGTCGGATCTGCCCCATTACCAGAGGCCAATGAAGTTGAAAAGAAAAATCCCAACGAGTGCAATTACATCCAGAATGATAAGAGATCACATGGCAAAGGCCGTAGTGGATATAGGAACCGTGACAATTACTCGAACGGTCGAGATAGACACTTGGCCGGCCGGAAAGGAAACCACAATAACCGTGGTCGTGGTTCCAATCCCGGCCGTGGCCGAGGCGGATATGGACGAGGTCGAGGCGGTATATCCAAACCGTCTTACTCAACCAAATCCGTTTGTCACAGATGTGGGATGAGCAACCATTGGGCCAAGAATTGTAGAACTCCTAAGCACTTATGTGAGCTCTACCAAGAGAGTCTTAAGGACAAGAACCCGGAGGCTCATATGGTCCATGATTCCGGTTATGAGGCTGATAAAGAATCTGATGTTGCAAATGACGACCTTATGGACTTTGAGACTTCGATACGACTTGTTTTATTGCTTTATGATTGTTTTATGATTGCTTTGGTGTTTTTAATTTCGGTGTTCTGCAACTTTAAATAAATGAAAGTTTTGAAGTCTCTGAGAAATGAAATCTTACTTATAGAAATGAATGATGAGATGAGCATACTCGTGGTGGATAGTGGCACAAGTCACACAATACTTAGAGACAAAAGATATTTCTTAAATCTCACAATGCAAAGTGCAAACGTACACACCATTGCAGGTGTAGCCGGCCTGATTGAAGGTCACGGCCAGGCATATGTGTTGATGCCTAAGGGCACTCATCTAGAGATCAAAAATGCCTTGTATTCCCCAAGCTCTAAAAGAAGCTTATTGAGTTTCAAAGACATAAGATTGAATGGTTTCCATCTTGAAACATGGGAAGAAGGAAATAAAGAATTCCTTAACATAATTTCGATCACCAAAGGCTATAAAAGGATCCTAGAAACCTTACCTGCAATGTCTACTAGCCTATACTATGCAAAGGTCAGTATGATCGAGGCTAATGCCTGCGACAATTTCACTTTATGGCATAACCGGCTTGGCCATCCCGGTACCAATATGATGCGAAAGTTGATGATAAACTCACAAGGGCACACGTTCAAAGGAGTTGTCCCATACAATCTCATATGTGCAGCATGTGCACAAGGGAAACTCATAACCAGGCCATCACCAGCCAAAGTTAATAAAGAGATTATAAATTTTCTGGAAAGGATTCAGGGAGACATATGCGGACCAATACACCCACCTAGTGGGACGTTTCGGTATTTCATGGTCCTGATTGATGCATCGACCAGATGGTCGCATGTCTGCCTACTGTCCACACGGAACTTGGTATTTGCACGCCTGCTTGCTCAGATAATAAGACTGAGAGCACACTTTCCAGACTTTCCTTTAAAGACTATACGTTTAGACAATGCTGGTGAGTTTACGTCCCAGACGTTTAATGACTATTGTATGTCCATGGGGGTAAGTGTAGAACACTCCGTGGCACATGTACATACGCAGAACGGCTTGGCCGAATCATTCATTAAACGTATCCAGCTGATAGCCAGACCATTGCTCATGCGGTCTCAGCTCCCGGTATCAACGTGGGGACATGCCGTATTACATGCAGCAGAACTGATTCGCATCAGGCCATCTAGTGAGCATAGATATTCGCCATCCCAGTTACTCACGGGTCATGAGCCAGACGTGTCCCACATCAAAACATTTGGATGTGCCGTCTACGTTCCAATTGCTCCACCACAGAGAACGAAAATGGGACCACAGAGGAGGATGAGAATATACGTAGGATATGACTCCCCGAGCATTATAAAGTATCTAGAGCCAACAACCGGTGATTTGTTTAAGGCCAGATACGCAGACTCACAGTTTGATGAGTCCACATATCCGACCTTAGGGGGAGATAACGACCGGTTGAGCAAAGAAATCGAATGGTCTCGACCATCAATATCTTGGCAAGATCCTCGGACTAAAGAATGTGATATGGAAGTCCAAAAGATTATACATCTTCAAAAGCTAGCTAATCAACTGCCAGATTCATTTGCTGACCCAAATCGAGTGACAAAATTATATATCCCGGCTTGTAATGCACCAATACGAATAGATGTCCAGAAGGGGCAAGGTCAAGTGGCTACAGAGTCTAAACAACGTCTTAAACGTGGTAGACCTATTGGTTCCAAAGATAAACAGCCTCGGAAGTCCAAGAGAGGTGCTGGATCCGAGAGCATCAAGGAAACCGTCCAGAACATTGATGGACCGGCCGAGCCGACCCAGACGGTCGAGCCAAGTGAGCCGGCCATGCCAAATGATCCGACCGTTCCAAATGATGGGGTTCGGGACGCCGAACTTCATGGGACACAAGGGCCGGACAATCAAGAGATCTCTATAAATTATATAATGTCTGGAACGAAATGGAACAGAAATGATATCGACGTCGATGATATTTTTGCTTATAAAGTAGCACTTGAGATCATGGAAAAAGATGAGGTTCTAGAACCCACGTCCATATATGAATGCATGCAAAGATCAGATTGGATCAAATGGAAAGAAGCTATAAACGTGGAGTTAGAAAAGAGGCGTTTTTGGCCCTATAACCATGACACCTAGAGATGTCAAACCAGTGGGATACAAATGGGTCTTTGTGAGAAAGAGAAATGAGAAAGGAGAAGTAGTGAGATACAAAGCACGGCTTGTAGCACAAGGATTCTCATAGAGACCAGGAATAGATTATGAGGAAACTTATTCCCCTGTGGTGGACGCAACTACATTACGATACTTGATCAGTCTGGCCGTGAAAGAGAAGCTTGATCTGCGCCTAATGGATGTAGTAACTGCGTATCTGTACGGTCCACTGGATAATGAAATTCATATGAGAGTTCCAGAGGGTATTGAGCTCAAAGATAAGAAAGGTTCTCGAGAACAGCATTGTATTAAGCTGAATAAAGCCTTATATGGTTTGAAACAATCAGGTCGAATGTGGTACAACAGATTATCAGAGTACCTAATGAAAGAGGGTTATAAGAACGATCCAATAAGTTCATGTATCTTTATAAAGAGATTTGACAGCAAGGGCTTCGTTATTATGTCTGTCTATGTGGACGACGTGAATGTGATTGGAACCCCTGGAGAGATTTCCCAAACGGTCGAATGTCTAAAGAAAGAATTCGAAATGAAAAACTTAGGAAAAACTAAGTTCTGTTTGGGACTGCAATTTGAGTATGTGGATAATGGAATCCTTGTGCATCAAAAGACATATACAGAAAAGATACTCAAGCAGTTTAATATGGACAAGGCTCATTCCTTGTCGAGTCCTATGGTCGTGAGGTCCTTAGACCTTGAGAAGGATCCATTCGGACCAAGGAAGCCGGACGAGGATATGCTCGGGCCGGAAATACCTTATCTAAGTGCCATTGGAGCCTTAATATATTTGGCTAGCCAGACAAGACCGGACATTAGTTTTACCGTGAGTTTACTGTCTAGATTCAGTTCATGTCCGATACTTAGGCAATGGAACGGAATAAAACATCTGTTCAGATATCTGCAAGGAACAACCGACCTCGGTTTGTTCTATACGAGCCGACCAGGAGATAGCTTGGCCGGGTATGCAGATGCTGGGTACTTATCTGACCCACATAATGCTAGATCTCAGACAGGTTATGTGTTCATACACAGTGGGGCTGCAGTAAGTTGGCGGTCCACAAAACAAACCTTAGTGGCAACATCATCTAATCATGCCGAGATCATAGCCATGTATGAAGCAAGCCGAGAGCTTGTGTGGTTAAGGAACATGACCGGCCATATCTTAAAAGAAAGTGGCCTGGCCGTGGGAAAGGAAAAGGAAGAACCAACGATCATCTATGAGGACAATGCAGTCTGTATAGCTCAGCTCAAAGATGGATACGTTAAGGGAGATAGAACGAAACACATCTTGCCTAAGTTCTTCTTTACCCACGACCTGCAGAAAGCTAAAGAAGTTCAAGTGGTTCAGGTTCGGTCCAGTGACAATTCGGCCGATCTGTTCACCAAGTCTCTGCCAACCTCAACGTTCAGGAAGCTGGTTCATCAGATAGGAATGCACCAGTTGAAGGATCTTCAGTGATGCCTTCATCAGGGGGTGTCATGTGTTGTACTCTTTTTCCTGTCTACGGTTTCCATTTTTTCCCACCTTGGGTTTTTGGTTTTCCTAGAGAGGTTTTAATGAGGCAACGTCGTGCATGATACAAACCCATATGGTTATGGCATCCAAGGGAGAGTGTTATAAATCATTATGTGGATGGTCCATAACCAAGACCAAGACAAGGCCCAGCCGTGGCCAATGGAGGAGAGAGAGTCGGCGGCCAAGATCCTAGTCGGCCAAGACTTCACGTTTTTCCTTTTCTTTGTTTTAGATCTTTTCCTATTTCATGTTGTATTAGGTTTTGGATATTTTCCTTTTTCCTATACTTTGTAATCCTTATATAAGGAACCTCTATTGTTCATTAATAATACACAGAAAATTCCCCATTCTTTTACAATACAAATTAGTTTTTTTTTTTTTTTCCCATCTGAATATTATTAAAAGGCCAAAACCCACCAGAAAAGAATCCATCCATTTACAACAGAAACAAAGCCACAAGCCCCAAACTAGAAAACCAAGTAAAGGTAAATGACTTGGGCTTAAAAGCACATCCCTTTAAACCCGGACCGAAGAAAATACCCCCACAACACATGTCGATTTTTTTATGTGAACATGACACGCGTTTTGTTGTAACAATTGTGAGAAGAAACAGATGCGGAAACAGATGAATAAAAGCAATGTAACTACGACACGGATATTTAACGTGGTTCACCCCTAGGGCTACGTCCACGGGCAAAGAGAGATCTTGTTATTGGAGGCAATATTGAGCTTACAAAGTGCAAGTTCAGGGTTACTTCGAATACAAGATATATATAGTGACATCTCGCATCTAAAACCTTAGACTAAACAGACTCATGGGCTTAAGCCCACGATCAGATGTAACATCCATAATAACTTGATGCAACGCTCTTGATGCAACCGAGTCGGTATGATGTACGTGATGTAACATCCATCGCCTAGATGTAACATCCAGATTCAAGGCATATCAACAATTCTCCACCTTGACTTGAATCCTCTTAATAACAGATGTACCAGATGCACCTTCAAGTGCCAGATGTACCAGATGCGTTTCTCTGCGCCAGATGTACAAGATGCGCCATCAGTGCCAGATGTACAAGATGCACTTTCAAGTGCCAGATGCGCCATTAACGTCAAATGTACCAGATGTGTTCTTCAACGCCAAATGTACCATCGCTCTCTTTGCCTCAGATGTCCCTTCGGACCAGATGTGTTGCTATGACGAACCAGACGCCCTTTAACGGCCAGATGCTCAACTAGAGCCAGACGTTCGTCATCAGCCGGATATCCCAACGGACTGGATGTCCCAACGGACCAGATGTCCCAACGGACCAGACGCCCCAACGGGCCAGATGTCCCAACATACCAGATGTCTCAACGGACTAGACGCCCCAACGGGCCGGATGTCCCAACGGACCAGATATCCTTGCGGACCAAATGTCCTTGCAGACCAGATGCCCCAACGGGCCAGATGTCCTTGCGGACCAGATGTCCATGCGGACCAGATGCCCCAACGGGCCGTTCGCCCCAACGAGCCAGATGTCCTTGCGGACCAGAAGCCCCAACGGGCCAGATGTCCTTGCGGACCAGATGCCCCGATGGGCCAGATGCCCCAACGGACCAGATGTCCTTGCGGACCAGAAGCCCCAACGGGCCAGATGTCCTTGCGGAACAGATGCCCCGACGGGTATGATGCCCCAACGGGCCAGATGCCCCAACGGGCCAGATGCCCCAACGGGCCAGATGCCCCAATGGGCTAAACCATATACATGGTGAGATGAACATTTGCAATGCACAAAATACTGATAGGTTCATCTAAAGACATCACGAACCTTGTCAACACCTCATTAATGTAGGCCTTCTGTGACAAGAACAACTCCTTCTCCCTATCTCTGAAGATCTCCATCCCTAAAATCTTCATTGCTGCACCCAAATCATTCATCTCAACTTCAAAACCCAGAAGCTCCAGCTTCTCGATGTCACACTTCTCTTCAGCTAACAACATGTCATCCACGTAGAGTACCAAACAGATGAACGTCGCATCCTTCAACTTACTCATGCAGACACACCAAATATAAGGACTTCTGATGTAGCCCAACTTGATTATATAACTGTCGAATCTCTTGTACCATCCTCTGAGAGACTGCTTAAATCTACAAAGTGACTTCTGAAGCGTACACACATAGTCATCCTTTTCAGGAACTCGAAAACCATCTGGCTGAGTCTTGTATATCTCCTCTAGCTCTCCATGAAGATACACTGTCTTCACATCAAATTTCTCAAGCTCCAAGTTCTGACGTGCTACCAGCGTTAGCAACACTCTGATGGACGTATGTCTGACCATCGATGAGAATATCTCATTGTAGTCTACTCCATCTCTCTGACTGAAACTTCTTGCAACAATCCGAGCTTTATACTTAGCTCCTTCTGCCAGTGATGCTCCATCCTTAATCATGAAGACCCACTTGCATGTAACATCCCTTCTCTCCGATGGTAATGTGGCCAGGTCCCATGTATGATTTTTCTGATGAGACTCCACGTCTCTCGTTGCAACATGCCATTTCTCAGACTCGGGACTAGAAACAGCTTCCATGTAAGTAGATGACGCATCCACTTCCTCTGCAACCTGAAGTGCATAACCCACCATATCCTCGAAGCGATATCTCTCTGGTGGCCTGACATCAACCCTTCTTGGTTGATCTTTCATGATGCTACGCTCTGTAGCATCAAGCGGTTGAATCTTCGTAGACTCCAACTGAACATCTTCTACACGCTCCTCTTGATTTTCTGTGTGTGCCTGCACATCGATCACTTCATGATCATCTTGCAGCTCCACTTGTTTATCAGTGCTACCCTTTTCTGCTTCTGAACTGGACCCTGAGCTTCTAACCATAGATGCTTCATCGAAGACACCATTCATGCTTAGAATCATTCGGTTTTCTGATCGAGACCAGACCATATATCCTTTGATTCCATCACCGTAGCCCATAAACACTCTTAAAAGTGAATATTCAGCAGATCTACCTGACCACACCTCAGAAGGTATCCTGCACTCGATGCCTATGTGGGGAACAATATTTATCAAGTAGCAAGCCGTGTTAACTGCTTCAGCCCAAAACTGCTTCAGCCCAAAACTGCTTCTCCAAACCAGCACTCGAGAGCATGCACATCAATCTCTCTGGCATTATCTGGTTTATCCATTTTGCAACACCATCCCGCTGTGGTGTTCCCCTGTCTGTAAGATGCTTGGCAGATGTTGCATCCTTACAAAATTGTTTAAATCTTTCGAGCAGAGTTCCAAACCAATATCAGAATGAAGCATATCTTGCTTCGGCAGATGTTGCATCCCACGCTCACCCATATGTCCAAGCCTCATATGCCATAGCTTAGTCATATCTTCCTCTGGGATCTCTGGCGATGCAACATTTGCTGAACCGGTAACCATTGTACCCTTCAGCAAATACAGAGTACCGTTCATGAAACCCTTCAGAATCACATCAGAACCCTTGCAGACATTCAGAACTCCATCACCACCCGAATATTTGAACCCTCTACTGTCCAAAAGACTCATGGATATCAAATTCTTCGTCATTGATGGAACATGCCTAACCTCGTTCAATGTGCAGAATCTACCATCATGTGTCCTGAGCTTGATTGAGCCGATCCCAGCAATCTTGCAGACAAAATCATTTGCCATCTTAATCTTGCCGTCAAGTACCTCTGTGTACTTCGAAAACCACTCTTTCCTCGGTGTCATATGGTAGGATGCTCCCGTATCAAGAACCCACACATCAGAAGAGTGTGTGTGTCCGTGCACAACAAGAGCGATGTCGTCGTCAGACTTGGTTTCATCCTCGTCTACTGCAACAGACCCAAACTGCTGCTTCTTCATCTTGGGACAGTCTGACTTCCAATGTCCCTTCTCTTTTCAATAATTGCAATTATCAGATGCTTTAGGACCTCTTGGAAACGACTTCCTATCTTTCGAAGTCGTTCTGTTCTGATGTCCCTTCACACCACTGACAAACAACCCCGATGCTTGATTGTCTGTCCCTGAGCTGGATGCCTTATGGCGCAATTCCCGACTATGAAGCACCGACCTAACTTCTTCCAGTTTCACTGTATCTTTGCCAACAATGAACGATTGCACGAAGTTCTCGAAGGAGTTCGGCAGAGATACCAACATGATTAGTGCCGCGTCTTCATCCTCCACCTTAACATCGATGTTACACAGCTCCGGTAATATCGAATTCAGCTTGTCAAGATGGTTGCGAAGCTCAATACCTTCTTGCATACGCAAGGCGAAGAGGCGTTGCTTCAGAAGTAGCTTATTCATCAGAGATTTTGTCATGTACAAACTCTCTAACTTCTGCCACAAACTAGCAGCCATTTTCTCATTCGATACTTCGATGATAATCTCGTCTGCTAGACACATCAAAATTGTTGAGAACACTTTCTCTTCCAGAGCCTCCAAATCAGCTGCTTCAGATTTCTTCTCTGACAATGGTCCCCAGATGCCTTGTTGCTTCAACAACGCCTGCATCTTAATCTGCCAAAGACTGAAGCTATTTCTCCCATCAAACTTGTCGATCTTCGCTCTTATTCCAGACATCTTCTCACTAGATCACAACCCGAAGCTCTGATACCAGTTTGTTGTAACAATTGTGAGAAGAAACAGATGCGTAAACAGATGAATAAAAGCGATGTAACTACGACACGGATATTTAACGTGGTTCACCCCTAGGGCTACGTCCACGGGCAAAGAGAGATCTTATTATTGGAGGCAATATTGAGCTTACAAAGTGCAAGTTCAGGGTTACTTCGAATACAAGATATATATAGTGACATCTCGCATCTAAAACCCTAGACTAAACAGACTCATGGGCTTAAGCCCACAATCAGATGTAACATCCATAATAACTTGATGCAACGCTCTTGATGCAACCGAGTCGGTATGATGTACGTGATGTAACATCCATCGCCTAGATATAACATCCAGATTCAAGGCATATCAACACGTTTATTCCTCATCCAACGAGGAACACCTGTCACACAATCCCTTCCACCTTCCTCGCCCATCGAGACAACGCCGGAGAAAATGAAACGGCGCCGGAGACACACGGAACTGCAACACAAACCTTCAGATTCTGGAACGGCTGCATCAAGTATGGCCCCGAAGGCGTATACTATGCAGGACCTGGTCCAAAAAAGATAATAGTGCACCCAAAGATTGCATTGAACAGATTGTTGGATGAGATGTATGTGCTTACTGGAGTAGATGTTGACAAGCAGAGATCCAAAGTTAAAATATTCGGTGGAAATGCAATTGGTCACTTCGGGCTGCTAAAATGGAAAAACACGGTCTTTTTGAGATAATCAAGTATACTAGTCCACATACTTGTCGTCCCATTGAGCCAGAAAAGTCTGACTCAGAGTTTGAAGCAGAGGAGTGATAGACTCTTGATAATCAGAACTCTATGAACTCTTCTTATTGATTATCAGAAAGAGGATTACAAGAATGAATGAAGCTTTGAGTACAATTCAAGCTATACTCTCATGGCGAGCATAACAAGAATCATCAGTCTCATGGCGACTGAGAGAGAAGACTCGTAACGTCATTCAACATCAACATCAAAGCATGCTCCCTCTTCTTCACCTGGCTGTGTTCTTATACTCTCCTCCCTCCATGAGTTGCATCCAACTTCCGTAACAGCAAAGCTTCAGGTTCACCCAGAGTCTTTGCTTTATCTCTCTTCCTTAGCCACATCATGAGCTCACACTGCCACGTCAGACTCAGATAGTAGAAGTCTATCAATACTTCCCCCATAAAGACAAGCTTGCCCACAAGCTTGGAAGGAAAGAATAACAGCCATCCGTTTGCACTCATCAACCGACGTGTAGCTCCACTGCCTATATGTCACCTCTGTTCGTTTCATCACCGCCGAACGAAGTGTCAAAAAATTAAACCTTTAACGATAACAACACACAGCACATGCGAAGCACGGCTGACTGATTTTGCAGTAGCTGCGGCAACAAAGGGAGGATAAAACAGAGGCGGAAAATATCAGCGGTTGCCGCTGCTTCAAGTTACTGTATTTTTGTCTCGTTCACTGTATATTTTTTTGCCGCTGCCGCTGGATGTGGCCTCTATGAAACGAACAGGGGATTGTTTCCAAGATCTACGTATGTACACATGAGGAGAAGTCATTATGAGCTGCACTCTTTGCTATTACTAAAAAAGTATCAACTGATAGTTGGCGCTGGTTTCTCACTAGAATCAGAGAGAAGGTAACGCAAAGGAAGGGCCTTTGCCTTATCTCAAGGCACCACCCTGACATACTCGCTGTTGTTAACGAACCCGGGTCTCAGTGGAAAGAACCCTGGGCTTACAACAGTTTCTGTCTGACACATCAGTGCTCCCAGTTCCCTCGCCTTTTTCCAGACCACCACCACACGCAGTATCTTGTGATGAAGGCTGGGTCGTCGAGTCAGAAGGCAGAATTTGATTCCTACACGAAGGACATCAAAGAGAAGAGTCCAGAAGGTTGGAAATGGCTAGAACAAATCCCTCCACATCAGTGGACTCTAGCTCATGACAGTGGTCTCAGATACGGAATCATGGAGATAGATACAAATTAAAAGCTCTGTTTGCAGTTTATAGAAACTTTCCGAAAATTACAATGACAGGGGGTGTAATGCTTCTGTTTGATGAGCTGAGAGACGCTTTTGACGTGTCTTTTAGGTGTAGCCGTGGTTCTCGTAACCGCGGTGATGTCTACACAGAATTTTTCATGGACAAACTTCGAAATTCCTTGAAAGATTCCGCTTCATATGTTGTAAAGCCGTTAGAAAGAGATGCATTTCAGGTCTCAGGACCCTCAAGAAAAAAGGGAAGCTCTCTTATGGGGAGGAAATTTAAAGAATATAAGGAAGGCATTGTTCAGTTGAATGACTCAACCTGCACGTGTGGGAAGTTCCAGAGGAAAAAGTTTCCATGTCTGCACGCTCTAGCTGTCTGCAAGAAGATGAAAATCAGCCATTTGCAGTATGTAGACGACTGGTACTCGGCTGAACGCTATCACAAAACTTATGCGGCTACATTTTCTTCTGTGCCGGAGATGTCAACTTGGCTGGAAGCTTCTGGAGTTCCAACGTTGTTTCCTCCTATCATTGCACCACCTCCACTTAAAGTATCTGGTAAGTCTCAGAGCAAAACAATCTTCACACTGGAAAGAAGAAAACTTAAAGTTATATAGATTTGAATCAAACGGACTTGTGATTAACCTGGTTCAGAATTATACCTAGTACCCTTGTAACTGCTTATGTACCTTGTTCGTTAATTATGTTCCCGGTGAGTTTTGTTTCCATCTCTTATTTGTCTGATGCCATGTTTGGTGTTATCTTGTGAAAGGAATAGGGAAAGGCAAAAGCAAGGAGCCTCCTAGTGATGAAGAGTTAAGAAATGCAATTCTTGATATACTGAAAGCGATATACTTTAAAAAGGTGAGGATTTTAACTCATCATGTAATTTATGTGTTATGGAATTACTCTTAGAAGTTAGATGTTTGACAAAAGCTACAGACATCATTAAGCAACTGGGTATGTGCATAAGATTAAGTGTTTTCATTTCTTTTCTTTACTGATAGGTTTCTTATTTGTAAGGAAAAAAGTTTCCTAGCTACGGTGGAAACCATCCAATATATGAGAATGTGTCAATAATTACATGAAGTTTATGTTAATACATGTCATATGTACGAAGTAAATAATAATATAGTGGCAACATCACAATCGAGTTTAATTGATTTTAAGCTAAATTAATGGAGTCAATCCGTAATTTATTAAACTTAATGATCTATTAAGTTTAATAAATTTAATTGATTTTATTAATAAACTTAGTAATTTAGTAAACTTTAACTTAATAAACTTAATAATTTAATAAAGTTAATAAACTTAATAATTTAATAAACTTAATAAACTTAAACTTAGTAATTTATTAAACTTAATAAACTTAATAAATTTATTAATTTTATTAAGTTTATTAAATTATTAAGTTTATTAAGTTTATTAATAAATGATTAAGTTTATTAATAAATGATTAATTTTTAAGTATATTAAGTTTAGTAAATTTATTAATTTTAATAAGTTTAATAAATTAAATTTAATAAATTTATTAAGTTTATTAAGTAAGTTTAATAAATTATTAAGTTTATTAACAAAATCAATTAAGTTTATTAAACTTAATAAATCATTAAGTTTATTAAGTTTAATAAATTACGGATTGACCCCATTAACTTAGCTTAAAAACAATTAAACCCGATTGTGATGTTGCCACCATATTATAATTTACTTCTTACATGTGACATGTATTAACATAAACTTCGTGTAGTTGTTGACACATTCTCATACATTGGATGGTTTCCACCATATTACCGTAAACTTTGTATAGCTAGGAAACTTTTTTTTCCTATTTGTAACGTGCATTGTTTCACCATGTTTTTACAGCTGACAAGTTTCAATATGATCTTACCCCTAGAAAGTCATCTATAGAGGTAATGATCCAGTATGAGCTCGATAAGTATGCAGCTGATTCCGAAGAGGAGGAGGAAGAAGATGAAGAGAATGATAAAGAAGAGGCTGAAGAAGAAGAAGAAGTTTAGAGGAGGGAGTAGTATAAGCAACTTGTTAGACCGAAGAAGAGGAGCATTAACATTAGCTCGTTAGGATTTCATTTCATGCCCTTTTTAAAGACAATCTTTTGGATTTATGTGTATCCTTTCCAGTAACCGGTTAAATAGGTGTTGTGTCAAACTGAACCAGTCTTAGAATCATACCAGTGGGACTATTCTGCTGTGATGGACTATTTTGCTGTAATGGTTAGACTGAGTTGACTGCCCTATTGTTAGTCAAATCATCAAAAAGCCTGGTCAGATTTGCTTCTTTTTTTTCTAAATTCAGGTTTTATACGTTCTCCTTCTGCTTCAATCATGAGATAAATGATCTTCACAAAATATTTATATGTACCATGGATGTTCAATCTGATAAAACTATACCAAATAAAATTGAACTGAGCCAAAATATAGAAATTGGTATGGCCTTTGTAATACTGAATATACTGAATAAATATTATTTAAAAAAAAACTGTGGTGTGTGGATATGTTTTGGTATATAACCCAATCAAACCGAATAAACCGATTGATGTAAATATAGCATTATAATTATATGTAAATTAAGTTGTATAATTAATAGTATATATATAATTTATTTTATTGATATGATCTCCATATTTAAAATGTTGATTTCATGAATTTAATATTATGTTTTAAGTTAAAAGTTACTTTTTATTTTTATCAACTTAAACAAAACATATTTTTTTACCTTTTTATTTGACAAATATGTGTGCTAACATTTAGTTATTTAATAATATTATAGATTACTATTTTTCTTATTTTTATTTTATAAAAACCATTATTATTAACTTAATATGTTTACTAATGATTTTAAATAGTAAAAAAAAATAATCTATTTAAAAACTAAAATGTCGTCATGTTTCATTAAAGGAGATATCTCTTTCTATGAATTAAAATTCACAAAATTTTATAAAAAATAAATATATTTATGATTTTCTGATATAAAACGGAATAAACCAAAAACCAATGGTATATAATCGAACCAAACCAAAGTGATATGGTTTAACATAGTAGCTATTTTTCTGACATATTGGACTTTTTGTTTTTTCCAATTCAGTTGAGAACTCTTTTAAGATGTCTTGTGGTTCCTATGCCGCCGCGTTTCCCAGTGTTTTTCTTTTAGTGCTTCGACCCATCAAGCCTAGTGTGTCACTATCATCTCACGGGTGGCTCGCCCCCCCGAGTGGTGCGACTGTGCTTAGTCCTGCTTTACTATATGATGCCATACTTTTGCTAAAACAAAATGATGATTTCATGGGTAGAAACATGCTTATCTTTTGAATCGAAGATTTATTAGAGTAGAGAAATGCTTATCTTTTGCGGTGCAGTAAGTAACTTAAAACACAGATTGATTCAATAGAGAAGAAGGAGAACCAAAGATATCAAGCTTGGCAAGATTCTTCTTTCCTCTTCAGTGAAAGAGGACAAATGTGTGGAGGATAAAGAATTTTAAAAATAGCCTTTAGTCTTTTGATTAGAGTAGGGATCGCGACATGCAGGTACGTCTGAGTGGCTAGCTGGGCTACCATTATTCAAGATTCTTCTTCAATCAACGAGCAGCCATCAGATGACGCAAATAAATAGTAGAAAAAGTCGATTCTTCCTTGCAGTTGATTCACTTTCACTTTAGTTGGGAGATTAACTCCATATACCCTATGCCCCTGAATTCTCAATGCCTTCTCTCTATTCTTCCTACCCTTTTATCCTTGCACTCCCCAAACTAGCCTTTCATTTATTTCTCCAATTAAATAAACCAACCATAATTCAACTACCTACATGGCCCACAAAACAACCTTAACCAATCAGATTTCTCCTGACCCACATGTCTCCTTCTTCATCGTACAACCTCTCTTCCTCTCATCCTCCATAAGCGATTTTTGAAGCTCAAAACCATGGAATTCAGGTTCGTTTTCGATGAATTTTTTTTATGATATTACATTTAAATATCGTGTATATGAAGGGTAACGTTAAAAAAAGTAAGATTTGATGAAAATTTGAGAGATTAAAAACGATTTCAAAAACTGTGTTTAGGGCTTTTGGGACTTTTTTACGTCCATTTTTGATGATTTTTTTACTGAAATGTTATTAAAACAAGTGTATATCTCGGCTAGTGTAAAAAAAAAAGAAGATCCAATGAAAATTATGAGAAATTAAAAAAGATTTTGAAAACTGTGTTTATAGATTTTGGATATATTTTATGTGTGTTTTGATGATTTTCTGTGTGTAATTTCATTTAAGATGAATTATACATCATGGGTAATGTAAAATCCTAACAATATCGTCCTAAAAGCGGATTAGTTAGACAAGGATAAGTTCTGGGTATTACTGGTATAACTAGTTTTACTAAAGCAAAAAAGTTTTACTAGGATTACTAAATTGATATTTCTTACTAGTATTTCTAGTATTACTATGTATAGTACTGAATTAAATTAGTATTAGTAAGAAAAGATTGTACGGTGTGATAATGATAATTCTAAAGATATTCTATTTTATTTCAGGAAAATGCAAAATCCGTATTACAAAATTATATGTTTTGATTATGGAGGATATTATATGAAGGATGGGGCTCAAATAAAATGGATCTCGGGAGATGGTGAAGGAGAAGATGAAATTCACACGATTGTGTTGAGGAAATCAATGGAGGAGATCACTTACTCTGGTTTGGTTGAGCGTATTTGCAGAAAGATAAAGGTAAATGAAGCTAAGGTGCAAGTGAAGATTAGTTACTTTCCAATGGTATTGTATTTGTACAAGCACTACAAGAAAACATCAAGGATTCTGAGGGAAAAAATCGTCGGAATTTCGTCGGAATATCGTTATTCCGACGAAATTCTGACGAAACACGTCGTCGGAAATAATTCCTCGGAATTTCTTTTTTCCTCTGAAATCCCTCGGAATTTTCTGACGGAATTCCGAGGAAATAAATTTCCGAGGAAATTCCGAGGATCCCTTGTTTGTCGGAAAAGTCCTCGGAATATACCGAGGTTTCTTCGTCGGGATAATTCCTCGGAAGTTCATCGATCGATGCGTGTTTGGACATATATACATCGATCGATAGGAGTATACCGACGGACTTTTTCCTCGGTTTATTCCGAGGAACTGTTCCCTCGGTATATTCCGAGGGATCCGTTCCTCGGAATTTTCCGAGGGAGTTGTCCCTCGGAAAATTTCGAGGGAAATGTCCCTCGCTATATTTTAAAAAAAAAACGGATCGATCGATGCGTTTTTGTTCAAAAACGCATCGATCGATCTAGTGAAAAATATAATTAATTTCCTCGGAATGTAAAAAATATTAATTTTTTTGAAAAAATAAAATTTCTGAAATTTAAATTCGAAAATATGAAATTAAAAGTAAAATTGAAATCATATTAATTAATATTCAAAGTTTCACAAATAAAAATAAAACATTCCGAGATTGGGGAAAAAAAAAACTACGGGTCTGGCACGTCCGGGAACACCTCGTTCGGGTACATCCTCTGCATCATCTCCATCATTTGCTGGTTCAGCCTCCTCTGTGCCTCATAGCCCGCCTGTTGAGCCGCCATCTGGGTCTCCAACAAAGATATTCGATCATCTTTGTCCTTCAACTGAGCCGTAAGTACTTCTGGATCAACAAAGGGCGGTGGTGCAGAAGAAGGAGGAACCGACCGGGTGCGACGACCCAAACCGAACAAACGTCCCTTCTTCTTTGGAACCGACTGAATAGAAAAAAGCCAAATTTAGAAATTTAAACCAAGAAATAAATGAATTGAACTTTAAAAAAAAAAAAACTTACGGATTCAACGATTTCGTTGATTCGAAACCGGGACAAGTTGGTCGAAGCCGTCGAAGCGTCATCCTCGGTTTGAAGCTGAGACACTTCGTCTACCACCTGAGTTTGGACCAGGTCGACCACGTCCCTCACAAGACCGTCATCAATCTGGCCGGTCTTCTTGTTGGTATACGCCCTCCTCATTAGGGCGAGATCATCGACCGGCTCGCCATCATTTTCTTCCGCCTTGAAAAAAAACATAAAATTAAAGAAACATTAGAAATTAGAAGAAATGCACAATAAATTTAAATTCTGAAACTCAAATAATTGAAGAAAAAGCGGTTGAACTTACCATGCGATCTCCGAGAGTGGCAATAGATTGAGCACCCAAGTTATGCTTGTAGATGCCCTTCCCTTTACGGTCGCTCCTGCGGTTGGTGGAGTTGGTGGAAGAAGTTTCTTTCGTCTCCTCCTTATCCCAATGCGCACACAACTCCTTCCAGACCGTGTCGTTCATCGACTTTGGGACCTTTTAATTAAAAAAAAAAGAAAAAGTTTAATAAATTAAAAAATAGTTTAATAAATTAAAAAATTGTTTAATAAATTAAATCGAACCTTATTGATTTCCCACTTCTTCTTCCACTCGTGGATCTGCTTCCCATAGTTGTCCATTACTTTATGGACGAAGTGGTGATAGATAAAGAGCGTCTCATCGGAATTCCAGTTGAACTCTTGCTGAAAAAAAAACACAATTAGTAGAAAATTTATATTAAAGATTAAAAATATAAGTAAAAAATTAGAATACTTACCGCAAACTGACGAAACCACAGAACCTGCTTGTCGGTTGGGAAGTGAGTGAAAGTCGGATGTCCACTGTCGAGGGCCGAGTACATCATACGGTTGATCCATGCGCTGATCCCGTTCCCGGATCGGTTGAACCTTATTAAAAGAACAAACGGTTAATAATGAATCCAAATTTAAAGAAAAAAAAATGTTTAATTACCATGTTTGACCCCGTCCATGTGGATACGGAGTGAGATACGGAAGATGGTCACGACCGGGCTGTTGAACCAACTCCGCAACCCTCATCACTCCCGGAGGACCCGGAGGAACAGGAGCGGATGCAGCAGCGGGAGCGAGAGGAGCATGAGCGGGTGCAGCAGAGGGAGATGTATGGTTGGAGCTGTGGGGCGAAGGGGAATCCTGAAAATGGCTGGAATCCCGAGACTGGCTCCCCGTACCACCACGACCACGACGCTGTCGAGGCCGGGTCTGATCATCATGAGACCTGTAAATTAAAAAAATATATTTAATAAATACAGAAATATATAAATTAATTTTTTTTATTAAAAAAAATCCCAAATAATTTAATCACAGAAAAAGATTTATATATATTAATTTTTTTAATAAATATATAAAAATAGTTCTAATAAACAAAAAATAGTTTTAATAAATAAAAATTGTTTAATAATTACAAAAAAATAGTTTTAATAATATATATATATGAAAAATATTTTTAAATCCCAAATAATAGTATTTAATCACAAAAAAAGTTTTATAGATATTTAAAATGTTTTGTAAAATCCAAAAAATCGAATTTATATAGAAATATTTTTTGTAAAATCCAAAAAATTGAATTTATATAGAAAAATCATTTTGTAAAATACAAAAATCGATTTTATATACAAAAATCGATTTTATAAATACAAAAACTAAAAAAATTCTAAATCAATTCAACAAAACAAATTATTCAACCAAATCACAATTCTAAACCTATTATACAACCAAATCACAATCCTAACCAATCACCCTAACAAAAATCTATCAAAACTACACAAAAACCTAACAAATAGAACCTAAGAGAGTGGGATAGGGTCCTTACATGATTTGTGTAAGAGAAGAGGGAGATCGCCGGAGATATCGTCGGATTTCAGGGGGAAATCGCCGGAGAGAAAGAGAGGAGTCGCGCAGAGGAAGAAGAGAGAAATGGGGAAGAAGAAGGGGCTCGTGGTTATAAAACCTAGGGTCCGACGGACATTATCCGTCGGAATTCCGTCGGAATTCTAATTTCAATTTTCGCGAAATATTTGCCCGGTAAAATGAAAATATTCCGAGGAAATTCCGACAGATAGTAAAATATCCGTCGGAATTTCCTCGGAATATTCCGAGGAAATACCGAGGAACTAGTGTTTGGGGTTTCAAAACATCAATTTTTTTTGCCGTATTTCATTTCTTATACAATTGTAATGCATACCATTGAGGATTCTTTGTATACATGAGCATAAACCATGAAATAACAAATTTCAAAACTAATTGAAAGTATTCCCTTTACCGTTCATTAAAAGGTATAAGTGTTTCTCTTATGTTGCGAGATTTCGTTCATACAATCGGAAAAGTGTTAATTATACGGTAAGGAACAAATTTTTGACTTCATAATGAACGTAAGACACTTAATAAGGGTTATATAGGTGTTATTCAAACGGCAAAACGTTGTTTTCGGTTTAAAAACCCTATTTCCTCGGAATTTCCTCGGATTATTCCGAGGGAACTCCGAGGAAACCCTCTTCTTCCTCGAAATTTCCTCGGAATATTCCGAGGAAATTCCGACGAACTAGTGTTTGGGGTTTCAAAACGTAATTTTTTTTTTTTAAAAACGCATCGATCGATGCGTTTTTGAACAAAAACAAATCGATCGATTACTAAGATGGCCCGGGCCGTAAGATTGTGATCGATCGATGAGAGTATCCCATCGATCTATCGACAATCTGAATTGTTCCTCGGAATTTCCTCGGAAAATCTTGTATGTTTTTTTTAAAATGCATCGATCGATGCGTTATAGAACAAAAACGCATCGATCGATTACTAGGATGGACCGGGCCGTAAGATTGTGATCGATCGATGAGAGTAACCCATCGATCTATCGACAATCTGAATTGTTCCTCGGAATTTCCTCGGAAAATCTTGTATGTTTTTTTAAAAATGCATCGATCGATGCGTTATAGAACAAAAACGCATCGATCGATTACTAGGATGGACCGGGCCGTAAGATTGTGATCGATCGATGAGAGTATCCCATCGATCGATCGACAATCTGAATTGTTCCTCGGAATTTCCTCGGAAAATCTTGTATGTTTTTTTAAAAACGCATCGATCGATGCGTTATAGAACAAAAACGCATCGATCGATTACCAAGATGGCCCGGGCCGTAAGAATGTGATCGATCGATGCGTTATAGAAACAAAACGCATCGATCGATGCGTGTTCGGAAAACAGAATTATAAGGCAAAACCCGACCTTTTTTGGATCTAAACCTTAGAACTCTCATCCCCTCCGATTTCCCCTATAATTCGCCCCCCCCCCTTTCTCTCTCTATAATCATCCGATTTGAACAATTTTGGGCTCTATTCCACTTGATTTTTCGAGCTCTACCTGATTCCTACACTCGTCTTCACCCTAAGACAGGTATACTCCGCGAATCTCCACATTCTGAAATCGTGTTCTTGAGCAATTTTTTGGTTTTGTGAATTTCTTATTTCCGTGTTGATTCCTTGATCAAATATGCATGAAACAGATGTTTAAACATGGAATAGAACACAATTGTCTGTGATCAACGAGTTTGGAACATGATTTGAGATGATTTAGGGATAGAGAATTTTTTTCAATTTCGTTTTTTTTTTATCACAACTCGATTTCGCTTTTCATTTTCATGTTGCTTTGAGTTCTTAATTGATTATAACCATGTTGAGAGCAATGATTCTATTTTGTAGAGAATGAAGCGCACGAAAACATCAGCAAAGAAAAACACACAAGAAGCGGGTTCGTCACAGCTGGAGAAGCAAAGGCCAAAGAAGTGGGATAAGTCTGATACCACCCACTACAACAACATGAAGAAGGTAGCCGTTCCGGCTACACAACTAGCATGTCCTGAGACGATGACAATATTGGGAATCAAAGCAGACATTGAAGGACTGTTCCAGAACATGGGTCTAGGCCAACTATGCAACCTCAAGGAACCCACTTATCCGGAGTTGGTACGCCAGTTCATAGCATCCGCATACGTCACCCGTCCCGATGATAGCCATCAGGAAGGTTTTCTGGCATTCGTAGTGCAGAAAGTATACTATGAGGTATCTTTCACAGACCTCTGCGGACTATTTGGATTGAGTGCGGGGGAGAGGACATATGGTCTTTATTGGACTTCAGAGCTGTTGAACTTCTGGGAAACGATTGGCACAGGGGTTTATAGATCTTCTCAGGCAAAGGAGTCACTTATCCGGAGCCCAGTACTGAGATATGCGACACGCCTCATTGGCTCATTGCTATACGGGACAACCACAGCCGCATCAGTCACGCAATGGGAGTTGTGCCTCCTGTACCAAGGTGTGAGGCATTTGCTACCGGCATTTGGAAACTCTACATTCCCACCTGCTACTGCCTTCAACATGGGAGCGGTGCTGGCCGCAAACTTAGCAGGATACAAGGGGAAAGTAACCAAATCCAAGAGCAATGCATGTGGATTTGGTGCAGTGATTACTCGGATCCTTAGACATGTGGGTGTAGACTGTGAGAACCACCAGGTAGCACTGGACAGATCGAACAACATTGCTTGGAACTACCTGGATGTCATTTCTCTAGTAAGTAAGGAGTTCATAGCTGGTCCCCACTCGAGGATCGATCGGGATGGTCCTTACGTCTACGTATTCCAGGACCGAGCGAAGAAAACACTCTACTGCCACCTGCCTCAGATCGGCCTGACTGCTCTACTTTCAGAGGCTGCAGTTGAGTTCCTACCCCCTGCTACCGCACTAGTAGACAAGCCATCCTTCTTCACGCCAAAATATCAGACCAAAGGCAAGGGCGTGGTTGATGAAGAAGGACAAGATGAGGCTGCACAAGCCATTCCAGATGATTCACAACCCCATCAGCTACTCCCATCAGACTCCAGCCAGTACAAGCTGCAAGAGCTTCCACCGAACGCCACTTCGCGCCAGCAACAACATTGGAGAGATCAGAGCATAAAGACAAACAACGACATGCTACACAAGATCTGGGCTGCCATTTCACGTATCAGGCCGTGTCGTTGCCAAAAGGATGATGTAGTTCATCGGGACAACTCTCCATCCAGCTCTGGTTCGGGTTCGAGTGGTACACACAGGGTAAGAAAGAGGTCCAAGAGACCCAACGATGCAGGAACATCTGGAGCAGGAGACGAGGAGTAGGAGCTATCACCGGCTATTTTATTTTCTTTTCTATTCTAACGTTTTATGGTCTTATTTTCTGTTAATTTTGAACTGAGTTTTTTTTTAGGTTTCTTAATTATGAGTTCGTATTTCTTTTACATGGTTTCTTTGTTTTATTTGGTTGTGTTTTGTGTAGCTTTTAATTCGTATTCAGCTTTGCCTTGCTAGATAAACCAAATAACTATTATCCGAGGAAAGAGGTTATATCAAGTGTTCCTCGGAATTTCCTCGGTATTTCTTAAAAAAAAAAAAAATAAGTTCAATGGTAGTCTGTTTCCGAGTCATCATCACCAGATGAATCTGAATCTGGATCTTGGTGAAACTCTCCAATTACTGGTTCATCCTCTACGTGAACGACGGCTTCCTCTCCAAAGTCGGTTAAATCGACTACAAGGCCAACTCCAGCTAAATCTTCTGCTGCACTACAGTTGCCGGATGTGCTTGGTTGTAGTGGGTCTTCCAGCTCAGAACTTCCCTGAACTCGGCCTCTCGGGTTGAGTCTTGTAACAGTAACCCATGGATCATCTCTGTTCCTTACCCGGGGGTACTTGATATAACAAACCTGTAACATTTAGAAAAATTATAAATTAATACACATGATGATGAATCATTCTGAATAATTAACATTTAATTACCTGATCGGCCTGGGAAGCAAGAATGAAAGGATCATAATATTGCAGCTTTCGCCTCGAATTTACTGATGTAACACCAAATGCATCTGTTCTCACACCTCGATCTGGGGTGTTGTCGTGCCAATCACAATAGAAAACAGTACAGCGCAATCCAACCATGCCCAAATACTTGATTTCCAAAATCTCATGTATGTGTCCGTAGTATACATCATCTCCTGATGCAGAACAAACGCCAGCATCATAAGTCGTACTCGAACGTCTCCTCTTCTGAGTTGTGAATGCATATCCTCGAGTACAAAATCTCGGATATGACTTCACAACAAAGTTTGGTCCAACGACCATCTCACGTATCCAATCGTCAAATGTTTCACCTCTGGCCAAACCAGCAGACACCTATTAATAGCACATATATATATATTATATCAATAAATGTGAATTAGTATAAATATGTGATAAAATATATTTTAATTTGTTTAAAGCACTCACATAAGTAAACATCCATCCAGTAAATTCTCTCTGCTTCATTTCTTCTAGTTCGTCCTCTGTGGCGTATCTATACTCGAACCGCTTTTCTGCCATGAAAATCCTGTATATGATGACAATAATGTAATTAATTAAGATTTAAATTTCAACTTGTTAAAATAAAAATTTGTAAGCTCATTTATTTACCTCTCATATTGAAGAACGTCTTCGCAGTTGGTGAGCAAATATGTTTGCAAATGACTGCGCTCCTGCTCAGTAAGTCGACGGTCCTTTGGTTTTCCGCTAAGTCGTCCAACGTCTGTGAAAATGTCTGGAACCGTAACATGATATGTTGCCCGTTCGCCTCTATCATCATGCCGAGCAGGTCTTCTGTTTTTGGTCTGAACTTCTGCTGGAAAGTAGTACTCGGCAAAGTTTGAAGTTTCTTCATTGATCATCTGTGCGACTATAGAACCTTCCACCCTACTTAAATTTTTCACCATCTTCTTCAAATGGAACATATACCGCTCATACAGATACATCCATCTATACTGCACAGGACCACCAAGTTCCAATTCTCTTGCCAGGTGAATAACAAGATGCTCCATAACATCAAAAAATGAGGGAGGAAATATCTTCTCAAGGTTGCACTGAATCACGGCTATGTTAGTCTTCAAATTTTCAATACCTTCAAGAGTCACTGATCTCGTGCATAAATCGCGGAAGAAACCACTTATCCCTGCAATTGCTTCATGAACATTTCGTGGTAATATTTCCTTGAAGGCGAACGGAAGGAGGCGCTGCATCATTACATGGCAATCGTGGCTTTTCAAGCCAGTAAACTTTCCTTCCTTTCTGTCGATACAGTTACGCAAATTTGATGCGTAACCGTCTGGAAATTCCACATCGTTTGAAATCCAATCAAAGAACGCATCTTTTCCCGCTGCATCAAGTCGGTATATGGGAAAAGGAGCCCTACCATTCTCATCAACATGAAGTTCTGAACGAGCACATATATCGACTAAATCCAGTCTTGACTTCAAATTATCCTTTGTTTTACCTTGAACATTAAGGATCGTGTTCATGAGATTGTCAAAAAAGTTCTTCTCAATATGCATGACATCTAAATTATGCCTTAGCAGATGATCCTCCCAGTATGGCAGATCCCAGAAAATACTTTTTTTGTGCCAGTTATGTAGTTCTCCAACAGCATCTACCGGAAAACGCTCATGTCCACCGACTTCTGGCGTCCTTTCTGCACCAAAATCTCTTAGTTGTATCTTCAAATCTTTCCCACAAATTTCCGGAGGTGGACTGTCAAACACCCTCTTGTTCTTCGTAAACAAATTCCTACTCCTACGATATGGATGATCAGGTGGTAGGAATCTCCTGTGACAGTCAAACCAACACGTTTTCCTTCCGTGCTTTAGTTGGAAAGCATCAGTGTTATCTTGACAATATGGACATGATAGCCTTCCATGCGTTGTCCATCCAGACAACATACCATATGCTGGAAAATCACTTATTGTCCACATTAGTACTGCCCGCATTTGAAAGTTTTCTTTACACGAAACATCGTATGTTTCAGCACCTTGAGCCCATAGTTGTTGCAACTCATATATTAGTGGCTGAAGAAACACATCAAGTGATCTCTTAGGATGCTCTGGTCCGGGAACGAGAATCGAGAGAAACAAAAACTCTCGTCGCAAGCACAAGTTTGGGGGGAGGTTGTATGGTGTAAGAATGACGGGCCATAGAGAATACTGTCTTCCACTCTTGCCAAACGGACTGAAACCATCAGTACATAATCCAAGGTAGACATTTCTTCTCTCATACGCAAAGTCGGGATACTTTGATTGGAAATGCTTCCACGCTTTTGCATCTGAAGGATGTCTGATCTCACCATCTGTTGAGTGCTCCGCATGCCATCTCATTGGTTGCGCTGTGCGTTCAGACAGATACAACCTCTGCAACCTTTCCGTCAAAGGTAAATACCACATCCTTTTATATGGCACTGGAACTCTTCCACTTGTATCTTTATAACGAGGCTTTCCACAAAATTTGCATGTAACCCGCTGTTCATCCACCCTCCAATAAATCATGCAGTTGTCGCTGCATACATCTATTACCTGATACGATAAACCAAGACCAGCTACGAGTTTCTGAACCTCGTAGTATGAACCAGGAGCTACATTATCCTCGGGTAGAATACCTTTTACAAAATCAGCAATCGCATCCACACAGTCTTCAGCCAAATTATAATCTGTTTTAATGCCCATCAATCTTGTAGCAGATGATAAAGCTGAATGACCATCTCTGCAACCTTCGTACAATGGTTGCTTTCCAGCATCCAACATATCATAAAATCTCCTAGCTTCTGCATTGGGTAAATCTTCCCCTCTAAAATGATCATTTACCATCTGCTCAGTACCTACACCATAATCTACATCCGTTCTAATTGGTTCTTCTAATCTAACCGCTGGCTGAGGTTCACTAGTACTACCATGTTCATAATCAGTTTCCCCATGATGATACCAAATTTTGTAACTTCGTGTAAACCCACTCAAATATAGATGAGTCCAAACATCCCACTCTTTAATAACCTTTCTATTTTTACAATTAGAGCAAGGACATCTTAACATACCTGTTTTTGCTTCCGGTTGTCGGTGAACTAACCCCATGAATTCAGTTATACCTCGTTGGTATTCTTCCGTAAGCAATCTCGTGTTCGGATCCAAATGAGGTCGATCGATCCAAGAACGAAAATAATTTGAAGAAGACATATTTTTTATGAATCAAATTCGTGTGTAAATAGAGTAAGAGGGAGGATGAAGATATGAAGTGAATGAAGAGGAAGAGGAGTGCTTGTATTTATAGTTTAAATCCTGCCGACATACCGAGGAAATTCCGACGGAATTCCGACGGACAAAACTAGTTCGTCGGAATTTCCTCGGAATTTTGTAAAATCCCCCAACGGCTCTCCAACGGCTATAATATTTCCTCGGAATTCATCGGTTTTTTCCGAGGAACACAGTTTTCCTCGGAATATTCCGACGGACTGTAGTTTCCTCGGAATTCCGTCGGTATATTCCGAGGAAATTCCGAGGAAACCCAATTTTGTGTTTCCTCGGAATTTCCTCGGAAATTCCTCGGTATATTCCGAGGATTTCATTTTCCGTCGGAATGTCCGTCAGAATATCGTTGTTTTCTTGTAGTGAAGCCATCATACATCTGGAATGATGAAGACATTTTTTGTTATCTACTGCAAGTAAATCACGAGATGTGTAGAAATGTTCTACATGTGGAGATCATCAATGAAGAAGTGAAACTTTCAGAAGAGGATGATGAAACTGACGGCTATGTCGGTATATCTGATAGAGAGGCTATAGAGGCTGGTGATGAAGATGGGACTGAGAATGATGAAACTGATGTCTATGTCGGTATATCTGATAAAGAGACTACAGAGGCTGGTGATGAAGATGGTAATGGTGGTGTGCTCACTTTTCACGAAGACATTGAGATGCATGATGGTGTTAATCAGAGACGGGATGATGGTATGGATTTGGTTATAGGTCAAGAATTTATAACCAAGGAGGCAGAAAAAGTTCTTATTCAAACGGCATCATATCAGAAATCTTTTGAATTTGATATAATTAAGTCGGATACTAAGAGATTTGTGGTTAAATGTCGAGGAGCCAAAGATGGGTGCGAGTGGTTTGTGCGAGTTGCAATGTTAAAGAATTCAGATATTTGGACGGTTAGAAGTTACATCAAGCAACATACATGTTCTGTCGTTACAAGAACACTGCCTGATAGAGAGGCTGGTGATGAAGATGGTACTGAGAATGATGCAACTTGTCGTGTGCTCACTTTTCACGGAGACATTGAGATGCATGAGATGCATGAGAATTTCACGGAAAGAGATGAGCATGTGCTTGAAGATACAGAAGTAAGACCACGAGTTGTCTATCAGCCACGGGATGATGGTACAGGTTTGGTTTTAGGTCAAGAATTTAGAACCAAGGAGGAAGCAAAAGTCCATATTCAGACGGCTTCACATCAGAAATGTTTTGAGTTTGATATAACTAAGTCGGATACTACGAGATTTGTGGTTAAATGCCGAGGAGCCAAAGACGGGTACAAGTGGTTTGTGCGAGTTGCAAAGCTAAAGAATACAGATCTTTGGACGGTTAGAAGTTACATCAAGCAGCATACATGTTCTGTTGTTACTACAAGAACACTGCATGATAGAAGGAAATGCACATCACAAATCGTTGCATCTGTTTTGGCTCAAGATTATCCTGGTACATTTGACACACCAGTTCCCAAAGTTCTGATCGATTTGGTTCATCGAAGGGTTGGTGTGGATGTATCATACACCTCAGCATGGAGAGGAAAAAGAGAAGCTGCTAATGAAGTGCGTGGAAGTTCAGAAGAGAGTTTTACTTTATTATACTGTTATATGCACATGCTGGGGCAGACGAATATTGGCACAAGAACTCGTGTGGTAGTGGATGAGGCCAACAAATTTAAGTATCTGTTTTTTGCCCTGGGAGCTAGCATAGAAGGATTCAGTGCGATGAGGAAAGTCCTCATTGTGGATGGAACACACCTCAAGAATGTTTATGGTGGAGTTCTCCTCGTTGCGACTGCTCAGGATCCTGATCATCACCACTACCCAATTGCGTTTGGTGTAGCAGATGGTGAGAATGATGAAAGCTGGATATGGTTTATGGAACAGTTGAAATCAGTGATATCCGATGTCCCGGGATTGGTATTTTTTTCAGATAGAAACAAAAGCTTGATCAAGTCAGTACGTCTAGTGTTCCCTGAGGCCGAACATGGGTATTGGCATTTGTTTCAGAATGTTAAAACCCACGTCCATAACAACAAAGATACTTGTGCGTTCAAGTTTAGAGAATGCGCACATGCTTATACGGAGGCTGAGTTCAAGTACCTTTATCATGCTTTTCGCCGGAAGTATCCTAGTGCAGCAGCGTATCTTGACAAAAGTGTTGAAGAGAAGAAGTGGGCTAGATGTTACTTCAGAGGAGATAGGTACAATGTTGACACCACCAATTCAGTAGAATCTTTTAATGGTGTTATTAAGGAAGTGAGAAAGTCTACCTTACTACCAATGTTTGATGTTATCATTGCGAAAATGTCTGAATGGTTTAACAACCATAGGAAGGAGACAGCTGAAATACCATACACACTGAAGCTTGTGCCTATTTTGGAAACCGAAATGTCTAAAAGATGTGTTGATGCGGGGTTTCTTACAATTGACGAATTAAACAGCTTCCATCTTGAGTACAATGTGCATGGTACTGACGGCAAGGTTTATACTGTTGATATGGCTAGGAATACTTGCAGTTGTGAACAATTTGATAAAGACAAATACCCTTGTGTGCATGGAGTGGCTGCTGCCACATTCATGTCTAAGGCAGCGGGAAGGGAACTCCATCTATCAGAGTATTGTTCAAAATACTATTTGGTGGAGCAATGAGTTTTGGCTTATCACAGGACCATATATCTTGTTCCTCATATGTCTGATTGGGTTATACCAGAAGATGTTAAAGCAAAGAAAATACTTCCTCCAGATTTTGACAAGAAGAAAGGAAAACCACAACAAACAAGATTTCCATCAGTAGGAGAATCCCGTGGAAGAGGAAAAAGAGGCAGATGAGGAGCTAGAGGAGCCAGAGGAAGAGGAAGAGGCAGAGCCAGAGGAGAAGGTATGGCATCGTATTTTGAATGTGGTAGTGGTTCAGGTACTACCTAGGTTTTACTGGAGATTACTGGGCTTATTATGTGAAATTTGGATTACAGGGTTTTACTGGTATTATTATGTGCAATTTGGATTACTGGGTTTTACTGGTATTATTATGTGCAATTCGAAATCAATATGTATCACTACGTTATGTGTAATTTAGACTATCTTTATATGATTATTTTCAATTCGTAGGCTACGTATATAATAAATATATAGATTAGACTATTTTTGTTAATTATTTTCAATAGTGTAAGAAAATCTTAACGGTTTCCCAAAAAACTTCCTTAACTTTCATTGTTAGTATGTGAATGGTTAACAATATAGTAAGTAGAATTTTACAAAATACATATTTCTCGTAAATTGATTATGTAAATGTCTTCTTTGACGATAATAATAGGGTAAAATCATTGGTTCTACTACAAAACCTTTTTTTTTAAGATGGATTTACTACAAAAAGTAAAAAATGCCAAAGTATTATTATGTGTATGGTGGTATTACTATTACCTTGAAGATTACCATAAATATTACTAAGTGTTAAAAATAATATTAAAATATTTATGACGGCTGCACGTTTTACCTGTGAAATGCATTTTTTAATTCGGTTTTTAATAATATATATATATATTTTAGTGTTTTACGTGTGTTTACTAATTTTTAGTTGTAGTTATCCTCCCTTTAGTTGGACATGTGACCACAGCAGTCCCGTTGCCAAAATCTTTGAAGTCGTCTCCTTGCATAGAACACCTGTTAGATAAATATCATGAAGGGTTCAGCTTGCTAAGTCAGCGGGTGCGCCACAGCTAAATTAGGCTCAAAGCTATGAGACGATTTCTTCTCGGTTCCACAGATAACCAATCAAATTAAAATTAACAGATAAAATGCCTAGCCTAAAACTAACCGACAAGGATGAGCGTATCTTCCCTGCTCTTTTTCACTTGCTATCATCGTCGGCATGAAATCAGATCTGAAGCCTCGCCTTTTCCAATTTTGTTATGTTTTTCTTTTTATATAGGCAAATGGATTATTTTGTTTGTTTCTGGAATCTATATAACTCAAAGTTTCGTTCTTTTTTTTGCAAATTTGTTATGAATCAACACATCTGTAACCAACATTCACTCTCAAATTGAATAAACAAATGAATTTCTTAAAAACATTTTGATTTGTGTGTGTTTGTGGAAGAAGGTCACGACTTTGCGTTCCTTTCATTCATTCCACTGGATCAGGAGATCGAATATTTTGAATCAATTTCACGACATGAGCTATATGAGGTCGTGTCTGTTGCTTCACACGAAGACAAGCCAATCCTATCTGCAACAGCTCCACCATTTCTCCCTCCAAATCACCCATGTCAAATACTTCCCCTGTCCAATTTTCTACCACCAAGTTCCTTATCCATTAGGCGAAATTCATGTTGTCACCATACTTTGTCTCTGGACTTATCGGTAATCTCCCAGTCAGAAGCTCGAGTAGAACCACCCCGAAACTGTATACATCCGAAGATTGTGTGCTTCTTCTAGTAACTGTTATTTCAGGTGCGTGGCAACCTGAAGCAAGGCAAGTGGTTTGAGGAAGAGATCTCATGATGGTTGTTAAGCCAACATCACCGATGCAGCCGTAGCGTTGCGAGTCTAAGAAGATGTTTGATGATTTGATGTTCCCATGGATGCATCTTCCGTTGCCCCCCCTTCATGGATCTTAGCCAAACCTCTCGCAGCCCCTGTTGCTATATTCAGTCTAGCGTCCCAACTTAAAGGTACTCGATCATGCATTCCTCTGTTTCCTGCACAAAAAATAAACTAACATTTTGTTTGTGTAGTCGTTATGCTTTTGATTTAGTTTAAGTAAACAAGTAGCTAACCGTGGAGCATCTGGAAGAGGCTTCCTTGACTGTAATAACAGCGGGTTTATCGTCTTTGGAATAGTAGTATGCCTTTAGCTCAGCTACATTGTCATGTCTGATCATCCCAATGATCTCCATTTGTTGCTCAAACTCTCTTCTTCCCACCACTACTTCCTTCAGCCGCTTCACCACCACCGTGCTCATGTCTTCCATTGTTACCTTATAGGTTGTGCCAAAAGCGCCTTTACCCAAGACTTCTGCAGATGAGCTTAGCAGATCATCCAAATCAAACGGATGGTTCTTTCCCCCGAGAAAGATGATCTTGCCTCCATCTTCACCGTCGTCGTCTCTACATGTCCAGTTTCCTGGAGGAGTGGATGAAGAAGACAAGTCTCTCTTCCGTAACTTGCCGGAGATTTTAGTTTTTCCGAAACAAGTGATCGTTATGTTGGACCTAAATTACTAAAGCCCAATTGGCTAAAATAATAAAAGGTAAGTGTGAAAAGAAATGGGAAACATCCCACATAGTTGAGAACAAGAGAAAATGAGGTGTTTATATATGGTCACTTGATATCATGTGTTAAACACCTTGGAGAGAGAGGAAGACTCCCCACGCGCGCGCCGCCGCTGCCGCCCGGTCGGCTCGGCTCGGCGTGGGTCTTGGATCTTGGGTCTTGGTGTCGGGCCGCCGGCCCGATAAGAATATTCTTTTTGGACCAAGTTAAGCTCAACATTTTGCCATTTAAAATCTCAAAAACAACATGCATTTTATTTTGAAACGACAAGCAGTTTGTTTAGAAAATAAAAACGTCATGATGTTTATCCTCTCGAGATATTTAAACGAAATAAGAAAGAGAGAGATAGCGAGTCTTGGGAAGCGAAAATCCCTTAGCGTAAGTCTTAAATACGAGAGTGTTTCGTAGAGTTTATAGATAGGGCGATCACGAGTGAGGCGTGATTCGTCTGCCATGGTTGTATCCTGGGACTCTATATTCGTACAGTCCCGTCTCACTAACGGAGCGAATATTTTGAGTTAAGGAAATAGATCATATCTCGACTTCATGTCTCTGCGCGAATACGATTTCTTATCGTTCCTATATTCGTTTTTACATTCGTTTATTTCCTTAACATCGCTTTTATTTTATCGTTTATGTCAGTTCGGTTTTCCGGCTTCTACAATCTTAACTCAAAATCGCTTTACATTTAAAGCTCTAATCGGGTTGAAAAATGATTAATAAAAACGGGTTTTTGAACCGTGTTTGCGATTTGCTTTCTAGCACTTCCGCGAAACGTTTGTTCTTATCTAATAACGGTGTTTGCGATTTGCTTCCTAGCACTTCCGCGAAACGTTTCTTATTTATTTCATAACGATTTGCGGATTGCTTTGTAGCATTATCGCAAAAACGTTTTCTGATATACGATTCCTAAAACTAAAGTATACGAATCGTTTTCATAACCGCTTCCTTAAGCGAGTTTATGAAACATTCTAAGTCTACACAAAACAGTTTATGCGAACGCTTTTCTAAGCGAGCTTGCAAAACGTTTTTCCAGACGTATATCGATATGATTTGGTTCAAACACCAAAAATGAACATCGATATTACAGTATTATTTTCTTAAAAATAATATGTTATTTGATGAATGGAGTTTTAATCCGGTTTTCATGTTTTCTCTACAGAAAAATGACAAACGATAACAACACCCCCATTGACACCACAGATGTCATTCAGACTCCACTCAACGCTGCAGCAACTGATGCAACTAGCGTGACAACCGCTGCAGCAACAACGAGCACTATCCTCCCTGCGGGAAATGCTGCTGATGAAACCACTCGCTGTAGCCTATTCGGTGCTGGTCTTTATCAGACGGGTTCAGTATCAGCAACTGCAAGTGGTCCGGTGGCAGTTCAAACTCCTCCGGCTGTACCTAGCTTGTTCACTCAAGGGATGATGCCAGACAAGTTTGATGGCAAAGGCTTCAAAACGTGGCAGAAGAAGATGATGTTCTTCCTGACAACTATGAAACTGGACAAGTTCATCCAGGAGGACAAGCCCCTGATTCCGTACGGGATTGATGATGTTCACAGTCTTGCAACTGTTGACATATGGGTTCATTCCGACTTCATCTGCAAAGGTTACATTTTGGGTCGTCTCATTGACCCATTGTATCGTGTCTACTGTGAGATCCCCACGGCGAAAGAGCTATGGAGATCACTGGACAAGAAGTACAGAGGTGAGGACGCTGGCTGCCAGAAGTATGTGGTCTCAAAGTTCCACGACTTCAAAATGGTGGATTCAAAACCCATCATGGATCAGGTGGAAGCGCTTCAGCTCATTTGCCATGAAATCGCTGCTGAAGGAATGTCCATCTGCGAGACATTCACAACTCTCAGCTTCATTGAAAAGCTTCCTCCAAGCTATGCGGATTTCAAGAACTACTTGAAGCACAAGAAGAAGAAGATGGGGCTCGAGGAGCTCATCATGAGGCTTCAGATGGAATCCAGAAACCGAATTGCTGACAAGGTCACTGCTAAGGAGCACAGTGTCAACAATGTCACTACTGCCACAAAGTGGGGCACAAGACTGTTGAGTGTCGCAAAAAGATCAAGGATGAGAAGGCTCAGGCAAATCTCACAGAGGAGGATCTCGTTGCTGTGGTGACTGAAGCCAACATGGTTGAAAGCAACAACCCCAAGGAATGGTGGTATGACACTGGTGCAACCACCCACATTTGTACCGATAGGGCGATGTTCAGCACCTATCAGAAAAGCATGACTGAGGAGAAGCTCAAGATGGGAAACACTGCAGTCTCCAAGATTGAAGGACGCGGCAATGTGATTTTGAAGAAGACATCTGGACATGAGGTCACTATGACGAATGTGAAGCATGTGCCTGACATGAGGAAGAACCTGGTCTCGGGAACCTTGCTCAGCAAGAATGGATTCGCCACAAATTTTGAGGCGGACAAGCTCGTGATTAGGAAAAATCGGATGTATTTGGGAAGAGGGTATGTTAAGGGTGGACTTGTCAAGTTGAATGTAATGACAGTCCCTCCGAAAGTTGTAGCTTCAAAAGTTTCAATGAATAAGAAAGAGCCAGTTGCTTATTTGGTTGAGTCTTTTAATATATGGCATGAAAGATTAGGCCATGTAAACTACAAATCTATACAAAGATTAATGAATTTAAATCTAATTCCTAAATGCAAAACAAGTAAACAAAAATGTGAAGTATGCGTACAGGCTAAGCTCACGAAAACGCCATCACCTCGTGTTGAAAGAACTAATAAACCTCTAGATTTAATTCACACCGATTTATGTGATTTAAAATACTTACAAACTAGAGGTGGTAAAAAGTACTTTGTGACCTTCATAGATGACTGCACAAAATATTGTTATGTATATTTATTACATAGCAAAGAAGAAACCTTAGAAAAAATTAAAGAATTTAAACTCGAGGTAGAAAATCAGCTTAAAACAACTATTAAAGTAGTTAGAAGCGACAGAGGAGGCGAGTATGATGGTCCATTCAATGCATTCTGTAAAGAACATGGAATAATCCACCAAACTACAGCTCCTTACTCACCAGAATCTAATGGAGTTGCTGAACGCAAGAATCGAACTCTAAAAGAGATGATGAATGCAATGTTGCAGGAATCTGGGATACCGCAGAACATGTGGGGGGAAGCATTGCTTACCACTAATTATATCTTCAACAAAATTCCACACAAAGTAACTGGCAAAACTCCATATGAATTATGGAAATGTAATTTACCTTCGTATAAATACCTCAAAGTGTGGGGGTGCCTGGCAAAAGTTGCAGTACCGCCACCAAAGAAGGTCACTATTGGACCTAAAACAGTGGATTGCATGTTCATCGGATATGCACATAATAGTAATGCTTATCGATTTCTGGTACATAAATCTGAAATATCAGACATTCATGAAAATACAGTCATGGAATCAAGAAATGCATCTTTCTTCGAAAATATTTTTCCAAATAAGAAAAAACAAGGTTCAAAACGAACTCGAGAAGAAAGAGACAATGACAAAAACTCAGAAACTGAGACAAACGTCGAGACTTCTATAAATGATATTTCAGAAAATGAAGAAAAAGATGAACCTCGAAGGAGCAAAAGAGCTCGGAAAGAAAAATCTTTTGGAGAAGATTTCCTAATGGCATTTTTAGTAGAAAATGTTCCAAAAACTTTGGCAGAAGCCATGACTTCACCAGAAGCTCCATTTTGGAATGAAGCTGTCAGGAGTGAATTTGATTCGATCATGCAAAATTATACTTTTTACATAACGGATTTACCACCTGGCTGCAAAGCACTAGAGAATAAATGGATAATGACACGAAAACCTGGTGGAAAATACAAGTCTAGGCTTGTAGTTCAAGGATTCCGACAAAAGGAAGGCCTTGACTATTTTGATACATATTCTCCAGTGACGAGAATAACATCAATAAGACTGATGATAGCTATCGCAGCCTTAAGAGACTTAGAAATCCATCAAATGGATGTAAAAACTGCTTTTCTAAATGGTGATTTAGAAGAGGAAATTTACATGAAACAACCTGAAGGTTTTGTCATTCCCGGACAGGAAGACAAAGTATGTCGGCTTGTAAAATCACTTTATGGGCTTAAACAAGCTCCTAACCAATGGCATGAAAAATTTGACAATACAATGATGTCAAATGTTTTCAAAATAAATGAAAGTGACAAATGCATATACTACAAAACTACCAAAAATGCGTATGTTTTGCTATGTCTATATGTAGATGATATGCTCATTATTGGAAGCAATAAAGACATTATCAATCAAACAAAGAACATGCTCAAAGGGACATTTGAGATGAAAGACTTGGGATTAGTAGATGTAATTCTCGGGGTTAAAGTCATAAGAAATTCAAACGGAATTATCCTAACCCAATCTCATTATGCTCAAACAATATTAGAGAGATTTAAAAAGTACTCTAATAATACGGCAAAAACTCCGTTAGATCCCCAAATGCACTTGACAAAGAATTCAGGTGAAGCGGTTTCACAAAACGAGTATGCACGTGTGATCGGAAGTCTCATGTACTTGACCAATTGTACTAGACCGGATCTGGCGCATGCAGTAAACGTACTTAGTCGATATACAAGTAATCCATGTCATACACACTGGAAAGCTATAACGAGGGTACTCAATTACTTGCGTTACACCAAAGATTTTGGGCTTCACTATGGTAAAGAACCAGCAGTTTTAGAAGGATACAGTGATGCTAACTGGATATCAGATTCTAAAAACTCAAAATCCACGAGTGGATATGTCTTTACACTAGGAGGAGCAGCAATATCATGGAAATCTACCAAACAAACAGTGTTAGCCAGATCTACCATGGAATCTGAGTTCATAGCCTTAGACAAAGCAGCAGAAGAAGCTGAATGACTTAGAAATTTTTTGGAAGATATTCCTATGTGGGAGAAACCTGTGCCAGCCATACGCATACATTGTGATAGTCAATCAGCAATAGCTCGGGCTCAGAATAATCTCTACAATGGTAAATCTCGTCACATCAGAAGACGACATAAAACCATTAGACAACTTATCTCAACTGGTGTAATCACAATAGACTACATCAAATCGGCTGACAACCTAGCGGATCCATTTACTAAAGGTTTGCCACAAGATGTTGTTGCTAAATCATCAAAAGGAATGGGTTTAAAGCCTATAACGAATGAGGATGCTTGATTGCAACCCTACCTATCATGACTGGAGATCCCAAGACGTAGGTTCAAAGGGAAAACAAAATCAAGCAGAATCTAACCAAAGCACTTGAGACAAAGTAGTCTCTTCCCAGCTCCTAAGATGAGAAAAGTGCTAACAAATGTGTAAAGGATAAGCATAAGCTTTTAATGATTCCATAGCTTCTAAGCGGAGTATTACTCAATACTTTTCATGGTCAATCACCTAATGAGTGTGAAATGGGGCCGTTTCTAGGAGAATGAATGCACGGCTATATTCTCTAAGTTCACTCATGAAAGCCAGGAATAGTTCAGGGCAACAATGAACACAATAAAGAACTAAGTTCTACGAGAAAATGAAGCTGCGTTATGCATGTTGTCTCGGTCTACATAAAACACCGGTTGGTTCAAGACATCATGTTCACCTTCTGGTAAAGTAAACCCGACAGATATTAACTATGAGTGGTTCAAGGCTTAAAAACGCCACCAACTCAAACACAGTGAATTTTTCGCAAACACTCTCGATAAGTCTGTCTAGTCTAGTCATGATTAGAATAAGTATAGTTTTTTTTAGAGTCTGCATTTAGTCTGCATATGTTTAGAGTCATTTCTATTCATGTGGGGGATTGTTGGACCTAAATTACTAAAGCCCAATTGGCTAAAATAATAAAAGGTAAGTGTGAAGAGAAATGGGAAACATCCCACATCGGTGGGAACAAGAGAAAATGAGGTGTTTATATATGGTCACTTGATATCATGTGTTAAACAGCTTGGAGAGAGAGGAAGGCTCCCCACGCGTGCGCCGCCGCCGCCGTCCGGCCGGCTCGGCTCGGCTCGGCTCGGCTTGGCTCGGCTCGGCGTGGGCGTGGGCTTGGACTTGGGCTTGGGCTTGTCTTGGGTCTTGGGTCTTGGGTCTTGGTGGAGGGCCTTCGGCCCGATAAGAATATTCTTTTTGGACCAAGTTAAGCTCAACATTTTGCCATTTAAAATCTCAAAAACAACATGCATTTTATTTTGAAACGACAAGCAGTTTGTCTAGAAAATAAAAACGTCATGATGTTTATCCTCTCGAGATATTTAAACGAGATAAGAATGAGAGAGATAGCGAGTCTTGGGGAATAAGTTCGTAATTTGAACTTCCCGAGATCTTTGCCAAATCCCCACTAACGAGCGCACGTTATGCAACAGTTACGGGAAGTCGCTCCTCGTCCATCTCTTTAAATACAACACGTCTCTCTTCTCATTTCTCTAACGTTTACACATCAAACCAACAGCGAAAATCCCTTAGCGTAAGTCTTAAATACGAGAGTGTTTCGTAGAGTTTATAGTTCGATAGGGCGATCACGAGTGAGGCGTGATTCGTCTGCCATGGTTGTATCCTGGGACTCTATATTCGTACAGTCCCGTCTCACTAACGGAGCGAATATTTTGACTTAAGGAAAGAGATCATATCTCGACTCCATGTCTCTTCGCGAATACAATTTCTTATCGTTCTTGTATTCGTTTTTACATTCGTTTATTTACTTAACATCGCTTTTATTTTATCGTTTATGTCAGTCCGGTTTTCCGGATTCTACACGTTATTATACATGAGTGTCCAGAAACCCGAAGGGAGTCTAGTGTTCTTTCTCCTTTTGGGTTATTATGTTGTTGCCGGCAAAGGCTGAGCTTTTGAATCTTTGAAGAGACTTCGGTACTGTGCCGGTGAGTTTATTGTTAGACAGGTCGATTTGAAGCAGGTTTGCAAGATGAAGATCGGGAATGTCTCCTGAGAATGATTTATTTGCGAGGTTCAAGACTCTAAGTCTGGTCAAACCTGAAAGAGAGGTTGGGATGCTTCCGTTCTTTAACTCCGATAAGATCGCTGGTAATGGACCAGAGAGGTGGTTGTGTTGTAGATAGAGATGAGTCAGGTTCTTGAGGTTGATGAAATCAGAAGGGAGCTCTCCGGAGAGTTGGTTCTTTCTAAGGTTTAGAATCTTCAGAGACGAGAGACGACTGATGGTGAATGGTGGAATCAAACCGTCGAGTCCAGCCCCAGACAATCTAAAGGATACAATTTTGTTTTGGCTGCAGATAACTCCGGCCCATCGGTGACAAACCGGAGAGTAAAGATTTCTTGCTGTCTTCAATGGTCTTAGAGAAGATCAGAGAAAAAGAAGAAGAGACTTGCATTGTAAGAAACTAGTTTTTGTCAAAGAACTTTTCTTTAGCTGTCAAGAATGTGTGCAGATTAAAAGTGTTATATGTTGTGTAACTGAAAAGATACGCTAGCAGGTTATAGCCAGCAAAAAAATGTTTGTTTTATAGTTTGAGAAAATTTTAAAAAGAAAAAAGAAATCTTGACGAGGCCATTAACAAATCGTGACTGTTTTTCTTTGTTGTAATGCAAGCGCGGTAAACCGTCACTCAAAATATATCAAGTATTTGATTTTTTTTTTTTTAAATTGAAACTGTAAAATATCCGGCTTACACAAACGGGCTTTTTTTTTATTTCGGCTCAGTTATACATAATATAAGAGAATTATTCTGAAAAAATCTATCTATAAAACAAAGTTGTTGCACCCCCATTAGTGGCATGATAGTAATTTAGTTAGTGGTCTTACATATATTACAATACTAAAAGACAAATATAAGCCATGGAGAAAGTGTTTACGTAGGATAAGAAAATCAACCAATCATAGAGTCCGAAGTTGCCACGTCATCTCATTTATTTTTTCGTAAAAATGAAAAAACAATGCGAAGAAAAGGATCGAACCCGGGTTAGTATGACATAAATATATGGCAGTTACCACTAAATCATTGAAACTTTCTTGGACACATATACAAGAATCATTAAGTATGTAATCACAAACTCTTATGTACAGTTACAATAATATGAATTCAACTTTCAAGACTCCGATACTTTGTTTTGTAAAAAAAATAATAAGTAAGTGACTAAGCTAATATATTCTTTGAAAGTGTGAGAACATTGACAAATATGAAAAAACATAGATTTTTGTTTTCGTGACAAAGTTAAGAATTTTGTAAAAGTAAGTTTAACATATAAATTTTCGTGAATATGAAAAAGCATAAATTTTTGTACAATTTTGACAAAACTACTCAAAACATAGTTCTCTAATGTCTTAATAAAATATTATTTAAGGGTGCAATAATTAAATATATCAATTCAATAAATTTTGTAATTTATAGAAAAAATAATAACACAACAAATTTTGAAACATTTGTTTAACCTATCGATTTCTTTTCATGAGAATCCAACTAAACAAGATAAAAAAACAATTAGATTTACAAATATTTAATTACCATTTTATTCAATTTTGATTAATTTCAAATTGTAATAATGTATCTTTTTGAAGTTACAAAAAAATAATGTTCTTTCTTTATTACACTAGAATTATATATAGATTCTATATACACAAATAAATATAATATAACAACATAAGCTTGCTTTCTCTGATTCATATGAAAACTTTTTAAGTTATCCACCAAAGCAAATTAATTAAATCAATCAAATGGTTAGAATACAGCAAATTAATATATAATATTATTTTAAATTAAATTATTTAAAAAGTGTATTTTCATTAAAAACAAAATAATAAATAAGTAAAACTGATTTGATGGTAATTTTTATGACATATATATATATATATATATATATATATATATATATCAATTCTGTGAAAGAAATAGAAGCTTAATATGGAAAAAAAAATCTTAAGTATAACAAACTCTAAAAATTAACAAAAAGAAACTAATAAAAATTAAACTATAATATCACTCGAAAGCTTTTTAGAAAATATTAATAAAATATTTAAGCGATAATTAGACAAATTTGATTTTTTAAGCCAGCCAAAAGTTTATTATTAATTAGCATCAGTTATTTCAAGATGTTTAAGAAAAGATGGACAAAAAAATAGGATGTATATAAATGATATATGAACTATGAATAGTACTTTGTAAAGCTGACTTAGATAACACATCTGCACATCCATTTCCGGTCTTTTTTGATGCCTAAATTCAATTTCTTCAGAGCAGGTATGAGATATTGTTTTGATATTCAGATTTGTTTCTTGACTGTTAAGAAGATTGATAACTGTAAAAATGTCTCCTTCGAATATGATATGTCTATAACCGAGTTCCCAACATGAGACAAGTTTGTTTAAAAAGTAAATAATTTTGTTTTTCTTATATTATATAATAAATATATATTATTTACTGATAATATAAATATAGTTATTCATCTATCACAAATATCTATGCAAATATGTGAATCAAGTACAAAAATCAAACAACATAATGATTTCCACAAAGAAAATTTAAAAAATATATTTATGTTATATAGTCTTATTTTATGTTCTTTAAATAATGTAATACAATATTATACATTATTTTTTAGAATTGAGAAATACATATATCAGTTTGACAAATTAAGCGATAATTAGACAAATTTGATATTTTTTTTGCAAGCCAAAAGTTTATTATTAATTAGCATCAGTTATTTCAAGATGTTTAAGAAATGATGGACAAAAAAAAGGATGAACATAAATGATATATGAACTATAAATAGTACTTTGTAAAGCTAAGTTAGATAACATATATGCACATCTATTTTCAGTCATTTTTGATGCATAAATTCAATTTCTTCAGAGCAATTATTCCACAAAGAGATCGTATAAGATATTGTTTTGATATTCAGATTTGTTTCTTGATTGTTAAGAAGATTGATAACTGTAAAAATGTCTCCTTCGAATATGATATGTCTATAACCGAATCTCCAACATGAGACAAGTTTGTTTGAAACGTAAATAATTTTATTTTTCTTATATTATATAATAAATATATATTATTTACTGATAATAAAAATATAGTTATTCATCTATCATAAATATCTATGCAAATATGTGAATCAAGTATAACAATCAAACAACATAACGATTTCCACAAATAAAATTTAAAAAATATATTTATGTTATGTAGTCTTATTTTATATTTTTTAAATAATGTAATACAATATTATACATTATTTTTTTTAGAATTGAGAAATACATATAATATCGCGCGGTTAAAGAATCTAGTTGTTCTAATAAACTAATTCTGTTTTCATAACACGCTTCAAGTGAATAAAATAAAACGTGCGGGACCTACTCTCTGGATTTATATACGATGGCTTTTGTTGTGAATATTCCTTTTTTTTTGTTACAAAATGCACTTACACTTAGGAGGTATTATTGGTTTATATATTTTGATTGATTTAGAAATCCATAAAGTATTTATAAATCCAAGTAAAATATGCAAATCCGGAGGTTTTCCCTCGGATTTGAGTCTTTGTATTTTTAACTAAAAAATCCAAACAAATCCATTCAAATCCATTATAAAATCAAATATATTAGTAAATCCGTATGATTGAATAACACTTGATTTGATACAAAATTTATGAATCATTAAACCAATAACACATGATTTTAATACAGATTTGAAAATCATGGAACCAATAACACTAGATTTAGTTCGGATTTTCAAATTCATTAAAATACAACAACCAATAACTTCTACTTAAGCTTAATATTCGTAATAAAATTAAAAATTTACCCTCGCTCAGTTTTATTATTATTATTTTTTTGAAAATAGGGCTTTTCTCAGTTTTAGTTCTACCAACACATTCATATGAGATCCACTAAACATTTATTACCAACAATATATAACGTTACTAATTAACACATAATGCTTTACTTATCCATTATACATTAATTCATCCAATGAATAAATATCTTTCTATATTCTTTAGTTTCCTGACTACTAATACTTCAAATCTAAGTTTGTGTTTTATCTTTACTCAACCCATCATAGTTAAAAATATCAAATAATTTTTATATTTTAAAATTTTAAATAATAACCGTTAGATCCAAAATACGTCACCAAATCTCTCCCACGATTGTTTGAGGAAGTCAAACAATAATAACAACACTCCACAAGAAACGGTCTCGGTATCCCTAAAAACAAGGAAGCTGGCGCTTCATTCAAGGGACACGTGTAACAAACGAAGACATCCTAAAATCCTATAAGAAGACAAGGAGATGACTTTGGCAGAGATCTTCTCCTTCCGGGATCTTACCCTTTACAAGAAACAAAAGCATTAAGCTCGAGACCAAAAGAGACTCGCCTCCATTCTTCCCCATTCTCATAAAAGAGGAGCTCGTACTTATGAGCTTAAGACCATGACTAACTCCACCGACGTTCCGTTAATCAAATACGTTCATGTATTTCAAGGCGCTCAGAATAATCCTTCCTTTGATACAACCATCAAATCGACACAGAGATACGTCATCTTTGCGATCTTTACGACCATTACATTAAGTTATAGATACTTCTATGTTTGATCAAGAGCAATGACTGTTCACACGAAACATGATCTTACGAGATCGTGATCAGCCAATCCGAGATCCATGGGTCATTATTCTGACCCATAAACGTCTTACACGAGACCGATGAAACTGATGTCTTGCTCGAGACCGAAGAACCCGACGTCTTACACGAGACCGTTGAAAACGATGTCTTGCTCGAGACCGAAGAACCCGGCGTCTTACACGAGGCCGATGAAGCCGACGTCTTACTCAAGACCAATGAACGTCGAACTATGTTATGACTTGATCCCTCGCCGAGGGTACGTAGGCAGCTCGACCTCGAGTTCAGTCACGATCCTTCTCTTCCCCGATATCTCTATGATATTCGACCTACGAATATAGTCCATTTTTATCAACTCATACCTGATTATATCGTTGTGTTCTGAGGATATCGTTGCCCATGTTATTTTCTTCCCTAGATTTAACATTCAGTCACTATCAAATACTTAGTGTAGATTTTAAGATCTACATTTTGGCGCCGACTGTGGGGAGGAAAAACGAAAAACATCCTTGATAGGAACCCGATCTAAGGCTTGTTAGCACGAAAATGGATTCATCTCATATGGTGTCCAATACCACAATGAACGAACCATCACACCACGATGGCATCAATCTTAATGGATCATAAAAAAGAAACGGAACATGAGATTCGATCCCGACCTCAGCTAAATTGAATCTCCGTTGCTGATAAAAATAATTCATCTCGCCGAGTTTCACCGATAACGTTCTCAAACCATAGCAGACAGAGTTCTGATAGCCCGACCTCCCGAGTTTGGGTCCGGTCAAATGATCGTCCAACATGAGAAAAGTTTGCTAACCGAGTTAATGCACTCAAACGAATACCTATGCCGAGGCAGAAGAATGTAAAATGTCCTGATTAACAGATCACAGAAGCAAGAAGTTGTCGGTATTGTCTTGGATGGCGCAGAATAAAACAAAGAAAACGACTTCGCTACGCGTTGAGCATGAATCCTTGATTAATAAATGATCAGAAGTGAGGAAGAATCTTGACGAGACCATATCACAATATCACGAGCATGCTTGGACTGTGCAAAATGACTAAATACACCAGGAGCCCCAAACACGTTACATATTTGCTACCGAACGATGTCTCATTTTAAGACGGAAATCTATCGAGTGGAGCAAAACCAACAAAGGAACCATAAATATCTTGACCACCGTTTGGTGGAAGGGAAGAAGCGGAGCTCGCTAAGCTTGAGAACTAAAAGATTTACTCTTCCTTTGGCCACAGCCTCATGTCTCGAACACAGTTCTAGGTGTTCCCGATTTTACCATATCCAAAACCGAATGTTCCAAGACTGGGAGCACAAAGACTCCACGAAAAGAAGGGCTCGAGATCTTATAATCCATAAACACCAAATATCTTATCATTATGAAAAGAGGACAGGAAACGACAGAAGTCGAAAGAAGCATGATCAAATATAGACATCTCAAGGTCTCGGATTCGTTATTTACTCGTAACCTGCACACCTGACTTCCTGTTTGAGACAAGAATCGACGAACTCGACGTCTTGTTCAAGACCAACGATATCGATGTCTCACTCGAGATGATTATAAATTAAATCATATGAGACATGAACTAAGGTTACTATCTACTCAAACCCCACGAACGAGAGCTCAGAAACTGGAGAGCCCCGACTACAAGCACCCGCCTCTCACCTTCCGGCGAAGAGGAGTTCTCAATGCTCAAGAAAAACAATTGAAACACATCCCAACGAGATCTCGAGCTGACGACACACCATTCGCTATAATCTTTCTATGACGTAAGAACTTCCCCGTATTTGTACAATAAGAGACGAGATCATATTATATCTATGATAGACGGACAAGGATACAAATTCTTCTACCAAACGGAATCTAGTGGCTTAGATCGAACTCATGCCTCGATCACGATATACGAGCCAAGATCAAACGCTTAATGCAACAAACGAGGTCGACTTGGAACTTCAGTTACTAAAAGACTTTTCCGTTCTCCAACTTCGTCACCTCACTTGAAGTACTTGGGAGGGGGGGGGGGGGTAATTATTAGTACTGGATTTAAAACTAAATCCATCCCACCGAAAGGATTAGAGAACCAGCTGACAGCATTAACTCGAGTAAGGCTCAAACCGGCCCGTGAAATCTCGTAAAGTAACGTCCGCGCATAAACGATCTTTGGTTTAGATCGAAGGCCAAGTCAAAAGGACTCCGCATATCTGGCTGTGTATCTCGTAACGCGAATAATCGAGAAAGAAGTCATAGCTGAATGTGCGGAACACGCGCAACAAACTCACCAAACTTATAGGAGTTGACATCGTCCTATAAAAGAACAACGAGATCGTTTTCGCAAGCACCTGAGTTCTACTTTCCAATTAACAAAAGACCATTTACCCAACAAGAGAGACAATGAAAAAGAAAATGTATTGTTATTACTTCATTGTATAACAAAGGCACAGCTTCCTATCACGTGATTGGAAAAATGAGGAGCTTGGACTAATTAAGAGCCACACATCCAAAAAGACCACATCATTTTCTATTAATTAGCTATGGAAGCATTACACATAGAAGACGATCAAACAACTCATGTTGTTTGAGGAGAAGAAAAGATATTCAATTCCTTATGCTTGTTGCATGAAGTAAAGACGATGTCTCCGTATTTACTACGATGTGAGATGAAATCATACTTTGATGATGACAACAAGTAAAGACACGAACTCTTCTATAATATTTGATCTGATGAGATCGCGACGAATCCAACGTCCCGAGAAGCACCACCGAACTCTGAGACATTCCCTAAGCGAAATGAGAATCCTATATGAGACACGGAGATCCCAAAGTCCAAAGAATATGAGCCGTCACGACACTCAGCTCACGAAAATAGAGCGAGCTGACTCGACTGCGGCCAATTATGCAAACCTTCCACGACGAGCATTAACACCGTCAAATGTGTCGGGAGCTACAATCCCCGATCATCCGACCTCTTGGGGTTCAGACCCGGCAAAATGACAGATCAAGCGGAGACGATCTTATTGCTCGATCTAATACATCGGGGCAGGTATCTCCCTTGCCGACAGCACAGATTCCTGAGGAGGATGACGAGCTCCGATGCGCGCTCGCCACTCCCATTGACAAACCCCAGAGCTAAGGGACTCACTCAACAAACTTTGATAAGTAGTTTGAAACAAAACAAGAAAGAAACCGCTCTCATCATCAGCTCCACAGGTACATATGTAGATACCTCCGCTTCTTACGGAACGAGAACACTAAGCATGACCATAAGTGGAGGATGAACAGGGAAATAAGAAAGAGAAATATATTCCCACCACTCATACGCAGTTTACCATCACATGACAATTAAACGAGGAGAAGAGCAACGACCAAGAAAAAGACTATTCGATCTCCATGTCATCAAACCATTAAATGATATGATGATAAAAAAATTCTTCCACTTATTGTTCGACAAGAAGAAAAGACACAAAACTCTTTACGTTTAATTCACAAGACAATTCCATATCCATATTTGTTAAAGCCGAGAATCTTTTCCAACGAAGAAGGACTCAAGATTAAAGCCACAAACGCATTTCTTTATTATTGCCCAGAAACCCGTTTCTTAACGAGGGCTACACGATCTCTTTACGAGATCACGATAATGAAACTGTGTATCTTCATTCGCCTTGTATCGAATAAAAGTGAGAGCTCTCTCTCCTCATGATATCGGAGCTAGCAAAGACGGAGTTTATCTAGTAAGAAATCTTTAAACTCTTTACTCATTAACAACAGACGTTTCATCTGAGACGATAGAGGATGAAGCCGACGTCTCGAGATGATGAAACTGATGTATTGCTCAAGAACGACGAAACCGACATCTCTTTTGTGATGATTACTTCCCACGCCATGGAAACGATCAAGCCACTGAGAATCTCTAGGTGCTCCCGAAATTTCCACCTCACGATGTATATTCCTCAACAGAAGAGACATCTCACCTCGATCTGGATCAAACCACCACATCCTGAATTTAAGGGGTCTGGACGAAGCTTGGACCGAGAACTTAAACACGGAATCCTACTAACTCGCGCTCCCATCAATTTAACCAATTAAACACCGCGCGAAAACCCTTCGAGCCTTCGAGCTCCAGATAACGAGACTCCTAGGAACACGAGCTGAATAGGATGTTCCCAACGATTTTGCTAACCGAGCCCGATATCGAGCAGACGAAAGGAAAATACCAAAGAGGCGCAAAGAAAGCATAAACCTTGTTTTCCATACTCCTTAAGCGACAATCCATCCACTTCATTATGAAAAAGAGTCATCCAGTGCAAAAGTATCCCGACCTCAAACGATCAAAACATGGAAAGATCACGAACAACATAAAACCCATAACATCACGAAAGGTTTGGACCGCAAATCATTTCATGTGAATAAAAACGATAAATCTTGACAAGCCATGCAGAAATATTGTAAGATCGCATGTTGTCTAACGATGTTCCCAAACAAATGCAAAACCACAAGAGACAATACACGAAGAACATATTATCAAACATCCAACACCATTTCTTCTTCGCTAGCTTGCAGTCACCAAGACCGGAACACGTCCATGTCGGTAAACAATTCTTTATAATCTATTTACGCATATCAGTATTGCATCAGATAATATAGATTCTTGCATTACTACTGCAATATTTTAAGTTATCAAATTCATATTGATTCGTTATTTCGCATCACAACTTCATAAATAAACTTATACAACCATAAAAAAGATTTATATACTCTTCTTGCACAAGCTCAAACTCTTAGCGAGTTTTACCACACGGTCTCAAACGACCCAAAATCTCATCGACCACATCAAAAACAACACCTATAAACCACGTCCTTAGGCCACCGCTGGCCCGCGAGTTAGATTCCTGATCAGCTTCTATCTCGCAAAACACCTCGAGGACGAGCAATATAAATTGCTCCCTATAACTGAACCAAAGTAAAAGTTTGACTATTGACGTGTAGCCAATCATCTCGCATTGACTTGACGATTCGTTGGGATTATATATTTCCAACACCTTTACACAAACACAAAATATTTACATAAACCAGAGTCGACACAAAAGTAAGATGACCAGATCCACATCAAAAAACTCATAAACGAACTCGATAAATGTGTTCATCATACAAGTCCAATCTACCACGAGAGATAAAGGGAACTCTTCATACTTCTCGGAATCAGAAATCCTATTGACAAGTTCGGCCACTACCTGCACAGCCCCAAGCTCCATCCAAGTCTCGTCTCTCCCGTGACATTTTCAACATATTACACCAAACTCCCATCTCAATACGCCAACACAAACGAAGTCGATCACTCAATGATCAAACGAACCTTGAACGGCTAAATTCATTTCACCTAATAGCGTAAATCAAGTTCAAACTCCAATCATGAAGAAACCCAGATCAAACATCTGATACAGTCTCTTTGGCACGACCTTGCTATCTAAAGACAAACGACTTTACGAGCTCTCAGAAGAAAAATCGACTTGGGGTCTATCATTGTTTCAGGTTCTTGAAGATTTTCGTCCTCCGACTTCGTCACGTCACTCGAAGGACTGGAGGGCAAATGTTGGACCCAAAATACGTCACCAAGTCTCTCCCACGATTGTTTGAGGAAGTCAAACAATAATAACAACAGTCCACAAGAAACGGTCTCGGTATCCCTAAAAACAAGGAAGCTGGCGCTTCATTCAAGGGACACGTGTAACAAACGAAGACATCCTCAAATCCTATAAGAAGACAAGGAGATGACTTTGGCAGAGATCTTCTCCTTCCGGGATCTTACCCTTTACAAGAAACAAGAGCATTAAGCTCGAGACCAAAAGAGACTCGCCTCCATTCTTCCCCCTTCTCATAAAAGAGGAGCTTGTACTCATGAGCTCAAGACCACGACTAACTCCACCGACGTTCCGTTAATCAAATACGTTCATGTATTTCAAGGCGCTCAGAATAATCCTTCCTTTGATACAACCATCAACATCGACCCAGAGATACATCATCTTTGTGATCTTTACGACCATTACATTAAGTTATAGATACTTCTATGTTTTATCAAGAGCAATGACTGTTCACACAAAACATGATCTTACGAGATCGTGATCAGCCAATCCGAGATCCATGGGTCATTATTCTCACCCATAAATGTCTTACACGAGACCGATGAAACCGATGTCTTGCTCGAGACCGAAGAACCCGACGTCTTACACGAGACCGATGAAACCGATGTCTTTCTCGAGACCGAAGAACCCGACGTCTTACACGAGACCGTTGAAGCCGACGTCTTACTCAAGACCAATGAACCGACATCTCTTTCGAGATGATGATAATCGAACTACGCTATGACTTGATCCCTCGCCGAGGTACGTAGGCAGTTCGACCTCGAGTTTAGTCCCGATCCTTCTCTTCCCCGATATCTCTATGATATTTGACCTACCAATATAGTCCATTTTTGTCAACTCATACCTGATTATATCGTTGTGTTCTGAGGATATCGTTGCCCACGTTATTTTCTTCCCTAGATTTAACATTCAATCACTATCAAATACTTAGTGTAGATTTTAGGATCTACAATAACTTTATTTAGATTTTCTTAAATGATAACTTTTTACAAAATCTCAAGCTTTTGAAGCACGGATAAGAATCTATACTATTGAATATTTACTAAAAAGGTTGTTAGACGATGTATTATTTATCATTTTTATCCTACTATTAAATATTCTAATCATACAAAATTTTAAATATTTATAAAGAATCCCATTACTCATTATTTGATTTGATACATTTTTTCTCTAAAATATTTTATCATCTAACATTATGGGTGTTATGCAACAATGTTTTATACTATACTTTATGCTCAATCTGGACCTACAATATTTACACATTAATTATAAAAATGAGTTAGCATATATCATACAACATTTATACCATGTCATCTTACATTATATAATTCTAAATATTTATAAGATCAAATTTGATATAACACACTTAAGTAAACCATCTCTTAAAACAAAATTATATATATATTATGTTAAACTAATTTTTATATAAAGTATTTATAAAAATATGAAAAACCATAAAACCTTTTTTTATCAAAAAAATGAAAAACCTACAAGTCTATACTATTAAATCAGCCAAAAATCTCTCAAGTAAATCTTAAGTCTCACCAATTCAACAAATGTCACTCTTATAAAATACACACAAATATAATACGAGGATAGGTTTGGACATTCAGGTCTTTGGGTTGGATACCGATTAATTCCTTTTAGATCCAATTTCTCAAGGTCGTGATATTTGGACCCAAATAGGTGTTTTGAAAAAAAAAATGAGTTTGGGTTCGGATCGTTTTCTTTTGGATCTGAATTAGTTCAAGTCTATAATTCAAGTACCTGTAAAATACATGTAATTTGGGTATGTAATGGGTCCTGATCAATTCAGATATTTAGGATAAAAAACGTAAATACCTGAAAACATGAAAAAGCCAAAACAAAAATAATATCTGAAAATGTTTAAATATCCAAAAACATCCAAAATACTACCCAAAATTTTACCTGAGAAGCCAATAATATCCAGTTTTATTCGAATACTTGAAATATAATTTTAAAGATTTGAAATTTTACCAAAATCCGAAACTATAACCAAAAACCTGAATCTGAAACTTAAAAAGATATATATATTGAAAACATATCTGAAATATTCAAATATACATAATATAAAAAAACATCTTAAGTACTTTGGGTACCCGGACTCGGACAGAGACATGGTCCAAAAAACGCAATAGAAACTTTTCTCAGTCCGAGACCTGAACCTGTATTTTTGTGTTGTTTTAGTTCAGTTTTTTGGGTCCGGATAAAATGCATATGTCTAAAAAAAGAATTACATAAGAGTATACATACAAAATCCAAAATAAGCTAAATCATATTGTAATTTTTCTATTCGATATAATATAACTTTAATAACTTAATAATATATAAAGAGAAATACCCTAAAATAGCACTAAAAAAGTTTTGGTCACAAAAATAGACCGCAAGGAGGAAAATGACCAAAATGTTTTATTAAAGAATTAAATATACATTTATACCCCTAGGTTTAACTAATCCAAACCTTAGGGTTTAGAGTTAAGGGTAAAGATTTGAGATAGAGGTTTAAAATTTTATAAAATAAAAAATAAATATTAAAAATTTGAAAATAAGAATTTTAAAAACTGTTTCAAATAGGAAAAAAAGGGAGTGACGCCATAGGCTATTTTCTCAAAACCACCACCAGACTCGTTTCTTCACCGGGATTTTTCGTTGCCGGCGGCTTCGGCCGTCGGAGTCTCTTTGTTTTCTTTATATTTAGTAGTAATAGTTAACAAAACCAACTGATGTTGGATTGGATATCAAATCATTCGATTTGGGAACATCCAAATCGCGTTATTTTTCCGTCTCACCCTTTAAGATCATCATGTTCTCTTCTTCAGACAGTCATTAGGATTTGGGCGAGAAGATCATATGATTTTCGAACGGTTGGCGTGCGTCTTTTCTCACAACGGGAGCGTTATTCTCCAGTACTGGGATTCGTAGATTTACGGAGTTGCAGGACCGATGGCTTTCCCTTGCACATATTGCAAGTTTGTTTAATCTCTCAATCTCGATTTGTTCACACAATGAATCGACATAAAAAGCCGCCCTGGCCTGGGGATCACAGGAGATTAGCGCACAAACCAAAATTGGAGTTGAAGATATGGATTCAAGGTATTGTTCTTTTGGATATGGCTGGAATTAGATACGACAGTGATGATTTTGTGAAGACGATAGTGCTAGTTTGTGGTGGGTCCATCTGGCAACAAGGATCAATACAAAATCATGGTAAATATTTATACTTCTGTCTCTTCTTACTTGGAGACAGCGTTTCACCAAAAAATGAAAAATGGGAGGAGTCCGGTAATGGCAAAGATGAAGGAAATAGTGTTCTGAAACGGCGTCCAATAGGGAGAAAACCTCAACACAACGTGGAGTACTTTAGTTATTGTGTTTGTTGGTTTCAAATAGGGAGAAAACCTAGATCGTGGAGAGTTAAGACAATAACAACACATGTTACCTCCTGCAGCGGGAGTGTATGGGACGGATTGCGATGTAACAGATGGATCCAATCCAATGATCTTCTAAAAGAAAAGAGGCTTTTGGTCACAATGCATAACAGCCAAAAACAAGATCATCTAAGACCGAGAACGAAGATGGATAAAGTTAGCGTATCAGCTTATTCTACGGATGAGTTAGATAGCAACATGTTATTATTTTTTCAATTTTAAAATCTTCTTAAAAATGTGTTGTTTATCTCTTATGTTTCATGTAAACATTTGAATCTAGTTTTGATATCAATAAAATAATTTGTCGTTAAAAAAAAAAAAACAGTTTTAAAAAGAATTTTCTAATTACAAAAAGAAAACTTGAACAAAAAAATAAAACAAAAATTTCAAAAAAATAAATTTCAAAAAAAAAAAATTTATAAAGAAGTTCGAATTTGAAAACATATAATCTAAAACTATATAAAAAAATTTCTTTTTTTTATTTTTTTTTTAATTTTTTAATTTTTTTTAATTTTTTTTAATTTTTTTATTTTTTTTATATCTAGGGTATTAGTGTCATTTTATCTATTAAATGAAACATTTTGGTCATTTTCCTCCTTGTGATCTATTTTTATGACCAAAACTTGAAAATAGTTTATTTAAGGGAATTGTCCATATATAAAATCCCGAAACTAATTCATTTCAAACTTTGTTATAACCCAAAGAAACCCGCTCGGATCAAAATCTAGTTACTCTTTAAAAAAAAAAAAAAAATATATATATATATTTCGAAAAAGCGGAGATATTTGTGGAGAAGGTACAATACAAATACAATAAGTAGAGTGTGTGAGAAACTGCTCGTCTTCCTAGAGACGCCTCCTCCTCCTTTTGCAATTACTCTCCATATCTTCACGGAAAACTCCGCGTCTGGAGATGCGTACAATTGTCCCTGATTTCTATATCGTTTCGATTAGGAGATCTCTAGCGTCTCAGTATCTTCTTTTAGGGCACGAGAAAATTTACAAATCTTTATTTGGGATTTTTTTAGGGTTTATGATCTTTTTCCTTACTTTTAGTGATATACACTGTTGTTTGATAGGGCGGATCTATTTCAGGTTTTAAAAGTTTGCGTTTTACCTCTTTGAAATTCTCTTCAGGATTGGTTGTGGTCATGGCTGAAAGAGAGAATCCTGGTGGTCCCTCCAAAAGACAGAAGACTACACAGCAAGAAAGGGCTGTTAGGTGCAGCAACTTGAAGAAAGTTGAGAGTCCGCGTCTACGTTCTAGTTTGTGGCTTGAGGATGATGGTACAAGGCTTCCTGGATTGTGTTTCAAAGATAGAGATGAGCTAAAGAAGGCGGTTGACTGGCGCTCCATCAGAGGGCAGCATATGTGTGCTGTAAGAGAGACCGGTGAGGACGAGTTTTCGTTTGAGTGCATAAGATGGAAATGCAATTGGTCGATTCGTGCAGTTAGGATGGAAAAGCACGGACTTTTTGAGATAACCAATTGTGACGGTCCAGATACTTGTAAGCAGCTAGGGAAATCATGTCCAGTTTATTTTGATGACAAGTTTTTAGCGTATGAAATCGAACGTGTGGTCAGTGAGCATCCCACGCTCACAGTTGCAGAGCTGCACAAGTGGTGGAATGAAAAGTTCGGCTCTGAGCAAACTTTTCTTACCCATCTTGATGAGGAAGGTGAGGAAGTTAGTGATGCAAGAGGAAATTTGCAGGACGCGAAAAGGGAAGCTATCAAAAGACTCTTTGGAGAGTGGGATCAGAGTTTCAGATTCATACCCAAGTTAATGTCTGCGCTTCACTCTTCTAACGGGATGATTGTGGACTGGCAGTATGATTCTTTGCCAAATCCTCAACACGCTGCATCCTTTCGAAGCGTGTTTTGGGCGTTTTCACAGTCTGTCCAAGGGTTTAAGCATTGCAGACCGCTGGTTGTTGTTGACAGCAAACAGTTGAAGGGTAATTACAATATGAATCTGATGATAGCCTCAGGGTTTGATGCAGCCAACAAAATTTTCCCGCTTGCCTTTGCGGTTACTAAAGAAGTCTCCACTGATAGTTGGCGCTGGTTTCTCACTAGAATCAGAGAGAAGGTAACCCAAAGGAAGGGTCTTTGCCTCATCACAAGGCACCACCCGGACATACTCGCTGTTGTTAACGAACAGTGGAAAGAACCCTGGGCTTATCACAGGTTCTGTCTGACCCATCTGTCTTCCCAATTCTCTCGCCTCTTCCCAGACCAACACTTGACAGAGTGCCTTGTGATGAAGGCTGGGTCGTCCATTCAGAAGGGAGAGTTTGATTCCTACATGAAGGAGATTAAAGAGAAGAAACCAGAAGGGTGGAAATGGCTTGAACGAATCCCTCCGCATCAGTGGGCTCTGGCTCACGACAGTGGTCTTAGATACGGAGTCATGAAGATAGATAGAAAAGCTTTGTTTGCAGTTTGTAGAAGCTTTCAGAAAGTTGCAATGACAGGGGGTGTGATGCTTCTGTTTAGTGAGATGAAAGACGCTTTTGACTCGTCGTTTAGCAGTAGCCGTGGCTCTCTCCACCGCGGCGATCTGTACGCAAAAAACGTCATGAAAAAATTTCAAGAGTCTTCGACAGATTCCTCGGCTTTCGTTGTAAAGCCGTTAGAAAGAGATGCATTTCAGGTCTCAGTACCCTTAGAAAAGAAGGAACGCATGTCCATGGCCAGGTGGCACTTGTCCGGGAAATTTAAAGAATATAAGGAAGGCATTGTTCAGTTGAATGACTCAACCTGCACGTGTGGGAAGTTCCAGAGGAAGAAGTTTCCATGTCTGCACGCTCTAGCTGTCTGCAAGAAGATGAAAATCAACCCTTTGCAGTATGCGGACGACTGTTACTCTGCTGAACGCTATTACAAAACTTATGAGGCTACATTTTCTCCTGTTCCGGCGATCTTAGCTTGGCCGGATGCTTCCGGAGTTCCAACATTGTTTCCCCCTGTCATTGCACCACCTCCCCTTAAAGTATCAGGTAATAAGTCTCAGAGATCAGAGTTAAACAGATTTGAATCAACCCGGACTTAGGATTAAACCGGTTTAGGTTAATAAATTTTATTCAGTAGGAGATCATTCGTTATGTACCTGTGTTACTGCTTTTGTATGTCAAAAATCAAACTGGTTCGTTAATATTATGTTCTTGGTGGCTTTAGTTACCGTCTCTGATTTGTCTGACACCATCTTTGTGTTATCTTGTAAAAGGAAAAGGAAAAGGAAAAGGGAAAGGGAAAGGCAAAAGCAAGGAGCCTCCTAGTGATGAAGAGTTGAGAAATGCAATTCTTGATATCTTGAAAGCAATGGACTTTAAAAAGGTGAGAATTTCTTGTGTTATGGAATTATACTCTTAAAAGATAGATGTCTGAAAAAGAGCTTTGGTGTTTTCTGACAGGCTTCGTTTACTGACATCGTTAAGCAACTTGGTATGAGCTTAAGATCAGATGTGTTTTCATTTCATTTCTTTACTGATAGGTTTCTTCTTTGTAACGTGCATTGTTTCACCATGTTTTTACAGCTGACAAGTTTCGATACGATCTCACCTCTAGAAAGTCATCTATAGAGGTAATGATCCAGTATGAGCTCGATAAGTATGCAGCTGATACCGTAGAGGAGGAGCAAGAGGATGAAGATGAAGATGAAGATGAAGATGAAGATGAAGATGAGGCAGAAGAAGGGTTGTTGTAGGAGGGAGTAGTAATGTTCAGATGAGAAGCTTGTTAGACCGAAGAAGAGGAGCATCAACATTAGCTCATTAGTATTCATTTCATGCCCTTTTTTAAAAAACAATCTTTTGATTTTTTGCTTATCCTTTCTAGTAACTGGTTAAATAGGTGTTGTGTCAAACTGAACCAGGTTTAGAATTAAACCAGTATGACTATTTTGCGTTGATGGTTTTACTGTTTTGATTGCCTATTTGTTAGTTTAATCCTCAAAAATTCACTACCACCAACGAGCCTGGTCAGATTGGCTACACTCTCCTTCTCACAGGGCCGGCCCTGAGAGTTTGGAGACCCAAGACCATTTAGTAAAGACTTCAAAAATTTGGAGGCCTAAAATTTTTTTTTTTTTACAAATTAGAGGCCTATTTACATATAAAAATTTTCAAAAAATTTGGGGGCCCAAGGCGAATGTTTCATTGGCTTGGCCCAGGGCCGGCCCTGCCTTCTCAAGACAGGTATTATACATTCTCCTTCAGCTTTAATCATTAGATATGAGCATCTCCAAAAGCAACTTCTAAACTTCTTTTGCATGTTCCAAAAACAACTTCAAAACTTTAAAAATTGAAGTTTTGTACATGGAAACTTTAGAAGTTTTAATGTACAAAACTTCAAGTTTGAAAGTCCTTACTTTTAAGTCTTTACAATTATCTATCTTTCAAATAATTTCATCGACATTTATAGTTATCATTTTAATCCTTATAATTTTCTTTTATCTTATGCAAAATACAAACATATAAATAACAGTAAAGCGAAATATTATAGAAAACAATATTACAATACACATTTAATACAAACTATAAAGCAAAAATACAAAAAGATAAAATTATATCAAAAATTATTGTATCAACTAAAGAAAGTACAATATTTCAACAACTTTTAGGTTATAATCTACAAATAAAGATAAAGACTCAGTTATTATTTTGAAATATGTGTTATTTTACTATTTAATACTATGTACAATATTTTTTATTATATATTATTGTATAATAAAAATGTTATGATTTTTGTTAATTTGTATCAATAAAGGACTATAGTGTAAAAAGTAAAACTTTTAAAGTTTGGTTTGAAGTTGTTCTTTTGGAGAAGAACACCCTCAAACTTCAAATTTGAAGTTTTGCCAACTTTAAAAATAATATTGCTTTTGAAGATGCTCTAAGTAGGAGATAATAGTTACTAAATATTTATTTTATGTTGGAATTTCTCCAAACATTTTTTTTTGCTAAATGGTAAATATCATTGATCATCAATGAAAGTTCGGTTACAAACTTAATTGCAACCACAATCTGCAAAGAGCTGGTTTGATCCTAGTGATCGCAAAAAAAATTTAAAAAACCACAAGGATACATAAGATTATGGAGAAAAAAAGGTTACAAAAGGTCTTCAGTATGGTGCATGGCGTATCATCGAACATGACTCTCATATGGCGGCTCGGAGTGACGCACTCAGACGTGTCTGGGCCTGGGCGTTGAGGTCTTCAGGTCGGGTTCGGGTCGGTTCCTTTCGGGTCTGGGTATTTCGGATCCTAAATATTTAGATCCAATAGGTACTTAGAAATTTTCGGGTCGGGTTCGGGTCGGTTTTTCTCGGGTCCGGGTCAGTTCGGGTCTATAATTAAAATTATCATAAAATACCTGTAATTTTTCGGGTCTATATCGGATCCGGGCCGGGTTCGGTTATTTAAGATCTGAAAAGAGCATATCATACCCAACTCCATCAAATTTAGTCGATATTTGTCATATATATCTAAAATGTTACAAAATAACTTAAATGAAACTATTATTAATTAAAAAAAAACATTAAACTCTAAATTTTAAATTTTAAAGCTTCATATTACTTAAAAAGTGTTACAAAATAATAACAAATGCTGTTAACAAAATATAATTCAACTAGATCATAAAATAATATATATAAAATAGAACACAAAAAAATCATAGTTTTAGATATACATGTTTTTAAGTCGGGTCAGGTCTATTCGGGTCGGTTCTTTTCGGGTCCGGGTCTATTCGGGTCGGTTTCAGTTCTTTTGGGTGAAAGAAATTTAGATCCAAAAGGTACTTGTAAATTTTTGGTTCGGTTCCGGATCGAGTATTTTTTAGTCGGTTCCGGTTCGGGTTTTCGGGTCCAGGTTAAAATGCCCAGACCTAGTTCAGCACAGGATATTTTTCCTCACACCTTTGTAATACCCTGCACAAATTTGACAAACGTATATGAAAGGAGCTTCCCTAGACGCTGAAGTCGTCCATGAAAACCTCCATTATGTCCTCAATCATATCAGTAAAAATCAACATTATGCAACGTTGATAGGTCGCCGGAGCATTGCATAGGCCGAATGGCATTCTCCGGTATGCATATGTTCCGTAAGGGCATGTGAACGCCGTCTTCTCCTGATCGTCTGGATGAATGGGGATCTGAAAGAAACTTGAATAACCATTTAAAAAGCAGTAGTATGGGTGGTTAGCCAATCTCTCAGGCATTTGATCAATAAAAGGAAGTGGGAAGTGATCCTTGCGAGTTGCAGCATTTAATTTACGAAAATCAATTCACATGCGATGGTCGGTTACTGTTCTAGTGGGAATCAGTTCATTCTTTTCATTTGTTATGACAGTGATCCCTCCCTTTTTAGGAACTACATGAATAGTACTAAGTACTAACCCATTTGCTATCAGATATGGCATAGATCACACCAGCCTCTAGAAGTTTCATTATCTCTTTCTTGATAACATATTTTAGATTCGGGTTTAACCTCCTCTGATGTTCTACAGAAGTCATCGATTCATCCTCTAGGTGTATTCTATGCATGCACAAATCAGATGAAATGCCAGGTATGTCAGCTAGAGAATATCCTAATGCCTTACGATATTTTCTAAGCTCGCATAAGAGCAATGCAGTTTCCACATTATTTAGCTCTGAATTCACAATGACATGATATGTAGAGTTTGGTCCTAAAAACGCATACCTGAGTCCATGGGGCAGGTATTTGAGCTCAACTTTCGGAGCCTTCAGTTCGCTCCATGGTTCGTCGAGCTGAATCGGGAGAACAGTCGGTTTCGCAGGGACGGTTGATCCTGTTGGATTGTTATGCTCATTCCCCCCTTGCTCCCCCAGACTTAGATATGCGACCATCCGTTCCATACTCCTTGCGGAGTCGTGCATCATAGCATACCCATCAGCATCAATGTGTTCGACATTTTGCTCAGCCTCGGCTCTAATTAATGCGAGTTTGAGCGGATCGTTGGTAAGGATTTCCTTGATCATTTCTTCGCGAGGCTCTAACGGATCACTCTCTTCATTTACCACGAAAGTTTGCGCATCCAACATCGGTTGCTTTATCAACTCGTTCAATTCGAACTTCATCACAATATCTCCCAGATGGAGATCGATCTTTCCTTGTCGCACGTCTATGATAGCACCAACTGTGCATAAGAATGGCCTTCCTAGGATGAGAGGGTCCTTGGGTTCTTCATCAAGCTCCAGAACTATAAATTCTGCTGGAACGGTGGTGTTCCCAACTCGAACTTGGAGATCTTCAAGAATGCCTACTGGAGACTTGACTGATCTGTCTGCGAACACAAGTGACATCTAGGTGGGTTTGAAGTTTGAGTATCCCAATCGTCTTGCTACAAAGTAGAGCATGAGGTTTACGCTTGATCAAAGATCAACCAGAGAACATGAGAAAACCGTTCTCCCAATCTGGACAGAGAGAACAAACTTGCCCGCATCTCCCAATTTCCTAAATGTCTTGTTCTGGAGCACTAAGCATCACTCTTTCAAAACAATCATGAAATCGCTGTTCTTGGATATCTTCCCGGAGATCAATCCCTTCATTAGGCTGCACATGGAGGGCATCATTTGGATCGCATCAATCAAGGGAAGTTTGACGGTCAAGTCTTCCAGCATCTTCTTGCTTTTCATCTCCTCTCGATTTTTACGTATGGCTTTGGCTGGAACAGGATATGGCACCTTGGGTGTGTAATCGCGTACAGGATCAGGCTCAGTGGGTGGTCGAACAACCTCAGCAGGTTGTTATTTTTAAGATGGATCAACCTCAACAGACTGTTCCGTATAGTTTTCAGCGGTTGCTCTGACTCTTTCTGCTTCCTGCTGCTGTGAACTTCTTTGGTACTGGATCAGTCAGTTGTCTTCACTCCTCAGCCCAACTGCATTGCATTCCTTAGGGTTTTTGTCTGTCTTTCCAGGAAGCATGCCCTGCTGCCTCTTAACACTCTCGGTGGTTTGAGTAATCTGGACATCCATCTTTCTTATGTGGCTGGCGACATTGTCGTACTTTGTGTTCAGGTCGTTGAACATGTTATTCATCCTGGAACTGAGGTCTGTTGTGACTTGATTCAGTGCCTTGCCTTGAACTTGTTTCCCTTGCAGGAGCTGTTGCATCATCATGGTTAGGCTTTTCAGCTAATCCTGTGGAGCAGTGGCAACTATCGGAGCAATCTGCGGGTTGTTCTTTGGTTTAAAGTTTTGACGTTGATTGCCTGAGTTGCTGAGTACAAAACTTCGTCCTGACACATTCTGAGGGTAAGACTTCTGATATCCAATGTTTTGCGCCTTATCAGGGTTGTCTGCTCTGGTGTTGTGACCAAACAGATGTAGATTGTTCGTGACGTTGGGGTTTGGGTGATAGTTATTAAACTGCCATCCTTGCCCATTGATGAAGCTGACATTTTGTTGATCCTCTATGGGCTTATCAGTGTCCAATACAACGTCCTTGATGCTCTGCTCTAATAAGGAATCTTCCATGATGAAAACCGGATTCTGATTGCTCATGATCAACTGGTCCATCTTAGCTGATAGCTCATCCATTCTTGAAGTACCCACGCTGCTAACCTTCATGGAGCGGTCAGTCTCTGCGTTCTTATTAGCCGAGCTTGCAGCCTTATTCTCGATCAATGCGAAGTCTCCTTCAGTCGTTTGAGTCATGAAGTCTCCATTACTCGAGGAATCGAGCTGGTTTTGCGCTTCTAGGGTTACTCCATCATAGAACACTCCCAAAAGGTATTCATTGTCAAACCCATGGTGAGGGCATTCCCGACGGTGGGTATGCGCTCTCATGCATCACAGAACGGTTCATCGTGGATCTGCTTAAACGTAGAGATCTTGTTCCTCAAGGAAGCGGTCTTTGCCTTCGTGTAGAAGTTTCTCAGAAAAGCTGATCGGACTTGCTCCCATGTAGTCAGAGAGCCAGTCGGGAGAGAGTCTAAACATCTAGTGGCCTTCCCGTCAAGAGAGAATGGGAACAATGTGCACTTGATGTAATCTGGTGGCACACCATTCGCTCGAGTGAATCCGCAAACCCTTTCAAATTTCTCAATATGGTCCATTGGTATTTCATCCGGGAGACCATTGAACATCTTCCTCTGCACTAAGGTAATGAAAGCGGGTTTAGTCTCGAAGTCCTGTCTCTGACATGGAGGAGGATTGATGGCAGAGTGATTAGCAGGGAAGTTGTGAGGTAGGTTGACTTCTCCTATCGGAACGCCTTGCTGTTGTTGCCGCTGCACGGCTAGTTCCGCTGCAGCCTGAGCGGCTTGTTCGCGTGCGTTCATTGTTTGCTGCATCTGCTTCTGCATGAGTGCCATAGCAGCATCGAGATCGTCTTGATTACCGTGATCACCCATTTCGGTGTTGATCGGTCTTGGTTGTTGTCTATTCTTTCGTTCTAATCTTGCTAGTTCTTCGTTGATGAGCATGTGTAATGGTCCTTGTGCGTTTCTCCGAGTGTGCCTACTGGTCATGCACCTGGATCATTAGCTGCAACAGGAAGATAAAAGCAAGTTAGATATCTTAGACTGAATATGGAACAGAAAAATAAAGGTAAATTGTCTGGTCCACGCCGCAACGGTACCAAAACTTGATAAACTAAAAATGAATCCTTGCTACTGTTAAATTTAACAGTTGTAATTGTAATATTTGAGATTCAATCTAGAGGACCAGTTCACACTTTATTCCTATGAGTTCAATATGAAGCTAAGAACAATTATGAGTTTTGATTTCAATAGTGACGTAGGAGACCAGTAACAACTTAATTGATGACTCAATTTAAAAGGAGCTACTCTAGAGTGAGCAACGAGTGCGTACAACCGCAACCAAGCAATTATTCAGGTTCGAATAACTACGATCTAGAACTCGGATCACTTGGATAGAACAACACACTATCGTGTAGCTGTTCCTTTCACCGATCAAATCCAGAGCCTAAGATGTCGCTTGGTCTGAGATCCAATGGTGAACCTTATTGAACAAGTCCGATCTATTCACAATGCGCCTAAACATCTACTTTCGCATGTTAAATGACACAATGCTCATTCATGCAAGATCTAGCAACCTATGACACTTTTGATGCACAAGTTAACCTAGGATCAGACGCAAGATGATTAGTTTAGCGTAAGCATTAAGCAATGAATGAATGAAGACTCAATAAATAATAACATATCTATGCTCAGTGACATCACTCAAATTATCCTAAGGAGTGATTTATACTCTCTCAAATAAAAGGTCGAGTTGTAGTACTTAGGGATCGAATCAGCAAAGAGCTAGGGCACACAAAAGATCTATTAGTTAGTTTTAATGTAAATTGCAATGGTGGGCAATGCAATTGCTCGGCTGATTGATTGAGGTTTGATGGAAGGATGATTTGCTAGACTTAGGGTTTCTTATTCAGGAAATCAGGATTATAATCCTACAAATGCCTAACAAGTTGTATGCATGATAGTATAGAGCTCAACATTTATAAACAAACCATTAGGCTCTCGCTTTCTAGGTATTGTCTATTGACCAGTGTCGATCGATGATTCTATAGGAATATCGATCGATACACTTGTTGAAACGTCGACCGATTATTCGATTAGAATATCGATCGACTTTTTGGTCAAGCGTTAATGCGCGGGTTGAATGTGCTCACTAAGCTTCCTAGATCAGCTCTCGCCTTACTCTATCAATCTTAGCTCAGTTAGGATGGATTCAGGGTGAGATACAAGCTATCGCTTATGTCTACAACTCCTACGGCAAGTTCTAGGTAGCTAATCTAGAAACATGCATTAATGACAATCCTAAAGATGAATATCACAACTTAACAATCTATAGTTGGGGCTAATCCCTCATAACCTATTTGAAACCTAAACCTAAGAGGTGGATATATTCAAGGATGAAGTTTGTCACAGAAATCATAGATGAATAGATAATAAAATTGCAATAGAATAGATACAAAAACCAAAGGAGTTCCAGGAGGACTCTGAAGGAGTTCCTCCTATCTCTCCTAACCTAGAACTATGAAAGAACAATATAATAAAGCTTAGCCGTCAACAATGGCTTAGAAAACACATAAATAGAGTTTTAGGTCGTCCAAAGGTATTCTGGTAATGTGTTGTTGCTTCTGGGCTTCAGTCGGTCATAAAATATGCTCAGCCCATATTCTGGAGTCACCGTCGATCGACTCGATGGCAATGGTTCTTCGTCGATCGATGGCAAGGGTGCTTCGTCGATCGACAATCATTCATCTCCTCGACAGCTTCCTCTTGCGAGGCAGACTGACCACTCTTCAGTAAAACATGCATAACTTCTGTTACAGGATGCTGATTGACCTCAAACCAGCGGAATTAGAAAGCTAACTCAAAGCTATATCTTATAGTAAAAGATGGGCTAAATATAACGGTGGGAAGATATCCATACATAGCTAAACATCTCACGCGTCTGTGAAGCTCTGCATTCAAAAGGCTCCAAGAGACACCAAAATCACCACATTCCTCCAAATCGTCCATGAACCAGTAAATACTCTAAATAGACTCTATATCCTAGTAAATATTTACTAAAACACTTATAAACCATGGCTAAAACAGGGTAAAATCCATGGTCTATCAACTCCCTCAGACTTACCCTTTTGCTTGTTCTCAAGCAAAACACACATGGCAGTCTTATGAAAAAGTTTTGAAAACAGTAGGGACTCACATAATTTAAAATCACTACTTTCACTTCTGCAAATATGATAGGTGGAAGTGAATCATTACTAACCTTAGATGTTTTCAATATACTACACACTAGCTTAGTCACCATACCATACAATCACACAACACTACTGATAGCGCCTGACGTACCCCTCTGCTGACCTCATTTCTGCATAAATATAGATGTGTAGTCTACGTCTTGGGAGTATCGATAAAGGGACATGGAATCTTACTCAAGCAAGTTTATGAACACACATGTAGTCTTCTCTGATTCCTTTCTTCCCTCTTTTTCTCTCTTCTCTGAATCTTTATAATTTCAATGAATGTTGATGCTGATGCACTCCATCTTGTTCATCTTATTGACTTGTCTACTTTTGTAGCTTTTATTTGACAAAGTGTAGCGAATACCGGGGTCACATGATACACGCCTACCCCTCGTTTCTACAATGTGTGATTATTCCCTTCAGACTTAGAATAATGGGGTCAAAAGAGACACTCCTACCCCTTTGCCTCTTCCAGGAAATTATTTCAATCTTTTATATCTTAAGATGCCGAAGAGAGAGAGAGAAGGGAACTAGAAACACACAGACTTTTACCTTCCAGACTTGTAGGAGGATTTCGATCCAATGTATACAGATCCCCAAAACAAGCAAATAGAGTAGATTAAGGTTGAAAGTCATCTTTGGTTTCTACAGACATTCTCAACAGGTGTTGATGTTAGCATTACGTGATACACTGCAATGTTTCTATCTAATACATCCTGCAATCAGTAAATCTAGATGGTGCTAGAGAGTGATTAGAGTAGCAATCAAATTATATTTGATCATAATCCCCTTCTTGACTCGATAAAAACTTTTTTCTTTTTGAAAACATTTGATAAGACTCACAATAACTAGATATCAGTAAACTTCCCCCCAGACTTAAACTACACTGTTCCCAGTGTAAATTCAGTAGGAGTTATGGTAATAACATAAACATAAGTACATAATTTAACAATTAAGAACGATAACCTTCTCGTTGATGTCAGTGTCGATGGACACAATGAAGTGACAATCGATCGTTGTTGCTGAAGTGTTGTCGATTGATGTCGACATGATCTCATCGGTCGATGGCTACAACAATCATTCGACACAATGACGACACAATCGATCGTTGGATCTGAAGTGCTATCGATCGATATCGAGCTGGTCTCATCGGTCGATGAGCTGAGGAATCGTATACTAGGATTTTTTTTTCTTCTAAATAGCTAACTAAAACACAATATTAGTAGAACCTCCACCAGACTTAAACAACACTTTCCCAGTGTTATACAGTCTAAGATTGGTGGAAAAAAAAATCATAAGGACAATATGAACAATGTTTTGCGAGTATACTTTCCATTGATGTGAGTATCAATCAACACAGTTAAGTGGTGATCGATACTTGTGATGCTCTGTCGAGCGACACCGGTCGGTTGTTGTCTATCGATGCTGGTGCAGAACTTGTCTTCCTTGTATCTATTTCCTTTTACCTAACATAAATAAAAAACAAAAAGTCAGTAATAAATAAATAATAAAACCAATTATCTAAATTTTTTTAATTTTTTTCGATGAACGTGACTGCTACAGTAGCCCTGCTACAGTATCGCATATACAGTAACTCCCGATTTTCTGCTACAGTGTCGGTCGATGTTCTTGCTACAGTGACGCTCAATTTTCTTGCTACAGTGTCGCTCGGCGCTGCTACAGTACCGTCATTACTGTTCACCTTTTTTTTTTGACCTGCATATAAATAAAACAAAAATCAGTAACAATCTAACATAAACTGAATGAAATTACCTAATAGTGGGTTGCCTCCCACTCAGCGCTTTGTTATAGTCATTTAGCTTGATTTTGGAGATCTGATTTAGTCCGAATGATAATGAGAACATGCTCCAAAACAATTCTCAATGTATGCTCTCTGAAGCTTTATCATTCTTGTGTGAAAGCCTCCTCCATTGACTCTTCTCCTTTGTCTATCATCTCAGCAATAAGGAGTGCTCGAAGCTTTGCAAATGGCTGTGAGAAGCATATGTTGCGCACTCTGGATTTACTGACACCATCTGAGAAGTGAGGGATCAATGATACCTGAGGACCGTCCTTGATCCTTATTCTCTTCTTCCAATTCCTCCTCTTCTTTCCCCCAGACTTGTCTGATCGCGTGGTGGTATCTCCATACCTAACATTTCCACACACATCGAACTCCGTCTGCTATGATACGCGCCCAGTGTCGATCGATGGAGAAGTGGTATCGTCGGTCGATGCCGGCTTGTTGATTTCGTTCGATATTGCATATGTGTTGTCGTTTGATGGTATCTAGTCGGTGTCGATTGATGCTGCTTCTGCTGGGCCCTTATTGACTTCATCTCTAAATCGCAACCCTCTCTGAGAAGCTTCTACGTGCTTATGATCATCCAATACCTCATTGTAAGAACTGAACTGCATACTTCTATCAGGTGGAATTGGAAATTCAGCGCATGGAACCACAATCTTCACAGGATCATGTATCCTCTTCACTATTTTGTGAAACCCAGCAGCTTCTTCTGTTCAGATATGTGGTCTCTGATGTTTAGAAACAGCAAGGTGTGAGGCCTTAGACATGTACATCATTTCCTCAATCGGTTCCTCCTCAACTATATATCCTGAAATCTCATCCAACCCTAGGTGTCGATCAATATCATCAGGTGGGTGTCGATCGATGCAATCAGGTGGGTATCGATCGATGTCGAGTGGATGATGTCGATCGATGCTTGCCTCTGGTGAAGTTTCCAGATCCTTTTCTAAAGTGTGCTGATGGTCATCAAGCTTCTTCTCCAAGTTGTGATCCGGATTCTCAGGTTGTGCCTCATACTTTAGCTCCAAGAAATCTTCCATAGTAATCTCTTTGTCTACATCTGGGACAAGATCACAACTTGATACATCGGTGATCTTCTGTGTCGAGCCGTCGATCGATGTTGAGGTCTTGTCGTTGGTCTACGTTGAGGTCGTACCGTCGATCGACGTTGAGGTCGTGTCGTCGGTTGTACCATCGATCGACGTTGAGTCGTGCCGTCGGTCGACGTTGAGGTCCTGCCGTCGGTAGATGTTGAAGTCCTGCCGTCGGTAGACGTTGAGGTCGTACCGTCGGTAAACTCTGAAGTCCTGCCGTCGGTAGACGTTGAAGTCCTGCCGTCGGTAGACATTGAAGTCCTGCCGTCGGTAGACGTTGAAGCCCTGCCGTCGGTCAATGTTTAGGTCGTACCATCGGTAGACGTTGAGATTGTACCGTCGGTAGATGTTACAGGAGGTCGTGCTGTTGGTAGACGTTGAGGTCGTACCGTCGGTAGACATTGAGGTCGTACTGTTGGTAGACGTTGAAGTCCTGCCATCAGTAGATGTTGAGGTCGTACCGTCGGTAGACGTTGAGGTCGTGCCATTGGTAGACGTTGAGGTCATGCCATCGGTAGACGTTGAAGTCGTAGTGGCGATCGATGCAGTGCTCGTGTCACTAATGTCGGCTTCTTCTTCGTCCCTCTGTGTAGCTTCATCTGCCTGTTGAACTTGAATATATGGCTTCTTGATTGTTGGGGTCGAAACCGGTTGCGACGAAGTTAACGTCCAAATCCCCGAAGAAGAAAACATAGAAACCTTCTTGGACAAATACTTTTTTGAAATAGATTCTTCTTTACGAAAAGCTTTGCGGAGGAAACGCGAGTCATCGGACAAGAGCTCGAAAAGGATCGCTACGTAGCGACCGAACACGTGAGCTCGGTCGCTACGTAGCGACCGAGCTCAAACCGGAGTTCGGTCGCTACGTAGCGATCGAGCGCTTGGTCGCTACGTAGCGACCGAGCTCTTCCGAAACGTCGATACAACATTAGTCCATGCATTCTCGTCTACCCTTCGATGCTATCTCCCGAAGACCGTAGCGAACCCATTTCACGATTCCCCGCCATTCTAAGTTATCAATCAAACTTAACCATAAAAAACGCGAAAAGTTCGTTCTTTATCGAAAGAAGCCATAATAAACGCTTCGAGTCGGAAGACGGCCCAAAGGGACCTAAGACATGACAAGAGGCCTAACTTACGATTTCTTAACCAACAGCCCGTAAGCCGCATGACGGTTTACGCTTGGTTCGCGAGGGAAGATAAATGTCAAGTTTTCGCGGATAAATACGAAATTTTGAAGATAATTACGAAGATCGGAAAAATGGAATATCTCCATTTTTATGCTATGGCGGCTTAAGGGCAGAAGGGGAAAAGCATAAACCGACCTTGGAGCCAGTATATAAGGAGTCCTAGGCGAGAGGCATGGGAGAGGACTTTTTCAGAGAAAACTTAGCACTTAGGGCAATTAGGCAACTTTCCGTTTTTGTTATTCGAGTTGCGACTCAATTAGGTTTAGCCGTCTTAGGGTTGTTAGAACTAGGAATCTCGCCGACAGCTCTCGAGCCCATGCTTATACGTTGTTGTAAACGCTCATACGCAAATTCGGAATAAGACTTCTCTTTGCTCTCTTTTTACGATTTCTTATACTTTATCGTTGCCATTATTGTGTTCTGATTGCTTAGCGTGTGGTATTAGCAGATATCCGACAGTGCAAATTTCGGTTTCCACAGTTTGGCGTTAGAAGGAAGGGGGGGGGGTACGGATCAATCTAACTCTCAACCACATCACGCTCAACCAGACATGTCAACTAACGACACGGATAACGTGCAAACTCCTCTTAACCGAGGCAGTGGCACTGATCTCCCCACTCCCGCAGTGGACGTATCCGCGGCCAACGCACCTGCCAACGCCGCGGCGCTCGAGGAGTTTAAAAAGATGTACGCCACCTTCGAAAAAAGGTCGGAAGAACTTAATAAGCTCGTGAGCACCTTGACCAAACAAGTTGAAACTTTAACGGCAAGGACTCAAGCAATCCGCCCCCGTGGAACCACTAAAGTCCACGGGAAAAGACTCAACTTTGCAACCCCACTCAATAGGCCTGGAGCCACGCAGGAACGACGTTCGGGTCAAAACCCTAGCGAGAAATCTCTCGTGGAAAAGGGAAACTCCGAAAGCCCTCTGCCTCCCGCGAAGGTTTCGGACGACAACGGAGTCGAGCTAGTCGACCTGGATCCTAGCGATGTCTCCAACATTACTGATGAGGACGTCGACAGACATCCAAGGAGGACCAGAAGCCGATTCACTCGGGAAAGCTCTCTGTTCGACAAACCAATGACAAAAGAGGAGGAAATCCTCTATTGGAACGAACAACAAGAGCTGGCTGAAAAGCAAACCGAGCTCACTCGCAGTAAACGCCGACAAGCACAGAAATCTGCTGGTGAGACGTTGGATATACGCGATCTTCGCGACTATATCACCAAGACTACGGCAGAAGTAAGAGCCGTAAAATCCCAAATCCATCACGCTACCAGCGCGGCTCCCAAGATCGACAGGCTGCTGGAAGGGGCTCGGAAGACCCCTTTCACCACTCGCATCTCAGATATGAGGGTATCCGAGCCAGGAAAAATCAAAGTACTGAAGTATGATGGAACGACCGATCCGAGAGCGTACCTTCAGGCTTTCCACATCACGATGGGAAGAGTGAGGCTGAAGGACGGCGACAGAGACGCCGGCTACTGCCGCCTGTTCTTCGAGAATTTAGAAGGAGCAGCCTTCGAATGGTTCGCGCGCCTTAAGCGAAACTCTATCGGAAGTTTCTGACAGCTCGCATCGGAATTTTTCAAGCAATACTCTATGTTCATAGATAGAGAAACTTCCGATGTCGATCTCTGGAGTCTGTCCCAGAGGGAAGAGGAACCCCTCCGCGAGTTCATCAGCCGATTCAAGTTGGTAATGTCTAGGGTCAGCGGGATAAGCGACAAGGTGGCCATCGATTCGCTCAGAAAGGCGCTCTGGTACAAGTCAAAATTCAGAAAATGGATATCCCTCGAAAAACCGCGGACGATCCAAGACGCCCTCCACAAGGCGACGGACTACATCATGATTGAGGAAGAAACGAAAATCTTATCGCAAAAACATAAGTCGGCGAGAACATCTTCGAAAGATGTAGACCCAAAAACGAGGAGGAAGAACCTTCGTAAAGACAAGTATGTCCATCACGAGGGGGAAGAACTTCAAGGAGCGCACAATTACGCGATCGGCTCAGACCAGAGCCGAACCACGGGTAATACATGGACTCGCAATCAAGGATATGATGAAAACACCTTCTGCAAGTTCCACCAGTCCCGAGGACACTCCACGACTAACTGCAAGGTCTTGGGAGCAAGGCTGGCCGCGAAGCTACTAGCCGGAGAACTCTCGGAAGTGACCAGCGTGAAAGATCTCATCCTCGAGACCGATCGCCCCCCGAAGCCGGACATAAATCTTCCCGCGGAGAGATCTCCTCAAAAAAACCAATCTGGGGATAAACGCGGCAGGAGGCCAGACGACACAGGAAGCACGGTCAATGTAATCTTCCGCGACACTCTCAATCGGATGAGCATCGAGCTCGGAGAAGTAACTCCAACTCTGAAACCGCTCACAGGCTTTTCAGGTGAAGTATCGATGACGCTCGGATCGATTCATCTACTAGTCATGGCCAAGGAGATCACAAAAATTGTCGAGTTCGCGGTAGTCGATCATCCTGCCATCTACAACGTGATCATGGGAACCCCATGGCTCAACGCTATGCAAGCCGTTCCATCGACGTACCACCTGGGTGTCAAATTCCCGACCCCAAACGGAGTCGCAGCCATCTGGGGATGTCAGAAACAGTCGCGACTGTGCTTCCTCGCGGAGCACAAGTTAAGACAGATGACGACCTCTGCAACTGCAAATCGCAAACGCACGAAGATTGATAAATCTTCGACCGACAACGCTTCAATAAAACACGATTTAACATCGTCTGCTGACGCAGACGCTTCGGTTGTCGAAACTCAACATGAGTCCGAAGACGACACTACAACTCAACCGGAACATCCGGAAGAAAATACTGACCCAGCCACAGTCATCACGATCAAGGCGGCCAGCACGGCGACAACCGCCGAGTGAAAACGCTCGCGGCACCAAACAGAACTACGAGATGGCTTGATCCTCGAAAGAGGTACGTAGGCAGCTCGTCGAATGACGAGTTTAGCTATCCCCCTCTATAAAAAGGGGGGGGGGAGTGGGTGCGTATACTCGTATACTCCCACATAGGAAAAGATGCGTTATCATAATCGAATTCTATAGAGATTTCGAAACTTTTTACAACCAATATGCGTCGCTCCTTTTTAAGACACTTACAAATGTCTCAGAACACACCTAGAAAATTTACAAACGTTAATACTCTTGCCAGCGGCCTCGTACGGCCCAAAATCGCAAAACAATCTCACTTCAGCACCGAAAATATACGTATAGTCTTCGAAATAACTGCGAGACGTCGCCAAGTTAAAAATCGAGATGATACGAACAAATTGTCCGAACGCGACCACTAAAATCTTACACTCCGTTTGTCGATTGGCCCCGACGAACACATCAGCCGTCTTAAACAAACGCAACTTGATCACTCTTTTGATCTTCGAACGTCCAACACAAGGACGAAAGCGCGCTACAAGAAATCCGAAATTTTGGTATAACACTTCCAGTTGGCTTAAAAATTGTCTCTGGAAAGATGCTCGATTCGTATCATACAAATCGTATAAGCCGAGAACCTATTGCGGACTTTAAATCGATACGAATCAGGTAGAAATCGCAACAGGAAAACCGATAGCCGGCTAGTCACCGCACAAACCTTAAAACCGAGAGTAAACCTAGGTCTTGCCCTAAACCCATCGCATTGGTCTCAGACATCTCAAAGACATCATATCTAAACGATACGAGATCCTAAAACATGTCTCTCCGTTCATATCTCAACGTTCCCAAAAAATCGTAAATAATTTTTACGAAAACTCACGTCTCGAACGAACCAACAGATTGAACTCCTCAACGAAGTTAAATATGAGATGACGACTCATGTTTACTTCAAACCCACTCGAAACAAAGTAACTCAAACAAAGATCCATTATATAAACCGCATAGCAGTAGGGGTTCAAAGCCACCAACGGCCAGTCCCGATAAAAACGGCCAAAACAGGCCCATACAAAGTTCGAAGGCCACACTCGGCCAGACATATATGAACAAAGGCCACACTCGGCCGCTAAAAACTAGATAAGGGAAAAACTTCTTCCCGTCAAGACACTCACATATCAAAGTTAAAATTCCCGGACAAGAAAGCTCCGAATGCATCTGCGGGATAGTTCACTTCCTCATCGTCACTGGCAAAATCAGTCGTGGTTTCTACGGTATCAGGAGAAACCGGGACGGGATCCCATAATCCCTGAATCTTCCCATCGATCCGAGGAATGAGCGTTTCAGCGTGAGCATGATCCTTCATGCCACCCTTCATTAACTCCATCTCCCTCTCGAAAACATAGTCATCCGCCCGCGTCTTCCAAAGGCTCCCGACAGAGCCGCGGCACTCACGGAAGTCACCCAGCGAGTTGAAAGCGCCTTTAAGATTCTCGTACTTGACCTGGAATTGAGAAGCGCGAGTCTTCATCACCTCGACAATTTCCCTTTTGCCCTCCCGTTCCGCCCTACGAACAGCCCTGGCATGATCACGAGCGAGTTGAGCGTCTTGCGCCAACATCTCGTCTCGCATGCGAGCAAGATCCTTTTCCGCCTTCTCCGCTTTAAAGCGATAGATCATGGCCTCTCTATGGCTCGCCTCAATGGCCGACCCAACACACGTACGATAATCTCGGGGGATCGGGAACCACAAACGGCAGCGCACTACGAATGCCTCGTAACAAGTAAAGTAGCCCTCCGGGGGACTACTAGCACATTCTCCTTGACGAGGAACCCTGAATTCCACCACGTCCGAAATATGGTAGAACGACCGCATGACCTCGAGGAATTCACTAATACTCCTACTTGGTGCACCTGCCTCCACCGGGCGATGGTTCATGACCGGGAACGATTTTTCTTTGGGAGACGTGATCGAACCGTAACATGCCACCCCCCATGCCTCGTTCTCGGCTGGGTCTACCGAATGAGGAACGAATTCAATCTTCGGCACTCGAAGCTCTTCAGAAAGGTTCGCGGGCAAGGACCCTTTCTTCGAACTCCTCTTCTTACTCGACATCTTGTGTTTTTCTTTTTGATCAAGGAGGAAATGATAGAGAAAAGAGAAAGAAGAAAGAACTTTTCAAGAAAACCTCTCTATGAGAATGGGTAAGTGTAAAGATTGTGAAGAAATTACCTCCCTTCTTATAGGCATGAGAAATTACTATTTACTTGCGGATTTTTGGACAGGAACTTCGCCCAAATACACCAATCTCGAACTCGCCATACCGCGCATTGGGATCTCACTAGAAATCCACGCTCCCAACGAGCTGGGGGGCTAACTGTTGGGGTCGAAAACGGTTGCGACGAAGTTAACGACCAAATCCCCGAAGAAGAAAACGTAGAAACCTTCTTCGACAAATACTTTTTCGAAATAGATTCTTCTTTACGAAAAGCTTTGTGGAGGAAACGCGAGTCATCAGACAAGAGCTCGAAAAGGATCGCTACGCAGCGACCGAACACGTGCTCCGCTCGGTCGCTACGCAGCGACCGAGTTCGAGCCAAGGCTCGGTCGCTAGCGACCGAATATCCATTCCGCTCGGTCGCTACGTAGCGACCAAGCTCTTCTGAAACGTCGATACAACATTAGTCCATGCATTCTCGTATACCCTTCGATGCTATCTCCCGAAGACCGTAACGAACCCATTTCACGATTCCCCGCTATTCTAAGTTATCGATCAAACTTAACCGTAAAACCGCGGAAAGTTCATTCTTTATCGAAAGAAGCCGTAATAAACGCTTCGAGTCGGAAGACTGCCCAAAGGGACCTAAGACATGACTCGAGACCCAACTTACAATTTCTTAACCAACAGCCCGTAAGCCGCATGACGGTTTACGCTTGGTTCGCTAGGGAAGATAAAAGTCAAGTTTCCGCGGATAAATACGAAATTTTGAAGATAATTACGAAGATCGGAAAAAATGGAATATCTCCATTTTTATGCTATGGCGGCTTAAGGACAGAAGGGGAAAAGCATAAACCGACCTTGGAGCCAGTATATAAGGAGTCCTAGGCGAGACGCATGGGAGATGACTTTTTCAGAGAAAACTTAGCACTTAGGGCAATTAGGCAACTTTCCGGATTTGTTATTCGAGCTGCGACTCAATTAGGTTTAGCCGTCTTAGGGTTGTTAGAATTAGGAATCTCGCCGACAGCTCTCGAGCCCAGGCTTATACCTTGTTGTAAACGCTCATACATAAATTCGTAATAAGACTTTTCTTTGCTCTCTTTTTACGATTTCTTATACTTTATCGTTGCCATTATTGTGTTCTGATTGCTTGGCGTGTGGTATTAGCAGATATCCGGGACCTCTGAGAAATTAGGGTTTTCCTAGTTTCCTTATTTAAACGGAAATCGACAGTGCGAATTTCGGTTTCCACATTGATGTGAGTGCTCATGGTTTCAAATCCTCCATTCGTCTCAGTGTAAACTATACCCAACATCTGACGGAAACTAGACATCAATTCCTTCTCCCAACCTTTAATCATCTTGTCCAACATATCATCAAAATTCTCCTGTCGAGTTGCTGCAGCTTCATAGAGAAATTTGTTGAGGAAGGCGGTTTTAATGTTCCCCCAACAGGTTAAAGATCTTGACTACAGCTGACTGAACCAGCTAAATGCATCTCCAGATAGAGAATAGGGGAAGATCTTGCAGATAATGTGGTCTACAGATACTTCATTCTGCTCGCTTGCAGAGGCTAGCTCCTCAAGTTCTTTGATTAGGTCTCTGGGATCTTCATGAGGAAGACCTTGGAGAGGGTCCACACTTCCCCAATCATACCGTTCGCGGTTCAGGTCAAAGTTGTTTGTCTCAGCAACATCACTCACATCAGGGATTACAACACCCTCTACATTAATCCATTGTCCTATGATGTTGCACTCCGACCTTCTCTGCCTCCAAACAAGTGGTGTCGGACGGCGGATGAACAATCTGTCGACGGCGGATGAACAGTACCTTGATGAACAGTACTAGGATGAACAATACCTCGATGAACAGTACCGGGATAAACAGTATTTTCTGACACAGGTTGAATAGTGTTGATCAACGTAAGTTGAACAGTGTCGATCGACGTCGGGTGAACAGTTTCGATCGACGCGGGATGAATAGTGTCGATCAATGCTTGGATTTTTACGCTGTCAATCGCTGCTTGGAGGATGTCGACTGCCCTCTTAGACTTATGGATCACGCGTTCCAAATCCAGTGGCTCTACTAGTAAGAGCTTTATCTCCTTGTTGCTTCTGGTACTCATATGCATGTACCTGAAACACAAGAAAAAAATTTTATTAGTTTTTTGAACAGTAGTAAAACCTAGACTAAATCTATCTAGACAAAATCTAATGGCGATCAAAGTTTCCCGGCAACGGCGCCAAATAAGAGGTCGAGTTGTAGTACTTAGGAATCGAATCCACAGAGAGCTAAGGAACACAAAAGATCTATTAGTTATACGATTAAGCTAGGCTAATAATAGTTTTAATGTAAATTGCAACGGTGAGCAAGGCAGTTACTCGGCTGATTGATTGAGGTTTGATGGAAGGATGGTTTGCTAGACTTAGGGTTTCTTATTCAGGAAATCAGGATTATAATCCTACAGATGCCTAACAAGTTGTATGCATGATATTATAGGAATCAACACTTATAAACAAACCATTAGGCTCTCGCTTTCTAGATATTGTCTATTGACCAGTGTCGATCGATGATTCTATAAGAATATCGATCGATACACTTGTTGAAACGTCGACCGATTATTATTAGAATATCGATCGACACTTTTGGTCAAGCGTTAATGCGCGGGTTGAATGTGCTCACTAAGCTTCCTAGATCAGCTCTCGCCTTACTCTAGCAATCTTAGCTCAGTTAGGATGGATTCAGGGTGAGATGCAAGCTATCGCTTTTGTCTACAATTCCTGGGACAAGTTCTAGGTAGCTAATCTAAAAACATGTATTAATGACAATCCTAAAGATGAATATCACAACTTAGTAATCTATAGTTGGGGCTAATCCTTCGTAACATATTTGAACCCTAAACAGTGGCGGATCCGGGTTTTTATTTTAAGGTGTGTCATTATTGGGCTTTAATCCCACATAATTACTCTAGAAAAATTAAACCAACAAAAACACTATAAAGGGAAGCGAACTGAAGAAAGGTGGGTCAATTAGAATTATTAAGGGACTAGACCGAATGAGATACCGACGTTCCATTCAGTATATTACAAAACCTGTAATATATTATTTAACCTGTGGCAGGTGACCCACCATTCTTCGACGTGGATCCGCCTCTGAACCTAAACCTAACAGGTGGATCTATTCAAGCATTAAGTTTGTCACAGAAATCATCGATAATAAAACTGCAATAGAATAGATATAAAAACCAAAAGAGTTCCAGGAGGACTCTTAAGGAGTTCCTCCTTTATCTCCTAACCTAGAACTATGAAAGAACAATAGAATAAAGCTTAGTCGTCAACAATGGCTTAGACAGCACATAAATAGGGTTTTAGGTCGTCTAAGGGTATTCTGGTAATTTGTGGTTGCTTCCGGGCTTCAATCAGTCATAAAATATGCTCAGCCCATATTATGGCATCACCGTTGATCTATGGCAAGGGTGCTTCGTCGAACGACAGTCATTCATCTTCTCGACTGCTTCCCTTGCGAAGCAGACTGACCACTATTCAGTAAAACGGGCATAACTTCTGCTATATGATGCTGATTGACCTTAAACCGGCGGCATTGGAAAGCTAACTCAAAGCTATATCTTCTGGTAAACGATGGGCTCAATCTAAAAGTGGGAAGGTCTTCATCCATAACTAAACATCTGATGCGTCTGTGAAGGTATGCACTCAAAAGGCTACAAAAGACACCAAAATCACCACATTCCTCCAAATCGTCCATGAACCTGTAAATACTCTAAATAAACTATATATCCTAGTAAATATATATTAAAACACTTATAAACCATGGCTAAAAGTGGGTAAAAACCATGGTCTATCACTCAGTTGCGATATGCACTCTATCACCCTAGATTAACAGTCGACAATTCAATAATGATGCAGGGAATAACAGAACATGAAACTGAAATACACATGATATGATTAAGAAGAAAAAAACTATTGTTAAGGTTGTTCTTCTCGATGAGAAAGATGAAGTTGTCGCCCTTACAAAAGCTCAAATCCAAAAAGTAAAATTGTCTTCTGAAAACTAGCGTAAAAAATAAAATAGATGAGGTAGTGTTTTTATATGGAGGCGTCGATAGGCAAGAAGGAAAATTAGGGTATCTAGGGCAAATTCCTGAAATATCTTGGAAGTTTCCTTATTTGTTGAGATCAGTCACTTCGGGCTGCTCCGTCTGGCTGTTCCGCGTGAAACACTCCAAAATGGCATATTTCTTCATGCATCCTGTTTTTCACTATTCTACATACTCCGTACCTGAAATGATAACAAAAAGGCTAGACAAACTCGATAGAAGATTGAAAGACCTCAAGAAACACATACACTATGATGTCAAAAACATCATTTATCAAATTACATTGAATTAATTAATGATGATCTCAACCACAACTGCAAACTTATACATACTAAACCCTAAACCCTAATGACTAAATTCTAAACCCAAATATAAACTCTAAACCCTTAACTTTAAATCCAAATCTCAAAATCTAATTCTGACCTTAAATTCACCCCTATTACTCTAAATAATAAACCCTAATCACTAATTGCTAAAACTTAAGCCCAAATATTAAAATCTAAAAATAATACAACTATTATGTAGTATTAAACTATACTATAGAAATATTATTTATAGTATAGAGTTAGATTTATAAACTAGAAAATGGTAATAATGAATTTCCAAAATAATCAAATTTGTCCAACACTCAGAAAATGAATTTCATATTATAATCAATCACACAAAATGACAGAGAAGAGAACTATCAAATTTAAAAACAAGACATATTATTACATATTTAAGGAATAATATAAAATATTGTCTCAGATAGTATAAAACTATTGTTTCAAATTGACTTTGTAAATGCTTAGTTTTGGTCATTGCGCATAAACCAATATATAGAAAATATATTATAGTACACTAATATAAGGGTTTATTTGTTATCTAACCAAATTTGGTTTTAATCATTACACATAAACCAATATAATATGAATTTTATACTACATCAATCACACAAAATGACAGAGAAAAGAATTATCAAATTTAAAGACATGATAAATTATTACATTTTTAAGGTATTATATGTAATAGAAACTAGGTTAAAGATCCGCGCTCTGCGCTGGATAAACATTGTATATATAAATTATCTTAGGTATTATATGTTTTTTGCATATTATGAAATAATAAATATATATTGAATAACTAAAATTCTGTAACTATTACCTATATAATTAAATTGGTACAAACATATAAATAAATTTTATTAATCCAGACAATATTTTTCTATTTGATAAAATATATAATTAAATTTAAATGATATTAACATATATAGTATATTTTTAATATTAATGTCTATTAAATAATACTTTCTACTCATATGGTTTTTTTTTATCATTAGTATCTTTTATAACAAAAACTTTAAATTACTGATAAAAAATTTTCATCGTGTGATTAATAGTTTTAGTAATTTATAATTTAAAAAAAGGAAATTGTCAGTATTTGTTCAAAACTTTTATCAAAGGAAATTGTTCAAAGTAAATTTTGAAATTAAAATATTTATGTATTATATATATATATATATATATATCTTATTATCTATGTATCAAGAACGCAAAATTCAAAGGCGGATAGTATAGCACGCAGTGCTAGGAAGCAACCGTCTTTTGTCGTTCACATGGATGCAGATTGTCCGGTTTTGTTGACAGAGTTAGTATGAGTCTGTATTGTTGACAAAAATATATATATATATATATATATATATATCTTAATCTTGATAATTAATTAATTATACTTTTTACATAAATGATTTTGTAATCATTTGTAAATTTTCATAACAAAAATTTTAAACCATGGATCACAAAATTTGAATGTGAGAATTTTAACAGTTTTAGTAATTTATAGTCATTTTTAAAAAATTTAAATATAACATATACAGAAAAATTTAAATTTTATTATATGATTATTTAATTTATTTTAATAGTTTAAAATTAAACAAATATTGTTATGAATCATGAAGTGGATGGTCCATAACCTAGACCATACAATTTCAAGACTAGATTCCATTGGTGATTTACATCCAGCCACATGAAAGACTCATTCACCCTTAGTCTTTATGAGTTTGACCATGTCATTATGTAGAGTATCTTTGTAATCAATTCTCCCTTTGACTCCACCTTGTATGAACCACTATATATAGTGGTGTAAGCAATAAGAAATATACAACACATTCTCACAAATCTTCTCTCAAATCTTAACACGTTATCAGCACGAGACTCTCTCCACCTGAGTAATCCCATCCGCCGGCGATCATCTCTTTTCCGGCCATCTCTTCCGGCCCTCAGCCTTGCTCCGCCGGCCAAGTCTAGCTCTCTCACGGTTTTCCGGCCAGCTCCTCCACCTCTCTCTCAACCACCTCAATCCGCGGATCACTCCCTCTCTCTCACGGTGGTCCATTCAGAATCCTTGTGGTGTAAAAGGTAAACTAATCAAAACCTAAAGATCTAAGAACATCATATATTTGAATCTTGGATCTATATGAATCCTAAAACTTATAAAAATCTATAGATCTAAAATTATCTCAAATATTAATCTTGAATCTAAGATCTATATGAATTTTGATTCTAAAATTATTTGAATCTCTACAGATCTAAGAATCTCTAAAAACTTATAAAACTTATTAATAATCTAAGATCTATATGAATCTTGTTTCTAAGAACTATTTGAATCATAAAAAAATATTAGAGAAAATCATAAAATCATAAGCCTTTAAATCGGCTCTCCCTTTTTCTCCTATTGATCCTCCGACCTTAAATCCGGATTTTCTAAAGGATCAAAACCCATAATCAAACCCTTTGATCATCCGCATCACCAGCTATTCTAGCAGGATGAATAAGCCGGCCATCAAAAACCTCACCATCAAAATCCTTAAATCTAAATATGTATCTTGAAGGCCATTATACATATCAATCCCTTAAATCCTTCTTGCTTGGTTTTCTCAACCAGCAAATCCAAAATTCAAAACAATCAAAAACATCCTGAGCCATATTCGGCCAGATTCTTTGAAAATCAGTCAAACCAAATAAAATCGAAATAAATCCTAATCAATGCATATCTTTGACCATTGATGTTTGTTTTTGTAACTGATAAAATTTTAAAAACTTTTCTGATTTTATAAATGCATATTTAATTTTTATAAATGCATATTTGATTTTAATAAATGCATATCTTTGACTAGGTAGTATTTTAAATATTATAACTTATAGTCTTGATTTAAATTAATATGTCATAAGATGAAATAAATTCTGGTTTGATATCATTTGATCACATTATTGTTTGTCAAAATTTATCTATATCTTAACCGGCCTTGAAATCGGTTCATTATAGTTTGAACAAATGATATAAATTTATCTTGATCTAATACCAACCTTAAAACCAGATTTTGTGATGATTAAATCATATACTGAACATTGATCACATAGTTGCTTGTTAAATTAATCTTGATCTAAAACAATCCTTGAAGACTGATTTTGGGATGATTGAATTGTATACTGATCTTATATGCATACCTGATAGCATCTATTAGATTAGTAAATCATTAGATCAAACTTGGATTATTTTGAACCAACCTTTTTTCATGCATCCGATTGTCATTTTGTTAAAACCGATCATGCATGCTTGCATATCATTGACTATTCTGATCATGGTGCATTTAAATTAAAATTTAATTGATTCATATTGCTTGCATCTAATTGCTTGCATCTAATTAGATTAAATTTGTTATTGTTTAAACTAAGCATGTTTGCTTTAATTGAAATAATAAACATGCCTTGAAACCAAATTGATTGAAAATCTAATTGAATTTGTTCTACACATATCCTGAAAATTATTAAATTTTCTTGTCTTGGTTTACCCTGTAAAAGGGGGAAGAAATCAGTTTTTGTTTTATGATCTTTGAAAACCAAATATCCTCATGCATTAGGAATCACATATAGATTGTTTAAGTCCAATGCTTAGTTCTGAACATGCATTCAGCTATTTCTTGATCTATGCATTTGCTTGATTTCATCCATCTTGCTTGATCTCATTTAATAAAATGATGATTGATCCTTATTCAAATTCTAAAGGGCCTTAATACCCTATATATATAATCAATCCAATTTGAATTATAATTAAAAGGATTACTAGATGCAATGATCAATTGATCATTCTCATACTAAGATTGCTTAAGCAAATAGATTATATGATTTGGGGGAAAGCCTTATTGAAATCATATACATTGATTTATTCTATTGCTTACATAGAATTCTGAGTGCTTGAATTACTCGTTAAATATTCAGATGTCGAGATTTGAACCCTCAGATTACTCTGCCCTAAATCTTTCTGGAGATAATTACCTAGAATGGGTAAAAAATACTCTTGTTGCCCTGAGATCCAGAGGACTCGGACAATGCATCAATGAGTACAATGATATCATTGACAGTGAAAGGCATAGAGCTATAACGATTATTCGTTATCATCTCACTGAGGAACTAAGAGACCTGTATCTCCATGTTGAGGATCCTTGTGACCTTTGGTTATAGTTAAGGAAAGGGTTCAAACCGGTATCGTGGCAAAAGGCCAACCATGAATGGGAGATCCTCAGATTCAAGGATTTTGAATCCGTGGACAAATATAATTATGCTCTGATGGATATTGCTTATAGTCTTGAACTATGTGGTGAAAGGATAACACATTATTCTTTATTATATAAGACCTACTCCACATTCCATCCAAAGGATGTGCTGTTGTTACACACAGCTAAGAAATTCACCACTTATAATGACCTTTTGTCATATCTTTTGGCTTCTGAACAAAGAAAACAGAAAATCAAAGATACCATCAACAGATTTGACAAGCTTCAGAAAAGATACATTGAGCTAAAGAATAATGAGATGATGCCTCCTATAGCTGATGAAGCTGAAGTTGAGCGCCATATGGCAACACATGCATTGTGAAGGCCATATTATATAATTGTCTTTTGACATTCTCATTTTCATGTTTCCTGAGTTTATGTTTCATGAATTGCTTTGATACTTTGCTTTATACACGACTTCATTAATAAAATGAATTGCTTTGAGTTCATGATCATTATCTTATTCAAACTGTTGTTTGATAAGAAACTATATTTATATGCCTTTATTGTGCCAAGATAAATATGATTGAGGATTAATACCCCAACTCACTTTTCCAAAGAGTTCAAAGAAGCCTTTGACAAATGGCACGACATGCTCTGCCATCCAGGCTCAGTTATAAAATACTCTTGAACTCAACTGGACATTCCTTGAAAGAAAGGAAAAGAAGCTCGACCAAGGCTTTGCCTAAATGGCATTATATTCACCCTATAAGGTCCATTGAATTAAGTTGAGAAAATGGTTTCCAACAATGGACAAAAGGGAATAAGAGTACCTAAATTAAAATCGCCTATGTGGTTGAGACTACATTCTCTATTGATCTAGTGATCAATATGATATTAGGCAAATAGCCAGGGCAATCATGTTTGATTAACCCACGAAATTTATCACTTAGATGGCATTACCATACTTAGCCATTCGGATTATGATGCAAATATTTAAAAGGGCACAAATGTTATCCCATAAGATCTCACGTGTGTGCAATATATCTATGCACAAGGGAATTTATTGTCCCAAGCACCACGAATTAGAGTATGTTCATGAGGGGGAGTGAGGACAAATCCCATGATACATGACCATACTAAAATTTGTGAAACATGGTCCACAACCATATTATATATTGGTTGAATTTGATATAAAGACCATTACCTATAAGGTTCAAATTCTAAAAGTCCATATGCTTGGGGACACCATGAGTTATAAAAGAATGAACCTGCATCAGGCCATAGTAATTATATCAGGCCATATAAGTGATCATAGATATTCCCACCTCAGACTGATACGGGTCATGAGTCCAGACATATATCATCTTAAGATATTATGAAAGAATCCACCACAAATATATGTGCCATCTAAGATCATGTGATCTTAGAATCTCATAAAGAGGATTGGGAATATATGTTGGATATATATTATGAATATACTTTCTCCATAAGTTTAAAAGAAACCTTTAGCCAAAATGGGTGATCTAATTATAGACCAAGGAACAAGGATTACATAAGGTTTATGAATCCGAATATCCAACAATGAAAGGAGAAAAGTAATAAGCTGGTATAAAGAATGATAAAGAATGGTATCTACCATCTGGTATCAACCATCAATGTCTTGGCAAAGATCCTCGGACTAGAAAATAATTTATAGACGTCCATATGCTACAATGATAGCAAAATAAAATGCCAGACACATTGACCCGAGAGAAAGAATGACTATGTCATCCCAGCTTAGCACCACACGGTTTTGATGTCTTAAAGACACAACCAAGTTGCTACAAAGTCTATATAAGATAGACCAAATAAATGTTCCAAATAAAGTTCCATAAATTCTAAGGAACCTCGGAAAGAAAGAAAGGTGCATGAGATAAAATCCGAGTTTTATTAAAGGAAACCATTCCAGACATTGAGATATAAGGCTGGCCAGCTGAACAACTAGGTACCATACCATATAGCTTGGGACGCCAAGTTATAAGGTTATTAAGGTCCTAGATAATGAAATCTCAAATTGATTTATACCATGTCTGGAACTAAAAGGAACTATATATATATATAAGTGTGTCGACACATACATTCATAGAAAATGCGCAAGTATGTAGCACATGAATACAAAGATATGTATCGAGGATCATAAACCCACACAAGAGTACTCATAATGAATAATGAAAGAAACGTGGGGTTTAAAGTGATATATAAAAGGCGTATTGTATTGGCCATGAATATGTAAACGCCATATGATGCCCAGTGAATATATAAATCCTGAAAGAAGGATAAATCGTGAGACAGACCGGGAAAGGTCTATATAATCCAATGTGGTGGATACTACTACATATTTCACTACATATGATGTCTGGAAGAAATTCAAAAGATGTAGTATGCTATATATGACTCACTGGATGATGATGATAATATTATTGGTACCAAAAGGTTTACCAAACGGTATTGAGCTCAGAATCAAAAGATGAGAAAAGAAGTTCTCATGAATAGCATTTTCCTAAAGCTGTTAAAGCTGTTCATGGACTGAATTAAATTACTACATGTAAGCAAGTGAAGAGTTCTATAAGAAAAATTCAAATCAGTCCATAGAGGAATTTTAAATTCCTTGTGTTTTATACTAACCAGCCTAAGATAGGTTAAATGGTTATTCATTAAACCTTAGAAAAGGTTATAGACCATCACCACAAATTAGCCAAATTTTGGTAATACTTATGGTTGGTCGAATTCTCAGCATGAACCAACCAAGTTGTGGTATGAATGAATAAGCTATCATAAAGATAAGCTATAAGATCGAAGTTCATCTTTGAACAAAAGGTATAGGACCACATTATGTGTCCATATGCGACCCAACAGGTCCGACCATCATATATGAAGATAATGCAGCTTAATGCATCAACTCAAAGACGGGTATATCAAAGGTGACCGAACCAAACATATTCTCCCCAAGTTCTTCTTTACCCATGAGTTGCAGAAAGCTGGAGAGGTCAACGTCCTTCAGATCCGGTCTAGTGAAAACTCAGCCGACCTCTTCACCAAATCATTGCCCTCTTGCACATTCAGGAAGTTCACGCAACAAGATTGGCACGCGTAGACTCAAGGACCTTCAGTGATGTCCAAATCAGGGGGAGTAATGTGTGTTGTACTCTTTTTCCTTTCTCTGGTTTCCCTTTTTACCACATTGGGTTTTGGGTTTTCCGGGAGAGGTTTTAATGAGGCAACATTAGCATGTTACAAACCCTATATGGTTATGGCATCCAAGGGGGAGTGTTATGAATCATGAAGTGGATGGTCCATAACCTAGACCATACAAGTTCAAGACTAGAGTCCATTGGGGGTTTACATCCAGCCACATGGAAGACCCATTCAACCTTAGTCTTTATGATTTTGGCCATGTCATTATGTAGAGTATCTTTGTAATCAATTCTCCCTTTGACTCCACCTTGTATGAACCACTATATATAGTGGTGTAAGCAATAAGAAATATACAACACATTCTCACAAATCTTCTCTCAAATCTTAACAAATATGATAAAAGATACATTAATTTTTATCAAATCTTTATTATTCAAAATCATTAATTGTCATATATATTTTAGCCACATTAGGTAATTCCGTAACTTTTATTTAAGGAAATAATAAAGAACATTAATAATGATTTTTTAGTTGGTTTAATAAAATGTTTATTATATAATTATATGAACCAACCTATTTCTCTAAGGATTCTAAGAATCTTTCTAGTGATGACAAGTGGCTACAAAAGAAGTTGTAATGTTTCTCAATTAATATATAGGAGATATGTCTTAAATAGTATGGTACACTTACATAAAGCTACAATAAATAATATATACTATACTATTCCTTTAATCGAATATAGTATAGACGACGAGTTCATTTTCTTCAATTATTTTAGACATGCTGATACACCTTCACTTGAATCACCATCATTATTCTTCACCACCATATAGAGATCATCTTCATTTCCTCTCTCTTTTCCAACACGACGACACTTTTACGATCTGCCATCGTTATTTTTAACCACTGGATATGTAAAGCATCATGGATCTAACCCTGATCCGATAATATCAATCTCATTTGCAAGATTCAAAACAAAAACAGAGTATGAAAGGAAAAGCAAGATTGTGAAAATCAATGAGTTAAGAGAAGTAGGAAAAAAAATGAAAGTGTTGGTGTGTCTGCTCACCGTGTACGCCTTCACTACTACCTTTCTTTACCACAATTGGTTGTCCTTCTTATGAGAAGAAATAAATTAAGAACAAATCTGGGAAGAAGATTTTCACCTTCTGCAAAGTCACCAAAATAAATTACATATGAGAGCTAGTGTGTGATGTTCAAGGGGCCACAAGTTACTTTTCAATATTATTATTATTAATCTATTTATTTTTTTATTGCATGTTTCACCGGTTGCATGTTAGGGCAATATAATAATATTATGTATAAGAGGCAAGTTGTATAGGTGATGTAGGGTTTTTAGTTAGACATTGAATTATAATTTGCTAGAAGGTTATACAATGCAATTTCCCTAAAAAAAGCAGTTCAATTTCATTTTCGCTTTGATCCACTTTTTCTATAAAAATAAATAAAAGCAAGTACTTTTTAAGTTTCCATGTTACCTAAAGACACGAAGCCAATGCACTAAAACAATGCAAAAAAATAAGAAAATGAAAATGAAAAGTCATGGGAAAGATGTGTGTGGCTCCCACTACCGTCAACTCAGCCCACGTGGAAACAACCATAAGCGCGGCGTTTAGAAGAAAATAAAAGAAACTAATTAAAAAAAACTTTTAATTTTCTTTCTCTCTCTAAAAAGTCAAAAAAAAAGACAGGGCCTAGTCACATCTGACACGTTCTCTCTCTACATTTGTTCCAAGTAAGTCCATTTCTCTTTCATGTGCCCACTCTGTCTTCTTCTTCTCCACCACCACCTCCCCCGATTCCTAAATTCTCCAAAACTAGGGTTAGGGCTCCGATCTTCTTATTTTTGGATCCTCGGCTCTTGATTGTTGTGCGGCGATGATGCCGGAAATCGAACTCATGAGAGTCGTCGCTGACGATGATTCTTATTCTTCTCCGCCTATTGAAGCTCCTGGTTTTGATTCGGTAGATGTGAAGGTGAAGCTAGAGGAAGATTCGGATTGCGTGAAGAAGACTCTTCCTAGCTGCGGTCGTCCACCGAGAACACAGGGGAAAGCTTCTCCGATTTCTCCGAGGAAGAGGAGAGAAGACGAAGATATTTGTTTCGTTTTCTTCGATGTAGGTAGTCTCGTCCTCTGCGATCGCATGTGAGTTAGTAGTAGATTGGAGAGTTCCAAAAATAGAAACTTTTGTAGTTTCTGATTGAATTGATGACTTTCTTAGTATGTCAGAGGGTGTCCAAAGGTGTACCACCCAGCTTGTGTTAAGCGTACTGAAACTTTCTTCAAATCAAGATCAAAATGGAATTGTGGTACGTTAGTTTGTGCTTAGTGCATTTTTTTTTGAATGAATGTTAAATTTATTATTCATCAAAAAAGCTTTTGTACATCAAGTGTGTCTTTGTTAGAAACAAAAGATTATACTCCTACTCCTTAACCACTTCTATAGCTTCAAAACTTCCCAACCGAATATTTACAATCTAGTTCTGATCCAGTATTGCAAGATAGCTTCTAACCACTTTACACCTTTAGACTGCACTAAGCTGAGCTTGTTCCTAATGGCTTTATCCGTGAGTTTGATCAAGACTTGGTGTGGCAAACCCTGTTCACCATGTCGACGCTTATTGCGCTCTCTCCAGACCGCATACATGGTGGATTGAAACACATATCTCAGGCAAAAAAGTTTTTGCTTTGCCATCGTCAAATCAGAGATCAACACAAAAATTGCAGCCAAATCTGTGGTGTAAGAGCTTTGTGTTAGAATGAGAGAATTATTGAGAGTTTATTTATGGAGAATGAAGAACATGAAGAACATAGAGAGAGAGAAAGTGGATCTCAAGATGTAAGAGAGAGAAGGAGAGAATAGTTTCCTTAATTTAATTGTGGATCTGGGTACAAGTATTTAAAGACAAGTGACCTCAGTACACAATATAATAAAATATCTTCTCTCTTCTTCTTCTCTTCAATAAAATCGAGCTTATAAAACCCTTATAAAGCCTTATAAAACCTTATAAAGCCTTATAAAAGCTTTATAAAACCTTATAAGTCTGGCAGCTTAATTCTCAAGTCTGGCAGCTTAATTCTCAAGTCTGGCAGCTTACTTCTGCTTCATGTCAACACTCTCCCTCAAGCTTGACCATATGGAACAAGTCAAGCTTGGAAGCCATATAGTATTCCCTCATTAAAACCTTAACTAGGTAAAACCCTTTGGGAGAAAACCCAAGTCAAGGAAAAAGAGTAGAACACTTCATGAAGGAGATATAAGTGACATGAGAGGTCTATGAGTCCCAATTTTGGATGGATAAACTCACAGACTTTAGTGTTTGCTGCCTTGGTGAAGATATCAGCTAACTGATCTTCACTTTTGGTATAGCAGGGTAAAATGATCTTCTGCTCCACAGCTTGTCTCACCTTGTGACAGTCAACTTCAATGTGCTTTGTCCTCTCATGAAACACTGAGTTTGATGCTATATGTATGGCCGCCTGATTGTCACAGTGTTGTGATTGGTGTTGTTGTCTCTATGCCCAAATCCTTTAGTAAGTTTCTGATCCAAATGAGCTCACTAGTAAGCTTCCTCATTGCTCTATACTCTGCTTCAGCACTTGAACAAGACACCACCTTCTGCTTCTTGCTCTTCCATGTGACCAGGTTTCCTCCAATGAAGGTGCAATAGCCTGTAGCTGATCTCCTATCAACTCTGTCTCCAGCCCAATCAGCATCACAATACCCAACAACTTCAGTACTCTTGTTACATGTCATCCATACTCCTTGGCCAGGCGCCTCTCTTAGGTACCTTAAGATCCTCTCCACCATATTCCAATGATGCACCTTAGGAGCTCCCATGTGTTGACTCACTTGATTCACAGCAAAACACACATCGGGTCTGGTGATGGTTAGATAGATGAGCTTACCCACCATTCTTCTATACTTCTTGATATCTCCAAATGGTGTAGACCCATACTCCCCCTCTCTCAGCACCTTGTATCCTTCTTCTAATGGAGTCTTGGCCTTTTTACTCCCAAGGTTTCCTGCCTCCTTTAAAATATCAAGTGTATACTTCCTTTGAGATAAGAATAACCCCTCTTTAGAGCGGAAGATCTCAATCCCAAGAAAATACTTCAACTCTCCCAAATCCTTGATATCAAAGGCACTTTTAAGAAATGTTTTAGTTGAGAGAATACCTTCCTTGTTGCTACCAGTGATGATAATGTCATCCACATAGACTAAGATGACCACAATACCTTGCTTACTAGTTAATGTGAAGAGGGTGTGATCAGCTTCTGACTTTACAAAGCCTCTTCCATTGAGGGTGGTGCTCAACTTATGGTACCAAGCCTTTGGAGATTGCTTCAAGCCATAAATTGCCTTCTTTAATCTGAGAACATTTCCTGGCTTCACCATGTTCTCAAGACCAGGAGGTGGTCTCATGTAGACTTCATCCTCCAATTCTCCTTGAAGAAAGGCATTCTTCACATCCATCTGCCATAAATCCCACTCAAGATTGACAGCAAGAGATAAGAGAATCCTTATAGTGTGAAGCTTGGCCACTGGTGCAAAAGTGTCTAGATAATCTTCACCATACACTTGAGTATATCCCCTTGCAACCAGTCTTGTCTTCTTTCTTTCTGGTTTTCCATTGGCTCCATACTTGATAGTGTAGAGAAGCTGGCTTGTCACTGCCTTCTTTCCTTTTGGAAGTTCAGTCTCAAACCATGTATCATTCTTGATAATGGCTCCCATCTCATCTCCAACAGATTTTCTCCACTCCTTGTGTTGCATAGCTTCTTCATATGTTCTTTGAATATATTCCTGATCCAATTCACTGATGAAGACTTGATGATCTTCTGGATATTGAGCAAGGGAGCATACTGCACTTATTGGGTGAGCTACAGCTTCAGCATTGAAGTAAACTTCTGTGTTGATCCACTGTGAGGGTTTCCTGATCCTTGTACTCCTTCTCAAAAGTTGTATCTGCTCAGGTTCTGCTTCATTTCCTTCACTTGGCGCCTCTACTTGAGTCTCAACATCTGATTCTGATGGCATCTCATCTTGATCATGAGCTACAGAGCTCTCTTCAGGTTGAGCTTGTGTAGACTGCTCAACATTTCTACTGCCCCCCTCATGATTAGGATGAGTGCTCTCAACACTATCAGCTACAGTAGATGATAAATTTTCAGGGACAGGTTCCACACTTGGTAAAGAGGGCATACTGATTCCCAGGCTCTCCATTACTCCCCTAAGGTTATTTTCTCTATCTGAGGCTGATTGAGAAAGATCTTTGAGCTCATCCCAACTCTTTCCATCATAATAGCCTCTAGATTCTGCAAACTTCACATCCCTCGAGACAAGAACCCTTCTTGACTCTGGATCATAGCACTTATACCTCTTCTGAGTTGGAGAGTAACCAATGAACATAGCCTTTGAGCTTTTAGCATCAAGCTTGTTCCTCAGCTCCCCAGGTATCATCACAAAACAGAGGCATCCAAACACACGCAAATAGTTCAAAGATGGTTTGGTCTTATTTAGAACCTCAAAAGGAGACATGTCGTTGAGGACTTTAGTTGGAGTTCTATTGATCAGATAAGTAGTAGACATCACAACATCACTCCAGAATCTTTTTGGAACATTGGTGTGGAACATCATTGATCTTGCTACCTCCATCAAATGTCTGTTCTTTCTCTCCGCAACTCCATTATGTTGAGGAGTGTAAGGACAGCTTGTCTGGTGAGTAATCCCATGTTGAGCAAGATATTGCTTAAATGCATGACTTGTATACTCTCCACCATTATCTGACCTTAGAATTTTCATCTTGGCATTGAAATGGTTGCAGATATGGGTCTGGAAATTCTTGAAAGCATCCAACACCCTGTCCTTAGACGGAATCAGTGTCACCCAAGTGTATTTGGATTTCTCATCAATGAAGGTGACAAAGTATTTGTGGTTCTCTCTGGACACACATGGAGCAGTCCATACATCAGAGTGAACTAGGTCAAAACATCTTTCATAGATGGTGCTAGACTGTGACAAGACTGTTCTACAATGCTTCCCCAATATGCAAGCTTCATAATCATCATTCTTGAAGACCACACCTGGAAGCATCAAGTTTAGGGCTCTTGTATGAGGATGTCCCAACCTAACATGTCATACTGTGCTATCAACTCCGCTGGATGTACTAGCCAAACACTGAGAAGTGGATGGTCTAGACATCTCTGTCTTCTGAAGATGATATAGTTCATTGTGAACGTGCCCTTTTCCAATCACTTGGCCTGTCTTTAAGTCTTGAAATTCAACCTCATCTGGTTTGAAGACAACCTGACAACTCAGATCAACAGTAGCCTTTCTCACAGATATCAAGTTTGATGTAAACTGAGGCATATACAAGGCAGTAGATTCCCTATCAAACAACCTCAGGTTCCCTATCCCTTCTATCTTAATCTTATCACCATTTGCTATTTGAACATTTCCTGAGGCAGGCTGGACATCACTCATCAAGTTTTTATCACTAATCATGTGATGGCTTGCTCCTGAATCTATAATGATAGGTTTAGGGTCAAGAGAGTGTGTACCAGCCTTCTTGGATGAGATAAAGGCTTGGATAAGGGAATGTAGGTCACTCATGGTTGCTGGACCATCAGTGTTGGCTGCACTATCAGTACTTCTCCATGTTCCTTCTTCATTTGAACCACCAATGACAGATGAATACATGGTTCGACCTTGAATCGATGGATGCTCAAACTCTTTGATTACATTCCTGGCTTGATTCAAGTCACTTCTTCTTGGCATATTGTGGTTCTTATGTTGTTCCTTAGCCTTCTTGTACTCTGGAAACAACACCATGTTGGAGTTCTCCCTCATGGAGAGATATGGACCAGTGGACAATAGATTGTTCCTACTGATTTTGAGATAAACTGGACTTTGAAGAAGCTTTTCCTGATATGGTTGAAGCTTTCTTGAGTTCCAGAGAATATGGTACTCATCTATCTTGAGTTCTGGTGAAGTTCTTCCCTTTTGAAAGACCTTTGGACCAGTGGATAAAAGGATGTATCCAACAGATTTTGAAGATAATCTGAGAAAGGAAGAAAGAAATTTGCGGAAGCTTTTGTGAGTTTCAGGAGCTTAATGCTCTGATACCATGTTAGAATGAGGGAATTATTGAGAATTTATTTATGGAGAATGAAGAACATGAAGAACATAGAGAGAGAGAAAGTAGATCTCAAGATGTAAGAGAGAGAAGGAGAGAATAGTTTCCTTAATTTAATTGTGGATCTGGGTACAAGTATTTAAAGACAAGTGACCTCAGTACACAATATAATAAAATATCTTTTTCTCTCTTCATCTTCTCTTCAATAAAATCGAGCTTATAAAACTCTTATAAACCCTTATAAACCTTATAAAGCCTTATAAAAACTTTATAAAACCGTATAAGTCTGGCAGCTTAATTCTCAAGTCTGTCAGCTTAATTCTCAAGTTTGCCAGCTTAATTCTGCTTCATGTCAACATGGTACTTTGTAGAATCCCTATGTAGAATCTTAGTGCATTTTGATAGATTGCCAAAGATTGGATCTTGAGTTTGTTTTTGGAGCTTTAATGACGATTTTGGTTTCAGGTTGGCATATATGTACGGCGTGTCAGAAGGATTCTTTCTACATGTGCTATACTTGTCCTTATTCTGTTTGTAAGAAGTGTGTTAGAAACTCAGAGTATGTAGTTGTACGGGAGAACAAAGGATTCTTTGGAATCTGCATGAAGACTATAACGCTTATTGAGAATGCAGCAGCTGAAGCTAACACAGAAAAGGTACCAAGAAGATTTTGTCATCATTTTTTTGTTTTCTTTCCCTTACTTACAAACAAGATTATGTCAGCATTGGTGGTAATTTTAGAAGCTGAGGCCTTTTTCTTGACGTCAATTTTGTTTTGTGATGTGTTTTAACATGTACATTTTTTTTCCAGGTCCAGGTTGATTTTGACGATCAAGGCAGCTGGGAGTATCTTTTCAAGATTTACTGGGTTTCTCTTAAAGAAAAGTTATCTTTGTCCTTAGTTGATCTTACCAAAGCTAGAAACCCATGGAAATCTTCTACTTCTAAGAGAAAAATTACTAGCCGGCTTGACGATGGCAGTTCTCCTCGGGCTTATGAAAGCGGTAAGTCGTGCTAAAGTAAGGAAAATGAAAACTGTTTCCGTGAGTAAATTGGCATCTGCTTTGCTTCCACCATTGTCTAATGCTGCTGTGTGAGGAACAGATGAGCTCTTGGACTTCGTGAGGTTTATGAAAAACGGTGACGTTTCCGTCTTATCAAGGTGTGATGTCCAAACGCTTGTGCTAGAGTATGTGAGAAGAAACAATCTGCAAAGCGCTTTTCAGAGTTCAGAAATAATTTGTGACCTTAGGCTTTTATGAGATTGTTTGGAAAGGAGCGAGTGGATCGCTTGGAAATGTTAAAGCTTATTGATTCTCACTTCCTGGATCAAGAAAGGTCTCCGGTTAGATATACTTCAGCCGGAGGAGTCACTGAAACTATGTCCTTCCAGGTCGATGATAGGTTGAATATGTCTGAACAACATCAAGAAGGAGAATCACAGCAACTGAGCGTGTGCAATATTTAGGTTAGAAACCATGCGGTTGTAAAGTCTGAAACATGTGCTGCTCTGTCCAATAAGACGATTGATGACTTGGATTTGAATCTGATATGGTTATATGGAGATCCTGATGGGAAGATTCATGGACCATTTTCTTTAATGAACCTGCGACAATGGAATGCAAGTGGTTACTTCCCGCCTGAGCTGAGAATATGGAGGTTGGGTGAACAGCAAAGTAGCTCCATACTACTGACCGACGCTTTAAATGGGCAGTTCCATAAAACAGTGTCTCCTCAGAATCATTCCGTCCCCAGGTAGGAAGAGACGGCAGCTAAGGACCAAAACAAGAGTGTGGCTGTTGCTAGATTAGAGACTAGAGTACTTGACTTCAGCCCTAACTCAGTGTCCACCGACCAGAGTGTTGTTTCTAGTAGTAACAATGTCATCACAAAGAACTCGGATTCTAGAAACAAAAGCCACATGGATTTCACACTTTCTAATGAAAAGGAGGCTGTGGAGAAAACGAAAGTCGAAAGTCTTTTGCCTGGACAGAGCCCGATAAGCTTTCACTTTCACTGGCTACATTTCCCGGAAACTCAAACACAAACTACAGGAAAGATGGAATGTTAGTCAAACAGAGGCAGATGAAAAGAACGCTTGCTATCAAAAACGACGTTGGCCTAACCGGAGCAGCTGAGAAACAAGTCACGGCTACAGTCCAGTCATGTTGGAAAAACTGGAATGCTGCTACTCCAAGCAGTGCTTCCAACGTGCGGGATTCAAACTCCGGTTTGGTGTCTTTCACAGACAATCAAGAAATAGACTTCCTTGATCTCTTTAGTCCAACCTTCAAAATCAACTTTGCCTCTGATACAATGGATTGGAAACCCATTGTAACTGTACCTGACGAGTGTGACGAGTCAATGTCAGATCTTTTGGCGGAAGTTGAAGTTATGGAGTTCCAAAAAAGTTTATCTTCTCCAACTTCAACTTTCCGTAGTTCTGGAGAATTGCTCAACACTCCATCAACGATAGTAATATGAATCAGCAATATGCAATGCATACAATTTTAAACTCGCTTTAGCAGCAATCTTAGTAGCTGCTTATCAGATAGTAAATGGAGTATCACCATTGACAAGAAATATCTACTTTATTAAAACAAAAGTACAAATAAGAAATAACTCTAAGACTTACAACTTAATTATAATACAATGCCATTGAATTAATTAATAAACGTAAATCTAAATTAATTTTTTTCCAAAATCTATTCCACAACAAATTAATGATAAATATTACACTTAATGCACATTAATATAATAAATCTTAATAACCAATTTGACTAATAAATTTTATTGACGATATTGTTTTAAATATATATAACTAAAATTCTATTAGAAAATTATTTTTAAATTATGTATGGTATTACATATGTTCAATTGAATTTCACCTTAAATTATTTTTCTTTAGTGAGGATTTGAAATATTAGATTTGGTAATAACATGTACATTTAAGTATTAGTATTAAAAAAATTTAAAACACCTAAGATTTTTCTTATGAGAAAATTGTAATAAGAAAAGTTTCAAAAGAATATTTTTCAAGTTTTGTATGTAAAGAAAAACATTTAGACAAGATAACAATGTTCTAAAAAAAGAAAAAAAGGTTCATATAAAATAAAAATCCTACATATAATAAAATGTTAAAGTCAATAAGTTAAAATAAAATTAATTTGATAATAATATAAATACAAGAAATGAAATTACGCATTCTAACAAATTACTTATTTTAATAAGTATAATATAAATATTTTACTAAAAATGCATGACAAATATTTATATATCGGGTTGAGAAATTAAAAATTAAGACTACTTATATAACGGGTTGGAAATTTAAATATAGTTATCATTTATGACCAAAAACCTATCAAAACATCTCAAATATTATTTTCGCATATATATGTTAGTTTATGAAAAACACACACATAAACTAAAAGTAAACTAAAAATATATTTTAATTATTATCCGTAATGTCATAATAAAAATACATAATACATGAAAAAATAAATAAATATTATATTATTTATAGAAAACAAAAGTATATTCCTAAAAATGAAAAGTGGTTTCTCTTTTTTACTGAAACCCAAATGTTGTAAATAATTCTTTCCAACGCGTATCAAACCTGACCAATGAAAGGCTACTAGCATTTCTTTTACCACTAGCCAACTCGATATCTGTTAAATAAAAATGATATCGGTTAAATAAAAACAAATATTCGCGTGATATTTTCATTTACAGTTATATAAATCATTTTACTTTTACTATTAGTGAAATTATGTAACAGCAATATATGTATTATGTGATGTATTTTTGTCACCATTTTATTATAATTTTTATAGATTATATAGTGGTGTAAAAAATATTTAGATACATTACGTAAACCAAAAAATTACGTAAACCAAAAAAGCACTCGTCCGGTCGGGCGGGTCCAGCTCTAGTTAAAATTATATAGTGAATGGGGATGCACAGTATGATACACTCCTTATTGCAACTAAGCTGGTGTCTTTTATTATCATATATACTAGGTGATAACCCGCGCCCTGCGCGGAGCGAAGAGATTATTAAAGTATTATAACTTTTAATATGTAGACATAATAAAAGTTAAAGGCATAGTAAAAAAATATATGTAAGAAAGTACGGATTATAGCTAGGAATTTTAGTATATCAATATAAATTTATATGCGATAGCCATTAAAATTAAAGTGTATATTTGTTTGCATGCGGGTAAATTATAAATATAATATTAAATGAAACATAAGCAATAGTCTAATAAAATATAAAAGGAACAATGTATAAAAAAAAGAATATTAAAAATAGAGACAAAATAACTGCTGTCAATAATGCCTGCAGAAGTCTTCGTTTGCAATCCTATTATGAGCAATAGCAAAGAGATCACCACTTACCTAATTTTGTTATTGCGTGATGCGTTTTCGTGAAATAGGTATTATAAGATCCGTGATGGTCACGCCAAAAATATATCAGAAATATTCCCCTATCGATTAAGGTAAGTATTTCGATTCTTTGAATTTTGTTTCCTTTTATACGTTAACAATATTATTGTGTTTCCTTAATATTTTGACCAATTAAGCGTAGGTTATAATTTGGAATATTGAGTTTGCATCGAGTATATTGAAATTTAATTGTGTTTCCTTTTTATTTTGACCAAATAACCAAAATATATCTGATATCCGTAACGTATAATTTTTTTTTTCAACGTTGACAAAATGTTGCCTTTTACAAAAGAGTTAATATTGCATTATAATTAACGATGACAAAAATGTTCATAAAACGTTCGATTATAATACGTGTTACTAAAATAAGCATAAAATTGTTCATAAAATTATTCCCGTTTCTTTAGTTGCATTATAAAAAAATTTGATATTGGTTTAAAAATGTTCATAAAATGTTGCATAAAAATGTTCATAAAATGTTGACTCGGTTTCAAAAAGGTTCATAAAACGTTGCATTATAATACAATTTGATATTAGTTCAAAAACTATTCATAAAATGTTGCATTATAATTAATGTAAACAAAAATGTTCATAAAACGATTTGATAGATATCGAACTTATTTTGTTGCCTTTTACAAAAGAGTTAGTATTCTGCATGTCATAAATTCCCCTTTTTTTTTCAAATCGGATTGTAATCATATAGTATAGTGTATATGACCAATGACATTTGGTTGTAATTATTCTAGTTCACAAAGGGTTTTTTTTTTTTAAGTTAGTGAGAGTGCATGAGATGATGACACATAGGAAATGACACTCATGTAATAAACACATGAGGCCAAGGTTTATTTCTATAAATGTTCCTCCTTTAATAAGAAAGGGATTAATTATCCTATTTATAAGGAGGAATATTTCTTGTTGAATCGCTTCGAAAAAAAAAGAAAAGGAGGAAGACTTCTTGCTGCAGCGCTTTGGAAAATATATTTTTAATGAGAAAATGTCATTCTATTACTCGGTGGTTTGAATAACTAGACCGGAATAAAATAACCAACAAAACAAATGTTCCTATGAAATGATCTCGCTGTCCTAACTAAATGATATGCAGTTCCATTCTGTCCCCTATGGATATAGTTGATCTTAAAATTTTGAAACCTTCTCTTGAGATTTTCAATCTCCTCCAACTCTGTCGACTCTCCCAAACTTATTCTTTTACTTGTCCTCAAGTGTACTTTCTAAAACTCATAGGGAAAGAGGTTTGAAGGTGGGAGCCCATAGCCAAAAGAAACACAACTAGCACTCAATTCAATATTTAATCCAACGTGAGCACACTCTCTTATTACACTCTAGCTTCTCTAGGCCTATCTCAACTCCTTTTGCCCTTATACTCATCATCAAGCATCCACACATTCAAATCAACCAACTCTCACATTCATTAAGCATAAAACATTAAGTGAATTCTTGCAAATGGTCAATTGGTCCAAATCATTTGGTTGAGTAAGGGAAGGCTTTTATTCAAGTGGGTCAAGAGGTTCAAAATCCATGATCTTTTAAAGTGGTTTACTCTCAAAACATGTAGCCTTGACATTGCACATAATATATCTAAGAAAGGGACCAACTCATGCATACAATGATCAATCTCCATTGTTCTGCCTTTTCCCAAACATACAAGTTACACAATCACTTCCCAATGTCAAACCTAACTCCTATCTCTCACCAAAAGATCCCAAGAACGCTTTGCAGATAAAACTGTTTTTCTTTGAAATCTATAAAGGATTTTCTCAACTTATAAACAAATCTTAGCTCTAAACAACTTTGCTAGCCCCTTTTTTTTTTGTTTGGGGGCCAAGACTTTTCACAAATTGAGCTAGAAGTTTCTCTACTTATCCCATAAAGACTAGTCAATTAAACACAAGAGTTCACTCTTTTCCTTCAACTTTTTCATACTCCCAAATCAAACTTTACAACACTCACCCCCATCCTATGGCTAGACAATAATGTGCATAATCTAGCAAGAATGAAGATCAAGCATTATCGTTCCCGATACTCTCAACATTATGTGCATGTAAGAATTTCCGAAAAAGGCCTCACTCATCAATCAATGAAGGCTTAAACGGAGGAAGGGATTTTGGGGAGAGGTCTACCACTAGAGGTTGTCAAAAAGATTGGCATAAAGGATGTGACAACTCAAGTGTGTATATCCATGATTCAGTACACAAGGGACCATGAGCAAGATGCATTAAGTTCGTTCGGTTCAAATAAGGTTGTAGTTGGCTTCAAAGACTGAGTTTCAGCAATCAACAAGTTTCAGGAAGAGTTTTCAAGGTTCGAAGCATACAAGTCTTTTTGAGAGGTGCATAAGCTACTCAGGTGCAAAGTAGTGTTATTTACAAGGCATTTAAAATCATTGCTCCTAATGCAAGTGAATGCAACCTGTATGCTCTAGACTCCCCTAGAAATGCAAATGATGCAAACTAAAATGATTTTTTTTTTATATGCAAATAGGTATGCAATGCATGAATCAATGAAACAACATCAAAGCAAACATGATCAAATACTTGGTACCTCCCCCAAACTTAAATGACACAGTCTCTGTGTTGTCAAGGAGAGATAGATAACCAAAAAGAGAAAACTAATATGCAAAAACGAAATGGTATATACAAGGGAAAGTAGTGGGTTACCTTCTATGGAGAATGAGTAGAGGGAGATGCTCCCTCCTCGTCGTCCTCAGGTGGTAACTCTTCAAGGTGTTCATCAGCAGGAGTGCCCATCTCTTCAATGTAGAAGGCTTGCCCGAACACAGTTGGTTTCTTCATTTTCCCCTTGATGTCAAAGTGGAGAACATGCCCTTTACCCAAATGGAGATCAATCGTGCCCTCTTTCACCTTAACAATTGCTCCTGCTGTAGCTAAGAATGGCCTTCCAAGAATCAATGGGTCTTGAGCCTCCTCACCCATCTCAAGCACCACAAAATCTGTAGGTATCTCATACCTTCCAATCTTCACAGGGAGGTCCTCTAAGATGCCCACAGGGTACTTCACTGAACGATCAGCTAACACCAGAGAGAGTCTACACTTCTTGTACTTAGTGAATCCAAGCTTCTTTGCCACAGACAAAGGCATCACGCTGACACTAGCTCCCAAATCGCAGAGACATTTCTCAAATACCATAGGTCCAAGAGCACAAGGTAGTGTGAAGCATCCTGGATCCTCAAACTTCTCTGGAACATCAAGCCTCTGGATGATGGCACTGCACTCATGGGTAAGAATCATCATGCTTTACATTTCCTTCTTCTTTGCAGCTACAACATCTTTCAGAAACTTGTTGTATTGAGGAATCAACATGAAAGCATCGATGATGGGCATTGCAACCTGAGCTTCACTCATTTGCTTCTCAAACAGAGCCTTGTACTTCTTTAGCAGCTGCCTCTTGAATCTACCAGGGAATGGTAGTTTGGGTTCATAGGGAGGAGGAACAAAAGAATTCTCACCTGCTGGAGCAAGAACTTCACCATCTTTCACTGTTTTTTTCTCTTCCCCGACCTTTCCTTTACCTTTGGCTTCCACAATCTTCTCCAAGATTTCATCATTGATTTTCTCATCAACAATCACCACTTCATCATCTAAGTTGATGGCCACCTCCTCACCTAGTTTCTCAGCATCCCTGGTGAGGGTTGTAGGAGGTAATTGCTTACCACTCCTAAGGGTGATAGCTTTGGCCTCCTTGGGGTTTTGGTCAGATTTTCTAGGTAGAGAGCCTTGCTGGCGAGTCTGGTGAGTGTTCATGGAAGCAAACTGATTCTCTAAATTCTTGATTGTAGAAGCAAGATGTGAGAACTTGTTGTTGAGCTCATTGTAGCTCCCATCAATCTTGGAATGAAGGTTCTTCAACTCATAACCAACATGCTTCTCACTTCTAGTATGAGACTCCAAGATTTGTTTCAATAAGGTATCAGTGCTGCTCTCTTGAGGAGCAGAGGAACCAGACGAGGGGTGGCTGATAGCTGCCTTGCTGGTTGTTTTTAGGCGGATAACCACTCTGTTGGTTGTTGGGATAAGATTTCTGTTGGTAGTTGTTGTACTGAAAGTTGAGCTCTTTTTTGTACCAGCTACCATTATTGTTGATGAAACACAGTTCTTCCTGACCTTCCAAACCCTCAACCTCATGGACAACAGGTGGTGTCTCTTGGCTTGGGTTACCAACAAAGTGTAGCTGCTCTTGGGTGGCTTTATCAGCAGGGAGGATGTCTATCTTATCCTGTAGAGCTTTCAACTCCTTCCTCGTCTGCTTATCATCTGTTCGACTGCCTCTGTCGTGGTCTCCACTGTAGATTGCATCACTCTTTACCATGTTGTCAACCAGCTCCTCTGCATCTTCCTCAGTTCTCCCCAAGAAGAACCCATTGCTAGTTGTATCCAGTCTGGCCATGTACTTAGAAAGAGCACCACGGTAGAATGTGCTCAGCAAGCTCTCCTTAGAGAAACCATGGTGTGGGCATTGAGCTTGGTAGCCCTTGAATCTCTCCCAGGCTTCACTGAAGCCTTCCAAGTTCTTCTGTTGAAAGCTGGAAATCTCATTTCTCAGCTTAGCAGTTCTTGAAGTAGAGAAGAACTTCTCCAAGAATGCTCTCTTGCAATCATCCCAAGTGGTGATAGAGTCGCTGGGTAGAGACTTCTCCCACTGACGTGCCTTATCCCCCAAAGAGAAAGGGAATAGCTTGAGCTTTAAGGCATCTTCGGATACACCATTGGTTTTCGACAACCCACAGTAGCTGTCGAACTTGTCCAAGTGATCGAATGGGTCCTCTAAAGCCAAGCCATGATATTTGTTGTTCTCGATCACGTTGAGGAGTCCTGACTTGACCTCAAAGTTGTTGGCTGCCACAGCCGGTGCTCGGATTCCCAGTCTATGACCATGAATGTTTGGCCGGTCATAAGTACCAATGGGTCGAGCTGCCCGCGGTTGGTGTTCTGCCCCTTGCGGTGGATCTGCCATATCAATATCCAATCTCTGCAAGTGGGCTTGTTGTTCTTCTTCTCTTCTAGCTCTAGCACACTCCCTCTCTAAAGCTCTGATGTCTGCTACTATTGGAACTAGGTTTGATGGACCCCTGCTCCTCAAGTTCATACACCTGAAAGTTAAAGGTAGGTGAAGAAGAAGAATCAGTAACAAAACAAAATTAAAATGACTTAGTCTCAAGCAAGTGACTAAATCTCAATGTTCAAATCTACTCAAAATTTGGCAACGGCGCCAATTTGATGTTAGGAGTTTTCAAGGCTCCTAAAACAAATGTTGTAGTATAGTGAATGTCGAACCAATTCTAAGGGATTTCAAGCACTGAGAATGCAAGTACTCACTTAATCTAAGTGCAACCAATGATTTAGATGGGTTTTAAACTACTACTAATACTAGAAAGCAATTACAGAATGATACTTTCATGACTAAGGGAAAAGAGAACTCATGGGCATAGGGATTAGACCTTGGGTGATCAAGTATCGAACTAAGGATGGCATATGATCAATCAAACTATCGACCTTAAGCCTAGACACAATTCTAAGCAAGCTCTATGTCTAGATGAATGCTCATTTGCTAACATATCTCAAACATCAAAAGTTTTTGGTTGAATAATGTGAAAGCAATCATTACTAACAAATCTATTAGCTATCTTAGCATCTTTAACAACAAATGTCTTTGGCAAAGTATACTAAAAGTCTAGGAGAGTTGTCTCAGGCATTTCATCGAACACCTTTCGGGTGGGAAATGCCTATCGATCAACTTTTGAGTGGCCAACTCAGAAGATGCATTATGAATACTCTACTAGCAAGGAACAAGAATGATCTACACTAAAACATCCTAGAACTAACCTAATCACCCTTAATCTCCCTAACCCATGATTTCAAAAAGTGATTACTCACTAATCTCCATGATTCCTCTTAAACCCATGATGGATTTCAGATTAATCATGTAAAGAAATAGATAAGAAATCAATAAGAACACAAGATGAGAGCAATCAAATCTGAATCAAAAGAAGTTTTCACTAGTTGTTCTCCAGAAAAGATATTGTTTTTTTTCTCTGGTGGCTTCCCCCCCAGGTACTTAACTTAGGTTTAGGCCATGTAAAACAACAAAACAAATTACCAAAAGGCCCCTGAAATAACATAAAAATCGTCCAAGCAAAACACGCGGAGCGACCTAGCATAGTCGCTCCAGGAGGTCGCTCCCGACGCGTTTCTTCGTGTCTCGCCCCGTCAAAACACGAGCGACTTGAGCTGGTCACTCTGGCTTGTCGCTCTGGCTGGGAGCGACCTTGGTAGGTCGCTCTGAGAGGTCGCTCCAGGATGCTCGATTTTGGTGTCTCCGGACGAGAGGATGCGAGCGACCTTGGTGTGTCGCTCCAACAGGTCGCTCTGAACATCAGGAGCGACTTCGGCACGTCGCTCTAGAAGGTCGCTCCAGGGTCAAATCTGTGTGTCTCCGGACGTGAAAACGCGAGCGACTTCGTGCGGTCGCTCTGGGAAAGTCGCTCCGGGATGTGGTGCACAGCGACTTCATGTAGTCGCTCCGGGAAGTCGCTCCAGGCAGTGCTCGTCCAAAGATCACTCTAATCACCTCCTTTGAGCTCCAAATGCACCCAAATGTCTCCAGGAACTCCATGTGGTACTCCAATACCTAATAGAGACATATGTATGCAAAATGCAACCTAGACATGGCTAAATCCTAATCTATATGATGAAAATGCACATGAATAAATGGATAAAACAATGTAAATATGCAAGATATCAGTCGACTACCATTGCTATTATCTCTTTGCAATCTGTACCAAAATTTTGACATGTCGAATGATGCAACATGCTATCCATAGCCCACCGAAGGGCTTCTAACTTTGTGTGCAATGGAAATTCTCTTCATCTTATATTTTTTGTACCCAAGAGTTGTGGATGTCCATCACCATCAACCTATGTCCATCCACATTATAAAGAAGTAGAGATCCAAGAAATATACACCAAAGAAATACTCTCCAAACGTAAAACTTGAGACGGTATCACACTACAAGAAAACGTGCCCATAACAACGAACATTTACGACGAAAATATTAAATTTACATGGTGTTTATAACGCAGTTACGAGGAGACCAACTTTCGTCGTAAACGCCATGTAAATTTACGACGAAATATGTTTGTCGTAAAATCCATGTAAGTTTACGACGAAAGTACGTGGAATGAGAAATGCGTCGTAATCGTTACATCGACATTACAACGAAACATGTTACCGTTATATTTAGGTGAAAATGTGTATTCAATGTGCTTTAACTTACCTAATTTCGTCGTAAAGTCGTTGTAAATATTATGTTAAAACCACGTAAAATCCATGTAAAACATTCATTGTAAAATCGTTGTTATATTTCAACTACCCAACTCAAAAATTTCTCTATATATATGTCATTTCCCACAACTCTCTTCCTCACAACACACAAACGGAAAAAAAAAATCCGAAAAAAAAATCCGAAAAAAAAAGATTTCAAAAAAAAATCTAAGAAAAAATGGCCGGTGGCGGTAGTATTTACGAGTTACGGAGTTGGATATATTTGCACAAAGATTCCGACGGGAGGGTGACGAACGCATTTCTGAGTGGGCTAGAAACATTCATGCACCAGGCGGGCTGTACACCGATCACGCAGGAAAGCGGTAAGATGTTCTGCCCCTGTCGGAAATGCAAGAATTCAAAATTTGCACGTAGTGAAACTGTATGGAAGCAGTTAGTAAACAGAGGAATTACACCACATTACTACATTTGGTATCAACATGGAGAGGGTTATGGGGGAAATGAAGCTAGTAGTAGTATTAATAATTTTGAGGATGCTCATCATAGTGAAGAACCGAATCATTTGCATAATGAATATAATTATCATCAAGATCAGGAGCAGATGGTAGACCATGATAGGGTTCAAGATATGATTAGTGATGCATTTTTAGAAACAACTACAACAATAGCTGATGGAACTGGAAATGTAGAAGAACCTAATTTGGATGCAAAAAGGTTTTATGAAATGCTAGATGCTGCAAATCAACCAATCTACACTGGTTGTAGAGAAGGTCTCTCTAAATTGTCTCTAGCAGCTAGGATGATGAATATTAAAACGGATCATAATTTACCTGAGAATTGCATGGATGCATGGGCGGAGTTGTTTAAAGAGTATTTGCTAGAAGACAACGTGTCTGCTGAATCTTATTATGAGATTCAGAAATTGGTTTATAGTCTTGGGTTGCCTTCGGAGATGATTGATGTTTGCATCAACAACTGCATGATCTACTGAAAAGAAGATGACAAGTTAGAAGAGTGTCGATTCTGCAAAAAACCACGATTCAAACTGCAAGGCCGTGGGAGGAATAGGGTACCGTACCAAAGGATGTGGTACCTACCAATTACAGACAGATTGAAAAGATTATATCAATCTGAGAGGACTGCTGCGTCGATGAGGTGGCATGCGGAACATGTCCAGAGAGATGGTGAGGTTGCACATCCATCAGACGCAAGAGCGTGGAAACATTTCAACAAGGTACACACAGATTTTGCTACAAATATTCGGAATGTCTATCTTGGGTTATGGACCGATGGATGTAGTCCATTTGGAATGTCTGGTAGACAATTTTCTTTGTGGCCAGTCATTCATACGCCGTACAATTTACCGCCGGATATGTGCATGGAACAAGAATTTCTATTTTTGACCATATTAATCCCTGGGCCGAAGCATCCAAAACGGTCTCTTGATGTTTTTCTTCAACCGTTGATAGAAGAGTTAAAGCAATTGTGGTCAGAAGGGGTGAGGACGTACGATTGTTCCTTGAAAAATAATTTTACGATGCGAGCAGTTCTGCTGTAGACGATAAGTGATTTCCCTGCTTATGGGATGTTGTCTGGCTGGACAACACATGGAAGATTATCTTGTCCATATTGTCTTGGATCGACGGATGCTTTTCAACTGAAGAATGGTAGGAAGATTTGTTGGTTTGATTGTCATCGTCGCTTTCTTCCACTTGCCCATCCGTACAGAAGAAATAAGACATTGTTTCGGCACAAAAAAATTGTCAGAGACGGTCCTCCTCCATATCTCACCGGCCAGCAGATCGAAGCAGACATTGATTATTACGGAGCTCAGGAAACAGCTAAGGTTGGAGGAAATTGGCATGTTCGTAGAAATATGCCTGATGGGTATGATGTCTCTCACAATTGGCATAAGAAGAGTATATTTTGGGAGCTACCCTACTGGAAGGATCTTCTCTTACACCACAATCTGGATGTCATGCATATTGAGAAGAACTTTTTTGAAAACATCATGAATACATTACTTAACGTCCCTGGGAAGACAAAAGATAACAAAAAATCAAGGATGGACTTACCTGATATTTGTTCAAGAAGTGAGTTACATATCAAGAGCAATGGAAACGCTCATGTTCCCATCTTCCGGTTGTCATCAGAAGCCAAAACAACCTTGTTTGACTGGGTTGCATCAGAAGTTAAGTTTCCTGATGGTTATGTTTCAAATCTGTCATGATGTGTTAAACGAGGTCAAAAGTTCTCAGGAATGAAGAGTCATGATTGTCATGTGTTTATGCAACGACTACTTCCATTTGCTTTTGCCGAGCTCCTTCCAGCAAATGTCCATGAAGCACTTGTGGTGCAGCCTGGGTATGGCTTCTGCTCCTGGATCACTTGAAGGGGAACGGATAGGGGTGTTCTAAGAGGCTACTAGCTCTCCTTTGAACTGTGGTCGTCTCCCTGAGCCTGTGGATTGGCGACAGAGATGGTTTGCTACTCAAAGACACAAGATCACCTTGTATTGTCTAAGATGGGATTCACAGGAATTCCTTCCTTTAAGTGAGATCAATGTTCTTGAGCTGAACAGAGAAATCTAGAGACAAGACAACAAAGTTGACTGAATAATTCTTAGATTGAAAGTTGAGTAAACAAAGCTGCCTCCCCCACCATGTTCTTAAAGAAATCGACAAACAGAAACCCTAGAAGTAAACCAAGATGGTTTAATTCTAATTCTAATCCTAATCCAATTAAAATTGGTTTATTTTAAAATCCTAATTGTCTTTGGTTTAAATTAAATGAAAGCTCAATAACCAAAGCCCTTACAAAGTAATTAAATTAAACCAACAGGCTGGTTTATCTTGATCTCCTTGTCTTGATCCAAGACCCACGATTTTGGCTATCTCCTGGAGCCTCTCCTCTTGTGCTCTCAGCCTTGATCTGGTTACTGGTCCACTCCACAAGCTGGCTAGCTCATTTAGTTCTTCTCTGCTCAAGTCTGGTTCTTCTCTGCTCAAGTCGGGTTCTTCTCTGCTCAAGTCGGGTTCTTCTCTTCTCAAGTCTGGGTCTTCCTCGTCAGACTCACTCAGCTCCCCAATGTCTCTACTCATGGCTACACCATCCCCTCCTCCTTTAAAAGGATTTGACCTCAAATCCAAATCATCTGCAATAAAAGGGTCCAAGTCAGAAACATTGAAAGTAGAACTGATTGTGTATTTTCAAGATCGATCTGGTAGGCATTGTTGTTGATTCTCTTCAGCACTCTGAAAGGTCCATCTTTCCTTGGTAGCAACTTTGATTTCCTCTCAACAGGAAACCTCTCTTTTCTCATGTGAATCCACACAAGATCACCCGGTTCAAGTACTAACTCCTTGCGCCCCTTGTTCTTCTGCCTCTCATACATCTTGGTTCTCTCCTCAATGTTCTTCCTGACCTGCTCATGCAAAGACAAAACAAACTCGGCCTTTTGCTTGCCATCAAGGTTAGTTTGCTCTTTTAAAGGTAAAGCAAATAAATCAAGAGGAGACAATGGGTTAAAACCATAAACAACTTGAAAAGGGGAGAGTTTAGTAGCTGAATGCACTGCTCTGTTATATGCAAACTCTACATGTGGTAAACAATCCTCCCATGTCCTAATGTTACTCTTAATGATGGCACGCAAAAGAGTAGACAATGTCCTATTGACTGATTCAGTTTGACCATCAGTTTGGGGATGACAAGTAGTTGAAAACAATAGCTTAGTTCCCAACTTTCCCCACAGAGTTTTCCAGAAATAGCTAAGGAACTTAGTATCTCTATCAGAAACTATAGTCCTAGGCATACCATGCAATCTAACAACTTCTCGAAAGAATAGATCAGCTACCAAAGATGCATCATCAGTTTTATGACAAGGTATGAAGTGAGCCATCTTAGAAAATCTATCAACAACCACAAAGATACTATCTCTTCCTTTCCTAGTCCTAGGCAATCCTAAGACAAAGTCCATAGAGATATCAATCCATGGTGCAGTAGGAATAGGGAGAGGTGTATACAAACCTGTTGGTTGGACCTTAGACTTGGCTTGTTTGCACACGACACACCTTGAGCACACACGCTCCACTTCTTTCTTCATACTCGGCCAGTAGAAGTGCTCCTGCAAGGTGGAGAGTGTTTTGGCGACTCCAAAGTGTCCCATCAGCCCTCCTGCGTGAGCTTCCCTAACATACAATTCTCTCAAAGAGCCACTAGGAACACACAGGCGGTTATCATAGAAAAGAAATCCTTTTACTTGGTAGAATTTTCCACTAGCATGTTTCTCAGATTCTCTAAACACATCTTTAAACTCAGGATCATTAGCATAGCAAGATTTGATATGTTCAAAGCCTAAGAGTTTAGTTTCCATTGAAGATAAAAGAGTATACCTTCTGGAGAGTGCATCAGCCACTACATTCTCCTTACCTTTCTTGTAGTGGATGACATAAGGAAAGGTCTCAATGAACTCCACCCACCTGGCATGTCTCTTGTTCAGCTTCTGTTGCCCTTTGAGATGTTTAAGGGATTCATGATCTGTATGGATCACAAACTCCTTAGGCCACAAGTAATGTTGCCACACTTGTAAAGCTCTCACCAAGGCATACAGCTCCTTGTCATAGGTAGGATAGTTCAAGGTGGCGCCTCCTAGTTTCTCACTGAAGTAAGCTATGGGTTTCTTATCCTGCATCAACACAGCTCCAATTCCAATACCAGATGCATCACATTCAATTTCAAAAGTTTTAGAAAAGTCAGGAAGTGCAAGTAAGGGAGCACTTGTTAACTTCTCTTTTAGCATTTGAAATGCATCTTCTTGGGTTGGTCCCCAAGTGAAACCTACACTCTTTTTGATTACTTCAGTCAGTGGTGCTGCAACTGTACTGAAATCTCTCACAAACCTCCTGTAGAAGCCAGCAAGTCCATGAAAACTTCTGACCTCTCCAATAGATTTAGGAATCGGCCACTCCCTGATAGCCTTCACTTTTTCCTCATCAACCTGTATGCCCTGTGAAGTCACAACAAAACCTAAAAAGACAAGGTTATCTGTGCCAAAAGAACACTTTTTATAGTTAGCATACAGATTTTCTTTTCTAAGCACATCCAGAACTTGTTTCAAGTGGTTAACATGTTCTTTCATAGTCTTGCTGTAAATCAGGATATCATCAAAGTAAACAACTACAAATCGTCCTATCAAAGCTCTCAAGACATGATTCATTAACCTCATGAAAGTACTAGGTGCATTAGTAAGTCCAAAAGGCATCACAAGCCATTCATACAATCCTAGCTTAGTTTTAAAAGCAGTTTTCCACTCATCTCCTTCTTTCATTCTAATCTGGTGGTAACCACTCTTTAAATCAATCTTAGAAAAGACACATGAACCATGTAACTCATCTAGCATATCATCTAAGCGAGGAATAGGGTGTCTGTACTTAACTGTTATGTTGTTGATGGCTCTGCAGTCCACACACATCCTCCAGCTTCCATCTTTTTTTGGTACCAAGAGGACAGGTACAGCACAAGGACTCAAACTCTCCCTGATATGTCCCTTATCCATTAGCTCATTGACTTGTTTCTGAAGCTCCTTGGTTTCCACAGGGTTGGTCCTGTATGCTGGACGGTTTGGTAAAGTAGCTCCTGGTACAAAATCAATCTGGTGCTCTATTCCCCTTATAGGCGGCAGCCTATTGGATTGTCCTCTGGGAACACATCTCTATACTCCTGCAAAAGGCACTCAATCTCCTCTGGAATCTCAGGAGCAGGGTTAGTAGTAGAGCTCAACAATTCTTTATAAACCACTAGTATCAAATTTGATTGTTCAATCACAGCAGTTTTGATATCTTTAGCAGTAGCAAAGAGGTTGAGTTTACTTACCTGGCTGGTCTCTTCAAGAAGCAAGGACTTGCTGGCGGCCTTGGACTCTCCTCTCTTCATTTTGAGATGCATCTGATCCTGGTGTACCTCCTGAGGGGTCATTGGCGCCAGGGTAACTTGTTTCTCCTTATGGATAAAAGTGTATCTGTTGGTGAAGCCATCATGTACTGATCTCTTATCATACTGCCATGGACGACCAAGAAGGATGTGGCTAGCTTCAAGGGGTGCTACATCACAAGTGATCTCATCCTGGTACTTTCCCACTGATAGCAAGACCTTCACTTGTTTGGTGATCTTTAATCCACCCTCATCATTGATCCATTGCAAGAGATATGGTTTAGGATGTTTAAACACTTGAAGACCCAACTTCTCCACCAACTCAGCACTTGCTACATTAGTACAGCTGCCTCCATCAATGATCAGGCTACAAACCTTTTCTTGAACCAAACATCTGGTGTGGAACAAGTTTTCCCTTTGCTCATCTTCTTTGGCTTTAGGTTGAGCATTGAGAAGTCTCCTGGTGACTAGTAGCTCTCCACGGACAGGGTACTCCACGCCTTCCTCATCTGACTCTTGGCCGGCGTCCTCCTCTTCAGATATCACCTCCCCGTTGGCTAAGATAGTCATCACCTTCTTGTTGGTGCACTCATTAGCATAGTGACCAAAGCCATGACACTTGAAACACTTAATGTTCCTGGTCTTAGTAGATGTGGCTACTCCTTTACCCTTGTCATCTCTCTTGGTCTCTACTGAAGAAGAACCACCCTTGGACTTATCCCCTGGCTTATCTTCCCTGGAGTAGGCCGGTTTTGAAGTAGGAGTGTATGAAGACCGGGTAGAGCTCTTCCTCTTGTTCTGCTGCTCAATCAAAATAGCTTTATGTAGCAGTTCATCCATGTCCTCATATTCTTGTAGCTCCAACCTATCTTGTATATCTCTGTTAAGACCTCCTTGGAATCTTGCCATAGTAGCTTCTACACCTTCTTCTAAATCAGCTTTTAACATGAGTGTTTCCATCTCCTGGTGATAGTCCTCTACACTCTTAGACCCTTGAGAAAGCCTTCTCAACTTCTGGTGTAGATCTCTTCCATAGTGATTAGGAACAAATCTCTTCTTCATCACAGTTTTCATCTCAAACCAGGAAGCTACTTGAGGCTCTCCATTGCGTCTCCTGGTAGTAGCAATCTGATCCCACCAGCTAATAGCATATCCACAGAATTCAGTAGCTGCTAGTCTCACTTTTCTCTCCTCAGTGAGCTGCTGGCAATTGAAAACCAGTTCAATCTTCTTCTCCCACTCTAAGTAAGCATCAGGATCATTCTTCCCATGGAATGGAGGGATTCTAAGCTTGAGATTGCCTAGGTTATCAGTAGCTGGTCGCCTACGGTTGTAGTTTCTACCATGCTGACTAGCCTGAGATCCATCATCACTTTCATCAGTTGAATCTTCTTGATAATGTTCTCCATAAACCCCACGACCCCCAATCTCAACTCGTGGCCCTCTTATAGGTCCAATGCGTGCTCTCTGAGCTCCAGCAGCAACCGCATCCCTCTCTTGCCCTGCATTAACACCAGGTAAGTTTTCATTAGCTTGTTGTGCAAGGTTGTAAGTATTTTGCATTCTTCTGGTTATCTCAGCCATCATAGCCTCAAATTGAACTTGGTTGAGGTTGATTTGCTGGACAGCCGGTTCTCCTGAACCCTCTGGTTGCTTTCCATCTCGTCTCTCTTCACTCATTGTTCCTGAAATAGTTAGAGAAAACACAAAGCCAAGAACAAAAGTATCTCTCTCTCACTCAAGTTTTTAAATCGCCAAGTCTCAGCTCTTCCCACAAGTTCAGTTGAAAAAACAAAGTTCTACACTTAAGATCTAGAACTAAACCCCAATGAATCAGAAAGGAAGTATTAAGAGATTTAGGCACCAGCTGACTTTACCACCCTGAGCTGGATTTCTCTTCAGCTAGCTGGATTACTCTTCAGCTTTTCTTTTTTTTTTTTGATTTGGATCAGAGATCTCTTTTCTTTTCTTTTTTTTTTTTTGATTTGCAGGGTTGGCTCAGCTGGCTTACAACAGATAGAAAGATAAGAGAAGTGTTTGATGGAATGAATGATCTGAGTAGTCAAAAATCGCAGACCCTAACCTTCAAGTGGCTCTGATACCACTTGGTGCAGCCTGGGTATGGCTTCTGCTCCTGGATCACTTGAAGGGGAACGGATAGGGGTGTTCTAAGAGGCTACTAGCTCTCCTTTGAATTGTGGTCGTCTCCCTGAGCCTGTGGATTGGCGACAGAGATGGTTTGCTACTCAAAGACACAAGATCACCTTGTATTGTCTAAGATGGGATTCACAGGAATTCCTTCCTTTAAGTGAGATCAATGTTCTTGAGCTGAACAGAGAAAGCTAGAGACAAGACAACAAAGTTGACTGAATAATTCTTAGATTGAAAGTTGAGTAAAAAAAGCTGCCTCCCCCCCATGTTCTTAAAGAAATCGACAAACAGAAACCCTAGAAGTAAACCAAGATGGTTTAATTCTAATCCTAATCCAATTGAAATTGGTTTATTTTAAAATCCTAATTGTCTTTGGTTTAAATTAAATGAAAGCCCAATAACCAAAGCCCTTACAAAGTAATTAAATTAAACCAACAGGCTGGTTTATCTTGATCTCCTTGTCTTGATCCAAGACCCACGATTTTGGCTATCTCCTGGAGCCTCTCCTCTTGTGCTCTCAGCCTTGATCTGGTTACTGGTCCACTCCACAAGCTGGCTAGCTCATTTAGTTCTTCTCTGCTCAAGTCTGGTTCTTCTCTGCTCAAGTCTGGTTCTTCTCTTCTCAAGTCTGGGTCTTCCTCGTCAGACTCACTCAGCTCCCCAATGTCTCTACTCATGGCTACACCAACTTGGTAATTATAATTTTATAATATATATACATATGTTATGAAATGTTATTAGTTTGATTACTGTTGCAATATACAGCCATCGGCGCATTTTCAGCACACGTACGTTCAAGGAAGAAGTCATCGAATAACTTCATCATAACATTCCGATCATGTTGTGCAACCTGGAGAAGATATTTCCTCCTTCATTTTTTGACGTCATGGAGCATCTAGTTGTCCACCTACCGTATGAAGCATTGCTTCGTGGACCTGTTCACAACGGATGGATGTATCCGTATGAGCGACAGATGAAACATTTGAAGGGGAAAGCAAGAAATCTTGCAAAGGTGGAAGGTTCAATAGTTGCGGGGAGTTTGACAGCCGAAACATCTAACTTCACATCATACTACTTTGCTCTAACTGTTCGTACGAGAAAAAGAGTTCCTAGAAGATATGATGATGGTGGAGTACCGACATCATATCCAATTGATGGTGTTCCTGACATTTTCTGCGAAATTGCACGTTTGGTGGTAAAACGAAAGAAGTATGGTGATCATGTGAAGAGGATAAACATAGTGCCCACACTTATATTCTGCTCAACTGCGAGGATGCAGTGACCCGTTACTTTGAAAGGTAAATATTTTTATGGATGTTAATTATATGAATTGAAGTTAATTATGTATGACTTGATTATTTGTTTAATTTACAGCATGTTTGTATCTCAAGTTGAAGAAGCAATACCAGGAATATCTGCAACTGATGTGGACACACGTAAAGATAAACACTTTGTCAAGTGGTTAAAATCACAGGTACGTAATATATCTCATACATTGATTAATTAAGTAAGTGTTTTGATACTTCAATATTAATTAAGAATATATGCTTTTTGCAGGTCGATTATGACGATCCTTATTATCCCGTATGGTTTCACGAATTGGTTCAAGGTCCAGTTGCAAAGGTCACCACATCACCTATGTATTTCACACGAGGATTTACCTTTCACACATACGAGTATGGGAGACATCGGGCAACGAGTAACTACGGAATATGTTTGAAAGGTGAAACAGACTTTTACGGGATCTTGCAGGAGATTATTGAAGTGGAATTTTCGGGGTTATTGAAGCGTCCTCTTTAAATGTGAATGGTTTGATCCTGTTGTGAACCGAGTGATTTACAACGAAAGTATTTACGTGTGCTTTACATCGAAATCATTATGTGGGCTTTACCACGAAATCTTACGTGTCGTTTACGACGAATTCTTTACCTGCGCTTTACGAGGAATATATTTCGTCGTAAATGTAACGAGTCGTTTACGACGAAACCTCCGTTACGACGGACGTTTAACAACGAAACGTCTTTCAAGGTTAATTCGTCGTAACACCCCGTTTACGACGAATTTACAACGAATACTGCCCTAATAAAAAATATGTTTTCTTTTAGTGTCACAGGCTCAAGATCTAAATATGTAGTTAGAGAATTCGCCAAGAACCACGCTTGGCATTGTTCTTCGGCATATCTGTGTAACACTTATATAGACAATGATTGAATACATACCTTATATATTAATTGAGAAGCATTATAACATTTTTTTGGTAGCCACATGTCATCAATAGGATGATTTTTATAATCTCTAGAGAAATTAGCTGGTCTTTCTAAATATATAATAAGCTTTTTATTAAAGTAACCATAAATTCATTATTAATGTTTAAATAAAAATTACGGATATGCCTAATGTAGCTAAAGTATATATGGAAATTAATAATTTGAATAATAAAGATTTGATAAAAAATTAATGTATTTTCTATCATTTTTGTCTGATTTTAAACTATTAAAATAAATTAAACAACCACTTTCACCATATAATAAAAATTTAGATTTTTCTGTATATTGTTATAATTTGAATTTTGAAAAATGACTATAAACTATTAAAACTGTTAAAAATTTTATATTCAAATTTTGTGATTCATAGTGTAAAGATTTTGTTATGACAAAATGTGAATGATTACAAAATCATATAAGTAGAAAGTGTCATTTAAAAAGTATTAAGATTAAAATATATATATATATATATATATATATATATATATGTATGTATATATATGTATATATATATATTGTTTGAAATTAAACTGCATACCATACATATATATATATATATATATATAATATATATATATATATATATATAATATATATATTCATCATGCGCAAAGCTGCGAATATTAGCTTAGTTAAATCATATTTCATTGTAAGGTAGTTTATATATAACATAATATAAAAATGGAATAAAGAAAGCTCAAAATTTAATTTATGTATTGATAATTTCGTTTAGCAAAGTAGAATTTTTAAATGTAAAGTTCTGCATGGATTTGGATAAATTTTTGTTGTTATAGAAAGAGAAACTTCGCCTCCAACTTCGAACGGCTCAACTCAAGGGCTATCAAAATAAATAGAACTAGACCCTGATACGCTCGCCAGCACGAATTTGAATTTTCGGTTTTTGGTTATTTATTTAACTAAATAATGTATTTGCAATATTTGATGTATTATATTCACCAAGTAAATAATTTTTTTGGCATCTTAAACCATCTATTTACGATGAATATTCGATATCATATAAAAAATTGAATAAATAAACGTAATTAGAGAATTGTAGACGCTATATAAAAACAATGGTTATTAATGTAAAATATGAAGAAATATTATATTATGACTTAGTATGGCATAAAAGATTATAAATTAGTTATACATGTTTAAAGAAAATAAAATGATTTTTAAACTTCAATGAAAAATTTAAGATATAAAAAAGGGCGATGAATTAGTCATCAAATTGTAAATAATTTCATAATTTTATTAATAATAAATTATTTATAGTCATTGTTTTTCGTCAAGATAATTATTAAATGTCCATAACATTAATATGTTAAAATGCCATATTATGAAAGTCCATGTTGTAACCGTTTTTTTCCGGGAAGTGTAACAAAAAAAATTACATTTAACTATTCCTTTTGTTTAAGTTTGTGTCGGTAAAAGATTAAAAAAAAATCTCTCTATCTTTTCAATGTTCAATTTGAACCTTATTATGCGGAAATCATACGCAAATATAAGCAATTGGTTGGAATCTCTATATCTTTATATTCTTATCAATTTTAAATTTATTGTTTCCTCTTCTTCAAGCAAATCAATTACCGAAGTAATAGATCAATTGATTGGAATCAAATCTATTCTTATAATTAGTGTAATTATAGTTACAGTTTCTATATTTAATAGGTACATTAAAGATACGACATTGAAGATATTCTGATTTGATTAATAGAAGATATTGGATTTTGAGTTTGTGTTTATTGATTTGTTTTTTTATAAAGCTTAGAAAATCAATGGGATGATTGGTTGGTTGATACATCATATAAAGAAAACGAAAACTATAGGTGGATTGAATATTGTACATCGATCGATGCATGATGTAAGTTGACTATATAAAACTTGAACATAATCATTTCAAACTAAAGTATAGGTAGGTTATATGCATTTGTTATATTGTAGTTAATATATTTTAAATATTACATAAGTCAACGTTTTCGTAAAAATAAAATTCAAGTTCATTATTGGGTCGTACTCGTACGTAATAAGTTACGTTAAATATGATGTATTTTTAGGTTCATTTAATGACATTAAGTTTAAATTTGATTAAGGAAAACTCATTAATTTAACTGGAAAAGACAAACATTAAAATAAGTAGGTTTATTTAATGACATTAAGTTTAAATTCGATTAAGGAAAACTCATTAATTTAACTGACGAGCATTAAAATAGGTAGTTTAATTTAATTCTCAGTGACATGATAAGTTAGAAAACTTAGAGGTATTTTTTAATGGGTATTTTAATAACAGAGATTTAATACATCCGTAACTAATTTAAACAGTTATCCAAGTGGCTAACAAACCACAACCTCAGTTATTGGAATTTACTATGATAGCCATCCCTAATCATGCGTAGGCACGTTACACATTTACATAATATTTTTTTTTTTGTAACTAACACATTTACATAATTACTCACAGAGTTGTGAGTTGTCTTTTTCATTTAATTGTCTATTTTGGTTCTTTCAATCACTATCATCACTAGATATCCTAGATGGTTGCAGAGTAGACATTCTTCTTTGCAGGATCATTATCCACTTAATAATATCTCAACTTTCCTTCACATTTTCCGAATTGTTTTGGAATAATTTTGTTATGACAACTTTGTAAGTTTGAACTACTTTTCTTTACTAGAAACAAATATTGCCGATGTACCATTCTTTCCTAAAACTGTCATTTATTGAGGTTTTTTTCTTAATTATTCACTAAATTAGAAGAAAATTCCACTTTTGACCCCCAATAAAAAGAAGAAAACTCCACTAACATTTAATCTAGAAGATTAGAGTATAAATGATTTCTTTTTAAAAACTAACTCTAGTACTTCGACTTAAACAGACTGTCGTCTCCTAACATTAATGGAGGAACGAAGCATTTTTCTGGACATTCTAAACAGTATAAACAAATGATGAAACGGTAAAACGGATTGTTCATTTTGTGGACATATATTTATAGTAATTAAACTTCCTACCTTTACCCATATTCAGGAGAAGCAACCGGAACAATCAGCATATACCAAAATACAGTCGATCTAATTGCACTCCAGGCTCAAATTGTACTGGTTTCTCTCACTTGACGATTCATCAGGTAATAATCATTTATTAATGATTATAGGATAATATAAAAGTAGCAAAGCTCTTATAGACATATTTCAAAACAAATACATTACATACGACATATAAAAATAGTTTATGCAACAATTAAGATCTTGATGGGTTCTCATGGAATTGTGTACCAGGCATGATCATGCTTTCTGGGCCTTGGCTATATAAAATTCCCTTAAAGACGTGACCAGCTATGCCCACGGTCGTCTGGTAAGCAAAGTGGCTTTCTCCGTCTGTGCCGCTCATTCTAATGCACCGGAAAAGTGCATCTGAGCTCACTTCTTCTGGAAATGTTGTCTCATCCATCTCTAACCCAAGCAAAGTTGCACAGACTTAATGCAAAACAGTTCAAAACAATCATATATAACAAACCAATGATGTTGATTGTTTCTAACAAAAATTAGTGTTTTACACCTTTCTTACATTAAAATACAAAATATGTTAATTTTCATCATTTTGAAATGAAATTTTAGAAATTTCTTTTTTGTTTTTTTATTTACAATTTCGATATTGTATTTTTATCATAGAAAAAAAAATGATGCATTGTCTTTTGAGATAAAAGATAATAATAACAGAAAAGAAAAAAAAACAATTATGCAGCACGAATGGAAAACTTAAACCCAACCTGGTGAGATCCCAACTTAGGTATCCGGAAGATCCCAACTCCGTTTTGGGATATTGCCAACTCCGCAGCCACGGCCATTTCGATTTCCTGTTGGCGTCTCTATCTGCTGCTGCCGCTCACGGCGTTTGGCGGCAGGGATCCATGTGCTCCTCACGTGAGTGGGACAATCGAGCCCTTGGCTCTTACAACAAGTTCTGCACTGCATATGCGTGCAACCTTTCTTGGCTTGGTTTCCACAGTCTTGACAACTTATGGTTACGGATCTTGATGATGACGTAGTCACATCACAGACGTTGATCTTACCAGGATATAGATCGAGGCTTTGCTGCTGCCATATCTGCTGCTGATTATTGTGGCTCGTATTTGAGCTAACTGTGTTTCTGTACCAAAGCCAATTTGTCTTGTGCTGATTGTCTTCTTCGTTGTTTCTTGATGATCCTATCCCAGCCATTTTTAAACTCCAACTAGCTCCTCCTTGAAACCTGGGGTAGAAGTATGATATTAATAATCATTCAGAAACCCTAATTACCATGAAGATATGGGCACCCCTATCGGGGTCTTCTCTTTTCTTTCAATGCTCTTAAAACGTCTATCTTCCCCTACAGAATGTGTTCAAACTTGGTAGATGACTGGTTGGGGTGACGAAAGAGAGAGACTACTTGCTCTAGATTTCTTTTACGCCGAATGTGCAGAGAATTTATGTTCGTCTTTTTGGACAGATTTTGTGAAACCAAAGTGAAAAACTTGATCACTGCGCAAAAAGCAAAGCGAAACCAATCAAAGAAGTCTCTCCCTCTCTCTAAATACAACTCTTCTGTCCCTTATTTCTCTCATCCTATCAGTTCAACACGACTTACTCTGTCCTGCAAAGAGGTTGCCCTCTGGAAAGCATGGTTCAAGAACCTTGTTTGGGATCATGAAGAGTTTCGACAATCAACACTAACGTAAAATATGTATTTCGGCTGTAATTCTTGAATCTTTTTCACCTTAAGTTTTCAAGTTAAAATGCATATGCACAATAGTTTAAATATATAAACCGAAAATCGAGTACTGTGGAAAGGGTAAATAAAAGAAACATGTTACTCTAGTATATCTAGAGTGGCTATGCACGAGAACACTGCGCCACCTACGTGTTCTTTAAATGTTTCTATCATTAAATATGATTAGTATATATTTTCTTTAGGCACAGAAAAACAAAAATCAGTTAGCACTAGGCCTGAGATTTTTATCCGAGATCCGGATTCGATTCGAGATTCGATCCGGATCCGATTCGAAAATCTGGATATCCGAAGGGGTCGAATCCGGATCCGTATAGTAAAATGTTGGATCCGTCAAAGCCGGATCCGGATATCTTAATTTTTTAGTCCGGATATCCGGATTCGTAAGTTTTATTAATAGCTATTTCAAAAATAGTAATATATATATATATATATATATATATATATATATATAATTTAATTTAATTTAATATATTTTCATTTTTATAATAGTATATATAAATTTTATGTAAAGTTTGTAATATTATACATAAAATAATTAAAAATATTATATATATTTTTATTTTTAAATTATTGTTAATATTTTATATATATTAATATTATTTTTTATTTATTTTAATGATCTAAATCCGGATCTAGATATCCGCCGGATATTACAATTTTTAGAAGGATATTCGACATCCGGATATCCGAAAACCCCAGATCCGGATAAGGATAGTAAAATTATGGATCCGCCGGATAAGAATCCGGATCCGGATACCTCAAAATTGTCCGGATACCCGATCTATCCCAGACCTAGTTAACACAATAGTAACTTATTAGTTATTAATATCTGAAGTTTAGAACCTTTTAATTAATTTAGTTTTTGTGTTATTTAAGGGAAAGCATTACATTTTCTGATCTTTAGAGTATTGTTAGTGGAAGTCTTTTAATCAGTCTCTACAAATTAAAAGTAGAAAAAAGATAAAGAAAGAAAGAGACGAGTTCAAGAAACTCCTAATTTCTTTGAGAGATTAGGAGCAGCATTATCGTTGACTCTTGAGGAGTTTTAAGAGGTATAAGGCCCACAAAAATCATAAAACCCATCTCTTTTTTCTTTTCTGCAAGAGGCGAGTCCGGTAGAATTTTTGTACTATTCGCGGACCCCACTGACATGTGACGGCCCGCGATTGATCCATTTTTTTTAAATCGGACAAAACAAAAAAAAAAGTAATAAAAAAAAATAGAACCCGCGCTCCCCCCCCTTGCGTTAATGCTGCTCTAATTAAAGCACCTCCAATAAATATTTTTCACTGGAGTTCTTAGAAATAAAAATATTAAAATAATTAACAAAGAGTAGAGAATGTGAGATAAGGTTTTCGGAATAGAGTCTACAAAAAAATTTTAGATACTTTTATTCTATGTGTAATGTTTTGAATCACTAATCTTAAGAAAAAAAAATTAATCACAAAATTGTATTGAAATAAAATACTATCCCTTAGACTATATTTGCGAAGTGATTTTACCACATGTCTTTTCTACAATCAATTTCACAAAACAAATATGACATGGCTACTGAAATTGATGACATGGCTTTCGGAAAAATATGACATAGATAATTTCATTTAATGTTGATTTATATTTTAGGCAAACTTATTAGAATATGGTAATAATTCATATATTACATTTAATATTGATATTTCTTTTTGGTAAATTTTTTTAAAATATGGTAATAGCTCATACATCATCTATAAAATAAATATATTTATATATAATTTCATATTTCAAAATATTATTATTTTGTATACAATTTGTATTACTAAAGTTTTCAAAACTTTCTACAATTTTTTAAAAATTTAAATATCTAATCGTAAGATCATTAGTCTTATATATCTACAAATTTTATAATATTGTTTAGGTTAAATATTTGATAATTATACAATTTTATATTATTTTTATTAGTTTTATACAAATTGATTTAATATATATCAAATATATATTAAATATTAGTAAGAAAATAGTAAAATCTATAATATTTAATAAAATTTATTTTTAAATATAAGTTAGATTTAAAAAACATTTTACTGCAGGAAAACAGTTATCATTATGTTTAGATACTGGTTTTTGGCGACCAACCGATGGTGTTGCTCTTAAGGTCCACCGTAAAAAACCTATTTTTTGTTACCAGAGAAGTTCAGAACCTTAAGCTCATAATTTTCTTATAAATTCAATTTTAAAATAGTACTTCGTATCAAAGTTGATTTGAACATATAGCATAAGAAAACCAATTTTTGCATTATCACTATGTCACTAACACTTTAGTAACATACAAAACATTTTGTTAAAATCAGGAAACATTCAACCGCACTTGAAACTTGAATCTCTTACAACCGCTCGTGAATTAAATCTGAGAAGCTCTATTTGATTCAACTAGAAGATTTTTTACTGGACCACCTTCATAGAAGATGCCAATTTCTACTGAATCTCCCTTAAATCAACTGAGTAATTCCAACATCACCATCGTCCTTTTCATTTGAGATGCTTCATTTTCATGTTGACTTACTCTTAATACATAAGAGAGAAAGAGCCTCATAGAAAAGGAATATGTGCTCAACCAGCAAAGAAGAAAAGTTTCAAATGCAAGCCTCAACGGAATATGAATTAGCCCAGCGAAGGAGATAAAACAAAAAATCGCCTAAGCGAAAAGTTTATCCGCAACGAAGGGAAGTTCGATCTAGTGATCGATAATATGATACATTATAAACAAAAAAGAAAAGGAGAGGTGGTGACCGGTGGCGAGTTGCTCACCAGCCACGGGAAACGATTTCAAGTTCTGTGTAAGTCTAGAGAGAAGTTAGACTTTTTCTTGACCAGGTGATCGAAACTGAAAATTGTAATATAAAGAGTACAAAATCAAGGTGAAACAAGGATTGAAGGTGAGAAGATAAAGCTCTATCGTCGGCGGTGGTCGAAACTTTACCGACGGTGAAGAGAAAGATCAAGTTTGGCATGTCCCATTAATGCCACGTGGTTCGAAATTATTTTGTTACTCTATACGTGTATTTTACTTTGTAATAGGTGTAGGGATAAAAAATATTGTACTCTTTATATTAATAAAATCAGAAGTTGACAAAAAAAAATCAGGAAACATTTATTTTTATAGCTATCTTATTTTTATCACCGATCATCTTTTGTTTTAGTAGTTGTTGATTTTTCCAACTACTAACTAATGTTGTTTACATCTGTTATTTCTTTTCTACAATTAATATTTAATTTGCGGCTGTTGGTTACTCAAAACTAAAGGTATTATTTAATAATATATTTTAATAGATTTTAAATATAAATACATTCTACTGTTATTCAAATGATGATTTTAAATTATATTTGAAAATCTAATGTTATTCAATGCATGATTCAGATCTAGTTTTTTAAAATTTAGTGTCTTTCAGCTTTCAAGATTTTAAAATTCTGTGTTGGGGAAATCCAAAAAACTTGTTGGGGAATCCAAAAGCTCTTATTCCACTTGTTCATGATTTTTCTCTTTACCTAGAAGCTTACGGTAGTTCTTATCGCAAATCTAGTCAACTAATCAAGTACGCGAGATACGAATCAAGCAAGAAAAGAAGGAACACAAGACACTTTCATTAACTCGGCGTTCACTTCCCTTCCTCGATGTGAAGAAGGAGCTATACTCACAGGAGAGAGAAATCGGTCTCTCAACCTTCCATTATAAGAAACACGAGAGTACAATACCTTGAGGTTACAGTTCCTGTCAACCTCCCTTGATCTCTTTTACAAATCACCTAGAGATACAAGTATATAGGGTAGAGCCTAGCTAGCCTACAGAGAACCTACTTCTCTCTAGCTCCCTCTCTTATGTGCCTCTCTTCTTTGTTTTCCTTGTGTTAGGTCTTCTGTCGTGACCTCTCCATCCTAAATATCAACACTTGACCTAATGGTCTTTTTCAACTACGCACATAGTTCATACGGACGTAACTTGTACAAATTAGCCCAACTTGAACAAGTTCGATGGTCTTGACCGAACCTCAATACATAGATTAACTGATTACCTAGAGTTCACCGATGTGGCTACGTCTCTGGGACCTGGCCAAGAAAATCACTAACTCTCCTTAGTGTACAACACATGAGCCTTACCTTTATATTAAGCAAAGTTACAACTAATAACCGGTTTATTAACCGTAAACCATGAGTGATAATTAACCAGCCGTTAACCCAACGCCATATAACTCAATTGTGAATCTCGACTTGGTTTAAACTTCCAATATATCTGATTCTTCATTACCAACATAACACTTTGAATTTTCAATTGATTCCAAATCATCTCTTATGAAGTCTCATGGATAAATTAGTGAACTCAAAATCCAAGATATACTGCAGAGATTTTAGAATTATTCAACTTAAACTATCTTAAAATTTTAAATTTTGATGGATTGTGAAACATAATAATTGATTTTAAATCACTGATTGAATAACACCACCCTGATATTATGTAAATCAACTTCAATATATTGTATTATTGTATACTATCTTTGAAATAGTTATATAGTCAATGAAATTTAAAACATCAATTTGAATAAAACTATAGTTTTTATTGACTTTGATAAATCATTATAACAAATAAACTACCTTTGAAAATAGCATGTCAATATTAAAATATAATTCATGACTTCTTTCATTTGTAATTTCTTATTTAAATCATCCTTTATAAAGTTATTTAAATGAATTTTGGTATTTACCTAATAATATATGATCCTAACAATATATTTCATGTTATATCTTCCAATCTCATGTATAGATAAATTATATAAAATATGCTATTAATATTAATCAGTTTATACATTATATGAGTATCAATATTTTATATAGTTAACATGTTGATATACATGTATTGATAAATATATAATATTTTTCAATACAAGGCTATAGATTCAATCATACAATGGTTTTATAATATTTCGGTTGTGATATATCCATTTATATGAAAATTATATTATTTTAGTGCAAATGCATATGGGTAAAATAGGAATATATGTGGTCGATTATATTATTGTAAAAGTACTATATATTCATTTATCAGGTATTAATTAATTTTTATAAATTGAAATTAGATATTATCTAATTTAAAATAGAAACAAAGATATGAATAATTTAAATAAGGTTTGTTTAATATTTTATTTTATTAAAAATATGGATATGCTAATTTAAATATGTCAGTTGCACTCTCACTACCAACCATTTGAAAACTATTCTTAACAGTATATATTCTAATTTGGTGTAACAATAAAATTAGTTATGGTGAGATCTTTTATGAATTTTTCACTTAGCTATAAGTTTTTAAATCAATACTGGAGAATTTATATGCATATCCACTAAAAGTTAAATAATCTAGGATATTGAATAATTTAAAGAAATCATATATATATACCACTTAATAAATATATAAATTTAATTAATACATAAATTTAATAAAATATATAATCCAATAATAATAAACCTTAAAATAAATAGATTAGATAATTACATCTTATTTTATATGCTATTTAAATATCGATCATAACTTTGTTTTTAGTGGGAATATCCCAACAAAATCTTAACAATATATATATATATATATATATATATATATATATATATATATATATGTGGAAATTGTTTAAACTATGGGTAATCTATACTGGAGTAATTTTCTCAACTGTATGTTATAATATGCATAGAAATTTTATGTTGAGTTTTTGAGAATTTGTATTAAAGATCTGAGATAAGTACCCGAGATGTTGGAATTATTATCACCTTATTAGTTAAATAAAGGTAAGTAGAAAACACAACAATAAGTGATAAAACTTTGTCAAAGAAAAAAACAATTAAGTGATAAAATTAAACTAAACCTAACAAAAGAGCACAAAATACTAACTAATCTTATTATTAAAAAGAGATTTTAAAAGAAAAAAACTAAAAACATTCTTGAGTCGCCGGAAACCGTCTACTCCTCCTCCGGCAAGAAGTGTCTGTTCTTCACCCAAAGAGAGTCGGCGATGACCGGCTCATTGTCTTGGTTCCTATGCCAGGTATAAAGCGCGTGAGTCCTGTTCTTTATCTCTAGAAGTGCATGCCCGAAACTAGCCTCCCTATATGCTGAGTAACTCGGTTGAGGGTACGTGTAACTGCATGGAAAAGGAGACGATATTGATCAAACAAAACAAATAAAAAGATTATGGAATGAAATATATGGTTCTGTTTCTTACTCATTAGCGATTCCTTCTATGTTGCCTCCATCACCAATGGTGATGTAAATAGGCGCAGATGGATCTTTCACGGGAGAACTCAAACCATCAGTGATATTGTACTTAATGTTGGAGACACGTTCTGATCGCTCGTAGGCATGAACATGACCAGCAAAGACAATATCAACTTTGTTTTGGACGAACCATGGCTCGAACGTGACTCTCATGCTTTCACCTTCCATGTAGTGATAACCGTTGCTGTTGTACCACGGAGAGTGAACCAGAACAATCAGCCATGGAGTCTCTTCTCTGTTTACTTTCTTGAGTTCACTCTCAAGCCACGAGTTTTGAGGTGTGTACTTGTCTGTGGTAAGGTGTCACACAAGAAAAACATTAGATTGTATATGTAGATTGGAATATTGTAGAGTGTGAGTCTCAGATCATTACCAAAAGCTGAGTAAGAGGAGAGTATGATGATGTACGCTGAGGCTCGTTTAATTGAGTACCAAAGCGGAGAAGTGCTCTGTGAGGCTCTGTACGGAACGTGGTAACGGTTTTTGTATGGCTTGAATGCCTGAGTCTCGCCCTGCAAATGCATCAGATTATTTTAATGCTAAAAAGATTAAGAATCGAATCTTATGTTTCTAAATAATGATTCAATTATTTGTGTTTTACATATATTAAGAAAACATATTAAAAGTTAATTATAAATCTCATTTTCATTCTCAGTGTTTGGCTATTTTTCATGAGTTCAAATACAAATTTTTTTTGAAGTTTATAAACTAATAAAAATAATATAAACATAAAGCATAATATTTCTATTTTTTAAAAAACTTTAATCTTAAAACGTTTATCCTTTAGAAAAATAGGGAATATTGTTCTTAATGGAAAGAGTTATATAGATCGGATCTTACTATTGACGGGGCGTAATCTATCTCGTGGTTCCCAGCAGCCCATATCCATGGCTGATATGCAGCGCTTGGTTCAACAAATCGCCCATACGAATCCCATTTTCTTTGGTCGTGGTTGGGATGGTCATCAGCGTACGACAAGTCTCCAACAAAAAGAACTGCTTGGCCTTTAGGGTTCGACATATAATTGTACAATGTCTGGTTAGAGGCATAGGTTTGTCCCAGATCACCTAATTTTTTATAAATAAAAGATTTGTAAGATTAGATTCAGAAGTCTAAAATTCATTTTTCTGATTATTAATATGTGGATTACCAATGACACCAAATGTGTAGGGAACATCTGGACCAGCTTTTGGAGGTGTCGTGAAGGAGAATCGTCTAGTGGAACGACCAGTTCCAAGCTCGTAGAAATATTTAGTTGAGTACTACACAAGGAAGCGACAAATGTTCATTTATTTAAGAACACTATTAAATAGATTGATTGCTTGTGTGACAAGGTAAAGAAAATGTATGAACCTCAAGCTTTTTAATGGTAGCGTGATGAAGAAAACCAGAAGCATAGTCGTAGTATCTATAGGTCGAGGTTGATGCTTCAGCGCTCTTCTTTGTACTCTCGTCACCATCCGCGACCCAGTATTGCACGACGTTCGAACCATCATCGTTTATAGGCGTTACCCACGAGATTATCATGCCTCGACCGTTGTGATCTCCTTGCGTTATATGAACCTGAAAAAAAATATTTAACATTTTACCAAATAAAAAAATGTAAAAATATGATACCATATAAAGAGAATCAGGAAACAACTTGTTCAGGAGCGTTTAAGCCAGCAGGAGGAGGGAAGGTTTCGAGTGGCATTTCTTCGGAAGGTTCAGCTACTCTGGTGTAGTTGCTGGTGACTCCGGCATGGCTCAAGCCGGAGATGCTTAGCCACACAATGGCGGAGCAAACGAGTGTTACACGATTCAATCCCATTTTCTTTTTGGCTAAGCTCTTAAAATTTTGTACTCTGTAAGTCTTTTTATGAGGTGCTCGATTATTATATATACAGATGAATTATTGAGGTATATTCTAGTTAAATTCTAGTTGAAGATTCTGTTCCAAAGAAAATCTTCTGTTCCAAAGAAAATCAGTGAAAATAAGATATTTGTAGAATAATTGGAAGTATATTCTAGGTAAATTCTTGTTGAAAAATAACCTCCAATTGATCTCGTTAAGATATTTTCTGACAGAGTATAGGTTTTAGTGAAAAAGTGAAATCGGAAAATATTTGAAAATCAACTTACCGAAACATGTACACAACTACTTTTGATCTAATATTTAATCTTAGTACTACAAAAGTAGCAGATTTTCCTTCAAAATTAATTGTTTAACAAGTTTTTAAATTTTAACTAACAAAAAAACAAGTCTATAACTAATTAGTGATTTTGATCAAAAAAAAAAAACTAATTAGTGATATCAGATTTTTATATATTATATCAAATTAATAATTTGCACACAAATGTTTATATATAAATGGTAGATTTTTATGCGAATTTTACTATCATAGCTGATCTTTTCTAGTTTTTCAATGCAAAACCAGAGGTTAAATAAAACGAATTTTCGTTTTAGGTAAAAATGAAACTAAAAACTCTAAAAACAACTATGTTGGCGACAATCAAGAAGAAGTGTGAAGCAATAACTATTTCGAGCTTATATAAATAACACTACTTAATTATAAAGGTTTCATCATTCAACTTTCAAATAGTAACACACACAAAAGGACACCAAAAACACAAACACAAACCCAAATCCCCAAAACATGTTTCATTAATACTACCATTGGAAGTGCTCTAACGATCTCGAACTTATATAAATAACTACTAAATTATAAAGGTTTCTTCATTCAACTTTCAAATAGTAAAACATACAAAAAGACAAAAAAACACACAAACATAAACCCCCCGGAAAACATGTTTCATTTCTTTTTCTCACATTCCATAGCACACACAAAATCAAGAGTTAATCTTCCTGCAATTCTTCCTGATCTCACCACTCGAACCTGTCAAGGGAGAGAGATTCCCCATCTTGATCATTGATTCTGCGAACTGCTCGAAGAACTCTTCCTGATCCTCTGCATATGTCTTCACAAGCTCGCTAGATTCCTCGTTGCTAGAGAATAAGACCTGGTCAGAATTCAAAAGTCCCATGTTCTCGATCAAGTTCTTGAAGTAGCTGTTATCAAACTTTCCGGCACTGTTGATGTCAAGCTCCGACAGGTTTTGGTCTCCACCTGATGGCGGACACCTCTGGCGCAAGTTAGTAGCATAGGACTGCTCTAAGGTTATGTCGGGACTTCCATTTCCGGACTGGTTGTAAAGTCTTTGTCTGAAACTCGTGCATCTTGAGAAGCCGATGGTGTGACTCCCTGAAAATAAGTAATAAATGTTTTAGATTTTAATGTTAACTTGAGAAGCACGTAAATTAAACATGACCATGTCTTTTCCTTGTGTGTAAAGTAAGCTTACCAGACAGGGCAACAAGGTCGGTGAGATCGAGACCTTGATTATTAAACCTCGAGAGAATTGTGTTGAAAGTGTTGTTGGGTGCAGGAATGTTGTTGTTTGAGCCACTCAAGCTTGCACTTCTCGAATCTCTTCTTCCCAAAGGAACCATCCAGCTTGGTCCACCAGTCTGCGCTCAAATCAAAACCAAATTAGAGCCTGACAACACAAGAAAGAAGTAAAGAGAGAAAAAACAAACCGACTTACAAGAACAGAGGAGTCCCTAGCAGCTAGGGTTAACAAGTCAGCACAAGAAACAGTTCCAGGGCATTCATTCTCCAATGCAGCTTTGATCTGGTCAACAACATCAAACCCGCGAGCCGAGTTGCTATTAGGGTTAGAGCCTTTCTCAGTAACTATACTTCCACTGCTGTCTAGAAGCAACGAGCCATCACAGCCCTACAACAGATACAATGATAATTTTTTACATTAATCGTTAGCTTGTCGTGCAAGTAACTTTCTAAAAGAAACTATCGAGTACCTGAACAAAACAGTCGTGGAAATGAAGCCTCATGAGAGAAGCAGCCATACGAGCCTCTTTTGCAACAGCTTGAGCTACAACTGACCTCACGATCTCCTCGGCTTTAGGGCATGAGCTTCTATAGAAACCTGGGAAAAGATTCCCTTCACCGCCGCCATAGTTACTCTCGTCGTCGCAGATGCAGAGAGTAAGAGAACAAGCGAGAGAGAAAAGAACTAGAAAGGTTCTCGTTGTTGCCATCGTCTATTTCAACTTGAGCAAGAAGATTAAGTGAGTTGACTTTGTCGTGATAAGAGATATGGAGGAGAAGAAGAAGAATCCAATGTATTTATAGTAGGCAAGAGAGTTCGTGGAAATGTTAAGTGTCATGGAGATGGAGAGAAAGAAGCAAAAGGCAACAGAGTTGGTAGCTTAATTGGTGATAGTTAATTAATCGAGCGAGTTAAAAATGAAATATTTTGAAAAGTGATTTGAATGTGAGGAGGAGTCTAAATCTTGGGTTTGGTATCCAAATGTTCTAATCTTAGAGCAAGTCCATTGATAAGAGACTATCAAGGGTTCTAATGAATTATTTAATAATTAATTTTGTGATTTGAAAACTTAAGAATCCTTGTTAATCTAATTAAATTTTTTCTCCTCCAATGGGAGAACCTAGTTGAGAAATTCTTCAAATTTTTTTTTTTTTTTTTTCAGAAAGTTGAATGATTTTATTTATAAGATGAAAAAAGCATACATGACATGAAGTTTGATCAAAGGTGTGAATGAACAAAGAGTCATGATAAGAAGTTTGATCAAAGGTGTGAATGAACAAAGAGTCATGATAAGAAGTTTGATCAGATGGTATCAACGAATAGAACAGGAACACACATCTCCCTGAAATGATGAGACATCCTTCCTTGCGGATACATCTAGTTTGCAAAAAATTTCCATCATTTTCGAACACTAGAATCAAAATCCAGGTCAGGGTGAGAAGTGTTTTTGATCTCGAGAGACACGTCTCCGCGTCACGCCACTGCAAGAGGTTTATATATATAAGAGCAAGATCATGCCACGTCCCAAGCTCAAGACTCCTCAAACCCTCTACATCATATCCCTTTGGCATCTTCTTTGCAGAACTCAAGCTTTTGCTTTGAAATTGAAAGAGTGCAAGAAGCTGTGTGTAAGTCACAATAGCATCCTTGACTTCTCCTTTAGCCACACGAAACTTTGCCTTCAAACGCAACAGCTTCCCTTGTTCCCATTTCCTCTCCCCTGCGTTCTCCAACGCAAGACGGTGCAGGACTCTCGGGTCTGTTATATCAGCAGACTCCAGCGCCTGCATCCCCTCGGAGAGCCTAGCTACACGCTCGGTCTCAGTAGCTGATGCTCTCGAGCTTTCGGTGAGTGCAATGCCTAAAACAAGACGCGCTGCACCATCTAACTGAACGCACTCGTTGCCTAAGCTTCTCCTCGCATAGTCTATGCCTTCCTCAGCGAGACCAGACCTCTCACCACATATCTTAGAAGCCATCAGCAAACCAGACACATCCTCCCGTTCTGAAAACAGCTTCCTCTGGATCCAAACACCCTACAAAACCCAACAAAGTCACAAGCTTTACTCAAATCTTCAACTATATCAAATAAGTACCCACAAAGGCGCAATCTTTGTCTTGCTATACGCTAATTCAACCTTCTACACAAATCTTAGTCTAAACTTATTACAAAAGTACATTCAAATTCGAAACCCAGAGAAGAATCAATGAAAAGTTTTGAACTTTGGGATCAAACCTCTGCGTTTCTTGGAGGATGAAAGATAATAAGCAGCACCGGCACTGGCGGTGAGTCTTTCGACACGAGCAATCAGCGACTCGTCTATCCTATCGGAGACGACCCACGGAATCACAACTTGCGCCTCCTCTGATGATGACGATTCAGGCCTTTGTTTCTACATATTATTATATATGTGTAAACCGGTTTAATCTAGATTAGATTAGATTAGCTGGTATACTTGATTTCAGTCTGGTTTACAAGTTGAGTAATTGTATCTATATATCTTGTACCAGAACACATTCCGGAAAGTGGAAAATAAGAGATCAGTTTACCAAATCTCTCTTTGCTATCGATCTCTATTATGGTATCAGAGCATATCCTATTGATTTCTTCGAATTTTCTCGCGATTTCTTCAATTTCTGCTCAATCATCTTCCTAAACACCTTCGTTTGATCTTCTCTGACCTTTCGCAAGCTTGATCGAAGTTGATATGGGGAAGAGAGGAGGAAAAATGAAGACGCGAAGCTCAATTTCTGATGACGAAGGATCTGTGATCAAATCTCCACATGGATTCCAGATCCACGATGAACCTGCAACAACGATGACAAAGCAACAACAAGCTCGACGATCGATGACTCCGGGAGCGATGAACACACCGATGAAGTTCTCAGACGCACACGATAGCATTCACAGCCCATTCTTCCTTCATTCAGCTGATCATCCAGGTCTGACTATAGTAGTTCACACTCTTGATGGAACTAACTATAATAGTTGGTCGATTGCGATGAAGATAAGCCTAGATGCGAAGAATAAGCTGAGTTTTGTTGATGGATCTCTTCCTAGACCATCCGTTGATGATAATATGTTTAAAATCTGGAGTCGCTGCAACAGTATGGTGAAATCATGGATTCTAAATGTCGTTAGCAAGGAGATCTATGATAGTATTCTATATTATCAAGATGCTACTGAGATGTGGGATGATTTGTTTAGGCGTTTCAAAGTGAACAATCTGCCACGCAAATATCAGTTGGAGCAAGCTGTTATGACACTGAAGCAAGGAGATCTTGACCTCTCGACATACTTCACGAAGAAGAAGATTCTGTGGGAGCAATTGGCGAACACAAAATCAAGTGTAGTGAAGAAGTGTGATTGTGAACAAGTTCAGGAGTTGCTTGATGATGCTGAAACAAGCCGAATCATACAGTTTCTTATGGGGCTTAATGATAGCTTCAACAATGTTCGTGGACAGATTCTTAACATGAAGCCAAGACCAGGCCTGAATGATATCTACAATATGTTGGATCAAGATGAAAGTCAGCGTGTGCTAGGAGGAACTCAGAAGATACTCCCGACTCCAACAGCGTTTCAATCTCACTCACCTAATGTGGAACAAAATCCGGTCTTGCTAGCTCATGGGAATTTTCAGAAGCCAAAGTGTTCACATTGCTTTCGTATTGGACACACGGTTGATAAGTGCTACAAGGTGCATGGTTATCCACCAGGACATCCACGAGCTAAGAAGAACAACTCTGTTGGGAATACGAACTTGGCAGCGGTAGGATCAAATGTGCCTGTGAAAGATCAGGGATTTGATGATGCGAGTAATAACATGACCAAGGATCAACTCCAACAGATGATTGCGTTTTTCAGCTCCAAGCTTCAGTCCTCTGGGGTCACGCCATGTTCTGACAAATCTATTGCCTCTACATCATCATCCGTACCAGTAATCTCTCAAATTTCTGGTACATTTCTTTCTCTATACAATCTATCTTATTATAACATGTTGACTTCGACTATACCTAAAGGAACTGAGCTGTCTCTTAGTGATTGGATCATAGACTCAGGAGCTAGTCATCATGTTACTCATAATAGGAGCTTATATAGAGATTACCACCCTTTAGAGAATACGTTTGTTACTCTTCCTAATGGTTACACAGTAAGAATATCTGGAACCGGTTACATTCAACTCACTGATGCGATCTCTCTCTATAGTGTTTTGCATATTCCTGAATTTAAGTTTAACTTGCTGAGTGTTAGTGTGATTACAAAATCTTTGAACTCTCAAGTTAGCTTTACTTCTGATTCTTGTTTCATTCAGGCTCTTACTCAGGAGTTGATGATTGGTCAAGGTAGTCAAGTTGCCAACTTATATGTCTTAGATCACAATAAATCGTATGCTAATCTCGTTGGTCAGGGCCCAGGTAATGTCTCTGTCTGTTCTAGCATGGTTCTTGATCCTTTGACATGGCACAAAAGACTAGGACACCCTTCTATGAAGAAAATTAATTCTCTATCTGATATTTTACTTATACCTAAAGGAAAAGATGTAAAACACTCTAAAGTTTGTCATATTTGTCATTTGTCTAAGCAAAAACGTATTCCCTTTGTATCTAGAAATCATCTTTGTTCAAAACCTTTGGAATTAATACATATTGATACTTGGGGTCCCTTTGCTGTTCCAACTATTGATGGTTACAAGTATTTTTTCACCATTGTTGATGATTTTAGTAGAGCAACTTGGGTATATATGCTTAAACAAAAATCTGATGTTTTACATGTCTTTCCTGGTTATATTGCAATGATAGAGAACCAATTGAATACTAGAGTGTGTGCTGTTCGATCTGATAATGCTAATGAACTGAATTTTACTACATTATATCATAATAAAGGTATTAAAGCATTTCATTCTTGTCCTGAAACTCCTGAACAGAACTCGGTAGTAGAGAGAAAGCATCAGCATCTGTTGAATGTAGCTAGGGCTCTTATATTTCAATCTGGAGTTCCTTTAGAGTATTGGGGCGATTGTGTCTTAACGGCTACTTTTCTTATTAATCGTCTTCCTTCTCCAGTACTAGGAAATAAAACTCCATATGAGAAACTTATGTCTAAGATTCCAGAATATCATTTACTTAAAACATTTGGGTGTCTTTGTTATGTTTCCACCTCGAACAAGTCTAGAAATAAGTTTGAACCCCGTGCTAGAGCCTGTGTCTTTCTAGGATATCCTGCAGGTTATAAAGGTTACAAACTCTTAGATATAGAGACACGCTCAGTTTCTATTTCTAGACATGTCATATTCTATGAGGATATTTTTCCTTTTGCATCTTCTCACATCACTGAGGATGTTAAAAGTTTCTTTCCTCATCTTCATTTCCCTGCATCCATAGATGTTTCAGTGCCTCTTGCGCACACATCTTCTGATACTCATCTCTCTAAAGATGGGTCATCTTCTGTGGATTCAGTTTCCCCTGAATTGAAATCCACTAGGCAAAAGAAAAAGCCTTCCCACTTGCAGGACTTTCATTGCTATAATAGTAATTCTACTCATATATCTGACCTTTCTATACCCATCACTCAAACTCCTAAACACACTTCTCCTTATCCTCTTATCAATTACATTTCTTATTCTTATCTATCTGAGCCTTTTCGTGCCTTTACTAATATCATTACTCCGGCTAAGATTCCTACAAGAATCTCTGAGGCTTTAGAGGACAAGATATGGCGTGATTCTATAGGGAGGGAGATTGGAGCTTTTATTCGTACAGGAACTTGGAGTATCACAGAGTTACCACCTGGTAAAGTGGCAGTTGGTTGTAAGTGGTTACATACGATCAAATATCATGCGGATGGAACTGTAGAAAGACCAAAATCACGGTTGGTTGCGAAGGGGTACACACAACAAGAGGGAATAGATTACAATGACACATTCTCTCCCGTGGCTAAGTTGGTGACAGTGAAGTTGATATTTGCTTTAGCATCAAAGATGAACTGGTTTCTTCGCCAACTTGACATCTCCAATGCATTTCTGAATGGAGATTTGGATGAAGAGATATATATGAAGGTTCCACCGGGCTATGCAGATATTCAAGGGGAGAAAATTTCTTCAACCGCTGTTTGTAGACTTCACAAATCCATATACGGTTTGAAGCAAGCTTCTCGCCAATGGTTTCTGAAGTTTTCTACAACCCTGATAGCTTTTGGATTTGATCAATGTCCTGGTGAACATACTCTGTTCTTGCATGAACATGATGGTGTATTTCTGGTGGTGAGTGTCTATGTTGATGACATTATAATTGCGAGTACACGTATGGAAGATGCTCAGGATTTAGTAGAGAAGCTTGCATCCGCATTTCAATTGCGTGATCTTGGACCTCCTAAATTTTTTCTTGGCATTGAAGTGGCGAGATCAACTGAAGGAATCACTATTAACCAGAGGAAGTATGTGTTAGATATGTTGGAGGCTTCGGGTTTCTCAGATTGTAAACCATCGTCTATACCCATGGAGCCGAATCAGAAGTTATCTAAGGAGGAGGGGATAGTTCTGGAAGACAGAAAACAATATCGGAAATTGATAGGTAAACTCCAATACCTAACTATCACGAGACCAGATATCACTTTTGCCGTATCCAAGCTTTCTCAATTTGCATCTGAACCTCGAGATATTCATCTTAAGGCACTTCACAAAGTCTTACGATATTTGAAGGGTTCTATTGGTCAAGGTTTGTTTTACGGTACAGATCATAACTTTGATTTGAGAGCATTTTCAGATTCTGATTGGGGAGCGTGTACTGATGATAGAAGATCAGTCACAGGGTATGCCATGTTTCTTGGAGAATCACTAGTGTCTTGGAGATCGAAGAAACAGGACACTGTTTCATTGAGTTCTGCAGAAGCTGAGTTTCGTGCGATGTGTGTAGCTAGTAAGGAGATTCTTTGGCTCACACAGGTTTTGAAGTATTTGCGAGTTCCTTTCTCTCTTCCAGCTTATCTCTATGGTGATAACACAGCGGCACTTCACATCGCCAGCAACTCTGTATTCCACGAGAGAACCAAACATGTTGAGTTTGATTGTTATAAAGTTCGAGAGTGTCTTGTGAAGGGTATTGTGAAGACGATGTTTGTACGCACAGGAGATCAGTTGGCCGACATGCTTACGAAAGCATTGTATCCTGCACCCTTCCGGAATAACATGAGCAAGATGAGTGTGATCAACATTTATGCACCTTCATCTTGAGGGGGGCTATTATTATATATGTGTAAACCGGTTTAATCTAGATTAGATTAGATTAGCTGGTATACTTGATTTCAGTCTGGTTTACAAGTTGAGTAATTGTATCTATATATCTTGTACCAGAACACATTCCGGAAAGTGGAAAATAAGAGATCAGTTTACCAAATCTCTCTTTGCTATCGATCTCTATTACTACAAGCTCAGCATCTCATCCAACAAACAAACGGTTGATCTCGTGTGATGATTTGGAGATATTTCTCAAAACATCTACGAACATCGACGAACCAATTTTTTAGACCAAACACAAAAAAGACATTAACGAAGAGGAAGAAAGAGAAAGTCAGATTTTCCCCTTTTTTGTTTTAGCCAATAACAAAGAGGCATATATGGGGTTTTTACTGATTCTAAAAGTGGTATATTAAGAACCGGTTTTGCTCATTTATCTCATTTTTGATTTTTTTTTTTTAGTTTTTTTTTTAGAACCTGTGATTAGAGACACCTTTGGAGGTGGTCTTACATGACTAGTCTGACTATTTCACCACCCTTTTTGGTCATTACTAGTTTTTAATTGTTACTTTTTGAAGAAAAGTTCAATAATATTTTTTTCTTTTACAAAGTTAAAACCAATGATAGGTACAAAAAGTTGAGTTGAACAAAAAAAAAGGTACAAAAAGTTGGAAGTAGTAACTAAATAGAGCAAAGATTATGGGCATTATCACCAACGAAACATAACTTGGTCACTCTTTTTTTTTTTACTTAACAGAATAAAAAATCAAATTAGTATGAAGCTAAATAAAATAACTGAGTTTCAATTCTGAAAAAAATGATATCCACTAAGATCCAGTCCTGAACAAATACTTATGAAATTTAATACTTACGAAACATATGAATGGATCTCTGATTTTTCTAAATTTTTATGGCATATTCTCTATAATTGTTATCATGAGGAAACATATAAAGAAATTGCCCTAATATTTTCATTAGTTTTTAAATGTATTATAATTGTTTTTAGATAAAGTATAAACAATTTGATGTTTTCTAGGTATCTTTAGCCTTCTGATATTGTATTTTGTGTTGGATCCCAACTATCTCAGGTCTGGTTCAATACAATTATTTTTTGCACATTTAAAGAAAAACAAAGAAGATAATTACTTGGAGTAAAATGAAATGTAGGTTGTTTTTTGCTTTTTAGTTTCAAAAAAAAAAAATGAAATGTAGGCAAAAATTTCGAGCACCATCTTTGAAAGTAAATCTTAAACACGTTTCTAGTTTTTTTTTCACTTTGATGATTACGTGACAAAGCACGCGGCAAATCTTAAACGCGTTTTCAAAAAAAAAAAAAATTGACAATACAATTATTGTTTTACCAAGTCGTGATTTAAGGTCTCACAAGTCTTCTTTTCTATTATAACCAAGTCGTGATAGAATATGAACAGTCCGTAACTGCTCTATTGACAAAACAAAAACAAGTAATATCCCTCAAAATTTAGTATGTTTATTGACTTCTAGATAAAAGCAAAAGGGACTTTTTCCCTTTTCTACAATAAGACATGGATATGCAGGTAAAAAACAACGAGGGTATTGGTTGGATTTTATCTTCCTAATTTACTTTTATTTATTTTAAAATCACTAAATTTTATCTATTATGTTGTACCTTTACTTTTAAAAATTAAAGTCTACATCAAGTTTTTATTTAGTTTTACCAATCATGCTTTAACTTTATTTTTAAAGCTACATAAAAAAAAAATAAAGCAATGTTATGAAAATAAAGAGAAAGTCTATATCTTTATTAGAAGCCCTATATATAGAGAATTACATAAGTATGAAACTCTAATACAATATGGGCTAGGAAATACAAAGACATTCGAATATGAGCTTCCACCAGACCTTGGTTTATAACACTCCCCTTGAAAGACCATCTCCGAAGTGGTTTGTAATACGCTTTGGATGTTGCCTCATTAAAACCTTACCACGAAAACCCAATGGGATAAAACCATGGTGAAAAAAAAGGAGTACAACACGTATTACTCCCCCTGTTGAGTACATCTATGGATGTCAGTAACGCCTTAGTAATTAGATACACCAAATCCTCGCTTGAGTGAACTTGGACGGACAAACAACCTGTATCACCAAAATAATTTACCCTTCTTCGGGTAGGTTAATATCAAATGGACCCAAGTCTTTAGTTCCTTGTAGGTATCAAAAATATGTATAATCCCGTTCTAGTGCCTTTGGGTCGATCATGAGCTATATCTAGCTAATAGATTACGGCAATTTATTTATCTAGCCTTGTATGGCTCGCCAAATCCGTCAAAACTTTATGGCACTTAGACATGGCATTTCGAGACCAAAGATCTCCTCATTTTCTTCATTAGGGCCGAAATTATATTTTCTAAACTGAGGAACCTTATAATAATGGGACTTGTCAATTCGTAAGCTTAGTCCATATCAAACTTCTTGAGCATGTTATCTATGTATGTCATTTGATGCATAAAGATTTTCTTTTCAAGGTGCTCAATGTATAATCCAATATATAATCTTGTTTTCCCAAAACCTTTCATGTTGAATTCAAATTATTTCTTGATGTATTCTATCTTTGGAAAATCTCTAGAGGTTCCGAGGATATTCAAGTCGTTCACATAAATGTATTCAATATTGTTCTCGAGAACTTGATGTATTCGGTAGTTCGATACCCTCTGGAACTTTCACATAAATTTCGTTATCCAATGGACCGTACAGATATGTATTTTATTTGCCAGACTTATAAGGAATTAGAATGTCGTTGCATCCACCACATAGGAGTATGTCTCCTTTATAATTGATTCCAGGTCTTTGTGAGAACATTATGCAATTTCACCATTCTTATTATGTTTTCTCACCAAAGACTTACTTATGTCCAACTGGTTTGACTACATCTCTTCTCTTAAGAGATTTCATATACCATGTCTTATAGCATTATAAATTTGCTTAATGAATTTCTCTGAGTAATTTCTCTGAGTGCACTCTATGATAGACGTTGGTTTCATGATTCTCGCTTTTGTCAAGCGCTTTTGTATTCAAATATTATATCATCATCGACGTCGATATTATTTTACCGGTTCTATTTATAATCCAGACATGACATAATGCATTTAGATCTTATTATTTTCAGGTACCTGATCTTTATTCATGGTCATGTCTAAGGTTTCCTTTGGACAACCTTAATTTCGGATCTGCCATTTCAATTTTATGCTCTTCTCATTTTCGAGTAATATATGTATGGAACCGTCTTATCTTAACTAAGTTCAATATCAATTTTATTAGAGCATAACCCGCTGGTATATTTCAGTTTGGATCATCAAACATGTCTGGCAATTGACTTGTTTAAGTTCTGAGAATGATTCATTCTTTGGACTCTTATTTTATATTCATATTTGAGGATCATTATTCATTCTCGAAATCGTTTACCAGCTTATTATTTCTCTCCCTGATGTTGGATATACGGATTTATCTAATCCATGGCTTAGCCTTAATCATATCTCTCGTGGCCTTATGTATTTTTATGGAGATTTATATCCAACGTATACACTTAATTCAATTTCAGATCCCATCGTATAACTTTGTGGTGGAGCAACTTATTTAAGTTCTCTATATGGGAACATTAATTATTGACCCTTTATCAAATTCATGGGAGAGTCTCTATTTGTTCTTTGGCATTATGCGAACAAATTTTGCTGCAACTTATAAGGATTCATAAATCCACCGGTATCACCAATTATTCTTGCAAACTTATTGCAGATTTTGACAAGGATATGTACAACCATATATCGTCACATATGATGGATGATCAGTCCATTCGTGGGTGATCAAGCCCACGAAATTCCTTGCTTATTTTCGAAATATCATGGTGAATACTCATATTATCAATTCCCTTATTCAAAGGGGCAGCATATCTTAAACCATTCAATAGAATGTCGCATACTTAACCGGAATGACATGACCGGTTTGCCAATCATTAATCTCCATATAATCTTTCTGTTGTGCAATTTCGTTTTCAGATTTGACTTTGGCCGAGTTCTATATGGGTTATTGTTGTCGTGGATGCTTAACTTATTTAGGGATTTTGGGATTCTATGATTCTTCCCCTCGAGATAATAACACTTAATGTTCATTTATCTCGTATTGAATCCCAAATTAGGTAATTTAATATCAAATTTTGTTCCCTTAGACAATAATTTTGAAAACATCATGCATTAAATAAATCAAAGTGTGCAACAAGTAGCTAGAAATAAATTAAGTCTGATTAGATTAATAGGGATTTAAATTCAGCCAAGATAGATTATTCAAAAGACTTTGGCCAAGGAATTTTGGCCAAGGGGATTCGGCCAAGATGATTTTACCAGAATGCTTTGGCCAAGAGATTCTATTAGTTAGACTAGATTTCATATTTGGCCAATAGAAATTTCAATTTGGCCAAGGCTTTAAAGATCATGCGATTGTTCATTAGGCCAAACATAAGTTTCGGCCAGGCCAAATCCGAATGGTTCTAGGATTCTTATAGATTTCGGCCAAAGAGTAATTTTATGATCAGATTTTAAGTTTTAAACAAGTGATCATGTCTTAAAATTTGGCTAAGATTTCATTTGGCCAAGGCTTTGAGAAACGATCATACAAATGTTATAGTCTTGGCCAAGCCACATTCAAACAGTTTTAGGATTTGGTTAGGTGTTTCGGATTTGATTGATTTTTCAGCATATGATTCAAGGTTTAAAAACACATATAGGCCAGACAATGTAATCGAATCAAGTTTAGCATATGATGAAGTTTTGATCCTACGGCCAAGCTTTTAATCATGCGGATAGGATTTCATGCAATCTTTATGTTTTAAACAAGCAATGCATCATTTTCAATCAAGTAATCAGCTAGCAAATCAGATTTGGATCAAGTGAGCATGTGACTGAGCAAATTAAATCTAGGTTCCATGCTGCATGCAATCGGATTTTATCTTTAACAATCAATCCAGATTTTAATTTCTTAGCATGCGAGCTATGCGATCAAACAAATCAGATTTTGGGTTTGAAGCATGCGAATCAGATTTGGTTAAGACATACGATCCAGATTTTAAACATATCATGTGATCAAGAAACCAAATCAGATTTCAATCAATAGCATGTGATCAAGGCAATTTCTATTTCTAATAGGATTTAATCATGCGATTTCAATTTCCTACGTCTAATCGATTTTTAATCAATTATCATATGAATAATTTCAATCTAATCATGAAATTTTATCCCTAGGTTTCATATGATCAAATTCTGGAATTCTAATTTAAATTTATTAAGTTTTAAATTTTCAGGAAATTCTAATAAACATGCGATCAGATTTTAGGTTAAATTTCAAATCCTAATTCTAATAGGATTTAGACACAATAACATATAATTATTCTTAGTCTAATTATGCAACATCAAACGTGTATTTATACATGAAAAATATCAAGTTATACAAGCATAAAATCGGCCAAGACAAAAACCCTAATAACTTTGTAACAACCTTGTAACAACCTTCCTATTTTTTTTTGTTTTAAGGGTTCTAGGTTTTAGCATGCAATTTCAGTTTTATGTTTATGTTTCGATTTCTAACATTAAAACATGTAATTTCTATTAGAGATCAGATCAAACAATTAGGTTTTATCAATCCTATCATGTGATTTGCAAAATCAGATTTTAAACCTAAACATGCGATTTAATTTTCTATGTCTAGCATGCGATTTTGATTTTAATGTTTAGCATATGATTTGCAAACCTAAAACATGAAATTTCTATTAACAAACAGATCATATAATCAAGTTTTAATAATCCTAGCATGTGATTAGGTGGTCAAACAAATCAAATTTCAATTAAGCATGTGATTTGCAATTTTATGCCTAGCATGCGATTTCCAATTTTTTTAAAAAATGCAATCAGATTTTCTTATGCAAACAATCAGATTTTAAAGCTTTAAACAGCATGTGAAAACAAGTTTTAGAAAGTTTTCATCAAGGGGGTTTTAATTTTAAAGCTATGCGATTTTTAGGTTTAAGCAAATTAGGTTTTAGATGTTTAGGAATTGGTTTTTCAAGCATACCAAGTATGCGATCTGATTATTGACATAATCAGATCTGAAAATATAGTTTTAGGTATATGATTCAAGTTTTAGAATTATTAGAATCATATTAGATAGTATAGGTTTATACAATTTTCGGTTTTAAGCATGACATTTGATTTTCATGTCATGCGATATTAGGTTTAGATTAGTTCTTAGGTTTAAAACTTATGACCATGTTTTACTAAGTTTTAAACATATACTATATGATTTATAAGGATATAAATCGAATTATGTATTCATAGTTGGTTAGGTTTTGATTTCTATGATCACATATTAAGGTATATGCGATCGGTTTTCTCTTGTATGGTTCGAGTTTAATTACATTAAACTCGACCTCTAAGTAGTTTTAAAGTTTGAGATAGTTTACCTATAAACTCCTTTTGATCTGAATGGAAAAGAGAGTTTGATCGCACGGGCAGCAACTCCTCTCGGCTTAAACTCCTTGTTGATATTAGATTTTAATTCCCTCGGCTCATGAAACAACACGAGGAGCATTAGATAACATGAACGCCAACAAGATAACATGAATCAACTAAGGTATGATAAACTTATCTTGCACAGGAGTTGAGTTCGGCTAGAAAATCCTTGTTGGAATCGGATTTGGTTTCCAAATCAAATCGGTGCGCACTGTATCTGTGCGTGAGGGCGCATCGGTGGTCAGATCGACAAGCGGTTTGCACTGACGGATTCGTCTCGGCGAGGGCTTCGATTTGATACCTTGATCGTTTTCTGGGTCCTCACGGTTTGAGAGAACGGCCTCTTTGAAGTTCCGAGGCAGATTCCTTTGCGTTTAGGGTTTGATGATTTTCGGCTGAGTTGAAGAATATTTCGTGGGGGCTTAGGGCTAGAGGCTATCGTGCTGATAACGTGTTATAAAAATAAGGGGAAAGTCTATATCTTTATTAGACAATAAGGAGCCCTTTATATAGGGAATTACATAAGTATGAAACCCTAATACAATATGGGCTAGAAAATACAAAAACATAAGAATATGGGCCTTCGAATATGGGCTTCCACCAGACCTTGGTTTATAACAAGCAAAACTTTTTCTTATGTATTTTAGGCAAAAACCCTACATCTTCTTTTTATAGGCTGTAGAATCTGTAAATGAAAAAATAATATCTATAATATCAAATAAATTATATATGTTATAAAAGTAATAGATGATGGACTGACGGTCCTTCCTGCGAGAATCTCATGCCTTGTACTATCCCATTCCCCTCCGCCACCTCCATCATATGTGAAAGACCTTCCGTGCACAGTACGAAAAAAAACGGTGATAGAGGGTCTCTTTGTCTAATTCCTCTCAGTGGCTTAATCAAATCGAAGGGTTGGTCATTAAAGAGAACCGAGAAAGAGACAGAGGTTACACACATCATTATCCATGTGCTCCATCGTTCATGAAAGCCCATTGCTCTCAGCAGGGAGTAAAGGTAACTCCGTTCTACTCTGTCATACGCCTTCGACATATCCGTCTTCACTGCTATGAACTCTTCTGTTACCGACGGGTGCACCTTTAAAGCATGTACTGCCTCATGTGCAATCACTATGTTATCCGATATCAATCTATCGCTAACAAAAGCAGATTGATTGACTGATACAATGTCTTGAAGAAACGGTTAGAGCCTATGAACCAGTATCTTGGATACAGTCTTATATAGCACCGAGCAGAGACTTATAGGTCTCAGATCCGTCATAATCTCCGGGTCGCTAGTCTTCGGAAGAAGGCACAGATAGGTGAAATTCCAATCAGCTGGAAGCTGTCCCGTCATAAAGACTTCTTGTATCTCCTTTGTGACATCCTCCCCAATAGTATCCCAATACTTTTGGAAGAATAAACCTGTCATGCCATCGGGGCCCGGGGTGCTTTCGGGATTGATGGAGAAAATGGCTACCTTGACTTCTTCTTTCGAAATGTCCTTAGTGAGCACTTCATTCATTCTGCCTGTCACTTTAGGTATCATGCTTTGGAAAACCGAATCGTATGATCTTGGGCTTGAGGACGCAAAGAGCTTCCTAAAGTACTCTAGGGCTACTTCAGCTTTAGCCGCATCCGACCATTGTTCATTACCCTGTTCATCCTTCAGTTTGGTGATGTGTTTCCTGGATCTACTCGATTTGACAGAGGAGTGGAAGAACTTGGAGTTTATGTCTCCCAATAGGAGCCATTTATCTTTACTCTTTTGTCTCCAGAAAACCTCTTCTTCCTTGTAAGCTTGAATCAACTCCATCATAGTGTTTCTAACCGCAAAAGCACACGGGTATGACCTCGACTGTAGCTATTCTAGCTTGTCTTGTAGTATGTTGATTTTGTCCTTTGCGTTGAAACTCCTCCTCTTCTTCCAACGACTCAGAACCTTTCTACAGTTACGAATCTTTTCTGAAATTCTCCCCTGCCTGTTGCTTCTCTTCCAAGACATCTTTACTTCCTTTTTCACATCAGCATGAAAAAGGCTTCTCTTATCAAAACAGAACCGTCCTCTGAACACATCATTTGAAGCCCTCAACCTTACAAAGACAGGCCGATGATCAGACCCTCGTTTCACCAAAAAACTTTGATTAGCCCCAGGGAATAACTTACTCCATTCATTGTTTGCAAAACATCTATCCAGACAACACCGAATGTATTTCTTCCACCTAGTGCCTCCCCAAGTGAACCTGTCACCTCTGCTGCTTAGTTCTTCCATTCCACAGATTTTAAGCATCTCTGCAAAGGGTTTGAAAGATGACTCAGGTCTCCAAGGTCCACCACTTTTTTCCTGATTTCTTAAAATCTCGTTAAAATCTCCAATCAAACTCCACGGTTCTTTCCTGTTAACCCCTACACGATTAAGCCTTTCCCAAACAACACTTCTTCCATCATTTGCCGGCTCACCATAAACACAAGTTAAGAAAAAGGTGAACTCCCCGAAATGAACCAGGTAATCGATCATGTTTTTATCTGCGTTTTTCACTTCTAAAATGACATTCTTCTTCCATAGAAGAGCCAAGCCACCACTAAGACCAATTGGGTTTATAGTATATACACGATCGTAACCCAACCATTCTTGAAAATCTACTACAACATTCCTACAATTTTTTGTTTCCATTAAAAATAAAATGTCCGGAAAATGGTATTGACGCATTTCCCGTAGACGTTGAACTGTCAAGCCTTGAAGCCGCCCCAAGCCTTGGCAGGTCCAGCTCATAATGCTCATTGGGGATTGGGCGATCCCTCACTTGGGATCACCTGAAGGCTGCTCTCCTTTGATTTTGACCTTCCTTCCTCTCCCTGGTCTTCATTCTTTCTCTTCTTGTTTCCCATAGTTTGCTTTCCTTCTCTCTGAGCCGTGTAAGCTGCCATAACCTCGTTGGTGGCTCCTCCTTTTCTAGGTTTCCTTGCTGATTTTGAAGGTCTTTTGCGGGTGTTGTTTCTTTTCTTTACTATTCCGGATACACCAGGTCCTGAGGTTCCTGGCTTAAACACTGTTGAATAGTTTGTAAAGAAAGCAACTACATTGTTTCCACTGCTCTCCGCATCTGCCCCTCCTAACGAGCTTCGGACTGGAGTAGAGTTTGATTTGAAGGCATCAGCCATTAGCTTCTTTGGTTTGAAGATGCTTAGCTGTTTCTTTTGATCATCTACCTTCTGACTGTAATCAAAGACCAATCCTTTGCCTCTGTTAAGGTCCTTGGTTATTTCTGGTGCCTCTTCCAGTCGTAAGCATGTTCTCTGAACCTCTGGATCCTTCTCAGCCTCTTTGACTGATTAAATCACTTTATCGATCTTAATTGCCAAATCTTCTCCGGTATTAGCCACCAGATATCTCCTCATCTCTTGCAAAACATCTTATGCTATTTTTGGTCTTCCATTTAATGGGTTTATCCCTACTTGCGACTCAAGCAAAACCCCAAAGAGAGGATCATGTTCCTGCAAAACCTGTTTCTTCAAAGCAAGTTCTTCCTGGACTCTGCTTCTCCTCAGTTGCGCCTCTTCTTGTCTTTGACATACTAGGATGGGGCACACTGGTTTCTCATGGTTCAATCTCTGGTACTGATAACACCTTTTCTGAACCTTTTCATAACTGAACCGAATAACCATGGACTTCCCCCCCACCAAGGTCTATCACCTTAGACGTTCTCAAGGGGTTAGCTACATTGAACCTCACCAAAACTCTGATGTAGTCTTTAGTTATCGGCTTCGTTGGATCAAAAGCTACCACTTTAACTTTCCCAACAATGTCTCCCAGGGCTTCTAACGCCACCGTTGTGTAATAGTTTACGGGTATGTTCCTCATCTGAACCCATAGAGGGATGAATTGCAGGTAGTCCTCTGGCAGATTCTCGACCCACCTCTCCAACACAATCACCCACTCATTGAACGTCTGAACACCCTTCTCTAACACGTTCATCAGATCGTGTTCATTCTTAAAGATAAACTGAAAGCGTTCCTGTGACAGAGCAATACCCCTCACCCTTCCTTCCTTTTGCCATTTCCTTGGCATCTGAATAATCAAACGGGCCATGGGTTGACACTCAGGGTTGAGCACTCTCCCCATTAGACTAGTTCATTCTCCTCCGCTGAGCTGACTCCAGGCAAGTCAGGCATCTTGAAGGGCACTTCTTCTTCCTCCAAACTTAAAGCCATCATGGCTCTATCCATTGCAACCAACATCTCTTAAAAGCTTCTCTTAAATCTCAGAATCGAAATCCTCCAACTCTCAACCACTTTTGTCTTTAAAGTTTTTTTAGAACAGTAAGAACAAACAGATAAGGTTATCTCTAAAGTGAGCAACTTATGACCTTAAACCAAGGTAAACTCGTGCTTTAAAAAAGAAAACGTGTTTTAACCAACAAAGTACACTGCCCAATGAAAACCTCCTTAAAACCCCTTGGATAAAACACTAAAGCCCACTAGGGATTGCCGAGAGAAACCTCTCACTAAAACCTCTTACTAGACGCTAAACTTTTTCATTCTCTCTCCTAATTTTAATTTTTTTTCTTTTTCTTTAAATGCTAAAAACTCCTCTTAATACTACCATTGGAAGTGCTCTAACGATCTCGAACTTATATAAATAACTACTAAATTATAAAGGTTTCTTCATTCAACTTTCAAATAGTAAAACATACAAAAAGACAAAAAAACACACAAACATAAACCCCCCGGAAAACATGTTTCATTTCTTTTTCTCACATTCCATAGCACACACAAAATCAAGAGTTAATCTTCCTGCAATTCTTCCTGATCTCATCACTCGAACCTGTCAAGGGAGAGAGATTCCCCATCTTGATCATTGATTCTGCGAACTGCTCGAAGAACTCTTCCTGATCCTCTGCATATGTCTTCACAAGCTCGCTAGATTCCTCGTTGCTAGAGAATAAGACCTGGTCAGAATTCAAAAGTCCCATGTTCTCGATCAAGTTCTTGAAGTAGCTGTTATCAAACTTTCCGGCACTGTTGATGTCAAGCTCCGACAGGTTTTGGTCTCCACCTGATGGCGGACACCTCTGGCGCAAGTTAGTAGCATAGGACTGCTCTAAGGTTATGTCGGGACTTCCATTTCCGGACTGGTTGTAAAGTCTTTGTCTGAAACTCGTGCATCTTGAGAAGCCGATGGTGTGACTCCCTGAAAATAAGTAATAAATGTTTTAGATTTTAATGTTAACTTGAGAAGCACGTAAATTAAACATGACCATGTCTTTTCCTTGTGTGTAAAGTAAGCTTACCAGACAGGGCAACAAGGTCGGTGAGATCGAGACCTTGATTATTAAACCTCGAGAGAATTGTGTTGAAAGTGTTGTTGGGTGCAGGAATGTTGTTGTTTGAGCTACTCAAGCTTGCACTTCTCGAATCTCTTCTTCCCAAAGGAACCATCCAGGTTGGTCCACCAGTCTGCGCTCAAATCAAAACCAAATTAGAGCCTGACAACACAAGAAAGAAGTAAAGAGAGAAAAAACAAACCGACTTACAAGAACAGAGGAGTCCCTAGCAGCTAGGGTTAACAAGTCAGCACAAGAAACAGTTCCAGGGCATTCATTCTCCAATGCAGCTTTGATCTGGTCAACAACATCAAACCCGCGAGCCGAGTTGCTATTAGGGTTAGAGCCTTTCTCAGTAACTATACTTCCACTGCTGTCTAGAAGCAACGAGCCATCACAGCCCTACAACAGATACAATGATAATTTTTTACATTAATCGTTAGCTTGTCGTGCAAGTAACTTTCTAAAAGAAACTATCGAGTACCTGAACAAAACAGTCGTGGAAATGAAGCCTCATGAGAGAAGCAGCCATACGAGCCTCTTTTGCAACAGCTTGAGCTACAACTGACCTCACGATCTCCTCGGCTTTAGGGCATGAGCTTCTATAGAAACCTGGGAAAAGATTCCCTTCACCGCCGCCATAGTTACTCTCGTCGTCGCAGATGCAGAGAGTAAGAGAACAAGCGAGAGAGAAAAGAACTAGAAAGGTTCTCGTTGTTGCCATCGTCTATTTCAACTCGAGCAAGAAGATTAAGTGAGTTGACTTTGTCGTGATAAGAGATATGGAGGAGAAGAAGAAGAATCCAATGTATTTATAGTAGGCAAGAGAGTTCGTGGAAATGTTAAGTGTCATGGAGATTGTCACATCCCGGTTCTATCAAACCGGAATGGTTTTGTTTTTCTTGATTATTAACTTGATTTAGACCAAAGCCCATTAGCTTTTATCTTTCTTTTCTGGCCCGTGTAGTAAACCCTAGGGGTTCCTCTTCTTTTCCTATAAAAAGGAGCCTCCTCATTCTCTTCTCTCCCATTAGAAATCAGAGCGAAGCCTTGCAGAGTTCCAGAGAGATCTGAAAACCCTAGCCGTCAAGGTTTCTCTTTTCTTCTCTCTCCTTCTCTCTCGCCTGCGTCTCTCTCTCTCTCTCTCCTTGGTGTTCGCCGTTTGCTGAAGGCTGGAGCCAAGCCGTTGGAGATCCCCGATGAACCGATCCAATTCTATGTCCAGATCTCTCCTTGTCTTCTTTCTAAATCTGGTCACTGGTGAAGTAAGGAACCCTAGTTCTCGTTTGCTCCATCTCTTTGTTTTCTTTTATCTTGGATCTCTCATCTCGGATTCTTTGGTGGTAGCACCAATTCTTTTTGTTGTAGATCTGGTTCGTGGAAAGCAATAAGCTTCGGATCTGGTTCTACTCTCTTTTCCATTCTCAGATCTAAGGCCAAGGTGAGGGCTTGTTGCAATCTCTATCTCCTTCTATCATTATCTCATCATGGTAGAAGTGTCTAGGTTGATCATTCATCCATACTTGTTACTTTCTATGGATCTATTAAAATAAATAAATATTCATATGATATATATATATATCTTGATGCTTGATGTGTGAAAGACATAGATCTACTGCTAAGGTTGTTAAAATATGGTTGAATGATGTTTGAGGATTGAATGTGATGATTGTATTGATTGGGGTTATTATTATAAGAGGATGATATCTTTATAATTGGGAGATGTAAATGAGTAAGAGAAAGGCTTTAAGGCCTATGTGTGCCGGTGTAACGTGGTGGAATGACATATATGTATGTCTCGGGCGTTACATCGTTTCTTGTTGGGTCATGTGGCAATCGTTTGAGTTGGCATGATTCATCGCCGGAGCGGGCATGCGGCGTGCCTGTAAATGAAGTAACGTAGAAGCGTGATGTCGTGGAGACAACGTGGAACGTATGAACATGGTGGCGGATCAAGCGAGAACCAATGTCGGTAACTTGATTGCGTGAAGGCGTGAGACAGCGTGATGTCGTGGAGACAACGCAACATGAAAGTTCTCGCGCGACAACATGAGGAACGCAGGTACCGATTTAGGTGGCGTGGTCTCATTGTTGGCACCGCCGGGGTTTATCCTCGTTTCTTGTTGATTGCTTTTGCCTTACTGGATGTTTAAGTTAGATACTTATGCTATGTTGTGTGATGATTATTGGTGATTGATTTCGGGGCTCCAAGAGCTTTCCTCACTGAGCTTTTGTCGAAATGCTCACCCCTCCTTCTTCCCTTTTCATTTCAGGTTCGGCTCATATTGGTGGGTTTTTGTTAAAGACGTCCTGGGATCCTAAAGATACATTGTTTCAGCCTTGTGACTGGAGACAAGTGTCATGATATCGCCGACCATTTCAGCTATGCTGGGTCGGGGCGTCACAAGTGGTATCAGAGCCCAGGAAAGACTCTCTAGTCCTAACCTAGAGGGTCAGTCTCGACTCAAACCAATATGAATTGAACAAGTTCCTAATCTCTTACTTAATGGTTGAGTTTTCCCCTTGCTCCGTTCGGAACTCGGGGCGAATTCCCAGTTAAGTGGGGTAGAGTTGTCACATCCCGGTTCTCTCAAACCGGAATGGTTTTGTTTCTTGATTATTAACTTGATTTAGACCAAAGCCCATTAGCTTTTATCCTTCTTTTCTGGCCCGTGTAGTAAACCATATGGGTTCCTCTTCTTTTCCTATAAAAAGGAGCCTCCTCATTCTCTTCTTTCCCATTAGAAATCAGAGCGAAGCCTTGCAGAGTTCCAGAGAGATCTGAAAACCCTAGCCGTCAAGGTTTCTCTTTTCTTCTCTCTCCTTCTCTCTCGCCTGCGTCTCTCTCTCTCTCCTTGGTGTTCGCCGTTTGCTGAAGGCTGGAGCCAAGCCGTTGGAGATCCCCGATGAACCGATCCAATTCTATGTCCAGATCTCTCCTTGTCTTCTTTCTAAATCTGGTCACTGGTGAGGTAAGGAACCCTAGTTCTCGTTTGCTCCATCTCTTTGTTCTCTTTTATCTTGGATCTCTCATCCCGGATTCTTTGGTGCTAGCCCCAATTCTTTTTGTTGTAGATCTGGTTCGTGGAAAGCCATAAGCTTCGGATCTGGTTCTACTCTCTTTTCCATTCTCAGATCTAAGGCCAAGGTGAGGGCTTGTTGCAATCTCTATCTCCTTCTATCATTATCTCATCATGGTAGAAGTGTCTAGGCTGATCATTGATTCCTACTTGTTACTTTCTATAGATCTATTAAAATAAATAAATATTCATATGATATATATATATCTTGATGCTTGATGTGTGAAAGACATAGATCTACTGCTAAGGTTGTTAAAATATGGTTGAATGATGTTTGAGGATTGAATGTGATGATTGTATTGATTGGGGTTATTATTATAAGAGGATGATATCTTTATAATTGGGAGATGTAAATGAGTAAGAGAAAGGCTTTAAGGCCTATGTGTGCCGGTGTAACGTGGTGGAATGACATATATGTATGTCTCGGGCGTTACATCGTTTTTTGTTGGGTCATGTGGCAATCGTTTGAGTTGGCATGATTCATCGCCGGAGCGGACATGCGGCGTGCCTGTAAATGAAGTAACGTAGAAGCGTGATGTCGTGGAGACAACGTGGAACGTATGAACATGGTGGCGGATCAAGCGAGAACCAATGTCGGTAACTTGATTGCGTGAAGGCGTGAGACAGCGTGATGTCGTGGAGACAACGCAACATGAAAGTTCTCGCGCGACAACATGAGGAACGCGGGTACCGATTTAGGTGGCGTGGTCTCATTGTTGGCACCGCCGGGGTTTATCCTCGTTTCTTGTTGATTGCTTTTGCCTTACTGGATGTTTAAGTTAGATACTTATGCTATGTTGTGTGATGATTATTGGTGATTGATTTCGGGGCTCCTAGAGCTTTCTTCACTGAGCTTTTGTCGAAATGCTCACCCCTCCTTCTTCCCTTTTCATTTCAGGTTCGGCTCATATTGGTGGGTTTTTGTCAAAGACATCCTGGGATCCTAAAGACACATTGTTTCGGCCTTGTGGCTGGAGACAAGTGTCATAATATCGCCGACCATTTCAGCTATGCTGGGTCGGGGCGTCACAGAGATGGAGAGAAAGAAGCAAAAGGCAACAGAGTTGGTAGCTTAATTGGTGATAGTTAATTAATCGAGCGAGTTAAAAATGAAATATTTTGAAAAGTGATTTGAATGTGAGGAGGAGACTAAATCTTGGGTTTGGTATCCAAATGTTCTAATCTTACATGACTAGTCTGACTATTTCACCACCCTTTTTGGTCATTACTAGTTTTTAATTGTTACTTTTTTGAAGAAAAGTTCAATAATATTTTTTTCTTTTACAAAGTTAAAACCAATGATAGGTACAAAAAGTTGAATTGAACCAAAAAAAGGTACAAAAAGTTGGAAGTAGTAACTAAATAGAGCAAGATTATGGGCATTATCACCAACGAAACATAACTTATGATGGTCACTCTTTTTTTTTTTACTTAACAGAAAAAAAAATCAAATTAGTATGAAGCTAAATAAAATAACTAAGTTTCAATTCTGAAAAAAATGATATCCACTAAGATCCAGTCCTGAACAAATACTTATGAAATTTAATACTTACGAAACATATGAATGGATCTCTGATTTTTCTAAATTTTTATGGCATATTCTCTATAATTGTTATCATGAGGAAACATATAAAGAAATTGCCCTAATATTTTCACTAGTTTTTAAATGTATTATAATTGTTTTTAGATAAAGTATAAACAATTTGATGTTTTCTAGGTATCTTTAGCCTTCTGATATTGTATTTTGTGTTGGATCCCAACTATCTCAGGTTTTTACAGTCCGTTTCAATACAATTATTTTTTGCACATTTAAAGAAAAACAAAGACGATAATTACTTGGAGTAAAATGAAATGTAGGTTGTTTTTTGCTTTTTAGTTTCAAAAAAAAAAATGAAATGTAGGCAAAAATTTCGAGCACCATCTTTGAAAGTAAATCTTAAACACGTTTCTAGTTTTCTTTTTCACTTTGATGATTACGTGACAAAGCACGCGGCAAATCTTAAACGCGTTTTCAAAAAAAAAAAAAATTGACAATACAATTATTGTTTTACCAAATCGTGATTTAAGGTCTCACAAGTCTTCTTTTCTATTATAAACAAGTCGTGATAGAATATGAACAGTCCGTAACTGCTCTATTGACCAAAAAAAAAACAAGTTTTGGTGTCTCGTTCAATTTCCGGATTCACTAGTAGAGAGAGTTTTTCGGGGAAGATATTACCGTCTGAGTTCGCCGCTTCGAGTTGGTACAGCAGATACCCCATCGTATGTATGGACGAGTATTATTGCCGCGAGGAAGCTTTTACTTCTAGGCATCAGAAGCAAAGTGCATTTAGGGTATGAAATTAATGTGTGGGGGAATCCTTGAATCCCTTTGACCCCAGCTAGACCGGCTCATGCCAGGGCCCCAGTAGTAAACCCAAAGATGACCGTAAGCACTCTTATCAATCTTGTTTCAAAGGAGTGGGATGTTAGTTTGCTGGAACAATATGTAGCTCAAGAGGATATTCCGATGATTCTGAGTTTGGCCATAAGCCCTAACCATCGACGAGATACTGTTTGCTGGAGTCACACAAAGAACGGACAATATACTGTTAAGTCAGGATATTGGGTTGCTACAAACTTGATGAGAAAAGAGGAGGAAATAGAAGTTCTACAACCCAGCATTACAAAACTTCAAGCCTTTGCTTGGAAGGTGAATGCGCCACAAAAGATATGTCATCTTATATGGCAACTAATATCAGGACAGGTAGCAGTAACAAGGAATTTGGTACGTCGAAATATGCACTGTGATAACTATTGCCCAAGACGTGGAACGCTAGAAGAGACCGTTACTCATGCTATCTTTGAGTGTCCACCTGCCTTACAAGCATGGGAGCTATCAGTAACACCGTCGAGCTCTCAAATCTTCCCCGTATCAAGTATTTATGCTAACATGGACTATCTTTTCTGGAGAAAGAATAATATTCTGGAGCCAGAAGATGATAGAGATCCCTATCGTTGGATAATTTGGTACATCTGTAAAGCTAGGAATGATAAGTTGTTTAGAGGCATAGACATGGACCCTTTGGAACTAGTCAGGTATGCAGAGAGTGAGTGCCAAGCTTGGTACAATGCGCGAGACTCTGTGCCGATTCCGACACAGGTACAAACTACTGAAGAAACACAAGCCTTAAGCTTGTGTAATATTTGTATGGTGGATGGATCATGGACCTCTACAGCTCAGTTTAGTGGGATGGGATGGGTTTGGAAGGATACCATGGGTAAGATTCAACTCATGGGGTCAAGAAACCTGAGGAGGAGGCAAATTGCTTTACATTCGGAACTTGAAGCGCTACAGTGGGCAATGGAGAGTATGTTACAACACTCGATCTGTCAGAGGTTTGAGACAGACTGCAAGGATCTGATTGCAATGATAGAACAACCACAAGCTTGGCCCAACTTCTCAACTGAAACAATTCAAACTCTTCGGTTGTGTTTTTCACACTTCAAGATCAGCTACTTTCCAAGGACGCAAAATGAATTTGCAGATTCATTAGCTAGGAATGCACGCTCTTTTCATAGACCCTTATGTTTTATTAATTGTTCTATCCCGGTCTGGCTTCCCAGACCACCTCAAGCTTGAGTAATAGAATAGCCGTTTGCTGCAAAAAAAAAAAAATGACAAAACAAAAGCAAGTAATATCCCTCAAAATTTCGTATGTTTATTGACTTCTAGATAAAAGCAAGAGGGACTTTTTCCCTTTCCTATAATAAGACATGGATATCCAGGTAAAAAGCAATGAGGGTGATTGGTTAGGCTTTATCTCCCTAATTTAGTTTTACTTATTATTAAATCACTAAATTGTATCAATCATGTTGTACCTTTACTTTTGAAAATTAAAGTCTACATCAAGTTTTTATTTAGTTTTACCAATCATGCTTTAGCTTTATTTTTAAAGCTACATAAAAAAAAATAAAGCAATGTTATGAAAATAAGGGGAAATTCTATATCTTTATTAGACAATAAGGAGCCCTTTATATAGAGAATTACATAAGTATGAAACCTTAATACAATATGGGCTAGGAAATACAAAGACATAAGAATATGAGTCTTCGAATATGGGCTTCCATCAGACCTTGGCTTATAACACTCCCCTTGGAAGACCATCTCCGAAGTGGTTTGTAATACGCTTTGGATGTTACCTCATTAAAACCTTAACAGGAAAACTCAATGGGATAAAACCATGGTGAAGGAAAAAGAGTACAACACGTATTACTCCCCCTGTTGAGTACATCTCTGGATGTCAGTAACGCCTTAGTAATTAGATCCACCAAATCCTCGCTTGAGTGAACTTGGACGGACAAACAACCTGTATCACCAAAATAATTTACCCTTCTTCGGGTTGGTTAGTATCAAATGGACCCAAGTCTTTAGTTCCTTGTAGGTAACAAAAATATGTATAATCCCGTTCTAGTGCCTTTGGGTCGAACATGAGCTATATCTAGCTAATAGATTACGGCAAATTATTTATCTAGCCTTGTATGGCTCGCCATCAAAAATTTATGGCACTTAGACATGGCATTTCGGGACCAAAGATCTCCTCATTTTCTTAATTAGGGCCGAAATTATCTTTTCTAAACTGAGGAACCATATAATTATGGGACTTGTCAATTCGTAAGCTTAGTCCATATCAAACTTCTTGAGCATGTTATCTATGTATGTCATTTGATGCATAAGGATTTTCTTTTCAAGGTGCTCAATGTATAATCCAATATATAATCTTGTTTTTCCAAAACCTTTCATGTTGAATTCGAATTCTTTTTTGATGTATTCTATCTTTTGAAAATTTCTCCAGAGGTTCCTAGGATATTCAAGTCGTTCACATAAAGATATTCAATATTGTTCTCAAGAACTTGATGTGTTCGGTAGTTCGATACCCTCTGGAACTTTCACATAAATTTCGTTATCCAATGGACCGTATAGATATGTATTTTATTTGCCAGACTTATAAGGAATCAGAATGTCGTTGCATCCACTTCATAGGAGTATGTCTCCTTTATAATTGATTCCAGGTTTTTGTGAGAACATTATGCAATTTCGCCATTCTTATTATGTTTTCTCACCAAAGACTTACTTATGTCCAACTGGTTTGACTACATCTCTTCTCTTAAGAGATTTCATATACCACGTCTTATAGCATTATAAATTTGCTTAATGAATTTCTCTGAGTAATTTCTCTGAGTGCACTCTATGATAGACGTTGGTTTCATGATCCTCGCTTTTGTCAAGCGCTTTTGTATTCAAATATTATATCATCATCGACGTTGATATTATTTTACCGGTTCCATTTATAATCCAGACATGACGTAATGCATTTATATCTTATTATTTTCAGGTACCTGATCTTTATTCATGGTCATGTCTAAGGTTTCCTTTGGACAACCTTAATTTCGGATCTGACATTTCAATTTTATGCTCTTCTCATTTTCGAGTAATATATGTATGGAACCGTCTTATATTAACTAAGTTCAATATCAATTTTATTAGAGCATAGCCCGCTGGTATATTTCAGTTTGGGTCATCAAAAATGTCTGGCAATTGACTTGTTTAAGTTCTCAGAATGATTCATTCTTCGGACTCTTATGTTATATTCATATTTGAGGATCATTATTCATTCTCGAAATCGTTTACTAGCTTATTATTTCTCTCCCTGATGTTGGATATACGGATTTATCTATTCCATGGCTTAGCCTTAATCATATCTCTCGTGGCCTTATGTATTCTTATGGAGATTTATATCCAACGTATACACTTAATTCAATTTCAGATACCATCCTATAACTTTGTGGTGGAGCAACTTATTTAAGTTCTCTATATGGGAACATTAATTCTTGACCCTTTATCAAATTCATGAGAGAGTCTCTATTTGTTCTTTGGCATTATGCAAACAAATTTTGCTGCAACTTATAAGGATTCATAAATCCATCGGTATCACCAACTACTCTTGCAAACTTATTGCAGATTTTGACAAGGATATGTACAACCATATATCGTCACATATGATGGATCATCAGTCCATCCGTGGGTGATCAAGCCCACAAAATTCCTTGCTTATTTTCGAAATATCATGGTGAATACTCATATTATCAATTCCCTTATTCAAAGGAGCAGCATATCTTAAACCATTCAATAGAATGTCGCATACTTAACCGGAATGGCATGACCGGTTTGCCAATCATTAATCTCCATATAATCTTTCTGTTGTGCAATTTCGTTTTCAGATTTGACTTTGGCCGAGTTCTATTAGGGCTATTGTTGTCGTGGATGCTTAACTTATTTAGGGATTTTGGGATTCTCTGATTCTTCTCCTCGAGATAATAACACTTAATTAATGTTCATTTATCTCGTATTGAATCCCAAATTAGGTAATTTAATATCAAATTTTGTTCCCTTAGACAATAATTTTGAAAACATCATGCATTAAATAAATCAAAGTGTGCAACAAATACCCAGAAATAAATTAAGTATGATTAGATTAATAGGGATTTAAATTCGGCCAAGATAGATTATTCAAAAGACTTTGGCCAAGGAATTTTGGCCAAGGGGATTCGGCCAAGATGATTTTACCAAAATTCTTTGACCAAGAGATTCTATTAGTTAGACTAGATTTCATATTTGGCCAATAAAAATTTCAATTTGGCCAAGCTTTTGCCTTCGGTCAAGGTCTTTTAAAGGTTGGCCAAGAGAATTTAGACTTTGCATTTGATCAAGATTTAAGCTAGGCCAAGCTTCTACATTTGACCAAGGCTTTAAAGATCATGCGATTGTTCATTAGGCCAAACATAAGTTTCGGCCAGGCCAAATCCGAATGGTTCTAGGATTCTTATAGATTTCGGCCAAGGAGTAATTTTATGATTAGATTTTAAGTTTTAAACATGTGATCATGTCTTAAAATTTGGCTAAGATTTTATTTGGCCAAGGCTTTGAGAAACGGTCCTACAAATGTTCATATGAACATGTGTAGTCTTGGCCAAGCCAAATTCAAACATTTTTAGGATTTGGTTATGTGTTTCGGATTTGCTAGATTTTTCAGCATATGATTCAAGGTTTAAAAACACATATAGGCCATGCAATGTAATCGAATCAAGTTTAGCATATGATGAAGTTTTGATCCTACGGCCAAGCTTTTTAATCATGCGGTTAGGATTTCATGCAATCTCTATGTTTTAAACAAGCAAGGCATCGTTTTCAATCAAGTAATCAGCTAGCAAATCAGATTTGGATCATGTGAGCATGTGACTGAGCAAATTAAATCTAGGTTCCATGCTGCATGCAATCGGATTTTATCTTTAACACTCAATCCAGATTTTAATTTCTTAGCATGCGAGCTATGCAATCAAACAAATCAGATTTTGGGTTTGAAGCATGCGAATCAGATTTGGTTAAGACATACGATCCAGATTTTAAACATATCATGTGATCAAGAAACCAAATCAGATTTCAATCAATAGCATGTGATCATGGCAATTTCTATTTCTAATAGGATTTAATCATGCGATTTCAATTTCCTAGGTCTAATCGATTTTTAATCAATTAGCATATGAATAATTTCAATCTAATCATGAAATTTTATCCCTAGGTTTCATATGATCAAATTCTGGAATTCTAATTTAAATTTATTAAGTTTTAATTTTCAGGAAATTCCAATAAACATGCGATCATATTTTAGGTTAAATTTCAAATCCTAATTCTAATAGGATTTAGACCCAAGAACATGTAATTATTCTTAGTCTAATTATGCAACCTCAAACATGTATTTATGCATGAAAAATATCAAGTTATACAAGCATAAAATCGGCCAAGACAAAAACCCTAATAACTTTGTAACAACCTTGTAACAACCTTCCTATTTTTTTTTTTTAAGGGTTCTAGGTTTTAGCATGCAATTTCAGTTTTAATGTTTATGATTCGATTTCTAACATTAAAACATGTAATTTCTATTAGAGATCAGATCAAACAATTAGTTTTTATCAATCCTATCATGTGATTAGCAAAATCAGATTTTAAACCTAAACATGCGATTTAATTTTCTATGTCTATCATGCGATTTTGATTTTAATGTTTAGCATATGATTTACAAACCTAAAACATGAAATTTCTATTAACAAACAGATCATAAATAATCCTAGCATGTGATTAGGTGGTCAAACAAATCAAATTTCAATTAAGCATGCGATTTGCAATTTTATGCCTAGCATGCGTTTTCCAATTTAAAAAAAACATGCAATCAGATTTTCTTAAACAAACAATCAGATTTTAAAGCTTTAAACAGCATGTGAAAACAAGTTTTAGAAAATTTTCATCAAGGGGATTTTAATTTTAAAGCTATGCGATTTTTAGGTTTAAGCAAATTAGGTTTTAGATGTTTAGGAATCGGTTTTTCAAGCATACCAAGTATGCGATCTGATTATTAACATAATCAGATCTGAAACTATAGTTTTAGGTATATGATTCAAGTTTTAGAATTATTAGAATCATATTAGATAGTATAGGTTTATACAATTTTCGGTTTTAAGCATGACATTCGATTTTCATGTCATGCGATTTTAGGTTTAGATTAGTTCTTAGGTTTACAACTTATGACCATGTTTAACGAAGTTTTAAACATATACTATATGATTTATAAGGATATAAATCGAATTATGTATTCATAGTTGGTTAGGTTTTGATTTCTATGATCACATATTAAGGTATATGCGATCGGTTCTCTCTTGAATGGTTCGAGTTTACTTACATTAAACTCGACCTCTAAGTAGTTTTAAAGTTTGAGATAGTTTACCTATAAACTCCTTTTGACCTGAATGGAAAAGAGAGTTTGATCGCACGGGCAGCAACTCCTCTCGGCTTAAACTCCTTGTTGATATTAGATTTAAATTCCCTCGGCTCATGAAACAACACGAGGAGCATTAGATAACATGAATGACAACAAGATAACATGAATCAACTAAGGTATGATAAACTTATCTTGTACAGGAGTTGAGTTCGGCTAGAAAATCCTTGTTGGAATCGGATTTGGTTTCCAAATCAAATCGACGCGCACTGTATCTGTGCGTGAGGGCGCGTCGGTGGTCAGATCGACAAGCGGTTTACACTGACGGATTCGCTTCGGCGAGGGCTTCGATTTGATATCTTGATCATTTTCTGGGTCCGCACGTTTTGAGAGAACGGCCTCTTTGAAGTTCTGAGGCAGATTTTTTTTGCGTTTAGGGTTTGATGATTTTCGGCTGAGTTGAAGAATATTTCGTGGGGGCTTAGGGATAGAGGCTATCGTGATGATAACGTGTTATGAAAATAAGGGGAAAGTCTATATCTTTATTAGACAATAAGGAGCCCTTTATATAGGGAATTACATAAGTATGAAACCCTAATACAATATTGGCTAGAAAATACAAAGACATAAGAATATGGGCCTCCGAATATGGGCTTCCACTAGACCTTGGTTTATAACAAGCAAAACTTTTTCTTATGTATTTTAGGCAAAAACCCTACATTTTCTTTTTATAGGCTGTAGAATCTGTAAATGAAAAAAGAATATCTAGAATATCAAATAAATTATATATGTTATAAAAGTAATGGATAAGTATATCTTTATTCATAACATAGAGGTTCCTTATATAGGAGATTACACCGTCATAGATAAATGGAAAGATTACAAATCATAATCTTTTGGTTATGAGTCATCCACAATCTGGTTCATAACACTCCCCCTTGGATGCCATAACCATTTAGAGCTTGTAATGTGCTTTAATGTTGCCGCATTAAAACCTTAGCAGGAAAACTCAATTGGGACAAAACCATGGTGAAAGAAAAAGAGTGCAACACACATTACTCCCCCTGATTTGGACATTACTGAAGGTCCCTTGGACCTCTCCAATTTTCTGCAATCCGTGGGTGATGAAGATCTTGGGCAGAATATTCTTCGTCGTCGAACATGATAGTTGGTTCTTCTTTACCATCGGCCATGCCACAATCTGATCGAACATATTGAGTCATCGACCTCAAATACACATACACGAAATCTTAGATGATGTTGCTGTGATATGCGTGTACCACCATATGTAAAACATAACCTGTCTGAAAACAAATCAACAAAACCAAATAACCCCTCTTTGGGCTGGTTAGTATAAAATAATTCAAAATCAAAGGCTTTTTCATCGTCCTTCTTATGGACCAGACAGATCAGTATCTAAAACAAGACTTCTGCATCGTCAATCTCAGGACTAAATGGACTTCTTTATCGTCCACCTTTGGACTGAATGGATCAGTGTCCAAAACAAGTGATCTCACGCCCATGTACTAGATAATAGGTGAGACTGGTCCATATTAAATCTCTTTAGTACCCTTTTCTATATATACTATTTGATGCACAAGGATTTCATTGTTAATGTACTCAAGCTGTAATCCCAAACAAAACTTTGTTTTCCAAGTTCTTTCATCTCAAACTCTTTGTTGAGATATTCAACTATTTGGAAAATTGTATCCAGAGGTTCCTAGGATATTCAGATCATATACTTTGATGATTATCAATATTGTTCTCGAGAACTTGCTGTACTTTCAGCTCAATACCCTCTAGTACTTTCATTATCCAGTGGACCATCTAAATATGCAGTCACTACATCAACTTGGTGCAAGTCTAATTTTCTCTCTTATATAGCCAGACTTATGAGAAATCTAAAAGTAGTTGCATCCACCACATAGGAGTATGTCTCCTCATAATCTATTACTGGTCTTTGTGAGAATCCTTGTGCAACATCAGCTTTATATCTCACGATTTCTATTCCTCACAAGACTCATTTATATCCACTGGTTTTAACATCATATGGCGTCTTAATCATATGGCCAAATACGCATTTCTTCTTTAAACTATTTAACCCCATGTTTCCATTCAATCCAATCTGTTCTACGAGTGCGCACTCTTATATTGATGTGGGTTCATGATCCTCGCTTATATTCATAAATTCAAGTGCTACCTTGTATGCAAATAAATCATCTTATGTCGACATTTCTTATTGGTTCCATTATGTTCCAGACATGATATAATCGATTGAGATTCATTATTATCAGGACCTTTAATACTTTGCAGCTTGGCGTCCCAAGTTACATTGTTTGGTACCTGTACCTTGGAGCCGGCCGGCCTTATCTCCATGTTTGGGATGGTTTCCTTAGTAACCTCGGATTTGGATTTTGATTATCATTCTCTGCACCTTTCTTTTTTTTCCGAGGATTCTTATCTTTTGGAACCTATTGGTCTACCACGTTTCATACGTTGTCTAGACTCTGTAGCAACTTGACTAAGTCTCTTCTTGGACATCAAATTCGTTGGTGCTTTACAAGCTGGTTTATATATGACTTAGTCATTCTTTTTCGGGTCAGCAAATGTGTCTGGCATTTGATTAGCTAGCTTTGAAAATGTAAAATCTTTGGACGTCTATTTCACATTCTTTAGTCTGAGGATCTTGCCAAGACATTGATGGTTGATTCCATTCTATTTCTTTTACCATTCTTTTACCAGCTTTATTATTTTTTTTCTCCTGGTCTTAAAATAATCCGTGTACCTAGCCTCAAATATAATCACCCATAGTTGGTTCAAAGTACTTTATTATTTTGGGAGAATCATATCCAACATATATCCCCATCCTCCTTTTGAGGTCCCATCTTAGTTCTCGGTGGTGGAGCAATTAGTACATAGACAACACATCCAAATGTCTTATGATGGGGTATGTCTGGCTCTTGACCCGTTAATAATTGTGATAGGAGATATCTATGCTCACTAAATGGCATGATGCTCATTAAGTTAGGTGCATGTAAATTTCGTGTGGCTCAAGCTGTGAATGGGAGTTTTGACCTCATAAGTTATGGTCTATCAATCAACTATTTGCGTTTTAAAAGATTTCGGCCAAGCCGTTCTTGGTATGGACATGTATCACAGAATTGTCCACACTTACCCCCATGGACATACCATAATCATTTAAATGCGTGGGACATGTATTCACCAGTATTATCTAGACATATAGTCTTTATTTATGAAAAAGGGGCTCGTAGCCGTTTTATTGGTGATGACCTAATGAGTTTCCCTTGTGTACATGCTACACACGTGAGATTCTTTGGGATAACTCTTCTTATCTTTTAATGTGTGCCTTTTGAATATCAATTTTTGCATCATGTTTGGACCAGGATGGCCAATCCGGTCGTGCCTTAAAGTGTATATTTTCGCAGGATTTTAACCTCTATCATACTGATCTATGCATAGTCTAGGCCAATAGAGAATGCATGTATAGTCTTTAGGACTTATTATGGCCTTGAGCGATTTTATACATATATCTGAAGGAACTCTTTGTTTCCTTCGCCCATTGTTTCAATATGGAAACCATTCATTCTTATATCTTTAAAACTCAATAGGCTGCTCTTGCTCTTAGAGCTGGGTGAATATAAGGCATCACTGATTTCTAGATGCATACCCTTAGGCAATAATATATTAGTCTAGCCATAGTCTTCTTTCAGAATGGCGATACCTGCTTTAGTACTTATATTGGCGTTTTTCAGTGTACTATCATTCATTCATTTAATCTAAGCAGAGACAATGTAATAGAAATAAATTCAAGGAGATAAAAATCAGAGAAAACATACAAGCAAAACAATCACACAAGTTTGATGTCGAAATCAGATTATCAACTTGATTCTTTTAGGCAATCATAACTCTCATATTCCATAAGATCATCTTGATCATGTTTGAAATTATTTTCACCATCTTTATAGACCAAGTGAGTTTCAGGATTCTTCCCTTTCAGACTCTCTTTGATAGATGTCACAAAAATGTTTGGGAGTCCTTCATATTTTAGCTCAATGGTTCCCCATTCCACATCTATGGCACATTGATTTGGTAGAGCTTTGTGGTTTAAAGGATATACCACGGCCACTGCCTTGACCATGGCTCAAATTGGGTTGATACCTAGGGCCCCGCCATAGTGATTCGCACGGCCAAATGTGTTATAGAGGCCATGGCCACGTCCTTTCCACCCTCCACGGCCATGACCGTGTGGTTTATCATTCTGGACGTGGTTACCTCTTTTGTTTCTGCTGTGGCCTTATTGGTATCATGTAATGGGGTTAATCCAGGAGGTCTCAATTCACTGTTTCTGATCAGTAATCCACTATTTTTGCCCAGCTAGCAATAGACTCATCCACGGACTTATAGTCCTGGATTCTAGGATTCCTCCAATCAAATAGGGCATTTGGTAATAACACCTTTTTTGGTGATCATATCTTGATTTTTAACTCTGTCCAAAGGTCTAGAGGATTATCTATAGTCAGATACTGATCTTTGAGACTCTTAATAAGATGATGGCTAATATTTTATATTGTCTTGTATCAATCTTTCTCATTGGCATTATTGCCTTCTATGATACATTCACCAAATCTTTTTGACTTTAGGATAATCTTTGTATCCAATGCCCAACGTAAATAATTATCTCCAGAGAGATTTAGGGCAGCAAAATCCAGGTTGATTTTCGACATCTCAAATCATATATCACTCAATATTTACGTATAATTTTCATGCGGCCTTACTCTTAAAAACAATCGATTCGAATTTCAATCTTGTGAGGACAATGAGACTATCAATCTTAAAGGCATTTAATCACAGTCAATTTCTAGCAAGTCTCAGCAATACTATTTCTATGTGCTCATAATATTATGGTTTATCAAGACTAGCAAAAACGGATTCAATTAATCATGCAATTAGGGTTTAACAATCAATAGATTTTAGCAAGACTAGTAAAAAGATTTATTAATCACTCAATCAGTTTCAAGGCTGATTTTAGCAATACTATAATGTAGATTTCAAGCATGAATTTCAATGAATTAGTTTCAAGGCTGATTTTAGCAATACTAGAATATAGATTTCAAGCATGAATTTCAATGAATCAGTTTCAAGGCTGATTGGTATTTAGCATAAACCATGTGTAAATAATTTATCTAGTATCCGAATTTATCAAACCTCAAAAACATATAATCAGATCAATCAATTTAATCGAACTTAGCATACAATCTTAAACCTCAAGACATTAGATTTTATCATGAATCTATCAACCTAGCATACGGATTTTCAATTCTCAAAGACATCCAAATCAGATCAATATAACCTATCATACGGATTATTTAGGGTTTCTATTTAAAACAGATCAGATTACAAAGCTATCAATCCTAGCAGATGATATTAAACCTCAAGAATCATGCAATCAGATCATTCAGATTTTAAACAAGTAAACCTCAATCAATCTATCAACCTATCGGATTATATAAGCAAAGCAAGCTAGCAACCTATCGGATTCAATCAATGTTTTAACAGGCTGGTCGGTTTAAACAATTTTAAATCAGATGAACAATTAACCAAGCCAGATGTGAAAATAAATCTATCAATTTAACGGTCAAACAATTCTAGCAACATAGCATCAGATTCAATCAGATTTAAAACCTCAATGATCAAAACCGAAAACAGTTTTGATTTCAAAATATTCGATTAGAGTTTTAATATGTGATTTGATAATTATAGTATAATTAATTCTGATACCTATATTATTTAGGGTTTATAGATATAGGGTTAGGGTTTATCGGATTTTAACTTGTAAAAACCGATTTGGGGTTTTAATCATGTAGGAACATGATTTAGGGTTTGGGGTATCGAACTTTTAGAGCTTCGATTTACTCAATTAGGATTTTTGATCTATTACCCTATGGTTTTGATTCATAAAGATTAGGGTTTTAGGGTTTCATTCTTTATCAATCAATCCATGTTCGATTATGGGTTTTTAGGTTTTGAATTACCTTTTAACCTTAGATGATTGTTGAATCGGACCACCAAAGGAGTTGAGCCGCGAGCTGGACACGAACGGGACACGAGCTGTCTGATGCTGTCGCGAACGAGGAAGAGGTCGCGTGCTAGAGCTGCTCTCGGGTCACGAACGTCTGGGCTAGGATCAGGAACGCCTTTGGCTGAAGCTGATCGGGGACGCGAGCTGGAACAGATGCGGGAACAAGAGACGCGATCGGAGTTTAGGGTTCGTCGGATCGTCGGCTAGGGTTAGGGTTTTAGGGTTTTTCGATTTGGGTATTAGCTTAGGGATTTAGAGTTTCGTGCTGATAACGTGTTATAAAAGTAATGGAAAAGTCTATCTTTATTCATAACATAGAGGTTCTTTATTTAGGAGATTACACCGTCATAGATAAATGGAAAGATTACAAATCATAATCTCTTGGTTATGAGCCATCCACAATCTGGTTCATAACAATATAATCATAATAAAAACTTTTATAAATATTTTTATTTTGAATTTGAGTGTTTTTAAATGATTAAGATATTTAAATAATATAAATATTATTTACATATCACATTTTAAATTACGATAAATTTTGATAATTTATTAAAAAATATTAATATAAATTATTTTAATTGATATAAAATAATAATTTTATATATACAACACATATTTCATATTTTTTTTTTAAATATCTACAGCCTACAGCTTACAGCTACAACAAATTTTATTACAGCAAAAGTCTCTGGAGAAAAAATCTACAGTAACAACTTTACAGCTACAAACGATTTATCTACAGCTAAACATCTACAATTAAATTTTTAAAGCCACAGTCGAACCAATCTATCACCAGGGTGAAAGAAAACTATGAACATTTCAACGTAATTTGCGACACTTGCATTTAGTTTTGACTCTTGAGTCTTAACGTCGTCCCCTTCTAGAATCTAAATGATCAAGAAACCAAATCAAAGCAGCATGTTATTCACGTAATGGGTATTTGAACCGCGCTATGTTTTCTGTAAAGAATGTACTGTCTGAGACAGAAATGAATCAAACAGATTTTAAACTAACGGACCCTTTTTTTTTTTTTTGGCAACAAACAGCTATTATATTACTCAAAATTGAAGTGGTCTGGGTAAACAGACCGGAATAGAATAACCAATAAAGCACAAAGATCTATGAAAAGAACGAGCATTCCTAACTAGCGAGTCAGCAATTCCATTTTGCACCCTTGGGAAGTATTCAATTTTGAAGTCCGGAAAACACATCTTGAGAAGTTGAATGATCTCCAGCTCGGTTGAGAAATTTGGCCATACTTGTGGATCCGATACCATTGCAATTAGGTCCTTGCAATCCGTCCCGTTATGCTCAGGTTCGATCTTAATGAAGACCTCAATAGCGTTATGCTCAACAGACCTTACGACTTTAATAACTGGATGGTTGTGTTGGAACGTTGGGAACCTATCATCTCTCAAACCTTTCCTTCAAAAATCTCCTTCTGGATTACACTCAGAGGACTTCCACTCCACTTCTGGCATGAGAAAATGGTAAGTAAAGTTGGAAGGGACATGGGCGAACTCGAAGATTATGAATTCACAAAAACCTCTCCACGTGTGCGAGTCCTAATGGACGCTCACGCCCCCTGTTGAAGGAATCCATAGTTAATTTTCCCACTGGTGAGGAAATACCCATAACCTTTGAATATGAAAAGCTGGCTAACCATTGCTCCTACTGCAACAAGCTCACTCATGCATCTCGCTTCTGCGACAAGAATCCTCGCCCCACACTAATGGTCTCTCAATCACATGGCGTAGAAGATGGTATGACATCTCTAGATCCTGTGAGTCGACGGTACTCCTCACAGGAAGAGATGAACCGTTACCCACACCTGAGACCCCCACCTTCACGAGGAGAACACACACGCAAGGTAGAACCATTTACTCAAAGGTTGGACAGGCACGACAGACCCTGCGGAGACAGAATCACGTCTACTGTGTCGCTAGTGCGACCTCTCAGAAATAAAATCTCGCCCGCTGTGAATCTACACACCTCCCCTTGTCGTACGGAGGTTGACAACAGTAAGAAATCTAACCCCTCCCAGTATGAATGGAGGGTTCGGGAACGCCCTCGCTCACCACTGAACCCCACAGAGGGACAAGATCATGTTGCGAGATCTCCTTCCACGCCTGCACCCCCCCCCCCCCCCCCCCTTAGGATGCAACCTTCATGATTGTGACTTCCCTGGACCAATAGCGATCCCAACAACTTAAGAAGTCCTGAGCGAATTACGTGAGGTTACGGTCTAATACATCAATTGCGCGGACCCAACTGAGAATGGAGCTCGAAGACTCAGAGTTCTCCAAAGAGAAACACGTGTTATTGCAGCAGTTACTGCAGCGACTGATTAGGCTAGCAACGCTATGCAGATCCCACCTGTTGGGGAAAAATATTTCATGAAAAGATTACTCTAGCTTCCGTCTTCCAGGTCCCTGCCCCCAGGTCTGGGTCTTGCCTCCAGTCACGGGTCCCTGTCCCCGAGTCTGGGACCTTCCTCCTTCTTCCAGACCAAGTGATTTCTCCTGCCTTAAGATAAATGAAAATCTTCCATGTATCAGGTAACCAGCTTGGAGAAGAAGGAATCTTCCTAAATCCAAGAGAAAGAAGAAGTATTCCAATATGATAAGCCGCCCTTGAGAAGAATGAAAATATTCTATTATCTAAGGATATATGGAATATTTCCAAACCCTAAGAGAAAGGCACGACTTCCACTATAAAGATAGGTTTCTAAACCTAAAGAAGGGGAAACAACGTCCATCAATGAGAGAGACCACATTCCATCTATGAGAGAAAACATCCAGCTCCAGAGCCCACGAATTCGACAGCCGCCAAGGCTATATTTCACCCCGAGAAGACCTTCTCCTATGAGAGGTCTATGACAGGCTGATCCCGGCGATTACTACCATGAAGATGACGTCCTATGCTCTCTGCAGCATGCCTACAACTCCACATACTGGCCCAGGCCACGATCTCCAGATCACCGACAGGGACACTTCATGCTCATCAAAGCATATCGAAGCTCCATGCTCCCTGCAGCATATCGACTACTCCACCATCTGTTCCGGCCATGCGCTCCCTAGAACATATGGTTCCTATCACCACAGAGCCCCGTGCTCCCAAGGCTATGTGCCCATTAGGCCATATGCCCACTAGAGCCCCGTGCTCTCTAGGCCACGTGCCTCCATTAGGCCACGCCCCTCCATCAGGCTACGTGCCTCCATCAGGCTACGCGCCCATCTAGGCTCCGTGTCTCCATATACATGAACTACGAACGGCTTGATCCTTCCCTGAAGGGTACGTAGGCAATCCCCCCTAAAGGATGCAGCTATAAATCCCAAACACCTTCCATGGTTCCTCAAGGACCGCCCTCTGATAGGCGGGACCATCAACTGCAGATCCAGAAGACCCTGTGGCCTTCACCATGGATAGGCAGTCCCTGCCTAACGATCAATCTCCCCGGCGGCTACTAAGACACCGACGACATATACTGGTCCATACCCATATGGCAGTATCCTAAGAGCAAGACCTCCGGGTTCATCAACCACCTAAGCGGGAGAAAGCACTACGACAACCAGTCTCTTCCCTCCAATCAGTCCATAGAATGAGCACGGATCGCTTGTACACAAAAATCCCCTAACAGTTTGGCGCTAGAAGGAGGGGCAGTCATATACTACGTGACGATGTGATAGGTAGGAGGAACATTACATGTATCCTCTCGAAAGTCTCTTAACCCCATCCACCTGGGGGCAAGGAACGACTTACTCTCTTCAGATCTAAAGTTCGCACAGCTGGGATCCCAGAACACTCCTTTAAGGGAGTATAACACCATGCTAACGGTTGTAGCATAATTCGACGCAAGAACTAGCACTGGGTACCTGCAGGTTCAAGGTTCCAACTTGGAATCCCTCCTCAACCGCATTTGGTTTCACCGGTTCCAGGTCTCAACCACGAGTCAGACCTCTACAGTCTTTGGTTCCTGCTGGCTCCAGCTCTAATCTACTAGTATGACCTTTACAGTCTCTGGTCCCGGCATACTCCCGGTCCCAGCCTGGAATCGCCCTTCAATAACATTTGGTTCCCCCCGGTTCCAAGTCTCAACCTCAAAGCCAGCCTCCACATTCCTTGGATCCAGCTGGTCCTGGGTCTTAACTATATGTCACACCTCTACAAAAGTCGGATTCAATATTCCCAACCAGGGGCAGTCATCACAAACATCAAGATCAGTGGATAGTCCGCTAGAATCAATCTAGCAAGCCCCAGACGCCACCAATGCGTCCAGGCTCATAACTCCATAGGAGAAAGATGAAGGGCTCTGAAGCAGCACACAACATCTTTCGGCCGGGTTCACAGCTTTGATAAGTTACATAACCAGGGGAGTCAAAAGAAGAGATCCTAGGAACACAGTATGCACACTAGGCAACCACTAAGAGGTAACTGGAGAACCACCTTTCTCTTCAGGTTCTAGAATCTAAGTGGTAGTGGAATTCTATATAAGCCTGATAGCTAGGTGGATAGAACACCTTTGAGTACTCGTCAAGTTCCGTTGGAGTTGTTCCACAAAAGGAACCCTGCCCAAGCGCCGGGAACACTGCTGCTCCACCTCCTGCAAAGGAGCCAGAGAAAATGCTAAACTCTACATCAAGGGATGCTGGTCTTTATATCCTCAACTCATTTGAAGCAAATGGGAGTAAAAGGAGCCGGAGAACACTTGTTCCCGCTACTGTTCATCCAAAAGAAAAAAACCAAACCTCTGGGTTCCAGATCCCAGCTTCCAGGTTCCAGATCCCAGCTTCCAGGTTTCGGGTTCCAGCTTCCAGATTCCAGATCCCAGCTTCCAGATTCCGGATCTTAGGCTGTTCACATTATAAGGTGGTCAAACCCAATGACCCCACGAAATAGCAAGCACTGACCACCTTACTACGCTTTCCTGGCAATGTACCCTGATATACCTCTAAAGGAAGCTAAGGCGACGTGCTTCTCAAGATTTCCAAGGCTACGGGCCTCTACACATTTCCAAGGGAAGACACGACCGCGGGGAAACCAGGGGAAAATGAGCTAAGCGCTAACCGAACATGCATTAACAAATCCCATCAACATGCACGTGGCGAAGGAGATTCAAGACAAGGCAACGAGTCATCAAATAACGTCCAGAAAATGCTGGGAATGGCTCACCCAAGTGGGGGCAGAGAACGGCTTGGACGCATCATTAAATGACATCATAAAACGCTGAGAGTGGCTCACCTAAGCCGGAGCAGAGAGCAGCCAGAACGAGTCATTGAAAAACGCTTACAAAAGGAGAATACACCAACCCCTGACAACGGATTTCGACTTCAGAACCAGATCAATTCCTACCTCTGGGTCAATTTGGGCTCGGGGTCTTGTGGGAACCGAAATTCGCACTGTCGATTTCTGTTTAAATTAGGAAAGTAGGAGAACCCTAGTTTCCCAGAGGTCCCGGATATCTGCTAATACCACACGCTAAGCAATCAGAACACGAGACAACAATGATAAATTATATGAAATCGTAAAAAGAGAGTAAAGAGAAGTCTTATTCCGAATTTGCGTAAGAGCGTTTACAACAAGGTATAAGCCTGGGCTCGAGAGCTGTCTAGTTCTAACAACCCTAAGACGGCTAAACCTAATTGAGTCGCAACTCGAATAACAAAAACAGAAAGTTGCCTAATTGCCCTAAGTCCTAAGTTTGCTCTGAAAAATGTCCTCCCATGCCTCTCGCCTAGGACTCCTTATATACTGGCTCCTAGGTCGGTTTACGCTTTTCCTCTTCTGCCCTTAAGCCGCCATAGCATAAAAATGGAGATATTCCATTTTTTTCCGATCTTCGTAATTATCTTCAAAATTTCGTATTTATCCGCGGAAACTTGACATTTATCTTTCCTTACGAACCAAGCGTAAACCGTCATGCGGCTTACGGGCTGTTGGTTAAGAAATCGTAAGTTGGGCCTCGAGTCATGTCTTAGGTCCCTTTGGGCCGTCTTCTGACTAGAAGCGTTTATTACGGCTTATTTCGATAAAAGTGAACTTTCCGCGGTTCTTACCGTAAAGTTTGATTGATGACTTAGAATGGCGGGAAACATGATATGGGTTCGCTACGCTCTTCGGGAGATAGCATTGAAGGGTAGACGAGAATGCATGGACTAATGTCGTATCGATGTTTCAGAAGAGCTCGGTCGCTACGTAGCGACCGAGCGGAACACGTGTTTGGTCGGTGCGTAGCGACCCTTTCCGAGCTCTTGTCCGATGTCTCGTGTTTCGTCTGCAAAGCTTTTCGTAAGGAGGAATCTGGTCCGAAAAAGTATTTGTCGAAGAAGGTTTTTTCGTTTTCTTCTTCGGACGTTCGTGAATGTTAACTTTGTCGTAACCGTTTTTGACCCCAACAGTTAGCCCCCCAGCTCGTTAGAGTCAAGAATCTAGCGCGCGGTTTGACGATTTTAGAAAAGTTAGGCGTAATGAACGAAGTTTACTTCAAGCTCCGCGGAAGAGAATTCTCGAGAAAGTGTTTATTAAAAAAATATAAAATTCCGAGCCCATACTTCTATAAGTAGTGAGCTCTTGTCATTCATTTTCTTCACACCTTCCCTTCTTCAAACCTCCAAAACCTCTCTCCAAATCTTTTGCCTTTAACATGTCTTCTTCCCATGGTGACAAGAGAAATTCCGATGTCGAGATGGGCGAGGCCACCTCTCCGGCTCCAATTCCGACTTCTTCGGTCGAAGCGCCGGCTTGCATTGCCGACCATCTCTCCTTTCGAGAGAGACTAGTTCGTCGCCAAGCTGAGAAAGAACAGGTTCGAGCCGGCACCGAGTTCCTGTCATCTTCTGCACTGGCCATTGCTCTGGGTCATGGGACCGAGGTCGTAACTCCGCGAGATACGGGAACTCTTGCAGGCTCGGTCGTTCGGGATGCTTAGGCTTTACCTGCTGGATCGTCCACGACTCCGATTCTCGTCGAAGATAAGGAGATGGCTGCTGACTCTATGCCTCCTCCTCCGGCCAGGAAAGAAATCGTTCTTGCGCTGCGCGCTCCTAGTGTTGTTCCGGTTGCTCAGCCTAAGGGCCAGAAGAGGAAGTTTACCAAGGGCGGTGACGGGGAATCTTCGCAGCAAGGAGACTCGAGCATAGCGTCGGAGCTTCGCGGAAAGGTTTGTCGCTCGCTTACTCTCTTGATTGTTACATATTTCTCTGAAAGACAACGGATCCTCTAATTTTCTTCTCGTTTCGTAGTTCATGTCGTTGATCGACGGGATGATCAGCGAGTGCGGTTCTGAGACCAGTCGTCTCGCCGGAGAGTTGTTGGAGCTGCAGGGTAGATGGTCTGAAACTGAGGCCATGCTGACGGCTGTCAAGGATTCTCACTCAGTGAAAGTGTCGAAACTCGAGGTCGCGATAAGGGAGCTCGAGAGGGACCTCAGGAAGACGGCGAGTTCATTGCTTAAGGAGAAGAAAGCCAGGAAGGCCAAATCTTCGGAGGTGCGTCGTCTTCAGTGTCAGATCGAGGGCGATGCAGGGTTAGCATGCGGCGGGATTCGAGAGACCAAGGACGCTCTTCGTTCTGAGTTTCAGGCTCGCTTGGCGAAGATCTCATCCTTTCTGGGCTTCCTCGAGTGCATCCGGAATAGGGATTTAGCCTTGGCGACAATTGAGGGCGGGATGGCCGTGGTTCAGTCGTTCCAGAGTGAGACTCCTCCGACCTTAGAGGCCGAAGAGGCCCGACTGTCCGGCTGCAAGGGAGATTTGTCAGTCGTGGATGGAGATTTTGATCTCATCCTAGATGACCTGAAATCTGTGGGAACCAAAATTCGCACTGTCGTTTTCCGTTTAAATTAGGAAAGTTAGGAAAACCCTAATTTCCCAGAGATCCCGGATATCTGTTAAACCACACGCCAAGCAATCAGATTACGCGATTAAAGACCAAAAGAAATAAGAAATCGTAAAAGAGAGCAAAAGGAGTTTTATTCCGAATCCGCGTATGAGCGTTACAACAAGGTAGAAGCCTTGGCTACGAGAGCTGTGGCGAGATTCCTAGTTCTAACAACCTAAGACTGCAAAACCTAGTTGAGTCGCAGCTCGAAATAACAAAAACGGAAAGTTGCCTAATTGCTCTAAGTGCTAAGTTTGCTCTGAAAAAAGTCTTTTTTCTCATGCCTCTCGCCTAGGACTCCTTATATACTGGCTCCAAGGTCGGTTTACGCTTTTCCCCTTCTGCCCTTAAGCCGCCAAAGCATTGAAATGGAGATATTCCATTTTTTCTGATCTTCGTAATTATCTTCAAAATTTCGTGTTTATCCGCGGAAACTTGACATTTATCTTTCTTTGCGAACCAAGCGTAAACCGTCATGCGGCTTACGGGGTGTTGGTTAAGAAATCGTAAGTTGGGCTTCAAGTCAAGTCTTAGGTCCCTTTGGGCCGTCTTCCGACTCGAAGCGTTTGTTACGACTTCTTTCGATAAAGAACGAACTTTCCGCGTTTTTACGGTTAAGTTTGATCGATAACTTAGAATGGCGGAGAATCGTGAAATGGGGTCGCTACGGTCTTAGGGAGATAGCATCGAAGGGTAGACGAGAACGCATTGACTAATGTCGTATCGATGTTTCGGAAGAGCTCGGTCGCTACGTAGCGACCGAACTTTGGTTCGAGCTCGGTCGCTACGTAGCAACCGAGCGATTGCTCGGTCACTACGTAGCGACCGAGCTTTGGCTCGAGCAAGGTCGCTACGTAGCGACCGAGCTTTGGCTCGAGCCCGGTCGCTACGTAGCGACCGAGTGATTACTCAGTCGCTACGTAGCGACCGAGCGAGCGCTTGGTCGCTACTTAGCGACCAAGCGGAATGGACGTTCGGTCGCTATGTAGCGACTGAGCCTTGGCTCGAACTCGGACGCTACGTAGCGACCGAGTGGAGCACGTGTTCGGTCGCTGCGTAACGATCCTTTTCGGGCTTTTGTCCGCTGACTCGCGTTTCCTTCATAAAGCTTTTCGTAGAGAAGAATCTATTTCGAAAAAGTATTTGTCGAAAAAGTTTCCTACGTTTTTCTTCTTCGGGAATATGGACGTTAACTTCGTCGTAACCGTTTTTGACCCCAACAGACTTTCAGACATTTATTCCGTCGTGACCGATTTTGACCCCAACAGTTAGCCCCATAGCTCGTTAGAACCATGAGCTTCTAGCGTGAGGTTTTAGCGAGTGGCTTGGCAAGTTAGGTGAGTTAGGCGGAATTAATGGTCGAAAAGGTTCGTGGTAAGTGGTCTTCTCGCACTTCTAAGAGTAGAACGCGATAAGATTGGGGCTGCGCCTTATGACGGCTGCCTACGTACCCTTGTTGAAGGGATCAAGCCTTTCATAGTTCGTCTTGGAGTTAAGGTTCTTATGACTTGTTTTCCCGCGAGACCTTTACGGTCTAGTTTTTATGTAGCGGTTATCAGGCGTGTTACTGTCGATGGCGTTTTATATGGGTGTAGAAGGAAGACTACGAGTTGTCATCTCGTAATCTAACTCTGTGTGAACTGCTATATCCGTGATCTGTTTCGAGAGTTTTCCGCAGTGTGTAAATCTTGCGGGATTTCTGAAGACGCTTGAATATTGGCAAAGAGACAAATTTTGGGATCTCGTATCAAGGTTTTTGATACTATGCCTAGCGATGTTAGAGACCAGTGCGCTGGGTTTAGGGCAAGACCTAGGTTTACTCCTGGGTTTAGAGGGTGCGATGACTAATTCGACTTACGTATCCCGTTTCAGTTTCATCCTGATTCCATACCGATTTAAAGTCCGCGATAGGTTCTCGGCTTATACGACTTGTATGGTTGGAACCGAGCATCTCTCCAAGGACAATTTTTAAGCCTCCTGGAAGTGCTGACCAAAAATTTTGGGTTTCTTTTATAGCGCTATTATCCTTGTGTCAGATGTACGAGTGTCATCTCCACGAGATGGCTAAGTCTGTTTAGGACGTTAAGAGTTCGTTGTGATCAGCAACAAACTTAATGGTAAAAAGTACCGTTTCAAGTCTTCGCGAAGGATATGTTTTGAGAAGATGTTAGGGCGTACGACTGTCTGGTCTTCCAAGAAAGTGTTTTTATCGAGGAAGGAAATTTCGTCGAAGAACGAATCTTCAGGCGTCTGCGACGTCTCGCGAGGCTGAAGATTTGTTATTCTTTCGTATGCCGCGTTTCTTGCTTGAAATGTTCGCGGGCTTGAAGATTTTTTGCGATGTTGCAAGGGTTTAGTCTAAGCCCTGCGTTTGAGAAACGTTCTTGTTTGACTACGGATGTTCGCAGCCAAAATTGTTGTTCCTGTTTGGATGCTAATAATTTGATTAGCGATCGAGGAATTAGGACTGAGGTGTCGCGTAAATTTTTTTATGGGAAGAAGCGTTTTCCTTCATAGTGCTTTGTGAAGTGTTGGCTTTCCGAGATCTATTTAGTGCATTTTTTAGGATGTTTCGTATAGCTCTAGAAGCTTTGTTACGGATTTTTCCTTACATGCCGCGTATTATGGGTAAAACATTGCGGGCTTAAAGTGAATTGTGGAGCGTATTGAACTCGGTCAATTTTCAAAAAGTTTAGATCCTCCTTTAACCATTTGGTTGTTAGGACTGAGTTTCGTTACGAAGAATTTATCATATGACTTCCGACTGTAGGCTATACGATAATTATTCTCTTAATAGTCACACGACGTTTTTAGACAAATCGTAGATTGTCGTTTAGCCGTTAAGTGATGGAGCTATGGTTTCTCAAATAGTTTGGCTTGGCGTGAGGGATGTGTTCACTCAGATAGCCAAGGATGTTGTAGGTCAAAGATTAGACCATGGTACTTTAACATTTAAGGTCATGTTAGTTTACGATTGTCCTTAAAGGGGATGGCAAATATTGGTTTGGACCTTTAGTGGAAGGCGTAATTGACCGAGGGCCAAAGAGCGCTTGTTGAGATTGATAGGCCAAGTTTGCCGGGGTTATCCATGCTAATATGGCCGATAGTCGTAGAAAACGATTTTCCGCTCTAGGTTTCAGTTATACGACGAATATTTCGTATAATACATAACCAGTGTGGAGTCAGTGGCGGGACGACTGCCTTCTCGGATGTGACCGAGGGAAAAGAAAAGCATAAGCCAGCGAGCCGCATGGTTGTTCATAAACCCTGTTATGTTAACTTTAGAAAGTTTCTTCGTAAGACTTGGTCTGATTGTACGAAGAATTTTTCGCGTAAGTAATGAGTACCTGTTTTACGAAGGTTGTAGATCGGTCATATGTAAACATATGTTAAATTAGCGTTATTTCTGTGAGTTTCACGAGAAACATTTCTGCTGTGATTCCGATCCTAGGTGAAAGTTGCTTGGAGTTACTCATGGAGTGTTACCGAAGTTTATTTCATTACGATCTAGTCGCAGAACGTTTTTCATAGGTTTTATGAAAGGATTCTCATGACACATTCATTTCTGGAACGAATTGGTCGACCAGAGGTGGATCTAGCCACCATCGGGAGGAAAGCGTCTCTTTGTGCACGATGCTACATCTATTCTCGAGTTTCTTCGTCACAAATGTTTTCGATGCTTTTCCGTGACTCACTTGGTACAACGGAAACTGAAAGAAATGCTTTGGTGATTGAAGATTTCTCGTAGAAATTTTTAAACGAAACTGGCTTTCTAAAACTGGAAAGGGCTTCAATACTTTGGCTAATCGTCGAGTTTCAGTCTGATATTGGTATATGTTTTCTGTACGCATGATTGCGACAAGAAATGATGTATAGTCTTTGAGATTATGTTCATGATCGTCTGGATATGTTGCTAGCGTTTAGACGAATTTTAGATTGTCGTTTGCCTATTTGAGACGATTTGCAAAAGTTTTTGAAGTTTGGGAGTATACGAGTATAGTATACGTACCTACTCCCCTTTTTTTTTTTTTACGAAAGAAAACAGTTGAACCGATACTTTGAAGGGTTGTGTACGTTTCTTCTTCTAAGGTTTGAAATGATCAATAATCCTGGACGATTTAAGGACGACGGTTGGACTGTGATTTGGTTTGTTTCCACTTTGACGACTTGGAATATGTCGGTTCTGAGAAAATTGCTAGAAACGAATCGGTTTTAAAACGCCGTTCATGTCTCTAGTTTTTTCTCTCTTTAGATAGCGAGCTTGATATGCGTGGCGATCGTTTCTCGATTTTCGGAGAGTTTAGATCGGTTTGGAAGATCTGGCTGAACAGTCATGGAACGATATATCGAGACAAGAAAAATCGCCTAAGACTTAGTTCGCTAGACTATCCACCTAGGTTTTACGTTCCCTAAAGTTCTATGGCAGTCTCAAAGGCGTTTTTATTTCTTAGTAATTTCCGACGAAAATTCCAAGTCTGATTTCAAAAATTTCAAGTCGGAAATACCTTAGTCTCTCGACGACGCAGTTTTGTCTCTTCTCAGTTTTGCTTGCTTATTTCCCCTTCCTCTTCTCGTGTATGTTCGTCATTTTCGATATTGGTCTTTATCCTTTAAACTTGACATTTATCTTCCGAACTTGGCTGTTATCTTCTCCTTAGATACGACGTCAATTTTAATAAAAAGGTTCAACGTAATCGTATAGTTGAGGCGGCTAAGGTGTTAAGTTAACCGTTGCCGTTTTATACGATTAATCTGAATCCAAGCGAGAAAACAAGTCTTTGCGGGCTTTTTTTTTTTCGTAAAGTTTCAATGGTAACTCCAATCAAGACAGAAAAAGAGATGTTTCGATCGAGATTTTAAGGAGAACACAAAGATGGAGGTAAGGGCGAGTAGGAGCAAGCGAAGGAGTTTAGACGAGTCTTACTTGTTTTTGTCGTAAAATCTCAACGGAAACTCCGATTGAGACGAAACGAAAAGCGTTTCGATGAGGATTCAAAAGAGAACCTAAAGGAGGACCTTTCTGAGGTCTGACAGGTCGCTATGTAGCGAGTGAAGGTCTGACAGGTCGCTACGTAGCGAGTGGAAGCAAGCCAAGAAGATTCCTACTTGTTTTCGTCGTAAAATCTCAACGGAAACTCCGATTGAGACGAAACGAAAAGCGTTTCGATGAGGATTCAAAAGAGAACCTAAAGGAGGACCTTTCTGAGGCCTGACAGGTCGCTACGTAGCGAGTGAAGGTCTGACAGGTCGCTACGTAGCGAGTGGAAGCAAGCCAAGAAGAGTCCTGCTTGTTTTCGTCGTAAAATCTCAACGGAAACTCCGATTGAAACGAAACCAAAAGCGTTTCGATGAGGATTCAAAAGAGAACCTAAAGGAGGACCTCTATGAGGCCTGACAGGTCGCTATGTAGCGAGTGAAGGTCTGACAGGTCGCTACGTAGCGAGTGGAAGCAACCCAAGAAGAGTCCTACTTGTTTCCGTCGTAAAATCTCAACGGAAACTCCGATTGAGACGAAACGAAAAGAATTTCGATGAGGATTCAAAAGAGACCTTTCTCAGGCCTGACAGGTCGCTATGTAGCGAGTGAAGGTCTGACAGGTCGCTACGTAGCGAGTGGAAGCAAGGCAAGAAGAGTCCTACTTGTTTTCGTCGTAAAATCTCAACGGAAACTTTGATTGAGACGAAACGAAAAGCGTTTCGATGAGGATTCAAACGAGAACCTAAAGGAGGACCTTTCTGAGGCCTGACAGGTCGCTATGTAGCGAGTGAAGATCTGACAGGTCGCTACATAGCGAGTGGAAGCAAGCCAAGAAGAGTCCTACTTGTTTTCGGCGTAAAATCTCAACGGAAACTCCGATTGAGACGAAACGAAAAGCGTTTTGATGAGGATTCAAACGAGAACCTAAAGGAGGACCTTTCTGAGGCCTGACAGGTCTCTATGTAGCGAGTGAAGGTCTGACAGGTCGCTACGTAGCGAGTGGAAGCAAGCCAAGAAGAGTCCTACTTGTTTTCGTCGTAAAATCTCAACGGAAACTCCGATTGAGACGAAACGAAAAGCGTTTGGATGAGGATTCAAGCGAGAACCTAAAGGAGGACCTTTCTGAGGCCTGACAGGTCGCTATGTAGCGAGTGAAGAGTTGGCTTGAGCTCGGTCGCTACGTAGCGACCGAGCCGTGTGCGTGCTCGGTCGCTACTTAGCGACCGAGCTGTGTGCGTGCTCGGTCGCTACGGAGCGACCGAGCTGTGTGCGTGATCAGTCGCTACGTAGCGAACAAACTGTGTGCGTGCTCGGTCGCTACGTAGCGACCGAGCTGTGTACGTTCTCGGTCGCTACGTAGCGACCGAGCTGTGTGCGTGCTCGGTCGCTACGTAGCGACCGAGCCTTGTGCGTGCTCGGTCGCTACGTAGCGATCGAGCCTTGTGCGTGCTCGGTCGCTACGTAGCGACCGAGCTTGGCTAGAGCTCGATCGCTACGTAGCGACCGAGCTGTGTAATCGATTTGCTGCGCTTCCTTTTTGCGCGATTAACCTAGGGGTTTTCTGCGTTTTTTGAGAGAACAAGTTTTACCTTCCGAAAAGATTTCGGAAAACGTGTTCTGGTAAAACCCTTATGCATTGAAACTTCTTTAGCTCGGAAATGAGCCAAACTTACGGGATTTTGATAAAATTTATCATTTTCCTTTATGTTTAGACAGGGAAATCGCAAGCTCGTCTCGTAGCACTTCCTGTTGGCGAAAAGTCGCGGCTAGGTTTTTTTCTTTGATTTTTTTTGTAGGCATTATGGCGTTTGCATAATCGTTGGCCATATGCGCAGTAGGGGCTGGGGTTGTCTTACCAGCGTTGTTGCGAACTGCGATTTTGTCTTTCGTGTTTCCATACATTGTTTTGATCAAGCGTTTTGTGGCTGAGAGTTAGATTTATCCGTACCTCCCCTCCTTCTAGCGCCAAACTGTGGAAACCGAAATTCGCACTGTCGATTTCCGTTTAAATTAGGAAAGTTAGGAAAACCCTAATTTCCCAGAGGTCCCGAATATCTATTAAACCACACGCCAAGCAATCAGAACACACGATTAAAGACCAAAAGAAATAAGAAATCATAAAAGAGGGCAAAATGAGTTTTATTCCGAATCCGCGTATGAGCGTTACAACAAGGTAGAAGCCTTGACTACGAGAGCTGTCGGCGAGATTACTAGTTCTAACAACCTAAGACTGCAAAACCTAGTTGAGTCGCAGCTCGAAATAACAAAAACAGAAAGTTGCCTAATTGCTCTAAGTGCTAAGTTTGCTCTGAAAAAAGTCTTTTTCTCATGCCTCTCGCCTAGGACTCCTGATATACTGGCTCCAAGGTCCGTTTACGCTTTTCCCCTTCTGCCCTTAAGCCGCCATAGCATAAAAATGGAGATATTCCATTTTTTCCGATATTCGCAATTATCTTCAAAATTTCGTATTTATCCGCGGAAACTTGACATTTATCTTTCCTTGCGAACCAAGCGTAAACCGTCATGCGGCTTACGGGCTGTTGGCTAAGAAATCATATGTTGGGCCTCGAGTCATGTCTTAGGTCCCTTTGGGCTGTCTTCCGACTCGAAGCGTTTATTACAGCTTCTTTCGATAAAGAACGAACTTTCCGCGGTTTTTACGGTAAAGTTTGATCGATAACTTAGAATGGCGGGGAATCGTGAAATGGGTTTGCTACGGTCTTCGGGAGATAGCATCGAAGGGTAGACGAGAACGCATGGACTAATGTCGTATCGACGTTTCAGAAGAGCTCGGTCGCTACGTAGCGACCGAGCGGAATGGACGTTTGGTCGCTACGTAGTGACCGAGCCTTGGCTCGAACTCGGTCGCTACGTGGCAACCGAGCGGAGCACGTGTTCGGTCACTGCGTAACGATCCTTTTCGGGCTCTTGTCCGATGACTCGCGTTTCCTCCGCAAAGCTTTTCGTAAAGAAGAATCTATTTAGAAAAAGTATTTGTCGAAGAAGGTTTCTACGTTTTTCTTCTTCGACCCCAACATTTCTTCCGACGTGTTCAGAAGGCCCAGAGGGGAAAGATCCGGTGCTCGGAGAAGGCGGAGGTGATGCGGCTCCAGGCTTGGACGAAGCGATGGGTGAAGAGGGAGCGTGAGTTCTGAGGATGACTTTGGTTAGATCTCTTGCGGGAGATTTTTTTTTATGTTTGATGTTTCGGCCTTAAATGGCTTCATTTCGTGTTTCGTTACTGGCCGTATGTGGCTTTGAATCCCTGCCGCTCTGCGGCTTTCTTTTTATGACAAGATGATCGAGTTGCATTTTTCATAAGCTTACGTATGGCGTGGAAGAAGGGTGATGAGTTGTCGTCTCATATCCTTCTTCGGTGTGAAATGTTTTGATCGAGATCTGTTTCGGGAGTTTTTCCGCGAGATATCGACTTCACGGGATATCTGAAGATGTCGAATATAAACATAGAGGCATGGTTTTTGGATATCGTATCTTTTGGATATCATGTCTTGAGATGTTAGAGACCAGTGCGCTGGGTTTAGGGCAAGACCTAGGTTTACTTTCGGTTTTAAGATTTTATGCGGTGACTAGCCGGCTATCGATTTATCTGTCGCGATTTTAACCTGATTTGTACCGATTTAAAGTCTGCGATAGGTTCTCGGCTTATACGACTTGTTAGATATGAATCGAGCATCTCTTCGGAGACAATTTTTAAGCCAACCGGAAGTGCTGGACCAAAATTTCAGGTTTCTTTTATAGCGCTATTATCCTTGTGTCGGATGTACAAGAGTCATCTTCGTGACATGGCTATGTATGTTTAGGACGTTCAAGAGCTCGATGTGATCAGCACCGAACTTGGCGTCAGATGCCGTCGTTTAGAGTTTTTTGCGCAAGATATGTGTTAAAATGTTGGTCATTGTTTGACGGAGTGTCCGTTTTCGTCGTTCGGAAGAAGTAACCCTCGAGGCATCTCTCGCGACGTCTCGCGATGCCAAAGGCTGCTTCTCCTAACGGCTGATTTATTTTCGAATATCGAAAATGTTTTGCGGATAAAAGACAATTTGCTTGGTTAAGATATATCGGAAACATCGAAGGCGTGGTCGGATGTTTCTGAGTTTGAGAGTATACGAGTATATGTTTCCACTCCCCCCCCTTTTAATGAGGGGGGACAGCTGAATTTGCCTTTCGACAAACTGCCTACATACTCCTTATGGAGATCAAGCCGTCTCGTAGTTTGGTCATTGTGAGTTGGTTTGTTTAGTGATAGTATTTTTTGAGATGCATCGCGTTCCAGGTCCTTGGAATTTTTATGCCTTGCATGTTGGCTATTTCGTAGGAGCCCGGTCGGACGACTTTTTCGATTTTATAGGGTCCTTCCCAGTTTGCTCCGAGTTTTACCGCGTTTCGTTCAGCGGTGTTTTGGAAGACTTTGCGAAGGACCAGATCTCCCTGATTAAATCTGCGATTCCGTACGTTGGAATTGTAGTACTTTGCGGCTGCGTGTTGGTAATTTTGGATTCAGATGAGCGCTCGATCTCGGCGCTCGTTAATGAGATCGAGATTGTCGAGGAGCATTGAGTTGTTGAGCTCCTCTCGTTCGGGAAGCAATCTTCTTCGAACACAGGGGAACTCTACTTCAGCGGGAATCATGCATTCCGTTCCGTACACCAGAGCGAAAGGGGTTTCTCCTGTTGCTCGCCTTGGGGTGGTACGATGGGACCAGAGGACTCCCTCGAGTTCGTCGGCCCACCTGCCTTTTTTGGCCTCTAAGCATTTCTTCAGTCCGTCGAGAATGGTTTTATTAATCGTCTCATCTTGTCAGTTACACTGCGGATACCTGGGCGTCGACTTGTTAAGTAGTATCTTCCATTTTTCGCAGAATGCCTCAAACCGGGTGGAGATAAACTGAGATCCGTTATCGGTTACGATTTCGTAAGGAACTCCATGCGTACAGATGATGTTTCTCCATACGAAACTTTCGATTTGGACATCTTTTATACTCGCGTACGAATCTGCCTCTACCCATTTTGAAAAGAAATCGGTGAGGACTAAAAGGAAACGCTTTTGCTTTGAATTATGAAGGGGACCGACGATGTCCATGGCCCAGCGCATAAAAGGATAGGGCGATGTGATGGAGGAGAGAACTTCGACTGGTTGTCAGATGGTTGGAGCATGCCTCTGGCATTTTTCGCATTTTCTTGCGAACTTCTCGCAATCTCCGATCATCGTTAGCCAGTAGTATCCATGGCGCTTGATTTTCACTGCTAGTGATCTTCCACCGGAATGATTGCCGCAGGACCCAGAATGTACTTCTTCCATCATTTTTCTTGTTTTTCCCCCTTCCAGGCACGTCATGAGTGGTCCGGAGAATCTCCATTTGTAAATTTCGCCGTCCACTGTTACGTAGCGCGCGGCCTGTGTTCGGACTTTGCGGGCTTCCCATTTCTCGGAGGGCAGGTGTCCGTTGATTATGTAGTCTCGAATTGTCTGCAACCATGGGGTATCGCAGCCGTAATCAGATTGCTCCGACTATGGTCGTACCGTAACTTCTTCTTCTTCGTCATCTTGACCTTCTATGAGGTTGGCGGTGATTGGTCGATGCTCGGATGTTCGATGAACTCGACCGGAATTACCCTTTCTAGTCCTGGGTCAGAACTTGATGCTAAGGCCGCGAGAGCTTCTGCCTGGACGTTTTCGGAACGGGGAATTCGCGTAATGGCAAAACAGTCAAACTTTTGAGCTAGTTTTTGGACCAGTTTGAGGTACATGTCCATCCGTTCGTCCCTGGCTTCATACTCTCCGCTGAACTGACTTGCCACTAACTGGGAGTGGCAGTAAGCGTGGATGTTTCGTATCTTCAAGCCGTGAGCCAAACGCAGCCCTGCGACGAGTGCTTCGTATTCGGCTTCGTTGTTTGAGGCGTGGAATTCCAGCCTGAATGATTGCTCTAAGATCTCGTTCGTCGAAGATGTGAGGCGAATTCCGATGCCTGATCCCTGCTTGGACGAGGATCCGTCAACGTGAAGGAGCCAAGTGGAATTTGGTTCCTCGTTGGTTATGGTCTCTGTCGGTAGTTCGACCAAGAAGTCCGCAAGCACTTGTGACTTTGCGCTTGTTCTCGGTCGGTACTCGATATCGTACTCGCTCAATTCGACCGCCCATTTGGCCAACCTGCCCGATTGACTCGGGCTATGCAGAATCATCCGTAGGGGAAAAGTCGTGAGGACGACGATCATGTGGGATTGGAAATATGGTCTTAGCTTTTGGGCCGATGTTACGACCGCGCATGCTAATATTTCCATTAGCAGGTATCTAGATTCAGCATCCAGCAAGGTTTTGCTTATATAGAAAATAGGTTTCTGTTCGCCGCGTTCTTCCCTGATCAGCACGCCGCTCACAGCTGTTGCCGATACAGTGATGTACAAGAACAAAGGTTCCCCCTCCACGGGTTTTGCAAGGACTGGAGGGGAAGCTAAATACCGCTTCAGCTGTTGGAAAGCGTTTTCGAATTCTTCCGTCCATTCGAATTTTTTATTTTCCCGTAAGACATCGTAGAAGGGCAGGCACTTGTCTGTTGATCGTGAAATAAACCGGTTAAGTGCCGCGACTCTACCGGTCAGCCTTTGGACTTCCCGCTTATTCTTCGGTGAAGCCATCTCGATCAGTGCGTTGATCTGTTTTGGATTAGCTTCAATGCCGGGGAATGTGACTAGGTAGCCGAGGAATTCCCCTGATGCCACGACAAACCTACATTTTATCGGGTTGAGCTTCATGTTATGGGAATTTAACTGCACGAAACATTCCTCGAGATGTGATACGTGATCCTTTGCTTGGAGGGATTTGACGAGCATGTCATCGATATAAACCTCCATCGTTTTACCGATTTGTTTAGAGAACATACGGTTCACGAGTCGTTGGTAAGTTGCGCCAGCGTTTTTGAGGCCGAAGGGCATTACCCTGTAGCAATAGGTTCCGCGATCGGTAATGAACGCAGTCTTCTCGCGATCGTCAGGGTTCATCATAATTTGGTTGTAACCTGAGAAGGCGTCCATGAAAGACAGAAGTTCGTTTCCCGCCGTTGCTTCTACTAACCGATCGATATGTGGCAGAGGGAAACTATCTTTTGGACAGGCCTTGTTTAGGTCGGTAAAATCTACGCAAACTCGCCATTTTCCGTTTTTCTTTTGGACTACTACAGGGTTAGCGAGCCAGTCTGGATACCTCACTTCCGTTATTGACCCGACTTTAAGCAATTTTTTCGACCTCGTCGTTTACCGCGGAAGCCCGTTCAGGTCCTAGCTTCCGCCTTTTTTGTTTGATGGGTTTGAAGGTCGGATCGATATTTAATTCGTGAAACGTTATGTTAATGTCAATCCCTGGCATATCTTCCGCGGCCCATGCGAAAATATTGAGGTTCTTTTTTAGACAGGTTATGAGCTCTGTCCTCAAAGGCTCGCGGAGATTGGCTCCGATCTCGACGCATCGTTCCGGAGATGCTTCGTCGAGATAGACTGTGACCACAGGTTCGCAAGTTGGTTCGCGTTTTTCCTCTAGGGCCGTGATGTTACGAGACTGCCACAAGAGTTCAGCTGAATCTTGAATTCACGAATCCTGGTTGGAGACCTTTTTCTCCGTTTTTCTAGGAGTGGTCTCGAGGTCTGGTCTTTTTCATTTTTGTTCTGCGGCGTAACACACCTGCGATACTCTTGGGTTTCCCCATATTACCTCGACTCCGTTAGGGGTTGGAAACTTGAGGCAAAGATGGTACGTTGATGGGATGGCACGCATGGTGTTCAACCATGGCGTTCCCATGATAACGTTGTAAGATGCGGGACGGTCAACGACTAGAAACTCAGTGACTCTTGTCACGGTTCCGGCTTTGACTGCGAGATTAATCGACCCGTGGGCCATGTCGTTTCTCCCGAAAGACCCAGTAGTGGGCTAGGGTATTTCACGATTTCGGATTGATCGATCCCCATTTTCTCGAGAGTATCTTTGAAAATGATATCGGCCGAACTTCCGGTGTCGATTAGCACCCTAGCGACGTCGATATCTCGGATCGTCAGTTCGATAACCAAGAGATCGTTTCGAGGTTTGGCTCGATCGACCGTTGCTCCCCCCTTGAACGAGATGACGTTCGCGCACGTTGAGTCTTGCATATCGTTCCTGATCGTTGAGTGGCTTTTGCGGGTTAGATTGATCTGTACCCCCCTCCTTCTAGCGCCAAACTGTGGGAACCGAAATTCGCACTATCGATTTCCGTTTAAATTAGGAAAGTAGGAGAACAATAGTTTCCCAGAGGTCCCGGATATCTGCTAATACCACGCGCTAAGTAATCAGAACACGAGACAACAACGATAAATTATATGAAATCGTAAAAAAAGAGCAAAGAGAGGTCTTATTCCGAATTTGCGTATGAGCGTTTACAACAAGGTATGAGCCTGGGCTCGAGAGCTGTCGGCGAGATTCCTAGTTCTAACAACCCTAAGACGGCTAAACCTAATTGAGTCGCAGCTCGAATAACAAAAACGGAAAGTTGCCTAATTGCCCTAAGTGCTAAGTTTGCTCTGAAAAAAGTCCTCCCATGCCTCTCGCCTAGGACTCCTTATATACTGGCTCCTAGGTCGGTTTACGCTTTTCTTCTTCTGCCCTTAAGCCGCCATAGCATAAAAATGGAGATATTTCATTTTTTCGATCTTCGTAATTATCTTCAAAATTTCATATTTATCCGCGGAAACTTGACATTTATCTTTCCTTGCGAACCAAGCGTAAACCGTCATGCGGCTTATGGGCTGTTGGTTACGAAATCATAAGTTGGGCCTCGAGTCATGTCTTAGGTCCCTTTGGGCCATCTTTTGACTCAAAGCGTTTATTACGGCTTCTTTCGATAAAGAGTGATCATTCCGCGGTTTTTACCGTAAAGTTTGATCGATGACTTAGAATGGCGGGAAACATGAAATGGGTTCGCTACGGTCTTCGGGAGATAGCATCAAAGGGTAGACGAGAATGCATGGATTAATGTCGTATGGACGTTTCGGAAGAGCTCGGTCGCTACGTAGCGACCGAACTTTGGCTCGAGCTCGTTCGCTACGTAGCGGCCGAGCGGAACACGCGTTTGGTCGCTGCGTAGCGACCCTTTCCGAGCTCTTGTTCGATGTCTCGTGTTTCCTCCGCAAAGCTGTTCGTACGGAAGAATCTGTTCCGAAAAAGTATTTGTCGAAGAAGGTTTTTTTCGTTTTCTTCTTCGGACGTTCTTGAATGTTAACTTTGTCGTAACCGTTTTTGACCCCAACAGGTCTTAGAAGATCATTCAACCCTCGGGATGAAAGCCCAAGGATGGAGAACTGCTGTCACTACAAGATCCGAACATAAAGCCCTTCAGAAGATGATCTCCAGACGAGTCCAAAACCTGGGAATTTCCCCTAGACCCCTGTCTACCTCAGGAAAGCTGATCCTTCTCCAGGTTCAAACACAGCCCAGACCAAAGAAGAACTCGGAAAAAGGGAAGCAATGTCCTGTCCACGATAAGCATGCAGAGATGGAACTACTCTGGTTGGCCAAAGTACACATGTTTTCTCCCGACTTCACCCATGAAATCGAAAGATAAGGGGCAAACTATTGGGAGTAAATAATTTTGGAAAATACTACTCCTGCTTCCGAGCAGGACCCTGGTCTCCAGACACCCGCATGAAGAAGTTCCGACTTCGGCTCCGACTACGAAGCTCCGGCTCCAACCCCTGTTTCTATCCTTAACACCAGGTAAAAATGAAATGAAAAAACTCTTCAAACTCTTACACATGGAGCATCGTACGAAACATGCCAATCCCTGTAATAACGCAGAAGGCATAAGTACAAACGCAATGTACTGTATTCAAACTCAGAGTTTGTACAGGGAGCGACAATAGCAATGGGTATGAGACATAAGGTAGGAATGGGTCTGCGCAAGCCCGAGTATGCCGTCAATACTACCTAAAACCCATGTATAGCCTCAGGCATATCGGGGTCCTAAATGTGAAAAGTACCTGTATTAAAACGCTACGTGCTAAATAATACAGGGGACACAAGGCATAATCGCCAAAAAGTGCAAAAGTCCGGGAGCACCCTATAATATCCTGCTTCTCCAGACGTGGAAAGTAGCAAAGCCTGGAACTTGGGTTTTCACCCATACCAGCACCCTCTAAGTCTGATAGTGGCTTCCTGCAGAAGCAGCATGCAGCACGGGAATTCGATAGTGGCCAGCTTCCGAGCGGCAGAATGCGAAATCCCAACAGGTACCGGTAGTGGCCTCACCTAGGAAGGCAGAATACAGTCCCTTAAACTAAAACTCAAAGCCCCCGGGTTATTAAGAACCTTCGGGTCCCCAAGCAGTCTCCGGGTCCTGAACAAATTTCTTCAGGGCCTGGAAAAGGTAAACCTCCAGGCTCTTTATAACCCCCATGATACGCCCTGGATCGAGCACCGTCCTGTTTGGTTCATGGACACGGCCCAAGGTGGCGTTCTTGTTTACCAGCTCGACCAAACCAAGGTTTTCATGTCGGATCATCCCAGTCCTACTGCCCGTGTCATTCCATCTGATCATTCCGTCCATGCTGATCATAATTTCCCTTTGGATCATGCTGATCAAACCGTCCGTACTGACCCATCTGATCACCCCGACCGTACCACACGTGCTGTCCATCGTATTAACCCACGGACGTCTGTATTGGAGCTTAGTCTGGAACCACGACCTAGAGATAGATTTGATCGACCCACTTCACTTCTCTCCCAGCCAATTCAACATTCTAAGACTGATAGTCAAGCCAGATTCAACTTGGAACGAGAAGAATCCGAAGATGTTCACAGATTTTCTCTTATGGCCCTTTTGGTGCGTCATGCGTGTCCCGAAGGCTGTCCTGACGTCCTTGCTTCAGTGCCCAACCCATTGATGGATTTATCTCATCCATATTTCACTAAGGCATGGAAACTCAGCTGTCTGAAGACTTGTCTCACACCGGTATACATCTTGGTCATGAAAATCAACCGGTGGGTAATGTGGAGTGTCCGGCGTGTGTGTGGATCGTCCCGCGTGTGTCCTATCCTTCCCATCATGGACCTGCACGACAAGAATGAACCTGGACATCAGCTGAAGAGTCATTTTCGTTCAGATCTGGAAATCAAGAGTCTTTGACTCTCTTTAATATTTTCTAGTCTTTGTTTTCATTTTCTAGGTGTGATTTTCCACAAACTCTCTAAGTCTTTCTTTGACTCAAACTAGTATAAATATGTAATCACATCCAAGGAATAAATCAGATTGTTTTCCAGTCTTTATGAGTTTATTCTCTCTGTTCTTCATTGAACATTTTTTAGTTTCTTTGGTGTGGTTAGCTCCAAACAAACACCTCTTTCTTATTGGACCCGTGCGTCATATCCGGCAACAGATTGAGTTTGCTTCCTTGTCGGACCTGTGAGTCATATCAGGCGACAATCAAGCAACCTGGTAGTATCATTGGGCCATCTGCAACCCTTTGTGTCACCGTTCATCCCATCAGTTCTCCTTCCTTTTGGATCGAGTCCATATCTTTCCTTACCGGTCGAGTGTTCGTTCCTTAGGGCGCTCTGATACCACTTTGATATGCCTTAGAAAGGATCACTCAACCGGATTGGAAAAGATATGAACTCAAAAGGAGAACTGGTGCATCGATGGGTCGCACAAAGGTTGCGGATTGGCCTTTGACATTCCCGAACCAGATCGTTGCCGGATGTGACGCACCGGTCCAACAAAGTGGCGATCTCGAACCGTTACTTGATATGACTCACAAGACCAACAGACAAGAAGAGTTTGCTTGAAGCTAGCCACACCAAGAAAACAAGAGAAGTTCTAATCGAAGAACAAAGAGTAAAGACTCAAAAAGTTGAAAGAAAAATGGAATGATTTTATTATGAGAAATGTTTGTATATTTATACTAGAAAGAGACATAAGAATGTATTAATGATAGATCTAGAAATCGGATCTGGATCAGAAAATTAAAGACAATGTATTTGGATCTCATATCTGGTCAAAGAGACTCTTCGGCTAACGTCCAGGTTCGTCTGAACCTAGTGGTTCCTTCGCGGTAAGGATCAGGACGGTCTTGGCGCGATCCGGACAGTCCGTTGGGTAAGGCTCATGCGCCAACTTGGTTCCAGTACGACCCAAGTCTTTGGACAGTTGAAGAATATGTGCCTTACAGAAATTTTGAACATTAAAGTTCAAGAACTGATCAAACTGGCCATCAGTGCGTTCGTCGGGACACTCGGCTCAGATCAGACGAACCAAAAGGGAAAGACTATGGTTTGTCTCGGTTTCCACTCGATTAAAGTGAGTTCTGGCTTGACCATCAGTCTTGGCTTGACCATCAGTCTTGGCTTGGCGAGTTGGTCGGGGAAGACGAGCTCCGGTACGGTCGGTTCGGTCATCTGGACGTGGTTCCAGCCGTAGCTCCTTTCCGGATGCTCGCGGTCTGTCTGTCTGGAACGGTCGGCTGATTGAACCTCAGTTGGAATGATCTGATCGTCCTGAGCTCTATCCTGGCCTGGTTCCATGTACTGATCCATGTACTGGGGCGCATCATAGGTGTTCTAAACAAAGAACAAAGAGATAAACTCATAAAAAGGGGAAAAACAATCTGATTTATTCCTTGGATGTGATTACATATTTATACTAGTTTGAGTCAAAGAAAGAGTTAAAGAGTTTGTGGAAAATCACACCTAGAAAATGAAAACAAAGACTAGAAAATATTAAAGAGAGTCAAAGACTCTTGATTTCCAGATCTGGACGAAAATGACTCTTCAGCTGATGTCCAGGTTCATTCTGGTCGTGCAGGTCCAAGATGGGAAGGATAAGACACACGCGGGACGATCCACACACACGCTGGACACTCCACATGACACGCCGGTTGATTTTCATGACCAAGATGTGTACTGGTGTGAGACAAGTCTTCAGACAGTTGAGTTTCCATGCCTTAGTGAAATATGGATGAGAGAAATCCATCAAAGGGTCGGGCACTGAAGCAAGGACGGCAGGAGAGCCTTTGGGACACGCAGGACGCACCAAAAGGGCCATAAGAGAAAATCTATGAACATCTTCGGATTCTTCTCGTCCCAAGTTGAATCTGGTTTGACTATCAGTCTTAGAATGTTGAATTGGCTGGGAAATAAGTGAAGTAGGTCGATCAAATCCATCTCTAGGTCGTGGTTCCATACTGAGCTCCAATCCCGACGTCTGTGGGTCAATACGATGGACAGCACGTGCGGTACGGTCGGGGTGATCGGATGGGTTAGTACGGACGGTCTGATCAGCACGATCCAAAGGGAAATTATGATCAGCATGGACGGAACGATCAGATGGAATGACACGGACAGTAGGACTGGCATGATCCGACATGAAAACCTCGGTTTGGTCAAGCTGGTAAACAAGAACGCCACCTTGGGCCGTGTCCATGAACCAAACAGAACGGTGCTCGATCCAGGTCGTATCATACTCTCCCTCTTCAAAAGGATTTGTCCTCAAATCTATTTTACCTGAATCAAAAGAAAATGAATCAGACAAAAAGAATTTTAAAAACAAGTAAAATTCATTGAAGGATAAATTTGGAGAGCAACTTCCTTGGAGTTTTGAACTTGTTTTCCTCAAGTATTTCCAGTTCCATATTCCAAGAACACAAGTGTTGTGTCGTCGTCCTCTGCTTGCTTCCATCTGAAACTGATCCTTTATACCCTGCACTTTCAAAACAACTAGAGAAACCAAACTCTTAGGATAATCATCAAGCACGTGGGCAAACATCAAGCAAGTAAAATTATTGCCAAAAGTTTGGTTTCTAATTTCAAAATCAGGCACAACTGTGAAACTGTTAGGAAAAGAATGAGACAGTGCCAATTTCGAAAACCTTTCATCATGAACGAAATAAAATGATTCTTTGGCTTAAGCAATTTTGCTTCATGCTTTTTCCTAAACCAAATCTCTTTCAAAGCACAGCTCAATAAAAACAATTCATGAAAAGGTTTAAGCAAAACGTTTTTCAACCAAGTAAAGATCCGTTTTTGCTTAGAAATTCTCGGTTTCAAAACATTTTCATGATGAGCAGAGACAATCAACCCATGATCCTTACTGTGCTTTTGGTTTCGACAGGAGGTTGGCTGAGGAAAAACCTTTGGTTCATGGAGGATCGGTTTTGGCTCAGGCGCTTCTTTCTTGGGCCTGAATCTCCTATAGAAGTCTGGCACTCGCGGAGAGACGGACTGGAGAACCTCCGGTTTGGAAAATTCATAACTCCTTCCTCCATGAAGCTTTGCAAGTGATTCTAAGCCTCAGTGAATCCTTGGTGAGTTGGCTTTCCAGGGAAATTGGATTCATGACAAAACACCTTCTGAATGTTGAGATATCCGTTTTGGACTGAATCCCTGTCGCTGGCATCTCCAAGATAGCCGGTTTGGACAACAAAGCTTCTCCAAATCTCAGGCTGTTGGGCACGGTCAATGTTTTCATTTCTCAGAGGCTGAACCTGTCTTTCCTGGATACTCAAAACAAACACTAAAAGACCAGGATCAAATGTGCAAGACAAATACTTGTTCAAATCAAAAATCAAGATATCTTTTCTAAGAACAAGTAGCACACATTTCAGCTTGTCAAGATGCACATCAAAGTAGACATTACAGACCAGAATTTTATCAAGATATGCAACAATAGTATTCATTTTCAAGACGTGCATATCCTGCTCAACATCTGAACACACAAGCTTAAGTTCAGATTGAGAATCAACTATTAAAGACTCAAGATGTTTTTCAAAGAAAGTGTTGTAAACCACAATATCATCAAGGCTCAAAACAACACAATTATCAAGAATTGATCTAAAAAAATGCCATGTTTTATCAGTTTCAAAACACACAAGATCAAACTGCAAAACTGATCACAAAAATCAGTTTCAGTTTCAAGTTATTTATGTTCCAGCAAATTTTTAATCAAGAGATCGTCCAAGGCACAAGAGGATGCAATCACATTATCAGTGATCAGTGCATGTTTATAAGAAATCAGATCAAAGCCATTCTTTTTGAAAACAAACAAATCAAAAGATTTTCTAGCACAAAAATCAATTTGTTTCAGATTTAGCTCAAGAGATTTTTCAAAACGATCAAAGCCTTTGCTATGCTTTAAGAACTGATCAAAACTCAAGATTATTCCAGAATTGATGCCATTGTCTTTTTGAAAACGTGGTTGATCAAGAAGTTCATCAGGTTCAAAGATTTTAAAGAATGAATCATGCTTTCAAAAATAAATTTTGAAACACAAAAATCTTTCACCTTTTCAAGACCAAAAAGAATCACATCAAGAGAACTGATCTTAACAAACATATCAGGCTGAGAATTAAGCAAATCAGATTGCTTATAGTGCTCTTGAAGTTCAAAAACCAAAGGGGCAGGAGTTGTGCCGGGATCATAGCAAAGATGGCTCTCCATAGCGATGGATGTGATGTTTGTTGCTTCTTCATCAAAGACTGGACCAGGTTCGTCCTCTTCATCAAAGATAGGATCTAGATCTTCATCAAAAGATATCCCAGTGTCAAGACGTGGTCCTTGATGTGGTAAATCTAGTGGCTCTTCCTAAAAAACCTGAGGAGACAAAACAAGACTACTCGGATGCTCCGGTTGCAAAATGGTTAGTTCTACAATAGTCTGTTAAATATCAGTTACAAACTCAGGTTCAAGAGAAAGAAGATCATATTTATTCTCACAAGTCATCAAGCTTTCAATTGGCTCTTCATCAGATTCATCAAAGATGGGTAAAGAATCTGAAAAATCTTTAAACTCTTCAACATGGGTTTCAGATTTACCTTTGGATTTCTCGCTGATGAATAAGGATGGCTCAGCTACAGGTGCACGTGTGGATGTGCTCTTCTTATGGCTTTTGCTGATGTCTTTGAGGGCTTTCATCATTCCCTTCTCAAAGTTGTCTCAGATTTTTTGGACATCAAACTGAAGTAATCGCCGTTTTGGATCAGCTTCGCCTTTGGTCGTTCTGATATGATCCTTGCACCTTATTTCTAGTCGTTCCTACACACTAACAAACTTATCAAAATTATTCAAAGAATATTTAAATGGAAATTGAGAGACAGATTGTCGTGGGGATTTCTCCTTGCTACTTTTCCTTTGAAGACCAAACATCATAACCTGAAAATCTCAACATAAAAGTTAGGACATAAAACCTCACACTCTCAAGTGTTTAATCTCACCCACTCAAGTGTTTCTCTCAGATTTTAAGGTAATCACAGAAGCTTCTTCTCAATCTTCTAAGAGAACAGTTCAAGGAATTCCAAGGGGTAGATCCAAGCAAACAAAAGGTGTTTAAGATAGAAAGATAAGAGATTTAGCTTTTGGAATCCGCTTTAACGACCTCTAAGGCTGGATTTCTCCTCAGCCAGCAGGTTTACTCTTCCACCACCAATCCACAAATCAATCTTTTTTTTTTAAATACTTTTTTTTTTTTTTTATTGATAGATCTTTTTTTTATATATGGATGGTAAAGAGGGGTCCGAATTCAAGAAAGATAGAAAAATAATTTTGTAAAGAAAATGATAGATGAGAAAGATGGAAGGAAATAGACAATACCGGAAGAGTGGCTCTGATACCACTTGATTCGTCCTAGATTGAAGGATCACTTTAGCTGGGTGTTGGATATGATCCGAGAAGGCAAACGACACTTCTGGAACTGAGATGGATTGAAAGGATCGTCAAGAGATGCGGAATGTATCATGATATACCCACGAACTAAGGCTAACCACCAAAGAAAGAATGAATGTGCTGGCTAACCACCAAACAACACACAAAGATGAATTGGCTGACCACCAAATCAACAAGCCGATTCACACCAATGAAGTAGCTAAAGAACTCTCTCTCTCACTCAGAGAAGAAACAAAATAAACTCAAAAACATAGACTGATTTTATTCATAGAATGAGACTTCATATTTATAGTGTTTGTAGTCAAAGACTAATAAAGAAAATACACGGAAAATAATGCATAGAAAATTACAAATTTGACCAGATCTGAATTAATGAGTCAAAGACTCAGTCTTCCATGCAGATTGGTCAAAGATGGCCCTTCAGATAATGTCCAGGTTCATCTGAACCAGATGGATGCACGTGGTAAAGATAAGGATGCTTGCGGGACTGTCCGGATGGTCCGCCTGATGAGAATGCATGTCCGTCTTCGGTTTCTTCACGACCCAAGCTAAGTCTGGTTTGACCGTGGGTCTTAGAATGTCGAGTTGGTCGGGGAAGACGAGCTCCGGTACGGTCAGTTTGGTCGTCTGGTCGTGGTTCCAGTCGAAGCTCCAATCGGGACGCACGCGGGACGGCTCGGTCATTCTGATTGGTACGGTCGGATGAACGCTCTGTCAAATTGTCCAGAACGTCCTTATCTCCATGCTGGTTGGCTCCAATGGACTGATCCACGAACTGGGGCACATCATTCCCTTCCTCTTCAAAAAGATTTGTCCTCAAATCTGAAACATTAAAAGGAAAAGGATTATAAGCAAAAGAACCATAATCAGCCTATGCTCACCTTGAGTTCGGTCCGTTTTCTGAATGGAAGATGATTCTTCTTGGTTGGCTTGATGACCATGAATTTTTTCTTCATCTAGTCCCTCCATTGGCTCATATTTGAAGTCATCGAAAATTGGCAATGGGTCTTCCTTTTCTCGCTCGGTTTCAACGTTCTCATTCTCCAAAGTGCCCAACGGTCTTTGCTTTTGACACTTGTTAGCATAATGACCAATCCTATGGCATTTGAAGCACCTGGTAGAATGAGCTTTTCTTGTGGGTTTCACAGCTTTGCTTTTATCAGAAGACAACACATTAGTTTTCAAATCAGAATTTGAAAGAGAATAAAAATTACTTTGCTTTTTTGGTGAAGGAGAAGTGTTGATGTTTCCCTTCTTTTTGAGTTGCCGGATAGCATGAATTTCCTTATGCAACATCTTCTCCAAGCTGACATAAGTCTGAAGCTCATTTTGATCAAATACATCAGGGTTGCTTCTCTTGGCTTTGGTGAAGGGACGATCACCACTTACGACCCACTTCTCATCATCATCGAACCTGTTTTGTCTCTTCCTTTGGTTTCTATGTTTTTGCACAAAATTAAACCCATTAGAAACAAACTGTTTTTTATTTCCAAAAATCATTTGCTCTTTTTCTAACACGGTTTTAAAAGGAAAGTAAACGTCTTGTTCTGGTTTTGATTTCTTGAGAAGTCCAAACATCCTGAAAACACTTTACAAAAGAGTTAGCAAATAAAAATCCTCACACTCTCAAAGTGTTTAGCTCAAGTTTTTTTTAGGTGATCACTCAGAGTTCTTTCCACTGGTTCAAAAGATGATAAGCTGTCAAAATTCAGCAATCAAAACCCAAAACAAACTTTTGTGGGGAAAAAAAAAGAGAAAGAAAGATGAAGAGATTTTTGATATGGATCCGCCTTAACTGTCCTAAGGTTGGGTTTCTCTTTAGCCAGCAGAGTTTCTCTTCCATCACTTGTAGCATCCCCACATCCTATATATGATCGTCTGGATGGACCATGGTGCGAGGAGACGCACCAGCCAGGTCATACGACCTAAAGACAAGCGTGTCATGGTCCAAAACGTGGTTAAGGGAATCAGATAGCTGGAACTTAACCAAAATAAGGTAGAGGCAAGCTCAAAGGAGCTGGACAAGCGAGCCGGTAGCTGGACGAGGTCCGAGTGAAGCTCGATGAAGTGAATGATCAGAATGGATCATTGGAAAGCTAAGTTCAGGTCTGGAAATATACTAAGGGACTTAGAAGGATTTGAGAAGATAAAGGAAGCAAGCTATACGCAGTGTATAATAGCTGGGCGATGCAGTAAGCAAGCTCGACCAGCTAGGTGAAGTGTAGTGCAGCTCGGTGTAGCTCACTGAAGTTTAGGTGAGCTCCAGCAGCTGGACTACTAGCTCAGTCAGCTAGGACAGATGGGGATCAGCTCAACTCAGCTGAACTGAGTGTTCAAGTCTTGGGCAGTTGGGCCGGGTCCGGACAGTGGCCGGGCCATGTGGGCGACCCGTGTGTGACGATGGGATGGTGGGCTCTTGGGATTGAGACAGGAGCATGGACAATCCATCTAGGCTTGTTTTGGACATGTCCAGGAGTGGTTTGAAAGTTCCAGGACATCTGGTAACTGCCATAGGCGAAAGGGTGCAATCTGTACCATTGATTAAATCAATGGCCAGAATTGATACCGAAGGGATGCAATGGTTAAGATGTAACCACCCCTTCTTCTATAAAAGGCAGGCAAGTCCGTTCCTTTGCAGGAATGCCAGGGATTCCTCCTACACCATGAAACACAAGGAAAAACAGATAAAAGACAGAGAGTTGGTCGGATTCAACATCCAACCCCAAGAGTGGTGTGAAGGCCACAAAGAGGCAGTTTTGGGAGAGATCAAAGGGGAAGTTATGAACGACCCTTTGATGGGTTTTTATTCATGGTGACATCACCCAAAGCATCATCCAGGGCCTGAGAACACACGCAAATAGTCAGGGAAGAAGAGGGATGGCCGGATTCCACTTCCTATGGCCAAGAGAGCCTTAAGGAGAGAGGTGTGTGGGAAGCCAGTTTCATGGGAGTTGGGAACGACCCTGTGATGGTGTTTGATCATGGATGTTCACATCTTATACTTCCTCTATGTCTTGGGAACACACGCAAATATCCAGGAGAGAAGGAAGAAGGCCGGACTCCACTCCCAATGGCATTGACAGCCTTGAAGGTGGATGCAGTGCAAAAATCGGTTTGATGGGAGATCAATGGATGGGACCATTGGTGCGACCCATGGAGATATCTTATCAATACTGGAAGTATATGATAAGGATTGATAGAGTTATGAACTGGAGGAGCATGGCCGAACATAATAAGAGGAAGCACATGATCTAATCAGATCATGTATAAGGTAACCGGTTGTATAATTACTTTCCAGTTCATATACCTGTCTCTTGTGGTTCGGTTAAGGCCAAGTATGGCACGCCCCTTGAAGACCATATGTTGTTATGTAAACTAAGGATCCAGGACCCTGAGAGAAGGGGCGGATCTTAGTTGATCTAACTCATCCATGTGGGATGAAAGTTAGAGGTCACTCATTGGATAGTGATCCATGGTGGATCATGGTGTGTGTTGGTTCTGATCATGGTGTGAATCAATGATCCGACTCATGGAGGAGACACATGGGGGTCCTAGTACATGAAGAACCATGTGGAGTGCAAGGTCCAATTCGTTTGGAACCAGAGCAGCAAGCCGTGGAGGTGAGTAAGGCCAGTACTAAGTGGCATGGACCACAAGTATGGGGCCGGGTGTGTTTATTCAAGGAAGGCCGTGTGTTATCTGGTCTTGGACAAGGATGGACGACCTGATCCATAGGTGATGGATCAAGGTGTCTGATCTGATTGATCAAAGGATGCACCGGTTGTAAGAGCAGGATTGATCGGGTTCATTGGGACATGGTTCCATGGCCGGTTAGGTAAGTGTGAATACTCATCAGTTCTGAGTCATGTGGGGTGGTTGGTTGATTGACTTAGGATCTGATGGGCATTATTAGTCCATAAGAAGACTTGGCTCCAGGGGAGCATACACTTAAGACATGGAGGCAATGAACTAAGGCCTTGGGCCGGTTCAGGAATGAAGTCTGTGGTTTAGCCGGGCTGTTCATGATCAGGATCCATATGATCCAGGTCGATTCATTGGATTCTGATTATGGGAATCTCTTAGTTGGGATTTATCATGAGTTTTCATGAATTTTAATTAATTTGTGGAGCATGTTTGCTTGAGGTCATTTTTGTAGCTGAAGACTTCCCAAAGGTGCTTGGTCTGTGGGGATGGTTGGCTGAATGACTAAGTACCAAAGGGAAGAGTTTATGCAGGTATAAGAGAGATGTACGAGTAGACGGGGAGCTGGTCGAAGCAACCTCGCAGCTCTATCAGCTGGAAGAGAGTGATGGAACCTCAAGTGAAGTGGTTCAGCTCAGCTAGCTGGATGAGCTAGCTAAACAGCTAAGTCAGCAGGGACAATAAGCTAACAAGCTCCATGGATGTGACAAAGGTATGATCTAGCAATGTTGCATAGATTTAGATAGAATGGTTAGGGGAATGGAACCTCGGATTTGTATGACTTGATTTGGGTTCAGGATCGACCTCAGAGCTAGATGGTAGTTGAGTATACTAACCATTAGCTGAGGTGATTCGACCAGACAAGTATTATATTGGTCTTAGACCAATGGTTAAGTAGATATTATTCCGCTGTGCATAAGTTGAAATGATCTAAGCTATGGAATGACTAAGGTAGTCTTAAGCTAAGATCTAAGTTAGCCCTCGCCTATGGGCGATAATATAGATAAATGGCAAAATTTTGAGAGGTTCGGTCAGTGTATGGACCGAGCGACGTGAGGTATCGACCGCGGCTTAGGCAGCCGGGTCGGGGCCTTACACCACTCCCCCTGGATTTCTCTTCAGAAGTGATTCAAGCCAAAACTTTTACTCTTTTATTTTATCGTTTTTTTTATAACTGTTGATCACAAGGGAGTAAAGGAACAGCCCGGATCCAACAAGAAATAAAAAAAAAAAAAAATCGTGGAGAGATGAGAAAGATGGAAGGAAATAGACAATACCGGAAGAGTGGCTCTGATACCACTTGATGCGTCCTAGATTGAAGGATCACTTTAGCTGGGTGTTGGATATGATCCGAGAAGGCAAACGGCACTTCTGGAACTGAGATGGATTGAAAGGATCGTCAAGAGATGCGAAATGGCTCTTGATATACCCACGATCTAAGGCTAACCACCAAAGAAAGAATGAATGTGTTGGCTAACCACCAAACAACACACAAAGATGAATTGGCTGACCACCAAATCAACAAGCCGGTTCACACCAATGAACTAGCTAAAGAACTCTCTCTCTCACTCAGAGAAGAAACTAAATAAACCCAAAAACATAGAATTATTTTATTCATAGAATGAGGCTACATATTTATAGTGTTTGTAGTCAAATACTAATAAAAAAAATATACGGAAAATAATGCATAGAAAATTACAAATTTGACCAGATCTGAATTAATGAGTCAAAGACCCAGTCTTCCATGCAGATTGGTCAAAGATGGCCCTTCAGATAATGTCCAGGTTCATCTGATTATGGACTTGATACGCCCTAAGGAACGAACACTCGACCGGTAAGGAAAGATATGGACTCGATCCGAAAGGAAGGAGAACTGATGGGATGAACAGAGACACAAAGGGTTGCGGATGGCCCAATGATACTACCAGGTTGCTTGATTGTTGCCTGATATGACTCACAGGTCCGACAAGGAAGCAAACTCAATCTGTTGCTGGATATGACGCACTGGTCCAACAAGAAAGAGGCGTTTGTTTGGAGCTAACCACACCAAAGAAACTAAGAAATGTTCAACGAAGAACAGAGAGAATAAACTCATAAAAAGGGGAAAAGAATCTGATTTATTCCTTGGATGTGATTACATATTTATACTAGTTTGAGTCAAAGAAAGACTTAAAGAGCTTGTGGAAAATCACACCTAGAAAATGAAAACAAAGATTAGAAAATATTTAAGAAAGTCAAAGACTCTTGATTTCCAGATCTGAACGAAAATGACTCTTCAGCTGATGTTCAGGTTCATTCTGGTCGTGCAGGTCCATGATGGGAAGGATAGAACATACGCGGGACGATCCACACACACGCCGAACACTCCACATGACCCGCCGGTTGATTTTCATGACCAAGATGTGTATTGGTTTGAGACAAGTCTTCAGACAGCTGAGTTTCCATGCCTTAGTGAAATATGGATGAGATAAATCCATCAATGGGTCGGGCACCGAAGCAAGGTCGTCAGGACAGCCTTCGGGACACACATGACGCACCAAAAGGGCCATAGGAGAAAATTTGTGAACATCTTCGGATTCCTCTCGTTCCAAGTTGAATCTGGCTTGACTATCTGTCTTAGAATGTTGAATTGGCTGGGAAAGAAGTGAAGTGGGTCGATCAAATCCATCTCTAGGTCGTGGTTCCAGACTGAGCTCCAATACGGACGTCCGTGGGTCAATACGATGGACAGCACGTGCGGTACGGTCGGAGTGATCAGATGGGTCAGTACGGACGGTTTGATCAGCATGATCCAAAGGGAAATTATGATCAGTATGGACGGAATGATCAGATGGAATGACACGGGCAGTAGGACTGGCATGATCCGACATGAAAACCTCGGTTTGGTCGAGCTGGTAAACAAGAACGCCACCTTGGGCCATGTCCATGAACCAAACAGGACGGTGCTCGATCCAGGGCGTATCACCCTGGCCCAAAATCTACCTCTGGGTCCAAAAGCAACCTCCGGGTTCGAGTTGACCTTCGGGTCCTAAATACGACCTCAGGGTCTAGAACCTCCGGGTTCCCAAATGACCTCCGGGTCATAAATACGACCTCAGGGTCTAGAACCTCCGGGTTCCCAAACGACCTCCGGGTCCCTAAACGACCTCTGGGTCCTAAATACGACCTCGGGATCTAGAACCTCCGGGTTCCCAAACGACCTTCGGGTCCCTAAACGACCTTCGGGTCCTAAATACGACTTCAGGGTCTAGAACCTTTGGGTTCCCAAACGACCTTCGGGTCCCTAAACGACCTCTGGGTCCTATATATGACCTCAGGGTCTACAGGAACCTCCGGGTTCCCAAACGACCTCCAGTTCCTTACTCAACCTCCGGGTCTAGGGCAGCCTCCGGACTCCAGAAATGACCTTCGGTTCCCAACCACATCTTCAGATTCTGAAGCAATATCACGGTTCCATTCGATCCCAGAATCCATCTATTGAATTTCCGGGTCCATAAGAGAGACCTACTATCTCTTTGGAAAAATTCACGAGTAACCTATCTACGGGAGGTGGAATGTGAAGTATCCCTATACTCCGGGTTCACGAGCCTAACACATATGGTTCCGTCTTTAAGTCTTCCCAAAGGGTAGCTGGATGACGCAAAGGAAGACACTGCTCCAAAAAGCCTACCTAGGAATCAACAGGAGTCTACCCGGCGAAGAAGACTTCGAGTCGAAAGGATATACGAGAAGGTCCCCTTGAAGGTCCACACAACCAACAGATTCCTTGACGACAGTCCATGCAGCCTCCGGGTTCCTGGACGAAAATCTATACAACCTCCAGTTTAAGAAGAATCACGTCCCCGAACCTATGAGTTTCAGAAGAATGTACCTCTCAACCTTCAGATTTTGGGAGAGCATGCCCAGGATCCTCCGGATTCCATGAGAGCACAACGCAAGGTTATCCCAGCATTGATTGTGGCTTACCTTCGGGGGCAGATTGCAGTACTACATAGTTGAGAGTGGCCAAGAATCAATGGCAGAGTTCAACTAGTATCTCCACCTTCCTTAGTCGGCATAGAAATTACTGCTCGCCGCAAACAACAAGTCCAAGAGATCTACTCCGGTACCAAAAATCAGCTAGGTTATCTCCAGGCACTAAGACAAACATGCTGAACGTCCCACCTACCAAAAGTCAAGGTACAATCCTGAGACGAGGCAAGAAGCTACAGCTACAACATCAACACCTCAAAGAGCATCAAGTATGCGAAACGCAACAAGGAGACCGGCATGGAGACCCTCCCGAAAGTCCATTACAGCCTTTACAAGCTCGAGAGGCACAAGCAAGGCAAGTAGAATCAAGCATGAGGATCCTCAGTTTCGGCCTCCGGGTCTTATTCAACCTCTTCGTCCTCCTGATCCTTAGCCTCGCCAAGATTCTCCCTCTCAGAATTCCTGGGTACTGACCCATACACTCCTCCACACGATTCGTGGAACCAGAGAGTCCTGCCTGAGTTGAGGCCAAGTATAGCTACAGAAGCCGCACAAGCACCTGGGGTATGATCAGAAGCATCACCATTTATGCTGATGTTCCCGGCTTCTCCATCAAACTTTCGACCAACTCCGGCCTATCCTCACCATGGGGGCAACGTCTCATCTTTATAAAGCAGAAGAAGAAAGTCTTACAGGTCATCCGAATCAAAGGTCATACATCTCCAACCATGCTGCAAATCCTTTTACACCGAGCGCAAGTGCATCTGAGAACGACCGACAAGGCAGCGTGATACGACGGTGCAACTTATAAAGTCGTATGAAGAAAGTCATGTTATTTCATGCCTTCAATTATGAAGCCAGAAAATAAGGGGCAAACTGTTGGGAAAAAATATTCCATGAAGAGATTACTCCAGCTTCCGTCTTCCAGGTCCCTGCCCCCAGGTCTGGGTCCTGCCTCTGGTCACGGGTCCCTGTCCCCAAGTCTAGGACCTTCCTCCGTCTTCCAGGCCAAGTGATTTCTCCTGCCTTAAGATAAATTGAAATCTTCCATTTATCAGGTAACCAGCTTAGAGAAGAAGGAATCGTCCTAAATCCAAGAGAAAGAGGAAGTATTCCAATATGATAAGCCGCCCTTGAGAATAATGGAAATATTCTATTATCTAAGGACATATGGAATATTTCCAAACCCTCAGAGAAAGGCAAGACTTCCACTATAAAGATAAGTTTCTAAACCTAAAGAAGGGGAAACAACGTCCATCTATGAGAGAAAACATCCAGCTCCAGAGCTCACGAATTCGACAGCCGCCAAGGCTATATTTCACCCCGAGAAGACCTTCGCCTACGAGACCCATATAGGCTCTGTGCCTCCATATACATGAACTACGAACGGCTTGATCCCTCCCTGAAGGGTACGTAGGCAATCCCCCATGAAGGATTCAGCTATAAATCCCAAACACATTCCACGGTTCCTCAAAGACCGCCCTCTGATAGGCGGGACCATCAACTGCAGATCCAGAAGACCCTGTGGCCTTCACCATGGATTGGCAGTCCCTGCCTAACGATCAATCTCCCCGGCGGCTACTAAGACACCGACGACATATACTGGCCCATACACGTATGGCAGTATCCTGAGAGCAAGACCTCCGGGTTCATCAACCACCTAAGCGGGAGAATGCACTACGACAACCAGTCTCTTCCCTCCTATCATTCCGTAGAACTGAGCATGGATCGCTTGTACACAAAAATCCCCTAACACCACCAGCCCCCATCCTCCTCCCCAGTGCTGATATGGTGGCAAAAGACACAATGCCTATAGACTCAAGCACTAGCCACCCTACCACTACTAAACAATGTGGTCGCCTCCTGGCCCAAAGAAAGCTACAGCAATCCCAAAGGTCTTAAATGGAGCCTGTTCAAAAAAGAGGAAATTCATCACTTTCCAAAACCCTCCAGCAAGACCTCCTACATCTACTCCATCTTCAAGCAGACAACTAGCTAAGGGTCTCCCTCCTATTGCTCCTCCAAAGAGCAAGCCTGATTTTCATACCCCCCGGAAGTCCTCTTCCTTAGCTGTTGTTGGCTGGTACTATTGTGGGCTTGGGAACCCCAAAACAGTCCAGCGGGTAAAGGAGCTAGTCAAGGCATGCTCCCCTGACATCCTCTTTCTGATGGAGACAGAGAATCAAGATATCTTTGTCATGAATGAGCTCCAAGATATGTATTTCGACTCACACTTCCTATTTTCTCCGCATGGCCATGGCGGTGGAGGGCTTGCGCTATCATGGAAAAACCACGTCGACGTACAAGTTTTCTCAACTTCGCACAATTTCATTGACACAAGAATCAGCTTCAAATGGTTACAATTCTATTGCACATTCGTTTATGGGGAACCACAAGTGGCCAATCGTCAAGGAGTGTGGGATAAGTTAGCCTCTCTGTGTGCTTCTAGAACTGGACCATGGTACCTAACCGGAGATTTTAATGAAATCATCAATAACAATGAGAAGTCAGGAGGTAAGGATAGACCAGAGAGTACCTTCTGCTCTTTCAAAGTTTCTTGGTACAATGTGATTTGTTTGACCTTCAACATACCGGTAACTTCCTTTCTTGTAGGGGAAAAAGAGGCACCCATGTTGTCCACTGCAGATTGAACAGTTCAGTGGCTAATAGTGATTGGTATGAGGCTTTTCCCACAGCTAGAAGCCATTATCTCCTCTTTGAGAGATCATACCACAGACCCATGCTCTCTATATTTGACCCTGATAAATTGAAACCGCAAAAGATGTTTAGATATGACAGACGTCAAAGGAACAATATAGATGTCAAAGAGCTTGTGGATAAGATATGGAATGAAGACTTGAACCTTGATGTGACTACTAGAATATCCAGATGTCGTAAAGCTATTGCAGCATGGAGTAGAGATCAATACCTAAACAGTAGGAAAGCAATTGAGAGATTAAAAATCTCTCTGGATGCTAAAATCTCCAGGCCAGACGCAGATGAACCAGCTATTCCTCCATCATCTTTGATCTACGTCAGGCCTATAGAGCCGAGAAGGAGTTTTGGAAGCAACGAAGTCGGCAGCTCTGGCTTACATTGGAAGATAGGAACACGGGTTACTTCCACGCATCAGCCCATGGAAGAGGAGACATAAATTGCCTCTCAGTGATTGAGAACGCTGCAGGCTCCCTCTTCTAAGAAGATGACCAAATTGCAGATGTCATCTTTGCCTACTTCAGTGACATCTTCATCAGCCGGAAACTGTACTAGCACGGTCAAAAGAGCCCTTTCATCGAAGATATCTCCAGCAAAAAATGAAGTACTGATCGAGATCCCAACAACTGGAGAAATCAGAGCAGCCATGTTCCCCATTCATCCAGATAAGGCCCCTAGACCAGACGGTTTTTCCGCAAGCTTCTTCTAATCCAATTGGGAAGTTGTGGGGTCTGCCATTATAAGAGAAATTCAGCACTTTTTCTCAGGGGGAACTCTACCAAATTCTATTAATGCTAAGAATGTAAGGCTAATTCCAAAGATTCCCTCTCCTCAAAAGGTATCAGACTATAGGCCTATAGCCCTGTGTAATGTATTTTACAGTCATATCCAAACTGATTTCACTACGGCTGAAACCTATTCTACACTGCATGATATCTGAGAATCAGTCTGCCTTCATGCCTGGAAGAGCCATTTCTGATAATGTACTCATTAGGCATGAACTGTTTCATTACCTGAAAACGTCAAATGCAAAAAAACATTGATATATGGCAGTCAAGTTTGATATGAGTAAGGCGTACGACAGACTAGAGTGGGAGTTTATTAGGTGTGTTCTATCTACCTTGGGTCTGCACAACACGGTTGTTACCTGGATCATGGATTGTATTACTACGGTCTCTTACTCTTTCCTAGTTAACGACTCCGTCTTAGTTAACGACTTCGTCCTAGGCAAGGTACTCCCTCAGCAATGCATCAGATAGGGTGATCCACTCTCCTTGTATATCTTCATCATATGCAGCGAAGCCCTGTCAGGATTATGTTCCAAAGCTCAAAAAAAATGGGACACTACCAGGGATTAAAATTGCATCTAACTGCCCACGGATCAACCACTTACTGTTTGCTGATGATACTATGCTATTCATACGCTTTGATGCACATTGTTGCTCAACTCTGATGACTATCCTCGAGCAGTATGAAGCAGCCTCAAGCCAAATGATAAACGCAGCAAAGTCTGCGATCACTTTCGCCAAAAGAACCCCAGCGTCAGAGAGAAATAGAGTCAAACACGCTCTAGGGATAACAAAAGAAGGTGGCGTGGGGAAGTACCTCGAACTCCCAGAACAGTTTCGCCCCAAGAAGAAGGACATGTTCTCCTCTATTGTTGACAGAATCACTGTCAAAACTGTGAGCCTATCGTCTAGATTCTTATCCTCTGCTGGGAAAATCACCATGCTAAAAGCGGTCGTCTCCCCAATCCCCTCCTTCGCAATGACATGCTTCGAATTGCCGGTGGGACTGCAAAATAATTCAATCAGCTCTTACACACTTCTAGTGGGACTCAAACACATGCAAGAAGAAAATGTGTTGGCTATCTTGGAATAAACTCACCAAGCCGAAAGGAATGGGTGGCCTTGGCTTTAAGGATATCCAGGCCTTTAACAAAGATCTACTGGCCAAACTCCCTTGGAGAATGCCGACAAACCCAGACTGCCTCCTTGCACGAGTCCTATCGGGGAAATATTGTCACAGCTCCTCCCTCATTAAGGTCCAACCAACTAAGTCTGCTCGCATGGCTGGGCAAGGGTTCTTGTGGGTAGAGACCTTCTCCTAAATCACATTGGGAAGGCCATTGGTAATGGTACTGAAACTAAAGTATGGAGTGACCCCTGGATCTCCACAACATCACAAATCATTCCTTTTGGACCCCTAAAGGATGATCTTGGAGATCTCTATGTGTCGGACCTCATCTCTCGCGGCTCCTGCGAGTGGAACAAAGAGTTAATATCGACTCTGAAACATATTCCACAAGATCAGGCAATGTTGTAGCTATTGAAGAACTAGGCTCGGATCCACCAGAGCAGCAAGTGCATCCAGGTTTTAATTAGTTCAAATCCGTCTGGTCCAAGGAGCGCTCCCCACTGGAGATAACTTCCGCAAACGAGGACTTTTACAACACACGACCAACATTCACTGCGGCGGAGCTGAGACAACGGAATATATATTCCTACACTTCCCTTTTGCGAAACTGGTCTGGTCTGTAGTTCCCCTGAAGCTACAGTTCGATCCAGACCTGTTCAGCTCCTTCGTATCTGCACTAGAAGCCGCATCATGGACATGGCTCCCCCCATGTGGAATCTCAGGAGACGTTTTCTCTTGGATTTGCTGGAACAAATGGACCACCAGGAACAAGCTTCTCTTTGAATCGCGAAGCCCGTCACACACATCTACTGTCACGAAAGCAATCACCGAGGCTCGCGAATGGACTTTGGCTCAATCACCAACTACTTCGATCCAAAAAGCCTCTCCACTTCAGATCACGTGATATCACTCAAATTACCCTAAGGAGTGAAATACACAGGTTCGGATGTAGTACTTAGGGATCGAATCCACAGAGACTCTAGGATTACACACTAGATTATGGTCTTGGAATAAATCTAGATTAAACGGTTTTAAAGCAGTAAATGGATTGGTGAGCTAGTAAATTGCTCGTTTGATTTGTTTTGGGGGTTGTTAACAGTTGAGGGAAATAGCTAGACTCAGGTTTATTCTCAGGTGCGATAAGTAAAACTTAATTTGGGTATTAGGGGTTTATTAATATCAATTATTGTTGAATTCAAACTAAGGTATAATCAAATTGATTATCTAATCTGGATCTCGGATTTCATATCTCGTATGTTAATCACGAGAAAGTGTCGATCGATAATTCTTTGTAAATATGGATCGATACACCTTTCAAAATATCGATCGACAGTGCTATCGCTGCATCGATCGATACTTCTTCCAGAGAGCTTTGCGGTCAGGTTTGATCTAAATTATCTAACTCACTAGACCAACTCTCGTTCGTATCTAGTCAGTTAGATCATTCTAGTTATTTTCAGGTATTGAGTTAAGCAATGGCTTGATCCCAATTAATCCTAAGATCTAAGTTTAAGGGTGATCAATCCTAAACTTAGCTTTAAGCATAACTAGTTGAAAGAATCATATTTCTAAACACCCTAACAATTATTATTGTCAGTAATACATTTATCAACCTATTGAGAAACCTAAATCTAACAGTAAGGACTACTCAGACATGTTCATGGAACACATGGTTATGATGGTCTGAATAATACTTAATAAAAATGAATAAATAGATTAAGCAACAAATGAAATAAAGCAAAGGAGTTCAAGATCTTCTCTGTTTTGAAGTGTTGATCTCTCTCTCCAGCTCTAAACTCTTCTCTTTCAATGGTAGCTTCTTGCTTCCTCCAAACTAGGTCTAAAAAGGTCTCTAGGCAAATCTGCCTCTAAAATGATATAAAACCCTAATAAATAGCCTAACAGGCGGCCATGGAGTAATGATGTAATTATTAAGACTTTTTGTGAAACTTGGAATCTTCTAATTTGTTATTAACTCTCGGGTGGCTTCATAATCGATCGACGTGAGGAGTCCAACATCGATCGATATTTGGTGATAACTTTCGGTCGATACTGAGTTGTGACCGTTGCCATCCCTTGCTTCCAGCGAAGCTCAAAAGATCTCAAAATAGCTCCAAATACATCACTTTCTTCCAAATAGTATCTGAACCTGTAATTACTCTAAATAGACTCTATATAATAATAATATATCTTAAAATACTCATAAACCATGGTTAAAAATGAGTAAAATCCATGGTCTATCAACTCCCCTAGACTTACTCTTTTGCTTGTCCTCAAGCAAACCACAACAGAGCAGTCTCTCTGAAAGAGGTTTGAAAACATCAGGAACTCACATGATTTAAAACTCATAATCATCACCTCTTTAATATTGCAATCCACGTCTAAAAAGTCCTAATCACAAAAGCATTTTATGCCATATCCTAGCTTAGCAACCAAATTCATCTAGCCAACAACTTAAACAAATCTTGTCTGATATTCCCCTCTAACAACCCCATTTCTTAGCATAAATAAAAGTGTAGGCTTTACCTTGGGGGTATCGATCACAAGATGCAAGGATTTTCAAACAAGTATCTGGACCTACAGGTAAACATTAGTTTCTATCCTTTCTCTCTACTAATTTTCTCTCTTAGTCAAAATCTGCTTTTATTGGCAAGATTATTGACTTAGATTTGACAGACTTCCATGAATCAAGACTTAATGGTGGTTGCCATCAAGTCCTATTCACTTCTTTCTAGCCTATATCCAAGAATTCATATGAATCGAGCCTTGAAGATTGCCGCCACCAAGTCCCGTTCGAATTCTTTTTTTTTTGTTGGAATCCTTATGAAGCAAGCCTTAATGGTTGTAGCCACCAAGTCCTGTTCGGATTCCACCTAATAAATCTCTAATAGATCTAATAATAATATATATGAAATAATTTTTTTTTCTTATCTATCTATAATTTCGAAAATAAAGAGAGAAAGAGTGATTAATCTATCTACACAAGTCTTTACCTTCCAGACTTGTTTGAAGAATGCGATCCCATGTATACCAAGCCCTAAGACAAGCAGTTGTGTCAAGTTTAGTGTTGGAGGTCAGCTTTGGTTCCTTCAAACAATCACAACAAGTGTGGACAGTTGACAGGTTGATCCACTTTAGTATCTTTAGTAGTATGTGCAATCAGAGAGTTTAAAATGGTGCTAAAAAAATGGTTAGATAACAAGGAAAAATCTAATAAGATCATTATCCCCTTCTTGACTCAATAAAAACTTTTTGTTTGGAAATATATATATATATATATATATATATATATATTTTTTAGAAATTCATGAATAAACTAATATTAGTAAGTACCTCCCCCACTCTTAAATTTCACTGTCCCCAGTGATATTCAGTCTAAGATTGCGTAGGGTAGAAATAAGTAATAACTATAAGTTAGATGTTAGACAAGAGAAAAGAATGTGTTACCCGCTGTCTCGAGGATCAATCGACATGTACACCTCATAATCGATCGATATCATCGTATTTCTGTCGATCGATATAACCGTCTTATTATCGATCGATAGTGCAGAGACAGAAAAACGTATGCGCTAGCTGCAACGTATCCATGTGTCCAACTCATCATAGAATTAGCATCAGTCAGCTAGGTTAGCTCTGTTAGACAATCCAAACACATGCAAGATTAGCAGAATAAATAAACTCCAGTCATAACATAGAGTAATAAGTTCAAAAGTAAATCCTAAGAGTTCGAGAGTAGAAGAAAACATAAGTAAATAGGGATAGAGATATGAGGACTAGTCCTCATCAGTGGTCTCGTCCCTGGAGGTGTCTCTGCGCCGACGGGACTGTCCTGCTGCTAACGGTGAGCTGGCTCGCACACTCCTCCTGCTCGAACAGCGACATCTCGATACTCTAGCCCAGATGGCAGTGAGAGAATCAACTACGACGCGCTGGAAATCTCCCTCAGGGCGTGTAGACATGTCTGGCATGGGTGGGAAAGGCGGTAGTGCGGCCTCGGGCTGATGTGGCTGAGGTCCGGCCGTGCGCTGGACCGTGTAGGCCCAATGGAGACCCTCAGCCACTCATTATAGGAGATGCTGTCATAGTCATCCCACGCGTCCTTGTGGGAACCGAAATTCACACCGTCGAGTTTTGTTAATCGGAGGAAAGCCAAGCTAACCTAGCCTTCCCTGAAGGTCCCGGTTATCTGCTGGGCCACGCACAACACAATCAATATGAAAGATTCAAAAGTAATAAATCGTAAAAGAGCGAAAACAGAACAAAGAGGTTTTATTTCCGAATTCGCGTTTGAGCGTGAACAACATGTAAGATCCTAGGCCACGAGAGCTATGGGTATGTTCGCTAGTCTAGCCACCTAAGTTCTAACCTAGTCGAGTCGCAGCTCGATAGTAAAAACGGAAAAATGCCTAAATTGCTCTAAGTATTAAGTTTTCTCTGAGAATGCTCTTTTTTCTCCCCTTTCCCTCTTCCTCCTAGGTCCTCCTTATATACTCCTCCTTAGGTCAGTTTACCTCTTCTTGGGCCGGATTTGTCGCGAAGCGGGCTTTTCCATATGTCCTTCTTCTTTGTGATTATCTTTGGAAATTTGACATTTATCTCTTCCCGCGGATGAGATAAACCGTCATACCAGTCTTCGGGCTCAAGTCTTTTGGGACCATAGATGGGCCGTTAACCGCAATTCGGACCCTCTTTAGGCCGTATCGAGACTTAAGCATTTTTTACGATTTTACTCGCGAAGTAGCCGTTGGCATAGACATGGTTCTTCCAACGGAACCCTGTTTCTTCGCATAGCCGAGGCAGTTGATGTTAAGTTAACCGTAACCTGCTGTACTACGAAGAATAGGAAACCGTTCGAGAGACATAACCTTCCCAACTTCCCGAATACTTTCGACGATGTTTTTTAGACGGAACATTGGTGTCGTATCCACAGACCCAAAGACTGGGTTACGGAAACTTCGGACGAAGATGCATGGTTATGGGATGGGACCGGGTTCAGAATGACCCACGGAGAATTGGCCACGCTCGCCGGGCGAGCTGATCCGTGCCACGGTCGAGCTCGCCGGCGAGTCGACCGGCAACACGGTCGTGCTCGCCGGGCGAGCTGATCCGTGCCACGGTCAAGCTCGCTGGCGAGTCGACCGGTGACACGGTCGTGCTCGCCGGGTGAGCTGGCTCGTGTCACTGCCGAGCTCGCCGGCGAGTCGACCGGCGACACGGTCGTGCTCGCCGGGCGAGCTGGCTCGTGTCACGGCTGAGCTCGCCGGCGAGTCGACCGGCGACACGGTCGTGCTCGCCGGTCGAGCTTGCTCGTGTCGCGGCCGAGCTCGCCGGCGAGTCGACCGGCAACACGGTTGTGCTCACCGGGCGAGCTGGCTCGTGTCATGGTCGAGCTCACCGGGCGATCCGTTTCGGCTATTCGTCTGCTAGGATTTTGAAGTTTTGAACGAGCTTGCTCATGTCGCGGCCGAGCTCGCCGGCGAGTCGACCGGCAACACGGTTGTGCTCGCCGGGTGAGCTGGCTCGTGTCATGGTCGAGCTCGCCGGGCGATCCGTTTCGGCTATTCGTCTGCTAGGCTTTTGAAATTTTGAACGAGATTCGGTTTTTCTGAGGACTTTCGGACATCGATTCCGTCGTGACCGATTTTGACCCCAACAGTTAGCCCCCCCCAGCTAGCTAGGATCCGTGGACCTAGGTGTTAGGTCCTAGCTTGCGGTACGGTCTGTTCAAGGTGGAATTAGACGTAATCGTTTGTCGAAAGATTGAAGGTGAATAGTAAAAAAAAAATTGTATAAGTAAGGGAAGTAAGTTTTTCAAATTCTTTACTCACTTCTTCCCTTAAGAAAAGATTCCTCCAAGATAGGAATTTTTTCTCCAAGATCTCTCTTTGCTCAAATAAAATGTCTTCAAGAAAAGGATCTTCAAAGAAGAATTCTTTCTCACACTCATCTTCGGGTAACTCTTCTGCCAATGAGGTGATCGCCCCGAAAGAAGAGTTTGAAGTTGAGGAAGAACCCAAGGATGCGTACTACAAAGCTCTTTGCGGCTTGCCTCCGCCTTCGCAAGACATTCCGATTCCTAAGAGGCCCGTGAGGTCGCCAAATGCACCCCTCACGCCGAGCATGGTCTCTCCCGACTACCTCACGACTCTTAGGGACTTTTACCAGATTCCAAGTTGAGTCGTATTTCGGATCCCGAGTGGCAACGAGAGTGTGAAGAACCCTCCGGAAGGTTTCTTTACTTGCTACGAGGCCTTCCTGGTGTATTCCCGCATGTGGTTTCCGATCCATGGTACCATCGTCCGCGCGCTTCACCACTTTGGGCTTTCGATCAGCCAGCTAAGCGTTCCGGCCTTGCAGCATTGGCTCGGCGTGTTGATCTCGAGTTACGAGCTAGGAATGGATCTTAACACTGGCGACTTCGAGGGATTTTGGTTTACGAGAGGAACGGGGAACGATGGCTCATACCGCATGGCGCCAAAGAAGGGCATGGCTATAATTCAGGGGCACACTTCACATCCTAAGACATGGTTCGAGTGCTTTTTCTTTGTCCGGATAGATGGGGAGTCTGTCGAGGAGAGCTACCTCCTCCTATTCCGTCGGGAGTGGAACTTCACCCGTGGTAATATGAATAGTTATGTTTTTCGTTTTGATACCTTGAAAACATGCGAAGATGATTTTTTTTATTATCTTGCAGTGAACTGGATCCTTCCGCCAACTTCTGCCGATCTTTTTGCCAAGCAAGATCTTCTCCGCGGCAGGCCGTTCTTCTGGAATTCCTTCACCGTTGAATGGATTCGAAGCGCGGTGGAGCTCCATCGATCTCGAGCCCTCTCTCAGCCTCTTGACGTTCGGTATGACGTAGAACCGGTCATTGATGTCTTGCCTGCTCAGAGGCAGAGAATCAGGTCTCGAAAAGGCAAGGGAGTTGCCTCTGAGAACGTCTTGGGAAACCTTCCGCTGCCAGAATGGAACCCTAGTTTCTCCCCAGGGGAAAGGAGTGGAACCAGCGAGGTTCCCCTTCCCAGCGACTTTTTTGCCGACCTCCCTTCCGGTTTTACTACTCATAAGTCGCTGGACGAAGAGTCGAGGAGGAAACTAGTCGCCGAAGGCTCCAGCTTAATCAACGAGGTTTATCCTTTGAACTTTGATCTAAATTATATTTTTTTTTGGTTTCCTTTTCCGATATTAAGTTCGTGCAGGGGATGAGGGTGTTCAATGCGGCGCTCGACGGAAGTTTCCGGGAGTCGCGTATCTCTCACTTCAAAGCCGAGGAGGCTGAAAGAGAACTCTTTTGGTTTCGGAAGGAGGTCAAAGAACAGAGCCGGAGACAGGCTGAGCTCCATTCTCGGGCCCTTGTCCATGCGGAGAGGAGAGGAAAGAGAGCGATTGTCGCCGAAATGAAGCGGAGGGCTGCTTTGTTTGCCACCGAATTCGAGAGTTTTAAGGATGCTCAAGAATTCGTGGATGATTTTCGCGAGTGCCGTGGCTCGGTTGCTACCCTCTACAGGTCGCAGAACGATGACTTCTCTTTTTCTGCCAAGGTCGCTGAGATGTCGGGTCTTATGAACGGGTGTGCCCATGCCGAATCCTTGGTTCCTCCGATCGAAGGAAGGGTCCGACAGCTTTAGGATTCCATCGAGGTCTCGGAGGACACGGCGGAAGTGGGAACCGGTGTTGGTGATGAAGGTGTCGGAGTCGCGGACGGAGAGGTGGACCATCCCGAGAGCTCGTTCGGGATCTCCATGTCCGGGTTCCTCGACTTTGAGCTTTGAGGATTGTTGGGATTATTTCCCTTAGTTTTATTCGAGGTTTGATGTATCTAGGCCAAGTGTGGCCGTATTTGATTTATGTGTGTTATGGCCTTGCGAGGCTATGTGAACTATGTGTTTGAGACCGGTCGTTTGGTGGCTTTGGGTCCTAGCCGTTTTTTGCGGCTTCTATATATATGATGAATGATTGACATTCTGTGCTTTTTAGTTTATACTTCTGTCAAGTGTGAGGGAAAGATACGAGTAGTCACTTCGTATCTTAACTCTTAGTTTATCGTCTTGTTCGTTTGCTCTTACTGAACGAGGGCGTTCGAAAACGTTTAGGAGTTTCGCGAAGTTTCGTGAGCGTATTAGATATAGACGATGGGACATGTTTTTAAGATCTCTTATCATGTCTTGAGATGTTAGTGGACCAGTAGAACTGGATTTAGGGCAAGACCTAGGTTTACTTTCGGCTCTAAGGCTGTGCGACGACTGATCGGCTCTCGTTTTGCATGTTGGCGATTTCCACCTGGTTCTCTCCGATTTAAATTCCGCAACTTGGCGCCGGCTTATATGACTTGTATGGAACGAACCGAGCACTCTCCAGACCCCGTCTGGAGTGCTGACCAAAATTTCGGATTTCTTGTATAGCGCGCTATGGTATCCTCGTCGGATGTAAGCGAACTTTTACTTTTACGAAAGGTTAGACTACAAGTTTATTTTTGAGAACATTTTGGGTTTGTCCGTCGGGGCCAATCGACGGGCAATTTGTTTTTTAGAGTCGCGGACGGACCGTGTGTTTGGATAATATCTCTCGAAAATATTTACGACGTCTCGCTTTTTCCGAAAGGTATATCCTTTGTAGTGAGAAAGTTACGATCTTCGTTTTTAGAGAAGATGTATTTGGTCTTGCTTGACCATTGATACGCAGGGATTGTTGTTTAAGTTAGTTCCCATCCAAGGACTGCTTGAAAGGTATGCGTGTTTGGAGACCCTTGTCTTGGGTGTTTCCCAGGTTAATCTCCGATTGTTGTGGCTTATTGCAAGTGAATCGGGAGACCGAAATAAAATGAGTTTTATTGGAAAAGTTTCGAAAATATCGAATACATGTGTGGATATTCCGAACTTTGTGGGAGTATACGAGTATACGTACCCACTCCCCCCCCCCCTTTTTGGAGAGGGGGATAGCTGAACTTGTCAATAGGACAAGCTGCCTACGTACCTCTTTCGAGGATCAAGCCATCTCGTAGTTCTGCTTTGTTGTCCCAGGCGTTCCTACTCGTTGGATAGGGCCGTTTCTGTTACTTCAGCCGTTGAGGCTTTAGTTAAATCAGTGGCCGTTTCGTGAGTCGGGTTTTCCGCTGGTAGGGCGATGAACTCCGGGATCGCGTCGCTGTCCGGAGCCGTTGCCTGGGCGAGTGATTCTGAATCGCTCTTTGTGGAAACTTCGGGAGTACTCTGAGTTTTCTTGACTCGCTTCGGGCTAATCGCAGGGGTGTTCCGAGTTTGTCGTAGCTTATGCTCAGCCAAAAAGCAGAGCCTAGATTGTTTATGGCATCCCCAGATTACTGCTGTTTCGTTTGGTGTTGGGTACTTGATGCTAAGGTGGTAAGTCGACGGTACCGCCTTCATTGCGTTGATCCATGGGGTTCCCATGATAACATTATAGATGGCCGGGTTATCGATTATGGCGAAGTCAACGATTTTCGTGACTTCCCTTGCCATGACCGGAAGTTTGATCGATCCGAGGGTCATTGATGTTGTGCCCAAAAAACCGGTCAGTGGTTTTGGTTCCGGGATGAATTCCCCGAGTTCGATGTTCATTCTCCGGAGAGTGTCGCGGAAAATGACGTTGACCGTGCTGCCTGTGTCGATGAGGATTCTTCCCACTTCGAGGTCTCGAATCACCAAGTCGATGACCAGCGGGTCGCAGTGTGGTTTATCGAGTCCGACGGTTTCCTCCTCCTCGAAAACAATCGTATCGTTTGGAGCGTTGTCGGTCGGGGACCGAGTCGTCCAGTGAGAACTTGTTTCCGCCTTTCTTCCGTAGGCCTTGATGGATGAAATAGAGTCGCGGTAGAATTGCGATTCTCCAATGATCATGTTTATCCTCCGGCGGGTACTATTGTCTCCAAGGTCATCCTGCCTTCTTCCGAGTTTCTCGCCAAACTAGTTTGCACATGCGTCCCTCTCGGGAGACTCTTTATCAGTCCTGGGAGGGCGGTCGGAATCCAGGATGAGGTCTTTTATGCTAGTGACCTTCGAGAGGTCGCCAGCGAGGAGTTTTGCGGCTAGCCTTGCGCCGAGAACATTGCAGCTCGTAGTCGAATGACCTTTGGTCTGGTGGAACTCGCAGTAGGAGTTATCCTTGTACTGGTTCCTGGTCCAGGTGTTTCCGGAGGTCTTTCCTTGTTCGGAATTGATAGTGTAGTTGTGCTCGCCCTGGACGTCTTCTCCCTCGTGGTGGACATACTTGTCGTTTCAAGAGCTTTTCTTTTTTGTGGGCGTCTTCTGCGGGTTGTACTTCTGGGAGAGGATTTTCATCTCCTCTTCCATTACGATGAAGTCGGTTGCCTTATGAAGAGCATCTTGAATCTTTCTCGGTTTTTCGAGGGATACCCATTGCCAGAATTTCAACCGGTACCAGAGAGTTTTCTTCAGAGCATCGATCGCCACTTTGTCGCTGATCCCGGTGACTCTTGCCATTACTAGCTTGAATCTGTTCATGAACTTGCGAAATGGCTCGTCTTCTCTTTGAGACAGGCTCCAGAGATCGACGTCCGAGGTTTCTATGTCCATGAACATGGAATACTGCTTGAGAAACTCTGAAGCAAGTTGGCCGAAACTTCCGATGGAATTTCGTTTTAGGCGAGAAAACCATTCGAGCGCGGCTCCTTTAAAGTTTTCGACGAAGAGAAGGCAGTAGCCAGCGTCTCGTTCGCGTTCCTTGAGTTTGCACCTCCCCATCGCGATCTGGAAAGACTACAGATGCGCTTTCGGGTCGGTGGTGCCATCGTACATGGAAATTTTGATCTTCCCCGGGTCTGAGATGTTGGTCTCAGTAATCCGGGCAGTGAACAGGGTTTTGCGTGCTTCCTCAAGAAGTCTGTCGATCTCGGGCGCAGCGCTTGTCGCGTGGTGGATTTGTGATTTCACCGCTTTCACCTCCGCTGCGGTTTTCGCGATGTACTCGCGGAGATCGTGGATCTCATCAGGATTTCTGGCAGCCTTGCGAGCTTGTCTGTGTTGGCTGCGGTGGATCCTGGCCTGCTTTTCGGCCAGCTCCTCCTGTTCTACCCAATAGAGGTTTTCTTCTTCCTCGGTCATGGGTCTTTCGAAGGACGCGTCCTGTCGAGCGGACTGGCTTCGCGTTCTTCTTGGGTGGATGTCAGCACCGTCGTCCGAGTGATCGGACTGGTTGCTTATATCCAGGTCGATGCGCTCGATTTCTTCTCCTTCGTTGCTCCCGGTAGGAGGTGGAAGGTTCTCCGTAGTTGGCTGTGCACCTAGCTGGAGCGTTTCATCAGGGTTTTGGCCTGAGGAAGCCTTGTCCGCGTGTGCAGCTCGATTGCCCGGAGTCTCGAAATCAAGTCTTCTACCGCTGCGGGCTCTTGTGGTCCTGCGCGGGGCTTTGCTCCTGGCCTTCGCCGTTAAGGTTTCCACCTGTTTTGCGAGAGAGGCCACGAGTTTTCCTTGTTCGTCCGCCTTTTTCTGAGCGGAGGCGAACATTTCCTTCATCTGGTCTAGTATCGCGGTGTCGGCAGTGACCGTTAATACGTTTCCAACTGGAGTTTTATCAGCGTTGGCATCGACGGGAGTCCCGTCGTGCGTTTGCGGGTCTTTGTCAGCATTGGTCGTCATATCGGACTGAGCGTGTGTGGTTGCGAGAGAGATAGATCTGTACCCCCCTCCTTCTAGCGCCAAACTGTGGGAACTAAAATTCACACCGTCGAGTTTTGTTAATCGGAGGAAAACCAAGCTAACCTAGCCTTCCCTGAAGGTCCTTGTTATCTGCTGGGCCACGCACAACACAATCAATACGAAAGATTCGAAAGTAATAAATCGTAAAAGAGCGAAAAGAGAACTAAGAGGTCTTATTTCCGAATTCGCATTTCAGCGTGAACAACAGGTAAGATCCTAGGCCACGATAGCTGTCGGTATGTTCGCTAGTCTAGCCACCTAAGTTCAAACCTAGTCGAGACGCAGCTCGATAGTAAAAACGGAAAAATGCCTAAATTGCTCTAAGTATTAAGTTTGCTCTGAGAATGCTCTTTTTTCTTATGTGATTATCTTCGGAAATTTGACATTTATCTCTTCACGCGGATGAGATAAACCGTCATACCAGTCTTCGGGCTCAAGTCTTTTGTGACCATAGATGGGCCGTTGTCTGCAATTCGGACCCTCTTTAGGCCGTATCGAGACTTAAGTTAACCATAACCTGCTCTACTAGGAAGAATAGGAAACCGTTCGAGAGACATAACCTTCCCAACTTCCCGAATACTTTCGACGATGTTTTTTAGACGGAACATCGGTGTCGTATCCACGGACCCGAAGAATGGGTTACGGAAACTTTGGACGAACATGCATGGTTATGGGATGGGACCTCGGAATGACCCGCGGAGAATTGGCCGCGCTCGCCGGGCGAGCTGATCCATGCAACGGTCGAGCTCGCCGGCGAGCCGACCGGCGACACGGTCGTGCTCGCCGGACGAGCTGGCTCGTGTCACGGCCGAGCTCGCCGGCGAGCCGAATGGTGACACGGTCGTGCTCGCCGGGCGAGCTGGCTCGTGTCACGGCCGAGCCCGCCGGCGAGCCGACTGGCGACAAGGTCGTGCTCGCCGGGCGAGCTGGCTCGTGTCACGACCGAGCTTGCCGGCGAGTCGACCGGCAACACGGTTGTGCTCGCCAGGCGAGCTGGCTTGTGTCATGGTTGAGCTCGCCGGGCGATCCATTTCGGCTATTCTTCTGCTCGGCTTTTGAAGTTTTGAACAAGATTCGGTTTTTCTGAGGACTTTCGGACATCGATTCCGTCGTGACCGATTTTGACCCCAACAGTCCTCGATCTCACGGTTTCTACAGGCCGCGCTCTTCGCCGCTTTACGAGTGTCGTCGAAGTTGTCAAAGAGGGGGATAGATTCATCTTTGTGCTTGCGTGGCCTAGGGTATTGGTCACGAACTGGTGGTGGCGGCGGAGCTGTGCTACTGCCGCCTACGTCGAACCTACGCTTCGTCCTCCTTTCATACATCTGCAACCAAAAACCATAAACAAGAATGGGAATTCAGTTTGGTTCGATGGTTTGGTGCAATATCGATCGACGGTAACAGGAGGATGTCGATCGATGTTTCTTTGTGAAAATCTATCGATGAAAGGTGCGTATCATCGGTCGATTTCACCTTCGCGGGAACCTGCAAAAACCCATCAATGCAATTCGATTTGCATGGCATATATAATCGGCTTAATCGATCAGTAGTCCTTATTCTATCACTCCTTTAGCATGAATCGATCGATCTATAAGAGCATAAAAATCCCGGTTCTAGCTCATTCTCTATTTCAACCCTAGCAAGAACGAAAATTTAGAAAATTTCATGTTCATTCCATGATGATGAGCGAGCTAAATGATCTAGACGGATAGAGGGTCAAAAATCAAGTGGGTTGAGCGAAGAAATCGCTGGATTTGGCCGAAAAACGAGAGAGAAAAGGGATGGGAGTGTGTTCTTAGGGTTTTCGGGTTTGTGTGAATGTCGACTTAAGAGTCGACTAAAGTGAGCCCGCGTCTGTTCATTTACTATCGATCGATAGGCGTTATGTTTTCAGCAGCTTCGTTTTATTTTTTATTTTACTAAATCCTAATTATCGAAAGAGTAGAAATGGGTTGCCTCCCATTCAGCGCTTATTTTAAGTCTTTAGCTTGACTCGACGTTTGATTGTCTAGTTATCGGGGAGGGGGTCTAAGTTTATATGCCCGATATTTGGCGGTTTAGCCCAATAGTGTTTTACTCGTTGGCCATTTACCGTGAATTCATCGCCTTTATTATTTGTAAGCGTAATAGCTCCATAAGGGTTTACGTTCACGACGGTAAAAGGACCTGACCAACGAGATCGGAGTTTTCCAGGAAACAGTGTTAGCCGAGAGTTATACAGCAGCACTTGGTCATTTGGTTCGAAGTGCCTGGAAATGATCTTTTTATCGTGATATGCTTTCGTCTTTTCTTTATATATTTTTGAACTCTCATAGGCTAAATGTCTGATTTCATCCAGTTCGTTAAGCTGTATGAGCCTCCTTTCGGCAGCTGGTTTGATGTCGAAATTTAATAATTTGATGGCCCAGGCTGCCTTGTGTTCCAGCTCAATTGGTAAGTGACATGATTTTCCATAAAGTAGGTGAAACTGGGTGGTTCCTAAGGGAGTTTTGAAGGCAGTCCGATAAGCCCAGAGTGCATTGTCCAATTTCCTAGACCAATCTTTTCTGGATATGCCCACTGTTTTTTCTAAGATTTCTTTGATCTGCCGATTTGAGACTTCGACCTGCCCACTCGTCTGTGGGTGGTAGGGTGTGGCAACTCTATGGTGTACTCCGTTCTTACGGAGTAGTCCTTCAAAAACTTTGTTGATGAAATGGGAACCACCGTCACTTATGACTATTCGGGGTATTCCGAATCTCGGGAAGATAATGCTTTTGAAAAGCTTAATGACTACAGATGCATCATTTGTTGGTGAAGCTAGCGCTTTGACCCACTTAGACACATAGTCAACAGTAACTAGGATGTATTTATTTCCGTATGAAGAAGGGAAGGGTCCCATGAAATCTATTCCCCAACAGTCAAAGACTTCTACCTCTTGAATAGATCTATGTTCTATTTCGTGTCTTTTACTGATTTTTCCTCTTCGTTGGCATCTGTCGCATTGTGCTATGAATGCATGAGCATCGCGAAACATGGTTGGCCACCAGAACCCTGCTTGAAGGATTTTTGATACCGTTTTAAAGGTCGCAAAATGCCCAGCATAATCGGATCCATGGCATTGGAACAAAATTTCACGTATCTCAGATTCGGCGACGCATCGTCTATACATCCCATCAGCGCAGTGTTTGTAGAGATATGGTTCGTCCCAATGATATCTCCTAACTTCTCTTAAAAACTTCTTTCTTGTATACCCTCTCAACTCTTCGGGTTCTATGTTAGTAGCTAAATAGTTCACTATATCAGCATACCAAGGTCTGCTGTTTGAATTTTGTTCGATTGCGTGCACTTCCCGGTGTAGACTTTTTTTAAGGGAGAAGTAATGTCGGTATACAGCTTGCTGCACGCAACATTAACTTTTATGTCGAAGGTGAGAATTTTGGGACTTTGCTCTTCGCATAGATCATCTGAGGTGTCGATCGACAAACCCTCAAGGTCATCGGTCGACTCTTTGTTGTCGTAATCGATCGACATAGAGTCGTCATCGTCGATCGACAGGTCTTCCGGAGTGAGACATACATTCCCGGTGAATGAATCCATTTGGTAAACGTTTTCAGTTGGTAAGAAATCATCGATTGGGATGTCATTTTCTATCCTTATCCGGGAAAGATGATCTGCCACTCCGTTTTCTACTCCTCTTTTATCTTTGATCTCTATATCAAATTCTTGAAGTAGAAGGATCCATCGCAAGAGTCGTGGTTTTGCATCTTTCTTTTGCATTAAATATTTAATCGTGGCGTGGTCAGTGTGGACGATGACTCGCGAACCGACCAGGTATTGGCGAAACTTTTCAAATGCATAAACCACGGCAATTAGTTCCTTTTCCGTTGTTGCGTAATTTCTCTGTGCTTCGTCGAGTGTTCGACTGGCATAATAAACTGCATGTAGCTTTTTGTCCTTCCTTTGGCCCAGAACTGCTCCCACAGCGAAACCGCTCGCATCGCACATGATTTCAAAAGGAAGATTCCAGTCAGGTGCTTGTACGATGGGGGCAGTTATTAAGGCTTTCTTTATTTCCTCAAAAGACTTTACACATTCTGGTGTGAAGTCGAATTTAACTTCTTTACAGAGAAGGGAGGTGGGAGGTCTAGCAATTTTGCTAAAATCTTGTATGAATCTCCTGTAGAATCCGGCTTGTCCGAGAAAACTCCTCACATCTTTTACGTTCGTGGGTGCCGGCAGACCGGTCATTACCTCAATCTTTGCCCACTCTACTTCTATACCGGCAGCGGATACTTTATGTCCTAGGACGATTCCGTCGTTAACCATAAAGTGACACTTTTCCCAATTTAAAACGAGGTTCTTTTCTTCACATCTTGCCAATACTTTACATAGGTTATCAAGACAGTTTTTGAAACTGGATCCAATACTGAGAAGTCGTCCATAAAGACTTCCATGAAATCTTCTATCATATCAGTAAAGATTGACATCATGCATCGTTGGAAAGTGGCGGGGGCGTTACAAAGACCGAATGGCATTCTGCGGTATGCGAATGTTCCATAAGGGCATGTAAAAGTGGTCATTTCTTGATCGTCAGGATGTATAGGGATTTGGAAAAATCCGGAGTATCCGTCAAGAAAACAGTAATATTGGTGATTTGCCAATCTCTCCAACATTTGATCAATGAAGGGTAAGGGAAAATGATCTTTTCTGGTGGCAGCGTTCAGCTTCGTGGCAGCGTTCAGCTTCCTATAGTCGATACACATTTGATGCCCAGTGACAGTTCGTGTGGGAATGAGTTCGTCCTTATCATTCTTCACTACAGTGATTCCGTCCTTCTTTGGTACGACATGCACGGGGCTAACCCAATTGCTATCCGAAATCGGGTAAATGACTCCGGCGTCTAGAAGTTTAATTATTTCCTTTTTAACAACTTCTTTTAAGTTCGGGTTCAGCCGCCTTTGGTGTTCCACTGACGATTTTGAACCGTCTTCTAGGTGAATCCGGTGCATACACAGATCTGGAGAAATGCCAGGAATATCCTCGAGAGAGTATCCGAGGGATTTTCTATATTTTCGTAGTTTATTTAATAACAACGCTAGTTCTCCATTGGTCAGGTTGGCGTTCACGATTACGGGGTAGGAATTTTAATAGAGAAAAGCATATTTGAGTCCAGCTGGTAGCTGTTTTAACTCAATTTTTGGTGCCTTCTCGGGATCCCATTATTCCAAAGAAGATGGCTGTCGATCGACGGCTTCCATCAAATATCGATCGACGTTGATTTCCGAATTGTCATCATCTATGTCATCAACGTTTGCTATTTCCTTACTTGCGTTCATTAATCGCGTCTATTCTTCAGCTCTACGGGTGACACTGAATGTTTCTTCTTCACTAGATGTGAGTACTTTCTCTAGAGGATCATCTGAGTGCAGGTTTCCGAAAGACTCTTCAGTCAGTTCACCGATATCACCCACATAGGAAGTCTGTTTATCGATTAAGGGTCGACTTATTATCTTATCCATGTCTAAGGTCATCGGAATATTCCCAATGTTCAGACATATTCTACCTTCCTTGACATCGATTATCGCACCTGGTGTAGCTAGAAATGGTCTACCAAAAATTAGGGGATCTTTTGGTTCATTTCGGTATTTCAGTACCACAAAATCCGTTGGGACGTGGCAATCATTGATCCTTATTGGCACGTCATCGAGCACTCCCTCAGGTAATCTAACGGATCTATCGGCCAGAACCAGAGTTATTTTGGTAGGTTTGAACTTGTCGTATCCTAGGGATATCGCGACAGAGTGTGGCATGAGGTTTACGCTGGAACCTAGGTCACAAAGGGATCGAGGAAAATTTTTATTTCGTATGTTGCAATCCAAAACAAAACTACCCGGATCGGGCCTCTTGATTGGAGTTCCTCCTTGGATTATTGCACTAACTTCCTCTGAAACCATCATGACGCTACGCTCAGCGGCTGGAAAGCTGTTGGATACTATGTCTTTTACATATTTTTTTATTGAAGGTGATACCTTTATGGCATCACTCAATGGCATTTCCAACATGATCTTATCGAATGCTTTCTTGCATATAGTTTTATCCAATTCGCGCTTAGTCTGAGTCTTGTTAGGAAGGAAGGGTGGTAGGGGCCTATATACTCTTTCCACAGCTGGTTCAGCAGGAGTCGATCGTCGATCGATATTGTTTCCAGAATGTCGATCGATATTTCCTGTAGCATGTCGATCGACGTTGGTTTTCTCTTGTCGATTGATTTCCACATCTTCCTCCAACTCTTCTTCCTCCTCCTCAAGGTTGATGGCTGCTTCCTCAGTGTTGGGAAGCTCCTTCTCTCGAGGGGTTTCTGACTCGGTATTGGAATCATCGAGGATTATCGGGCGTGACCTATTTTCACCATTTTCCTCAACTATAGCATGTTTTTCTGCGCTACTGATTTCTATCGTGCTCGGGATTAGGCATTTTCCGCTCCTTAGTAGCACGACATTAATTTGACGTTTCGGGTTCGCGTCAGTCCGCCCAGGGAGACGTCCTTCCTCTCTCTTGATGGCAGTTGCGTTTTCCGCGACTTGACCGTCCAGTCTCTTAATGTGTTCACTTAAAGCATCGAACTTCCTTATTAGCTCACTGTACATTATATGTCTATTTTTCCGTTAAGATCAGTGGCCAATCTGCGATTTCCCGTGAAAGCTTGGTTTAGTCTAAACTTTGCTCTGCCCTGGCATGATCCAACAGTAGCATCGTAATTTTGGGTAAAGCTATCGGGTTAGGATACTCGTTTTTTGAAGTTCGGATATCCACGAAATCTACTTGTTGTTCTAGTTCAGATAGGGTGTCATCGTCAATTTGGTAAATCCCAAATTGGTTCCGTTCCTCAAGAGCGGAGTGAAAAGAATCCAGAGATTCTTTGATTTGTGCTAAAGGTGACTCATTAATTGAGTCAACTCTCCTTACTCGCTCTACCTCCATCATCTCGTAGGATCTACCCGTAGCTATATTCTTGATCAGACGCTTCCCTTCTTCCGGGTTCCTGGTACTGAAGCTTCCTTCACTGGCTGTGTCAAGCGTGATTTGGTAGTGCAAGTTAACACCCCCGTAAAAGGTACTAATGAGTTGTGGCTCTGAGTAGCCGTGATGGGGACATTCAAGCTGGTAGCTCTTGAATCTCTCCCATGCGTTTCTGAATGATTCCCGTGGACCTTGACGGAAGGTGGAGATTTTCTTCCTCACATCCCAGTAGCGCGTCTCATTGAAGAATTGATTGATGATGGTACTCCTTATCTCCTTCCAACAGGTCAACGATCCTGTTGGTAGTTGGTCTAGCCGTTTTCTGGCGTCAACTTCTAGGGAAAATGAAAAGAGTTTACAACGATTGTATTCGTCATCCATCAAATCTTCTAGATACTCGATGTGATCGTGTGGATTCTCTGAGATGGTTCCACGGAAAGGGTTTTGACGTACCATAAATAAGTATTTAAGGCTATCCCCATATTTCTCGGTATCATCTTTTGGTAATTTAATGGCTGACCTATTGGAATAGGTTCTACAAGGGTTAAAATAGTCTTGCAAAGGTAATTTCCATTCATGATCTCTTTTTGAGATTGAATTAATTTGAACAGGGATTGCAGTCCCCTGTTCGTTTATAATTGGGTTGTTGCTTAGTTGACCTTTAGGTTCTCCTAGGACTACTTTCAATTTGGTATTATTGGTAAGAGAAAACTTACCTGCTTCCGGCGGGGTGTCATCGATCGATGTATGATGTTCGGTGTCGACCGATATTGATGTCGAATTGTCGCTCGATGTTGTTGCATTGTTGTCGATCGATGCCCGGCTGAAATCCATGTCTTCCATCTCGAAGTTCCTGTGTCAGTAGGAAATGAGAGGAATTTTTTACCAAATTCTAGTAACAAAATCTAGATTAAATTCTAAACTTAATCTAATGGTAATAAGAAAGAGTCCCCGGCAACGGCGCCAAATTTGATATCACTCAAATTACCCTAAGGAGTGAATTACTCTCTCAAATAAGAGGTTCGGATGTAGTACTTAGGGATCGAATCCACAGACTCTAGGATTACACACTAGATTATGGTCTTGGAATAAATCTAGATTAAACGGTTTTAAAGCAGTAAATGGATTGGTGAGCAAGTAAATTGCTCGTTTGATTTGTTTTGGGGTTGTTAACAGTTGAGGGACATAGCTAGACTAAGGTTTATTCTCAGGTGTGATAAGTAAAACTTAATTTGGGTATTAGGGGTTTATTAATATCAATTATTCTTGAATTCAAACTAAGGTATAATCAAATTGATTATCTAATCTGAATCTCGGATTTCAACTCTCATATGTTAATCACGAGAAAGTGTCGATCGATAATTTTTTGTGAATATCAATCGATACACCTTTCAAAATATCGATCTAGTCAGTTAGATCATTCTAGTTATTTTCAGGTATTGAGTCAAGCAATGGCTTGATCCCAATTAATCCTAAGATCTAAGTTTAAGGGTAATCAATCCTAAACTTAGCTTTAAGCATAACTAGTTGAAATAATCATATTTCTAAACACCCTAACAATTATTATTGTCAGTAATACATTTATCAACCTATTGAGAAACCTAAATCTAACAGTAAGGACTACTCAGACATGTTCATGGAATACATGATTATGATGGTCTGAATAATACTTAATAAAAATGAATAAATAGAGTAAGCAACAAATGAAATAAAGCAAAGGAGTTCAAGATCTTCTCTCTTGTTGGGGTGAAAATCGGTCACGACGGAATCAATGTCTGAAAGTCCATAAAAATCGGCATGAACGTTTTTACGAAAAATAAATCTTAGAAAAAGATTTATTTTTACGAAGAATCTTGCGGAGAAAGACTTGAACAAGGTTGCCGCGTAGCAACCAGCGCAAAAGCTGGTCGCTACGTAGCGACCGAGCTCTCCCCGAAGCTCAGTCGTTGCGTAGCGACCGAGCTCTCCCCGACCAAAGCTCGGTCGCTACGTAGCGACCGAGCTCTCACCGAAGCTCGGTAGCACGTACACGGTCTCACCGAAGCTCGGTCGCTACGTAGCGACCGAGCCGTGGTCACTATGTAGCGACCGAGCACGTACACAGCTCAGTTGCTATGTAGCGACCAAGCTCTCCCCGAAGCTCAGTCGCTACGTAGCGACCGAGCACGTACACGGCTCGGTCGCTACGTAGCGACCGAGCTCTCCCCGAAGCTCAGTCGCTATGTAGCGACCAAGTACGTACACGGCTAGGTCCCTACGTAGCGACCGAGCTCTCACCGAAGCTCGGTCGCTACATAGCGACCGAGCACGTACATGGCTCGGTCGCTACGTAGCGACCGAGCTCTCCCGAAGCTCGGTCATTACGTGGCGACCGAGCACGTACACGGCTCGGTCTCTACATAGCGACCGAGCTCTCCCGAAGCTCGTTCGCTACGTAGCGACCGAGCACGTACACGGCTCGGTCGATACGTAGCGACCGAGCTCTCCGCGACTGAAGCTCGGTCGCTACGTAGTGACCGAGGTCTCACTGTAGCTCGGTAGCATGTACACGGCTCGGTCGCTACGTAGCGACCGAGCACGTACACGGCTCGGTCGCTACGTAGCGATCGAGCCCTCACCGAAGCTCGGTCGCTACGTAGCGACAGAGCCCTCCCGAAGCTCAGTCGCTACGTAGCGACCGAGCACGTACACGGCTCGGTCGCTATGTAGCGACCGAGCTCTCCTCAAAGCTCGGTCGCTACGTAGTGACCAAGCACGTACACGGCTCGGTCGTTACGTAGCGACCGAGCGCGAACACGGCTCGGTCGCTACATAGCGACCGAGCTCTCACCGAAGCTCGGCCGCTACATAGTGACCGAGCACATACACGGCTCGGTCGCTACGTAGCGATCGAGCTCTCCCGAAGGTCGGTCATTACGTGGCGACCGAGCACGTACACGGCTCGGTCGCTACGTAGCGACCAAGCACGTACACGGCTAGGTCTCTAAGTAGCGACCGAGCTCTCACCGAAGCTCGATCGCTACATAGCGACCGAGCACGTACACGGCTCGGTCGCTACGTGGCGACCGAGCTCTCCCGAAGCTCGGTCGTTATGTGGCGACCGAGCACGTACACGGCTCGGTCGCTACGTAGCGACCGAGCTCTCCCCGAAGCTCGTTCGCTACGTAGCGACCGAGCACGTACACGGCTCGGTTGATACGTAGCGACCGAGCTCTCCGCGACCGAAGCTCGGTCGCTACATAGCGACCGAGGTCTAACCGAAGCTCGGTAGCATGTACACGGCTCGGTCGCTACGTAGCGACCGAGCACGTACATGGCTCGGTCGCAACGTAGCGATCGAGCCCTCACCGAAGCTCGGTCGCTAGGTAGCGACCGAACACGTACACGGCTCGGTCGCTACGTAGCGACCGAGCTCTCACCGAAGCTCAGTCACTACGTAGCGACCGAGCACGTACACGGCTCGGTCGCTACGTAGCGACCGAGCGCGAACATGTCTCGGTCGCTACGTAGCGACCGAGCTCTCACCGAAGCTCGGCCGCTACATAGCGACCGAGCACATACACGGCTCGGTCGCTACGTACCGATCTAGCTCTCCCGAAGCTCGGTCATTACGTAGCGACCAAGCACGTACACGGCTAGGTCGCTACGTAGCGACCAAGCACGTACACGGCTAGGTCGCTACGTAGCGACCGAGCTCTCACCGAAGCTCAGTCGCTACATAGCGACCGAGCACGTACACGGCTCGGTCGCTACGTAGCGACCGAGCTCTCCCGAAGCTCGGTCGTTACGTGGCGACCGAGCACGTACACGGCTCGGTCGCTACGTAGCGACCGAGCTCTCCTCGAAGCTCAGTCGCTATGTAGCGACCAAGCACGTACACGGCTAGGTCCCTACGTAGCGACCGAGCTCTCACCGAAGCTCGGTCGCTACATAGCGACCGAGCACGTACATGGCTCGGTCGCTACGTAGCGACCGAGCTCTCCCGAAGCTCGGTCGTTACGTGGCGACCGAGCACGTACACGGCTCGGTCGTTCGCTACGTAGCGACCGAGCACGTACACGGCTCGGTCGATACGTAGCGACCGAGCTCTCCGCGACCGAAGCTCGGTCGCTACATAGCGACCGAGGTCTCACCGAAGCTCGGTAGCATGTACACGGCTCGGTCGCTACGTAGCGACCGAGCACGTACATGGCTCGGTCGCTACGTAGCGATCGAGCCCTCACCGAAGCTCGGTCGCTAGGTAGCGACCGAGCACGTACACGGCTCGGTCGCTACGTAGCGACAGAGCCCTCCCGAAGCTCAGTCGCTACGTAGCGACCGAGCACGTACACGGCTCGGTCGCTATGTAGCGACCGAGCTCTCCTCAAAGCTCGGTCGCTACGTAGTGACCAAGCACGTACACGGCTCGGTCGTTACGTAGCGACCGAGCGCGAACACGGCTCGGTCGCTACATAGCGACCGAGCTCTCACCGAAGCTCGGCCGCTACATAGTGACCGAGCACATACACGGCTCGGTCGCTACGTTGCGATCGAGCTCTCCCGAAGGTCGGTCATTACGTGGCGACCGAGCACGTACACGGCTCGGTCGCTACGTAGCGACCAAGCACGTACACGGCTAGGTCGCTACGTAGCGACCGAGCTCTCACCGAAGCTCGGTCGCTACATAGCGACCGAGCACGTACACGGCTCGGTCGCTACGTAGCGACCGAGCTCTCCCGAAGCTCGGTCGTTATGTGGCGACCGAGCACGTACACGGCTCGGTCGCTACGTAGCGACCAAGCTCTCCCCGAAGCTCGTTCGCTACGTAGCGACCGAGCACGTACACGGCTCGGTTGATACGTAGCGACCGAGCTCTCCGCGACCGAAGCTCGGTCGCTACGTAGCGACCGAGGTCTAACCGAAGCTCGGTAGCATGTACACGGCTCGGTCGCTACGTAGCGACCGAGCACGTACACGGCTCGGTCGCAACGTAGCGATCGAGCCCTCACCGAAGCTCGGTCGCTAGGTAGCGACCGAACACGTACACGGCTCGGTCGCTACGTAGCGACCGAGCTCTCACCGAAGCTCAGTCACTACGTAGCGACCGAGCACGTACACGGCTCGGTCGCTACGTAGCGACCGAGCGCGAACACGTCTCGGTCGCTACGTAGCGACCGAGCTCTCACCGAAGCTCGGCCGCTACATAGCGACCGAGCACATACACGGCTCGGTCGCTACGTACCGATCTAGCTCTCCCGAAGCTCGGTCATTACGTAGCGACCAAGCACGTACACGGCTAGGTCGCTACGTAGCGACCAAGCACGTACACGGCTAGGTCGCTACGTAGCGACCGAGCTCTCACCGAAGCTCAGTCGCTACATAGCGACCGAGCACGTACACAGCTCGGTCGCTACGTAGCGACCGAGCTCTCCCGAAGCTCGGTCGTTACGTGGCAACCGAGCACGTACACGGCTCGGTCGCTACGTAGCGACCGAGCTCTCCCCGAAGCTCGGTAGCATATACACGGCTCAGTCGCTACGTAGCGACCGAGCACGTAGACGGCTCGGTCGCTACGTAACGATCGAGCCCTCACCGAAGCTCGGTCGCTAGGTTGCAACCGAGCACGTATGCGGCTCGGTCGCTACGTAGCGACCGAGCCCTCCTGAAGCTCAGTCGCTACGTAACGACCGAGCACGTACACGGCTCGGTCGCTACGTAGCGATCGAGCTCTCCTTAAACCTCGGTTGCTACGTAGCGACCAAGCACGTACACGGCTCGGTCGCTACGTAGCGACCGAGCTCTTCTCGAAGCTCGGTCGGTACATAGCGACCGAGCTCTCACGAAGCTCGGTCGCTACGTAGCGACCGAGCGCGTACATGGCTCGGTCGCTACGTAGCGACCGAGCTCTCACCGAAGCTCGGCCGCTACATAGCGACTGAGCACATACACGGCTTGGTCGCTACGTAGCGACCGAGCTCTCCCGAAGCTCGGTCATTACGTTGCAACCGAGGACGTACATGGCTCGGTCGCTACGTAGCGACCGAGCTCTCACCGAAGCTCGGTCGCTACGTAGTGACCGAGCCCTCACCGAAGCTCGGTCGCTACGTAGCGACCGAGCACATACACGGCTCGGTCGCTACCGAGCTCTCACCAAAGCTCGGTAGCACGTACACGGCTCGGTCGCTACGTAGCGACCGAGCCCTCCCGAAGCTCAGTCGCTACATAGCGACCGAGCCCTCCCGAAGCTCAGTCGCTACGTAGCGACCGAGCACGTACACGGCTTGGTCGCTACGTATCGACCGAGCTCTCCTTGAAGCTCGGTCACTACGTAGCGACCGAGCACGTACACGGCTCGGTCGCTACGTAGCGACCAAGCACGTACACAGCTCGGTCGCTACGTAGCGACCGAGCTCTCACCGAAGGTCGGTCGCTATGCAGCGACCGAGCACGTACACGGCTCGGTCGCTACGGAGCGACCGTGCTTTCTTAAAAATCGATACGACACGAATCCATGCATTCTCGTCTACTCTTTAATGCTATTTCTTGAAGACCGTAGCCAACCCATTTCATGTTTCTCGTCATTTGAAGTCATCAATCGAACTTTACCATAAAAACCGCGGAAAGTTCGTTTTTATCGAAAAAAGCCGTAATAAACGTTTCGAGTCAAACACCGGCCCAAAGAGACCTAAGACGTTACTCGAAACCCACTTACGATTTCTTAACCAAAAGCCCATTAACCGTAGGATGGTTTATGCTTGGTTTGCAAGGAAAGATAAATGTCAAGTTTTCGCGGATATGTACGAAGTATTCGAAGATAATTAGAAAAATCGGGAAAATGGAATATCTCCATTTTTAAGTTATGACGGCTTAAGGACAGAAGAGGAAAAAGCGTAAACCGACCTAGGAGCGAGTATATAAAAGAGTCCTAGGCGAGAGGCACAGGGAGGACTTTTCTCAGAGCAAACTTAGCACTTAGAGCAATTAGGCAACTTTTCGTTTTTGTTATTTCGAGCTGCGACTCAACTAGGTTTTGCAGTCTTAGGTTGTTAGAACTAGGAATCTCGCCGACAGCTCTCGTATCCAAGGCTTCTACCTTGTTGTAACGCTCATACGGGGATTTGGAATAAAACTCCTTTTGCTCTCTTTTACGATTTCTTATTTCTTTTCGTGTTTAATTGCGTGTTCTGATTGCTTGGCGTGTGGTTTAACAGATATCCGGGACCTCTGGGAAATTAGGGCTTTCCTAACTTTCCTAATTTAAACGGAAATCGACAGCGCGAATTTCGGTTCCCACAGTTTGGCGCTAGAAGGAGGGGGGGTACGGATCAATCTAATTCTCAGCCACTTGATCAAAACAATGTCTGGAAACACAAAACACAAAATCGCAGTTCGCAACAACGCTGGTAAGACAACCCCAGCCGCCACTGCGCCTATGGCCAACGATTACGCAAACGCCATAGTGCCTAAAAAGAAAATCGAAGGAAAATGCTACGAAACGAGCTTGCGATTTTTCTGTCTAAACATAAAGGAAAATGATAACTTTTATCAAATCTCGTAAGTTTGGCTCATTTCCGAGTTAAAAAAGTTTCAATGCGTAAGGATTTTACCAAAACACGTTTTCTGAAAACTTTTTGGAAGGGTAAAACTTGTTCTCCCAAAAACCGCAGAAACCCCCTAGGTTAATCGCAGAAAAAAGAAGCGCAGCAAATCGATTACACAGCTCGGTCGCTACGTAGCGACCGAGCAAGCACACAGCTCAGTCGCTACGTAGCGACCGAGCACGCATACAGCTCGGTTGCTACGTAGCGACGGAGCACGCACACAGCTCGGTCGCTACGTAGCGACCGAGCACGCACACGGCTCGGTCGCTACGTAGCGACCGAGCGCAAGCCAACTCTCCATTCGCTACGTAGCGACCTGCAAGGCCTCAGAAAGGTCCTCCTTTGCGTTCTCGTTTGAATCCTCATCGAAACGCTTTTCTTTTTGTCTCAATCGGAGTTTCCATTGAGATTTTACGACGAAAACAAGTAGGACTCTTCTTGGCTTGCTTCCACTCGCTACGTAGCAACCTGTCAGACCTTCACTCGCTACATAGCGACCTGTCAGGCCTCAGAATGGTCCTCCTTTGGGTTCTCTTTTGAATCCTCATCGAAACGCTTTTTGTTTCGACTCAATCGGAGTTTCCGTTGAGATTTTACGACGAAAATAAGTAGGACTCTTCTTGGCTTGCTTCCACTCGCTACGTAGCGACCTGTCAGACCTTCACTCGCTACATAGCAACCTGTCAGGCCTCAGAAAGGTCCTCCTTTAGGTTCTCTTTTGAATCCTCATCGAAACGCTTTTCGTTTCGTCTCAATCGGAGTTTCCGTTGAGATTTTACGACAAAAACAAGTAAGGCTCGTCTAAACTCCTTCGCTTGCTCCTACTCGCCCTTACCTCCATCTTTGTGTTCTCCTTCAAATCTCGATCGAAACGTCTCTTGTTTCATCTTGATTGGAGTTACCATTGAAACTTTACGATAAAAAAAAAACCGCAAAGACTTGTTTTCTCGCTTGGATTCAGATTAATCGTATAAAACGGCAACGGTTAACTTAACACCTTAGCCGCCTCAACTATACGATTACGTTGAACCTTTTTATAAAAATTGACGTCGTATCTAAGGAGAAGATAACAGCCAAGTTCGGAAGATAAATTTCAAGTTTAAAGGATAAAGACCAATATCGAAAATGGCGAACATACACGAGAAGAGGAAGGGAAAATAAGCAAGCAAAACTGAGAAGAGACAAAACTGCGTCTTCGAGAGAACTAAGGTATTTCCGACTTGAAATTTTTGAAATCAGACTTTGAATTTTCGTAGGAAATTACTAAGATATAAAAACGCCTTTGAGACTGCCATAGAACTTCAGGGAACGTAAAACCTAGGTGGATAGTCTAGCGAACTAAGTCTTAGGCGATTTTTCTTGTCTCGATATATCGTTCCATAACTGTTCAGCCAGATCTTGCAAACCGATCTAAACTCTCCGAAAATCGAGAAACGATCGCCACGCATATCAAGCTCGCTTCCTAAAGAGAGAAAAAACAAGAGACATGAACGTCGTCTTAAAACCGATTCGTTTCTAGCAATTTTCTCGGAACCGACATATTCCAAGTCGTCAAAGTGGAAACAAACCAAATCACAGTCTAAGCGTCGTCTTTAAATCATCCAGGATTATTGATCATTTCAAACCTTAGAAGAAGAAACGTACACAACCCTTCAAAGTATCGGTTCAGCTGTTTTCTTTCGTAAAAAAAAAAAGGGGAGTAGGTACGTATACTATACTCGTATACTCCCAAACTTCAAAAACTTTTGCAAATCGTTAAGAAAATGATTTTGTCAAAGCAAATCGTCTCAAATAGGCTAACGACAATCTAAAATTTGTCTAAACGCTAGCAACATATCGAGACGATCATGAAGATAATCTCAAAGACTATACATCATCTCTTGTCGCAATCATGCATACAGAAAACATATACCAATATCAAACTGAAACTCGATGATTAGCCAAAGTATTGAAGCCCTTTCCAGTTTTAGAAAGCCAGTTTCGTTAAAAAATTTCTACGAGAAATCTTCAATCACCAAAGCATTTCTTTCAGTTTCCGTTGTACCAAGTGAGTCACGGAAAAGCATCGAAAACATTTGTGACGAAGAAAACTCGAGAATAGATGTAGCATCGTGCACAAAGAGATGCTTTCCTCCCGATGGTGGCTAGATCCACCTCTGGTCGACCAATTCGTTCCAGAAACGAATGTGTCATGACAATCCTTTCATAAAACCTATGAAAAACGTTCTGCGACTAGATCGTAATGAAATAAACTTCGCTAACACTCCATGAGTAACTCCAAGCAACTTTCACCAAGGATCGAAATCACAGCAGAAACGTTTCTCGTGAAACCCACAGAAACAACGCTACTTTAACATATGTTTACATATCACCGATCTACAAACTTCTTAAAACCGGTCCCCGTTACTTACGCAAAAAATCCTTCGTACAATCAGACCAAGTCTTACGAAGAAACTTTTTAAAGTTAAAATAACAGGCTTTATGAAGAACCATACGGCTCGCTGGGTTCTTCTTTTCTTTTCCCTCGGTCACATCCGAGAAGGCAGTCGTCCCGCCACTGACTCCACATTGGCTATGTAGCAAACCTCTTGGGCTTCGTCTTCCTCAAGCAAAAAAACTTCGATTTTCATAAGACTATAGGTCACATTGTACGAAATATTCGTCGTATAACTGAAACCTAGAGCGGAGAATCGTTTTCTACGACTATCAGCCATATTAGCATGGTAACCCCGGCAAACTTGGCCTATCAATCTCAACAAGCTTTCTTTGGCCCTCTGTCAATTACGCCTTCCACTAAAGGTCCAAACCAATATTTTCCATCCCCTTTAAGGACGATCGTAAACTAACATGACCTTAAATGTTAAAGTACCATGGTCTAATCCTTGACCTACAACATCCTTGGCTATCTGAGTGAACACATCCCTCACGCCAAGCCAAACTATTTGAGAAACCATAGCTCCATCACTTAACGGCTAAACGACAATCTACGATTTGTCTAAAAATGTCGTGTGACTATTAAGAGAATAATTATCGTATAGCCTACAGTCGGAAGTCATATGATAAATTCATCGTAACGAAACTCAGTCCTAACAACCAAATGGTTAAAGGAAGATCTAAACTTTTTGAAAATTGACTGAGTTCAATACGCTTCACAATTCACTTTAAGCCCGCAACGTTTTACCCATAATATGCGGCATGTAAGGAAAAAGTCGTAACAAAGCTTCTAGAGCTATACGAAACATCCTCAAAAATGCACGAAATAGATCTCGGAAAGCCAACATTCACAAAGCACTGTGAAGGAAAACGCTTCTTCCCATGGAAAAATTTACGCGACACCTCAGTCCTAATTCCTCGATCGCAAATCAAATTATTAGCATCCAAACAGGAACAACAATTTTGGCTGCGAACATCCGTAGTCAAACAAGAACGTTTCTCAAACGCAGGGCTAAGACTAAACCCTTGCAACATCGTAAAACATCTTCAAGCCCACGAACACTTCAAGCACGAAACGCGACATACGAAAGAATAACAAATCTTCAGCCTCGCGAGACGTCGCAGACGCCTGAAGATTTGTTCTTCGACGAAATTTCCTTCCTCGATAAAAAAACTTTCTTGGAAGACCAGACTGTCATACGCACTAACATCTTCTCAAAACATATCCTTCGCGAAGACTCGAAACGGTATTTTTTTACCATTAAGTTTGTTGCTGATCACAACGAACTCTTAACCGTCCTAAACAGACTTAGCCATCTCGTGGAGATGACTCTCGTACATCCGACAAAAGGATAATAGCGCTATAAAAGAAACACAAAATTTTTGGTCAGCACTTCCAGGAGGCTTAAAAATTATCCTTGGAGAGATGCTCGGTTCCAACCATACAAGTCATATAAGCCGAGAACATATCGCGGACTTTAAATCGGTATGGAATCATAATGAAACTGAAACGGGATACGTAAGTCGAATCAGTCATCGCACCCTCTAAAACCAGGAGTAAACCTAGTTCTTGCCCTAAACCCAGCGTACTGGTCTCTAACATCTCTAGGCATAGTATCAAAAACCTTGATACGAGATCCCAAAATTTGTCTCATTGCCAATATTCGAGCGTCTTCAGAAATCCCGCAAGATTTATACACTGCGGAAAACTCTCAAAACAGATCACGGATATAGCAGTTCACACAGAGTTAGATTACGAGATGACAACTCGTAATCTTCCTTCTACACCCATATAAAATGCCATCAGCAGCAACACGCCTGATAACCGCTACATAAAAACTAGACCGTAAAGGTCTCGCTGGAAAACAAGTCATAAGAACCTTAACTCCAAGACGAACTACGAAAGGCTTGATCCCTTCAACAAGAGTACGTAAGCAGCCGTCATAAGGCGCAGCCCCAATCTTATCGCGTTCTACTCTTAGAAGAGCGAGAAGGCCACTTACCATGAACCTTTTCGACCATTAATTCCGCCTAACTCACCTAACTTGCCAAGCCACTCGCTAAAACCTCACGCTAGAAGCTCATGGTTCTAACGAGCTGGGGGGCTAACTGTTGGGGTCAAAATCGGTCACGACGGAATCAATGTCTGAGAGTCCGTAAAATCGGCATGAACGTTTTTACGAAAAATAAATCTTAGCAAAAGATTTATTTTTACGAAGAAACTTGCGGAGAAAGACTCGAACAAGGTTGCCGCGTAGCAACCAGCGCAAAAGCTGGTCGCTACGTAGCGACCGAGCTCTCCCCGAAGCTCGGTCGCTACGTAGCGACCGAGCTCTCACCGAAGCTCGGTCGCTACGTAGTGACCGAGCCCTCCCAAAGCTCGGTCGCTACGTAGCGACCGAGCACGTACACGGCTCGGTTGCTACGTAGCGACCAAGCTCTCACCGAAGCTCGGTCGCTACGTAGCGACCGATCTCTCCCCGAAGCTCGGTCACTACGTAGCGACCGAGCACGTACATGGCTCGGTCACTACGTAGCGACCGAGCTCTCACCGAAGCTCGGTCGCTACGTAGCTACTGAGCACGTACACGGCTCGGTCGCTACGTAGCGACCGAGCTCTCACTGAAGCTCGGTCGCTACGTAGCGACCGACCTCTCCCCGAAGCTCTGTCGCTACGTAGCGACCGAGCTTTCGCCGAAGCTCGGTCGCTACACACGGCTTGGTCGCTACGTAGCGACCGAGCTCTCACTGAAGCTCGGTCGCTACGTAGCGACCGAGCACCTACACGGCTCAGTCGCTACATAGCGACCGAGCACTTACCCGGCTCAGTCCCTACGTAGCGACCGAGCACTTACCCGGCTCAATCGCTACGTAGTGACCGAGCTCTCCCCAAAGCTCGGTCGCTACGTAGCGACCGAACACGTACACGGCTCGGTCGCTACGTAGCAGTCGAGCTCTCACCGAAGCTCGGTCGCTACGTAGCGATCGAGCTCTCCCCGAATCTCGGTCGCTACGTAGTGACCGAGCACGTACACGGCTCGGTCGCTACGTAGCGACCGAGCTCTCACCGAAGCTCGGTTGCTTCGTAGCGACCGAGCACGTACACGGCTCGGTCACTACATAGCGACCGTGCTTTCTTAAAAATCGATACGACACGAATCCATGCATTCTCGTCTACTCTTTAATGTTATTTCCCGAAGACCGTAGCCAACCCATTTGATGTTTCTTGTCATTTGAAGTCATCAATCGAACTTTACCATAAAAACCGCGGAAAGTTTGTTTTTATCGAAAGAAGCCGTAATAAACGTTTCGAGTCAAACAACGACCCAAAGAGACCTAAGACGTGACTCGGAACCCACTTACGATTTCTTAACCAAAAGCCCATTAACCGTAGGATGGTTTATGCTTGGTTCGCAAGGAAAGATAAATGTCAAGTTTCCGCTGATAAGTTATGACGGCTTAAGGGTAGAAGAGGAAAAAGCGTAAACCGACCTAAGAGCGAGTATATAAAGGAGTCCTAGGCGAGAGGCACAGGTAGGACTTTTCTCAAAGCAAACTTAACACTTAGAGCAATTAGGCAACTTTTCGTTTTTGTTATTTCGAGCTGCGACTCAACTAGGTTTTGCAGTCTTAGGTTGTTAGAACTAGGAATCTCGCCGACAGCTCTCGTAGCCAAGGCTTCTACCTTGTTGTAACGCTCATACGCGGATTCGGAATAAAACTTCTTTTTCTCTCTTTTACGATTTCTTATTTCTTTTCGTCTTTAATTGCGTGTTTTGATTGCTTGGCTTGTGGTTTAACAGATATCCGGGACCTCTGGGAAATTAGGGTTTTCCTAACTTTCCTAATTTAAACGAAAATCGACAGTGCGAATTTCGGTTCCCACATCTGTTTTGCAGTGTTGATCTCTCTCTCCAGCTCTAAACTCTCCTCTTTCAATGGTAGCTTCTTGCTTCCTCCAAACTAGGTCTAAAAAGGTCTCTAGGCAAATATGCCTCTAAAATGATACAAAACCCTAATAAATAACCTAACAGGCGGCCAGGGACTAATGATGTAATTATTAAGACTTTTTGTGAAACTTGGAATCTTCTAATTTGTTATTAACTCTCGGGTGGATTCATAATCGATCGACGTGAGGAGTCCAACATCGATTGATATTTGGTGATAACTGTCGGTCGATACTGAGTTGTGACCGTCGACCATCCCTTGCTTCCAGCGAAGCTCAAAAGATCTCCAAATAGCTCCAAATACATCACTTTCTTCCAGATAGTACCTGAACATGTAATTACTCTAAATAGCCTCTATATAATAATAATATATCTTAAAATACTCATAAACCATGGTTAAAAACGGGTAAAATCAATGGTCTATCATCACGCAACCTCTGATTCCTCCTGGTACGGTAGCTTGCAACATCGATGCAGCATGGAACAAGGAATCGCGAAACGCATGACTAGCTTGGATCTTCGATTCTCCACTCCCTCCAATCATCAACAATGGCTGCCAATTCCAAAGGGCAGTCCCATCGGCGCCTATGGCTGAAGGATTAGCGGTCAGAGAAGCTCTCTCCCACGCTCATCACCTTGGCGTTACAAAAATCTGGCTTCGTTCAGACTCATTATCGCTTGTCAAAGCGGTAGATTCGATTGCAAACCGATGAATCTCTATGGAGTTCTTCCGGATATTTTAAAACTACGCTTATAATTCGGTAAAAAATCGGTTCTGTACCGTTTAATAACATTATGCGGGCGATTAATTGGTGTCCGAGTAAGTAACCCGATTTGGGTTTACTCGCCGCGGGACCCTTACGCCGAGCGCCTAGGCGGCCGATTTTACGGCTAGGCGTCCGCGTTTTTGAACAGAGATAAATTTCAGTTGTTCAAAAAAAAAGATAGAAGATAAAACACCTTATTCTCTCACAACGATACAAGTATTCAAATAAGTTCAACAAGAAATTTTAAAAAGATAAACGAGAAAAGCAATAACAAGAAATTAACGTTAAGTATTTTCATGACCACAAATGTACTAAATATACATCTTAAAGGTACCATGTGAACCGGGACTTCTAGCTCTGGTGGTAAAAGGCTCACGGCTGTGAGTTCCGCCACATGGGTTCGAAACCTAGCCACTGGAGAATTTACATGCGGACCCCTCCAGCGCCCGAGACCGAAGACCGTTCACGGTGAGTCATATGGTGACGCTCTGGCAGCGTCCTTACTCGCTTCGGTCTCTAGTCTGGACACCACGGTGGGGCCAGGACACTCGGTTATAAAAAAAAAAAAAGATACCATGTGTTTATAAATGTTATGCGTTGGTACAATAGATAATATTGGCATTGCCTTTCCAAATATATTAATTCAATTTATTGAGTCTCTGTCCTTTTGTATACACTTTGACAATTTCAGCGAAAGTATAACTTGACCAAAGAAGATTTTATTAATTTCTAAGTCGAAAGAAAAAAGATTTTATTGATTTCAAAATGAGTAATGCTGGTACATCTACGATTTGTTATCTTTTTTTTTTTTTATGAAATGTTAAATTTATTGATCATCATAGAAAAATAATAGTTATGTACAAATAAATTCTAAAAGAGAGAGTACTTTGCTATTCTAAACCTTAATTTTGCTTAATCTGAGTACTAAACCATAACTGCATCAATCCCAACAACCCTTTCTTCTCATAATAACATGTAGAAAGAACCCGTTCCCTAATCTTCTTCTCAATCATCTTTGCAAGTTGGTGCGCTGGTCGGCTTCCATGTGTGTGACGTCTCTCATTTCTTTCACGCCATACATAGTAGACAGTTGTAGAACCTAAAATCTATACTAACTATTTGATAGTGATCGGGGTTTGATCTAGAAAAGACAAATGATGTAGGCAACGATATCTTTAGAACACAACGATGTTAAACAGTTTCCAGTAGGTAAAAATGGACTTTATTGATGAATAAGATCGAATACAATGAGTTGAACTAGATCGAGTGATACAAACGAGATCCGTAAAGAAAAAGTCTAAGATCGGGAGGAAAAAAAGGTCGATGTAAGTGTGTAGCTCTCTCTAGGATTTTCAACGTGTCCTTCTTCATGTCCGTTCTCCTTCCTTTATAGTAAGTCGACCTCGTGACCTTTGTAACTGCTCTGCGATCTCCGTCTCTTGTTCCGCGATCTCCGGGACCTCGAAGTCTTCGCTTTCGAGCTCGATTGCTTGCTATGGGCTTCAGTTCCTTACGGCCCATATCTTTGATCGCGGCCCATTAATGTAATGACCGAAATTGGGTCCAACAACAGTGACTTGCAGCGCTATTCTTAGAAAGATAGAGGCAAGCCTGTCACGGCGTCGCAATTCTCGGGAAGTGGGATGTCACGCGCATCGGCTTGATTTGACTTGTCCGCTATTTTAGAATCGTGTGGTTGAGATCGATAGTTCGTGGCCGGTTAATCTTTTGTGTTTCGGGAACCATTTTTTTATATATATATTACAGTTCACTAGATAGATCGTCTTCTTCAATACTACAATCCTTGTTTCTCTTTCATCGTCTTTGGTATTTTCTTTTTCCTGCTTCGAATTTATGGCGCTCGAGAAATTTGGTCCCCACCTCAAGAAAATTCTCGAGGCGAAACACCTCGAGGCTACCTATGAACTCTGAGGGGTCGATTATACCGTCAAAATTGAACTTCCAGAAGACGGCAAAATTCCGGAGACTGTGAGACCGGGGTACTGTGGAGCCTATATGTCGCATTTTTAGGATGGCGGCTTACCGTTTCCACTTCCTCGTTTTCTTCTTGAGGCGTTGGCGGAGCTTAAGATGGCGTTTACCCAGATGGCTCCTAACTTTTTTCGCTATTTATTGGCCTCCTGGGTCCGAGCTCAGGAGGAAGGTCTTGAGTTCGGACTCAGGGAGTTGAAACAATTGTTCGCTATAAAGCGGAACAATGGCTTTTCTGGCACGATGATTCTTGCTCCCCGCTCTGGTCGTGTTATTATTGAAGGTATTCCCAATAAAGATGATCGATGGAGAGAAAAGTTCTTTGTTTTTAAGGTTAACCCGGCGTCGGTCGGGGATTTTGACTTTGAGAGGATCCCTAGGGAATGGTCCGACGACATTGGTAATTTTTTTTTCTTCTTTTGCGAATAATGTCTGCTCCTGATCGTCTTTTGGCCTAAAAGTCTCCTCTCTTTTTTATCTGTAGAGCCCTTTGGTCATGTGCCCATGACTCCCGAGCTTCGTGGGTTAAAGGCTACTTTGCGACGTGGTAGTCCTCGATGGCTCGCTTTTACTCATGACCGAATTAGAACTGCTTATGCTCTCCCGCCGGGTGTGAACTGTGCTACTCATGTTGCCTTGGTGGCTCTCGTTCGGCCCAAGAAAGGTCGTGGCAACAAGAGTAAGTTGTCCTTCTCTTGACAACATTTTGAGATACTTCATTAGCGCAATCCTAAATCCTTCGAGGTTCGTTTCGTTTTTAGGGAAGAAGGAGAAGGAGGTGTTGCTCGATCGTCCTGATGAGTCTTCTGAGGTCGGGTCGTTAGAGGGAGCTCAGAAAGTTCAGCGCGGGCCGGTTCTTAGATCGAGGTCACAGGCTCAGTCTCCTGGCCTTCTGTCTAGGCCGGTATCGATTGCTATCCCTAACGGTGGGACTCGTAAAGCATCGGATAACTCGGCGAGTTCTGCTGGCGATCAAGCTCTTAACGACGAGGTCGATTCATTGACTCACCGGCGTCGACGTTGGGTCTTGGAGGAGATTAACACTGTGACTTTGGGGTCATCGAGCTCGGGACTCCCTCCACCGTTACGTGTTTCTGGTGAAGGTACTTCGCGGATTAACTCCAGCGCCCGTCTTTCGAGCGTGCCCGAAGCCTCTTCGTGGGCGTTTTCATATGATAACGAGATTCTTATCCTTGAGAACCCCGATTCCCTCGCTACGATCTGGCGTAAGATCATAGCGGAAGGATGCGAGCTCCCTTCTCTGGAGCGTATGCGAGAGCGTGATGCCTATGTTCGGATGGCAGTTGCGAATGCCAAGGTACGTTATCTTTCTTTGGTGCTTTATTGAATGGGATGACGATCTCTGATGTTATCGTTTTTGCTTAGGCTATGAAGGCGAGCAATGAAAACGCCGCTTTGATGGAGGGGTGATTGGCTAATTTTGCAAGTAAGGAGGAGATCGCGGGTCATCTTCTCACGATCCAACAGCTTCGAGGTGAGTTGGAGGTTGCTCGGGAGGTGGAGAGGCAGCGCAAAGCGGAGATCGAGGAGTCAAAGAATAAGTTGGCTGCTGCTAAGGCGGAGAAGGTCGCTATTCAGAGCGATCTTGACTCGATGAAGGAGAAGCATAGGCGAGAGATCGAAGGTCGAGATAGGCGAGTTCGCAAAGATCGCCACCTTGCTCGTCTCTCTCTTGCTCAAGAATATGATGGGGTTCTGGCTGTAGTGAAGAACAAGTTGGAGCAGAAGAAAAAGGAAACGGCTGCGGAGATTCGTTTGCAAGAGGCGCGAGCTCGTATTGAGGCTTTGACTGAGTATAATGAGGGTGGCTTCGAGCTCGAAGCAGAGTTGGAGAATCTTAAAGACCTGGAGGTTTCGCTCGAAGTTAATTACGGTCTTGCTTCGGTGTCTGATCCTTCTCTTAGTCGCCTCGATCTTCCTTAGATTTTTGGAGATTCTGTCAATCAGGATTGATGCGAAGGTTAATTTGACTTAGTTTGAAGTTTGATATGTTCTTCTTTTCTTTTTGTGTTTTTGTTGTCGAAAAAAAAACATATATATGTCTTCGACGGATTATGAGACAATACCTCTTTAATCGTATGTTTTGATTTAACTTAAGCTTCATTAAGCCTATTTTTATCCTTTAGGAGGCGTGGAACAGAGACTGATCAGGAATCTGTTTTGTGGGCCTTTATATGGCGTGATAGCAAGTCAATAGAACAGGCTACGTTTAGGGGTTGAGTATTCTAAGTAATAGAAGAAAAGTAACAAATGTTTGTTCAGTTGTTTGGGATGCGCTCGGTGTCGAGCTGCCTATGTACCCTCTTCGAGGGATCAAGCCTTTTCGTAGTTCCGTTTTTCTTTGACTGATCTGTATGGTAAGGTCGGTAGCTTCCCAGCTCGAAGCTTGATAGTCATGGTCGAGGTTCGGGTTTTGCGTCACTTGTAATATTTCTTTAAGTTGTAGGCGTTCCAAGGTCTCATTTCTGGGAGGCCAGTTTTGCGTTTTTCTAGCTCGTAGACTCCGGTTCGGATTTCTTTGGTGACTTTGTATGGTCCTTCCCATTTTGCTCCTAGTTTTCCTGCCCCTGGTTCTTTCGTTCCATCGAACACTTTTGGGAGAACTAGGTCGCCTACGGAGAAAGCACGGTTTCTTACGTTGGAGTCGTAATAACGTGCCGCGGCTTGTTGGTAATTTTGCACTCGTACTGCTGCTTTTTCTCGTCGTTCCTCGATCATGTCTAACTGGTGGATTAATAACTTTTCGTTGAGTTCGGCGTCTTCTGGACATATCCCTCGTCACTGACTCGGGACCTCGACTTCGGCTGGGATTACGGCTTCGAATCCATAAGACAGCGAGAATGGTGTTTCTTGGGTTGCTGTGTGGGGGGTCGTTCTGTAAGCCCATATGACACCGTGCAGCTCTTCGCCCCAGCTCTCTTTCTTGAGGTCGAGTCTTTTCTTGAGGTTGTTCATGATAGTTTTATTTGCGGCTTCGGCATGACCGTTGCATTTTGGGTATCGGGGGCTTGCGGCCTTAATTTTGATTTTCCATTTTACACAAAACTCGTTGAATATTTTTGAGATGAATTGTGGTTCATTGTCGGTTACTATCTCGTATGGTAAACCATGCCGACAGATGATGTTTTTCCAAATGAAGCTGGTTACCGTCGTAGAGGTGACGTTGGAGAATGCTTTGGCTTCGATCCATTTGGTAAAATAGTCGGTTAGTACCAGGAGGAATCGTAATTGGGCTGCCCAGAAGGTACTAGCGGGACTACTATATCCATGGACCATCTCATAAAGGGGTATGGTGAAGCTATTGTAGATAATTTTTGAGTCGGTTGGTGCATCATTGGTGCGTGCCTTTGGCATTTGTCGCATTTTAATGCGAATTGCTCGCTATCATCGGCGATCGTTGGCCAGAAGTAGCCTAGTTTCTTTATCCTGATTGCTAGGGATTGCCCGCCAGAGTGGCTTCCGCATGATCCTCCATGAGTTTGTTTTAGGATTGTGAATGCGTCTTTGGGCGACACCCCCAACAAATAAGGCTCGTCTAAGCTTCTTTTGACAGTTTCTCCTCCATAATACAATAGCGCGAGCTCCGGGCTTTTATTTTTCGAGTTTACCATCTTTCAGCGGGGAGTTCGCCGTCTTTATATATTTAACTATTGGGGTTCTCCAATCTTGTCTAGCTTCGAGCTCTTTTTTGAAAGCGTTGTGTGCCTCGTTGTTAGTTTCGTGGACGGCTTCTTCAGGGTCAGTTGCCGTGGTTGTTGTTCTTCTAGTCCTGACGTGTGACAAGCTTGGGGTTGATGGGTCGTCGAGCTCACTGCTGTTTTCGTCGTCGAGTTCCTGGCTTTCTTTCTGTGCTCTGCTTCGTGTAATGATTACATCGATGCGCGGGAGGTTGTCTTCTTGAATATTGCTTCCTTTGCACGGGAGATCTATGCTAGGCTTTTCTATTTCTTCTACCGGTATTATTCTTTTTACCGCTGGGTTGGAAGTCGAAGCCAGCGCAGCTAGAGCGTCGGCCGACGTGTTATCTCCCCTTGGGATTTCTGTGAGCTCGAATTTGTCGAATTGTTGAGCGATCTATTTTAGGACTGTGAGATATGCTTCCATTCTTTCGTTTTTTGCTTCGTATTCTCCGTGGAATTGGCTCGTGACTAACTGCGAGTCGCTGAAGGCGCTGATTTTCCGAGCTCCTATGCTTCGTGCGAGTCGTAGGCCGGCGATCAGAGATTCGTATTCGGCTTCGTTATTTGATGCGCTGAATCCCAGGCGAAATGATTGCTCGATCATTTCTCCTGTCGGGGATTTGAGCTATATTCCGATCCCGGATCCCTGCCTTGATGAGGCCCCATCGACGTGTAATTTCCATGTTTGGGAATTCGATTTTGCGCTGTCTTCTTTCGGGACGAGTTCGATTAAGAAATCGGCTAACACCTGCGCTTTCGAGATCGTTCGAGGTTTGTATTCGATATCGTATTCGCTGAGCTCGATTTCCCACTTCGCCAATCTTCCTGATTGGCTTGGACTGTGGAGTACTGTCTGTAGGGGTTGCGATGTCATGACCGTGATTGAATGAGACTGAAAATAAGGTCTTAATTTTCGAGCCGCGGTTACTACTGCTAGCAGTAGCTTCTCCATCACGGGGTACCTGGTTTCGGCGTCTACCAACGATCTACTTACATAGTATATCGGTCTTTGTTCTCTGCTTTCTTCGCGAATTAGCACTCCGTTCACAGCGTGTTCGGAGGTTGCCACATACAAATAGAGGGTCTCTCCTATGGTTGGTTTTGACAGAACGGGCGGTTCGCTGATATATGTCTTAAGTTATTTTAGGGCGGAGTCACATTCGGTGTTCCATTTGAATTTCTTGTTTCCTTTCAATAGCTTGTAGAAAGGGAGGAATCTGTCGGTCAATCTAGAAATGAAGCGGTTCAGCGCAGTTATTTTTCCGGTGAGGTGCATTGTACTTCTCGGATCGATCGAGGAGGTAAAGTATCGATGAGCGCGGTGATCTGTTTCGGGTTGGCCTCGATTCCTCTTTCGGTTACAAGGTATCCGAGGAACTCTCCAGAGGGTTCAGTTTGTAGGGTTCAGTTTCATCCCGAATTTATTAAGAATGTTGAAACACTCTTGGAGTTGTAGAACGTGGTCGTTGGCTTTGGATGACTTTACTAACATGTCGTCTATGTAAACCTCCATCGTTCTTCCAAGTTGTGTGGAGAACATTTTATTTACTAGTCTTTAATAAGTAGCTCCGGCGTTCTTTAGTCCGAACGGCATTACTTTGTAGCAATAGGTACCCCGCTCGGTGATGAAGCTAGTTTTTTCCTGGTCGTCGGGGTTCATGAGGATCTGATTGTAACCAGAAAATGCATCCATGAACGAGAGTAGTTCGTGACCGGCCGTGGCTTCTACCAGCTGGTCGATATGCGGTAATGGGAAGCTATCTTTTGGGCATGCATTGTTGAGATCGGTGAAATCGATACATACTCTCCATTTTCCATTTTTCTTTTTTACTACGACTGGGTTTGCGAGCCAGTCAGGATATTGGACTTCGCGAATGGAGCCGATTTTCAGGAGCTTATCCACTTCGTTGTTTACCGCCTTGGCCCGTTCGGGTTCTAGCTTCCTTCGTTTCTGTTTGATAGGTTTGAACGTAGGATCGACGTTCAGGTCGTGAGAGGTGATATTGATGTCGATTCCGGGCATGTCCGCCGCAGACCATGCGAAAGTTCTAATATTTTGCTTGAGGAAAGATACAAGGTCGTTCCTGATTTCAGGAGGGAGATCGTTCCTGATGTTAACGCCTTTTTTGGGGGAGCTCTTGTCTAGGGCGACGATGCTCGATAGGTCTTTGGCGGGATCTTTTACTGAGAGGTCGCGTGCGCGTAGGATATTCTCCTCCTTCTGTGGCATCTTTCGGAATTCGGATATGTAACAGGCTATGGCTTGTTTTTGGCTTCCGAGTATGGTTTTCTCGCTGGTTGGAGATAAAAACTTCACGCATTGGTGGTAAACCGAGGGGACCGCCCTCATCAGGTGCAACCAGGGGCGCCCTACGATGGCATCGAAGGGCATAGGATGATCGACTACGGTGAATTCTGCTTTCAGTTCCAGATCGTAAGCTTTGGTGGTTAATAATATGATCCCGAGCGAACGGATTGACTTTCATTCGAAGATGGCGACGGGAGTCGTTTCTTGTCTAATCATTGGGATCGGTTGCTCGAACGACCGTAGCGTTTTTTGTGAGATGACGTCGACAGCGCTTCCGGTGTCGACAAGGATTTTCGAAAAGACGGCGCCTTCGATTTCCAATGCGATCACCAAGGCATCGTCATGGGGCATATCGAGCTTTATAGTTTCGTGCTCGTGGAAAGTCACGATCTCTCCTTTTCATATTGTATCTTCGGGGGTGATGATGGTGGAATCGTTAATCGCTTGTCGCGAAGCGCAGGATCGCTTGTCGAGAGTATCGATTTTTCTTGATGCGATCGGCCTCATCGATCTGAAGAGGTCGAGATCGATCGATTCGATGCAGTTGGACTGGATTGGGATGGGATCCATAGTCGCGCTTAGGAAACTTAAATCGGTTTCTTAGCAAACATGTTTTTTCGTTTATCTGCCCCACGGTTGGCGCCAAAATGTAGAACCTAAAATCTACACTAAGTATTTGATAGTGATCGGGGTTTGATCTAGGGAAGACAAATGATGTAGGCAACGATATCTTTAGAACACAACGATGTTAAACAGTTTCTAGTAGGTAAAAATGGACTTTATTGATGAATAAGATCGAATACAATGAGTTGAACTAGATCGAGTGATACGAACGAGATCCGTAAAGAAAAAGTCTAAGATCGGGAGGAAAACAAGGTCGGTCTAAGTGTGTAGCTCTCTCTAGGGTTTTCAACGTGTCCTTCTTCATGTCTATTCTCCTTCCTTTATAGTAAGTCGACGTCGTGACCTTTGTAACTGCTCCGCGATCTCCGGGATCTCGAAGTCTTCGCTTTCGAGCTCGATTGATTGCTATGGGCTTCAGTTCCTTACGGCCCATATCTTTGATCGCGGCCCATTAATTTAATGACCGAAATTAGGTCCAACAACAGTGACTTGCAGCGCTATTCTCAGAAAGATAGAGGCAAGCCTGTCACGTGTAGCACCAAGTATACGAGCCAAAATCTGCAACCAAAGGCCATAGGTATATGGACACGCGAAATACAAATGATCTCTTAATTCCTCTGGTTCACCACAGAAGGGACATCCTTGCGTTATCCCCCACATTCTCCTTCTAGTCCCCGTGGAGAGCCTATCCTTGACATCCAACCGTGTGATAAAAGCATAGCGAGGCACTCCTTGTTTAAACCAGACAAGTTTAGACCAAGGCAGCTTGATATGGTGAGTTCGATATGTTCCAAATGTTAGAAGCGGAGAACTCCTTTCCATACTCCTCTGCCCCTATTTTCCAAACCGCTACATCATCATCATCTTGCGCCAGAACGAATGGAAACTCCTTCACCTGCGCAATAATTTATTCAATGATCATGTCTCTTGTATTCCCAAACCTCCATTGATGACCAACCAGATGCATTCCTCACAATACCAAGCTTATGAGTTCCTCTTTCACCAATAACCTCGATTAGTCTCCCCATAGGATGCCATAGATCTGTCCAGAAACCCACAGATTTTCCACTATGAACTTCCATACGCATAAACTGTTTTGCTAAAGGCCTCAGTTCCAACAGCTTCTTCCATATCCAAGACCCCACTGCTACTGCTCTGACGTCCCAGAAAGTCTCTCCTCTTAATATAGTATTCTTCACCCACATAACCCAGAGAGAGTCTAAGTTATTGAAGAGCCGCCAGATCAGTTTGAGATCAAACACTTTTGAGATGTCTTGTATTCTACGAACACCCAAACCTCCTTCTTCCTTTGGTTTACAAACCTCTACCCATGCAACTTTAGCCTTCGATGATATGTTAGGAGACCCACTCCAAAGAAAAGCTGAACATAGACTCTCGATCTCGTCAATGCAACCTTGAGGGAGGCTGAATGCGGAGCACCAAAAGTTGGTGAGGCTGGTAATCACCGAATTTATCAGCTGTAATCTTCCAGCGAAAGAGAGTGATTTGCTCGTCCAGCTGAGAAATCTGGCTCGGATTTTGCCACCAATGGCTCATAATCACTCCTAGTCATCGTTTTAGTGGTGAGAGGCAGCCCGAGATATTTAACAGGCAAGGCTGAAACAGTAACACCATTCGCTGTAGCTGCAGTTTCTAACAACTGCTTCCCTCTTCCTGCCACAAAAATTGTAGATTTTGCGACGTTTATACACAACCCCGACATTTGAGCGAAGTCCCTAAAGACATCAAGAATACCTGTGAGAGAGCTGCAAGAGCCATCCGTGAAGACAACAATACCATCCAACGATTTGTTATCTCTAGTTCATAAGAAGGTTATATATTTATATTTTAAATCCCTCTTATTAAAAAAAAAATCATTTTGTGGATCCATTTTTTTGTAAATTTTTAAATTAAATACACTCTTCTATTATCTAGTTAAATTCACTCTTCTAATTATGAAAAAATAACATTATACTACTAAATATATTTCCAAACAATACAATAGCTAATTTTGTGTTCAAACAATATAAAACATTAGGTTCTACCTTTTAAATATTTTTTAATTTATCTTCTTTTAAATTATTTGATTTAAAACCATCCAAATGTTTTATAAAAGGTTGAAAATAAGTATACTTATTTTTGCGGGTTTAGATACTACAAAAAAATAATTTAATATGAAATTAATTAAATTAATATGCCATAACATATTCTTAAATTTCTTTTATTTTTATAAACATATAACTATGCGAGATTATGCTTGGTTTAAGTTGACATTGAATAGTTTTATACAAATAAAACGTTAGAGTCAATAAATTAACATCAAATAAGTTTTATAAATTTATCAAATAAGTATATATCACAAATTTAATCAAACAAATTACAGATATTTTATTAAAACTTCTAATGTAATGGGTTGAAATAATTAAAAACAAAATTAAGTAATATTTTAGATACTTTTCCTATTTAATATAAGTATAAAATAATATAATTATATAGTTTTCAAATACACTAAAATAAAGAATGTTAAAATAATACTTATAAAAATGTTAAATTGTATTGATACTGTAAATTAGATTTTATAAAAATAATATTTTCGCGCTTAAAAGCGCAAACCATAATCTAGTTAATTATTTACATTTTTTAACCTCATATATAAATTTTTAAATTAAAATAACAACAATACTATTAAAGCATAATCACAACTTCGACATAACTTTGGTTTACATTGTGATATTATTAAATTTTGACCATTATTTTAACCGTCCATCATGATATACCGTCTAAAAACTTAATATTAACCCTTATCAACTATTTCAACTAAATATTTAAATATTTTATAATAAATAATTAAAAAAATATAGATACATATTTTTCTAAGATTGAATCTAATAAAATCTTACAATATGTTTTCAAAAGTATATCCAGTTTTATAATATTAAAACTTTATAAATATCTAATAGTTAAAAAATTTTGAAATTATTATTAAATAAATATTATACATTAATATTAATTTAATTTTAAATATACAAAATAAAAATTTATCATATTAGATATAAAATAATTATAGATTTATTAAATACTAAAAAATAATAAATATAGTTAAATAATTTAATCTATCAATTAATTTTCAAAACTTAAGTTTTATAAAATTAACTAAAATAAATAATGTACAATTATTTATTTAAATAATTATATAAAATCAAAATTCATAAATTATAGATGTAATTATTATTTCTATTAAACAAAATTTTGTAATTTTTTTTATAAAAATCTAATAGTACTTAAGTTAGAGTTCAAATTAACCTAAATAATCATATAAGAACTATTCAGAATGTGAATTTGGGATCATTCTAAAATTTACCATTCCAACAAATGCTTTCCAAGATTCTAAGCAAATCAGTTATGTAGCCAATTAGTTGAAAGAAAATCACATTATAAGTTCTTTTATAAGAAAATAACTCTATTGGTATATAGAATTTGATAATTGTTTACGTAAACAGAATAAGTATAGTATGACAAGAGGGAGAAATGATGATAACTAAATCCTATCAACCATAACATTCAAATTCAAAATTTATATTATTATTAATAAACAAAAAGCGCACACCAATACATAACAAAGGACAGCCTATATATATGCCCCAATATATAAGTTTATTTATCCTTCCAAACAATCAAGATGCATGTACTTTGCTACATCTCCACACCAACCCCAAACCACAAAAAGCTAAACTTAAGAATAATAAAGGGGGCAATAATACTAGTTTTTATAATTAATTTTAATTCAATACATATTGATATCATTGGCCATGATGGGTTGGTTAGTGTAAACCGAACCACCCCAATGATTAACGCCACTCATCATCATATCATCGTAATATCCGTCGCAATTAATCCCAGCCGTTCGATCATCGAACTCACAGCCGTCGATCTGATCGACACCACCACCATTGGTCGTCGTCACGAGATCGACGATCTCGTTCAACGACTCGAGTCTGGTGCTTAGCTCCGCCATCTGAGCGGTCAAGACGGAGTTCTCGGCTTGGATCTTCATGTAAAGCTCAGAGGTGACGGTGAGACTCGTCAAGATCTGACGGTTGTCGCTTGAAAGCTGATTGATCTGAGCCGTTAGATCGTCGACGTGTTTCTGTTTACGCATCCTTGATCTACGTGCAGATTCACGATTCGATAGCATTCTCTTGCGTTTCCGCTCGTCGACGGTAACGGCGGAGTCAGATGGATTCCCGCCGTCGGAGGAGCTCGAGCTCCGGTATGTGCTGCTTGATGACGCCATTTTATTACAAGAATATTACAAGAACAAAAGAAAGGACAGTTTGTTTTTTTTTGGTTGGTTTTAGATTTGTCTGAAAATAATGAATATATGATGTAATAGTTAATTTAAAGATTAGTTTTGGGAGTTTTCAGCAATTCATGAAACGTTGTAAAACCAGTAAAGGAAGACGACGGAGAAAGATTGAACGAGATGGGTTCTACGGCAGAGAGCAGATTTAACCGTGAGCCCCGAGAGCAAGATTTCGCAGAGAACGGGAGTCATCAGTTTCGGATCATCAAATTCTCAGTTTTTAATGATATATAACAGAGAAACAGAGGAGGAGAAGGAGTTCTATTTTTGAATATGTTACCAAAAACAAACAGAGGAGATCTCTAAATATAAAGAGCAAACAGATAATAAAACAAAGGATTTGGGGATAAGGAAGAGAATATGAGTGAAGGGGAAAGAGGTTTTTGATGAAGGATTTGTCATGGATTATATAGAAACCAAATCTCAAGCATCCACTTGATTTTTAAAATTTTAAAATTTTATTTTTATTTTCAAAGCAAATAATGGATGGAGGAGATTTGTTTTATCATTTTAAAGCAAATCTGTGGGTGGGGGTGTATTTTCCTTTTGATTTTGTAAAGACTGTATTTATAACGAAATATAAAAGGTAAGTGTGGATTTTTGTGTGGTGTATTAATGGTGCGAATTAATGCAATAAAGTAGAGAAATAAGGAAAGTGGGTAAAAGTTGACCAGATATCATCGGAAAAACAGTCAATCTCTTGAAATTACATTTTTAGTATAAAATCTTAAATATTATATTTGTTACCATAAGTTATTATTGTATTAAATCAAGCTCTTAAATCAAAATGATAATATATAATATGAACAAGGAAATAAAACTATGACTGTCAATTTGTAAGGTTTGACCGGTAACTATCGTAAGAATGGATTGAAAAATAACGAGTAGAAATAAAATTTTAAAAATCACGAAGAATGATAGTTTTTATCAAATTTAATAAGGAATAAATTTGTTCTATAATTCTCTACAAACAAAAAAACGAAGAGGAATGAAAAAGAAAATTTATTCTTCATGAATGGTAAAAAATTTAAGGAATGATAAGGAACATAGAGTCTAACTAGTGACTATTATAGAAACATTAGGAATGAAAATGAAGATTATTCCTTATCAACTTTGGGAAGCGAGAATTTGTTCTATATTCCCCTAGAATAAAAAAAATGAGAAAAAATGGAAAGAAAAAATTATTCCTCGTAAATGGTAAAAAAAAAAGGAATAGTAAGAAATGCATTATTCCTTTTCATTTTTTGGTCAACAGTTAGATTCATAGTGTTCCTCTTCATTCTTTTGGTCACCATTAAAAGCCTAAGAAATAATATATTTAAAAATATTTGGTAAAATATTAGTGTACGAGACAGATTTGGTGAAAGGTGTTTGAAATTCTATATTTGAAAATTTAAAGTGTTTTTCTCCAAAAACAAAACTTTAAATTTAACTTCAAAATTATTTGTAATTTACGCTACGGTCCTTATATTTTTTATTATTAATATAAATCAAGAAGACTTTTATAAAAAGCACATATATAGCAATATTACTATAATATTAACTAATAAAATGTTACACTAAAATATAAAGTTATAATTAGAAATACATAATTAAATATTAAAATACAAGCAAAATACCACATTATTTCATGAAATTATTTCCGTAATACCTCCATTTTCGGTTACACAAAATTTGTTTGGACAATACTTAAGAGGTTCCGAAGAAAATTTACTAGACTATTAGTGTTGTTGTAATATTTAAATTTGTATAATAATTATGTCTTCGTGTATCTTTTAAAACTTTTTTTATTAACTTTCTTTTGAAATATTCTCGTTGTATAATTCTAGTTTTAAAATACTATAAATCTTATTTTGAATTTTTTATTTAATTTTATGTGTAAAATTATAATTTATAAAAATAAATTTGAAATATTTATGATATACAAAAGTTTTAAAGATTAAAACGATAAATGAGAAGATACCTAAGAACCGTAAATGTGATGTGTAATTAATTATAAGGACCAAATACAATAAAAAGATGAAATTTCAAATTTGAAATTTTGAGTAGTGAAACTTCAAATTTGAAATATGAAGTTTTACTCTTTAAAACTCTAAATTTGAAGTTTTGAAGTTTTTCTAGAGAACAAAAAACTATATATTTGAAGTTCTAGAGTTTCTTTCGGAGATGCTCTATAGATTAAAGAGGCTTTTTTAAAGTAGTAGTTGTTAGTAGGGGTGGACAAAATATCTGTAAAATTTGATTCAATCCATTATTCATTTCTATTATATCCAAATAATTCAGATATTTATAACTTTATGAATCGAAGCAAATACTAAAATTTAATATCCGTCAAAGAAGAAGAAAATTACAAATAATAATTATATATATAATTTTATATCTCTATATAAGTTTTATAATAATATTATTCATTAAATTAATTATTTAGTTATTAATTAAAAAAATTATGTACCTTTCAGGCTTTTTTAATATTATTATTCATTTTATAGAGGTTATTAACTTCTTTTTTGTAGTTTTTATAATTTTGTATGAAATATTATGATTTTATCATATTTTTTCTCTTTTGGATCGAATCGGATATCCGATAAATTATCCAAATTATATCCGGAAAGTTGCGGATCGAATCAAAAAATCAATTATTCGTGCGGAGCGGATCACGAATATCCTTAAAATTCTGGATATCCGCTCCGTGCCCGCCCCTAGTTGTTAGTGAATGAAAAGATCTTGGTCATCCGGATCATCTGATCCAAAGCGCCCTAAGGTTTGAGAGGAGAGAGATTTGTGTTGTGTTTTCACATCTTGTCCATGAGTTTGAATGTTTGAGCCGGAGAGAGTTTTTTTTTTACGAATGGCGTTGTTCCGCTGCTTTCATATGTGATAAATGAGCACATGGCTAACCAATTTCCGTAAAGTTGCTGGTAGTATAAGTTAATGCCCTTTGAAAATTCATCTGAGTACCAATTGGATGAACGGGTTGAAGGATTGTTCAGTGGTCTGGAAATTTGGATTTTTTCATGAGACTAGAAACAACTTGACCACTCTTAAATGAGAAGTTATTTAATTGATTTTTGTTGACATGTTATTCAAATGAGAAATTTCAAGAAATTGTCATAAATTGGATTGGTAGATAATTTTTTAATTTTATATATTTTAATTAGGTTCAAAAAAAAATGCTAAAACCAATTAATGTTAGTTGTCATATACCCGATAATATTATACATGTGGATTTATATTAATTAATTGTATAAATTATATAATGTTTTATTAATTCTTTTTATCATCTACCATTTATTCATAAATTATATAAGATAAAATAAAAATACAATTTATATAAAATGAGATATTATATTTCATCTACAAATATATACCATCATTAAAAATTCATTGCAATATTATATTGATATTTTTAAAAATTAAACCAATCTACATGTTAAAAGATATTTAATCATATATAAAATAAGATATTAAACTTAAATTCTCCAAAAACTATTTATATCTGTGAATTTTCAGGTATCCACCACCTAGTATCTAAATTAATTTATAGTGTTAAATATATAAGTTAATATAATTATTGTTTAACATATGATTTAATAAATAATTTTCACATTTTAAAATTCAAATATAAAACAGAATACAAAATCGTAAAAAATAAAGTTTGTTAACTTTTATTTAATCGACCATATTAAAATAAAATACCTAGATTTATAACAATTTACTAATTTTTGACATGCGCTTCGAAAGCGCAAAAATATTTGAATTATAAAACAAAGCTTGATATGAATTAGTATTTTGAGATTGTTGTATATTACTATGTTACAAAGACGTATTATATCGGATAAGAGAATTTGTTTAGATTATATAATTTATTAATTAGTTTATTTGAGATTTTGTATGTACATTCTTAGATAACTCATTTTAGGCATGTACATTTTATCCGGATCAGAAAAACAAAACCGAAACTGACCTAAAAATACTTTGTTTAGTTTGGGTCGGGTCAAAGACAAAGTACCTATTGGTTTGTTTGGACATGTGGGTATCCATTCGGATCCAGTTTCTATCCGAGATCCGATCAAGTACCCGAAATGGTTTGTGTATATTAGGTATATATAGGTATTTTATATATGTTTTCGGTATTATAATATTTTTGAAGTTTTGAGGTCGGATTTTTGGTTATAGTTTTGGGTTTTCGGATAAAACTTAAATTTTTTTAAAAAATATATTTTAGATATTCAGATAAAATTTTGGGTGTTTTACGGTTCCTTGGACCAGAATCCGGGTAAAATTTAAGGTCTTTTGCATTTGAATATTTTTGGGGTATTTGTTTGGGTTTTCAAATTTTTCGGGGTTTTTTCAGATCGTAAATATCCTAACCGACCTGGATCTTCTATGTATCCAAAAATTACATGTATTTGAATTATGAACCCGAACCAATCTGGACTCGAAAGGAACCAATCTAAATCGGAACCTTAAAATTTCAAAAGATTTAGTTGGTTGTTTCTATTTGTAGTTTGGCATGTTAGTTATTGAAAATATTAGCTAATATTGGTGTTGATTGTGTAAAGATTTTTCCAAGAGTAGTTTTTCGTTAATTTTTCAATGGGTTTCTAAAAATGGAAGATTTGATGGAAATGTAATCTTGAAAATTATGACTATGCATAAATTTAAATCATCCCTCTATATATTAAATGAGAAGTCACTTTAGTGATTTCTGGTGATGTGTCGCTCATAGGTGAAGTTTCAAGAAATTGTTATAATTTGATTGGTCGATTGTTCTTGATTTTTATTTATTTAATTTAGATCTAAAAATTTAAGGTAATTAAGTTTAAAATCATTTAACATCACTTGCCATATAATCTAAAGAATATTACAAATAACAATTTATGGAAACTAATTCTCGAAATTATAGAAAGATTAATAATGTTTTATTTATTACTTTTAATATTTATAAACTATAAAATATAATGAACAAATTTTATATAAGATAATTATAATAGTTTTATACTCTACTTGATGAATTGTATTCGAATATAATTATATAATAACTATTTTAAATATTACAAAATCCAAACATGTTTATTAATTTTTTTTTAATGATTTATCGTTGTTTAAAGAATAAAATTATCAGAATTTTAAAATAATTTATAAAATGTTATAAATTATTTATAAAAATGTAAATCTACTATATATTGATTGAGAAGTCACATAAGTGATTTTTTATTACGTGTCGATCATAAATGAACTCTTCAAATTGTTATAATTTGATTGCCCGATGATTTTTAATTTTATTTATTATAATTATATCTAAAATAAAGGATAATTCAATTACCACTTTCCAAATAATCTACATAATTTTAGAAATAATTGTTTATGGTAACTAATTGTTTAAACTATGAAAGAGTAATAATGTGATCAATTTTTTTATATATTTATAAATTACATAAAATAAGAAACAAAAATGTTTATTTGAATTGATATAATGATTTTATATTCATATAGAAAGCCTTATATTTGTATATAAAGTATCATAATAACTATTAATGTCTAATAAATTCCATGCATGCTTTATAAATCATTTATTAAATTATAAATAAATTTATAAATTTATTTATATTGGCTTATCAGATGTTTTAAATTATTATAAGAGGTTCTAAGTCATTTATAGAAGCTTATATAATTATAAAATTTATTTTGAAAATTTATTTTATATTAAATGAGAACTCACTTAATTAATTTTTTCTTAGGTGTCTTTGAGTTTTAGAAAAACTATTATAATTTGATTCGTTAATAGATTTTCTATTTTATTTATTTTATGAATAAAAAAATCAATTCTAGAACCAATTTTTATCAGTATCCAAACAATATAAATATATTTCATAATATAATTTATGGTAATTAAATATGTGATTTATATAAAATATATGTAATGCTCATAAAATCATTTTATTACTCAAGTATTTATAAACTATATAATATATTTCAAAAGTAATTTATATAATTGATATAGTAGTTTTATATTCCTATGTATTTGAATATGAATTTATAAAGAATGTGTAACAATCATATTGTTTTATCTTTTAATCTTAATAAAGACATATGACTTTAGCTATAAATTATTTAAAAATCAAATGTTTCAAAACTACATACCTTCAAAACTCATTTTTATTAAAAACTGAATTATGAATATTATATATAAATAATTTTAGTAAAAAAATTCAATACAAAATATCAACAGATATTTAAAATAGTCATCATCATCTTTTTCAAAAATAATTATTCTTTAAAAATATTTAACAGTAAACACATATACAATTTTTGATGATGAAAAAATATCTTAATTTGACAAACTATAATAAATATATTGTTACAAAACATTCAAACCCGCAAAATTGGAGGCATCCACCTAGTAAATGTTACACATGAACTCTCTCGCTCATAATATACTATAAAAAATCATATTTCAGTTTTATTATGTCTGCTATAAGTATTTAATTTCATATATTTATTTTAGTATATAAAATGAAACATATATCATTTTTTTATTTAATATATGGTGAATATACTGTTAGAACTATATTATATATATTTAAACTGATATTTAAATACTTACAGAAATGATATATATTTATTATATTTTTATATTTACAGTTTCATTATTTATACTATAAGGATTACATTGTTACTATAAATGAAATATAAAAGTGATATAGCATAATTCAAAGTATGTATAAATAATATAATTATTTAGTAACTGAGGTTATGGGTTTAAAACCATGTTCGAAAACTCGGACAACTCAGCCGAGTTTACGGCGGATATACGCTTGGCAGCAAACAAACGCATCGATTTGGTGTTATTCGGTTGAAAACTCAGCCCTCAAAAAGACAGTTTTTTTTTTTACTTTTTGTGTTAGGAATCAATGTTTTCTTGATAGATTTGTTATATTTCGGTAATAATCAGTATACTAAACAAGAAAGATGATGAGCTATGTGAAGAATACCTGTTGACGGCGGAATTTAGGGTTGCAGAAAAAAATTGATAGGAAGAAGATGGAAGTGTTTTCGTCAATTATCCGTCATTAATGACAAAAAAATAAAATAAAAAAGAGCAAGCACACCCGTAGTGTCGAACCCAGGACATTTCTACCAACCAAGACAGACTCAAACCACCAGACTGCGTCATGATTTCTGTTTTGTTTCTGCAAAACAAAATCATATATCGTTATATATTTATTAAAACTATAAAAACTAATCCCTGATTAATCCGATTAATCTCCGATTTTTATGCTACTTGCTAGGAGTTGGTCGACCGCCCGATTCACGCCTAACGCAATTTCGAACATTGGTTTAAAATGACAATAGTAGAATGCCAAAGTGTTCTCGTAAATTTCCGGTTTAACATTTTATATGGTGGTAAGAATATTACGGGTTTAAAATGGTATAATAGAAAGTCCAAATAATGTCAAACTTTTCTGGTTATACATTTATGGTTCATCATTTCACATTGAAATAGTATTAATGTAGTATCTCTATATATCTATTATATTAAAATAGAAGTCACAACTTCACAACTTCACTATATGTGTGATATTATAAGTTGGACCATTATTTAGAAAGTTTATCAAATGTACATAACTTCTTTGCAATATCTTTTAATATCTTTATTTTTTATGTAAATAAAATAAATATTTATTTAAGAAAATTCTAACAAGATCTTTTAAAAATCTTTTCAGACTCATTTTAAAATTTATTTTTGAAAACTGATTAATTTAAATTTTAGTTATCATAAAATATAATCAGAAATTTGAATTTAATTTAGTTTTGATTAATAAAAAAAACTAAAATTATATAAAATATTTTAATGAAGATAACAACTTAAAGTTATTACTTTTAAAAAATACATTTTACAAAGATTTTTAAAAATTTGTTGGAAAGCAATAACCATGAGCTCAAATGTTAGGATATCTTTGATTGAGGTTTTTTTTTGGTGCAATCTTTGATTGAGGTTTTTTAAATACTATCCTTATTAGTGTATTTCGAGCAATTTCTCAAATAGGATCTTTACCATAAAATTATTTTGTATGTACAAAATATTATATTTTCTTTTTAAAATAAGTTTTTTTTTTGTTTTTAATAATATCCCAAAAAATTCTTTTCAACTACATAGGTTCAATTTAATTTAATTTCCATATAAATTCCAAATTTTAAGAATGAAACATAAATTATGTAAAATAGTATTATTACATAATAATTTTTACAAAATAATGTTTTTTTACCAAATACAAAAAAAATTATGTAATATAGTATTGAATAGTTACATAATAATATTCCATAAATTAGAATATTTTAGTATAAAAATAATAAAACCCGCACGGATGTGATGGTCAAGACCTAGTATGTTATTTATTGTCGAATGTTTATAAAATGTTCACTGTTTAATATATTTTAATGTTAATGAAAATGAATTTCTATCAGAGAAGAAAAAGAAACACACGAATGTTGTTCTAACTGTAGTAATTAATTGTATATCGGTAAAGTAGTAATGGTAGGACAAAAAAAAAAAAATTAGTGAATGGATCCACCAACTTTTTATAATAGACTTTTAGAATGATTCTGTTTTAATAATATAGATTACGGGAATTCATAATTTGAGTTGAAAAATAAAATAATTAAAATAGTTTCTTATATATAATTTTCATATTTAATATAAATATGAAGCAATAAATTATATATATTATCATATACACCAAAACATTTTTTATTTCTTATTATTAAATTAGATTTTGTTTAAAAAATATTTATACGCTTTTAAAACGCGGATTAGGATCTAATTTATTTTAAATAAAGTGGATGAGATTCTCCATTAGATGTTTGTAAGTATTTATAAATATCTGTAAATATCCATATATTTTTTGGATATTCCATTTTTTAACAAAATAAACCAAAAATTAAATATTCAAAAAATAGGAAGCATATTACAAATACTCAATTTGATAATATTATGCTATTCGTATCACTCATAATATAGTAAATCGAACTTAAGAAACATTCCTTACAAAAGTCTCTCTCACTAAACTCTCTCTCTTAGGCTCTCCTCCGATTGCGCTCTGCCGCTGCAATATTTGGCTTCTCTTTCTCTCCCTTGTGCTCCTCGTCTGCCCTTCTCTAGTTCCGATACGTGGTAGGCTCGGAAGCAAAGTTGATTCGGGTGAGTTCTGCAGCCGGAGTCTCTGCTCCGGTCCTCTCTCGATGGTGTTTTGGGGTCGCGATGAGGGGAGCTGGTGGTGTGCTGGCATAGATTCAGCATTTAGGGCTTTGACATGTGGTAGATCTGGATGTCCCCCCCCCCCTTTCCCAATATGCCCCGGCGGTGGCAGTGTGAGCGCGTGGCCAGGAGGTGGAGGTTCCGGCTCCTCCGTCCAGATCTGGAAAGATTGTGCTTGTGGCTTTAGTTTCTGTGTGGTTGGGCCAGTGCTGGGTTGGTTCTCATTTTTCTCAGTGTCGGGTAAGCGATGCTCTCTAGCTCGGGTCAAGGTCCGACATTGGAGACTGTCTCTGGAGGCGCGAGTGTGGCGGTGCTGGTGGTTGTGTGGCCTCTGGTACTTCGGCATTCTTTGTGCGTGTACTGCAGGTTCAAAATTCATGCGGGCAATCTGGGACCTGTCCTACGTCCCGCCTGTGGTCATTTTGTCCTTTGCAATCCCGGACTTCGCCGCTTTTGGTGTGGTTTTTGTGTCGTCCGGTATAGGTGAGGTTGCTTCCTTTCTGTCTCTTCGTTTTGCTCTGTGTTTTTTTCTCCGTAGATGTCTCACCGAGGAGGCAAAATGAAGCTTGCACCGGTTCTTGTTGTTAGCGCGAGGCAGAGCTCTCGGTTCTCTGGCTGGTCAGTGGTACTCCTTGTCTTCACGTGAGACTCGTGTGTAGTTTAGTCATCATCGTTATATCCCTTGGTCTCAGGTGGTGGACTTTTCCATTGTTAATTTTGTAGGTTTGGAGGTTCTCATCAAGACGTGGTTCACTCTGCTTTTTGTCTTTCTTCTTTACTCACACTTATTTCCGAAGACGAGCCCAATAAGTGCAGTATCGGAGTTCTAATTGTTCTTAGCCAGAGGGCACTCCTTTAAGCTCTCTGATGATTGGGTGGTTTGAGCTTTTGAGTGCCTGTCACATGCTGCTGGTGGCAGTTCGGTTTTTCTGTTGGTCTGGTCTCGGTAAAGCTGCACGGGTGGGATGTCAATTTAGTGGAGTAGCGTTTTCGGATATGTTGTATTCTATCGAGCATGATCTCATGGTTCATCAAAGACATCCGGTCCATTTGGCAATTCTTTTCTTCAGCCAAACTCTACTTTCCGATGAATTAGTTTAGTTTGTTTTTATTTGTTGTAATGGTCGTTTGTGTCTTTGGAGTCGCTTTTTCTTTTTCGTTGTTTAGTCTTTTCAATTTTATCCTTGTTTTTGTAAGTTCTGTCAAAATTTTAAAATCTGATATAAAATTTAATATTTACACCAAGAAATTATACTTTGATAATTTTGGCTCAGTACCCATCCACCACTAACCACTGTCACTTTATGATCGCCCCGTGCGAATTTTAGTTACCTTTGGTAAATTATTCGTTAACCCATTCACGTCACCTACGTCTACTCCACTGCACGTTTGACGGAATCTCTTTTATAGATCTGCACTGTAAGACCACGTGCATTGCGCATTCTCATTACATCAAACTTCACAGTCTAATAAATTCAAATATATTCTGATAAAAAAAGAATAAATAAATTTATATTCGATGACAAAAAAAAAATATATATATTCTGGCAGAAAAAGAACTTACAAGACAATGGAAAGGTAAATTAATTAAACCTCTAGGCAAAGGCAGGGGACAATATTCATATGTCTTCTGGAAATTCATATTTTTTGTATAAACTAATTAATCTACAAAAAACAGTCCTTAATTAAAGATCAGATGACGAATAATTTGTGCATTGAGTTAGTTGTAATCGAGATCACAGCTTTGTAAATAAACTTACTAAACAATTATTTAAATAATTAGTTTATTTAGAAAGCTATGATAATTATTTAAATAAATATATCAATAGGAATAGTCCAAAATACCACCAAAATTTCATTCTTGAAAATCACATTAAAAAAAAAATCTCCATTAAATAAAACTGACTAAATTTCTAGAAATTATTTAGAAATAGTTTGTGGTATCTTTGGGAAAAAGAAATACAGAAAACTGTATTTTTAGAACGTCAATTGTTTTCATTCGAATTTTTTACGTTAAAACTCTTTAACTAAGTTTGTTTTGGATTAAAAATTCCAAACTATGTATTTAACGAACAAACTACCTAACTAATTTTATTTAATGAATTAAACCCTCGTCGGTCATAATTACCTTTACTACCGGTAAATATTTAGTTTATAGATTTCTATATTAAGTAAACATAGTCGAGTGGTTTTTCCTTTAAAAATAAAAGAATCAAAAATACGAAATTTTATAACATTATCAAAAAATTAGTAACTTTAATTTTCAAAATTGGCATTTTAAAAATTTTCTGTAAATATAAGTGTTTGATTTGTTTTTAACATCAACATTATATATGTATAAATTAAAAATGTAAAAAACAGAAAATATAATTAAAATGATCTAAAGATTTATAATTACATTTTTATTAGATAAGATATAATTTTTATTATATTGTTTTGTATTTTTTTTCATTTTTAAAATTTAGATAATTTTTATTTTAGGTAAATCTTAAATAATTTTTGTTATATTTTCTGGGGTTTAAAACAAATCAAGCTCATATATTTACAGAAGTTTTAAAATGCTAATTTTGAAATTTAAAGTTACTAGTTTTTAGATAATGTTATTATATTTCAGATGATTTTGATGTTTTTGTAAAATTTATCAACTATGTTGATTTAATGTAAAAACCCTTAAACTAAAGATTTACTGGTATTAATGATAATTATGAACGGTGAAGATTTAATTCATTAAATAAAGTTAGTTTGAGGATTTTTTCATTAATTATTTAGTTTACGGATTTTTATCCAAAACAAATTTAGTCGAAGGGTTTTAACATTAAAAATCATTTTCATTCTGCACCATGCACCGAGGATGTTTCTTTGCCAAACACCGTTTATTAATTTTAAAATTATATGTATTGCTTTTCACGAATGACGTCCAGACTTACGTATATAATATAAACTATGAAAATATAAAATGGATATTTAAAAATAACGAGAAATTAAATTACAAAGTTAGGTCGAAAGGGCCCATCAAAATATGACATACTTTTTTTTATTTTTCTAGCTCAACTTCAACTTTATATTCGTTCTAAAAAGTATTACATGATTTTCCACCGCATAGGATTCAACCACATTTGCATACAAAGTGGTCTAGTTTCACCTAAGAACACATAGATGGATCCTACGCTATCCAAACCGATATTTTGATGTAATTCTACCCAATGGGACAAATCTTTTCTACAACTCAGAAAATGTTGCCTCTTAAACCACCTAAAATCGACCATAGAGAGTGACAAACACTATCACCCGAGACTATCTAGTCCTAATCAGGATTAATCAATTTAAAACACAAACATTGGTCGCCATAGGATGAGAATTCAGCGTTTGGACCAATGTATCATCACCGAGCGGTGCAATCCGGACTGGACCAAGCGTCATCAGGCTCTAATGGCTCACTTCTTAGCCGGAGCGACGGAAACACGTATGTACTGAAACAAAAATGAACCTTGACGACAGCGAACAAAACGCAACCGGGTCAGCAAGCATAGTGTCCAATGGCGTGGGTCTGTACCGCCGGCGAGGCAGAGATGCCGCCACCAGCGCTGGGAAGTAAGACGCCACCACGTACCAACTGCGAAGCTTCTCCCACTGACTGACAACTCCGGAGAGTTGGATCCTACGCGGCGTGCCGTCTCCGAGAACCGGGGATAAGCCATTTCCACCGTCTTCTTTACGTCTCTTCTCTATTCAGCTCACTGCCACTGGGCGAAGGTAGATCTACGCTGGAGAAGGTTCTCCACTGGGCCACGTGCCGTCGCCGTGGAGGAATCGCCGGAGATCTACAAAATAGAAAATCAAATCTGGCAACACACTCCGGCTCTAAAAGCCGACCCCTTTCGCCATCGCTGCTCCATAGTCTCACCGTTCCTCCAAGCCACCGGTACAAGTCACCTTCGGCCCTTAAGCTTTCGAGTGAGACACCAAACGACTCAGAGCAACACGCATATCAACATGGAGGGGACCTATGAAGAAAAAGGCAAAGGGGAAATAAGATAAGGGGAGGGGGGGGGACTCCAGTACTGGCGAGCGCCAGCCCGGAGTAGAGCTTCTTGCCGGAAAATTTTCTTCGCTTTTGTGGAGGGAGTCCGATTCTCTTTTTGTCAAAACGCGACATATTTTTAATTAGGTTTTGATTGGTAACGTTGCTTAATCGCAAAAAAAATTAATTAAACTGCAAAAAATTAATTAAGTTGTTTGCTAAACAAAAATTGCAGAATAGTTTTCTAAACAATTATTTAAACAAAAAAAATTAAATTTAATACATTATTTAATCTATTTAAAATTAACAACTATGAATAATTAAATATATTATTATAATAAAAATACAAATTAAATTTAATCAAAGCATTTCTTTTATTTTAATTATATCTTATTCTAAATACATTAATAATAATATATTAACATATACATTAAAGATGAATTTATAGATTATTATTATTTATTCCATAATTATTTATAACCAACTAATAGTTAGTTAATATTTTAAAATATTATTCTCATATAATTAAACAATATGAAAATGTTGATTCCAGAAATAATCTACTAAAATCTCAGTTTTTCACCTAATGAATTTTTTTTTGTATTTTTTTAGCGAAAACACAAAGCCTGCATTTTTGTGTGTTTATGTTGTATTCCACAAATTTTGTTGATTGGTAAAAATCTAGTGTTTTTGTGTTTTTAGACGTCATTCCACCATTCCTCATATTACCAATCAAAGCCTTAGCTTTTCTCTTCTTTTTCCGAATGGTCCTTATTATTATTTGTCAAAGTACAAGTGTACAACCAGCATATACACTTTACAAATTCGTTATAATTAAAACCTATACGCACTACCAAGTTATATAATAATCATGAATATGTAGATTGTATATACCAAATTACCTGGAGACACACATTATTTATCAACATAAAACTATTCCAATATATAAGTTTTATATTGAAAATTAAAAAAAAAATAGGCTGCTAAATGAGTCACGAAAAGGTTGCCTCCAACTTTGAGAAAGAAATAGAATAGTGGAAAGATGAGGAGAAAAGTAACTGTTTATAAATTAGAAAAAGTCACTGCATGCCACCACAGCCCATAGGTCAGACCTTGTATTGGACCTTTCCTTTATTTTTATTTAGCTAGTTTTATTATAATTTTAGGTAATGATATATTTCAGTTAGTTTAAAATTGGTAAGAAAGTGATGTCAAATAGAATTTAGGTTTACTATAATTTTATTATAAATTTAGGTAATAATATATTTCAGTTAGTTTAAAATTGGTAAGAAAGTGATCTCAAATAGAATTTAGGTTTACTATAATTTTAGGTATTAATATATAAATATCTCAATGATGTAAGTGATGAGCATATTCCCAAACAAGGATTGTTTTATATGCATTGAACCTCCTTATAAAAGTTTAAACATGTAATGGACATATCACTGGGTCACTTATGTTATGATTATTGAATTTGATAATATTATAAGTGACTTATAAGTCATCATTTCCTACAAATTAATAATTTACTCTCGAAAGCTTTTTTGTAGTCGGTAAATATAATATCAACCTAATTGTATTAATATGATATTTCATTTTGAGTTTTACAGTTAGCTAGATCTCGATCCGGATTTTTGTTTTTATTTATTTTTATATAAATATTTTGTTTTCAATTCTAAATTGGTATATATTATAATATACATGTGTCTATCAATTTTTAAAACATAATAAGTTTATTGTATATTTTTTCATTGAATAGATTGTTTCAAATATCTTCTTCTATATATATATTTTCGAATTATTATTTCATTATTAAAATTGTAACTATATATATAAAGATTAGTAAAATATTGTTTTATTGTCATATTCAAAGATATTGTAACATTTCACAAATTTAGAAATTTTTTTAAAAATTAAACTTTTCGCTTCATAGATTTATATTATCGAGTAAATAATTAAACATTTAATTTTTGTTTAATTTTAAAAATAAACTATATAGTTTAAAATTTGTTTTCATTGGTTTAAGATAGTAAAAATTAATCATTGTTAGATAATATGATTTTTGTTATTTAAAAAAAATCTTTATAATTTTAAAAATTAACATCGACAAATATTTAAATATTTAGCATATAGAGGTATAATATTACAACATTAAATTATATCTATTTAATTTATACTATCTATAAATCCAATAGATCACTATTGTTTAAATCCAATTGTTGATAGCCAAATAAAAATTTCTGGTAGGCCCAAAATTTAAATGATAAGATTAGATATTAAATTTAACATGACTTTCTAGGAATAGGTCTATTAGGTCCATTTTTTTAAAAATTACACATGAATCAAAGTTGTGATTTCTGTTTTAATATATAAGATTTCTTTTTACTCCCTTCATAATGTTACATATTTTAGAAAAAAAATATTTCAAAAAATACATTTTTGTATTTTCAATTCATATTTTGTCGACTACTAATGATTAATTGCAAATTTCAAAAAATTTAATTGTACTTATTTGATTCTTATTGGTTTAAATTTATGAGAAAAGGATAATTACAAAATCATGCATTTATTACATGTTTTATTAATACATGTGAAAAAAAATATACATCATATTGAAATAGAATTGAGTATTATTTTTTGAGTGTTTTTTTTTTGTGTATCTGTGATTAAAAACTAGAAGCAACTACACACAAACTAAAAGAAAATAAAACACAACAAACGATGATAAATTCCTACAACCGAAGGGTGGTCCACAACTATCTCACATTTGCTTCGCAGATGATCTAATCCTATTTGCAGAGGCATCGGTGACACAGATTCGAGTGATCAGGAAAGTGTTGGAGAAGTTTTGTAAAGCCTCTGGTCAGAAAGTAAGTCTCCAGAAATCGAAGATTTTCTTTTCTAATAATGTCTCTAGAGGAAGAGAAGAGAGAATAAGCAGAGAAAGTGGTATTGCATCAACAAAGGAGCTGGGAAAATAATTGGGGATGCCGATACTATAGAAAAGAATTAATAAAGATACTTTTGGGGAGGTACTGGAGAAAGTAGCTTCACGGCTAGCAGGATGGAAGAAACAAACATTAAGCCTTGCAGGAAGGGTAACATTGACAAAGTCGGTTCTGTCATCAATCCCGGTGCATAAGATGAGTACGACTAGCATGCCAGTGGGTATACTGGAGAAGCTTGATAGCCTCGCGAGGAGCTTTGTGTGGGGAAGTGGACAACACTTAGTATATTGGGATCAAATATGCAAACCGAAGGCGGCCGGAGGTTTGGGGATCAGGATGCCGAGAGATATGAACAAAGCCTTGTTAGCTAAAGTGGGATGGTGTATGTTACACGATACTGAGAGCTTATGGGCCAAAGTTTTACGAAGTAAGTACAGTGTGGGGGACATACATGACACATATTGGATGGTAGGGAGTAGCTCTAACTCGTCAACATGGAAAAGTGTGGTAATGGGGATAAGAGAAGTGGTTCTTGTGGGCCATAGCTGGGTCACTGGTAGTGGGAGAAATATCAGGTTCTGGACGGATAGTTGGATAGCAGGCCAACCACTCATGACTGAAGTGATTGCAGGGCTTCCAGAAGGATATGAAGATATAACAGTTAGAGATATGTGGGGGGGAAGGTGGAGGTTGGGATTTTGATAGAATTACCCCGTTGGTAACAGCTGAGAGAAGACTAGAGCTTATGGCAGTAGTAGTGGATACTGTTACTGGAGCAAATGACCGTTTGGCATGAGGGCAGACTCCGAATGGGCAGTTTATGGTGAAGTCTGCATACGCCTTGCTTACAAGAGATGAGAATCCAAGATGGCAGATGGGGAGTTTCTTTCGATCTATGTGACACGTTGTAGCACCTGAGAGAGTTCGAATGTTCCTCTGGCTAGTGGCAAACCAAGCAATCATGACGAATGTAGAGAGACATAGAAGGCACCTGAGTGAGACTGACTTATGCCAGGTCTGCAGAGGAGGAATTGAGACTATAATACATGTGTTACGTGATTTTCCTGCGATAAAAGGTATATGGGTAAGATTTGTTCCGAGAACGAGAAGGGATGCTTTCTTCAGAATGCAGTTACTGGAATGGTTATATAAGAACCTATGTGACAACAATGCAGGTGGTGGTATTCCGTGGGCTACTATATTCGCTTTGACTCTGTGGTGGGGATGGAAGTGGAGATGTGGAAATGTATTTGGTGATACCCGACTGTGGAGAGATAGAGTCAAGTTCTTACGTGACTTGGATAAGGGAGTTATAGCAGCGAATAGAGCAGAGAATGCTCACATAAAGGAGATACATATGGTTGAGATAATGGTGGGATGGAAGCCACCTTGTGTGGGGTGGATGAAACTGAACACGGACGGGGTATCACATGGGAACCCGGGGCCGGCGGCTGCAGGGGGAGCACTGCGAAACGGAGAAGGCGAGTGGTGTGGTGGTTTTGCGATTAATATATGTAGTTGTACGGCACCATTAGCGGAGTTATGGGGTGTGTACTATGGTTTAGTGGTTGCTTGGGAGAAAGGGGTGAGAAGGCTGGAGGTAGATGTCGATTCTATGATGGTGATGGAGTTTCTTACGATAGGGATTGGGGATACTCATCCGATTTCTTTCCTGGTACGCTTGTGCCATGGCTTCTTGACAAGGGACTGGCTGGTCCGATTCGTTCATGTGTATAGGGAAGCAAACCGATTAGCTGATGGTTTGGCTAACCTTGCATTTTCTCTTTCGTTTGGTTTTCATAGTTTTGTTGTGGCACCGATTGAGGTCGCTGTTTTAGTTCATGAGAATGTTGCTGGACCGTTGCGGCCACGACAAACTCGTCTTGTAAGCTGAAGTTTGGGTTTCTTTTTTAAATAAATTGGGAGTCATTCTCCCATATTCCTACCAAAAATTCCTACAACCGAGATTAAACGTAAACAACACCAATATTCTTGAAGGCACATATTGACAGGAACTTCCTTGCCAGTAACGAGTCCATGTAATCTTGGTTATCGTGACTAGCGTGGTCAGTCTTCAGAACCATTCTGTTTCTGTAGCTTCTTCGAAAAACCCGAACCATTGACCTGCAAAAAATAGCGCACACAACCACCACTTCCAGCGGATATTCTGGAGGATCATTCAGAATATTTATTTTTTGTTTTTGCTTAACTTCTGAATAAATTTAGATAAAGGAGAGGTTGCATGCCACAATCACTCTGATTTTGTGTACAAATATATATATATATATATATATATATTTTTGTAACAAATTTTGTGTACAAAGATCAGATGAATGAAATAGAGCTTTATTGGAGGGAAAAATAGAAACTAAAAAAAGTAGTCTCTGAATGAGGTGTTGTCGTGGTGAAAGCTCAGTCTAGGCAAAAAATTTATAATCTTATTATCTAAAATTGCTAAAGATTTACTTGCAATGCAAGTGCTTTATGTTGCATAGGAATCCATCTATAGCACTAGTGGTTACTATTGGGCCTCCGTAGTCCTTATACGAGGCCCATTGTAAATAAGTTTACAGTTTAACGTCGATATACATCATGTATATATGTAGGTTATGCCTCCTATCATGAATAATAAGAAATACTTTCGTAACCTTTCTAGTTTCATGACATGGTATCAGAGCCATAACCTAACTACACCAAGGTTATAGCTTTCGATCTTGTGTTCTCTAAACTTTCTGCTTCAAAAACTCTTAATCTCTGTCATTTTTCGATATGGACGATCTTACACAAGCTCGTACTGAGACTCGTCGCACAATCTCCCCATACGATCTAAGCTCTGGTGACAATCCCGAAAATTTGATCTCCAAATATTTGTTGTGTGGCCCTAACTACGACTAATGTGCTATAAATATCAAGCTGGCGTTGAAGGCAAGAAAGAAGTTTGGATTCGCTGATGGTTCCATACCTCAACCAGTGGAGACCTCTGTGGATTATGAAGACTGGATAGCAAATAATGCTCTCGTAGTCTCCTGGATGAAATTGACGACCAATGAAAGCATATCTACATCAATGTCACATGTTGACGATGCTCATGAGCTGTAGACTCATATTCAGCGTCGTTTTGGAGTGAAGAATGGGCAGCGAGTGCAGAGACTTAACACTGAACTCGCCCCATGCCGACAACGAGGGCCTCCTATCAAAGCTTACTATGGAAAATTGACTCAACTTTGGAGGAGTATGGCTGACTACCAACAAGCCAAGACCATGGAAGAAATTCGTAAAGAACGCGAGGAAGATAAACTTCATCAGTTTCTGATGGGGCTCGACGAAACTGAATATGGCGCTATCAAATCATCTTTAGTGTCTCGTGTCCCACTTCCTACCCTGGATGAAGCTTACAACGCTCTTGTTCAGGATGAAGAATCAAAACATCTTGGATGGATCAATACTGAGAGGGTTGATGGAGTCAGTTTCCCTGTTCAAGAAACGAGATCAAAATCCAGTCATGATCGCAAAGGTGGATCTGTAACTTGCACAAACTGCGGTCGTCCTGGACATGTTACTGAGAATTGTTTTCGCTTGATTGGTTATCCGGTTTGGTGGGAAGATAATCAGAAGCAAAGATCATGACCAGCTAGCTCTCATGGCAACTCTGCTCCTGCGAGTCGCAGTATGGGAAACACAAGCGCTGCTCACGGGATGACAGCTGGTTCAGGCAACTCGTCTCAGAGAGGCAAGTCGTCGGATACAGCTCGCGGAAACAACGTTTCTGTCTCTCCGGATCAAGAAAACTCTGTCACTGCTGATAATCGCTTAGGCCTTATTGGTTTAAGTGACACACAATGGCGAACTCTTGTGCATATACTCGATGAGAGGAACTCCGCTCGTGTAAACCGGTTCTCTGGTGAGAAATTTATTGAATCCTGGATCATTGACTCTGGTGCTACAAATCATATGACTGGTTCACTTGATTTTTTGCTTGATATTTCTAACATGGCACCAGTGAATATTAAACAGCCTTACGGTCGTTTTACAATATCTACTAAAATAGGCAGTGTACGACTGGGTTCTTCTCTGACACTGCAATGTGTCTATTACATTGATGGACTTCATTGCCCTCTCATATCAGTCTCTCATCTTACGAGGGACAGAAGTTGTCTATTTCAGCTCACTGATAAGATTTGTATTATTCAGGATCACATCACACTGATGCTGATTGGAGTGGGTGAAAGCAGCAAGGATTATATTTTTTTTAGAGGAGTTGAAACTGTGACTGCGATTCAGGGATTGGCGGACACTACTGCTGATGTCTGGCATCGTCGTCTTGGTCATCCTTCTTCTAAGGCTATGGAGATGTTGCAGATTTCTGATTTCAGTGTTGCTGGTTTTAGTTCAAAGACTTGTGATATTTGTATTCGTGCGAAACAAACACGGGATTTTTTTCCTTCAAGTATTAATAAGATGACATTTGCATTCCAACTTATTCACTGCGATCTTTGGGGTCCCTACAGGGCAAAGTATCTTTGTGGTTCAACTTATTTTCTAATGGTACTTAATGATTATTCGCATGTGGTTTGGATATATCTGCTTCCAAACAAACGAGAAGCACTGACACACCTAAAGAGCTTTATAGCACTCGTTGACAGACAGTTTGATACGAAGATTCAGACTATATGTAGCGACAATGATCTGAGTTCACTTGCTTGACAGATTTCTTTGCAGAACACAGATCATTCATGAGACTTCTTGTGTTGGAACCCCTCAGAAGAATGGCCGCGTCGAGCGCAAACACATGCATATCCTCAACACGGCTCGATCTCTTTGATTCCAGGCTCAACTGTAGAAACCCGTTAAAAAAAAAGAGAGAGAGAATGGTTGAGTATCTTTGTGGTGGTCGAGTCTTGGGCGATATGGATCGATCGAGATGCTTTGAAGTACGAGGTGGACGAAGAATTGATCGTGAGTGAACTATGAATCAAATAAGTTGCTCGACCATAGTTAGAAGATGTCTTAGATTGATTAGACGGATGTTTGGAAGCAGAACATTTTTGGAAATACGACGGTTTTGATGCTCGACGTTTGGAAGAATGACGTTTCTTCAGCACGAAGATTCCGCGAAACTTCGTATCAGCGGAATATTATTTCGAATACATTGGAAGCAGGACGGCAATTAAGCACGATGGGAAGCAAGCACGACAGGATCGTAACACGACGGGAAAACCCGAAACTGGACGAAAACCCTAATTTCGGTATTATGGAAGTTTTCGATGAAGCAGAAGGATCGGGAAATATTTAACGCCAAGGTCAGAGTTCAGATTGGAGTTCATTAAAAATATTCGGGATTAATCGCGGGTCAGAAATTTACTGGAAGGACCGAAATCAGGCCAATGGACCAAGAAGCTCGAGGTGGCTCGTTGCATGGGTTCAGAACGTGGTGTCAACCATCTAACAAGCTGAGTGTCTCCAGAAGCTCGAGGTGTCGCCGTGCATGGAAGCAGTACATGCAGCCTGACATGTAGAAGCACGAGGTCGATCGACCAAGCACGAGGTGTCTCCGCGCATGCAACCGAAGCATGCTGATCGACATGTGTGTACTGGTGTGGCGTCTTGCAGCCTGACATCTGGGAGGAGTGGTGGCGTCCTGCATGTGCCCTGGCTATGCTGAAAGACATGTGGAGCACGAGGTGCCGCCGGGCATGCGTCCGGAGCCATGCGAAGCGACACACGGGCTGCCACCAACCTGAACTTGATTGGTTGCTGTCTTCTATAATACCCCACGACCCCAGATAATTTCTTCCAGACCTGTCCAAACCAAGTTAAAACCGTGAGAGAAAAGTAGAAAAAGAAAGCAAGAGTTTCCGAGCTATTTCGAGAGTTTTAAAGAGTTTTCGAGATCAGTTCTCTATTGATTTCGAGTCAGCGCCTAGGAAAGGTTCTGTCCAACTGAAGGTCAATCAAATGAAGATCAGTTCAGATGGGAAGCAAGTCAACGTGGGTAGAGAGAGAGAAAGAAAGAAAGTGGTCGATGTAGAGTATGGTCGATTCTGAAGACCGATACTCCACCGAGAAGGCCAGTTCCGTCCAATCGACGATTTTTACGATGGTGAGGTGGAAGCTCTGTCCATAGCAGTCCGTCCAAGACAGTCATATTCTGTGATGGTCAAGTGAAGGTGCTGTCCAGAGTTAGTTCAGATTCACGGGTTCAGATCAATCGAAGTTCTGCCCGATACTCCGCCTGGAAGTCCGAAGAACTTTCCGGGAGCTAAAGGAGGTTCTGTCCAGATCAGTCTGTCGAGGCCTGTCAGTTTCTTCATGGTGAAGCCGAGGTTCTGTCCAAGTCGAGATCAGTCCAGTACAGTCAAGTCAAGACGTTCATATTGGGTTTTGGCCATGTCCTCTCCGATCAACCAGCTGCTTCTTGCCTAGAACACTGTGAGTTGGCTTGTGTGAATTCCACTTGGAATTTAGGGTAGTTTGGAGTTGGTTATGTTTGAGTTCCACTTGGAACTTACTGAGGATCGATTCGCTAATAGAGTAGAATGCTTACGTCGTTGCATGATATAGTCCTTAGGGTTATTTATTAAACCGGACTCAGTTTAGCACAGGCTAGCTGAGATGAAATGGAATTAAGACTGAGATAATAACCTGACTAGGACTAGGATGCATTATGTTTTCTATTCTTGCGTGTTGATATGGTTGAGTGCAGGTTCCCGTTATCTTTAAAGATAGTGTCGTAGCAGGAGACTGAACTATCTGGGTAACGGTTTGTTTGACTAGATTGATTGAGTAGATATAATTAAATGCTTGATCGTTTAATTAATCTTGTTCATTGAGGTTAGTCATCTCTTGGTGAGGGAGTGACTAACTGATTGAGTTGTTTAGTTGTTGTTGTTTATGGGATCCTTGCCCATATAGGCCGATCTCCTAGTTGTGATGTTAGTACTACGGGTCCTATGCCATATAGGCCGGACTACTAGTACTAGTGGTTGGTGTCGTAGACTTCTATGTATTGTTTAGTTTTGGATAGGAGTCTTGTCGCTTAGGTCATTTCTAGGGATAGTTGTGTCGAGTGTGTGATATGCCGACAGCAGGTGCGAAACCCGCCCATGCTAGGCATGTTTTGGGGTGGACTAGTGTTTCCTCGCCCTCGTATTCAGCGGGTTCAAGGAAACCCCTTATTCGCTGGATCGGGAAGACTCAGATAGACGGGGTCATGGCCTATGGCTGAGTGATTACACGACGGTGTAATGTGGCAGTGACCCGAAGGACTGTGGGCTGTCGCGCGGTGACCCGAAGGACTGTGGGCCGCGGTCGGTTGAAAGTTCCTTCTTCTGGTCTTTGTGGTAGGGAGATAGGATATTGCCGATAGAGAGGAGGAACACGAAGTCACCAGGGCCCAAGTTAGAGTGTTGTGTTAGTGTGTCATATAGGGTTATGGAACCCTCGAGTTAATGTAGCACCGATATACGGTGTTACGAGCTAGATCGAATCATAGTTACTCATAGTCTTATTATTGTGATTGTGTTTGGTTGTTGATTGATTTGTTTGCCGGTTTTGACATTAAGTCCTAAGTCTGGTTTAGGTACCAGATTAGGCTTGGTGTGTATTTGGTTATTGTAGGCCTGACGTTGGCATGTATGTGTTTGAGTGATCGCTTGTGAAAGGTGGTGGATATTAAAGCTATGCGGTATCATTAGTTGGCCGATCATGTTCTTGTTTGATTGTTGGTCGATCGGCTAATGATACTTGTATAGTCTAAGTGTCTAACACTACATGAGTACAGAACTCAGGCGTATATATGGTTAAATAGGGATTGGTTGTTGATTTGTTTTGGTTCTCGTTACTTGAAGCTAGATCATGGCAGGAGGCCAAGTCTAACTTAGTAACGGTTTGCTTAGCCTTAGCTTTTATTGCATGCTAGTGCTAGATTGATTGTTATTTTGGGTTGTCTGGGTTAGAGTCTAGGTTGCGGGTAGAGGCCGCCAGCTCACTGAGTAATACTAGATTACTCATCCAACTTTGTTGTCCTTTTTGCAGGTCGCTCTAGGTAAGGATGATCGGATAGCTTGGTGCTGGACGTTAGGACCGCCGGTGTAGATTTTCATGCCTTTTGTTAACGGTATTGTGAATTGTGTTATGTTGACTCGATTTGGCATTAGGCCGGGCCCAGTCTTGAATTATTCAATGTATGAATATTTCTTGAATCAATAAAGAAATTGTTTTTATATGTGCTTCATGAGTACTCTGATATTTGACTAGTCCGGTGTTACACAACGTTAGGTCGAGGTACGGGTTGAAAAGCCTTAGGCCTTGATCTAACGGAAAACGCTAACTCTAGGTACGGGTTGCAAAGACTTATGCCTTGACGCATCGGGACGAGTTAGGGGATGAACTGGTATAGGTCGTGGAGTAAAGTTTGTGACTCTGACCGGATCGTCCCTAGCCCGTCACGTAGCGCTTCCGGACCATGGTGTTGGGTTGGACTGTCAGTCATGTTTTTGTTTGATTGTTGGCTGGCCGGTTGGCCTTTCATCTCCAAGCCTTGGTGTGGGTCGTCCGTCGGTCATGTTCTTGTTTGATTGTTGGCCGGTGGATCGACCTTTGCTTAGCACGGTTCAGGGGTGTTACATCAACTACCAGTCAAATTTTTGGGTTATTGCGCACTTGCTGCAGGTTAGTTGATAAATCATAATCCAACAAAACTGCTTAATGGTCACACCATATGAGCTTGTTTACAAGAGGCCTCCTCCGATGAGTCATCTCCGGGTATTTGGTTGCTTGTGTTACATCCATAACCAAAAACACGGAAGTGATAAGTTTGAGGAAAGAGGTACTCATTCAGTGTTCGTTGGATACCCTCTAATAAGAAAGGATGGAGAGTGTATAATCTAGACACATGCAAGGTTTCAGTCTCAAGAGATGTGGTCTTTAATGAGTCGGAATACCCATTCTCGGTGCATCTTAACTCGCCACCGTCACCTTTTCCATTTTCTACTTCTGGCATCTCGTTCATGGACGATGAAGAGATTGAAGAAGATCCATTATTGACTAATGAGCCACCATACCTATCATTCCTTCCACAACTAATGAGGTATCAACTTCATTGCCTCCGTCATCTTCAGAACCTGTTCAAGCTGAGACAGTCGCAGAACATGTTCACGCTTACCTCGCCGAACCTGTTCAACCTGAGACAGTCGCAGAACCTGTTCAAGCAAAGGAGCTTGGTCGTGGCCAACGTTCTAAGAAAGCTCTGACAAGATTGGCAGACTATGTTACCAGATTGTTACACAATCCTCCACCTTCTGCGACATCGTATCCCCTTGATAATTATGTCTCAACCACAAGATCCTCTCCTAATTATCAGGCTTATGTTATGGCAATCAGTTCTGCCGTTAAACCTACAAGTTACAAAGAGGCTTTTCTTGATGAACACTGGCGCGACGCTGTCACTGATGAGATAGTAGCTTGCAATGGTACTTGGACTGTAGTCACCTTACCACCACAAGGAAAAAGGCCTTGCAATGTAAGTGGGTTTTCAGATTGAAATTTAATGTGATGGCACTCTTTCTCGTTACAAAGCACGGCTGGTTGTATGCGGAAATAACCAAACATAGGGGGTTGACTACAACGAAACCTTTGCGCCTGTGACTAAATGGTCACCATCCTAGCTTTTCTACAACTGGTTGCATCTCATGATTGGGAAGTATACCAAATGTACGTGCATAATGCTTTTCTTCATGGTGATATTGAAGAAGAGGTGTATATGCAATTACGTCATGGGTTTCGTACTGCTGATAAAAACACAGGTCTGTCACTTACACAAGTCTCTTTATGGCCTGAAACAGGCTCCCCGCTGTTGGTTCTCAAAGTTAACTTCAGCCTTAAAGGACTATGGTTTCGAATAGAACCAATCAGACTACTCTCTCTTTGTTTACGATTCAGAACAAACCAAAATTTATGTTTTCGTTTACGTGGACGACTTGATCATAACTGTAAATTAGGTTTCAGTCATAGCCAACTTCAAAGAATATCTCAGCTCATGTTTTCACATGAAAGATCTGGGCATCCTAGCGATACTTTCTTGGCATCAAAGTAGCTAGAAACCCAACTGGCATCTATCCAGGCCAACGAAAATATGCTTTGGATTTGATCGCTGAAACATGACTCCTTGGAGTCAAACCAGCCTCTTTTGTTCTCGAGCAAAACCACAAACTACCTATTGTCGATGGAGACTTTCTCTCGGATCCTACTTGCTATCGTCACTTGATAGGGAAATTGATTTACTTGGGCACTACCAGGCCTGAGTTAACTTATCCTATCCATATTCTATCGCAGTTTATGAGTGCTCCAATGTCAGAACATTAGAATGCAGCTCTCAGAGTACTGAGATAATTGAAGAACAGTCCTAGACAAGGTATATTACTTCGCGCCAATACTGAACTCAAACTTACAGCTTGGTACGACGCTGATTAGGGTGCATGTCCCTTAACGCATCATTCTCTGACTGGCTGGTTAATCTAGTTCGGTGGCTCACCTCTTTCATGGAAAACAATGAAACAAGATCGTGTCTCTCGCTCCTCCGCATAAGCCGAATATAGGGCTATGGCTGACACAGTCTGTGAGATCATCTGGATCCATGAATTGCTTCCTGATTTTGGTGTTGAGTGCTCTGGACCCATACCGATTCACTCCGACAGCCTATCATCCATCAAACTTGCAGCTAATCTGGTTTACCACACAAGGACCAAGCAGGTGGGCATGGACTGCCACTTCATACGTGATGAGATCATCAAAGGCCTTATTACCACACACCATGTCTCATCGGAGTCACAGCTAGCTGATATCATGACTAAAGCATTGGGGCGTCGGGAATTTGAAGATTTGTTGGTCAAGTTGGGTGTTTTTTTATCTTCACACTCCATCTTGAAAGGGGATATTTGGCTTATGTAGTCCTCATACGAGTCTCATTTAGATTGTAAATAGGTTTACATTTTAACGTCTCTACATCATGTGTATAATACATGTAGGTTACACCTCCGATCGTAAATAATAAGAAACACTTTCATAACCTCTCTAGTTTCTTGACAGTTACATCCTAAACCCATATATGAAATGCGTAACTCACTATATGATAAATATATGAGAAATTACTTATAATTACTCTAATTATACATGTAATGACTAAACTAACCCTTATAATTTTATAATAACTAGAATAACACATCTATTAAGCAAAGTTACCCAAACACCCCTGTCGGTATTTTAATATGCCGTTAGAGTTGTTAATAGAAATAGATTTTATTATTTTCTAAAAATCAGAACCTCCTTTTATTCTTGCCCGAAGAGGCGAAGACGTTCTAACTGGTAACCATAAAGGAATATAAGGAATATAAAGGAAATGAATGAAGAGAAATAAAATAAGAGGAAAATTTATTCCTCTCCTAATTTGATAAGGAATAATTGTATAGTCTATTATTCCTTAAATTTTAAGGAATGTTAAGGAATCATAACTAACAAATATTCCTTGTAAATAGTGTAAATTGTAATGAATGATAAGTAAATTTACTATTCCCACTCATTCTCTTGGTCACCATTTAGACACGTAGTCTCCGTCGCAGAAGAAGAACCCCACTCGGTAACCCTAACTCGCCTTCATCTCCGCCACCTTTGTCTACACCTTCGTTATCTCTATCGGCGACCATCGTTTCACTTCTTTAACTTCTATGGCGATTTTTAAACCGCACAATCATCATCGGATCAGAGATCTCTAGAATCCCTTTAAGTTCTTCAGGATTAGTCACTGTCCATTCCTCTTCTTTCATAAGCACTGTGTTTCTCTAATTTTGTAAGTAATGTTTTGATTGTGTTCCAGCACTCTTTATTTGGAATCAGTTTGATAGCTTAAGCAGAGCCAATGCTACCAAACATTCACATGTATTATTAACTTGTTTCATTGATTCGAGTCAAATTGTTTGCTGGTTTGTGATCTTGCTTTCTCGCTTTTGCAGGTTTGTGATCTTCCTTCCTCGCTTTTCCAGAGTGATTTTTCTAACAGAGTCGCCAGAAAATCAATCCGTTGCTTCCAAAAGTTGTTCCTTCTGATCAGAGAGATGACATGGCGATTGTATCTTTGGCTGAGCAACAAACAACAACTTGAGATAAACTTGTGTTCACGTCTTCTACGACTCGTTCTAAAGTAAGAGTAATAAGTCTTTCTAAGCTTGTTTTTCCAAAGTAATAATATTATTTTGCTTTCTTTTGAATCTTGGTAAGGTAATTTGGAAGAAGAGAGACAGATACTAGAGAACGAGAAGAAACATGACGATGTTATAAATACTCATATGCTTGCTTTGACGATATGATCTCATCAGAAGATGTATTAGTAATTTAGTATCAATTGGTCGAGATCAATTTGTGTATAAGAGTAAAAAGACAAGATACCGTCCTACTGTACAACCCAAATCCTAGGATGTTGATAATATAAACACGAGAATCAATTATGTAACTCGGTGAAATGATGCAACTTTTGCAACTTGTAAAAAACATATTACTGAGACACCAACAACAAACTACTTTCCTCTTCGTATGATAACACTGAAAAAGGTAAAGAAGATTGCTATTAGAAAGGAACTCCCGTGACGTGGGCGAAACATAACATTAAGGAACGAGAACGAAGATAGAAAAACTTGGAAAATTACAAAAAAAAATATACTTAACTAGGAAAAACCCGCGCTTCGAGCGGGATATGTTGATAACTTTTTTAAATAGTGTTACTATACAGTTAATTTATTTATGTTGAGGTTTGTAGTATTATGGTTATTTATATTGTATTAAATTAGTAAATTAACATATTTTAAAAATCACTTTCATTTAAATAAATAAATAAAATATCATTCAGTTTTTCAAAGGATTAAAATTCGTAAATATATAATATTTATATACAAAAAAGTCAACATATGTTAAAGTGTTATATCTACAACTATATATTATTTATTTATTTATTTATTTGAAAATATAACAATATATTATCTAAAATAATTATATACAAAATTTTTAATATAATTCATAATTATAAATATATTAATAATAATTCAATTTTAAATGTAAATTTAAATTTCACTTTTAACTATAGAAAATTTAGTTAAGAAAAAATCTAACAAAACGTACAATAAGTGTTATTTTTTTAATTAGTGAATTTATTAATTTTTAGTGAGTAATATAATATTATTATAAATAAATGAAATAAATATTATTTTTAAAAAAATGAGTTGTTGTCTATATTATATTAAGTTAAAAATAATATATGAATTAATTATAAAAAATAATATTAAATTGATAAATTAACATATTTTAAAAATCACTTTCATTTAAATAAATAAATAAAATATCATTCACCTTTCATTCAAAAAAAATTCAACATATGTTAAAGTGTTATATCTAAATCTATATATTATCTATTTATTTATTTGGAAATCAGAACAATATATTATCTAAAAATAATTATATACAAAATAATTATATACAAAATATGATATTATATAACTAACCTTTAGTTTAAGTGTTAATACAAAATATGCTATTTGAAAACATTAAAATTTTAATAATTCATTAACGATACTAATTAAAAATTAATTTTAACTATAACTCAAAAATCAGGTTTATGCAAACTGTAGGAATTTTTGAAAATATATTTTAAAGGATATTTCTATTTGATTATTTCATATTATTAATTCATTGTAAAATATATTAGCATGTAAAAATAATTAATAACAAAGTAAAAAGTATAAAGCAAATCGTGATATATTAATAATATCAAATAAGAAATCTAACCAAGTAATTATAGAGTACACAATATATAACACTAAAATGTAAATTATATATTTAAATTTTTTGTGATAATATCAAAATCAATACATTTTATAAAATGAAAAGTTATCCGCACGGATGTATGGATCAAATTCTTGTTATGGTTATCTTGCATTCTCTTTTTTTTGTAGAGTTGTGTGTTACATTTTGCGTGCCTATGTAACATATTTTTTAAGTAGGAATGTTGTATTATTTTTTGGATTTACCCACGTTTATAACTATTAACATTTAATTCACAACTTCAAATCCGGATTCATAATTAGGAAGAAGTTAAAGTAATGTTTGAAATGTGTATAAAAAAGTATTGTTTGAAATTTTATCCAGAAATTAGAAAAGGTATACGGAGACCATGCGGTGGCATATGCTGCTCAAATATTTATTAGTAGCATGAGTCCGATCCAGTTTAAATGTTGTTCGGGTGACATGTAGCTGTTGGTCTTGTACTCCTGTAATTGGCCAAATAACATTCAAGTTATTAATAAAAAAAGACATTCAAGTTATTTATCTGTTTGGTAGTCACTGTGATTTGTGAATCTTTTTATATCTCTAACATGGAGTGTTCTTCATGGATGGTCTTGACGAAAATTTTAGACAACAGTTATTAGTAAATGAGTAGAATATAACAAAAAGGCAATTCCATGTTTTCTAGTTTCTTGTGTTTCCTTGATAAAAGCATATGAAGGTTTGAGAGATTGAGAATTACACGTTAGTTGTAGCAAAAAGAAAAGAAAAAAAAACAAAAAAGATAATTACATGTTAGCCCCATCCGAGAAGTTGAGACCTTCCAAACAATCCAAAAGTATCACTCAGAATCATAAAAGTCTCTAAACTCACTGAATCTCATAAAAAAAATTCCTATAGAAGCTTGAAAGTACAATAAGAAAAACAAAATTTTAATTACGTAATGGACGTGGTCAGTTTCGGAATCATAGAAGAAATCATTGTTCTCTTCTTCTGCATCGTCTGCTCCATCACCTTTGAAGTCACCTGCAAAAACATTGGCTGCTCTACTTAGCCATTGCTACGTTTGTTTTACAAATAAAAAAACAGAGTATGTGCAAAAAGATTAATCTATCCCTACTCAAATTGTCTCTCAAGTCATTTCCGGAACTTTTATTGTTATCTTCTTGACGAAGGCTCCATTCTGATTTCAAGCCAGAATTTTTCCTGTGAGAATACTTCTCCCAACACAGAAATAATAAAGTTAAGACCTTCAAGGCCACTTTGGCACACCAGATACCACTCTTCTTCATAAAAAAGCAATTAAGCAATCCACTTTTTGTGTTGATTAGTTAACAAAAAGAAACTATATCATCAAAACTATTCAATATTCTTACTTTTTAGGTGAATCTATTAAGAAAATATTTTGTCATTAAGCACACTCAAATACCTAAAGATTAATTAGCATATTGATCGCAAGTCATTATCTGAGAGACAAACCTTATCACAGCCTGGAACCAGTTCATGTAGCAGCTTTATCCGTGTATTAATCTTCTCCCTTCTTGCCTATAATCGAACATTAGTAATGAATTAGAAATTAATCCACTGATTAAGATAAAAAAGGAAACGTTGAGCAAATATGTGAGATGCTATGTTACTCGTTCTGCTAAGCTATGGCTATCTGTTGCTTCACCACGGCGAGCTCTAACATGAACATATGAAAGCTTCTCGTTCTCTTCCAAGCTTTAGTTCTTCTTCTTCGTTGAGAAGTTAGCCTATAAATAATGTTAGGATATGTGTCAAGGATTCATCAATCACTGGCATCAAATGTCAACAAAACATAACTTGTGTCTCACCTTCTTGTCGAGTTATTTTCTCTTGCGAGACCGATTGTTCTTGCTAGTCAATGTTCCGTAACGGTGAAGCGGCGGTGGAGATATCTAAAACGATTCCGTAAATCAGTGAAATGGAGAAGATACACTGCTTGTGTAGGTGGAGGCTCAAGCAACGACGTGAAACCACCGGCGTTCTTGGGAGTTAGCATCGTTAGTTTCCAAAACTGCCGCCGCCGAGATGAAGCAATTGAAGACCTGTTGCATCCTGGAACGGCCTAACACCGCCGTTTCTAGCTCCGAATGCTGCGGTCAGATACATAAACTGTTACAACTCTGAACAACCACATGGGAACTTAGAATCTCACAGAAACCCTCGAAGGAGAGAGAGAAAACCATATTTTGAGATAATGGTATCTAAGAAGATTCACACACATTGTAGTTCGTGGCTCAGTAGTTAAGAACGTGTTTTAATGCGTTGGATCTGGAAATTGTCTCATTTCAATGGATGGAACGAAGGTGAAAAGACATGATCGAAACTCCAACAAACGGAATCATCATGCCGACCTCTGCATCTCAGACTCTCTAATTGCGGAAGATTGTGATGAACCCTAAATTAGTGATAAGGGGCTGGGTCCTTGTTGACATTATCAAGCACTGCCAACACACAACGAAGCCCACGTATCTCATGGAATGGAGTTAATGAAACGCATCGTTGAAGATGGTGGGACAGGTGTCGCACACAGAGGAGACTATTTGATGACGTGTCTTAACCAGGAGAGAGACCATGTGTACTTTATATTAATAGATTCTAATTTTAATTACACTAACAAAAAAACCAGGTTTGAAATTAAGGTAAACCAAATTTAATTCAACATTAATTTCGAATCTAGTTTACACAAACCCAGATTTCCGTCAACAAATCTGCTACGACATAAATTAAGTCTGCCACCACATAAATAAAAAAGTCTGCCAACAATTTTAAGTCGGATATGTAACTCTTCCATAAAAAAAATAAGTCGAACAGAAGAAAATAAGTCGGTACATAAAATATAAGTCGACTACAAAAATCTATCATTTATAACAAATCTGTTACTTCATTCGCAAGACATATCCCTAAAATCCGTTTTCAATTTAAATCAGATAATTAACTCTGCCGTGGAAATAAATCTGACATTTATAAGAAAGTCTATTACCACTTTAATGATAGATTTCTTTTTATAAACAGACTTATTAGTCGATAGATTTATTTTTTTGAAAATAAATACGCCGAAGAGCACTTTGGTAAAGCTTTTTTCTGTTATAACTGTGGACAAGGGCAATTTTGACCAGAAAATATTCTAAATTTTTTTTAAAAGATACGAGTCATTCTAGTAATAACACAATTAATTTGTGTCATTTTAGCAAACTTCTCTAAATATATTGATATGCATAAAAATAACGGAAATTTTATATTCAGGTGCATGAGAAAATATGTGTATTCACCAATAAGCAAATCATGCCTAATATTAAAATTGCAAGATCATTTTTTGAATCTCAATCTAAATCTCTTCTGCTAAAAACTTTTAACTGACATTACATACCTTATATAAAAAACATTGGTTGAACAAGCTTAACATTCATTTAAAATTACTGTATCATTATGAGAAAGGTAGTCTTTATCTTAAATCAATTTAGAAGATTTATCAGAGACATGTAGTATTATAGTGGAGTAACGATAAAATTTATGATTTGATGTAACTTGCACTAAAAACTATGTGATAATTTTTTTTTATTAATCAAACTACTTGTATTTCAAATAAAGCCTTACACTCCATTCCTGGAGGAGAGGTTCAGCTTGGCGAGGGGTAGAGGAGTAGAGGTTCAGTTTGGTATTTGCATTTCAAATACCAGTATCTGTTCCGTGTAATGGAGGCTGTCGAGGGGTAGTGGAGTAACGATGAGACATGCGTGAATGCGTCGGAGGCTTCGGATCTTTGTTTTAGGTTTTCAATTGAGTTCGTAGATCCATCAGACTTTCATAAAATTCTCGATGGTCGGTTTGGATCGGCCACCCATACTTTTTTTAAGGGCCTGCAGATTTTTACACAACCGAATCATCACACAGTCATGGATTTGGCATGTAATAGAAGAATAATTATTTGTTTCTCGATGATGATACACGTGTAAAAGTCACTGTTTTTTGGTCATTACATACCAGAGATCTATTTAGTGGTGGCTCGTTTTAAGGGTGGAGCCATCCCAGCATCATTGTTCGGGCTGTGGTCCTTTAGTGATGGGTTAAACTCTTTTGCTTCTCTTTTGTAGGTAACGGCGTCGTAAGGAAGACATGACATCAGATATAGGGGAGACATGACATCCATACATTTAAGTAGTTAGTTTCAACATCCCTCGCCGTTTGATTCGTCTTACTAGAAGTTAAGTTGTGTCTTGGTTTTCAAAAACGAGTCATGGGAGGAGTATTAAGGTTTGGTTGGTCATACAAGCTGGAGTTTCCTTCGCGTGGGCATGTCATTTGTTGTGCCAATCCAGGAAAATCTTTGGACAACATGTCAGTGGTGTTCGGTATAACAGTTTTCTTATCTGTGCAGATCCTTACTAATATTATCAAGCTTGTCTCCATATGCCAGGTGGTTTTGTGTTTTGGTTTCTAAAAGTGCAGATTTCAACAAACTGATTTCCAGACGAAAGAGAAGACTAATCTTTGTCGGATTAAGACATGTGTCAGACGACAAGTTTCCTTCACGATCAAGCTGCGCTCGTCTCAAGCCGCTAGAGTGGAAAAAAGCAGAGCAACAGTGTGAAGCAAAATTAATTTTGGACAAGACATTCACCAATGTATCTCAGGAATACCAATCTAGAATAGGATAAGTAAGAAGATTGTTGTCCAATATGTTTATCATTGTCTTATCTTTAGTTTTTTAATTTGCAGGGAAGTTATCATTTAAAAATGAAAATATTACATCCAAAGACAGTTTATGAGTTTATATTAACACAATGGGCCACTTAAATCTACTATGGTACTTTCTTCTAACTTCTTTAATTTTCTCCACTTTGTCCTAACTAGTTTAGTCTAACCCTAACTTCTCTAACTAGTTTACTGGCGGGAACACCTCTCAACCGCACTTCTCTTATTATCATCTGACGGCCCAGCTTCATCCAGACACATATGACAAGACTTATATCTGTCTAATTTTCCCACCCTTAGATCCACCTTTTTCTTTTTTTTTCAATGGCCCAGATTTATCATTTATGTGTTCCCTTCCATCATCTTCACTCTCTTGTAATCTTTTTTTTTTCTAGAGAACAGAGGCCGTAATCTTCAGCCGTTGTTGTCTCTACAAAACTCTTGTCTCGAATCCTTAACAAATCAATCAGCGCTAATTAAGTGGTTAGTTTGATAACACGCCATTTACAAATAAAACACGTACGTTAACAGTATAATAGTTTTGCTTACTCTGTTTCAGGGCTCGCAGATGTCGTCTCACTGCATGGTCATTCCTGGCGAATGGTCCTCCGCCACGGCATGAATCTTTCGGAGTTAAAAAACCAACGTTATGAAGGAGTTCTTCACGGAAACAGAGATCGGAGCTCCTCCTGTCTTGAGTTACTGGCCTCCTAATACCAAAGAGCTTGTCATCGGGGTAACTACATCGCCAGTCATAATGACAAATGATGGTGCTCTTGCATATTTCTTTCTTCACTTGGAAGCTCACCGAACAATGAATATGTTTGTCACTTTCGAAACCAGACTAGTCACCCATCAATGTAGTCAAGTGCCCGAGAATCCCTTACCCTTCACCACACCTAATCAACCTATCAAAAGCAACCTCAACCCGTTTCATCCCCCTTCCACCGCATCCTCCAAAATCTCATCATTCTCCCTTTTTGAAGACGACGACCTCATTACAGACACGCCCACTTATCACTCCCTTGTTAACAACACCCCTCAACATTTTCCCAGTAGCTCTCTGGACGACCCTGGTCCTCCCAAAAAACATCGTTTTTCCCTCAACGATGAGACTCTCTCATGTGGAGATGAGATGTTGGAACAAATGTTCAAGGAAGACCCTGATAATATCCCCGATAGTTGGTTAGTTGACGAGGACGAGGACACTCCCTCAGAAAGCTCCCAACCCCCCGACACTGATGGCGTTCCGCCGGCAGCCTATGATCACGATTTCTGGGATCTTTTATTAGATGAACACCTCGGCGTATCAGATGTAGCTGAGGTAATGGCCGGGATTAAAGTTCCCAAAACCGCCCCCCACATCATACACTGCACCACTGGCAATGCTTTCGATCATACAGTCCTTTTATCTGGTGAGGAGACTACTGATTGGAAGAAAGATCTAAACTTTCACGGTGTACACCAGAAGGATCGTCCACATGGACAGTCTTCATCCAAGTCCACATCCACTCCACATTCAGACGCGTCCACGCGTACACCCTATTCTATGTACACTGATCGTCCTCAACAAAGCACCCCCATACCGCCAGTGCGCGAGACACGCCCACTCTCTGAAATTAGCGATGAGGAATTCGACGTACCTCCTCTCTTTGACGACATCTCATACGAAGCTGATGATGTCCCTGACCTGAACTTCGACGACCCCGACGAAGAACCAACAGTTGGGAAGCTATATGCATCTAAGCAGGACTGTCAAATTGCCTTAGCTATCTACGCAATTAAGAAACGTTTCCACTTCAGGCAAACTCGCACCACAAGGCATTCATTTGTTCTTAGTTGCCACGACACTCACTGTGACTGGCGGATATTAGCACAAGAGCTCACTACTTGTGGGTACTACACTATCAAAAAGGCGAACCTTGCACACATTTGCCCGTTCAAATCTTGCGACCTTTACAAAAAATGAGCAACCTCCAAAGTTATTGCCCACGTCTATCATTCCCGCTATGGAGAACCAAATGCCGGACCCAAATCAGCGCAGCTGCAGCAGATGGTTTTGGAAGACCTACGGGTTTCTGCTTCATATATGAAGTGCCACAGGGCAAAAGGAAAAGCCATAGAAAACACCATTGGTAATGCAGAGGATTCCTATCTGGACCTTGCTTCATACTTTGAACGACTTAAAGCCACAAACCCTGACACAGTCACAGCCATTGAAACATAATTAGATAACCTGAATCAGACTTGTTTCCTTTATGCTTTCCTTTCTTTTGGAGCTTCCATCCATGGTTTCCGTCGAGTCCGACCTGTTCTCATCATCGATGGCACACATCTCTCTGGGAATACAAAGGTGTTCTCCTCACGGCTAGTGGCCAAGATGGCAACTTCCAGGTATTCCCTCCCAGTAGATACACTTATGTGTTTTTAATTGTCCACTCGACTTTGTACACATGACACTAGTCATATGTACATCATTTACGTAGTCCACATGTCAGTCTTTTGATCACTCTACATTTTTGTACACGTTTCCAGGTATTCCCCTTGGCTTTCGCTGTTGTTGACGGGGAGACCGACGAGGCTTGGCACTGGTTCCTTACTAAAGTGGAAAGGATAATTGCAGATTCTAATGCCCTCACCATCATTTCTGATCGTCATGCCTCTATTCTCAAAGCCAAGCAGATCGTGTTCGCCAAAGCACACCATGGGGCATGTATTGTTCACATTATGCGGAACGTTGCCTCCCGTTACAAGAACAAAGGGTTAGCTAAGATGGTCTGCGCAGCGGCTTTCTCTTATAGACGGAAAGATTTCAACGACCACTTCGGTAAAATCAGGCAAGCTCATGCCGCTTGTGCCAAATACCTTGAAGACATAGGGACTGCAAAGTGGACACGCACATATTTCCCAGGCAACCGATACAACCTCCTCACTAGCAACGTTGCTGAGCAACTCAACAATGCATTACGTAAAGCTAGGCCTTCACCAATCGTTGAGTTCTCCATGTTCATCCAAAGGATGTTGACTCGTTGGTTCTCAGCTAGGAGAACAAAATCAGCAAAACACAGGGGGGCTGCTACACCAGAGGTAGAAGCTGTTATGCAGACACACATCAGGCTTACAAAAGGGAGCAACATATCAAACATTACTAGCTGGAGCTATCAAGTTAAGGGGGTTTTTGGGCACAACAACACTGTTTCTCTTGATAACAAAGTTTGCACATGCCAGGTTTTCCAAAACCTTAAAATCCCTTGCGGCCACGCTTTGTTAGCGGCTGACTCGATTGGTCTCCCACATTCGAACCTTTTTGGAGATTGTTACCAAACACAGACATGGAGAGAAACCTACTCTGGGGTCATCTACCCTGAAGCCCCTTTAAGGGACCATGATATACCTCCTGCCATCGAGAGTCTTGTCCTCCAGCCTCCCAAAACCCGCAGGCCCTCTGGTCGTCCCAAAGAAAACCGAATCCCTTCTACAGGAGAGATTCAGGTAAACAAACACAACTTACGTATGTCATATCCCCCTACCTCTTACCTTACCTGCAAAATTAAACTTTTCAGGTCCCAAAGAAAACCAAAATAAACAGGTGCGGTCGCTGTGGTGTTTCTGGCCACAATAGGACCAACTGCACTGCCCCTATCTAACGACTGGTGAATTCTATATCCAGAAAATTCTACTTTTGGATAGCGCCTTCACCTCTCTTCAGCTCACTTTGCCCTTTTTTGTTTTTTGGAGGTATTTGCTTGTTCAAACTTTTGTAAATATGTATGAGCTATTATGGAAGACGCTTTATTATTTGACTCTTAATTTGAGGCTCTCATACTTTCATGTCCACTCCTAATATTTGTGGGAACCGAAATTCGCACTGTCGATTTCCGTTTAAATAAGGAAACTAGGAAAACCCTAATTTCCCAGAGGTCCCGGATATCTGCTAATACCACACGCCAAGCAAATCAGAACACAATAATGACAACAAAGAAGTGTAAAAATCGTAAGAAAAGAGCAAAGAGAAGTCTTATTTCGAATTTGCGTATGAGCGTTTACAACAAGGTATAAGCCTGGGCTCGAGAGCTGTCGGCGAGATTCCTAGTTCTAGCAACCCTAAGACGGCTAAACCTAATTGAGTCGCAGCTCGAAATAACAAAAACGGAAAGTTGCCTAATTGCTCTAAGTTCTAAGTTTTCTCTCTAAAAGTTCCTCTCCATGCCTCTCGCCTAGGACCCCTTATATACTGGCTCCAAGGTCGGTTTACGCCTTTCATCTTCTGCCCTTAAGCCGCCATAGCATAAAAATGGAGATATTCCATTTTTTCCGATCTTCGTAATTATATTTAAAATTTCGTATTTATCCGCGGAAACTTGACATTTATCTTCCCTTGTGAACCAAGCGTAAACCGACAAGCGGTTTACGGGCTGTTGGTTAAGAAATCGTAAGTTGGGCCTCGAGTCATGTCTTAGGTCCCTTTGGACCGTCTTTAGACTCGAAGCGTTTATTACAACTTCTTTCGATAAAGAATGAACTTTCCGCGGTTTTTACGGTAAAGTTTGATTGATAATCTTAGAAATGGCGGGGTACGTGAGATGGGTTCACTACGGTATTCGGGAGATAGCATCGAAGGGTAGACGAGAATGCATGGACTGATGTCGTATCGACGTTTCGTAAGATCTCGGTCGCTACGTAGCGACCAAGCGCTCGGTCGCTACGTAGCGACCGAGCGGAATGGACGTTTGGTCGCTACGTAGCGACTGAGCTTTGGCTTCGAACGCTACGTAGCGACCGAGCGGAGCACGTGTTTGGTCGCTGCGTAACGATCCTTCTCGAGCTCTTGTCCGATGATTCGCGTTTCTTCCGTAAAGTTTTTCGTAAAGAAGAATCTATTTCGAAAAAGTATTTGTCGAAGAACTTTTCTTCTTCGGGGATTTGGATGTTAACTTCGTCGTAACCGTTTTCGACCCCAACAATATTATCCGACATGCATCTCTCGACTCCCCCCTTACTTGTACACCGATTTATTGTGTACACACACTGTTAATTTCAGAAACCCTACCCGTGAACATTCCTTCCGTCCACATGTTCATATACAAGTACTTATATATTGTCCACATTATCCTCTCAACTCCACGTCCACATTATCCTCCCATCCACATGTACATATATATTACACCCACAAAACACAACATACAGCTACTAATGTTTGATATGTTGCTCCTTTGTGTACACGCCTGCTATTATCCACATGCACATCGACACCTACCTTTACTGTATACATGTTCACGCTCACATGTACATTTATATTAATTGTACACAACTCTCACGTCATATGTCGCTCTCCTATTAAGTATATATGTGTACACAAATAGTTCTCAGGATTAATAAAAAACCCGTTAAGTCAACGAAGCGTGTAGTGTTCGATTGTCCTTCGTCTTCGTGTACATTATCCTCCGTCCACTTATACAACCACAACACATAACGTCCATATACGCTAGCCTTAACTTATATGAACACAACTTGTTTTTAGCATTTCAAAACAACCCACAAAACATCCATAACCAAAACAATAGAACAAAACACAATATCCTTATAACTAATAATAATACGTTCAGTTAAACACAACTTCTGAATATTCGAAACGAAACAATACAAAAGAAACCGTTTTTACTACAATTCACCAACACAACAAAATGCCCCCTACATTCATAACCAAAATACCCCATCCATCACCACAATCACCACATGTACAAAGGCAAGACCCAATCCTTGTAAATCTCCATCGCATATTGCTTCCGGAATATACTAACAAGATCATCGTTCAAGCCAGCCATCCTTGCTATACCATCCCCCGTAGCATGAATTTCCATGAACTTGGCTGCCACTGGCCCGCAGTCCCCACTGCGTCGGTTCTCGTACAGTCCACCTACCCTCTATAAATGGAAAGGCACAAGCTGATGCTCCCCAATAGTGTGGGCTGGACACACCTTCTTCGCAAGATAAGGAAGCATCTCCACAACTGGCGCCATGAGCATTGCCACTTCCTCAACAGATTTCAAACCTGGCCTCGGATCCAGAACAAGAACATCCCAGGTTGTCAGCCTTATGCAAAGCCCTACCCAGTGGTCTCCGTCCCAAATCATAGGGGCGTACAATGTTTCTACATCCACACCCCACTGCTTCCCCTTAGTTGTCAGGAACTTTGTCACCCTTGAATCAGCCGCAACGAGGGTTTTCCGTCTAGTCGCTCTAAATGACCTCCCCTTCCCTTGCAAATGGGCCGAAAACCAAGGGGCGACGAACATCACCCGGTTCTTTCTCAACATCTCCGCATGTAGACTACCCACGTACTCCATCATAACATCCATATGCTGAGCCACAATTAACATTTCAGCACACATAGCAAGCCAACTATAGATGTACACAGTCCAACTCCACAACTAAATTGCAAAAAACACATACCGTGCTTGTCACCCATTTACATGGTGTGCCCAGGTCAATGAAAAACTCGTTCTCCAAATCATATCCACGCGCATTTATATGCAACCTATCACAGACAAAACAGATTAGTCTACATGTATCAAACACGAAACAAAAAAAAACTATACGCTTACACTTTTAAATTCGCCATTAAAACCCGTTCAAAGAAGGCATAATCAGGATTTTCAACCAACGGAATAATTTCCGGCACAATGTATTGATCCTTAGCTAACAACAATGCCGCCAACTCCCCTTCCTGTTCCACTGGCTCGTGCCTAGATGTAACGCCACAATCAGATGTGTCACTTACATCCAATACACTCTTCCCAGTTGACGGTTCCTAATCTATTATGTCATCACCGGACCCTTCGAATACATCAACCTACTACTCCAAAAACATGTGCACAATTCATGCGCTTGAAACAACAAAGGTAAAATAGAATCTCAGTTTATACACATTCAGTTAATTGTCCACATGTACATCCAGTCTAGCTTAAACACGTGTACATTAAGGGTTTAGTGGTACATGTGTGCAACCACAATTGTACACATGTACAGAAACATATCTTGTCCACTTTCACATACCTCTGTTTTTCGTGCGTCTTCCTCTTCGTTCTCATCACGCCCCCCACCCTCAGTCTCCCTAAGCTTTCCCTCCTGTCCAGTAGCAAATGTTTGAACACAAATTAACACCTACTGAACTGCCGCATAATTGATCAAACAGAACTCCGTCTTAATTCTAACCATACCTCACTGCTAATTTCGTCTAAATCTGTCCCCCGATCGGACAGGCTTCCTTGGGATCGGCTCTCCTGCACAGCATCAAATGTTTGTACATCAATTGTCCACATGTACAGATACACAGTTTCTCCACGTCAACATACCTCCATGTTTCTTGCGCCTCCCTCTTTCTTCTCCTCAAGCCCCCCGCACTCAGTCTCACTAGCCTTGCCCTCCTACACAATAACAAATGTATGCCCGCAGGTTAGCACCTAAATCATCTACTCGAATATGGACAAACGTACAAGATGTACCCAACGCTCTTCCACCACGTGAACAACTTCTCAACACGTACACAAGTCTAATTCAGCGTGGACATTCTAAACATTCTAAACACATGGACATTCTAAACGTACACACCTGGACTCTCTAAATAAACACGTGGACATTCTAAACATTCTAAACGTACACACGTGTACATTCAGCTCTAATCACCAAACGTGTGCAACCAAAATGTCCACATGTACCAAAAAATATCTTCTCCACTATAACATACCTCTCGGGCTTCTTCCTCTTGCTTTTCATCACGCACCCCACCCTCAGTCTCCCTTAGCTTGCCCTCCTGTCCAGTTGAATATGTTTGACCACAAATTAACACCTGCTAAACCTCCTCGAGAGTGACCAACACAAACTTCTGCACGTTACCATACCTCACGGTTACTTCCTTCCAAATCTGTATTGGGATCGGCCAGGCTGTCTTCAGATCCACCCTCTACCTTCTCCTCACGCCCCCCGCCCTCGGTCTCACTAGCCTTTCCATCCTGCACATTAGCAAATGTATGTCCACAAGTTAGCTCCTAAATTAACTACTAGAATATGGACACACGTACAAGATGTACACAATGATCATTTACCACAAAATCAACTTCTCAACATGTACAACATTATAAACATTCTTGACATGTACAACATAGCTCCCCCTCTGTCATTGGGTCGCCCAACCCACTCTCAGTCTCACCAGGCCTGCCCTCCTGCAAATGTTTGTACACATGTTAGAAGCCGTCTCAGCTCCTCCACATGGACACAAAACGGTTGTACACGTCACTATACCTCCATCTCTGTTTCATCCCCGTCACATATTCGAACACTCGCACCTGTTTTCGCCGTCTGCACACCAGTTCACAACACACAGGTTAGCCAGCTTCACACAATATTATGAGTTACAATACAGCTGTTTTAGAGCTGACTACCTGAACTTCGCAGTGTCCACCATCAACAGTCGCATCTTTCACAACATCCTCAACCAAAGCATTCAATGTTTCCAATCCCTAAAATACACACCTATTCAGTTCCTATCGCTAATTATATGATGAGTTCCGTCAACTTACTTTTTCGTCTAACCCGTCGCCTGGTCCTCCATCATCCCGTCTACCTCCGTCAACGCTGCTTCCCTGATAATCCAGTTCAATCAACATACATAAGCATTGAAAACTTCTTCGGCCTAAACATCAGACAGTTACTACCCCTACACATACCTCCTCCTCACTGACGAAGTAAGTTTGCAAGATCAAGGCACGATAGAGAACATTATCACCGCTTTCTTGTTCGACCCATTGCAACGGCACCCCGTCGCCTTCTTTCAACCTTACCATCAAAGCCGGCCGCTCCTCCGACGATGTCCTCGCACCTGGTTGTGGTGAAAAATCGTCTTCTCCAATCTCCCCACTCATTTGTTCTTCTCGGTTACCAGCCCCGCCACCATCACTGTTAAAATCCTCCATGACATCCTTAGCTCCGTCGCCGGTTTTCCTCTTATCTCTCCTTCAAACACTACCAAACTTCTTCGCTGCACTCTTCCCCTTCATGAAAGTCTTCCATTTTTCAAACTGCCTACCCTGTTTTTCAACGACCTCTTTCAGCCTCAGCACCTCTGTGCCAAGTTCCTCCACCCGCGATACCATCCTAGCGTGTTCTTCCCCATCCACCATTATTTCCCGCTTGAAATAGCCACTGAGCCGTCTCTGTTTAAGAACCGGCCCTGACGTTACCCCACCAACAGCTTTTCCCTTCCGCTTTTTGTCATTTTTCTTTCCGTAAGCAAACAGAGGTCCCCCCGAATCGCCACCACCCCAGTCAGACTTGCTAAACACATGCCCTTCCCTAATCAGGCCCGTCAAATAATCCACCTTTTTATCATACTTCTCGTCATCCCAAACTCCCCACCGCTCCTCGTGCACCCCACTTATCTCCATCATAGGCTGTACCATCAGCTGCAAAAACGTTACACGAATCAAAACAGTTAGTGAATTTTCATCAGTTAACTGTGTACACACGAAAATGTACACCATAAGCTACGTCCACAAAAGTGTGTAGTCGCGTACAACCAACCACAAAAAAAACACTTACCCCCGGATCATGCTCAGCTTCCCGCAGATCACAGACATTCAATCCTGCGTGTTGAGGCAAAAACTTCCCAGGAAAATTCATCAGCGTTACACTATCATCGCCACCTGCCTGGACAAGAAGTCGTGGGATGGCCTCGAAAGCAACCAACTGCAGAGCATGGGGGAAACCCAATAATCTGACACTCTTCTGTCTGAGCTTCTTACAGAAATTACCAGTGGGGTCCTCGCACTTCCCCATTACCTTCGGGCCTGGCATCATCGTTCTAATAGCCGCCTGAAAAGCCTCCCTGCCCCACTGGAAAGCAAAGAACTTCTTAAGATTCTTCACCAAATTCACATGCTTCAGACTAGGCTTCGGTTTTTGCGCCGTCGGGACAAGCACACCATCGACAATTATAATCAAACACAAACGCAATTTTCGCCAACCCGGCATCTTAGCTTCGTCTGAAACCATCCTAACCAGATCTTCAACTAGTACATCACGGTCAGGACCGATCAATTTCTCCCAGTACGCGTAGTTCTCCTCTGTCTGAGGCAACTCGTAGTCGATACTGTAGCCTTCTTCAAACTCACCACAGGGCAACCCAGTAACTTCCCCAAACTCCACCAACGAGAACCTCAAAGGTTTCCCTCCAAAGACGGCCCACAGTTCGTACTTCTTCTTCGTGAAAACTTCCCTTGTCAACATCCTTTGAACCACTTTGCCAGCCAACAGCCGGCGGACAGGCAAACTAAACAGCCTCCCGAAGCAAGAGTCCAATATTTGCCCCATCTCAACACTGCCATTAAGCAAGTCTCTAACACAAAGCAGGAAATCTGTGGTTGAATACGTATTTACCCTCTCACTTGGAAAGCGGTCTGTTGCAAATAGCCTTCCGGGTAGACTTTCTTTAACGTCCTCCACCTCCGTTGAATCTGTAACGAGGAAAAAAAAATTAAAAAATGCAAACCCATAGAAACTTGACAGCGGCAGGGTTGCGTTGGAAAAACAAATAAAACTTACCCTCAGCAATTTCTTTTCCACGAAGGCTCCGCCCCCGTGCCCTCGCGTTCGCCGCCCCCGTGTCTTCCCCACGTATACTTTGCCGCTTCGACATCGCGCCTTTCCCTGTTTCCCCCCGGAATTCACCCTTCTGATCGCTTTTAGGTTTTCTCACACCAACCCTCGGTAAACGTGAAAGCAAGAGTAAAAAATAATAGAGTTTACTAAACAAATAAACCGCTTACTTAAAATCGTCGGGGCCCAGCTGCGAAATTTGAAATTCAAATTTCAAAAGCCCATCTAACTAATGAAACAGAATACTAATTCTGGTTACGGTTTCGTGGAGGGCAATTTGAGTCATTTCCCATAGAAACTGCACCACTAGCAATAACTGCCTTTAAGTGATACAATAACTTGGAAACTGCCTTCCTATGTAAATCACTCTTTAAAAATAAAGAAAAATCTAGTGTTTAAAAAACTATTTTTAGTATAATAGATATTTTTGGTTGTTTTTGGTCATTTCGATTTTAAAGATAATTAAATCCAAACAAAATTGATTTTTCAGGGATAATTTTTTTTTTACCAACGTTGAGTTGGCCTAGTGGTAAATGAGTTGCGGCTGTAACTACCGCCACCTAGGTTCAATTCACATTGAGAGAGACTATTTACAATGTTTGGATTCCTGGGAAAGAGGTGAAACGACCTTTTTAACCAACATTGAGTTGGCTTAGTGGTAAAGAGGTTGCGGCTGTAACTACCGCCACCTAAATTCAATTCACGTTGGAATGAACTATTTACAATGCTTGGGTGAAACCACCTTTTTCGGTTTTTAAAACTAATACTTATGCCAGACCAAACAAAAGGATACTCAAACTGAAACTAAGTAAAAATTTATCGATATATCAAATTGATCTTGATAAAAAAAAAGGTATATCTGAGTTATCTAACCCCCAAACCCCACACCGCCACCCCCACCCCCCCCCCCCCCCCCCCCCCCCCCCACCCCACACACACACACCCCCCCCCTCCCCACCCCCTCCAAAAAGAAACTGGAACAAATTGAACAAGTGTCCAGATGTCCTGAACGAGTTACATATCTTATTGCCAGCGATGCCCAAAAGCGACGGAGGGTTGAGAAACGGTTCTTAAAAATATTTTAGAAGATCTTCAGAGAGAAATGCAGCTGATCCTTATACTTAAGGTAAACTCTTGAAGTAATACCAAGTTGCGTATCTAAAATAATACTTTTGATATATCTTTCAAAAAAACAAGTCAAGTTGTCTGAAACGAAGCGTACTCGTTTTGTTTATTTGTTGGTTGTTACTAGAGACGTCTGTTCTTTTCCTTTACTAACATATGAGAAATGTATAACACCACAAAAACAAAGAATGAGCTATATTGACTACTAACTACTTCACCATAGTTTCAAAAAAAAAAAAAACTACTTTTGAAGTAATACCAAGTTGCGTATCTAAAATAATACTTTTGATATATCTTTCAAAAAAACAAGCCAAGTTGTCTGAAACGAAGCTGATGTTAGGAGTTTTCAAGGCTTCTAAGACAAATGTTGTAGTATAGTGATTGTCGAACCAGTTCTGAGGGATATCAAAGCATTGAGAATGCAAGTACTCACTTAATCTAAGTGCAACCAATGATTTAGATGGGTTTTAAGCTATGACTAAAACTAGAAAGCAATAACAGAATGATACTTCTTGACTAAGGGAAAAGAGAACTCATGGGCATAGGGATTAGACCTTGGGTGATCAAGTATCGAACTAAGGATGACAAATGATCAATCAAACTATCAACCTTAAACCTAGACACAATTCTAAGCAAGCTCTATGTCTAGATGAATGCTCATTTGCTAACATATCTCAAACATCAAATGTCTTTGGTTGAATAATATGAAAGCAATCATTACGAACAAGTCTATTAGCTATCTTAGCATCTTTAACAACAAATGTCTTTGGCAAAGTATACTAAAAGCCTAGGAGAGTTGTCTCAGGCATTTCATCAAACACCTTTTGGGTGGGAAATGCCTATTGATCAACTTTTGAGTGGCCAACTCAGAAGATGCATTATGAATACTCTACTAGCAAGGAACAAGAATGATCTACACTAAAACATCCTAGAACTAACCTAATCACCCTTGATCTCCCTAACCCATGAATTCAAAAGGTGATTACTCACTAATCTCCATGATTCCTCTTAAACTCATATTGGATTTCAGATTAATCATGTAGAGAAATAGATAAGAAATCAACAATAACACAAGAACATAACAATCAAAATCCAAGAGATGAACTTCTCAAGAGAGTTTTTGTGTATTTCTTAATAGATCAAAAGATAATCTGCCTGGTGCTGGCTTCCAGAGTAAAAAACATAGGTTTAGAAAATAAAAACGTGCATAATGAAATGACCAAAAAGGCCCTTGAGAAAACATGAATTCGGCCAAACAAATAGACGTGGAGCGACCTCGGCACGTCGCTGCGAGGGGTCGCTCCCGGGTCATTTCCTCGCGAGCGACCTGGCTGTGTCGCTCCGAAGACGTCGCTCCCGGCTTGCTCAGAAACCATAGACGCGAGCGACCTTAGGGTGTCGCTCTAGGAGGTCGCTCCCGGCTTGTTCGTCGCTCTCAAATCGACACAACCCGAGCGACCTCTGGGTGTCGCTGCGGTGAGGTCGCTCTAGGAGCTGGAGCGACTTCGCCTTGTCGCTCTAGGAGGTCGCTCCGAAGCGTAGATGGCGAGCGAGTTCATGGCGTCGCTCCGGTAGGTCGCTCCCATGCATTGCTCGTCCAATGATCACTCTAATCACCTCTAGTCACCTCCCTTGAGCTCCAAATATACCCAAATGTCTCCAAGAACTCCATGTGGTACTCCAATACCTAATGGAGACATATGTATGCAAAATGCAACCTAGACATGGCTTAATCCTAATCTATATGATGAAAATGCACATGAATAAATGGATAAAACAATGTGAATATGCAAGATATCAACTCCCCCAAACTTATTCTTTTACTTGTCCTCAAGTGAACTTTCTAGAACTCATAGGGAGAGAGGTTTGAAGGTGGGAGCTCATAGCCAAAAGAAACACACAAAGCACTCAAATCAACATTTAAATTCAGCATTAGTACACCCTCTCTTATTATACTCTAGCTTCTCTAGGCCTATCTGAACTCTTTCCATCCCTACACTCATCATCATGCATTCACACATGCAAATCAGCCAACTCTCAAGTTCATTAAGCATAGCATCAAGTGAATTTTTGCAAATGGTCAATTGGTCCAAGTCATTTGGTTGGGTAAGGGAAGGCTTTTATTCAAGTGAGTCAAGAGGTTCAAAATATATGATTTTAAAGGTGGTTCACTCTCAAAACAAGTAGCCTTGACATTGCACATAATATATCTAAGAAAGGGATCAACTCATGCATACAATGCTCAATCTCCATTGTTATACCCTTTTCCCAAACATACAATTACACAATCATTCCCAAATGTCAAATCCAACTCACATCTCTCACCAAAAGATCCTAAGAACATTAACTCCTTCTCTTTGAAATCTACAAGGGATTTTTCACAACCTCAAAACATTACTTAGCTCCTAACAACTTTGCTAGCCCCCTTTTTCTTTCTTTTTCTTTTCTTTTCATTTTTTTTTTTTTTTAGATGGGGGCCAAGACTTTTCATAACTTGAGCTAGAGGTTTTTCTACTTATCCCAATAAGACAATTCACTTAAACACAAAGAGTCATTTATTTTCCTTTTTCATTGCTCCCAAATCATAATCACAACTCTCACCCCCCACCTATAGCTAGACAATAGAGTGCCCAATCTAGCAAGAATGAAGATCAAGCATTGTCGTTCCCGATACTCTCAACATTATGCACATGTAAGACTTTCCGAAGAAGGCCTCACTCATCAAACAATGAAAGCTTAAAAGGAGGGAAAGGTTTTGGGAGTGGTCTACCACTAGAGTTTGTCAGAATAAGATTGGCATAAAGGATGTGACAACTCAGGTGTGTATAGCCATGACTCAGTACACAAGGGACCATGAGCAAGAAGCATTAAGTTCGTTTAGTTCAAATAAGGTTGTAGTTGGCTTCAAAGACTGAGTTTCAGCAATCAACAAGTTTCAGGAAGAGTTTTCAAGGCTCGAAACATACAAGTCTTTTTGAGAGGTGCAAAAGCTACTCAGGTGCAACGTAGTGTTCTTTACAAGGCATTTAAAATCATTGCTCCCAATGCAAGTAAATGCAACCTATATGCTCTAGACTCTCCTAGAAATGCCAAAGATGCAAACTAAATGAATTTTTTTTTTTATGCAAATATATATGTATAATGCAATGCATGAGACTCAAATCATCAAAGCAAACGTGATCAAATACTTGGTACCTCCCCCAAACTTAAATAACACAGTCTCTGTGTTGTCAAGGAGAGAGAGATACCCAAAAAGAGAAAACTAATATGCAAAAACGAAATGGTATATACAAGGGAAAGTAGTGGGTTACCTTCTATGGAGAATGAGTAGAGGGAGATGCTCCCTCCTCGTCGTCCTCAGGTGGTAACTCTTCAAGGTGCTCATCAGTAAGAGTGCCCATCTCTTCAATGTAGAAGGCTTGCCCGAACACAGTTGGTTTCTTCATTTTCTCCTTGATGTCAAAGTGGAGAACATGCCCTTTACCCAAATGGAGATCAATCGTGCCCGCTTTCACCTTAACAATTGCTCCTGCTGTAGCTAAGAATGGCCTTCCAAGAATCAATGGGTCCTGAGCCTCCTCACCCATCTCAAGCACCACAAAATCTGTAGGTATCTCATACCTTCCAATCTTCACAGGTAGGTCTTCTAAGATGCCCACAGGGTACTTCACTGAACGATCAGCTAACACCAGAGAGAGTCTACACTTCTTGTACTGAGTGAATCCCAGCTTCTTTGCAACAGACAAAGGCATCACGCTGACACTAGCTCCCAAATCGCAGAGACATTTCTCAAATACCATAGGTCCAAGAGCACAAGGTAGTGTGAAGCATCCTGGATCCTCTAACTTCTCTGGAACATCAAGCCTTTGGATGATGGAACTGCACTCATGGGTAAGAATCATCATGCTTTCCATTTCCTTCTTCTTTGCAGCTACAACATCTTTCAGGAACTTGTTGTATTGAGGAATCAACATGAAAGCATCGATGATGGGCATTGCAACCTGAGCTTCACTCATTTGCTTGTCAAACAAAGCCTTGTACTTCTCTAGCAGCTGCCTCTTGAATCTACCAGGGAATGGTAGTTTGGGTTCATAGGGAGGAGGAACAAAAGAGTTCTCACTTGCTGGAGCAAGAACTTCACCATCTTTCACTGTTTTCTTCGCTTCCCCAACCTTTCCTTTACCCTTGGCTTCCACAATCTTCTCCAAGATTTCATCATTGATTTTCTCATCAACAATCACCACTTCATCATCTAAGTTGATGGCCACCTCTTCACCTAGTTTCTCAGCATCACTGGTGAGGGTTGTAGGAGGTAACTGCTTACCACTCCTAAGGGTGATAGCTTTGGCCTCCTTGGGGTTTTGGTCAGATTTTCCAGGTAGAGATCCTTGCTGGCGAGTCTGGTGAGTGTTCATGGAAGCAAACTGATTCTCTAAATTCTTGACTGTAGAAGCAAGATGTGAGAACTTGTTGTTGAGCTCATTGTAGCTTCCATCAATCTTGGAATGAAGGTTTTTCAACTCATATCCAACATGCTTCTCACTTCTAGTCTGAGACTCCAAGATTTGTTTCAGCAGGGTGTCAGTGCTGCTCTCTTGAGGAGCAGAGGAACCAGATGAGGGGTTTTGATGAGGTTGATAGCTGCCTTGCTGGTTGTTTCGAGGCGGATAACCACTCTGTTGGTTGTTGGGGTAGGATTTCTGTTGGTAGTTGTTGTACTGAAAGTTGGGCTCTTTTTTGTACCAGCTACCATTGTTGTTGATGAAACACAGGTCTTCCTGACCTTCCAAGCCCTCAACCTCATGGACAACAGGTGGTGTATCTTGGCTTGGGTTACCAACAAAGTGCAGCTGCTCTTGTGTGGCTTTATCAGCAAGGAGGATGTCTATCTTATCCTGTAGAGCTTTCAACTCCTTCCTCGTCTGCTTATCATCTGTTCGACTGCTTCTGTCGTGGTCTCCACTGTAGACTGCATCACTCTTTACCATGTTGTCAACCAGCTCCTCTGCATCTTCCTCAGTTCTCCCCAAGAAGAACCCATTGCTAGCTGTATCCAGTCTGGCCCTGTACTTAGGAAGAGCACCACGGTAGAATGTGCTCAGCAAGCTCTCCTTAGAGAAACCATGGTGTGGGCATTGAGCTTGGTAGCCCTTGAATCTCTCCCAGGCTTCACTGAATCCTTCCAAGTTCTTCTGTTGGAAACTGGAGATCTCATTTCTCAGCTTAGCAGTTCTTGAGGATGAGAAGAATTTCTCCAAGAATGCTCTCTTGCACTCATCCCAAGTGGTGATAGAGTGGCTGGGTAGAGACTTCTCCCACTGACGTGCCTTATCCCCCAAAGAGAAAGGGAATAGCTTGAGCTTTAAGGCATCTTCGGACACACCATTGGTTTTTGACAACCCACAGTAGCTGTCGAACCTATCCAAGTGATCAAATGGGTCCTCCAGAGCCAAGCCATGATACTTGTTGTTCTCGATCACGTTGAGGAGTCCTGACTTGACCTCAAAGTTGTTGGCTGCCACAGCTGGTGCTCGGATTCCGAATCTGTGACCATGTATGTTGGGGCGGTCGTAAGTGCCAATGGGTCGAGCTGCCCGCGGTTGGTGTTCTGCCCCTTGCGGTGGATCTGCCATATCAATATCCAAGTGGGCCTGGTGTTCTTCTTCTCTTCTAGCTCTAGCACACTCCCTCTCAAAAGCTCTGATGTCTGCTACTATTGGAACTAGGTTTGATTGACCTCTGCTCCTCAAGTTCATACATCTGAAAGTGAAAGGTAGGTGAAGAAGAAGAATCAGTAACAAAACAAAATTAAAATGACTTAGTCTCAAGCAAGTGACTAAATCTCAATGTTTAAATCTACTCAGAATTTGGCAACGGCGCCAATTTGATGTTAGGAGTTTTCAAGGCTCCTAAGACAAATGTTGTAGTATAGTGATTGTCGAACCAGTTCTGAGGGATATCAAAGCACTGAGAATGCAAGTACTCACTTAATCTAATTGCAACCAATGATTTAGATGGGTTTTAAGCTATGACTAAAACTAGAAAGCAATAACAGGATGATACTTCTTGACTAAGGGAAAAGAGAACTCATGGGCATAGGGATTAGACCTTGGGTGATCAAGTATCTAACTAAGGATGGCAAATGATCAATCAAACTATCAACCTTAAACCTAGACACAATTCTAAGCAAGCTCTATGTCTAGATGAATGCTCATTTGCTAACATATCTCAAACATCAAATGTCTTTGGTTGAATAATATGAAAGCAATCATTACGAACAAGTCTATTAGCTATCTTAGCATCTTTAACAACAAATGTCTTTGGCAAAGTATACTAAAAGCCTAGGAGAGTTGTCTCGGGCATTTCATCAAACACCTTTTGGGTGGGAAATGCCTATTGATCAACTTTTGAGTGGCCAACTCAGAAGATGCATTATGAATACTCTACTAGCAAGGACAAGAATGATCTACACTAAAACATCCTAGAACTAACCTAATCACCATTGATCTCCCTAACCCATGAATTCAAAAGGTGATTACTCACTAATCTCCATGATTCCTCTTAAACCCATATTGGATTTCAGATTAATCATGTAGAGAAATAGATAAGAAATCAACAATAACACAAGAACATAACAATCAAAATCCAAGAGATGAACTTCTCAAGAGAGTTTTTGTGTATTTCTTAATAGATCAAAAGATAATCTGCCTGGTGCTGGCTTCCAGAGTAAAAAACATAGGTTTAGAAAATAAAAATGTGCATAATGAAATGACCAAAAAAGCCCTTGAGAAAACATGAATTCGGCCAAACAAATAGACGTGGAGCGACCTCGGCACGTCGCTGCGAGGGGTCGCTCCCGGGTCGTTTCCTCGTGAGCGACCTGGCTGTGTCGCTCCGAAGACGTCGCTCCCGGCTTGCTCAGAAACCATAGACGCGAGCGACCTTAGGGTGTCGCTCTAGGAGGTTGCTCCCGGCTTGTTCATCGCTCTCAAATCGACACAACCCGAGCGACCTCTGGGTGTCGCTGCGGTGAGGTCGCTCTAGGAGCTGGAGCGACTTCGCCTTGTCGCTCTAGGAGGTCGCTCCGAAGCGTAGATGGCGAGCGAGTTCATGGCGTCGCTCCGGTAGGTCGCTCCCATGCATTGCTCGTCCAATGATCACTCTAATCACTTCTAATCACCTCCCTTGAGCTCCAAATGTACCCAAATGTCTCCAGGAACTCCATGTGGTACTCCAATACCTAATGGAGACATATGTATGCAAAATGCAACCTAGACATGGCTTAGTCCTAATCTATATGATGAAAATGCACATGAATAAATGGATAAAACAATGTGAATGTGCAAGATATCAGAAGCGTACTCGTTTTGTTTACTTGTTGGTTGTTACTAGAGACGTCCGTTCTTTTTCTTTACTAACATATGAGAAATGTATAACACCACAAAAACAAAGAATGAGCTATATCGACTACTAACTACTTACACCATAGTTTCAAAAAAAAAAAAAAACTACTTCACCACTAAGCAAAGCCTGTTTTAAAGGCGCAAAATAGCTTTATTTTACTTCTGTTCAAGAAGATCTTGTAAAGGGTTACATGTCACGTGCTTATGCTAAAAGTGATTTGATAGCTTTATTTTACTTATGCAAAATAGCTTTATTTTACTTCTGTTCAAGAAGATCTTGTAAAGGGACTGTATTATTAACTTATTATGATGTATTTAACATTTGGGAATTGGAGTCTGTATACATAAGAAAAGGAAAAATTAACTTCATACCCATAACATCACTTTGGCTACGATATGTTATATATTGTTGTGTAAAATGCCAAAAATAACATTTTCTGGGCGCGTAGACATCAACGAATGTCATTATCCTGTAAATTGAAAAATTGTTTCTACTTTACAAACTCTTGCATACAGCGAAGAAGGGAGATTTGAAGAGGGTGCGTGGGTTCGGTCGTGCGGCATAAGTAGGATATTGAGAGTTAGGGTTTCAGTGGTTTTTTCAATTTTACGGCAGCACAATTGAGTTTTCAAAGCCAACAAATCAAGGTAAATTTGATTTGATTTCATAGCATCTGGGGATATAGTCTAAGTTTTAAACTGATCTCGTCTTGTATATATGGGTGATTATATATGTCAGGTGTCTGGTTTGTTGGGTTGGAGATAGTGAAAACAGATGATGGATTGAATTGGGGAAGATGAACAATAATGTTGTGCAATGTACTCTATTCTATTTTATAATTACAGTATAGTATGTTACAATTCTTCTCCTCCTCTTCGGCAAAGTGTATCTCCTTCGCCTTACGATTCTTCTACTTCACTACTCCATCAGCTCTGTTGTCTTATCCTTCAACATTGTCGCTAATATATAGCTTTCACCTAATTTATACATTGACTGGTAATGTGTATTTGCGTTTTGAAATTTCATGCTTTATAAAGGGTATTATTTTGCTATTGTATTTAATGAATGCTCTAAGTTAATGGAGATTCACATACATGTTTGTATTGACAGTTTATATAGCTTTCATACAATATTTGAATAAACATTACATTATAGTATACTAATCTATTCATCAAAATAGTATAGTTTCCTCCTATGTTTCCTCCTATGTCGCTTTCACTCTTACACTCCCTCCTACTCTTTCTCTCCTCCCCTCCCTTCCCCAGTCTCTCTCTCCATTCCTCCTTCCTTTCTTCCATACTTCTATCTTTCCTCCTTCCTCCTTCCTCCTCCTCTCCTCTTGCTCCTCACCTCTCCATTTTCCTCATTTTCCCATTCATCAATATAGTAACTATCATCAATTGCCATACTATTCTAAATGAAATATAGTATATTTTAGACTTTCAAGGTTAGGGTTTAGGTAGTTCCGTTATGGGCGATGGTTTGGTTTTACAATTTGGGTTTAGGGTTTGGGTTAAGGGTTTACGGTTTGGGTTTAGGGTTTAGAGTTTGGGTTTAGGGGGGTTTTGGGTTTAGGGTTTGGGTTTAGGGTCTACGGTTTGGGTTTAGGGTTTAGACCTTCAAGGTTAGGGTTTAGGTAGCTCCGTTATGGGCAATGGTTTGGTTTTACAATTTGGGTTTAGGGTTTGGGTTAAGGGTTTACGGTTTGGGTTTAGGGTTTAGAATTTGGGTTTAGGGGAGTTTAGGGTTTAGGTAGCTCTGTTTGGGTCAATGGTTTGGGTTAAGAATTTGTGTTTAGGGTTTGGGTTTATGGTTTAGAGTTTTGGTTTAGGGTTTAGGTAGCTCTGTTATGGTTTATGGTTTGGGTTTAGGGTATACGATTTGGGTTTAAAGTATACGGTTTGGGTTTAGGGTTTAAGGGTCTACTGTTTGGGTTTAGAGTTTAGAGTTTGGGTTTAGGGTTTAGGGTTTAGTGTTTAGAGTTTGGGTTTAGGTAGCGGGTTTAGGGTTTATTTGGTTGTGTTTCATTATGTTGGTAACCAACATCAATTGTCATACTCTTCTAAATGAAATATAGTATAGTACAAGTGAAATTATTCGTGTGACTATTGTAACTATTATATTATACTGTTTTTTATTGTGAAAGTGTAGTATAATACAATATTTATTCTTCTTTTTTGTTTTTTATTCTTCATCATCATTTTTACTTTTTTCTTCTCTCAGCTTTTTCTTTCAGAATACTATACATCTTCACAACTGTTATACCCCAAGTGTAATGCTTTTTGCGATAAAACATTTGTAATCTGAGAAGAGATAAGTATAGTTGTCTTTTGAGACTATATTACATTTTATATAGTATAATATAGCACGTGCATTGGAGTCACTTGCACGCACACGTGCTTTGGATGCTATTACGGACAATTTTAGGTGAACTTGTCACATCGATGGATTTTTACTATATAATGGCTATATTCTTTATTTTAGTGCTCCTTACGAGTATTAAGCAAATTGTACCTTAACATTTTACCAAAATAAAGAAAAGATCTTGTAAAGGGTTACATGTCATGTGCTTATGTTAAAAGTGATTTGATTCTCTGCCTCTTTAAAAATTAAAAAAAAAAATCTCACATGGTTGTCGTCAAAAGATTTCGTTACGGTAGCAGACGAAACTGGTTCTGTTACGTTGATCTAAGAAGATCGACTTTTAATAAATACACTAGTTTTTGATCTGACCCGCACGGATGTTATATCAATATTTTTTATAGTTTTTGGTAGTGTATGTTTTTGACATTTATCAGTATTAAATGTTAATTTAATATAACATTTATATACAAAATTTGTTGTTGCTTATATAGAGTAATTTCATTTATTATATCAAACCCTCAATTGGATTAGTTGTTTATATATATTTATCTTATGTAATTTACATTGGCATATAATTATATAAAAATACGCATGAATTAACAAATGTAAACAACCATTTTTATTTAATATAATTTTCTAAAACTGAATATTTACATAGAATTGTAAATTTTAGTTATTATTAATAAATAATGAGGAATAGACTATAATACCATAAAGAATAATCTGATGATCAATTATTTTCATTTGGTAAAATAGAGAAAATATCTGCAAGTAAGACTTTTCGTATAATATATGGATTTATATAATGAGAAGCCTTATATAATATCAGGAAATAAAATGACTCACAAAGTTGTTTTCTTTTTTTTTGGGTCAAAACTCACAAAGTTATTTTCATTTCCTATTTACAGAATATACAAAGTGTATGTACATATAAGGTATAGAAAGTACATAATATACAATTGACGTGTTCCCTTGCAACTGATGTGTTTTCTTGTAGTGTAAGGTTTAGAAAGGTGCCTAAGTTATTTTCATTTCCTATCATCGATTCTATTATTAATTAATGTATGTCATAGTGTGTTTGTAAAAATTGTTTCTATTAATAATGGAATATTCTGATTTCTTATATATATTAGATTTTCTTGTGGTAATTAAAAGATTACAATCTTTTAAGTTTAAGGTATAGGTAAATTTTAGGAATCGGATAGTAATACATTAACAATATCATAAATATTAGGAACAATTTTAGGAAGTAAAGAATATTGTTAGTGAACTAATCGTAAAAGAAATAAACCAAGTGGTGGTAGTCTAATGGTAATTTTTTGGGGTTTGGTGTGTACCCACATCAGTCCTGAGTTCGATTCTCTTTGGGAACTAAATTATCACCACTTGGTCAGTTTAGGTTTGGGCTTATGCCCAAGTGGTTTACATGGTGGGCCGTAACAGATGATCGGTTCATCCCCTAGCATTAGTCGGAAGGTATTCCATACTCGGGTCAGGTAGTGTGGTACGCTTTCGGACTATTCCATTCTGTAGCACTAAGTGCGTTCTTCCCGGGACCGACCGGATCAGCCGATAGAGTTTATCAAAAAAAAAAAAGAAATAGACCATTTTTGAATATCTCCTATACTAATGACATCTACGTGGTTTATATTGTGCCATTTGGATGGAACATTCATTCTGAGACTCATGACCTTTGCTCTGAGACAACTTGTCCAGTTGAAACCGGAGACTTCTTGGTTGCACACTCTCAAGTTCTTGGTTGCTGTTCAGTTTGAAGCGTTAGATGGTCAGGGTTTGAATAGTTAGATGGTCAGGGTTTGAAGTGGTTGATAGATCTGTAAGCGTGGGTATTAGCATGGGATAGATCTGTTTGACCTGTGCTTGTTTCAGACATTTGAGTTATTGTCAAGTTTCCTTAGTTCAAGATCTTTTATCTATCATTGCCTATTAGAGCTATGATTCACATCAGAGACCTTTTTGTTTGGTTTTTGGTGTCTTTTGATCTTGCATGTTTGTTATCTTTGATCTTGTTGTTTTAAGACAGCTATATAAAACATTCTTGTTTTTGTGTGATGCATATGTTTCACTTGATGCCGACGCCACAAGGAAGCTTTTACGTGTTCAATGATATATTCAGGTTGAACTACGCCTGAAGAAGGATCTCAGATACTATACACTATTTAATCAATGATTTATCTCGAGAACGGAGCAAGATTGTCTCTTTGTATTTGTATTTCAATGGGGTTTGTTCGTTTGTCATTTACATTCCAGTGACTTGATAAGACCAATTAAAATGGTTTCCAATATGCTATTTTCATCTGAATGTTTCTCTATCGTTTGTTGTTTCTCTATCCTCTGACCACTGGCCACATCTCCTGGTCCAAGCTTAGCCTATCAAAGTGTTTTTTTTTTCTTACCTGAAGGCTTTACTCTAGTCATTCATTGCAAAGTGGTTAGCAAGAGTTTCAGTTACCAGTTCTGTGTTTTTGTAAACAAAACAAATGTTCTTATTATTAAATCTATGTGTTTTTAATATGTTTTTATGTAATTATGTATGCTTTTATTTTAAATCATTCTGCTTAAAAAAAACGCTTTAAGATTCTCTCATTAGAAGAAGAAAAAATTATTTGCACTAAAAAGAATTATTAACTTATCAAATCACTTTATTAACTACTAATTTAATCATTAGAGCCCCGTTAGAGATTCTAGACGATGAACTTGCTCTCACCTTTGTACAAGAAGAGAAAAAAACCGATTACCACGATTTTCTCTTTTCTCTCGGTGCTCTCTCTCTCATGTTGTTTTGTGAATCGAAATCGAAAGCCGCTGACTTTGTTTCTTTGGGTTCTCTATCTCTCTCTGTAGCTCCCGAAAACCGCATGCATCTCTCACTATTTTTGATTTTCTTGCTCATAATTCATGATATTGGTGAGATAAGAACGCTAGAAAGTACGGATGAATTTGCGTAGACAAGGTGTTTGATTAAATGTCAACAAGGGATGTTTATCTACCATTTTGAACATTCTCAACTGTGGTTTCACAAGTTCTTACACCAAGGATTGTTTGGTCTCTTCGGTTTTGATTTAATACAGTGGAAGCTGAGATTTCTTGAGAGATATCCATGGCTGGACAGACTGATCCTCATATCTCACTGTTTTCTCCTCACGATGTTCTTCTTCACTTCCTCTTTGTTTGTATTTGTTTTCTTCCTGTTCGGTCTGCAACGATGTAATTGATTTTAGCATTTCACATAAGGTTGAGTTCATGGCAGAAGACGAAATGGTGGAGATTGTTCCTAATATGAAGACCCCTCAATTTCATCGCTGTAATCTCTCCACAGCTTTATACAATCTTGGAACCATGTGGTGAATTTTTAGTTAACCATATGATTAACTTTTGAACCGTTGACAGGAGGGGGATTACGGTCGGTTCGTTCCTCAGATTCCAATGCAAATGCCTCTGTGGTTGCAGTGGCACTGAAACGGAGAGGCAAATGCACTCATGACAAGCCGGAGGCTGATGCAGACGCAGACACTAGAAGCAGTAGTAGACAATATTTGTGGAGCTCCCTTGGAATTGAGAACATCAACAGCATCTATCCCTGTTGTCTTACTATTTGCCTTGTTTCTCTTGTTCGGTTATATACTCTTTGATATTTATTAAACATCCTTGCACTTACGAATGGTTCCAATATTCAGTAGAGCTTGATTCTGGTGTGACTAGTTCACTAATGAAAATGTGTAACTGTATACGAAACCCATATTGATTCATTTTAAGTATATGGGATAGGCTAATGTCAGAGCAATATCTATGAACACCCAATGTATTTGAAAACCCTGGTGTATGGATCTACCATTGTACAATGTGATCGTGAGTGTTCTGATCCATTTTTTTTTAAGAACCCTTAATTAAGAAACTAGCATTGGAGTACAAAATCTAGGTGTTTCTTAACTAAAGTTCTTATCAACATTTAATTAATAAAATAATCATTAAAAGATCCTAATGGGGTTTGCGGGTTAATCATGCTTATAGAGTATGATGGGGGTTCTTAGGGTGAGGCTTTTAAAAACCGTCTTTTAACTAAAAAATTAAGAACATCTTATTCAGAATCGGTTTTTGGTTTTTTTATCTAAAAGTTAAGAGACAGTTTCTTATATTCCGCTAAAAACCACGTACTAAAAATCTTCCATTAATTATGACTTATTTGCTGGTATTTTTTTCCTTCAGGAACGTAAATTTACTTTTATTGCTTAGGGCATCTAGTACGTTGGCACGACACTGCTTATGATTAGCATCAAACACGTTGTCTGTCTCTCACGTATTATCTTATAAATTTTGGAAAGGTAATATCACCGCCGGACCACCGCTCGACTCGGCCATTCTTCACATCCGATTGATTGGATTCTCTCTGAGGTAGTGTATATTTTAGAAAAATAAGGAATGAGACAGAAAGTTACACTCGAGGACAAGAGTAACTTCAAGGTGTCACTGATTTTCCGAACATCTATCTCCTATTAGTTCTCAAGATTAGTTATTACTTTCCTATTTAAAATTTTTGTTTTCCTCTCATCCTTTGTAAAATCCTATTTCTGGAAAAGGAAAAAAAAAATAGCATCAATCAAAAGTATTCGGTGAATGATCAAACGGATACCAAAGTATAAGAACTGAAACACTTTTCAAGAACACAACTTGTTATATTAAGAATCTTTTAGACAATCTTACAAGACCTGTCTAATCCGACTTATACAACGTCAACCCTGACTTGTTACGGACCAATCCTTAATCTATCCAACCACTCAACTAGTGATCGAACTACACCAATTGTTACAACGCGAGCCAATGTAGAACAGCCTCTTACACTTTCTCTTTTCAATTTCCAAAAACCGTGACCTAGATCTACTATCTAGTCACAGTTATATACTCTGTTACATAATATTCTCTTCTCCTCATATTACGCTAACAGCAGATCTTCTCAAGCTTATCACCACAGCAAAGATCTTCTAAGTCGATGTCTCCACGTCATCAACTCATAACCACTTTGAACCGGTATCTCACATACCGAATAAGCCATGTAGCACATGCTCTGTTTTGCATTGAATCAGCTCCTTTCCTGGAGCTAACATTCTCCCCCTTTCTATATGAATGTGACACGCTATGCTACCTGCAAAACCACTGTTGACAGGAGATATGCTAAGGTTGAAAAATAGACTCAACAATCCATTCAAAACATGAATTCAATCCGGATAATAGCCTTTGATACAACCCTAGAATATTACACAACCTGGAACACAACTTAAAACCATAATCGAGAAGTTCACCCTAAACACCAAAATACATCCAATAAGCTCATTGTCTCCCGATCAATTATGAGACAAATCTAACATATGAAAATTTGAGCCTATAGATGAATCAACTAAATATAACGTTCCCTCAGTCACTTCCACCATCACTGTCTTCATTCTGCTGCTGATGTGGGTATTCTCCCCCTACATAGATGCACATTAAGATAAAAATCACATTAGTACTGATGCAACATTAGTTATTCCAACTCCTCAAGATCATCTTACTCCTAAGACGCATTATGATGGCCTTGAGACCAGCTATAGCATGCTCAATGTCTTCTTCAAGGTTAGGTGATCTAGACTCGGCTCCAGACCCTAAGCCTGCCTTCTTATCTTTGACTACTTTCTTTGGCATGCCAGTGAATTCCTCATCGTCAGAGTCCGGAGGAACGTTACGTTGGAAAAGCAACACCTGCTGAATTAGGTTGGGGAAGATGATTCTTCGAGTGCGTTCGGTTCTCGTGTTCTCAGCCATTGCCATGATCTGGTTGTAGACAAGCTTTCCAAAGTCGAACTTGCGGTCATGGTAGAGCATGTAGATGAATCGAAGACGTTATGGGTTCATGGCTGTGTAGCTTGTGGTTGGAATCCAGTTAGGACAAACAATTTTGTACAACACTTGATTTGTGGCAGTGAGAAACTTGGAGCTCATATCTTCCCAGCGCCGGATTCGCTTGCTTGTCAGAAACGTACACACTCGATCCGTGTTATAGGTTGACCAGTCAGGATCCTCCTCACATGATGGAATGAGATACAGAGAGTTGATCAGCCTTGGAGAGAAGTTAATAAGTGAGCCTTTAACATAGACTGCAACTCCATTTCCTCGAGGCTCGGCATCCACCAGATTTGCGATGAACTATCTTATCACGCATGGTTTGAAGGGGTCAGAGTCAATGACCGTGTAAATCAGCCCTAAGTCCACAATCACCTTCTTGACATCTTGAAGATTCTCTTCGTCTAAGGGGAGACGATACTGAACAAGAAACTTCCTGTTCTTCAGATCCCGATACCTTTCAGTCGCTTCCACCATAGCAAAGCGAGAGTTGATTGGTGCCCTGGACGGTCGGAGAAGCGCAGGGTTGGCTTGAATCAGGATCTGAAACTCTTGGCGACTCTCCTCGTATCTTGGTCCTTTTGGAAGAAACTCGTCCGGTTGTTCATCTTGAGGATCGTCAGAGGCAGCTTCTTCCAGAGATGCGTCAGATTCGTCATCATCTGTGTTGTCCTCAGAGAGAGATTCAACCTCAGGTTCCGGGGGTGGCGGAGTAGCTAGCGTGGGACGGCGGAAACGTTTGCGTGAGTACTTCCGCTGACAAGACGACGAATCTGGGTTGATCGAAGATGTCAGAGGGCTTTGAGTCTCCAGTGATTGTTTCAATCGCGAGCTTCTCCGAGGTTGCATGTTGCTCGTTGGGATGAGAGAGAGCCTTGGGGTTTCACGGTTTGGAGTGTGGCACATTAGCTGAAAACCCTTAGTGGTTAAGTAGCTTCACTTTCAGCTTGCTTTGGCCCATCACACTGACCCATTAGCTTGTTTCACAAATGACATTTAAGCCCAATATTCACTTTTACGCTAAGGAATCCTAATGCACTTCTAAGCAAGACACATATGTAGAGAGTAATAAGAACTGGTTCCTGTGATCATCAAGACATGATTGTTGAGGATTTATCAAGTACAATATATATACAAACGTTCAATGTCCTACGGGAAAAGATACGGCTAGCTCAGACAGGTTCAGACACACTCAAGTCAAAAATAAGCGAATGAAAAGCAATGATTCAACTCCAATCTGTAGCTTGCTCAGCCGAGTAGCTGACACATATTAGTTCACTAGAAGTTTTGCTGAAGACTAGATCAGTCGCTTAGCTTAGTTACACTTTAGAAACACTTCACGCAGCATTGTGCTCCCATCTCTGCTTCTACAATAGGAGCCTATAAGGCCTTTTTCCCTTTTTTTTTTCTTTTTCCAAAATCATAGTCTTAGTAGGGTAAAGAGCATCACAGATGCAGAGTGTTGTGGCACCCTGATCCAAGATGAATGTCGCACTAATCTCTGATTTTGCGTAATCTGAACAGTGATCGTCTTAGATACAGAGTGTTGTGACACCTTGGTCCAGAACGAGTGTTCTTCCTTTTAGGCCTTTCACACGGTTATTTTAGAATGTTACACTTTGTCTGACGTTTCTGTGTTTCTTGACTCAATCCAGACAGTGATCAGTGCTCAGAACATAATGTTTTAGTATCCTGATCCAAGATGAGTGTCCTTCACCTTAGAGTCCCGTGACTAAGATAGCTAAGAACAGCTCAGATTATGACTTCTAACAAATTGTTGATACAAGGTTTTGAGAGGGGTGACTTGAAGTGAGCTTACTTCTACCTGAGCTTATATACCCCCTAGAACATTATGGGTGATGTGATTATAGGTCGACAATTCCCAACGCCTTTCTGAGTCCCAGAAAAGTGTTGAAGTCGAGAGGTTTAGTGAAGATATCTGGTAATTGTTTTTCAGATGAGACATGTTCAATGATCACAAGTTTCAGTTCTACCAACTCTCTCACAAAGTGGTGTCTGAGGTCGACATGCTTTGTGCGAGAGTGTTGCACAGGATTCTTAGTCAAGTTAATGGCACTCATGTTGTCACAGTGAACTAGCATAGGGTCGGAGACATACCCGTAGTCAACAAGCATTTGTCGCATCCACAGGAGTTGAGTGCAGCAGCTTCCTAAGGCTATGTATTCAGCCTCAGCCGTTGACAGAGAGACGCAGTTCTGTTTCTTGCTGTGCCATGAGACCATGTTGTTACCCAGAAAGAAGCAGCCTCCTGATGTGCTTCTTCTGTCATCTACACACCCTGCCCAGTCAGCATCACAATACTCTGCCAGATTAAGGTTAGTTTTAAAGGTATAGTGCAGACCAAAGTTCAGGGTTCCTTTCACATATTTGATCACTCGTTTTACAGCATTCATGTGTGATTCCTTCGGAGAGGCTTGATAGCGTGCACAGATCCCTACGCTCAGTCATAGGTCAGGACGACTAGCAGTGAGGTAAAGAAGACTACCGATCATAGCTCTGTACAGCTTTTCATCAACTTTTCTGCCGTCCTCGTCACGTGAGAGCTTGGTGGTCGTGCTCATAGGTGTCCTTGCAGTCTTGCAGGTTACCATGCCAAACCGTTTAATCAGATTTTTCGCGTAGGTGCTTTGAGTCACGAATATTCCATCGTCCATTTGCTTGATTTGTAGACCAAGAAAGTATGTTAACTCACCTACCATGCTCATCTCGAATTTCTTAGTCATGGTTTTCACAAACTCCTTGACAAGGCACTTGGATGTGCTCCCAAATATGATGTCATCAACGTAGACTTGGATCACCAGGATATGCGAGTCTGTTTCCTGGATGAACAACGTCTTGTCAACACCTCCTCTCTTAAAACCTGTCTCGGTCAGGAATTGAGTTAGTCGCTCATACCATGCCCTCGGAGCTTGCTTCAGGCCATAGAGTGCTTTTTTCAGTTTGTACACATGATCCGGGAAGTGAGGATCCTCAAATCCTTTTGGTTGTGTTACGTACACTTCTTCCTGGAGTACTCCATTTAGGAAAGCGCTTTTAACATCCATTTGGTACAGCTTGATCCTCAGTTTGCAGGTAATGTCGAACAATAGACGTATGGCCTCGAGTCGTGCCACAGGGGCGAAAGTCTCATCAAAATCAATGCCTTCAATCTGAGAATAGCCCTGTGCTACTAGCCTTGACTTGTTTCTGACAACATTCTCATTCTCATCAGTTTTGTTCTTGTGCAGCCATTTAGTACCAATCACATTCGCATCTGTTGGCCTTGGTACTAAGTCCCAGACTTGAAGTCTGATGAACTGATCCATTTCCTCATGCATTGATGCGGTCCAGAATTCATCATCCAATGCTTCTTGGATGTTCCTTGGTTCAATTTGTGAGATGAAGCAGTCTGTTCTCGCCATCTCTACCAGAAAGCATGCGAGTTTGACCATCCCCTTGAAGTTAATTTGTTTCTTGCGAGTTACTCTATCGTCGAGTACTCCTCCAATGACATCATCTGGAGAGTGATTTTTGTGAACCGTAACTGAGGAAGGTAGGATCTGGTCGTCAATCTCAGGGGTTTCGTCGGGTGTTGTTGCAGTAATGGGATTGATGTCACTTACTGCATCAGGTGTGACACATACATTTCTTTGAGCTGCATCAGTCTGATAAAATCCCATTCGATCATCAAACACCACGTTGACTTTGTCGTCAATCAGCTTAGTCCTTGAATTGTAAACACGAAAGGCTGAGCTGTTTGTAGAGTACCCAAGAAACATTCCCACGTCACTCTTGGCATCGAACTTTCCTAGGTTGTCTTTGTCATTCAAGATGTAACACAAGCATCCAAAGACATGACAGAAGCTCAGGTTAGGAGTCTTTCCCTTGAAGATTTCATACGGTGTTGTCTTCGTCTTTGGTTTCACGTACACTCTATTGATGATATAGCACGCAGTGTTAACAGCTTCAGCCCAGAATCCAGATGGAACGTTGTTTCTAGCGAGCATGGCTCTTGCCATTTCTTGAAGGGTTCGATTTTTTCGTTCTACAATCCCATTTTGTTGAGGAGTCCTTGGTGCAGCATACTGGTGTTGAATGCCTTGACTCTGGCAGAATGTGTCAAAGTCCTTGTTCTGAAACTCACCTCCATGATCACTTCGAATTTGTACTATGCCACCCTTCTCTTGTTTGAGTTGTAGTGCCAGAATTCGAAAGCTCTCAACTGCGTCTGACTTGTGTTTCAGGAACCTAACCCAAGTGAACCTGGAAAAATCATCAAGAAGTACAAAGATGTATTGCTTTCCAGCAACACTGTTAGGAGTTATCGGACCCATAAGATCCATATGGATGAGCTCACAAACTTGTTTAGAGTTAATCTGAGATACCTGCTTGTGTTGAACCTTGATTTGTTTACCTTTGCAACAAGCTCCACATACGTTGTCTGAGATATCTTCGAGCATTGGCACTCCTCTTACTACCTCTGCGCGTACCAGTCTGGATAGGCCATTAGTGTTCATGTGTCCTAGTTTCTTGTGCCAGAGATCACTTTGAGACTCTTTAGCTGACATGCATTGGTTTGAAGGTTTCCACATGTAGCAGTTGTTTTCTGATCGAAACCCCACCAAGACTATGGTTCCCTTTTCGTTAACTGCACGACACTCCTTCTTATCAAAGATGACTTGAAGTCCTTCATCGCAGAGCTGACTCACACTAATGAGGTTGGCTTTCAGTCCATCTACAAAGTACACGTTTATGAGTTTAGGTAAGTCTGCTCTGTTAGTGTTTCCAACACCTCGGATTTTTCCATAGCCACCATCACCAAATGTGACCTTTCCTCCTTCGATGTATTCCACTTTATCCAAGCAATTCAGTGTTCCGGTCATGTGCCTTGAGCAACCACTATCAAAGTACCATGGAACTTCCGTAGTCACGGAGTTATCAGTGGAGGTATAAGCGACTCCAGCCACTGTGGGTCTTGAATGGAACACGCATGAGAGTTCTTTGCTACTATCTTCATCATTGGAGAGTGACATATCGCAGTCTGAATGTGACATTGATTCATCTTCAGTTGAGACCCAGTCTTGCATGAACGCTAAGTTGCACATGATGGCTTTGCCTTCCCTTTGAGTACTGACTGGTGCTTCGGCACCTTCTTCTACAGAGTTGATTTTAAGGGGAACTCTGTTTCCATAGTTTGGATAAAGATCGGTCTTGGCTATCCACACACATCCTCCTCTGGTTGGTTCAAGGAAACATTTGTTCAGAGACCATGCCCGTTGATGTTGACGTCTGCGAAAGTAGCAGTTTGTAACCTTGTGTCCTGGTTTGCAACAAAACAGACATCCATTCTGTCGAGGAGTTGCCTTACTCTGAGTTTGATCTCTTCCATTAGCTTTGGATGGTGCAACAACCTGATGATCAGTTGGTGCAGAATGCTGTGAGCTCTTCACAAATTTGATGCCTTTTGTGTGATCATCAGTCTGTGATGTAGTTCCTTGATATCTGAGGCCTCGGTTGATTGCAGGGGACTGCCCTTGGTTCAGAATGCGGTCCAGAGTGTTGGAGCCTGTATTGAGCATTCTCAACTTCTTGTAGTTGTCACTGAGTTCTCGTTGCAGTAACCGACTCTTCTCCATTTCCTCACTCAGTAAGTGTTGAGTTTGATCTTATCTGATTTCCAGATTCTTCAGATTGTAAGCTTGATTGGAGATAGTTTTCTCAAGGGCAGACATGTCGTTCTTCTTCTCTTCGACTAATTCAGTCGAGTTCTGATTAACTTTTGTTTCAGGTTGTTCCAGCTCCAGAATGTTTACTTGAGCCTTTAGCATAGCTCTGTCCTTGATCAGTTGTAGATTCTCTAAACTCGGTTCAGTGAATTTGTCAAATAAAACTCGATATTCTGTTTTGATGTCTGTAGATACCTCGTCCACATCTTGTTCAGTATCTGACTCCGAATCTGAACTTGAGATGGTTTCAGGTTTGTCGTCCTTGCTGACTAATGCTACAAAGTTTAGGAGCAATTCATCGTTATCCACATCACTTTCTGGCTCAGTGTCGCTGAAACTGATCAGGGACTTGTCCTTTTTAAGGTTGTTGGGGCATTCACTTCTGGTGTGACCATATCCTTTGCACTCAATGCATTTTAACTCCTTTCTCTTTGTCAGAGGACATTCATTGCGATAGTGACCATAACCTTCACATTCATGGCATTGTAGGTCCTTCCTGCGATTCCCTCGACCTGAATCATTCCTTGAATTCTGGTTGAAGGTTCGTTCACTGTCTCTGTTTTGGAATCTGTTGTTTGACCGGCTTTGTCCTTTTTCAACCCTCTTAATCATCTTGTTGAAATTCTTAGCCATGAGGACCATGTTGTCCTCAATTCGCTTGACTCGATCGACTTCTTGTGTGTCAGCTGAAAAAGCAATTCCCTTCTGACTTTTAGGACTTTCTTCCACTCGCTCAAGATCATGTACCTTCAGAATCCCTGCTAGTTGATCGAACTTCATCTCGTCAGTGTTGACAGCAATCTTCAGGACAGCTTTATAGGCTTCAAATCGAGCTGGAAGACATCTCAAAAGTTTCTTCACAAGTTTCTTTTCATTGTACTTCTTGCCAAGCACAGATGCTTCATTAGATATGGAGCTGATCTTTGAAATGAAGCTTCCAATTGATTCATCATCCTCCATGCGTAGGTTTTCAAATTTTGAGGCTAGATGATCAATCCTGGTACGTCTAACGCTAGTGTTACCTTCAAAATGATTGATCAGAGTATCCCATGCTTCCTTAGCAGATTCACAACCTTGAATTATCTTGAATTGATCAAGATTTACAGCGGAGAAGATTGTGGTGAGGGCTTTAGAGTTAAATTTTGAGGCAGCTTTATCAGAGTCTGTCCATCTCTCCTTGGGTAAGGGTTCTTTAGACTTATCATCCATGATCATGGTAGGTGCTGACCATCCTTGCTCGACTGCAGTCCAAGCATCTTCGTCAATGCCTCTGATGATGTGTCGCATCCTAGCTTTCCAGTGTCCAAAGTTCCCCTCATCTAGCATGATCGGTTTTTGCAATGCAACCAGTTCTTTCATGGTTTCCATGATGATCGCAGGATCTCAACCTGTGAGTAGACTACTTGAGTCCACAGAGGAGACCCGCTCTGATACCAAAATGAAAGATCAAACAGATACCAAAGTATAAGAACTGAAACACTTTTCAAGAACACAACTTGTTATATTAAGAATCTTTTAGACAATCTTACAAGACCTGTCTAATCCGACTTATACAACGTCAACCCTGACTTGTTACGAACCAATCCTTAATCTATCCAACCACTCAACTAGTGATCGAACTACACCAAATGTTACAACGCGAGCCAGTGTAGAACAGCCTCTTACACTTGCTCTTTTCAATCTCCAAAAACCGTGACCTAGATCTACTATCTAGTCACAGTTATATACTCTGTTACATAATATTCTCTTCTCCTTATATTACGCTAACAACAGATCTTCTCAAGCTTATCACCACAGCAAAGATCTTCTAAGTCGATGTCTCCACGTCATCAACTCATAACCACTTTGAACCGGTATCTCACATACCGAATGAGCCATGTAGCACATGCTCCGTTTTGCATTGAACCAGCTCCTTTTCTGGAGCTAACATTCGGCACTTTTTGTCTGTTTTCTTCATTTTCTCATCTAAAAGCTATCGAGAGTAAAGAGAGATACCGACCAGATCTCATTTGCTTCGCCAGAACAGAGGTTTTGGTCTTCCCTCTTTTGTAAGTAGTTTCGTTATCCACAAGTGATGGGACTTTGAATTAGAGTTTCTTTTTTTGTTATTCTTGTTGCAAACCAAAGTAGACAAACCAAAGTAGCAGTCATGTTGACAAAATTCGATACAACAAACCAAAAAGCGTGTCTGTCTCTGCTTGAGGATATCACCAGTAACGCAAATCAGATTCAAGATTCCGTTTTGGAAGCAATACTTTCACGTAATGCTCACACCGAGTACCTTAGAGGTTTCCTCAATGGTCAAGTAGATAAGCAAAGCTTCAAGAACAACCTACCCGTTGTGACCTACGAAGATTATCACTCTTATATTGATCGTATCGCTAATGGAGAGCCCTTTGATCTCATCTGTGATCGACCCATTATTGTTCTCTTGGCCAGGTACCTTTTTGAATCATGAAATCTCTGCAGATTCAGATCAAAAGTATTCCTGCTATGTGAATCTTAATTAGAAGAGTATTTCCATATCAACTTTAATATCTAGCTGCTTGGTTTAGTGATCAGATGTTGTAATGATCTTGTTTATTTCCGGTGTTGTTTGACTGTCTTTCACTCTTTTGTTAGATTCATTACTAGTGACATTGCAACTTCTGTCAAAAAAATTTAAATGGCTCAAAATTTAACATTTTACCTAGTTTATTTTAAAATTACATAATAAAAAAGAGAGATCAGCCCACATGCAATTTTCTTGTATTGTTTCTTTAAAGTGAAAAAATTGTACGAGCCTCTTACGGAATTTCATATGGGTCGGCCAAATGCAGTTTCTTTGATACCTCTTTGTGTTTGCAAAAAAATAAATATAAACCATTTGGAGGAAATTTGGCTAAAATCTTACTGATACATGATTTTGTTATTATTCAACGATATAAAATAAATTGAAGTATATGATATGTAAAGAGTTGAAGAAGAATTGTTTTTTTTAATTTTGCAGCTCAGGAACTTCAGGAGGAGTTCCAAAGTTGATACCTTTCACAGCAGAGGAATTAGAACAAAGGATGTTGTTTATATCTCTCTATAGACCTATACTCTTCAAGTAATGTGTTTCAAACTCCAAGACGTGTCTTGTCTTGTTATTTCCATACAAAAAGGAGTAAGTTAAAAACAAAACAAAAACGTTCTTGGTCCTGTTTGCAGGCACATCGAAGGGCGTAGTGAAGGAAAATCTCTCATGTTTTATTTTGTGACTAAAGAAAGCGAAACAGCGTCTGGATTGATGGTTAGGACTATGATAACTTGTGTTTTGAAAAGCGTGACCCCAGCCAACAAATTTATCTGGTAAACCTCCCACAGGGCTGGCTGGCTCTATGGTACATTTCCCTGAAACATTAGGTTGATGTGCTAAAATTTAGATGGGCATCAATAAATTTAGTGTTAGTAGGGGCATAATTTTTTTATGCTGGCTAATTACATAAGACCAGACATGTTGGCCATATTAGGAGTGAACATGCTCTCCTTGGTGCCTCTAGTGTGTTTTTTTTTTTTTTTTTGCAAATGGTGCTTCTAGTGTTTCTTTATTGTGTTTGTTATATGATTGATTTACAGGGATCAAGGGCATATAAGCCCACATGAAATTTCGACTTGTGAAGACACTACTCAGAGCATGTACTGCCAATTGCTATGTGGGCTTGTAGAACGAGGAAATGTATCTCGCCTTGGTGCACCATTTGCTTCTACCTTCCTCAAAGTAATCAAGTTCTTGGAAAATCACTGGAGTGAGTTATGCTCAAACATAAGGACAGGCCGTGTCAGCGACTGGATCACAGATGCTAACTGTGTTTCAGGGATCGGTAAGTTCCTCGAGGCTCCAAATCCAGAACTAGCGAGCCTAATCGAGCAGGAATGCAGTAAAACATCGTGGGAGGCAATAGTGAGGAGACTATGGCCTAATGCAAAGTGCATCGAAGCCGTAGTTACCGGGTCCATGGCACAGTATATACCCATGATGGAATTCTATTGTGGCGGTCTCCTTTAATTTCAACGTTTTATGGCAGCTCTGAATGTTTCATAGGTCTCAATTTAGATCCTCTAAGCAAGCCTTGTGATGTGTCTTACTCCACCATCCCAAGTGTGGCATACTTTGATTCTTGGAAATCAAATAGACTCTCAAGAAACTGGTCATGATCCCGTGGTCGTCGATCTTGTTGATGTTAAAGTTGGACATGATTATGAACCTGTTATAACAACGTTTTCTGGTAAGTTCCTATTGAAACTAAGTCTTGTGTTTAGGCCATGATTATGATTATGAACTTGTTATAATAATACGTATATATAATTAACAGGTCTTTATAGATACCGTTTGGGGGACGTTTTACGAGTAACTGGTTTCTACAACAATGCGCCACAGTTTCGTTTCGTGGGGAGACAAAAAGTGGTTCTGAGCATCGACATGGACAAGACATACGAAGAAGATCTCCTCAAGGCAGTGGCAAATGCTAAGCTCTTACTTGAGCCACATGAACTAATGCTCATTGATTTCACTAGTCGTGTCGATTCCTCCTCGTTTCCAGGACACTACGTGCTCTATTGGGAACTCGGGTGTAAAGTCAAGGACGTGAAGGTCGAGCCCGACCCTGAGGTTATGGAGGAATGCTGTTTCGCTGTCGAGGAATGTCTTGACTCGGTGTACAGAAATGGACGAGGGAATGATAAGAACATTGGACCGCTTGAGATTAAGGTTGTTAGGAGTGGCGCCTTTGATGAACTTATGAGTTTCTTCGTGTCTCGTGGCTCTTCTGCGAGTCAGTTCAAGACTCCAAGGTCGTTGACCAATGAAGAGGCCTTGAAGATATTGGAGGCGACAGTTGTTTCCAAGTTTGTTAGCAGGAAAGTTCCATCATGGGAGCTAGATGAGTTGCATTCCAGCCGATAAAACCACCGTTGTTTCATGCTTGGGACTTGAGAGGATAGGAGTTACAAGTATGTAATCGCGTAAAATAGGTCCATCTCTATCGTCCAGTCATGTTCTATAGTCTCTTTCTTGTTGTTGTTAAGACAATTTTTTTAAATCGTTGTTTTAGAACATCTCTATTATTAAAATAGAAGTACAATGATAAAATACCCCTAAGTTTTTCCAAAGTAATTAAATGAATCTATTTTTAAGTAATCATTGTTTTTTCCTATTTATTAAGTCATTTCCTAAATCAAATTTAGCTTAATTTTCGTATTTAATATATTTCTTAAAAAAAATTAGCTAATTTTTGGGAATTTTCAAATTTAAAATCGATTTTAACAATATTAAACTTGGATAATGTTACCATTAATTATTTTTGAACAAAATTAAAGTTTAAATTCGATATTAAACAATATGATGAATATTCCTAAAATATATGTTTAACTTACCATTAATTATTTTGAACAATAAAATCTATATATGCTAAGATATATTTTTTTTTTGTCATCAACTTTACAGACTCATATTGACTCTGTAAACCACACTGTGAGATCTTGATCCATGTGAACTACAAAAGACGTTTCCTTCCTAGCACTGCGGAATAAGCTATCCGCCTTCTTGTTCTGCATTCTTGGTACATAGATAATCTCTGCTCAGAAAAAACTCTCTTTTAGGCTGTTTATATCTTCCAAATAACTTGCAAACGCTGGTCATTCTTCTGGTTCTGAAACCATCTTCACCAATTGAGAACAATCCGTTGCAAACGTAACCTGAAATTATCGTAAGTTTTTCATGCATTCCATTGCCCATAGTAACGCTTTCGTCTCTGCATGAAGAGGAGAGAGGGAAACCCAGACATTCCTTGCCCTTCATCAAGCCCTCAAATCCTTCTAAGGTACTCACTACAAGAAAACATCACCTTAACGAGGGCGGTTTTCCTCGTTATTTCGTCGTAAAAGAGGCTTTACGACGAAATAGCGAGGAAGCGCGTTTGCTCGTTACTCGTCCGTCGTAACACATATTTCCTCGCTAATTCGTCGTAACTTAGCGAGGAATATATTTCGTCGTAAAGACGAAGTAGGGCGATTCGTCGTAAAGACCACGTCAATATTCCACACAAAGACGTCGCTACAATTCCTCGTAAATGCCTCGAAATGAGTTCCTCGTAACCTACACGTAAATACCTTGAAAGAGTTTCCTCGCAAAATACACGTAACAACCACGAAACGATTTCCTCGTAAAATACTCGTAAACTTTTCTTCGTTATTTCCTCGCAAATGTTTCCTCGTAAAATAGTCGTTAATTGTTTCTCGTCATTTCCTCGTAAGGTTTCCACGTAAAGAGGTCGTACATTAGCTACGAATTTACTTCGTTTTTATTATTTTTACAGAATTTAAAAATATAATTAAAAAATAATTAAAATTATTTAATTTAATAATAAATTAAAATTTAAAATAAAAATAAATCAAAATGAAAATATTTTTTATATAAATAAGTTTTGAATTTATATAATACAACAACCAAAAAAAAACTAAGGGTCGTTCATCGCCCGGTAGAATTCATCACTCCTCCTCGTAACATCCGCCTCGTTATGTACGTCGGATGACTCGCCTTGAATGGGATGTTGTTGTCGCATGTTCCTCAACATGGACTCCCATTCCGGATTTGTGGCCGCAATAACGTCCAAGAAACCTTCGACTCCACCCATACGAGATTTTGTCGCGGTCAATTCGTTACGCAGCTGAGCGGACTCTCTACGCAGCTCAGTGACTTCATCATCCCGTCGCTGACCATAAGACGATGTCGCTCTCGGAACATCGTTGACGGAACCAATACCCAACGTCCGTCCCTTTTTTTTAGGGACAACCTTAAAAACAAAAAATAAATATTGTAAGTAAAAATTTAAAGTTAAATTAAATGAATAATAAAAAATTAATTTTTTGAAAATTTACCTCCTCGTAAATCTTATCCACGTCAAGTGTGGATAAGGTGACGGGTAATCCGTCGGTAGACTGCTGGGTCAGCTGAGTCTGGCGGTCTTCAACCCGAGCAACTACGTCGTTGTAGATTTGCTCGGACTTGCCATCTACAAATACGCCCGCCTTGTTCTTGTGGGTCCTCTCGTAAAGTTCCATAATATAAGGGAGATGTCCCGTCTCTTTGGCCTAAAAAACAGTTAAGAAAGTTAGAATAAATTAATATATATATTAAAAAAATTATTTAATAAAATATTTAATTACCATTTCCAAACGGACACCGGCGTGGGGTTTTTGGCCCGTAGTGTGAAGCATCGGCCCGTTCCCGTGCTCATCGACCGTGTTACGGGAGTTAGAGCAAGCCTGGGCGATTCTAATGGAATCAGGAAGGCGCCAATAACGGATGAGGTCATCCCACACATCCGTGGTGAGCTCAGCGGGTTTGTCAAATATTATTTTGTAAATTATTGTGATATAATACACTACGTACCTGCAAGTGCTTCATGTACGTTTGTTGGAAGTAGGTCCGCAAATGCAAAAGGCAGTAGTCGTTGCATAAATACATGACAATCATGACTCTTCATCCCGGAGAACTTTTGACCCTTTTCAACACATCTAGAGAGATTCGAAACATACCCATCGGGGAACTTCACTTCTGATGCCACCCAGTTGAACAACACCGACTTTTTTTCTGAAGATAATCTGAATATCGGAACGGGAACTTGTCCATTGCTTTTAATATGTAACTCGCTTCTTGAGCAAATATCCGGCAAGTCCAACCTCGATTTTATGTTGTCTTTTGTCTTCCCTGGGACATTCAATATTGTATTCATGATGTTCTCAAAGAAATTCTTCTCTATATGCATCACATCGAGGTTGTGGCGCAGAAGAAGATCCTTCCAATATGGCAACTCCCAAAATATACTCTTCTTGTGCCAGTTGTGATGAACACCGTAAGAATCTGGCATATTACGAGGGACATGCCAATTACCACCCCAACGAACTGTTTCGTTAGCTCCGTAGTAGTTGATTTGCGCTTCAATTTGTTCTCCAGTTAGATATGGAGGAGGAGTGTCTCTCACAACCCTTTTGTGCCTAAACAAATTCTTGTTTCTTCGGTAAGGATGGCCAATGGGAAGAAATCGACGGTGACAATCAAACCAACTTGTCTTCCTACCATTCTTCAGTTGAAACGCATCTGTCGTTCCATTACAATACGGACAAGCTAATCTCCCATGTGTAGTCCATCCAGACAACATCCCATAGGCAGGAAAATCACTTATGGTCCACAAAAGCATCGGTCGCATCGTAAAATTCGTCTTCGTTGAACAGTCATACGTCCTCACCCCTGTTGACCACAAATCCTTCAACTCTTTTATCAGTGGTTGTAGGAAAACATCCAGGGACCTTTTTGGATGGTTCGGATCAGGTATTAATATGGTCAAGAATAGTAACTCCCGTTGCATGCACATCTCCGGTGGCAGGTTGTATGGAGTAAGAAAGACTGGCTACAATGAATATTGTCTCCCTGACATTCCGAACGGACTAAATCCATCTGTGCATAATCCGAGATACACATTCCGGATATTGCTAGCGAAATCTGGATGTACTTTGTTGAAATGTTTCTAGGCTCTTGCATCTGATGGATGAGTCATCTCACCATCCTTCTGAGTATGCTCGGCATGCCATCTCATCTTTCCGGCAGTCTGCTCTGATTGATACAATCTTTTCAATCTATCTGTAATTGGTAGGTACCACATCCTTTGGTACGGTACCCTATTACGTCCCCGTCCTTGCGGCTTGAATCGTGGCTTCTTGCAGAATCGACATTCTTCTAGCTTCTCATCATCTCCCCAATAGATCATGCAGTTGTCGATGCAAACATCTATCATCTCCGAAGGCAACCCAAGACTATAAACCAGTTTCTGAATCTCATAATAAGAATCAGCAGACACATTGTCTTCCGGCAAGTACTCTTTAAACAAGTCCGCCCATTCGTTCATGCAACTTTCAGGTAGATTGTGATCAGTTTTAATATTCATCATTCTAGCAGCTAACGACAATTTAGAGAGACCTTCTCTACAACCACTGTAAAGTGGTTGATTCGCCGCGTTTAACATTTCGTAAAACTTTTTTGCATCTATATTAGGTTCTTCATCTTCATCATGAGCTACGAATGCATAAGCTACCATATCATGAACCCTATCATAATCTACCATCTCCTCCTGATGGTAACTATGTTCATTATGCAAATGATGATTAACCGGTTCTTTTTCCTGAAAATTGCTATTACTACTACTTGCTTCATTCTGATCATAATTAAAACCTTCTCCATGTTGAAACCAGATATAGTAATTTGCCGTGAAACCTCTATTTATTAAATGCTTCCAAACATTTTCACGATTTGCCAGTTTCGAATTGTTGCATTTCCGACAAGGACAGAACATCTTACCACTTTCTTGGGCGAGCGGTGTTGAATCTGCTTGATGCATAAATGTCTCCAGGTCTAAGGCGATCAGAAGTATTCTGAGAACCTCGGATCAACCATCGAGGAACATCAACCGTGTCATTTCCGGTCAACTACGATCGGGGGTGTCACAGTCAGGTACCTGGATAAATCATCGATGATGATAAAGAGATCTCGATTAACCATACAAGTACGGATAAAAAGATGGAACCAAAGAGAAAATAGATTGTCGACAATAATGAAAAAGCGCTATATAAATAAAGATTACAAATCAACCTCTATGTATGAGGATAGTGTGAATTGATTGGCCATCAATTCGATATAAAGCTCGTTAGAAAAACAAGAGATTTTTGGACCAAAAGTTCAAGGTATAGTTCTCAGAGAATGAAATGAAAGATAACCTTGAGGTATGAAAACGGCTTGTTCCAAGGTCACTGGAGAAAATTTAAAATAGATGCAATATATTGAAATGTCTGGCAGGACAAAAATAACTTGAGTTGCATCTTGATGTTTAGTAATCCCTGGAGAGTTAAAGATACTCTCGGGAATATATAAAACTCTGAAAGAGTTAGAACAAGCCGTATATAAGGTATCTTGAACCAGTAACTGGTGATATGTTTACGGCACGATTTGCCGAAGGATGAATTTCCAGCGTTAGGGGGAGGAATTTGAGAAATTCCTAAAAAGATTACATGGTGTACACAGTTGTTGTTACACTTTGGTCCCCTACGAATCAAAGAGGGCTGGAAATTCAGGAAATTATGCATTTGCATAATTTGGCAAACCAGTTACTAAGTGTGTTCACAGATACGACATGATAAACCCGCAGAAAATGTTCCATCGAGAGTTGATGTTCCTAAAGAACAAACTGATGGCAACAAAATGAATGAACCTAGGGTTAAGTAAAAGAGGGGGAGACTAGCGGGTTCTAGAGATAAAAAATCTCCGAAAGAAATTGTTTGAGAAAAGTTGCAAAGTTCTTGAAGAACTTGATAGTAAAAAATGTCTGAAAGAAGACATAAGTGGAAAGGTTCAAAGAGAATCTGATGCTAAAAAATGTCTGAAAGAAGACATAAGTGGAAAGGTTCAAAGGGAACATGATGCTAAAAAATGTCTGAAAGAAGACATAAATGGTAAGGTTCCAGAAGAACCTGATATTATAACATGTTTGAAAGAAGGCATAAGTGGAAAGGTTCCAGAAGAACATGATACTGAAAAATGTCTGAAAGAAGGCATAAATGAAAAGGTTCACGATGAACCAAATAAAGATGATCCAAATGACGAAAAGGGAACAGAAAAGTATAAGATTTCCATCAACTACATCCTTGATGAAAAGTTATAAGATAAAAGATGTTGATGGAATGTTCTCCTTTTCTGTGTCGAAAGAGATCGATCATAAAAGTGATGATCCCGATCCAAGGTCCATTTGTTAAAAAGACATGATTGGGATGAGTGGCAGAAGGCCATTCAAATTGAATTATTCTCCCTAAATAAAAGGAATGTCTTTGGACCTATAGTCATAACGCCTGAGAATATAAATCATGTTGGGTATAGGTGGGTATTCGTGAGAAAAGTAACACGATATAAAACCTGATTAGTTGCCCAAAGATTTTCTCAGAGACCGGGAATGGATTTTGAGGAAACGTATTCCCCGGTAATGGATGCAATTATGTTTAGATTTTTGATGAGCCTAACGGCGTCTAAAAATCTTGAGATGCATCTTATGGACGTTGTGACTGTATATTTGTATGGATCGTTGGATGACGATATATATATGAAACTCCCTGAAGGATTGAAAATGCGAGGGGCATTGAAAGAAAAATCCATGAGATTTGTTCGGTCAAGTTACAGCGATCACTATAAGGATTAAAGTAATCCGGACGCATGTGGTACAATCGCTTAAGTGAATATATCTTGAAAAAGGGATATGTTAATAATGTGATATGTCCATGCATTTTTATAAAGAAATCATCATCTGGCTTTGTGATCGTTGCTGTATATGTAGATGACCTGAACATAATTGGAACTTAAAAGGAGGTTGATGATGCTCGGACTCATATGAAAGAAGAGTTCGAAATAAAAAAATCTCGGCAAGACAAAGTTTTGTCTTGGGCTCCAGATAGAGTATTTCCGAGAAGGAATATTTGTGCATCAATCAAACTATACAAAAAAAAAAGATTATGGAAACGCTTTTATTTGAATAAAGCGACTCCTTTGAGTACTCCAATGGTAAATAGATCTCTCGATGTTAAAAGAGATATTTTTTAAAAGATCCAGGTAAGATCTTATATAAATAAGTACTTTGGAGATGCTAATGATAATAAAGCATTTGTGAGCTTATATATCTTGCAAGTTGTATTTGATAAAATATAGTTTTAGACACTAATGTCTTTGCAAGATACAGCTCATTTCCTATTTATGGAAATTAGAATGGCGCTGAGAATATGTCAGTTCTCTCCAAGGTACGTATTGATTCAGAATTGGTTTACTTAGAAACCCCGAGTTTGGTATGGTTTTCCAGATACATGATATTTATAAAGTCAAATGTAAACCGGATATGGTTTTACAATTGGTGGAACCGCGATCTCTTGGCGGTCCCAGAAAGAAACTATGGTTGCGACATCTTCGAATCATGCAGAGACTATTGCGCTTCACGAAGCATGTCGAGAATGTGTGTGGCTTCGGTCAATGACTCACCACATACAAGAATCAAGCAGATAGTCAACAAGAAAAAACCGACGAAAATATTTGAAGACAATTCGACTTGTGTTGCTCAAATCAAAGAAGGCTATATGAAGAACGACTGAACAAAGCACATCTCTCCAAGATTTTTCTCGTACATAAGGGAGTTCGAGAAAAATAATGAGGTGGACATCGAGTATGTACGATCATCCGGCTGACTTGTTCACAAAAGCTCTTCCGATTACAACATTCTGGAAATACGTTTATTGTATCGGAATGCAGCATTTGCGTGACCTGGGACAAGAAAGCTAAGTCCACTATTTTCAGGGGGAGATTACGGCAGTGTACTCTTTTTTCTTGTCATGGTTTTTGTCCCAATGGAGTTTTCCATAACTAGGTTTTTAACGAGGCACTACGTAATATAAAAATAGATAATCAAGAGGGAGTGTTAAAGATAATGATCCAAAAAGATAATATTGATTTTGGATTGTGATTATCCATTAGCTTACTATATAAATATTTGTTTTCTTCTTATGTCGGTGTACTTTACCGACTTACCACTCCTATAAATAGGAGGTCATTTGTTGTCGTAAGTAATCAATATATACAATACTAAAAGGAAGATATAAGCCATGGAGAGGGTGTCCATGTAGGATAGGAAAATCAACCAATCAGAGAGCTCGAAATTGCCACGTCATCTCATTTATTTTTCGTAAAAAAAAATGCGAATGAAAGGATCGAACCCGGGTTAGTATGACATAAATATATGGCAGTTACCACTAAGCCATTGAAACTTTCTTGGACAAATATACAAGAACGACTAAGTATGTAATCACAAACTCTTATGTACATTTACAATAATATGAATTCAACTTTCAAGACTCCGATACTTTGTTTTGGAAAAATAAATAAGTAAGTGACTAAGCTAATATATTTTTTGAAAGTATGAGAATGTTGACAAATATGAAAAATCATTGATTTTTGTTTTCGTGACAAAGTTAAGAATTTTTTAAAAGTAAATTTAACATATATATTTTCGTGACAAATAAGAAAAAGCATAGATTTTTGTACAATTTTGACAAAACAACTCAAAACATAGTTCTCTAATGTCTTAATAAAATATTATTTAAGGATGAAATAATTAAATATATCAATTCAATAAATTTTGTAATTTATAGACAAAACAATAACACAACAAATTTTGAAACATTTTTTAACCTATTGATTTTTTTTCATGAGAATCCAACTAAACAAGATAAAGAACAATTAGATTTACAAATATTTAATTACCATTTTATTCAATTTTGATTAATTTCAAATTGTAATAATGTATCTTTTTGAAGTTACAACAAATAATGTTATTTCTTTATTCCACTAGCATTATATATAGATCTATATACATAAATAAATATAATATAACAACATAAGCTTAATTTCCCCGATTTATATAAATTTTTTTTAAGTTATCCACCAAAGAAAATTAATTAAATCAGTCAAATTGTTAGAATACAACAAATTAATATATAATTTTATTTTAAATTAAATTATTTAAAATTGTATTTTTATTAAAAACAAAATAATAAATAAGTAAAACTGATTTGATGGTAACTTTTATGACATATATATATATATCAATTCTGTGAAAGAAATAGAAGCTTAATATGGAAAAAAAAAATCTTAAATACAAAAAACCTATAAAAAATTAACAAAAAAACTAATAAATTAAACTATGATATCACTTGAAAGCTTCTTAAACAATATTAATAAAATATATAAGCGATAATTAAACAAATTTGATTTTTTTCAGCCAAAAATTTATTATTAATTAGCATCTGTTATTTCAAGATGTTTAAGAAATGATGGACAAAAAAATAGGATAGACATAAATGATATATGAACTATGAATAGTAATTTGTAAAACTGACTTAGATAACACATATGCACGTTTATTTTCAAGTCCTTATGATGCCTAAATTCAATTTCTTCATAGGAGTTATTCCACAAAGAGATCGTATGAGATATTGTTTTGATATTCAAATTTGTTTCTTGGCTGTTAAGAAGATTGATAACTGTAAAAATGTATCCTTTGAATATGATATGTTTATAACCGAGTCCCCAACATGAGACAAGTTTTTTTTTAAAGTAAATAATTTTATTTTTCTTATATTATATAATAAATATATATTATTTAGTGATAATAAAAATATAGTTATTCATTTATCACAAATATCTATGCAAATATGTTAATCAAGTACAACAATCAAACAACATAATGATTTCCACAAAGAAAATTTAAAAAATATATTTATGTTATGTAGTCTTATTTTATCTTCTTTAAATAATGTAATACAATATTATACATTATTTTTTTAGAATTGAGAAATACATATATCAGTTAGACAAATTAAGCGATAATTAGACAAATTTGATTTTTTTTGTCAGCCAAAAGTATATTATTAATTAGTATCAGTTATTTCAAGATGTTTAAGAAAAGATGGACAAAAAAATAGGATGTATATAAATGATATATAAACTATGAATAGTACTTTGTAAAACTGACTTTGATAACACAGTGCAAATCCATTTCCAGTCATTTTTGATGTATAAATTCAATTTCTTCAGAGCAGTTTTTCCACAAAGAGATCGTATGAAATATTGTTTTGATATTCAGATTTGCTTTTGATTTTTAAGAAGATTGATAACTGTAAAAATGTCTCCTTCGAATATGATATGTCTATAACCGAGTCCCCAACATGAGACAAGTTTGTTTAAAGAGTAAATAGTTTCATTTTTCTTATATTATATAATAAATATATATTATTTATTGATAATAAAAATATAGTTATTTATCTATCACAAATATCTATGCAAATATGTGAATCAAGTACAATAATCAAACAACATAATGATTTCCACAAAGAAAATATAAATATATATATATATATATGTTATGTAGTTTTATTTTATATTCTTTAAATAATATAATATAATATAATATTATATATTATTTTTTTAGAATTGAGAAATACATATAATATCTTATCCGCGTGTAGCGCGGTTAAAAAAATCTAGTAGGAATAAGAGCAAGAGATCAAAATCATTGTGATCATTATCTCTCATTTCTTTCATTACTTTCCAAACACACAAAGAATAATATACTAATATATAAACACTTATAAAAATACACATAAATATTTCTTTATCTCGTCTAATTCACAACAATTTAATCATTTATCTTTTTCTTTTGCTAGTTTTTTTTTTCTTTGCTAATGGGCTTTTACGTATAAGTAAATTTGGAATACAGTTGTAAGTTGTTGACCCATATCTGGGCTTAATTAATTTAAGGTGCCCTATTCTCTGTCTTCTGATCCGATTTTGTTTTCTTTTCGTACTCTGCGATGGCTTTTGACAATCTTATCGACAAATCTAATATTTTCGGACATCTTACGGAAAAATCTGACAACAAGGTTCGAGATCTTCATCAATAAATTATACTATTTCTTTTTCAGTTTGTTGTCATTTGATTGTGTGACAATGGCCTAGGCGGAGGCGGAGGCGAAAATGGCGGAGGCGGAGGCGAAAATGGCGGAGGCGGAGGCGAAAATGGCGGAGGCGAAGGCGAAAATGGCGAAGTATGATCGTGACACTAGGGCAGTAGAAAGAAGGAGTCTGTTGCGAACGTTCACTCTACCTCTTAGTCCGGGGCGTCAATTGAGCCGCGATGGCCTAGGAGAGGAAAAATCTAATATTTTCGGACATCTTACGGAAAAATCTGACAACAAGGTTCGAGATCTTCATCAATAAATTATACTATTTCTTTTTCAGTTTGTTGTCATTTGATTGTGTGACAATGGCCTAGGCGGAGGCGGAAATGATACTGGCGCAGGCGGAGGGGAAAAAGGCGGAGGCGGAGGCGAAAATGGCGGAGGCGAAGGCGAAAATGGCGAAGGCGAAGGCGAAAATGGCGAAGTATGATACTACTATTTATCTTTGTTTGTTTGAATAGAAAAGTAAAATTGAGTTTAAATGTGATAAGATATTTGACTGTTCCTGCTGTTTGCAATGGACAGTTTATTTCGGCATCCTCATGATATTTCTGCCCTTCGGAAGGATGTGACAGATTTGATGCAGAAACTTCGTGGCAAAGATGCCCGAGCCATCCCTTGGGCCACCCGAAAGGAATGGGTCGACAATATCTGTGGCCGAGTAAGTTCCACCACACTCGAATGATCGAATCTCTCCCGGGTTTAGGAGCTTTCTAGTTTTTCTGATAAACATCATTTTGGTTGTTTTTTTCTAACAGGTCTTAGCAGTTAAATTTCGGGTTAATGCGCAAGGGAATCTTAAAGATCAACTTGCAAAGCTGTGGAATGATACGAGGGACTTGCGGGAAGTCTTAAAAAATGAGAAGGTTAAAACGATCAAGATTGATTAAGAACTACGAGTATACCATTGAGAATAATGTGTTATATACTATCTTAACGTATACTACAAAACTGTGTTCATCTTCTCTTGAAAACAATGCTTTACAAACTCTGAATGAATATTACGAGTAACTTCAAACTAATTAAAACTTCTCCAATAATTAGCTAACCGATATTAATATATGAATCCTGGGAAAGATGTTGTGTTATGGAAACACAATCTGAACACTTTCAAACCAAAGTTTGACACAAAGAGCACTTGGCTGTTGATTCTTGACTCAAAACCGGAAGTTAGCTGGTACTCTACTGTCTTGTTCCCTTCCTCCACTCCGAAATACAGTTTCATGGTCTGGATTGCGATGCATAATCGGTTATCCACTGGAGACAAAATGCTCCTCTGGAACTCTGGAATAAACCCTGGCTGTGTTTTATGTCAACATCAATTGGAAACCAGGGAACACTTGTTCTTTGAATGTAGCTACTCTCTAGAGATATGGCAGAACCTGACTCGCAACATCCTGCCTTCCAGATTTTCTTCTCGGTGGCAAGATATCAGTGAGTTACTGTCAGATAATACCCAGCCGATGCTACAGATCTATCTCCTGAGATATAGCTTTCAAGTGATCCTCTACACAGTTTGGAGAGAACGGAACAATCGTAGGCATGGAGATTCCCCAACACCGGCCTCCGTAATGATCAAAACTATTGATAGACAGATTCAAAACCAGTGTCTCTTGTTGGGTTCAAGGAGGGCTCGACGTTACGGAACTATTCTTCAGGCTTGGTTTGCCACACGATAGAAGATTTGGAAAACACTATGCTCTGTTTCTTTTCAAAAACCTCAAAATCTCAAATTTCAAGTAGCTTAGTCTGTAAAACATAATTTTTTCTGAATAAATTTTACATATTATTCAAAAAAAAAAAATTGACAATTGGGAAATAAAAAGAAACAAAGAAATCTATATGTAGTAGTTTCAGTGGACATTATGCATAATTTGAGAATCGATTTTTGCTTAGTTGTCATCTTTTCCATGATTTTAGGGAACTTTGCTTATTTATTATGTTTTAGTATTTTTTAATTGAATCATTAATTTATATAATATTATTATTTTAAATTAAGTATTAGTAAGTGTTACAATATTTACAATAAAAATCAAAGTTGACCAAAAAACAGAAACATATTATAGAAAAAATATAAGGGCTTTTTGCAGATTTGACTCAAAACATAAAGTCAAACACAAAACTAACATCTCCTTTCTTTTTTATTTTTGTTCTGCTCTATTGTACATCAGACGACTTACTTATAAGTCGTCCCAGATCCTAATTTTAATCCCTAAACTAAATTGACAAAACTAATAATTATACTTAAATAGTGTTTACTATACACAGAAATAAACACACTTAGGTAAATTTTAAAGTTTTCAAAAAACCATTTATGCATTCCAAAATCTAACCCTAAGAACACATATAATACTACAACATATGTTGGCAAAACCTAAACTAAAGAATATCATGACTCACTACTTTCACTCATCTATGTTGAAAACAATTAACTTTTGTTATATCTTAATTTATATCTCTTAAAACATATGTTAATTACATGATTTCAATTTTTTTACTTTTCAAAATATTTTTTACAAAAATTTTAAATTATTTTTAATTAGAACTAGTCCAGATGACTTTCCAGTAAGTCGTCTGGATGACTTACTGGAAAATCCTCTGGACAGACGACTTACGGGGGAGGGGGGGAGGGGGTAGAAACGTAAAAAAAATCAGTTTTTTTTTGTTTATTCACAAGGGGCTGGTTGTAATTTTAATAGCATTTTAGGTTACTTTTGCATTTGATTCAAGTTTGGTTTTACTTTTGCATTATAAATCAAGTTGTGAGTTACATTTGGCAATTTTCCCAAAATATAATCAGTGTATATCTCAATGCTCCATTGATGTAATAATGTTATATGTATTTTAATGGTTTATTTTATGAACTTATATTATCATTATAAACCTGTTGTTACAGTTTCTATTTTCAATTTGTTCTCACAAACATCATTTTTTCCCTCTTTTATTAAGTTTTAAAAAAACAAAGATGTGGAGTTATAGATTAATGAAAAACAAATTTCTGTAAATAATTCATTATATAATTAATTAAAAACTAATTTTCTATTAATAATATTAGATTTATAAGTTATATTAGATAATTTATTATAAAGTAATATAATAAAATTTTCAAAATATTTTTTTTAAATAAGATAATTATTATATATATTGTGTTGTTATCTGGAAATAATATTTTAAAAATTAAGATGTGAAAAATTAGGAAATTGTTAAAAATACCATTTTCATGATATCACTTTTCAAATTTACAATAACCAATTTTCCCATTAAAATTTTAATAGAAAAATAACCATTATGTCCCTAATTAATTAAACCTACAATTATATCTCAACCAACTATATCTTATTCCTCGATGTGAGAATCCGGCGAGCTCTGGCAAAGACGACGATCGGATATGTAAGACGTTGTAATACACCCTAAAATAGGGAAATATCACTCAATCGGACTAAAGGGATAAGAACTCGCCAAAAAAGAGAACTGATGGATTGAACGGTGACACAAGAGGGGCGGAAAGTCTCTTGATACTACCAAACTTCAGTTGTTGCTTGATATGACACACAAGTTCAACAAAAGAAGGTTTTCTATATATTGCTTGCTATGACGCACAAGTCCAATGAAATAGAGAAGTTTACTTGGAGCTAGCCACACCAAGAAACAACAAGAGCTAAATGAGCGGAAGATATGGTCATCTTTCTTCACGTATTCTTTTTAAAAATTGATTAGAATATATTTTAGAGAAAAAAACAAAAATAGCACTAAATCAAGTTTATGTTCCCAAACTAGCACTCTAGGTCAAAAGTCACAAAAATAGCACTTAATGTTTTATCAAAAGTCACAAACTTAGGGTTTAGAGTTAAAGGGTGGGGTTTAGGATTTAGGGTTTAGGGTTTAGGGTTTAGAGTCTAGGGTTTAGATTTTAGGGTTTAGGGTTTAGGGTTTAGAGTTTAGGGTTTAGAGTTTAGGGTTTAGGGTTTAGAGTTTAGGTTTTAGGGTTTATGGTTTAGGGTTTAGGGTTTATAATTTAGGGTTTAGGGTTTAGAGTTTAGGGTTTAGGGTTTAGAGTTGAGAAATGAGGTTTTGGGGATAGGATTTCAAATTTTGAAAAATAAAAAAATTTAAATTTTCAAAGAATAAATTTAGAAATGTGCTATTTTGGTCATTTTAGTTTTTGAGTGTTATTTTTGTGATATAAACTTAGAAATGTGCTATTTTGGAGATTTGCCCTATATTTTATGGATTGCAATGTAAATTGAGTTTCCTATATTTTATTCTAGAAGCTGAAATGTGAAATTGTTATTCAAACAGATGGAAAGCTCCAAGAAGATTATGTTTTGACATTTTGCTTTCGCAGTTTCGCCACAATTTGATAAAGCTAATAAGCTAAATTGACTATCACTCTTTGTGAAGGAAAATAAAAAAACCATCCCTAAGCTTCAAATATGTCCAAATCCATTACCGCAAAACTAAACACGTTTTTCCATCCGTTAAAACTTTTAACTATTCTAAGAATTATTAAACAAATAACTTAAACATTACCCTATAACAAATACCTTTAAGCAACGGTCATCAAGCACTATAAAAACAAAGTCAACCTCAACATTTTTTTTCTATCCAAGAAACCCCTCTCAAAAATAGAACTATCAACATTCCTAGACAATGTATTCAGACGCATCACTCAAATACATTGTTTCACTCCCTCTACTGGCCTTAGCCATTCAACTTCTCCTAGGCACGGATTTTTTTCTCAAAGCCCGAAAACAATGTGTTCTCTACCAGATGTGCCAGACAGGTACAACAGACAGAAGAGGAGGAATCACCGTGACATAAGTCCGAACCATTGACGTTGTCAGAATTTAATTTACGAAAAACTTATTGTCATACTGTAAGGTCTAAAAAGCCTCCACTTCTCTGTTTCGATCTAAATAAAAAGAACCACAAAAGAGCACATTAGGGAAGATGCAACCGAGAAACCAGACTTTGCAACAGAGATCATAAAAAAATCAATTGTGTACATATATTTAGATATCAACTTTTAAGAAATAAGAACCCTAACCGGAACTCTGAAATGTTCTGACTTTTGAAGTAAAATCTTTACAAGTGTATTACAAACTTAAGCAGAGTTATGAGTTTATACCGAGAAGTGCCTTGATACTCTCCTTTAGCTTCCCATGGGAACTCTAGACACACCCTTGAGATTCCACCTTATCAGGATCATGTTCTCTGATGGTTGCCATAAGCGAGATCTCTTTGAACAATATCTTCCCATCTTGAGTGCCCAAATGATCATCCTCGTAAGACAAAAAAAAGAATCTGAATTTTCCAGAGAAATACCACAAAGATGCAATGTCAAGAACATGAATATATTTTATATATAATAAATAAAATAAGGTTTGCAGATAGAATCAGTACCCATAATTTGATGAACTGTTCAAGATGTACTTAAAATTTTGATAAAAATCCAATCCCATATTGTCACCGGAGTTGTGATGCTTCCATTTGCAAAAGTCACAGAACGTCAATTGTCTACAATCAGTAAGAGGTGTTAAACAATTAAGACCGACATTTGGGAGACTAACTTAACACTAATATTTCTCTCACCTGAGGATCAACTGTGAGGACATATTGGTTAAGCTCAGAAGCAGTCATGGGTTCTAACTTTTGGGTATGAAGAAGCTCGATGATGTGCCCGTCTGGTTTGAACCTTCTGCAGAGAATGTGTATATAAGGGTCTTTTAGTCATTGTATTATACCTAGTATACTTCATGTAATCAGTATAAATACTGTATCATACATAATAATAAAGTATGTTTGGCATAATACTCTTATATGGTATCTGAGCAGTGATACCTAGGGATCTCTCTTTTTTTCTAAAGCCGCCAACCATCTTCTTCCTTTTTCAAAACATCGACACTCTTGTCTTTTCTAACTGCCATTGATGTCGACCTCACCTGCATCATCGCATAAAACCATCCTGGTTTCAGACACTCAAAATTTTCTCAACGTGAACATGCACAATGTCACCAAACTCACATCTTCAAACTTTTTGATGTGGAGTCGTCAAGTTCATGCCTTATTGGATGGATACGATCTCGCCAGTTCCATCGACGATTCCTCCATTCAACCAGATCCAACTCTCGACAACAATGGTGTTCTCTCGACAAACCCAGCTTACACAATCTGGAAGCGTCAAGACAAGCTAATCTATAGCTCGTTGCTTGGAGCCATCATGGTGACCATTCAACCAATACTCTCTACAACCACTACCTCTGCTCAGATCTGGGAAACTCTCTCCGCCACTTACGCTAAGCCTAGCCGTGCGTATATCAAACAACTGCGACAACAAGTGAAGTCATGGACGTCCATGATGCTTATTTTCAGGGCTTCTTGATCGGCTCGCGTTACTTGGGAAACCATATGAACTGGAGGATCAAGTTGACTGTGTGCTCGAAGGTTTACCTGAAGAGTACAAACAAGTAGTGGATAAGATCGAAAGCCGTGAAACAACCCCTTCGATCACCGAGATTCACGAGAAGCTACTCAATTTCGAAGTCAAGCTCCAGACAAAGAGCCCAGCGCCAGAGGTGCTACCTGTTACTGCAAATGCGGCTCAGTTTCGAGGAACCTCCCAGAACACTAACCGCAACTATCAAGGACAGAGTCGCAATAACAACAACAGGAGCAATCAAACTTGGCAACAGCAGCAGTTCTCGCCACGACCTGATCAGCAAACTCGCGGCTATCAGGGTCGTTGTCAGCTTTGTAGTGCACATGGGCACCCCCCCCCCTCTATGCCCCCAGCTTCCGGGATCGTCTTCAGGTTCACAGCTCGCCATGCACAACAACACTCCATGTCACGCCCCCAATCCTGAGTAGGATTGTTGGGACGGCCATGGTTCGAGGAAATGTGCAAGCCATGTCTTAGGACATCAAGGCAAGCGTTCCATGGTCGAGAAAGAAGGTTAAGGACATAAGGAAACTTAGACTTAACCTTATACAAGCTAAGATACAGCTAGGACAAGTAAGACGGTAGCTGGACGAAGTGGACGAGTAGCTCGGCCAGCTCAAGGAAGCTAGGTTCAGTTCACTCCAGCTCAGTCCCTACTAAGTCAGCTCCACTAGCTGGACTACTAGCTCACTCAGCTGAGGCAGCTGAGAGTCAGCTCATCTCAGCTAGACGGACTGTTCGGGCTATAGGCCGATGGTCCGGGTCCGGGTCAGTGGCGGGCTGTGAGGTCCGGCCATGAGGCCATGGGCTGTTGGGTCTTAGGACAAGGCCATGGGCTAAGTACAGGAGGCTTGGGGCGTGGGTTGGGCTTGTGGCCGACCCCAACCCCAATCAGAAAGGGCGAAGGGATGCAAGTGGCCGAAAGGGGACAACCCTTGGCTGATGGTGCCCATTCGCTAGCAAGTCATGCCTGTTCGTGGGGCAAGACTTACCCCCTCGTTTTCTATAAATATGGGGGGCTCTCTGGTCGATTTCAATATCCAATTACAGAGTAAAATACTCAGAGAAAACCGTAGAGAGAAAGAAAGAGAGAAAGAGAGAGTTCCGGCCAAGAGAAAGGCCGATTGTGGTGGTGTTGTGTTCCGGCGACTCTGATCGTTTGAGAACTAACTCCGGTCAAGAATGGGAGATCAAGACAAGGAGAAGAGCATGGAGAACCCAGACGTGGTTCACAAGGTATGTGATGGGCCGTGGCTCCATCAGACCGAACGGACGGTCCATGCGACCGCACCGCGGCTCTGCTCGGTTCCTAAGTCCCATCCGGCTCTCCTTATCTGTTTCAATTCGTTTCTCTTCTCTTCTCTATGGTTAAACACGAAAGGTTGTGTTGGTTGAGTCCAAGGGACACGTCCCTAGGCTTTGGCTGAACATAATCAAACCGCTAGCCTAGACACGGGTCGGTTAGTGGGATGATCCGATCGCACCAAGACTGGGCAGTTAGGACGAACGGTTGGGAATGACCCAAAGGGCACGAGTTGTCAAGAGTCACGAGTGTCCAAGAGGCACGAATGGCCAAAGGGTACATGTTCCAAACGGTGTCTTTTGGGACAGGTTAGGACCGATCCTTATGGATCAGCCTATGGCTTGTCTAGTCAAGACAAGGTCACGGTTTGTCTAAGCCAAGGTAGAGTCGCAAGGTCTGACCGGTTGCTAAGCCTTCCGGACTAGGCTTGAGGCTTACTCGGCCGATTGGATCCAGGCCTAAGGCCGGATCAGGTAAGGGAGTCCGTTGGGCCATCGAGCCGGACTCCATTGGCCGGTCGCACCTAGATTCTATCCGGTTAGACGGATTGGTCTTTGGGGACGATCCGGATCTGTTCGTGTGTTCTGTTATCTATTCTGGACTATCTATCTGATTCTAAAGTCAAGGGGTGGTTGGTTGAATGACTTAGGATACGATAGGTAGGTTCATACGTTTTATGATTATGTTGACTGAGGTTTATCTAAGTTCTAGGAACCAAGCCAAGCATTGTAGAATCAATCCGTTCTATTCTCGGTTATGATTAATGCTTATCTGGTTGTGGTTTCAGGAACTAAGGATGGTTCTGGTCAAGGAGCCGTGAAGGCTCGGTCAGTGAGAGGCTGTGTAACGTGTGGTTAGATGATACTAGGGATGAAATAGTGATTGTCTATGAGACTGTTAAGAAGTTGTGTATTAAAAAACACCAAATTCATCGAGGATCGATCACTCGATTCATCGATAAACTGGGGGGGGGGACTTACTGTTGGGGATGGATTGAACCCATCCACAAAGCCCATCGAACAAAAGGCCCAATCCGATAAGCCGAATAGTCGTCGGCTCGGAAGCCGACATTCGGAGTATTTGACTCAACTATAGACTGCTTTGGTCGAAGAGAGAGCGGGCGAAGCACGATCGACTTAGCGGCTCGGGAAGAGCATTCATTAACTAGGCCCGAAAGGCCGACAAGCCCCAATCAATTAAAAGTGAATTAGGTTAAGTCGATCGAGTAAAGACTATAAAAGGAGAGGAAAGCAAAGGAGAAAGGGGATCGACACTTAGCTACACAAACTTAGCGGCGAGATTAGGGTTTATTGTCCGTACAATCATCTCTCTGCTATTTGTACTTTTCCGGTTTAAACTCTCACGAGCTCTGGCTTGCCATTACTTTCTCCACCTTTGTAACCTCATCTCGAAATCTAATAAACGCCTCTGTTCGACCCATTTTTAGTATGTTTACTTCACCTGAGACCAAACTCACCTTAAACAAGGGAGCTGTCGAAGGCGAGTGTACGAGTGGTGGCTGCTGGGTAGGTATCAGGGTTGGGGGAGCAAATGCGGGCTGAGTTTCTTCTAGTTGGGTATTGGGGCTAGGAGGTGTCATGAATGGAAAGTCAGACTCGACAAACGTTACATGTCGAGAGGTATAAATGCGACCCGTAGGCTGATGCAAGCACAGATACGCACTTTGCGTAAGAGAGTAGCCAAGAAAGACGCACCGAAAGGAGCGAGCATCTAATTTGTGAGATGTATACGGTCGCAGCCAAGGGTAACAGGCACATCCAAAGATACGCAACTTCAGTAGTTAGGTGGTTTACGAAAAAGCATAGCGTATGGGGATTCTTTGGTAAGCACAGCCGAGGGTTGCCTGTTGATCAAGTACACGGCTACAGCGAAGGCATAAGTCCAGTACTCGGTCGGCATATAGGCTTGGTGAATGAGGGTCAAGCCGGTTTCGAAAATATGTCGATGTTTTCGCTCAGCAATACCATTGTGTTCAGGGGTATGAGGTGGTGAAGTGAAGTGAGAGATGCCGTGATCAGCAAGAAACTGTCTAAGAGCCACGAATTCTCCTCCATTATCAGAGTAAAGGTTGCGTATGGGAAGATTGAAGTGTTTTTCAACAAGGGTTTTGAACCAGGTGAAGATATCTCGCACTTGGGATTTCTGTTTGAGAGGATATAGCCAAGTATAACGGGTAAAGTGATCAACAAAGATGAGGTAGTACTTGTATTGATCAATAGAAAGGACGGGAGAGGTCCATACATCTGTATAAATATATTGGAGAGGTTGAGTTGAAGAGATAGAGTTTGTATGAAAGGGAAGTTTATGAGTTTTATTGATAAGGCAATGAGAACAAGGTAATAGTTTTTGAGATTGAAAAGAAACTGGCAAAGAAAATTGAGAAACAATAGTTTATAAAGTAGAGATAGATGGATGTCCCAACCGCGAATGCCAGTAGGTTATGGTTGTTTTTGGTGTTGAGGAGGCGAAGAGGGAGATGGTGTTGCGGGATGATACTGGCCACTCGTACAACTCGTCCTTAGTTTTGCCTTGGAGAAACCAGTCCTCCGTGCTCAGATCCTTCACCTGAAAATAGGCAGGAAAGAATTCAACAGAGACATTGTTAGCATTACAGAAACGATATACGGAAATAAGGTTTTTCTGTAAATTAGGAACATAAAGGACATCATTTAAAGTATAAGAACGAGTAGGAGTTGGAAGGGAAGTGGAACCAGTATGCGAGATGTGAAGCATCGAACCGTCAGCGATGGTGACTTCTCCTCCTCCAGTGTATGGCTGGTGTAAGGAGAGATTGCTCAGATCCGTCGTAAGATGGTGAGTCGCGCCACTATCGAGAATCCAGTTCTTTGGATTATAGGTTTGAGTCATCGCCATGTTGGCTTTGGGTTGCCAGAACGCTACAGGCTGCTCCATGACACTTCTTGACGCTGCATGCTGCTCCAGGAGACCAGGACGCTTCATCTACATGTTAAATCTGTACTATTCAGGCTTTTATACTACATATCTAACTTCATATCAATTCTTGAAGTCATGTACACCCGACACAAACAAGCTCGAGTTATTGGAACTGGAGGGTCTGTATTAAGAATGCAATTTCAGTTCAGTTCATATCAATTCTCTACTAAGATTGTATGTATTAGATGAGAATCTGTATCAAGTCATAACCAAATCTTAAAGTGCATGTAGAAGATGAGATGTTAAGTCTTAACCAATTTTAGATAAAGAAAAACACCAAATCATAGCAGTCAAAACAAAACCAAGCAAGTAAAACAAGATGAAGCAGATTGTAAAAATGAAAAACACCAAATCAAGATAACAATTCAAGCTTCCTCATCTTCATCTTCCCCATTAACAATGGACTCAAATGATGGTACTTTCTCTTCTTCACCATCACCATCGATTTCTTCATCTGTAAATATCAGAAATTTCATTTACTTAGGATTAAGGAGTAAGGGATAATGGAACTCTACAAGAAATAATAAAGTGAATTAATTACCATGTGCATAAGATTCGTATCCCTTGATCCAATTTCTAGTGCATATCAAAGCTTGCACATTTTTTGGGAGAAGACGGCTCTTCTATTTGTTAAGAACTCTGGATCCAATGCTAAAGGAGGACTCCGAAGCCAGTGTTGTGATTGGAATACTTAGCAGATCACATGCCATTGCAGGCAAATCACCATACCGATGCGCGTTATCTTTCCACCAATCGAGGATGTCAAAGCTCTACAAATTATTAATGTCTAGAGGTGGTTCATCAAGATAAGCTTCTAGAGGTGTTTTTCCACTCACACCACTGACTTTGCGAAATGCAAAGAAATCCTAAGAATGTTATTTAGAAAAAAAATAGAAATGAAAAGAGAGATGAACAAAAGGTTTTAAAATTAATAAACACTCACATCGTAGTTCCCAAACAGTCCCATTGACCCTGCTCCAGAAGCTTTTGGCGAAACAGTCTCACGTGGCTCTGTAGAAGGTGAGTTATTCTTGGATTTTTTGTCGTATGACTCAAACAAAATACTGAGCTTCTCACGCAAGTTCTTTAACTTTGCATCACATGTACTCATGTCAAGATTTTCCAAACAACATTCGACAATGGAAAGCTTAAATCTTGGATCGAAGACTGGTGCCATTGCAAAAAGACCACTGACTTCATCCCAATATTTATCGAACTTCTCTTTCATCGGTGGCACCATGTATCTCACAATCTCATGTTCGCTTGCCTCATTGATTCGAAGCCAATTATGGATCTGGAAAACCTGATAGAAATACAAGTTCGAAGTCGGGTAGTTTGAACCAGACATCAAGCTTGTGATCACAGCAAACGGACCCAAAAAAAATGAAGATATTGGCAGCTTTTCTCCATTCCTCAGCCGTGGGAGCCATTTTATAACCCCTTCTTATCAAATGTCTCCAACTTAACAAATGCTCTACGGTACTTGATGGCTCTTTCAAGCATAAATTAAGTCGAGTTCCATCTTGTCGGCACATCCAGTATTAGGCCGCCAGTTTCTACTACACCCGCAGCCTCGACACATTTCTGGAACAAGTTTTCACGCGTTTCCGATGACAGTACATACTTAACACTCTCTCTTACTTTGTGCAAAGAGTCTCCAATTACCTTCAACCCATCTTGAACTATGAGGTTAAGAATGTGAGCTGCACATCTGACATGGAAAAACTCTCCTCCACACAACAAAGCATCATTCAAATTCAGCTGCGATTTCACAATATCTTGCATCGAGTCATTACTGGTAGCGTTGTCTAACGTCACTGAGAACACCTTCTTATCAATTCCCCACTCTTTTAGTGAATCAAGGAGCTGAACAGCAACATTCATACCGGTATGTGGTGGTGGTAGAGCACAAAACGTCAGGATCTTGCTGTTCAACTTCCAATTCTGATCAATGTAATGTGATGTCACACACATATATCCTTCCCGTTTCACTGATGTCCACAAGTCAGAGGTGAAGGAGACTCGTCCAGGAAGACTAGCCAATTCTCTCTTCAGCGTGTCTCTCTCACTTTCATATAATCGATACACATCAGCTCTCGCTGTGTTTCGACATATGGTTTGTACATCAGCATTCAAATACTTCCATGTGTCTCTCACATTTTCATACTCCACGTACGAGTATGGTAGATCATGCTGGACTATTGTCTTAGCTACCAATTGCCTGAACAGGGTATGATCATACTTGCGAGACACAACTTTCCCATCGACATTGAGTTGCTGCTGCTTTCCTCCATTCCTTGGATACATTTTACATCTCATACGATGCCTTCTCAACCCACTGGTTCCATGCGAGTGGGACTGCCATGCATACTCCCTCTTACAATGATTGCAAGCAGCTTTCATCATTCCATTGGGTTTACGGACCACCGTGAAATATTTCCACACATCTGATCGTTGCGTCTCTTCCCTTTCCTCTTCACCGAGCTCATCCTCATCAAGCGCTTCTTCATCCAGTTCATCCTCAAGCTCTGGTATCTCCTCTTCGATCTTCTTCTGAGACTGACTACCGGAGCCCTTAGACAAGCCCTTGTTTCTTCTCCCTCCACGAGTCACCGACTTCGCAGGAACATACTTCTTCTGACTACACGCCTGCTTGGATGAGCCACTACCAACTTTTAGTGTGGATAGGATCATGGGTTTCTGCGAAGCTGTTCCAAAACTGGTTTGTCTGCGAGGGTTCATCGTTTGGGTTGTTGGAGTTATTTCAACATCAGAATCCTCTTCAGAATCAACAAGACTGATGTGCTTTCTTTTGCTTCTCTGCTTCTCTCCAGCGTTAACACCTTCATCAGCGACTTGACTTGCGATCTCATCAGCTGTAGCAAGTCTAGCCATGACTTGTTGAGTCTCGAAGTCCAGCGTATTAGGTGGCGTGTAGCTAGTATCGAAAGTGAATTGATCGCCTGAGTCGCCTCTTGATCCCATATCGTCTCTCAGCTCTCACGTTTTGATTGGTTTGTTTAATGTTTTGATAATTCTTAGCTAAGTTACGGCTCCGTGACCTAAGATACGTGGGTTAGTGGTGTTAGGGTTTTCTAAAAAACTATTACCAAATTTTGCAATTAAATTTTTTACTTAAATTATTAAAATTTAAATTTGCTTGAGGACAAGCAGCATAAACATTCTCAAACCGTCAAAGGAAGTTCTAAGCTACATGACATCAAGTTCTCCCATCAATTCTTCCTATTTCTAAGCAAGACAACGAGTTCTCCAATCAACTCAGCGAGTTCTAACTTCTAAGTTACATCAAGTTCTCCAATCAACTCAGCGAATTCAAACTTCTAAGCTACATCAAGTTCTATCAATTCCTATTTCTAAGCGACTAACCGGAGGTCCTAAAGCTGGTTTGTCAGAATGAAAGGCTGGTCCATGACACTTCTTCACGCTGCATGCTGCTCCAACACTTCTTAACCTGAGGTCCTGACACCTCCTTGTTCTGTTGTTCACCAACACTCCAACAGCTCGACAAAGAAACCAACCAAAACCAAAAGACATATCAGAGACTTGTCAAGACAAGTAATCGAAACAACAAGCAACTATATGATTCTTGTCTTAACTTCACAGCGGATCTTCCCGTGTAGCCAACGAACAATCATCCTAAAGGCTGCTTATTATATTATTAGAGTAGTAACAACTTACAATTTACAAATCTTTCAGCTTGGTGTTGTATCTTTTTTTCTTGAGCAAGGAGGCGTCTGGTAATAACCGGAAAAGCCGGTGTGCGATCAACACATACATCAAGTCAACACCATAACATGCTATATCATTTTGAGCGTACACCAGCTTTCACGGTCATTACCAGTCGCCTCCTTGCTCACCTACAAAAAAAAATACATATCAGAGACTGAATCAAGTGAACATCATACTAAGAGTCTTAGAGAGTCTTACATCTATTCGGATCTTGCATGCATCTTACGGATCTCTTTCCTTAGGTAGCTAACAACCTGAACATGTTATACCAGAGTAAATCGCTTGAGGTGTAGAGCAGAGAGTTTGATGGATAAAGAACTTGAAAATATAACATGAAAAACTTAGAAGAAGAGGTGGAAAAGCTTATCTCTGTAGATGCGAGTTTGATCTGTGAAGTTTACAAGCCGAGATGGAATAACCGGAGCTTCTCTGTCGCCGGAGCTCAATTTTTTCTGTCGGCGACTTGTCTTTCTCTCACTCTCTCTCTCTTTTGTTTTTTCAGGTACCCGATGAAATGAGGAGGCAGGACGGTGCGGGACATTAGGGTTACCCGCGGTTCTTTTGGGCCATCCCACTTTAAGCCCAATACCGCACAGCACCAACCCGCGAGGCCCGCCATTTTGCGGGATACCAAATCTTCGGCCCAAACCCGCCCCGCCCCAATCCTTAACGGGTCTGTCCCGCGGTCCAAGTTCTCGGTTGACATCTCTAACTGCTGGTCCTTTACCATAGTGAAGCCCAAAATCTTTGGTGTAGTGCAAGTAATTGAGTACTCTCGTTATAGCTTTCCAGTGTGTATGACCTGGATTACTTGTATATCGACTAAGTACGTTTATTACATGTGCTAGATCTGGTTTCGTACAATTAGTCAAGTACATGAGACTTCTGATCACACGTGCATACTCGTTTTGTGAAACCGTTTCACTTGAATTCTTTGTCAAGTGCATTTGAGGATCTAATAGAGTTTTTGCCGTAATATTAGAGTAATTTTTAAATCACTCTAAACCGTTTCACCTGAATTCTTTGTCAAGTGCATTTGGGGATCTAATGAAGTTTTTGCCGTAATATTAGAGTAATTTTTAAATCACTCTAATATTGTTTGAGCATAATGAGATTGGGTTAAGATAATTTCGTTTGAATTTCTTGTGACTTTAACCCCGAAAATTACATATACTAATCCCAAGTCTTTCATCTCAAATTTCTCTTTGAGCATGTTCTTTGTTTGATTGATAATGTCTTTATTGATTCCAATAATGAGCATATCATCTACATATAGACATAACAAAACATACGCATTTTTAGTAGTTTTGTAGTATATGCATTTGTCACATTCATTAATTTTGAAACCATTTGACATCATTGTATATTTGTATTGTCAAATTTTTCGTGCCATTGTTTAGGAGCTTGTTTAAGCCCATAAAGTGACTTTACAAGTCGGCATACTTTGTCTTCATGTCCGGGAATGACGAATCCTTCAGGTAATATCATATAAATTTCTTCTTCTAAATCACTAGGTCTCTTAATGATGTGATTGTTTTCATCAGTCTTATTGATGATATTCTCTTTACTGGAGAATATGTATCAAAATAGTTAAAGCCTTCCTTTTGTCGGAATCCTTGAACTACAAACCTAGTAGGGGTTATTGGTTGTTGTATTTTAATGGATTTGAAAATCTGAACTAAATCTAGTGTTATTGGTTCTATGATTTTCAAATTTGTATTAAAATCATGTGTTATTGGTTTAATGATTCATAAATTCTATATCAAATCAAGTGTTATTCAATCGTACGGATTTACTAATATATTTGATTTAATAATGGATTTGAATGGATTTGTTTGGATTTTTTAGTTAAAAATACAAAGACTCAAATCCGAGGGAAAACCTCCGGATTTGCATATTTTACTTGGATTTATAAATACTATATGGATTTCTAAATCAATCAAAATATATAAACCAATAACATTTTGTATTTTCCACCAGGTTTCCGTGTCATTATCCATCTATTTCCTAATGCTTTGCAACAAGGTGATAAATATGTTATGTACCATGTATAATTTTGCATGATAGAATCAAATTCACTTCTGACAGCTTCGTTCCAAAATGGAGCTTCTGGTAAAGCCATGGCTTTTGCCAAAGTTTTTGGAACATTTTTAATTAAAAATGCCATTGAGAAATCTTCACTGAAAGATTTTCCCTTTCGAGCTCTTTTGCTTCTTCGAGGTTCATCTTTTTCTTCATTTTCTGAAATACCATTTATAGAAATCTCGACGTTTGTCTCAGTTTCTGAGTCCTTGTCATTATCTCTTTCTTTTCAAGTTCGTTTTGAACCTTGTTTTTTCTTGTTTGGAAAAATATTTTCGAAGAAAGATGCATTTCTTGATTCCATGATTGTATTTACATGAATGTTTGATATTTCAGATTTATCTACCATAAATCAATATGGACTACTGTTATGTGCATATCCGATGAAGATGCAATCCATTGTTTTAGGTCCAATAGTGACCTTTTTTGATGGCGGTACCACAAATTTTGCCAAGCATCCCCACACTTTGAGGTATTTATACGAAGGTAAATTACTTTTCCATAATTCATATGGAGTTTTACCAGTTACTTTGTGTGGAATTTTGTTGAAGATATAATTAGTGGTAAGCAATGCTTCGCCTCCCACATGTTCTGGGGTAACCCAAATTCCTACAACATTGCATTCATCATCTCTTTTAGAGTTCAATTTTTGCGTTCAGCAGCTCCATTAGATTCTGGTGAGTAAGGAGCTGTGGTTTGATGGATTATTCCATGTTCTTTAGAAAAATGCATTAATTGGACCATCATACTCGCCTCCTCTGTCGCTTCTAACTACTTTAATAGTTGTTTTAAGCTGATTTTTTATATCACTCAAATTAACCTAAAGAGTGAATTTACTCTCTCAAATAAGAGGTTCAATTGCAGTACTTAGGGATCGAATCCACAAGGATCTAGAGAACCTAATAAATCTAATGGGATTTGTTAAGTTGGATGGTTTAATGATAAAAATGTAAATTTGCAGTTTTGTTGAGCAAGTAATTGCTCGGTTAATTGGTTGAGGTTTTGGTGCTTAAAAAGAAATAGCTAGACTTATGGTTTTTATCCAGGAAACTTGGAATTATAATCCTACAGATGCTTAATGAGTTGCATGCATGATAATGTAGAGCTCAACTACTAAGCAACAAGTCAATCAGCTCTCGTATTTTTGAACTTGTCTATTAACTAGATCTAATGACCCAAACAAATGTGTTCGATCAATAGCAAGTGTCGATCGATTATCCTATAGGGATATCGATCGATACTCCTTTCACTTTGTCGATCGATTATCCAGTACGGATATCGATCGACGCGCTTTTAGTTAAGCTTTATGCGCGGGTTAAATGATGCTCACTAAGCTCACTAGATCATCTCTCGCCTTACTCTTAGCAAGAATCTTAGCTCAATTAAAATAGTTTCAGGATGAGAATGAAGCTAACGCTTTTATCTAACAATCCTAGGGCAAGTTCTAGGTAGCTAATCTAGAATCAGACATTAATGACAATCCTAATGATTATTATCACAACTCAGCAATCTATAGTTGAGGCTAATCCCTCATAACCTATTTAAACCCTAAAATCTAACAATGGAACTACTCAGATATGGCCAAGCAATTCATAACAGCAAATAGGTAAGAAAACTTTATTAGAATAGTAAATAGATATGAATGAAGTTCCAATCACAAATATAACTTTGGACCTTATCTCCAATCTATCAAAATCCTAAAACCCTTTTTCTGATAATAGTAAAACTACAAACACAAGAAAAGCACCATTTGCATCTAACATGGTGGTAAAGCTTATATAACTAGGTTAAAACTCGTCAGGGGTAATCTTGTAAATTGGTGAAGACTTGGGCTTCAAGTCGGCTGTGACCAAATGAGCTTTCTGCGCGCTTCGTTGTAGATCGATGTTCTGATCTGAACATCGATCAATATTTGTTCCTCAATATCGACAGATGGTCGAGCTCGATGGTCATCTCGGGTGCTTGCTCCAAATATCTTCAAAATGCTCCAAAATCATCGCTTATCTCCACACCACTCCTGATCTTATAAACATAATAAATAGACTCTATAATATAATAATTAGTAGTAAAAACACCTATAAACCATGGGTGAAAGTGAGTCAAATCCATGGTCTATCAATTTTCGACCTCGAGTTTAAATTCTTTGAATTTTTCTAAGGTTTCATCTTTGCTATGTAATAAATATACATAACAATATTTTGTGCAGTCATCAATGAATGTCACAAAGTACTTTTTACCAGCTCTAGTTTGTATGTATTTTAAATCACATAAATCGGTGTGAAATAAATCTAGAGGTTTATTAGTTCTTTCAACATGAGGTGAATGCGTTTTTGTGAGCTTAGCATGTACGCATACTTCACATTTTTGTTTACTTATTTTGAATTTAGGAATTAGATTTAAATTCATTAATCTTTGTATAGACTTGTAGTTTACATGACCTAATCTTTCATGTCATATATTAAAAGACTCAACCAAAAAAGCAACTGGCTCTTTCTTATTCATTAAAACTTTTGGAGCTACAACTTTCGGAGGGACTGTCATTACATTCATCTTGACAAGTTCATCCTTAACATACCCCTTTACCAAATACATCATATTCTTCTTAATCACGAGCTTGTCCGCCCCAAGACTTGGGGAGAATCCATTCTTGCTGAGCAAGGTTCCCGAGACCAGGTTCTTCCTCATGTCATGTACGTGCTTCACATTCGTCAGAGTGACTTCACATCCAGATGTCATCTTTAGAATTACACTGTCGCGGCCTTCAATCATGGAGACTTCAGTGTTTTCCATGAACAGCTTCTCCTGAGTCTTTGATTTTCTGATAAGTGCTAAACATCACCCTATCAGTGCAAATGTGGGTGGTCGCTCATGTGTCATACCACCATTCCTTGGGGTTGCTGCCTTCAACCATGTTGAGCTCAGTCACCATTGCAACGAGATCCTCCTCAGTGAGATTCACTTGATGCTTCTCATCTCTGATCTTGTTGCGACACTCAGCAGTCTTGTGTCCCACTTTGTGGCATTAGTGATACTTCCCCTTGATTTTCTCCACATTTGCATTAATTTCAATGTATTTGTTCTTGAAGTTTTTTCCAGAAGCCTTCAGGACTGCATCAGTTTTGGAAGGCTTGGCAGGAGAATGGGCGTGTGCCTTTCCTTTGCCTTTGTGCTCAACCATGTTGACACTATGCTCCTTAGCAGTGACCTTGTCAGCAGTTCGGTTTCTGGATTCCATCTGAAGCATCATGATGAGCTCTTCAAGCCCCATCTTCTTCCTCATTTGCTTCAAGTAGTTCTTGAAATCCGCATAGTTTGGAGGAAAGTTTTCAATGAAGCTGAGAGTTGTGAATGTCTCGCAGATGGACATTCCTTCAGCAGCGATTTCATCGCAAATGACCTGAAACGCTTCCACCTGATCCATGATGGGTTTTGAATCCACCATTTTGAAGTCATGGAACTTTGCAACCACATACTTCTGGCATCCAGCGTCCTCACCTCTGTACTTCGTGTCCAGTGATCTCCATAGCTCTTTCGCAGTGGGGATCTCACAGTAGCCACGGTATAATGGGTCAATGAGGCGACCCAAAATGTAATCTTTGCAGATGAAGTCGGAATGCACCCATATGTCAACACTTGCGAGAGTGTGCACATTATCAATCCCGTAAGGAACAAGGGGCTTGTCCTCCTGGATGAACTTGTCCAGCTTCATCGTTGTCAGGAAGAACATCATCTTCTTCTGCCACATTTTGAAGCCTTTGCCATCAAACTTGTATGGCATCAGTCCTTGAGTGAACACGCTAGGTACAGACGGAGGAGTTTAAACTTCCACCAAACCACTTGTGGTTCCTGAAATTGAACCCGTCTGATAAAGACCATCACTGAATAGGCTACGACACGCGGTTTCATCAGTAGCATTACCCACTGGAAGGGTAGTTGTTGTTGTTGCTGCAGCGGTTGACGATGTGATGGTTCCAGCGGTAACGCCAGTTGCATCAGTTGCTGCAACGTTGAGTGGAGTCTGAATGACATTTGTGGTATCGTTCGTCATTTTTTTCTGTAGAGAAAACATGAAGATGGATTAGTACTCCAATCAACATATAACATATTATTTTGAAGAAAATAATGGTTTAAAAATCGATAGTCATTTTTGGTGTTTGAACCAAATCATATCGAATCAGTCTGGAAAAATGTTTTGCAAACTCGCTTAGATAAGCGTTCGCGGAAACCGTTATGTGTAGACTTTTAGATTGTTTCACAAACTCGTTTTATAAGCGTTCGTGGAAACGAATCATTTTAATAACGTTTTAAGAATCGTGTATCAAAAATGTTTTGCGATAATGCTACAAAGCAATCCGCAAATCTTTATAAAATAAATAAGAAACGTTTCGCGGAAGTGCTAGAAAGCAAATCACAAACACCGCTAAGAGATAAGAAATAAGCATTTCGCGGAAGTGCTAGAAAGAAAATCGCAAACACTGTTCCAAAACCCGTTAACAAATCCTTGTTAAACCGTTTCAAAGAACCGTTTTTCAATCCGATCAAACGCTTTAGATAGAAAGCGAAAATAAAGTTAAGATTGTAGAAGCCGGAAAACCGGACTGACATAAACGAAATAATAAAACGATGTTAAGGAAATAGATGATTGTAAAAACGAATACAAGAATGATAAGAAATCGTATTCACATACGGACATGGAGTCGAGATATAATATCTTTCCTTAACTCTAAATATTTGCTCCGTTAGTGAGACGGGACTGTACAAATATCGAGTCCCAAGATACAACCATGGCAGACGAATCACGCTTCACTCGTGATCGCCCTATTAAACTATAAACTCTACGAAACACTCTCGGATTTATGACTTACGCTAAGGGATTTTTGCTGTTGGTTTCGATACGGGAAAGTAGTGAAAATGAATGAAGAAGAGGCGAATATTTAAAGAAGAGAAATGAATTTGATTTTCAAAACTGTTGCACACGTTTAACGAAAATATCTCTGAAATCTCGGGAGTGGAAAGTTGAGAAACTTTCTCCGCAAGATTTTTCTTCTGTTGACTCGTTCTGATCCATTTCGAACATACAAATTTCATGTCGTTTTTAGACAAACTACGTGTCGTTTATTCACAAATGTCATGTTGTTTTTTAGAAATGAAATGACAAAAAAATTGAGCTTAACTTGGTCTAAAAATTTATTTATTGGGCCAGAGGTCCTCATCCAAGACCAGGACCACGCCGAGCCGGCCGGACAGCGGCGCATGTGGGGAATCCTCTCTTCCACTGAGTTGTTTAACCACTCATGTCACATGAGCATATATATAATGCTCATCTCTTCTTTTCTTAAGCAATGTGTTCCCATATTACTTCATTCATTGATGCTAATTAGGCCTTATGACCCATTGCTTATTTCTTTTCACATTTCCAATAAAAGCCCATGACTTAGTTTATTGATCCAACATTATTAACTTACAAAAATTATTTATTTAGATTTTTCTATTTAAAACATATATTTTTATAAAATAATAAAAAAATATTTGATTTTGTGTATATACATTGATTAAATTTTGAAATTCGACATTCATATTGTTTTTATTATATTATTTGATGTATATAAAATATGTTTCATAGAGTTTAAACATGGTTTTAGATATAGTTTTAAATTTTATCAAAACATATTAAGTGTTAAGAAAATATAAAGATAATTTAATTGTGAATAAAAAATAATGGCTTGTTTGAATATATATAAAATGTATATACATAAAAAAAATTATTAAATTATAATTTTAATGGAACTATATATTTTATATAGGATTTAAAAAAAATTATGTATTTATCTTATCGTTTTATGTCATATTTTGTATCGGTTCAAATTAAGAAATTTATTTATTTATGGTATTTATTAATTTATAGAGTTTGTATTGTACAAATAACCTTAGCGTCGACTTCCCTTGGCCGGTTAAATCCTAACTAATTTGATACAATTGGATATTTTTAGTTAAACCGATTAGTCGAGTTGACGGTCAACTACAGAACCTTTCAAGTGGAGAAGAAGGTTTCCGAACTCGCAAAAATAAAACCCTAAACCTCTTTTCGCTTCTACGGCAGCTGCTGACAACATCTTTCTTCTCCTCCTCCTTTCTCCTTTCTTTCGCATACATCGAAAACGCAGGTATGTGCCTCTAATTTTCTTGCTCTGTTCAGTATCTTCATCCCGTGTTCCTGAATACTCGAGTCTGTCTGTGTTTAGTTCGTCGTCGTGAATGATTGGTTCTGTTTTTTTCTAAACTCTCTAGAACAATTATAATTGAAGATAGATGGGAAACCCAATCGTATTTCCTGGTCTAAAAGACATAAATCCGGTTACAAAGTAAATTACAGAGAAAGGGTTCTGAAATAAAAACCTAGTTTGCTTTCACCATTGATTTTGTTTGTTTTTTTTTAAATTTTGGTTGTTGGACATTGCAGGTGATCTTCCGTGGTGGTGTATTAAGAAAATGGGTACCAAAGGTGACTTCTTTTTTTAGGCAGCAAGTATAAAGTTTATATCTTTATTGGAGTTTTGTTGGTTTGAGATTGATAAAAACTGTTTATCGAATGTAGGAATGGATCAGATAAGCGAGAAAAAGCGTGGAAAGAACAAGTTGAAGAAAGCAGAGGATGTAGTAGACGGTACACCAATGGATGATATGAGCGATAAGAAGCGTGGAAAGAACAAGTTGAAATCCAAGAAACAAGAAGCTGAAGAGCATGAAGAACAGCTTAAACGGCTAAAAGAAACAGTGAGTTGTCTGATTTTTTGATTTGTAATAAATATGGTGGAAGCTTTTGAGTCACTTAACAGATGGTTTCTTTCTTTTTGCAGCAAGCTGAGTTTTTTGAGTATATGAAAGAGCATGATGAGGATCTTCTCAAGTTTGATGCTGCTGAGTTTGAGGTGAGTACTAGTAGAGATTGAATTTGTTGGATCTTGATGTGAATTGTGCTCAAAGCTTTAATCTTTGCTTAGGATGATGCTGATGCTGAGACTGACTTGGAAGACACTGAGAAGCAAGGTGATGATGAAACCACCAACCTGGAAGTTGCAAAGAAAGCAAACGAGCGGAAGACGATCACAGCAGCCATGGTGGACTCATGGTGTAAGTTAATCAAAGAAGACGCGAAGCTAGGCGCGGTGCGTTCTATCTTGAGAGCTTATAGAACCGCATGTCACTACGGTGATGATACCGGAGACGACCCGTCTGCAAAGTTCAGCGTTATGTCGAGCGCTGTGTTCAACAAGATAATGATATTCGTTCTGAGTGAGATGGATGGGATTCTTAGGAAGCTGTTGAGGCTTCCTGCAACTGGAGGAATGAAGGATACTATCATGGAGCTGACTAACACAAGGCCTTGGAAGAACTATAATCACTTGGTCAAATCATATCTTGGGAACTCGCTTCACGTCCTGAACCAGATGACTGACCAAGGGATGATATCGTTTACTCTCAGGCGGTTGAAACACTCGTCAGTCTTTCTATCTGCCTTTCCAAGCCTCCTTAGGAAATATATTAAGGTGTGTTGTGAGCAAAAACCATCAATCTTTGAATTAGGCCTGCTGTTTCTGTTATTTCGGTTTATTCGGTTTGGCCACAATCCCACCAAAAAATCGGTTTGGTTTTCTGTGAATTTTGGGTTTTAATTTTATTTCCGAAAATAACAGTTTTTTGGTTTTCGGTATAATTTTCTTAAAAATCGAATATTTTTGTTTAAATTAGATTTTTTAGTTATTTTGGTTCGGTTATTTCGGTTAATTTCGGTTATTTTCAGTTATTTTTAAAAAAAACGAAAACCAAACCGAATCATTTTTCAAAGCCCTACCAAACCAAACAGAACTCAAAACCCAAAACCAAAAATTTCGGCTGGTTCGGTTCGGACAAAATCCACAGGCCTAACTGTTTGAATCTTTCCTTACCATTCTTTGCTCACTTGCTCTTCTTTCATTTAGGTTGCACTTCATTTCTGGGGAACCGGCAGCAGCTCCATCTCCGTTGTCTCGCTGCTTTTTCTGAGAGACTTGTGCATACGCCTTGGAACTGACTGTGTGGATGACTGCATCAAGGGAATGTACAAGGCCTATGTGTTGAACTGCCAGTTTGTAAACGCTGTTAAGCTGCAGCATATCTCCTTTCTTGGTAACTGTTTCATCGAGCTTCTCGGCACGGACATCTCAGCTTCTTACCAGCATGCATTCGTCTTCATAAGGCAACTCGCAATGATTCTACGTGAAGCGCTCAACACAAAAACAAAAGTACTTTCTCAATAATTATTCTGAAATTGAGTTCTTCTGTTTAATTCTTTTCTTACATTTGGTTTTCTTTTTTGCAGGAAGCGTTTAGGAAAGTGTACCAGTGGAAGTTCATCCACTGTCTTGAGCTTTGGACCGGTGCTGTTTGTTCCTACAGCTCCCAGTCTGAGCTCAGACCAGTTGCTTACCCACTGGCGCAAATAATCTCCGGTGTAGCACGGCTTGTTCCCACTGCTCGCTATATTCCACTCAGACTAAGATGCGTTAGTATGCTAAACCGGATCGCTGCTTCGACCGGTACCTTTATACCAGTCTCAATGCTTCTTATGGACATGTTGGACATGAAAGAGCTCAATAGACCTCCCACTGGTGGTGTTGGCAAAGGTGTCGATCTACGCACGCTACTCAAGGTGAGTAAACCGGCGGTGAAGACGAGAGCGTTTCAGGAGGCGTGTGTTTACTCTGTAGTGGAGGAGCTTGTGGAGCATTTGACTCAGTGGAGCTATTCGGTGGCTTTCTTTGAGCTGTCATCTATTCCGACCTTGAGGCTGCGTAGCTTTTACAAGTCCACTAAAGCTGAGAGGTTTAGGAAAGAGATGAAGCAGCTCATTAGCCAGGTACCTTGAAGCAAACTCATTAGCCACTTAAACTTAATCTATTACTTGCTATATGTTGATATGTTTTGATGAATCCTTCAGATTGAAGCTAACTCAGAGTTTGTCAACAAAAAGAGAGCGTGTGTTGGTTTTCAACCCAATGAGCCTGCTGCTGCATCATTCCTTGAGGTTTAGTAACTCGCTTCCCTTGATTTGCTTAGATTTATGAAGTAGCTTTGTTCTGATTGTTCTTTTGGGGTCTTTGTCTGTTCAGGATGAAAAGAAGGCAGCTGAAAGCCCTCTATCGCAATATGCAGTGATTATCCGCCAAAGAGCGAAGCAAAGAAACGAATCACTGGTGGAATCAGAGTAAGTTACTTACATGCCTCTACTACATTGTGTTTATTTTGACTGCTGGTATTAATAATGATCTGTCTGGTTCGTCCAGTGTTATTGTGGGAGAGGACTCAGCGGTGTTTGGGAAAAACGCACCAAGCAGCGATGAGGAAGAAGATGAAGCAGATAGGAACGAAAAGGGTGCTGCAGCTTTCAGTTCCTCCTGGTTACCTGGAAGTGACTCCAAGTATGTTTATCTCTTCCTCTTGAAAATGCACACATCTCTTGGTATCATATGTAAATACTGGGTTGGTGTGGTTAGACTATGGTTTGAGTATGGGTTGTTTGTTACAGCCTAATGTAGATTGGGTTACAGGTCTAGGGTACTGGTAGGTATCTTCAGTAGTTTGGTTGATTTGGGGAATGTACATAGGAGCTGAACCACATTGTCCTTAATGTACATTATTTATCTAAAGAGATTGTATAATTGGCAGAGAAAGAGAGGCAGAGGAAGAAGAAGAGAAGAAGAAACCAAAGAAACGTAAGAGGAAGAGTCAAGCAGAGAAGAAGCAAGTTGAGGAAGGTGCAGGAGAAGATGATGTTGTGGAAGATTTTGTGTTCAGTTCTGATGAAGAGGATGATCTGTTTGATATAGAAGGAGACAAAGATGAGGAGGACGATGTTGATGATGATGCAGCAGATGAGATTGCAGAGCCTGAGACAAAGAAGACCTCTAAGAAGACCAAGGGCACCTATAAGACCTGGCATAAGAACTACAAGAAGACGAAGAATAAGAAGAAGGCTCGAGTGGCTTAGTCTTTTTGGTGTGTACTTCGATGTCTACAAAAATCACTTTTTCGAATGTCTTGCAAAACATCATCAAACAAAATTTTTGGGAGAATGGAACTAATATCTGATATTTGAAACTAATGTATGATTTTTTTTTTTCTATTTTGTCTATTAAATCAAATTCAAGGACTGAAATAGTCATCCTCTATTTTAATAGTGTGAACAATGCTTGTGGAGTTGTGGTGGACAAAGAAGCTCCTAGTAGCTTAGTTCTCCTCTCTTTTTCAATGTTATTAATAGGCATGTGGGTTTGGTTCGGTTAACTATTTGGTTAACTTGTTATATAACAAATCTGCCAAAATTAAAAGAAGTTTTTAGTTTTGGTTAGATTTCGGTTAAATTTAGATAAAATGGATAATTTTGATTGTTTTGGTTAACTGTACCGAAGTAATAACCGAATTTTAAATGGATTCCAAAAAATTGGGATTGGTTAGGCCGGTTAGGTAGGGGATGGCAGGTTTTGTTTGGTCAAAATCACATATCTAGGTAGGAAGTTACTTCTTGGGATGTTTGCAAAACCGCATTAGACAAAAGGGGAAAGAGCTAATATGAATCTCCAAACATAGTGACTAAAATTGGAATTTTCAATCGTCATCATCAGAAAGCTTCCGATTCGACAAAGTTTTTCAATGTACATTGCAAAAATGTACGAAGTTTAACATGCAACGTAGTAATTAAGAAGGCCTCAGTGATAGTGAAACCGAAGCAAACCGGGAGGAACGGGCTCGACCGAGGTTTATTCATTAACGCTGCAGGCCAGCTTTGATGTAAGCTGCGTAAAGATCCCTGCGTTTTCAAAACCATACATTGTAATAACTATACAGCGTAAACGTATGAGTACTTTCGGTGTTTTGGAGAAAACAAACTTACATGGAGTCCTTAATTGCGTCGATGGCAGCTTGAGCTGGGAGGAAACCTTCGACAGCAACTTTCTTGTTCTCGTTCTTCTTGTCTACAAGTTATCTGTTAAGTGAAAACTGAAAAAATGAAGCATAAGCCAAAACAAAACAACCCATAGTGAAAACTGAAACAAATGTAATATTTGATGTTGTTTTGTGGATACAGTCCTCGAAGAAGCGGCGGATCTCAGCTAGACGGTGAGGAGGAAGCTCTTTGATGTCTCTGTAGTGACGGAACTCTGGATCATCAGCACAGACTGCGATGATCTTGTCGTCTTTTTCACCCTGCGAGTTTTATATCAAGGTGAGTCATGATTTCTTACTAATGTAATAACATCACAGAGAAGGAGAAGATATCATTCTGGGAATAACGGCTGTTACCTGATCGATCATGGGCATTAAACCAATAGCACGGGCACGGAGGAACGATCCAGTCAGCACAGGCTCCTACGCAATAGTTATCAATCATCTCAAGTTGGTTGTTTCACTGTCTGTTTATGAACAATTGACGCTGAGGAAAGGCGAGAGAAAGCACCTGCATGAGTACCAGGACATCAATAGGGTCACTGTCCTCACAAATGGTTCGGGGAATGAAGCCGTAGTTGTGTGGGTACACAATGGATGAGTACAGAACACGATCAACCTAGAGAGGAAAGACAACAATGAGTGATCAGATTTGTTCTTCTTTTCAAATCTTCTAATGAATGCACAGACTGTGTACATCCACAGCATGTAAGACTGATGCACAGAACTAATCAAAGAATACGAGGGATCAGAAGATCTATCAACACTTAATCGAATCAGGTACAGAGTCTGTACCTTAATAAGGCCACTGTTCTTGTCTAGCTCGTACTTCACCTTGCCACCTTTGCTAATTTCAACAACCTGATAAACAAATCAAATCTCGTTTTTAACTGTCAAAACGATCTAGTCTTCCACGGTGCAAGAGGAGATAAAGCTTACGCAGTTGAAAACTGCAGGAGCTTCCGGGCCTACAAGATTCAAAAAAACAACCACTCTCATAAGCAAAACTCTAACTGCAGCAAAGACAAGAATACATGCCACTTCATCATCAGTAACATACCAATCTCCAAGTCGTGCCATGGATGAGCAGCAGCTGATCTGTGTGTGAAGGCTGCGAAATTCCTCTCGTTAAGAGTAACGTTAGGGTTCCTCAGAGGGAAAGCAGCAGAGCCCTTGGGGGTTACTCCATCCTTGTTATCAGCCATATCGAAATGCTCACTGTAACTCAAAAACAATACGATAAGCGCTACAGATAAGAGTCATTCAAGCATATACTAAACTCAAAATCATTCTCACATACTGAACAACAATATGCACAATAACATCGCGTTTCAAGATTCAGAAGAGAGATGAATCATCCGTACCAATTTACGATAATCATCGTTCTAAGCAAACACTATATCATCCAGGGAACAATCGTAACACACGAAAGCATAAGAGATAACGCAGAAGCGCAGATCCATCCTCGATTACGAATCAACAAACTCTGAATCTCTTCCTACTCTAACGCAACACTATATCTCATCTAGTGTTTATAACCTGAAAGCATCAGAGATATGCAGATACATCCTCGATTTCAAATGATTACGAATCATCAGGATCTAAATCAACTCCTACTCTAAGAGCCTAGATGAGACGAACAATCCAAGTTCTCGACGATCAAAACGGAGAGAAAGAAAAAGCAAAAATCAGCGAAACTACTCAGATTCAACACGCAGGGACGATAATCAAGCACCGTTAACAGAAGAAGATGAACAAAAAGGAAGGAGAAGAGATGATCTTACAGATGCAGTTTCAAGATTCAATCGGGAAACGGAAGAAGAGATTCCGTTACGTAAATTTTTTCTTTCTTCTCTCTCTCTCTCTTATGCAGAAGAGAAGTTACGGTAGTACAGTTTTGATGTGAGTGTGGCGCTTCTTTATGAGACGTTGGAGGAAGGAGACGGTGACGTCATCATTTCCTTGGTTGTTGTTCATCGTCAATCTTACGATGAATCGTGTACGTTGAGTTTAAAACGAGGAGGGATCGAACGGTGGTGGTTTTATTATTAACCTTTTTGTGATTTTTAATTTGTTTTTTATAATAGGCCTTTGTAGTGTGTACCTTTTTTATTCGAGTGAAAGAGGAAAAAAGGACGACGACATTGATGTTGCCAAAAAGCATGTGAGTAAATTAATCAACATACGACGCGTGTCCATAGATTTAGGCGCTTTCCTTCTCGTTAATTTTTGTCGCTACAGTTCCTAATTTATTAAGTTAAGAAAATTATGATTACCCAGCAGTACTCAAGGAAACGTATTACTTTTGAATTTGTTTAAAGCAATTGTCTAGAGTTTATTGCCTAGACTTTTTAAGACGTGAAGTTATTAAGTTTGACTCACAATGTTCATTTATTAGCTTCCTAAAAGCGAGAAACTAGCGAATACAGTATTTCAAAGTTGGGTCTGATTGGTAAAGACTGTAGTTTTAAAATTTTTGCTATAGAAAAAAATCTGTAGACTTTAGAAATTAAAGCTTAATTGCTTTGAATTTGGTGATTTAGAAATAAATAGGGTTGTGAACAGCACCTACAACAACTACCAATCACCCCTTTAAATAGTGCCGGCTCTTGAGAACTCTTTTTAATAGCACCTTGTAAACTCTTTTTAATAGCACCTTGTAAACTCTTTTTAATAGTATCAATATATTAGCTTTGTCGAAAGGAAAAACCTACATTTTGTTTTTGAGTTCACTCGAAATCGAATCATATAAACTCTACATTTGACGTCCCTATGTAAAAATTCCATTTTAGATATTAAAATTGACGTTTGAATTTTCATTCTCTAAACAATCTAAAAAAATCTGTCCAAAAGAACCTTCTTACATAATTGAACTGTTGGATTAAGCTCGAAGAAAAAAGAAAACTTAGAAATAAGTTAACTTCTAATCTTACCGAGTTATGGTTTAACGGATTAGGAAAATATCCAAATATGTTATACCTAATGAGTTTATGAAATTTGAGTTATATATAAGGAGATGCAGATGTGTTGCATAACTTATGAGTTTTGTGATTGTGTGAGAGCTTAAGGTTTTTTGAGTGAATTTTCCTTAAGAGATTAATAAGAGAATTATTCTTATTATTGAGTTTTATACAATTCGAGATCCTATATTTGGTATCAGAGCGTAGGTTCGAATCCTTTGAAGAGAGCATGAACGAGATGATGGGATGCATCGATAGAATCATCGTGATGATGGATCGAGGGTCCCTCGAGAGTGAGAAAACAAAACAAGAAGTGAACCAAAAAATCAGAGGTGATTGTGAGTGATGAACCGACCTTGAATATGATCCAGCCGGTGACAACGAAGGAAGGTAAGAATGAGATTCCACTGATTAAATCAGATATGAAAACAGAAGTGATGGCCTGTGACGGAGAAGATGCACCTTTTGCATCCATAAGCGACGAGAAAACAGACAATATGAGGAAGAAGAAGAAGCGGTGGAAGAAACGTTCGATGGAGGCTCAAAATCGTTTGAAGGGAACCCAAACCGTATATCCGGTGAAAATTAATGTTGACGGATCTCTGAAGAAGAGCAAATGGATTCTAAACAATTGTATGTTGATGACTGTGTCGAAGAAGAACTATCTGATAACATAAAGAATGGTATCTGAAACTGTAGTCGATTTGGTGCTAAAGGAAAAAGGGAAAGAAGAGGATCTGGTTGCATCCATTGAGAAGCTGTCTCAGAAGCGGAGAAAGAGTGCAAAGAAGAAGAAGAAGGCGAGATGGAGGTTTAGGAACTGGGTTTTTGTTATACCCGGAGACGAGGCACAGCAGCAGGTGGACGTTAAACATGAAAAAGACAAACTGGAGGTTTACGTGAATATGGTGCAATATCATGAATGGTGTTACCAACTTTTTTACACTTTACATGTGTTAAATAAGAGGTTTGGGTTGATATTCACAAAGAAGAAGAAGGGTAAAACGAAGTTGGAATATACGTGGGTGGAAATCAACCCTGAGCTGGTGCTTACAAAGTGCTTAAGGAGACACAGAAAAGTGAGAGGAATCTGTGAGAAGCTCCGCGACTCCAAGCAATATCCACAAGCCCTAGATGTGTCACAATGGATGACTAAACATAAGATATGCAGTTTGGTACCTGAAGACTACACAACTGACTTTCATCTGATCAAGAACGTGTTAGTTTTTGAAGAAGTAGAGAAGTTCTTGGAGAAGGTTCCGGAGAATATTAGAAACGAGTCTATGTACATTGTGTTGATAAAGAAGTACGCAAAGTCAGGGAAGAAAGATATTGATAGAGCATAAGTTGTTTTCAAGAAGATGAGAGAGTTATGTTTACTCTTGAAACCTTCACCGTTTAGCTCCATGACGTCACTTTATATCTCTGTTGGAAATAAAGTTAAGGTAGATGAGATACTGAGAGAGATGAAGGAGAACAACGTTAAGGTTGATAGCCTCACCATGGCAAAGGCTTATCTAAGAGTTGGTTCTAAGAGATAAGCGAGAGAGATGCTTCTTGGGGCAGAGGAACTGAATGATCCTATGGAACTCATGAGCCTGTATGCTGAAGCAGGAGATAGCAAAGATGTTTATCGTATATGGAATCTATACAAGAAGACAAGAGAGCAAGACAATGATGGGTTCTTAACTTTGAATTATCAATGGAGCAGCGGTGATGTACTACATGAGTACGAGTGGTTGGGTCTTGAGTTTGATGTCTGAATCCCAACTATGATAGTGTCTGGTTTTCGCAAAAGGAGAATGTTTCAACGAGCAGATATAGTAATGAACAAGACTTTAAGGAACATAAAATTTGGTAATAAATCAGTCACTCTGTCTCTGGAAGAGTGGGGGAAGATTGGGATGAATCAAGTGAAGCCTTCATAATTGAGAGACCTCATTAAGAACCTTCAAGATTCAACTCAATTCCCTAAAGCACTTGAGCCATTTCATGGCTCTGTGATCAAGAAGTGATTAGTCTTTTTCCTGAAGATTATGCAAATAGATTTGATCTTACTGAGAAAGTGTTGGGTTTTAAAGAAGCTCAAAACGAAGGTGATGCAAAAGAACACATGAGTTTGTCTCTTGGGAATAAGATCAAACACATGGTGGGCGGACATACACTAATGGCTGATCGTATGTGGGAACCATGTGGATTCGAAATCTATGACTGGAAGTATAAAAAGCAGATGGAGAGATTTATTAATCAAGGTCCAAACGTGGAAGAAATATTAAAGGTCAAGGTACTGCAAGTTTCAGACATATACAGTAGCTATGGATGCAAAGAAACAAGTGTTACTACATCCTTGCTTAATGGAGTCTTTTCTCATGAAACTTACCCTCTGGCTGATAAATTGTATCTACATGTCAGTGAACTAGAGGTGTGGCATGAGAAAATAAAAATTTCTAATGATGCAAACATTTGTAAAAGGCTGCGTGAGCAAGTTCTTCTAAGAATGATGAGTACAGAGAAACATAGGAAGTATCTTAGGGCCTGGAAATTCAAGTTCAGGAGCAAGAATTTGATTGGAGTTTGTACTAGTAGGAGGCGATATTTTGATCCTGGAATCATCAAGCTGTTCAGGGTGATATTAGTTTACTCGGCTGTTAGTACTATGAGATTTGAAGGAGCAACAGAAATCTGTTTATGGGCGCATCACAGTTCGATACGTCTGATCAGACGTAATGAACCAGAGATCAAAAGGCTTCATGAGATGAGTTCATCTATGAGTTTGAAGACTAGTTCAGAGATGTCATTCATATTACACGAGATTGGCTCAGAAACTGTTGAAGGCATAATAGGACATAACTGTGGTAGTTTTACCTTAGAACTGCAGCGAAACGAAAACACACCTCATGTTTGGCACCGCTGGAAGAACATAGTTGGGAAATGGCAAGCAGTTTATGTTTGTATAATGTGGGTTTTGGCAAGCTCTCAGTCAAGTAATGAACGTGGATTATTAGGATTGTTTCTAATGACTATCAATGAAGATTTATATGGTACGAAATTTTATAGCAGAAGGCTGAGATTGCATCAGAATTACATTTTAGATTACATCACGGGGAGATTTTTGATGCATCTATGGATACATATAGAGCTAAAGAAGTCTACTGAAACTACTATGATCTTCTACAAAATTTTGCATGATCTTTGTCACTGCCGTCGATTGTTGGAGATACCAATTGTTGGAGATAGTGGTAGTAGTCATAATATTAACCCGGGTGATGGCAAGAGCACAATAGCAGGACATATCATTTACCTTAGTGAAGGTCTGAATACGTAGTGTACAAGCAAACAAGAAACTGTTGAGTTATCATCATGTGAGCTGTATTGATAACATGGAAGGAAGCCGCGAAACTGACTATATGGCATGGAGAGTTACATTGGCGTATACTCGAGAGAGAGCAGAGAGCAAACATCTTGTCGAGTGCACTTGAAAGATTGAAGTTCAAAGATACGAGAAGAGTTGAACATTTATCGAAAATGGAGTTCAAGCTTAAGGGGGAGAATGTTAGATTAAGCTTGAAGAAAAAAAAGAAACTTGAGAAATAAGTTAATTTCTAATCCTACCGAGTTATGTTTTAAAGGATTAGGAAAATGTCCAAATATGTTATACCTAATGAGTTTAAGAAATTTGAGTTGTATATAAGGAGAGAGATGCAAGTGTGTTGTATAACTTATGAGTTTTGTGATTGTGTGAGAGCTTAAGGTTTTTGAGTGAGTTTTCTTTAATAGATTAACTAGGTCAAGATCCGCGCCTTGCGCGGGATGAACATTAGATATCAATTATTTTAGATATTATATTTTTTTACATATTATGAAATAATAAATATATATTGAATAACTAAAAATTCAGTAACTAAATCGGTGCGAACATATAAATTTTATGAATCCAAACAATTTTTTTTCTATTTGATACGATATATAATTAAATTTAAATAACGTATATAGTGTATTTTTAATATTAATATCTATTAAATGATACTTTTTGCTCATATGTTTTTTTATCATTTGTATATTTTATAGCAAAAACTTTAAATTACCGATAACAAAAATTTCATTGTGGATTAATAGTTTATTAATTTTTAATTTTTAAAAAATTAAGTTGTCAATGTTTATTCAAAATTTTTATCAAAAGAAATTGTTCAAAATAAATTCGAAATTAAAATATTTATGTATTTTATATGGTATATAGTTTAATTTAAAACGATATATATATATGTATCTTTTAATAATTAAATTAAATTTTACTTATATTATTTAATAATCATTTGTATCTTGTAACAGTTTTCGTAATTTATATTCATTTTTAAAAATTCAAAATATGACATATACAGAAAAAATCTAAATTTTTATTATATGGTTAATGTGGTTGTTTAATTTATTTTAATAGATTAAAATTAAACAAATATGATATAAGATAAATTAATTTTAATCAAATCTTTATTATTCAAAATCATTAATTGTCATATATCCTTTTGACATATTAGGAAATTCCGTAACTTTTATTTAAAGAAATAATAAAGAACATTAATAATGAATTTATGGTTAGTTTAATATAAAGCTTATTATATAATTAGATGGACCAACCTATTTCTCTAAGGATTCTAAGAATCATCCTAGTGATTGACACGTGAATACAAAAAGAAGTTGTAATGTTTCTAGATTAACATATAGGGGATAAGAGAGTTATTATTGTTAATAAGTTTTATACAATTCGAGATTAGCGTGACATTTTTTTCTGTGGAGTAGTAGCAGTAAAATATTTATTGTTAATTAAAAGCCCAACAGGCCATTTAATTTTCCAAGAGAGCACAACAAACCACGACACGTGTTTCATCGACGTCATTCAGTTTCCTCTTTCCTTCCGCGAAAGTGCGAAACCAAACGACTCTCTCTCTCTCTCTCTCTCGTGTTTGATTTGAAGATCATTGTGACCTTGATCAGTGATTGAATCAGGATTTAGCCATGGAGGACGAATCAGGAAACGAAGGAGACGGGTACACAATGAGCGATTCACCGCTTGCACGATGGAGAATCGAATTTTCCAAATCGTTTCAGAATTACCTCGACAGATCGGCTCCACACCTCGTCCGAAGATGGCTAGTAACGTTAATAGCCGCCGTGATCTACATATACAGAGTTTACTACGCTTACGGATTCTTCGTCGTCTCGTATGGTCTCGCGACGTACATCTTAAACCTCTTGATCGGTTTCCTCTCACCCAAAGTCGATCCAGAGCTCGAAGCCTTGGATCCTGCTTCTGCTTCGTCTGAGTCCAGTAAAGATTCTGATGAGTTCAAGCCGTTTGTTCGTCGTCTTCCTGAGTTCAAGTTCTGGTAAATTTCTCCTCACCTTTGTAGATAAATTGGTTTTGATTTGATCTGAGATTGTTTTGTTGTTGTTTAGGTATGCAGCTACTAAGGCTTTTGTTGTAGCGTTTGTGATGACCTTCTTCTCGTTCTTGGATGTGCCTGTGTTCTGGCCCATCTTGCTTTGCTACTGGTTGTTTCTGTATTTTCTCACTATGAAACGACAAATCGTGCACATGATCAAGTACAGATACGTTCCTTTTGATTTTAGAAAGAAGGTAACAAAGCAACTCATGGGTTCTTGTTTTGTATCCGATCATGGACTGACTCTTTGGTTAGAAGTAAAGAGTCTTGACATAGATTGATGATGTTTGTTTTTGACAGAGGTATGATGGAAATGATAAGCCTAGCAGCAGTAATTCACCTCAAGGAGATGAAAATACGGCTCAGACGTGAAGCTTAGACCAGGTATTATTGATCTGTACATGGTTCAAGTTAGTGATAGGTTAAGTGAGAAAGGATTACAAACTAAGAGAACAATATTAAGTAGATTGTTATAGCATGTTGTGGCTGGAAACAAAGTTCTTGAAGCTTAAAGAGCTGAGAAATTTCTCTCTCTTATGTTTGACAGCCTCTAATATCTTGCAATGCAGACCATGGCTTGGTGCGTTTGGAGTAATACGCCAAATCACTGATCCGAATCACCTCACTGAAGCAGTAGAAGTGGATAATAATATGCCATCTTACTCGAATACTATATATTCTAGAGCTTGCTTTGATTACTTGTCACCAGATCTGTAAAACTGCTCCTGGTTTTGTCTCTCTCCATCCGAGCAAGTTCAGTATGTAAATGTTATGATAGTTGATCGGAACTTCTCTGTTAACTCAGATCAGGACTGAATGTAACTTGTCCTTTATTGAATAGATCAAAACATGTTGAAGGATTTATGTTCTCTTCCATTCACATACATTCATCAAGCATGAACTGCTCAATTACAACCTTATCTATTTACACTAAATTCTCGCTTCCTCTCTCGAGCATATCTCTTTCTCAACTAATAATCTTCTGTTGTTAAATGGAGCTCCTTATGTATGTTGCTGCCTTGTTTTCCACGAGTTTTCTCATGGTAAACAGCTGCAACCTTATTTTGTCAGATGGTTTGGAAGAGCTTGCGTGTGAGTTCTTTAAGGCTCTGTTTCTCTTCCTTAGGCTTAGCGGAGAAGATAACGGTGTTAAAAATAGTAACGGAGGTAGGATGCTTTTAAACGACGATCGTACTGTTTTGTCGATCAAAGACTTAATTTATGATTTATTTAGCAAATTCTTTGACACTAGCTGCAGCTTCTGTTGGTGAGGTGACAATTGGCTGTAAGTAAAATATGGCTTTCAATGCCAATGAAAAGTCTCTTGTTTTGTCTGAGTTATCCGCTTTCACACACAAGTAAAAGCCAAAATCAATTTAACAGAACCGATAAATGAACAGGAATCGCAAATCTCCTCTCTTATGGCTAGTGGGAGAAATTTTACTATGAAACACTTGTTTCTTCTTCTCTTATATTCGTTTCCTTTCTCTGATTCTTTTGAAAGATGTGATCAAATAGCTGGGGACCTGTACAAAAAGAGAGATATGGGTATGTTTAAATGTCAACTTGAACCCAATAGACAAAACACACAAAGAATTGGCCTATCAGTAGACGGCCCACGTGAATAAATATGTTTCTTTCTTCCTCCTACATCGGTAAGAATGGAAGCAAATGAACTGTTTATATATATCCGGAGTCACAAACAGATTGTCCCTTCGGGGACATCCGATAAAACTGGAACGATATTGAGAAGATTAGCATGGCCCCAGAAGATGTTTGTACAGAGAAGGATGTGCAATTCAGAGTAAGTAACATTACAACATACAAAAGTTTCCAAGAGAGTTTCCTAAGTGCAACAACTTGTTCTGTCCAACATCATAATGAATAAGTGCTTTCTGAGTCCATTCAAATCCAACCAGAGGTTAAGTGTGTAAACCACATGAGAGAGATTGAGGCAGCAGCTGGAATGAAACAAGAGAAGCAACAGATTCATGTTCTAAAGAAAAACTCTTTCCCAACATAGTCTGTGTTGCTTAAACCAGGCAACAGGAACCTTTTAGTCAAAGCAGAGTATTTGCGATTCCTCTTCCTAAATATGTTTTTTTTTTTCATTCTCATCATTCACATGACATAATCTGCGATTTCGAGTTATTCATCTCCTCGTCGTCTTCGGTCGCCATGGAAGCAACTGCAAGAATCTTCACTACTTCTCCTCTCAATCCTCGTCTCCTTCTCACCAAGATCAACTTAAAACCATATTCTTTTTCTCTCGAATCAAAAACTACCTCTGTTTCTTTCCCTCTCGCATTGCCGTTCTCCGGGAACCCTCAATCTCCGCAGCTCTTGCACGGTGCTCGTACACGAATCTCCTCAAATCCCCTCCGATCCGAAGCAAACGTCGCCGTATGAAATAGAGCTTCACGGAGTGTGAACGGAGGAGGAAACGGGACGACGTTCGGAGAGAACGGGAAAGAGACGACGGTGGTTCTCCTCGGTTGGTTAGGAGCAGTGTTTTTAAACCCGGACCGAACCGCTGGTCAGACCGGGTTGAATCATGAACCAAAAATAATTCGGGTTGGGTTAGTGATAAAACCCAACTAAAATCGAACCAGTTAAAAACTCCTATCGAACCGTCAAAAACCCGGGAACCGGCGACCCAATGAACCACCCGAACTCCGGTTCGCATATATGCAAAAACTTTTGTTAATGAAACAATTGTTATAAAAGTAACGGAAAAGTCTATCTTTATTCATAACATAGAGTCATAGATGTTCCTTATATAGGAGATTACACCGTCATAGATAAATGGAAAGATTACAAATCATAATCTGTTGGTTATGAGCCATCCACAATCTGGTTCATAACACTCCCTCTTGGATGCCATAACCATTTAGAGCTTGTAATGTGCTTTAATGTTGTCTCATTAAAACCTTACCAGGAAAATCCAATTAGGACAAAACCATTGTGAAGGAAAAAGAGTACAACACACATTACTCCCCCTGATTTGGACATTACTGAAGGTCCTTTGGACCTCTCCAATTTTTTGCAATCCGTGGGTGATGAAGATCTTGGGCAGAATATGCTTCGTCCTCGAACATGATAGTTGGTTCTTCTTTACCATCGGCCTTGCCACAATCTGATCGAACATATTGAGTCATCGACTTCAAATACACACACAAGAAATCTTGAATGATGTTGCTGTGATATGCGTGTACCACCATGTGTAAAACATAACCTGTTTGAAAACAAATCAACAAAACCAAATAACCTCTCTTTAAGCTAGTTAGTATAAAATAAACCAAAATCAAAGGCTTCTTCATCGTCCTTCTTATGGACCAATCAGATCAGTGTCTAAAACAAGACTTCTGCATCGTCCATCTCAGGACTAAATGGACTTCTTTATCGTCCACATTTGGATTGAATGGATCAGTGTCCAAAACAAGTGATCTCACGCCCATGTACTAGATAATGGGCGAGACTGGTCCATATTAAATCTCTTGAGTACCCTTTTCTGTATATACTATTTGATGCACAATGATTTCATTGTTAATGTACTCAAGCTGTAATCCCAAACAAAACTTTGTTTTCCAAGATCTTTCATCTCAAACTATTTCTTGAGATATTCAACTGTTTGGAAAATTGTATCCAGAGGTTCCTACGATATTCAGATCATATACTTTGATGATTATCAATATTGTTCTCGAGAACTTGCTGTACTTTCAGCTCAATACCCTCTAGTACTTTCATTATCCACTGGACAATATAAATATGCATTCACTACATCAACTTGCTGAAAGTCTAATTTTCTCTCTTATATATCCAGACTTATGAGAAATCTAAAAGTAGTTGCATCCACCACATGGGAGTATGTCTCCTCATAATCTATTACTGGTCTTTGTGAGAATCCTTGTGAAACATCAGCGTTATATATCACGATTTTTATTCCTCACAAGACCCATTTATATCCACTGGTTTTAACATCATATGACGTCTTAATCATATGGTCAAATACGTCTTTCTTCCTTAAACTATTTAACCCCACGTTTCCATTCAATCCAATCTGTTCTACGAGTGCACACTCTTATATTGACGTGGGTTCATGATCCTCGCTTATATTCATAAATTCAAGTGCTACCTTGTATGCAAATAAATCATCTTATGTCGACATTCCTTATTGGTTCCATTATATTCCAGACATGATATAATCGATTGAGGTTCATTATTATCAGGACCTTTAATACTTTGCAGCTTGGCGTCCCAAGCTACATTGTTTGGTACATGTACCTTAGAGCCGGCCGGCCTTATCTCCATGTCTGGGATGGTTTCCTTAGTAACCTCGGATTTGGATTTTGATTATCATTCTCTGCACCTTTCTTTTGTTTCCGAAGATTCTTATCTTTTGGAACCTATTTGGTCTACCACGTTTCATACGTTGTCTAGACTTTGTAGCAACTTGACAGTGTCTCTTCTTGGACATCAAATTCGTTGGTGCTTTACAAGCTGGTTTATATATGACTTAGTCATTCTTTTTCGGGTCAACAAATGTGTCTGGCATTTGATAAGCTAGCTTTGTAAATATATAATCTTTGGACGTCTATTTTACATTCTTTAGTCCGAGGATCTTGCCAAGACATTGATGGTTGATTCCATTCTATTTCTTTTACCAGCTTTATTTTTTTTTCCTCCTCCTGGTCTTAAAATAATCTGTGTACCTGGCATCAAATATAATCACCCATAGTTGGCTCAAAGTACTTTATTATTGTGGGAGAATCATATCCAACATATATCTCCATCCTTCTTTTGAGGTCCCATCTTAGTTCTCTGTGGTGGAGCAATTAATACATAGACATCACATCCAAATGTCTTATGATGGGGTATGTCTGGCTCTTGACCTGTTAATAATTGTGATAGGGGATTTCTATGCTCACTAAATGGCTTGATGCGTATTAACTTAGGTGCATGTAAATTTCGTGTGGCCCAATCTGTGAATGGGAGTTTTGACCTCATAAGTTATTCTATCAATCAACTATTTGCGTTTTAAAAGATTTCGGCCAAGCCGTTCTTGGTATGGACATGTATCACATAATTTTTCACACTTACCCCCATGGACATACCATAATCATTTAAACGCTTGGGACATGTATTCACCAGTATTATATAGACATATAGTCTTTATTTATGAAAAAAAGGCTCGTAGCCGTTTTACTGGTGATGGCCTAATGAGTTTCCCTTGTGTACATGCTACACACGTGAGATTCTTTGGGAGAACTCTTCTTATCTTTTAATGTGTGCCTTTTGAATATCAATTTTCGCATCATGTTTGGACCAGGATGGCCAATCCGGTCGTGCCATAAAGTGTATATTTTCGCAGGCTTTTAGCCTCTATCATACTGATCTATGCATAGTCTAGGTCAGTAGAGAATGCATGTATAGTCTTTAGGACTTATTATGGCCTTGGGCGATTTTATACATATATCTGAAGGAACTCTTTGTTTCCTTCGCCCATTGTTTCAATATGGAAACCATTCATTCTTATATCTTTAAAACTCAATAGGCTGCTCTTGCTCTTAGAGCTGGGTGAATATAAGGCATCACTGATTTCTAGATGCATACCCTTAGGCAATAATATATTAGCCTAGCCATAGTCTTCTTTCAGACTGGCGATACCTGTTTTAGTACTTATATTGGCGTTTTTCAGTGTACTCATATAGAAAAATCATTCATTCATTTAATCTAAGCAGACAATGTAATAGAAATAAATTCAAGGAGATAAAAATCAGAGAAAGCATACAAGCAAAGCAATCACACAAGTTTGATGTCGAAATCAGATTATCAACTTGATTCTTTTAGGCAATCATAAGTCTCATATTCCATAAGATCATCTTGATCATGTTCGAAATTATTTTCACCATCTTTATAGGTCAAGTGGGTTTCAGGATTCTTCTCTTTCAGACTCTCTTTGATAGAGGTCACAAAAATGTTTGGGAGTCCTTCATATCTTAGCCCAATGGTTCCCCATTCCACATCTAAGGCACACTGATTTGGTCGAGCTTTTGTGGTTTAAAGGATATACCACGTCCACTGCCTTGACCATGGCTCAAATTGGGTTGATACCCACGGCCTCTTCCATAGTGATTCTCTCGACCAAATGTGTTATAGTGGCCATGGCCACGTCCTTTCCACCCTCCACGGCCATGAACGTGTGGTCTATCATTCTGGACGTGGTTACCTCTTTTTTTCTTTCTTATGCGGCCTTATTGGTATCAGGTAATGGAGTTAATCCAGGAGGTCTCAATTCACTGTTTCTCATCAGTAATCCATTATTTTTGCCCAGCTAGCAATAGACTCATCCACGGACTTATAGTCCTGGATTCTGGGATTCCTCCAATCAAATAGGGCCTTTGGTAATAACACCGTTATTTGGTGCTCATATCTCGATTTTTAACTCTGTCCAAAGGTCTAGAGGATTCTCTATAGTGAGATACTGATCTTTGAGACTCTTAATAAGATGATGGCTAATAATTAATATTGCCATGTATCAATCTTTCTCATTTGGCATTATTGTCTTCTATGATAAATTCACCAAGTCTTTTTGACTTTAGGATAATCTTTGTATCCAATGCCCACCGTAAATAATTATCTCCAGAGAGATTTAGGGCAGCAAAATCCAGGTTGATTTTCGACATCTCAAATCATATATCACTCAATATTTAGGTATAATTTTCATGCGGCCTTACTCTTAAAAACAATCAATTCGGATTTCATTCTTGTGAGGACAATGAGACTATCAATCTTAAAGATATTTAATCAATCAGTTAATTTCTAGTAAGTCTCAGCAATACTATTTCTATGTGCTCATAATATTATGGTTTATCAAGACTAGCAAAAACATATTCAATTAATCATGCAATTAGGGTTTAACAATCAATGGATTTTAGCAAGACTAGTAAAAAGATTTATTAATCACTCAATCAGTTTCAAGGCTGATTTTTGCAATGCTAGAATATAGATTTCAAGCATAAATTTCAATGAATCAGTTTCAAGGCTGATTTTAGCAATACTAAAATATAGATTTCAAGCATGAATTTCAATGAATCAGTTTCAAGGCTGATTGGTATTTAGCATAAACCATGTGTAAATAACTTATCTAGTATTCGAATTTATCAAACCTCAAAAACATATAATCAGATCAATCAATTTAATCGAACTTAGCATACAATCTTAAAACTCAAGACATTAGATTTTATCATGAATCTATCAACCTAGTATACGGATTCTCAATTCTCAAAGACATCCAAATCAGATCAATATAACCTATCATACGGATTATTTAGGGTTTCTATTTAAAACAGATCAGATTACAAAACTATCAATCCTAGCAGATCATATTAAACCTCAAGAATCATGCAATCAGATCTTTCAGATTTTAAACAAGTAAACCTCAATCAATCTATCAACCTATCGGATTATATAAGCAAAGCAAGCTAGCAACCTATCGGATTCAATCAATGTTTTAACAGGCTGGTCGGTTTAAACAATTTTAAATCAGATGAACAATTAACCAAGCAGGATGAGAAAATAAATCTATCAATTTAACGGTCAAACAATTCTAGCAACATAGCATCAGATTCAATCAGATTTAAAACCTCAATGATCAAAACCGAAAACAGTTTTGATTTCAAAATATTCGATTAGGGTTTTAATATGTGATTTGATAATTATAGTATAATTAATTCTGATACTTATATTATTTAGGGTTTATAGATATAGGGTTAGGGTTTATCGGATTTTAACTTGTAAAAACCGATTTGGGGTTTTAATCATGTAGGAACATGATTTAGGGTTTGGGGTATCGAACTTTTAGAGCTTCGATTTACTCAATTAGGATTTTTGATCTATTACCCTATGGTTTTGATTATAAAGATTAGGGTTTTAGGGTTTCATTCTTTATCAATCAATCCATGTTCAATTATGGGTTCTTAGGTTTTGAATTACCTTTTAACCTTAGATGATTGTTGAATCGGACCAACAAAGGAGTTGAGCCGCGAGCTGGACACGAACGAGACGCGAGCTGGAATGGATCGAGTCGCTTCTATCGGGTCGCAGACGTCCTTTGTTGCTTGATCGGGAACGCCTTGATTGTCGGACACGACCTGTCTGATGCTGTCGCGAACGAGGAAGAGGTCGCGTGCTGGAGCTGCTCTTGGGTCGCGAACGTCTGAGCTAGGATCAGGAACGCCTTGGGCTGAAGCTGATCGGGGACGCGAGCTGGAACAGATGCAGGAACAAGAGACGCGATCGGGGTTTAGGGTTCGTCGGATCGCCGGCTAAGGTTAGGGTTTTAGGGTTTTTCGATTTGGGTATTAGCTTAGGGATTTAGAGTTTCGTGCTGATAATGTGTTATAAAGGTAATGGAAAAGTCTATCTTTATTCATAACATAGAGGTTCCTTATATAGGAGATTACACCGTCATAGATAAATGGAAAGATTACAAATCATAATCTCTTGGTTATGAGTCATCCACAATTTGGTTCATAACAACAATTAATTTTTCTTCTTTTTAAGTAAAAATAAGATTTATCAAAGATTAATAAAGTATTGTCCCTCGTCTTTTTCTTTTGTTGTTTCTACAACTTATAAATTACAAGATTCATAAAGTTTAATATTCACGTCAAGATATTGTTTTTGTCTACTTCTCACCTTGTTTAAATTTTTATTTCATGATCACTTGTTTTGAAGACTTTAAATATTTAAAATATTTACGTTTCTGAAATTTGTATTTCAAAATGTAACTTTTACCAAATATGTATATATATATATTTTAAAGGTGATGGAGATTTAGATTGATAAGATCTGCGAATAAAGTTTAAATGTGCTTTTCATATTGGTTTTAGATTTTAAGTTTTTCTACACATTATGGCTATGTAAACATTTTATTTGATATGATCTATCTTTTTTAAAAAAATATGAATATTATTTATAAAATATTATTAAATTTAGTTTAATCTAAGTAAACCCGACCGAACCCGGTTCAGACCGGTCGAACCACAATGACCTATGACCCAAAAAAATTCTGGTTCGCTAGCCGGTTCGGTTTTAAAAACATTGTTAGGAGCGAAAACGAAACACTTAAGAAGATACATCAAGCGGTATATGTAATGACCCAAATTCTGGCCCAACGAATTCAGGTCGAGGCCCAAACCTATACCCAGAAGCCCATGCTATTTTCTATAAAAACTCAGCTCTCTACTTTGTTTTCTTCACCTAAAATCATCAAGAAAAGTTTAGAGAAAAAGAGTTAATGGAAGAAATGGGGAATTGTTGAAGAACCTGAGCCACCACCAGAGTTCGTCAGAGCCTTCTCACGCCGTGACTGTGTCGAGCTCGCCACCACCGTTAACCGCCCAAGGTAACACCAGAAACCACATGCATTAGCTTCAGTTTCGGGTCCGTTTAGTAAATCGCCCATAACTTCTTAACCATTGATAATTTCATGCATGGAAGACCACCATTGTGTTCCTCTCGACGAGATGAAGCCATAGACACCAACCACGCCGCAATCAGAGTCCGGACGAAACCGCTAGAGCCTCCCGAAGTTTTGCCTCTGCGTGCGTGAAACGCACGCGCCACCGTCTCCGACCGCCGTTCGCCGGAGCCGCCGTGCCCGGCCACCGTCCATCCGCCGTCGAGAAGCTGCCACCACATCGCCGCCTCTCCGTCGCCGCCGCCAGTGATTTTCCGGTAAGCCGTCGTCCTCCACCGTCACCGCCGGTGACCGTCGTCCTCCGCCGTTGCTGCCGGTGACCGTCGCTGGTGACTCGCCGGTAACTCGGAGTGAGTCAACTCGGTGACTCGGTCAACTGGTGGTTTGACTGTTTAAATTGATTTAGGGTTGGTTAGGTTAAATCGCCGGTTAAAATCAATTGGAATTCGGTTAGACTAAACCGGGTAGTTAAATTAATTAATTAATTAATCAATCTTGGTTAAGGTTAACCGGATGGTCCGATTGGAATTGATTTCGGTCAAAGAAAAAACCGTTTGGTTCAAATCAATTCCAATCTGGTCAAGGGTTGACCGGATTGGGTTAGAGTTGACCGAGTTGACCTTTGACCAGCGGGTTGACTTTTCCGTAGACTTTGATCAAACTCGTTTTAAACCGTTCGAAATCTGTTTTGACTCAGACTTTCGCCCTAATTTCAGATTTGGAGACTATTTGAGCAGCTGGAGTTCATAGATACCACTTTTCTCTATTGCTAAGGTGATGGTCTATTCCCGAACTTCTCGTACACGGCTTAGGACCTCTAATAAGTATAACTTATTTCTAATATATTCTGTCTGCTTGAAATCGAGTCAGTCATTGTTTGTTTTAGTTTTAGGTTCTTTTCTTAAACCGAAACTAGGGAGTTAGATGATTCAACACTTGATTGCTTCGCGTAATGTAAATTCTTAGTTAGAATTGTTTTTGCCGGATACAGAGACGGACTTCTGTATGCCGGATTGTATGAGAGGCTACGGCCAGTCAGTCGACCGGCTGGACCGTAGTCTGGTGTGGTCGATAAAGCGTCTGAGGGCAGTGACACCGAGCACTCTCTCGGAAGTGTTTGTTTGGCCTGTTAGTGGGCAGCGAGTACGCGCCTCGCTAGGACCATTGTTTGTTGTTTGGATACTTTAGGTGCCGTGTTTGACATGTATCAGAATTAAATTCTATTTATTCGGAGTGTTATGTCCGGGTCCATGGACTTCGGGGTAGCATCCCATACCTCACTGGGCGATTCCCCTGTCGCTCACCCCTCACCCTCCCCCTTTTCAGGTGAGACCGACGAGCAGGAGTGATTATCAAACCGGTGCTATTGGGCTTTTAGGCCTTTGGGCTTTTATCGTTATGCTATTTCCTATTTCATACTTTCAGACTTATGTTGTCTTTATATTTCAGACTTATGTTGTTATCGGTATTTGCGGTTTGGACCTTATGGTATTGTATTTGACTTGATATTATAATCTGGAGTTTATTATTATTTCAATAATTATTATTATGTTATTTTTTTCATTTATATTATTTCGAGAAAACTGTGTGTTACAATTTTTGGTATCAGAGCGGGGCTTTGTCTCGGCTCCGACCCGGGATGGCGATTTTTGGAGACTCTGTTTTAATCGGTTTTAAATGGTTTTAGAAATATATATATATACTTCTAAAGGATCTGGGAATTTTTATAAATCATAGCTCCTTTCCGTTCGGTATCACTCCTCTCTAATCGTCGGTATTTCGGTGTTCGGTAGAAGTTGACGTATTTGTCTTTGTTTCAGATGCCGCCAAAGAGAAGAGCAACACGTGCCCAGACCGCCAGAGATGCTAGCGAGGGAGGAGCCGAGCATGAGCAGCCCACAGTTCCACAGCCCGCTGCTCCACCGATTGATCAGGAGGCCATGAGACAGATAGTTCAGGATGCTGCTAGACAGGCCGCTCAGGAGGCCGTTCAGCAGATTGCTCGATAGGCAGCCAGGGAAGCCGCTCAGGTTGCTGCCCGAGTAGCTGCTCAGGAGGTTGCTCGTCAGATGGCTGCAGTTCAGCAGGGTCCTCTGGTTCAGGTGAAGCAAGTTCCACATATTCGGGTTCAGCAAGTTCCACCGGTTCAGGATCAGCAGATTCCCGTTCAGCATGATCATCAGGTTCCCGTCCAGCAGGTTCCCCTTCCTCAGGTTCCATTGCAGGAGGGTCCAGCTCAACAGTTTTCTCATGGTGTCTAGGATCTACCGCCACCACCACAGCGACCTCAGGTTTATCCAATTTATGATGAGATGTTATACAGGCTGACGTGTCAGATGAGGAACATGGATATGGAGCATTTTAGTGGGACAATGGATGCTGTAGCTGCACATGATTGAAAGTTAGCTTTGCAGCGAAAGCTGGAGATTATTGAGTGTCGACCAGAGTTGTCGCTCAGATTGACTATGCAGTACCTTCGTGGAGATGCTCTTATATGGTGGGAGGGAGTACGATTGAGTCACTTTGGGCCAGAGAGGCTTACCTTCGCATACTTCATCCGAGAGTTCGATAGGAAATACTTTCCGAAGGAAGCTATGGATAGGAAGAAATGCGAGTTCGAGCATGTAAGCCAGGGTGAGATGTCTATCAGGGAGTATGAGGTTGTGTTTAACCAACTTCGCAGATTTGCTGGAGTGGGCATTTCCGAGGAAGACTTGATCAGAATTTTTTTGAGTGGGATGCGAGTGGAGATTCGCAACCGGTGTCGTGTAGTCACTTACCACAGATTGGGAGAGTTGGTGGAGAAAGCTGCTGAGCAGGAGGCAGGTTTGGCAGAGGAGCAGAAACTTGCTAAAGCAGTTCATGTTAAGTCTGCAAAAGCTCCAGAGTCCCATAGCAGAGGAGGAGACCAGTACCAGTCCGGGTTACCGACTTGTCGCCGTTGTCGTCGCCGACATAGTGGGAAGTGTCCTAGGTGTTTTATTTGTGGTCAGCTGGGGCATATTGCGAAGTATTGTCAGGTTAAGCCTGTGGATACGGTTCCAGTCAGACAGATTGCAGCACCAGCAGCACCAGCAGTGGCACAAGTTTGCTTTGGCTGTAATCAGCCAGGTCACTTCATTAGAGATTGTCCGAGGAGGGGCAATACGGCACTTCCACCACCACCGAAGCGTCTAGCCATCGCTCCACGTGTGTTTGCGGTTGGAGATCCTCAGGGAGCTGAGCCGATAGCGGGTATGTGCTTTTCCATACTTGTTATGTTTGAAAATTTTGGTTTCATGGTTATCATGTGTAGTTAGTAAAATTTTTGTGTAGGATCGGTTTCGGTTGGAGGTGAGTCAGCTCATACGTTATTCGACACGGGAGCTTCTCATAGCTTTGTGAGTCCGCGTTTAGTCCAGTCTTGGTCCTTTCGGGGTGCCTTCGAACCGAAGGCTAAGCAGATTCAGACAGCCGGCACGGAGAGATTGGGAGCCGTCGGCGTTCATCACGACGTACCAGTCTTGCTTGGAGGGATTGATTTACTCGGAGATTTGACGGAGATGGAGCTGAATTACTACGACGTTATTCTCGGGATAGATTGGTTATCACGACATCGAGTAGTACTGAATTGCCCGAGAGCGAGAGTTCATATCCCTAGAGCATAAGGGAAGATCATATTCCAGGGGATTCAGACGCACCAGGGAATTTCCATTGTCTCTATGTTGCATGCAGATGAGTTATTGGAGAGAGGACCAGAGGGATTTTTGGTGACCATTTCGATGGTTAAGGATGACGGCCAGCATGAGCTGCATGACATTCCAGTGGTTGCAGAGTACGAAGATGTTTTTGAGGCTTTAAAAGGGCCACCACCAGCTAGAGAAGACGTTCTTCCGATCAAGGTAGAACTAGGAGCAGCACCAGTTTTACGAGCTCCATACCGCCTCGCACCAGCTGAGATGGCGGAGTTGAAGAAGCAGTTGGATGAGCTATTGGATAAGGGTTTTGTCAGGCCGAGTACTTCACCGTGGGGAGCACCAGTGTTGTTTGTGAAGAAGAAAGATGGGAGTTTCAGACTTTGTATTAATTACAGAGGTTTGAACAAAGTGACCATCAAGAATAAGTACCCGCTTCCGCGTATCGACGAGTTATTGGACCAGTTGCAGGGAGCTTCATGGTTCTCTAAGATTGACTTGGCATCGGGATACCACCAGATTGCGATAGCTGGAGGAGACGTGCGGAAGACTGCCTTCCGTACACGCTATGGACATTATGAGTTTGTGGTGATGCCATTTGGGTTGACGAATGCACCAGCAGCATTCATGAAGCTTATGAATGATGTGTTCCGCGAGCATTTGGATAAGTGCGTGATTGTTTTCATCGACGATATCCTGGTTTATTCCCGAAGTAGAGAAGAGCATGCTGAGCATTTGCGGATTGTGTTGGGAAAGCTTATAGAGCATCAGTTGTTTGTAAAGTTGAGTAAGTGCAGCTTCTGGCAGAGGAAGATTGTATTTTTGGGCCACATGGTTTCAGAAGTAGGAGTTGCCGTAGATCAGGAGAAGATTACCGCCATTTCAGAGTGGCCGACACCTAAGAGTGCGACAGATCTACGTAGTTTTCTCGGTTTGACTGGGTATTACAAGAAGTTTGTCAAGGGTTTTGCCAGCATTGCAAAGCCGATGACGAAGCGGACGGGGAAAGACGTCAAGTTTGATTGGTCAGACGATTGTTCGATGAGTTTCGCGGAGTTGAAGAGACAGTTGACACAGACGCCCGTTTTGGTACTTCTGAGGCCAGGGATACCATATGAGGTCTACACTGATGCGTCAGGAAATGGATTGGGATGTGTATTGATGCAGGAGGGTAAGGTCATTGCATATGCATCACGCCAGTTGAGGCCTCACGAGGTCAACTATCCTACGCATGATTTGGAGTTAGCAGCAGTCGTATTTGCATTGAAGATCTGAAGGTCATATTTGTATGGAGAGAAGGTGAAGATTTTCACAGACCACCAGAGTCTGAAATACATATTTACGCAGGCGGACTTGAATTTGAGGCAGCGTAGATGGATGAAGTTGTTAGCAGACTACAACTTAGAGATTACTTATCATCCGGGAAAGGCCAATAAGGTGGCAGATGCATTGAGTAGGCGCCGGAGCGATGTATCGGGAACCAAAGAGGTTCAGGAGCTTACTGGGACACTTGCTAGTCTCAGATTATGTGCAGTTACTGTAGAGGGAGAGTCAGTTGGCCTTAAGGCTGTGGAACATGCAGATTTGCTGTGGAGAATACGCAGAGCTCAGGATGGTGATGAGGTTTTGTGTAAGCAGATCGAGATAGAGAGTATTGGATATCATACAGCCTCTAGCTGGATGTTCATGTATCGAAGCCGGGTTTGTGTGCCAGACGATGAGCCGTTAAGGAAGGAGATCTTACGGCAAGCACACCACTCGAATTTTTCTATCCATCAGGGGAGTACAAAGATGTATAGGTATCTGAAGCGCTATTATCATTGGCCTGGTATGAAGAGGGATGTTGCTTCATTTGTATCGCATTGTCAGACGTGTCAGATGGTTAAGGCTGAGCATCAGGTACCTAGCGGGTTATTACAGAACCTGCCATTGCCATAGTGGAAGTGGGACATGGTAACTATGGTTTTTGTGACGGGGTTGCCGACCACATCAGGAGGGAAGAATGCCATATGGGTAATCGTGGATAGACTTACCAAGTCAGCCCATTTCCTAGCGATTAAGAAAACAGACGGAGCTGATCAGTTGGCGCAGACTTACATCAGTGAGATTGCATGGAGTTCCTGTCAGCATTGTATCGGATCGGGATGCAAAGTTCACATCTGCATTTTGGAGAGCCTTCCAAAAAGCACTTGGGACCAAGGTCCATATGAGTACGGCTTATCATCCGCAGACAGATGGTCAGTCCGAAAGGACTATCCAGACCTTAGAGGATATGCTCAGGGCTTGCGTCCTAGATTGGGAAGGTAGTTGGGTGAAGTATCTACCTCTAGCCGAGTTTGCCTACAACAACAGCTATCATTCGAGTATTGGGATGGCACCATATGAGGCTCTATATGGTAGGCCTTGTCGCACACCACTTTGTTGGACAGAAGTGGGGGAGCGACGTGAGATAGAACCAGCCATGGTTCAAGAGACGGTAGAGCAAGTTGAGATGCTCAAGGTTCGGCTTATGGAAGCCCATGACCGTCAGAAGAGTTATGCAGATAAGCGGCGTAAGGATTTGGAGTTCCAGGTTGGCGACCTGGTATACCTGAAAATGAGGACATTTCAGGGAGGATCTAAGACTCGGAAGCTAAAGAAGCTTAAACCGAGATATATGGGACCATATCCTATTTTAGAGCGGATCGGAGCAGTTGCTTACCGACTGGATTTATCAGGAGAGTTATCAGATTTCCATGACGTGTTTCATGTTTCGGTTTTGAGGAAAGTCATGAGAGAGCCAGAGCTCATTTTGCAGCAGCCGCCTAGAGAACTTGGCAAAGGTTTACGTGGGTTGTGTCAGCCAGTAAAGATATTGGATCGCCAAGTGAAAGCAGATCATGGTATGATGACCATGTTGGTCAAAGTTCATTGGGAGAGAGATGGTATACAGGAGGAGACTTGGGAGTCCGAGCCCCAGATGAGGATTGACTACCCGGAGCTATTTTCGGATGTCATTGGAGAACCAGTTGGTGATTCGAATTTGGGGTCGAATTCCTTATTACTTGGGGAGAGTTGTAATGACCCAAATTCTGGCCCAACGAATTCAGGTCGAGGCCCAAACCCATCCCCAGAAGCCCATGGTATTTTCTATAAAAACTCAGCTCTCTACTTTGTTTTCATCACCTAAAATCATCAAGAAAAGTTTAGAGAGAAAGAGTTAATGGGAGAAATGGGGAATTTTTGCAGAACCTGAGCCACCACCGGAGTTCGTCAGAGCCTTCTCATGCCGTGACTGTGTCGAGCTCGCCACCACCGTTAACCGCCCAAGGTAACACCAGAAACCACATGCATTAGCTTCAGTTTCGGGTCCGTTTAGTAAATCGCCATAACTTCCTAACCATTGAGAATTTCATGCATACAATACCACCATCGTGTTCCTCTCGACGAGACAAAGCCATAGACACCAACGACGCCGCAATCGGAGTCTGGACGAAGCCGCTAGAGCCTCCCCAAGTTTCGCCTCTGTGCGCGCGTGAAACGCACGCGCCACCGTCTCAGACCGCCGTTCGCCGGAGCCGCCGTGCTCGGCCACCGTCCATCCACCGTCGAGAAGCTGCCGCCGCATCGCCGCCTCTCCGCCGCCGCCGCCGGTGATTTTCCGGTAAGCCGTCGTCCTCCGTCGTCGCCGCCGGTGACCGTCGCCGGTGACTCGCCGGTAACTCGGCCGAGTCCGGTGAGTCAACTCGGTGACTCGGTCAACTGGTGGTTTGACTGGTTTAAATTGATTTAGGGTTGGTTAGGTTAAACCGCCGGTTAAAATCAATTAGAATTCGGTTAGGCTAAACCGGTTAGTTAAATTAATTAATTAATTAATCAATCTTGGTTAAGGTAAACCGGATGGTCCGATTGGAATTGATTTCGGTCAAGGAAAACCGGTTGGTTTAAATCAATTCCAATCTGGTCAAGGGTTGACCGGATTGGGTCAGAGTTGACTGGGTTGACCTTTGACCAGCGGGTTGACTTTTCCGTAGACTTTGATCAAACCCGTTTTAAACCGTTCGAAAACTGTTTTGACTCAGACTTTCGCCCTGATTTCATATTTGGAGTCTATTTGAGCAGCTGGAGTTCATAGATACATTTTTTCTCTTTTGCTAAGGTGAGGGTCTATTCCCGAACTTCTCGTACACGGCTTAGGACCTCGAATAAGTATAACTTATTTCTAATATGTTCCGTCTGCTTGAAATCGAGTCTGTCATTGTTTGTTTTAGTTTTAGGTTCTTTGCTTAAACCAGAACTAGCTAGGGAGTTAGATGATTCAACACTTGATTGCTTCGCTTAATGTAAATTCTTAGTTAGAATTGTTTTTGCCGGATATAGAGACGGACTTCTGTATGCGGGATTGTATTAGAGGCTACGGCCAGTCAGTCGACCGGCTGGACCGTAGTCTGGTGTGGTCGATAAAGCGTCTGAGGGCGGTGACACCGAGCACTCTCTCGGAAGTGTTTGTTTGGCATGTTAGTGGGCAGCGAGTGCGCACCTCGCTAGGACCATTGTTTGCTGTTTGGGTACTTTAGGTGCCGTGTTTGACATGTATTAGAATTAAATTATATTTATTCGGAGTGCTATGTCCGGGTCCATGGACTTCGGGGTAGCATCCCATACCTCATTGGGCGACTCCCCTGTCGCTCACCCCTCTCTCTCTCTCTTTTCAGGTGAGACCGACGAGCATGAGTGATTATCGGACCGGTGCTATTGGGCTTTTGGGCTTTTATCGTTTATCGATCTTTTAGGCCTTTGGGCTTTTATCGTTATGCTATTTCCTATTTCAGACTTTCAGACTTATGTTGTCTTTATATTTCAGACTTATGTTGTTATCGGTATTTGCGGTTTGGACCTTATGTTATTGTATTTGACTTGTTATTATAATGTGGAGTTTATTATTATTTCAGTATTTATTATTATGTTATTTTTTTATATTATTTCGAGAAAACCGGGTGTTACAGTATAATTCTAGAGGGATTAACGCCGTTACTTTCACCGGATTTGCTCCGGCTAGATCTTGGAGGGCGGCTTGAGGAGAGAATAGCTGAGTTTGGGAACGAGTTGGCCAATTGGGTATCGGAGAAAGAAGACGACGGTAGAGAGAAATGCTTAATGTTCCACTGCTTCAGTAACAGGCGGAGCTTAGAGCAGCTCCCACCATAAAATTTAAAATTTTCATTTAAATGCTAAAGAAAAAAATTGATTTCCCCCGTTGAAACATATCCCCCCCCCGATACCGCCGGTGACCGTCGCCGGTGACTCGCCGGTAACTCGGCCGAGTCCGGTGAGTCAACTCGGTGACTCGGTCAACTGGTGGTTTGACTGGTTTAAATTGATTTAGGGTTGGTTAGGTTAAACCGCCGGTTAAAATCAATTAGAATTCGGTTAGGCTAAACCGGTTAGTTAAATTAATTAATTAATTAATTAATCTTGGTTAAGGTAAACCGGATGGTCTGATTGGAATTGATTTCGGTCAAGGAAAACCGGTTGGTTTAAATCAATTCCAATCTGGTCAAGGGTTGACCGGATTGGGTCAGAGTTGACTGGGTTGACCTTTGACTAGCGGGTTGACTTTTCCGTAGACTTTGATCAAACCCGTTTTAAACCGTTCGAAAACTGTTTTGACTCAGACTTTCGCCCTGATTTCATATTTGGAGTCTATTTGAGCAGCTGGAGTTCATAGATACATTTTTTCTCTTTTGCTAAGGTGAGGGTCTATTCCTGAACTTCTCGTACACGGCTTAGGACCTCGAATAAGTATAACTTATTTCTAATATGTTCCGTCTGCTTGAAATCGAGTCTGTCATTGTTTGTTTTAGTTTTAGGTTCTTTGCTTAAACCAGAACTAGCTAGGGAGTTAGATGATTCAACACTTGATTGCTTCGCTTAATGTAAATTCTTAGTTAGAATTGTTTTTGCCGGATATAGAGACGGACTTCTGTATGCGGGATTGTATGAGAGGCTACGGCCAGTCAGTCGACCGGCTGGACCGTAGTCTGGTGTGGTCGATAAAGCGTCTGAGGGCGGTGACACCGAGCACTCTCTCGGAAGTGTTTGTTTGGCATGTTAGTGGGCAGCGAGTGCGCGCCTCGCTAGGACCATTGTTTGCTGTTTGGGTACTTTAGGTGCCGTGTTTGACATGTATTAGAATTAAATTATATTTATTCGGAGTGCTATGTCCGGGTCCATGGACTTCGGGGTAGCATCCCATACCTCATTGGGCGACTCCCCTGTCGCTCACCCCTCTCTCTCTCTCTTTTCAGGTGAGACCGACGAGCATGAGTGATTATCGGACCGGTGCTATTGGGCTTTTGGGCTTTTATCGTTTATCGGTCTTTTAGGCCTTTGGGCTTTTATCGTTATGCTATTTCCTATTTCAGACTTTCAGACTTATGTTGTCTTTATATTTCAGACTTTTGTTGTTATCGGTATTTGCGGTTTGGACCTTATGTTATTGTATTTGACTTGTTATTATAATCTGGAGTTTATTATTATTTCAGTATTTATTATTATGTTATTTTTTTATATTATTTCGAGAAAACCGGGTGTTACAGTATAATTCTAGAGGGATTAACGCCGTTACTTTCACCGGATTTGCTCCGGCTAGATCTTGGAGGGCGGCTTGAGGAGAGAATAGCTGAGTTTGGGAACGAGTTGGCCAATTGGGTATCGGAGAAAGAAGACGACGGTAGAGAGAAATGCTTAATGTTCCACTGCTTCAGTAACAGGCGGAGCTTAGAGCAGCTCCCACCATAAAATTTAAAATTTTCATTTAAATGCTAAAGAAAAAAATTGATTTCCCCCGTTGAAACATATCCCCCCCCCCCCCCCCCCCCCCCAATTTGCTTGATAGTTTTACTGAACAGAAAATGAATATGTATCTATAATAATAAAGTTGAAGAGAAATTCTCCACATGCCGCCACCTCATCCCTCATATCCTCATTTTGCGACACTAGAGAAAGAGCTTTTTTTTCTTTTGCTTCTAACTTGCAGCTTCTTCTTCTTCTTTGTCGACTAAAATTGATTCATGAATTAAAATTGAATTACAATAATCTAAATCCAAATTAAAAAAAAAAACTCAACAAAAAAAACCCTAGATCTAATCTTCTCAGTTGCATGGTGTTGTCTTCTCCGTCAAATCCGGTGAGGTGAGCAGCGGCAACGTTGGAGAGCGTGACCGGAGACGCAGAAGAGAGAAGCTCGGGATCTGCCAACACTGTCTTCCTCTGTCTAAGCGGAGAGAAGTTTGGGGCACCGTCAGCCTTTTCTCTGCTTTGCCACTAGCGCTGCTACACGTAGCTCTTATGCCTTCCACCTTGCCACCGGTGCTGCTCTGCCATCTCTGTTTGTCAACTCGCCATCTCTGAAATCTGGCGAGACTGAATCTGTTTCTTTGCTACAGAATCTCAAAAACAAAAACAAATCTAATCAAAACCACACAACTCATGGAAGCTACTCAACAGAGAGAGAGAGAGAGAGAGAGAGAGAGAGAGAGAGAGAGAGAGAGAGAGAGAGAGCAGGGGAAGCATCAGCAGCACACATATGCTGATACCGTCGGGAAGGTTTTTTGTGCAGCGGTTAGGGTTCTTTGCAACTCTTGGTATGCTCGCTGTTGTGAACGACAAAGCTTTGCGGATGATGAACCATAGGATAAGACCAGAGTGGAGACATGACTCTCTAACGAAGGAGAAGAGAAGACTTTGTAATTTTAGTATTGTAAAAGAGAGTCGATCAAAAAAAATATTTTAAAAGAGAAGATTGATCTTAGGCCACAAGATAAAAACAATTAATGGCCAGAAATTCTAACCCTAATTTTGATAGATTGACCAATAAGGAGAAATGATGAGAATTAACTAAAATGGATTTGTAACCATTGAATTAAAAACAATCAATGGTTGAAAATTAATCAATCAAAAACTGTTTTTTCTTTAATAGTTATCACCATTAAAATAATCACCAATGGTTGTCGTAACATTAAGGCAACGGTGAACCTGACGAAGATATGTCTGGAGCAGTGGCTTCCAAGCCTATCATTAGCGACACTGGCAATGCGGCTGACTCGACTGGTGACCAAAGTGTAGGTGGTATATCGCCCACCCAGATCCTACTCTCACCTGGCTTCAACGCAATGAAGAGGATCCACATCAGGGGGCGGACGTACATAGTTCACTACGGGGAATATATGGGAAATTATATAAGATCACAAGAGAAGTAATAATCTAAAACACCATTATTTTAGGGGAAATTACATGTTTACCACTTTTATGCTATCACTTTTCATTTTTATCACCACTTAAATGACATTTTCAAAAATATATTCTTCATTAAGTGGCAAAATACTTTTATGCTCTTGTTCTTTATATATATAATAAATAAATATTTAAATAAATAAAAATCATAAACCATAAAACTCAACTCTAAACCCTAAATCATCAATCTTAAACCCTATTTTTTTTTGGAAATACGAACCCTAAACCCTAAACCATCAATCCTAAACCCTATTTTTTTTTAAATACGAACCCTAAACCGGGAAACATCAACTCTAAACCCTAAACTCCGAAACATCAACTCTAAACCCTAAACCCCAAAACATCAACTCCAAACACTAAACCCTAAACCTTCAACTCTAAACCCTAAACATCAACTCTAAGCCCTAAACCCTAAACTTCAACTCTAAACCCTAAACCATCAACACTAAAACCCTAAACTATCAACACTAAACCCTAAAAAGAAAACTCTAAACCCTAAACCCTAAAAAATTAACCCTAAACCCTAAAACATCAACTCTAAACTCTAAACCCTAAACCTTTAACTCTAAACCCTAAACCCTAAATCCTAAACCCTAAACCCTAAAACCCTAGAGTTGATGTTTTAGGGTTTAGATTTGAAGGTTTAGGATTATAGGGTTTAGGGTTTACGTTTAGAGTTTAGAGTTGATGTTTTAGGGCTTAGATTTGAAGGTTTATAGTTTTAGGGTTTAGGGTTCGAATTTCAGAAAATATAGGGTTTACGTTTAGGGTTTACGTTTAGGGTTTAGAGTTGATGTTTTAGGGTTTAGATTTGAAGGTTTAGGGTTTAGGGTTTAGAGTTGATGTTTTGGGGTTTAAGGTTTAGAGTTGATGTTTCATTGTTTAGGGTTTAGAGTTGATGATTTAGGGTTTAAAGTTGATGTTTTAAGTTTAGATTTAGGGTTTAGTGTTTACGTTTAGGGTTTAGAGTTGATATTTTAGGGTTTAGATTTGAAGGTTTAGGGTTTAAGGTTTAAGGTTTAGAGTTGATGTTTCGGGGTTTAGGGTTTAGTGTTGATCTTTCATTGGGGGTTTAGAGTGATTTAGGGTTTAGAGTTGGTGTTTTAAGTTTAGATTAGTTAACCATATGTTTTTTTTATTAAAAGTTAATGAAAAAGTTATAAATGTCTTTTACCCTTATTAAAAATGAGGATAAAAATGGTTAATGTAAACATAAAAATTGATACTTTGAATATGGTATTTTTGGCAATTTCCCATTTTTTTATGACCATAAATCTCAGGTAGCCCATTCTAAAAATAAATATAGGTTTAGTTTTAAAAACCCCAATCAAAAACAAAATAAAATTAATTATGATTTTTATAATTTTTTCGACATGTCTTGATTCATGATTTTATGAAAATTTACTTTTTAGTTATAATTTATTTTATCTAAACGAGTTAATTATTAAAGTGTCCCCGACTAATAAAACTTCTAGATCCGCCACTGATCCACATGGCTTAGATCCGAGGGGATTCACCTTTTTCCACAACCTCAGCTTTTAAAATAATGCACTAGCAGCTGGTTTCCTTTTTATTTCGTCTCCACATGGTTTAAACGTGATAACTTTATTATAATCTTATTTCAAGTTCATAAATTTAGTGGTCCATCAAATGTCCAAATTTATAAATCTAGCAACTATTTGTTTTGTTAGGCTTCACTACAAGAAAACATCAAGGATTCTGAGGGAAAAAATCGTCGGAATTTCGTCGGAATATCGTTATTCCGACGCAATTCCGACGAAATACGTCGTCGGAAATAATTCCTCGAAATTTCTTTTTTCCTCTGAAATCCCTCGGAATTTTCCGACGGAATTCCGAGGAAATAAATTTCCGAGGAAATTCCGAGGATCCCTTGTTTGTCGGAAAAGTCCTCGGAATATACCGAGGTAGAACTTCGTCGGGATAATTCCTCGGAAGTTCATCGATCGATGCGTGTTTGGACATATATACATCGATCGATAGGAGTATACCGACGGACTTTTTCCTCGGTTTATTCCGAGGAACTGTTCCCTCGGAGTTGTCCCTCGGAAAATTCCGAGGGAAATGTCCCTCGCTATATTTTAAAAAAAAAACGGATCGATCGATGCGTTTTTGTTCAAAAACGCATCGATCGATGTAGTGAAAAATATAATTAATTTCCTCGAAATGTAAAAAATATTAATTTTTTTGAAAAAATAAAATTTCTGAAATTTAAATTCGAAAATATGAAATTAAAAGTAAAATTGAAATCATACTAATTAATATTCAAAGTTTCACAAATAAAAATAAAACATTCCGAGATTGGGGAAAAAAAAACTACGGGTCTGGCACGTCCGGGAACACCTCGTTCGGGTACATCCTCTGCATCATCTCCATCATTTGCTGGTTCAGCCTCCTCTGTGCCTCATAGCCCGCCTGTTGAGCCGCCATCTGGGTCTCCAACAAAGATATTCGATCATCTTTGTCCTTCAACTGAGCCGTAAGTACTTCTGGATCAACAAAGGGCGGTGGTGCAGAAGAAGGAGGAACCGACCGGGTGCGACGACCCAAACCGAACAAACGTCCCTTCTTCTTTGGAACCGACTGAATAGAAAAAAGCCAAATTTAGAAATTTAAACCAAGAAATAAATGAATTGAACTTAAAAAAAAAAGAACTTACGGATTCAACGATTTCGTTGATTCGAAACCGGGACAAGTTGGTCGAAGCCGTCGAAGCGTCATCCTCGGTTTGAAGCTGAGACACTTCGTCTACCACCTGAGTTTGGACCAGGTCGACCACGTCCCTCACAAGACCGTCATCAATCTGGCCGGTCTTCTTGTTGGTATACGCCCTCCTCATTAGGGCGAGATCATCGACCGGCTCGCCATCATTTTCTTCCGCCTTGAAAAAAAACATAAAATTAAAGAAACATTAGAAATTAGAAGAAATGCACAATAAATTTAAATTCTGAAACTCAAATAATTGAAGAAAAAGCGGTTGAACTTACCATGCGATCTCCGAGAGTGGCAATAGATTGAGCACCCAAGTTATGCTTGTAGATGCCCTTCCCTTTACGGTCGCTCCTGCGGTTGGTGGAGTTGGTGGAAGAAGTTTCTTTCGTCTCCTCCTTATCCCAATGCGCACACAACTCCTTCCAGACCGTATCGTTCATCGACTTTGGGACCTTTTAATTAAAAAAAAAGAAAAAGTTTAATAAATTAAAAAATAGTTTAATAAATTAAAAAATTGTTTAATAAATTAAATCGAACCTTATTGATTTCCCACTTCTTCTTCCACTCGTGGATCTGCTTCCCATAGTTGTCCATTACTTTATGGACGAAGTGGTGATAGATAAAGAGCGTCTCATCGGAATTCCAGTTGAACTCTTGCTGAAAAAAAACACAATTAGTAGAAAATTTATATTAAAGATTAAAAATATAAGTAAAAAATTAGAATACTTACCGCAAACTGACGAAACCACAGAACCTGCTTGTCGGTTGGGAAGTGAGTGAAAGTCGGATGTCCACTGTCGAGGGCCGAGTACATCATACGGTTGATCCATGCGCTGATCCCGTTCCCGGATCGGTTGAACCTTATTAAAAGAACAAACGGTTAATAATGAATCCAAATTTAAAGAAAAAAAATGTTTAATTACCATGTTTGACCCCGTCCATGTGGATACGGAGTGAGATACGGAAGATGGTCACGACCGGGCTGTTGAACCAACTCCGCAACCCTCATCACTCCCGGAGGACCCGGAGGAACAGGAGCGGATGCAGCAGCGGGAGCGAGAGGAGCATGAGCGGGTGCAGCAGAGGGAGATGTATGGTTGGAGCTGTGGGGCGAAGGGGAATCCTGAAAATGGCTGGAATCCCGAGACTGGCTCCCCGTACCACCACGACCACGACGCTGTCGAGGCCGGGTCTGATCATCATGAGACCTGTAAATTAAAAAAATATATTTAATAAATACAGAAATATATAAATTAATTTTTTTTAATAAAAAAAATCCCAAATAATTTAATCACAGAAAAAGATTTATATATATTAAATTTTTTTAATAAATATATAAAAATAGTTCTAATAAACAAAAATAGTTTTAATAAATAAAAATTGTTTAATAATTACAAAAAATAGTTTTAATAATATATATATATATATGAAAAATTTTTTAAATCCCAAATAATAGTATTTAATCACAAAAAAGTTTTATAGATATTTAAAATGTTTTGTAAAATCCAAAAAATCGAATTTATATAGAATTTTTTTTTGTAAAATCCAAAAAATCGAATTTATATAGAAAAATCGTTTTGTAAAATACAAAAATCGATTTTATATACAAAAATCGATTTTATAAATACAAAAAATAAAAAAATTATAAAAAAATTCTAAATCAATTCAACAAAACAAATTATTCAACCAAATCACAATTCTAAACCTATTATACAACCAAATCACAATCCTAACCAATCACCCTAACAAAAATCTATCAAAACTACACAAAAACCTAACAAATAGAACCTAAGAGAGTGGGATAGGGTCCTTACATGATTTGTGTAAGAGAAGAGGGAGATCGCCGGAGATATCGTCGGATTTCAGGGGGAAATCGCCGGAGAGAAGGAGAGGAGGCGCAGAGGAAGAAGAGAGAAATGGGGAAGAAGAAGAGGCTCGTGGTTATAAAACCTAGGGTCCGACGGACATTATCCGTCGGAATTCCGTCGGAATTCTAATTTCAATTTTCGCGAAATATTTGCCCGGTAAAATGAAAATATTCCGAGGAAATTCCGACGATAGTAAAATATCCGTCGGAATTTCCTCGGAATATTCCGAGGAAATACCGAGGAACTAGTGTTTGGGGTTTCAAAACATCAATTTTTTTTGCCGTATTTCATTTCTTATACAATTGTAATGCATACCATTGAGGATTCTTTGTATACATGAGCATAAACCATGAAATAACAAATTTCAAAACTAATTGAAAGTATTCCCTTTACCGTTCGTTAAAAGGTATAAGTGTTTCTCTTATGTTGCGAGATTTCGTTCATACAATCGGAAAAGTGTTAATTATACGGTAAGGAACAAATTTTTGACTTCATAATGAACGTAAGACACTTAATAAGGGTTATATAGGTGTTATTCAAACGGCAAAACGTTGTTTTCGGTTTAAAAACCCTATTTCCTCGGAATTTCCTCGGATTATTCCGAGGGAACTCCGAGGAAACCCTCTTCTTCCTCGAAATTTCCTCGGAATATTCCGAGGAAATTCCGACGAACTAGTGTTTGGGGTTTCAAAACGTAATTTTTTTAAAAAAACGCATCGATCGATGCGTTTTTGAACAAAAACAAATCGATCGATTACTAAGATGGCCCGGGCCGTAAGATTGTGATCGATCGATGAGAGTATCCCATCGATCTATCGACAATCTGAATTGTTCCTCGGAATTTCCTCGGAAAATCTTGTATGTTTTTTTAAAAATGCATCGATCGATGCGTTATAGAACAAAAACGCATCGATCGATTACTAGGATGGACCGGGCCGTAAGATTGTGATCGATCGATGAGATTAACCCATCGATCTATCGACAATCTGAATTGTTCCTCGGAATTTCATCGGAAAATCTTGTATGTTTTTTTAAAAATGCATCGATCGATGCGTTATAGAACAAAAACGCATCGATCGATTACTAGGATTTACGGGGCCGTAAGATTGTGATCGATCGATGAGAGTAACCCATCGATCTATCGACAATCTGAATTGTTCCTCGGAATTTCGTCGGAAAATCTTGTATGTTTTTTTAAAAATGCATCGATCGATGCGTTATAGAACACAAACGCATCGATCGATTACTAGGATGGACCGGGCCGTAAGATTGTGATCGATCGATGAGAGTATCCCATCGATCGATCGACAATCTGAATTGTTCCTCGGAATTTCCTCGGAAAATCTTGTATGTTTTTTTAAAAACGCATCGATCGATGCGTTATAGAACAAAAACGCATCGATCGATTACCAAGATGGCCCGGGCCGTAAGAATGTGATCGATCGATGCGTTATAGAAACAAAACGCATCGATCGATGCGTGTTCGGAAAACAGAATTATAAGGCAAAACCCGACCTTTTTTGGATCTAAACCTTAGAACTCTCATCCCCTCCGATTTCCCCTATAATTCGCCCCCCCCTTTCTCTCTCTATAATCATCCGATTTGAACAATTTTGGGCTCTATTCCACTTGATTTTTCGAGCTCTACCTGATTCCTACACTCGTCTTCACCCTAAGACAGGTATACTCCGCGAATCTCCACATTCTGAAATCGTGTTCTTGAGCAATTTTTGGGTTTTGTGAATTTCTTATTTCCGTGTTGATTCCTTGATCAAATATGCATGAAACAGATGTTTAAACATGGAATAGAACACAATTGTCTGTGATCAACGAGTTTGGAACATGATTTGAGATGATTTAGGGATTGAGAATTTTTTTCAATTTCGTTTTTTTTATCACAACTCGATTTCGCTTTTCATTTTCATGTTGCTTTGAGTTCTTAATTGATTATAACCATGTTGAGAGCAATGATTCTATTTTGTAGAGAATGAAGCGCACGAAAACATCAGCAAAGAAGAACACACAAGAAGAGGGTTCGTCTCAGCGAGAGAAGCAAAGGCCAAAGAAGTGGGATAAGTCTGATACCACCCACTACAACAACATGAAGAAGGTAGCCGTTCCGGCTACACAACTAGCATGTCCTGAGACGATGACAATATTGGGAATCAAAGCAGACATTGAAGGACTGTTCCAGAACATGGGTCTAGGCCAACTATGCAACCTCAAGGAACCCACTTATCCGGAGTTGGTACGCCAGTTCATAGCATCCGCATACGTCACCCGTCCCGATGATAGCCATCAGGAAGGTTTTCTGGCATTCGTAGTGCAGAAAGTATACTATGAGGTATCTTTCACAGACCTCTGCGGACTATTTGGATTGAGTGCGGGGGAGAGGACATATGGTCTTTATTGGACTTCAGAGCTGTTGAACTTCTGGGAAACGATTGGCACAGGGGTTTATAGATCTTCTCAGGCAAAGGAGTCACTTATCCGGAGCCCAGTACTGAGATATGCGACACGCCTCATTGGCTCATTGCTATACGGGACAACCACAGCCGCATCAGTCACGCAATGGGAGTTGTGCCTCCTGTACCAAGGTGTGAGGCATTTGCTACCGGCATTTGGAAACTCTACATTCCCACCTGCTACTGCCTTCAACATGGGAGCGGTGCTGGCCGCAAACTTAGCAGGATACAAGGGGAAAGTAACCAAATCCAAGAGCAATGCATGTGGATTTGGTGCAGTGATTACTCGGATCCTTAGACATGTGGGTGTAGACTGTGAGAACCACCAGGTAGCACTGGACAGATCGAACAACATTGCTTGGAACTACCTGGATGTCATTTCTCTAGTAAGTAAGGAGTTCATAGCTGGTCCCCACTCGAGGATCGATCGGGATGGTCCTTACGTCTACGTATTCCAGGACCGAGCGAAGAAAACACTCTACTGCCACCTGCCTCAGATCGGCCTGACTGCTCTACTTTCAGAGGCTGCAGTTGAGTTCTACCCCCTGCTACCGCACTAGTAGACAAGCCATCCTTCTTCACGCCAAAATATCAGACCAAAGGCAAGGGCGTGGTTGATGAAGAAGGACAAGATGAGGCTGCACAAGCCATTCCAGATGATTCACAACCCCATCAGCTACTCCCATCAGACTCCAGCCAGTACAAGCTGCAAGAGCTTCCACCGAACGCCACTTCGCGCCAGCAACAACATTGGAGAGATCAGAGCATAAAGACAAACAACGACATGCTACACAAGATCTGGGCTGCCATTTCACGTATCAGGCCGTGTCGTTGCCAAAAGGATGATGTAGTTCATCGGGACAACTCTCCATCCAGCTCTGGTTCGGGTTCGAGTGGTACACACAGGGTAAGAAAGAGGTCCAAGAGACCCAACGATGCAGGAACATCTGGAGCAGGAGACGAGGAGTAGGAGCTATCACCGGCTATTTTATTTTCTTTTCTATTCTAACGTTTTATGGTCTTATTTTCTGTTAATTTTGAACTGAGTTTTTTTTTAGGTTTCTTAATTATGAGTTCGTATTTCTTTTACATGGTTTCTTTGTTTTATTTGGTTGTGTTTTGTGTAGCTTTTAATTCGTATTCAGCTTTGCCTTGCTAGATAAACCAAATAACTATTATCCAAGGAAAGAGGTTATATCAAGTGTTCCTCGGAATTTCCTCGGTATTTCTTAAAAAAAAAAAAAATAAGTTCAATGGTAGTCTGTTTCCGAGTCATCATCACCAGATGAATCTGAATCTGGATCTTGGTGAAACTCTCCAATTACTGGTTCATCCTCTACGTGAACGACGGCTTCCTCTCCAAAGTCGGTTAAATCGACTACAAGGCCAACTCCAGCTAAATCTTCTGCTGCACTACAGTTGCCGGATGTGCTTGGTTGTAGTGGGTCTTCCAGCTCAGAACTTCCCTGAACTCGGCCTCTCGGGTTGAGTCTTGTAACAGTAACCCATGGATCATCTCTGTTCCTTACCCGGGGGTACTTGATATAACAAACCTGTAACATTTAGAAAAATTATAAATTAATACACATGATGATGAATCATTCTGAATAATTAACATTTAATTACCTGATCGGCCTGGGAAGCAAGAATGAAAGGATCATAATATTGCAGCTTTCGCCTCGAATTTACTGATGTAACACCAAATGCATCTGTTCTCACACCTCGATCTGGGGTGTTGTCGTGCCAATCACAATAGAAAACAGTACAGCGCAATCCAACCATGCCCAAATACTTGATTTCCAAAATCTCATGTATGTGTCCGTAGTATACATCATCTCCTGATGCAGAACAAACGCCAGCATCATAAGTCGTACTCGAACGTCTCCTCTTCTGAGTTGTGAATGCATATCCTCGAGTACAAAATCTCGGATATGACTTCACAACAAAGTTTGGTCCAACGACCATCTCACGTATCCAATCGTCAAATGTTTCACCTCTGGCCAAACCAGCAGACACCTATTAATAGCACATATATATATATTATATCAATAAATGTGAATTAGTATAAATATGTGATAAAATATATTTTAATTTGTTTAAAGCACTCACATAAGTAAACATCCATCCAGTAAATTCTCTCTGCTTCATTTCTTCTAGTTCGTCCTCTGTGGCGTATCTATACTCGAACCGCTTTTCTGCCATGAAAATCCTGTATATGATGACAATAATGTAATTAATTAAGATTTAAATTTCAACTTGTTAAAATAAAAATTTGTAAGCTCATTTATTTACCTCTCATATTGAAGAACGTCTTCGCAGTTGGTGAGCAAATATGTTTGCAAATGACTGCGCTCCTGCTCAGTAAGTCGACGGTCCTTTGGTTTTCCGCTAAGTCGTCCAACGTCTGTGAAAATGTCTGGAACCGTAACATGATATGTTGCCCGTTCGCCTCTATCATCATGCCGAGCAGGTCTTCTGTTTTTGGTCTGAACTTCTGCTGGAAAGTAGTACTCGGCAAAGTTTGAAGTTTCTTCATTGATCATCTGTGCGACTATAGAACCTTCCACCCTACTTAAATTTTTCACCATCTTCTTCAAATGGAACATATACCGCTCATACAGATACATCCATCTATACTGCACAGGACCACCAAGTTCCAATTCTCTTGCCAGGTGAATAACAAGATGCTCCATAACATCAAAAAATGAGGGAGGAAATATCTTCTCAAGGTTGCACTGAATCACGGCTATGTTAGTCTTCAAATTTTCAATACCTTCAAGAGTCACTGATCTCGTGCATAAATCGCGGAAGAAACCACTTATCCCTGCAATTGCTTCATGAACATTTCGTGGTAATATTTCCTTGAAGGCGAACGGAAGGAGGCGCTGCATCATTACATGGCAATCGTGGCTTTTCAAGCCAGTAAACTTTCCTTCCTTTCTGTCGATACAGTTACGCAAATTTGATGCGTAACCGTCTGGAAATTCCACATCGTTTGAAATCCAATCAAAGAACGCATCTTTTCCCGCTGCATCAAGTCGGTATATGGGAAAAGGAGCCCTACCATTCTCATCAACATGAAGTTCTGAACGAGCACATATATCGACTAAATCCAGTCTTGACTTCAAATTATCCTTTGTTTTACCTTGAACATTAAGGATCGTGTTCATGAGATTGTCAAAAAAGTTCTTCTCAATATGCATGACATCTAAATTATGCCTTAGCAGATGATCCTCCCAGTATGGCAGATCCCAGAAAATACTTTTTTTGTGCCAGTTATGTAGTTCTCCAACAGCATCTACCGGAAAACGCTCATGTCCACCGACTTCTGGCGTCCTTTCTGCACCAAAATCTCTTAGTTGTATCTTCAAATCTTTCCCACAAATTTCCGGAGGTGGACTGTCAAACACCCTCTTGTTCTTCGTAAACAAATTCCTACTCCTACGATATGGATGATCAGGTGGTAGGAATCTCCTGTGACAGTCAAACCAACACGTTTTCCTTCCGTGCTTTAGTTGGAAAGCATCAGTGTTATCTTGACAATATGGACATGATAGCCTTCCATGCGTTGTCCATCCAGACAACATACCATATGCTGGAAAATCACTTATTGTCCACATTAGTACTGCCCGCATTTGAAAGTTTTCTTTACACGAAACATCGTATGTTTCAGCACCTTGAGCCCATAGTTGTTGCAACTCATATATTAGTGGCTGAAGAAACACATCAAGTGATCTCTTAGGATGCTCTGGTCCGGGAACGAGAATCGAGAGAAACAAAAACTCTCGTCGCAAGCACAAGTTTGGGGGGAGGTTGTATGGTGTAAGAATGACGGGCCATAGAGAATACTGTCTTCCACTCTTGCCAAACGGACTGAAACCATCAGTACATAATCCAAGGTAGACATTTCTTCTCTCATACGCAAAGTCGGGATACTTTGATTGGAAATGCTTCCACGCTTTTGCATCTGAAGGATGTCTGATCTCACCATCTGTTGAGTGCTCCGCATGCCATCTCATTGGTTGCGCTGTGCGTTCAGACAGATACAACCTCTGCAACCTTTCCGTCAAAGGTAAATACCACATCCTTTTATATGGCACTGGAACTCTTCCAATTGTATCTTTATAACGAGGCTTTCCACAAAATTTGCATGTAACCCGCTGTTCATCCACCCTCCAATAAATCATGCAGTTGTCGCTGCATACATCTATTACCTGATACGATAAACCAAGACCAGCTACGAGTTTCTGAACCTCGTAGTATGAACCAGGAGCTACATTATCCTCGGGTAGAATACCTTTTACAAAATCAGCAATCGCATCCACACAGTCTTCAGCCAAATTATAATCTGTTTTAATGCCCATCAATCTTGTAGCAGATGATAAAGCTGAATGACCATCTCTGCAACCTTCGTACAATGGTTGCTTTCCAGCATCCAACATATCATAAAATCTCCTAGCTTCTGCATTGGGTAAATCTTCCCCTCTAAAATGATCATTTACCATCTGCTCAGTACCTACACCATAATCTACATCCGTTCTAATTGGTTCTTCTAATCTAACCGCTGGCTGAGGTTCACTAGTACTACCATGTTCATAATCAGTTTCCCCATGATGATACCAAATTTTGTAACTTCGTGTAAACCCACTCAAATATAGATGAGTCCAAACATCCCACTCTTTAATAACCTTTCTATTTTTACAATTAGAGCAAGGACATCTTAACATACCTGTTTTTGCTTCCGGTTGTCGGTGAACTAACCCCATGAATTCAGTTATACCTCGTTGGTATTCTTCCGTAAGCAATCTCGTGTTCGGATCCAAATGAGGTCGATCGATCCAAGAACGAAAATAATTTGAAGAAGACATATTTTTTATGAATCAAATTCGTGTGTAAATAGAGTAAGAGGGAGGATGAAGATATGAAGTGAATGAAGAGGAAGAGGAGTGCTTGTATTTATAGTTTAAATCCTGCCGACATACCGAGGAAATTCCGACGGAATTCCGACGGACAAAACTAGTTCGTCGGAATTTCCTCGGAATTTTGTAAAATCCCCCAACGGCTCTCCAACGGCTATAATATTTCCTCGGAATTCATCGGTTTTTTCCGAGGAACAGAGTTTTCCTCGGAATTTCCTCGGAATATTCCGACGGACTGTAGTTTCCTCGGAATCCCGTCGGTATATTCCGAGGAAATTCCTCGATATATTCTGAGGATTTCATTTTCCGTCGGAATGTCCGTCAGAATATCGCTGTTTTCTTGTAGTGCTTTGACTTGAATCCAATACATGCATTAAAAGATATATATATATATATATATATATATATATATATATATATATATATATATGTGCATTATATATATATATACTGAATCACCAAAAAAAACACCTTGAATCACCAAACGTGCTTATTATATCTTGGCTAAGTCATGACCTTACGAAGTTCGCAGTGTGGTATGCATTTCTTTAGACATCAATTCAACACAAAAGCTACCAACACAACACAAATTTCAGAATTAAAAATTATCAAGCACTCTTAAAGAAAAAGATGAATATGTAAATCTATAAACATAAAATACGAAACACACCTTATGTTACACTTAAACTTTGATCCCCCACCTGCAAATCATTCTACACAGTATATTACAGACTTCAAGAGCTTATCGTAAACCACCAAAACATGGTATTTGACGGCAACATGAGTGCCCACTAGCCACCAGGCTCAGAATGAGATATTTTCAATCCCGTTCAACAGAAAGAAATTTATTTCCACATGAAACAACGCAATTTACAAGTGCCCCGAGCGTAGCGTGGGTATACCACTAGTTTATCTAATAAGTAAATATACTCAATGACAATAAAATACAATTTTTTTATTTTATTTTAGTGATTGTCTATTTATGTTATGAGTAAAAATCTTCTTAAAAAAAATTCTTTATGATTTTGTTCTTCTCATCATTTTGAAGTACCATATATTTTAAGGAAGACCATTTTTATAATTTAAATATATGTATTTGTATATGTCATACCATGGAAAAACATATTTTCATTTTTATCAATTTTATTTTAATTTTTAATTATAATCAATACTTTTAAAAAAAATTGGTTTTATAAAATATATTCTATAATGAATTTATATATTTGACAAAAATGAATTAAATAATAATTAATATTTAATAATAATTTTATTTATAATTATTATTAGCTTCCGGTAAAAAAAATTCAAGCTCCGCCAGTAACACCGGTTGGATTGTGTAAGTTGATAAAAAACACATATCTTTCATCAATTTATTGCTCTCTCTTTGCTACACTTCATTGTGATTTGATACTTGATACACTAAAATTGGATCTTTGTCTACTGTCAAGTTAACAGTGTAGTTGTAATATCTTTAGATTCAATTCCAGAGGACCAGTTCACACTTTATCTTATTGGGATCAAAATTTAGCTAAAACGAAGTGGGGTTTTTTAAAGAAGTAAATAACGTAAAGAGCAATTAGGTTGTTTTGCGTTGATTTAAAGGCGCTAGTCTAGGGTTTCTTCTTCAGGTTTTGAAATCGCAAACCAAGCAATTATTCAAGTCCAGTTTATAACAAGTCTAAACTCGGATCACTCTGATTGAATCAACTCACTCTCGTGGTGTTGATTCCTTTGCAAATCGGTCTTGATGCCTAAACTCTCGTTTGGATCAAGATACGATGGCAAGCCTTAGAAATCAAGTCCGCTATGTTCACAATGCACCTTAATATCTACTCTCGCTGACTAGGGATGCAAGGCTCATTCAAATCGTGTCAAGTTATCAATTAACGGCTAGCTAAATCGATTAACCCTAATTCATGCACTGAGTGATCGGTTCAATGCAAGCAATAAGAACATATATGAATATAGACAATCTCAAGATGACTTATTTATGCTTAGCTCACGAATCCAAAACCCTAGAATCCTAAACTAACTCGGTGACTACTCAGACATGACACAAGAACAGAGAAGCATGATTTCTGAATAATACTGCATATAATAGATCAAAGAAATCAGAAGGTTCAGGATAATCTTCTCTATGAGATAGATGAGGTCTTCTCCCTTACAAGTAGCAATCGCTAAAATCAAAGCTCTCTCTCAGGTCTTTTCTTGCGTAAAAACTAAGGTAAGTCTAAAATAATAAATAGGAAACTATATATATAGGAGCCACAGGCGGCTAGAGGAAAGAAATAGGAAATCTAGGGCAAATCCCGAAATATTTGGAAACTTCCTTTTTTTATCTCTGTCGCTGGAGCATGCACTCTGGCTGCTCCGGTTGGCTGTTCCGCGCGAAAGACTCCAAATCATATTTTTCTCTCTTCGTTTCCTCTAGCTGGTCCATTTTCCATCCAATGCAACTCTAGACCGGTTATGACTCGAAAGAGACTAAAAAGACTGGATAAAACCTTGAAAACTATTAGTAAGACATACGTATAATGTGCCAAAAACGCAATATATCAACTCCCCCAGACTTAGATCCTTGTTTGTCCTCAAACAAAATCAAGTACCAAGAACCGAGAGAAAGGTTTGAAAGTGTGGGAACTCGCCTATTCTCAGCAACCATGCAATAACTACGAATCTCTGAACCATATAAGCAATTTAGCTAAAACGACACATCCTTACCGAGAACCCCACTGACTGCTGTTCAAAATGGCTCCATACTCTGTATATCATACCTGCCAAAATTAAAACCTTCCAGACAAAACTCCTTATATTCAATTAAGAGTAGTGTGAGCTTCTCATCATAGGCATTAGATAGGGTAACGGCCTAGGTATGAAACATGCCTTTTTTTGTGTTTAAGTGGAGCTAATCAGTGTTTAGGGGTTACCAAATTTCTTAGAGGATGCAGGATATCGCACAAAATTGCAAGAGAGGATAGATCCATTGATGTCCACAGTCTCTACTCGTTTTTGCATGTTCTTCTTTAGGAACAGTCGCTCTGATCTGCATGGTTCTCATCTCTTTTCTTTAGAATCTTCTTCTAATTTACCAGTGGCATCTTTCTTTAGAATCTTCTCCTTCTTCATCACCTTATTCTGAAGTACATAAAGCTAATTTTTTTTTTTTTTGAATAATACATAGGTGATGGTGACGAAGCAGGAGGTAACAATTGTGATAGTGACATGCCACTAGAGTTCTTGACCTCACATTCATTCTTGTCTCTCTTCTTTTCTTAGTTAGATCATGGGCGGCGGAGCGGCTGCTCCATATGCTTCTGCCTATTCGTCAGCAGAAAATTCTGTTGCATCAACGAGTGAGAGACTGTGTCGATTCTTTCCTCTCTGGCCCTTTTGTACATATCTGCACATAAGATATTGAATAACAAATGCATGAGGGCGGAACAAAGGCCTTAGGGTTTTAAGGTGGGTACTAGCTAAAGATGAGCTAGCCACTCAGGATCAGCAAGATGGATAAAAAGAATAAGAAGTCCTGAGTGTTGATCACGCTAAACCCCATTCTAACGTTTATAACCAGAAGAATTGCAGTCAAGATTAAGTTCAAGTTAGATGGAGTTAAGTCTTTCTAAAGTAACCTCGACAAGCTGAAAGCTTTTGGAGAACAAGATGATGTAATGTCAGGGTGTTCTGGATCCACATGTGCGTCTGTTGCTTCTGCTAAGGTCATTGAATAAGATGAATTAGAGCACGAGGGTGGTTAATACACATCATATAATAAGGTCCTGATTCCCACAAAGTTTGGACTGACTCGATCTTAACAAACTGAATCGATAAAAACATCAAAGCGGACTGACTCTAAAACATAAAACCCAAAGGTAAACGATTAGTAGCAGATAAGTGCCTCCCCCAGACTTACTTCTCACCATCCCTGGTGAGAAAATAATTCAAGGAAAGGCTAAAATAATAAACAAGTGCAGGAAACAGAAACAGAAAGAGAAATAGTTCAAACGGATATAACAATGGAGATAGAACTAGGAGACTGCCTAGTCAGTATCATCGCTCTCGGACTGGCCCGCGGAACGCCTGTTCCTTCTACGTGGAGTGGCCCATGGATTCTCTTCGTCACCCCTTGCAGTTCATGCCGGCTCCTTCCCTGGACGATGACTGTGCGATGTAGGCTGGTCTTGACGAGGTTCAGCTATGCTCGGAGCTCCCATGTATCCTCCAGTAATCGCCTTCAAGATCCTCTTCATGAGGCTGTTGTTCTTGCGCTGAGAATCTACCATCCAGCGATGGTATGTGGCGTCATCTGCGTTGTCATCAAGGGGGGGGGGGTGTAACACCCTCGAACCGTCCTAGGCATAGGTCAACCTATCGGCCAACAATCAAACAAGAACATGACCGACGGACAACCCACACCAAAGGTTGGAGATGAAAGGCCAACCGGCCTGCCAACAATCAAACAAGAACATGACTGACCGTCCAACCCAACACCATGGTCCGGAAGCGCTACGTGACGGGTTAGGGACGATCCGGCCAGAGTCACAAAATTTACTCCACGACCTCGACCAGTTCGTCCACTAACACGTCCCACTGCGTCAAGGCACAAGGCTTTGCAACCTGTACCTAGAGTTAGAATTTTCCGTTAGTTCGAGGACTAAGACTTTTCAACCCATGCCACGACCTAACGTTGTGTTAGACCGGACTAGCCAAATATCAGAGTACTCATGAAGCGCATATAAAACAATTACTTTTATTGATTTAAGAAATATTCATACATTGAATAATTCAAGACTGGGCCCGGCCTAATGCCAAATCGAGTCAACATAACACAATTCACAATACCGTTTACAAAAGGCATGAAAATCTACACCGGCGGTCCTAACGTCCAGCACCATGCTATCCAATCATCCTTACCTAAAGCGACCTGCAAAAAGGACAACAGAGTTGGATGAGTAATCTAGTATTACTCAGTGAGCTGGCGGCCTCTACCCGCAAACTAGACTCTAACCCAAACAACCCAAAATAACAATCAATCTAGCCCTAGCATGCAATATAAGCTAAGGCTAAGCAAACCGTTACTAAGTTAGACTTGGACTCCTGCCATGATCTAGCTTCAAGTAACGGGAACCTGCATTTAAAACAAGTCAACAACAAATCCTTAGTTAACCATATATACGCCTGAGTTCAGTACTCATGTAGTGTTAGACACTTAGACTATACAAGTATCATGAGCCGGTCGACCAACAATCAAACAAGAACATGATCGGCCAACCAATGATACCGCATAGCTTCAATATCCACCACCCTTCACAAGCAATCCCTCAAACACATACATGCCAATGTCAGGCCTACACTAACAAAATACACATCAAGCCTAATCCGGTACCTAAACCAAACTTAGGACTTAATGTCAGAACCTGCAACCAAAGCAATCAACAACCACAACCACAACAATAATAAGATAGTAACTACCAATGACTCGATCTTACTCGTAACACGGTATATCGGTGCTACATTAACTCGAGGGTTCCATAATCCTCTACGACACACAATACTCTAACCTGGGCCCTGGTGACTTCGTGTTCCTCCTCTCTATCGACAATATCCTATCTCCCTACCACAAAGGCCAGAAGAAGGAACTTTCAACCGACCGCGGCCCACAGTCCTTCGAGTCACCGCGCGACAGCCCACAGTCCTTCGGGTCACTGCCACATTACACCGTCGTGTAATCACTCAGCCATAGGCCATGACCCCGTCTATCTGAGTCTTCCCGATCCAGCGAATAAAGGGTTTCCTTGAACCTGCTGAATACGAGGGCGAGGAAACACTAGTCCACCCCAAAACATACCTAGCATGGGCGGGTTTCGCACCTGCTGTCGGCATAACACACACTCGACACAATTATCCCTAGGAAAGACCTAAGGGACAAGACTCCAACCCAAAACTAAACAATATATAGGAGTCTACGAAAATATCAACCAATACTCGTAGTCCAGCCTATATGGCATAGGACCCGTAGTATCAACATCACAACCAGGAGATCGGCCTATATGGCCAAGATCCCTAAACAACAACATTATCACTAAACAACTCAACCAGTTAGTCACTCCCTTACCAAGAGATGACTAACCTCAATCAACAAGATTAATTAAACGAGCAAGCATTTAATTAAATCTACTCAATCAATCTACTCAATCAAACCGTTACCCAGATAGTTCGGCCTCATGCTATGACACTATCTTTAAAGATAACGGGAATCTGCACTCAACCATATCAACACGCAAGAATATAAACCATGATGCATCCTAGTCCTAGTCAGGTTATTATCTCAGTCTTAATTCCATTTCATCTCAGCTAGCCCGTGCTAAACTGAGTCCGGTTTAATAAATAACCCCAAGGACTCTACCATGCAAGAATGTGAGCATTCTACTCTATATGAATACTCGATCTTCCCTAAGTTCCAAGTGGAACTCAAACAAGCCAACTCACAGTGTTCTAGGCGAGAAGCAGCTGGTTGATCGGAGAGGACTTGGCCAAAACACAAGGGACGACTTGACTGGACTGGACTGATCTGATCTCGACTTGGACAGAACCTCGGCTTCACCATGAAGAAACTGACAGGCCTCGATAGGCTGATCTGGACTCGGACAGAACCTCCTTTAGCTTCTGGGCAGTTCTTCGGACTTCCCGGCGGAGTATCGAGCAGAACTTCGACTGATCTGAACCCGTAGAACTGAACTAACTCCAGACAGCATCTCCACTTGATCGTCAAAGGAACTGAGTGGCCTGGACGAATTCAGTTGGACAGAACCGTCCCTAGGCGCTGACTCGAAATCAGTAGAGAACTGACCTCGAAAACTCTCTAAAACTCTCGAAATAGCTCGGAATCACTTGCTTTCTTTTTCTACTTCTCTCTCACGTTTTTAACTTGGTTTGGACAGGTCTGGATGTGAATAAATGAGCTGGGGTCGTGGGGTATTTATAGGAGACACCAGCCAATCAGCTTCAGGTTGGTGGCAGCCCGTGTGTCGCTTCGCATGGCTCCGGACGCATGCGCGGCGGCACCTCGTGCTCCACATGTCAGGCTGCATGTCCAGGACACATGCAGGACGCCACCACTCCTCCCACATGTCAGAATGCATGCCTGGAGTGCATACAAGAAGCCACACCAGTACACACATGTCGATCAGCATGCTTCGGTTGCATGCGCGGAGACACCTCGTGCTTGGTCGATCCACCTCGTGCTTCTACATGTCAGGCTGCATGTACAGCTTCCATGCACGGCGACACCTCGAGCTTCTGGAGACACTCAGCTTGTTAGATGCTTGACACCACGTTCTGAACCCATGCAACGAGCCACCACGAGCTTCTCGGTCGGTTTACGCGATTTTTTACCCTTCCGGCAAATTTCTGACGCGTGATCAATCCCAAATATTTTTCCGCTCCCGTTCTGATGCTCTAAATATTTTTAATAGACTCCAGATAAATTCTGATATCCTGTAAAAATATTTCTCGAGCCTCCGGCTTCCTCGAAGAATTCCATAATACCGAAATTAGGGTTTTCGCCCAATTTCGGGTTTTCTCGTCGTGCTTCGATCCCGTCGTGCTTGCTTCCCGTCGTGCTTAATTCCCGTCGTGCTTAATTCCCGTCCTGCTTCCAACTTATGATGTCTCCAGAATAATATTTTACTGATATGAAGATTTTCCGAGAAAACTTCGTGATGAAGAAACGTCGGTCTTCAAAAACGTCGAGATTCTAAACCGTCGTGCTTCCAAAATTGTTATGCTTCCAAAACGTCCGTCTGATCAATCTAAGACATCTTCTAACTATGGTCGAGCAACTTATTCGACTCATAGTTCACCCACGATCACTTCTTCGACCACCTCGTTCTTCGAAATTTCCCGATCGATCTTTACCGCCCACGATTCGACCACCACAAAGACACTCGACCATTCTCTTTTTTTTTTTTTTTTTTTTTTTTAACGGGTTTCTACAGGGGGGGGGGCAGGTCATATGCATTGTCGCCTCCATCTGTGCGGACAAACTCAACATCGTCCATAGTGTCGTCATGGTAAGATGACTTTGGGTCGGCGCAGAGATACTAAGCATCAGGGATGAAGTAGATGTTGGTCACATCACTTAGCGAGGTGATGTTCGATTGAGGCAGCTTGCAGTAAAGGTTTCTCCCGTCCTGACTGAGGAAACTGTAGGTGGTCTCGCCGCGGAGAATCTGGCAGTTGATCAGGTAAGGGATATCAATGAACGCCGCTGTCTCGTTACACTGATATACACTGATATCAAGCTCTAAGTGGCGGAAGAGAGGAGTGAGCAAACTCTCAAAACGGTCTTTCTTCAAAGAACCCTTAACCACTCTGGCTTTCTTGTCCACAAACATCTGAACGAGCACACGACCGGGACTGGTTATCATTGGCGCAGTCGGAATCCCAATGGCGGAGGATTTGAGCTCGTCCTCAACACCGGCACATAGCATCTTCAACTCTACCTGTGTCACCTTTGACGTCTGGTCCTTTGTGAAGAGCAGATTGCTCAGGACCTTAGCAGTAATTCGCATAACAGGGTTACAGATGTGAGACTGACTGGCTGATCGGGATTTGAAATCCCTTGAAGCGATGAATTTCCAGAATGCTTGCTCTGGGATAAACATCCTGGGGAAGGACGTCTGAGTGTACTCCTTGGAAATCTCATAAATCTTAGTCAGCGTCTCCAAGCTGATGGAGTGCTTAACACCACTCGCAAAGAAAGTGAAAGAGGCTTCCTCAAAGATCGGGAAACCGGGCCTCGAAAGTTAGCTCCGCAGTGGCGAGGACTTGCCTCACTAAATCAGGGTAGAGTGGGTGAGTTCTGTGATAGAGATCAGCTATTCCCAGCACTTGGAGAACCGCATGTAAATCCTCATGGAGGCCTAGGTCGCTCAAAGCCCCGGCGTCGACGAAACAGGTGGGGAAGATGTTGGTATTGAGCAGAGTGTTAGCGGCGTGAGGCTTCCTTATCCCATCTTGTCTCCGAGGACTTAGGGATGTTCGGGTCTGTGATGGAGATCTCGGTTCCCTCTTCTCGTGGCCATGGGTAGGTTGGGGGAACAATGTAATCCTCCGGTTCACCCCGAGCGTATGGTGGCTTGATCCTGGATGCTGCCTTGGTTCGCTTGGGAGCCATCTGCAAAACAAAACCAAAGGAAAAAGTTAGTACCATTCTATTGAGTTTAGTAGGAAGAGTTGGAAGCTTTTACGATTTAATTGCTCTTTCCAAACTATCCCATAACTCAATGTAAAGAGTTCAAGCGATTGATAACGGTAAACCAAATACAATCACTTTAGAAGTCTAGGTACTTAGATCAACTTGCCAATCAAAAATCGATTCAATGGATCCAAAAATCCATATCTTAGCAATCGATGTATGTGTAATTTAAAAACGTTGGCTAAAGGTGATGACTTTCCATCGAACCTAATCGATTTAACCATTCTCATCTGAACTTTTATTAACCATCCTAGCAGCAATAGGAGAGGTTGATTTTTGATTTTGATAAACCCTAAAATCGATCTATTCAAGCGCAAAAAATGAGAAGATAAAGAGATTTTGAGGCCGAGAATCACAGTGTGATTTCGCCTCTTACCGTTCGATTGGTGATGGTAGAGTCCTGCAAATTAGCCAAACAGTTCGAAACCATGCAAGTAGAAACCGAAAGAAGTTGAAAGAGTTTTAAGTTTTTAAAGGAGAGGGGAGAGGGGCGATGGGGGCGGTTTTTGTTGAAGTGGGAAAGAGATGGGGAAAGTTCTCTTTTTATAGGCCCACTTCGTGCCCCACATCCTATTTCCTAGGGTTTCTCTCTATTTTACAAAATTAATTCAAATCTAATAAAATCCTTTTTTTTTGTCCCTAGGAACTTACATAAGCGGAGCGGCTGCTCCGAAAAATCGGAGGCTGTTCCTGTTTAGTAACTCGTTTTTTTTTTTTTTTTTTTTTTTTAATCCTGCAAATAAGTAAAAAGAAACACAAAAATGAAATCTAAAAGAAATATTTACACTCACCTGTGGGTTGCCTCCCACCGAGCGCTTGGTTTAACCCACTAGCTTGACTTTGTTGGCCTATTAGGCTAGGGGAGGATCGGTGAGGGGAATTTCTTCACCCTCTGCGATTGTTGTCTCAGCAAGGTATGACTTTATGCGTTGGCCATTGACAACAAATTCTTCCCCTTTTGTGTTCAGCAACACCACAGCTCCGTGGGGGCGGACCTCTTTAATGGTGAATGGTCTGGACCACCTAGATCGCAGCTTTCCAGGGAACAATCGTAGCCTTGAGTTGAACAGGACCACCTGATCCCGAGGTTGGAAGTTTCGGTTGATGATCCTCTTGTCGTGATAAGCCTTCGTTCTCTCCTTGTAGATCTTAGAGCTTTCATAGGCGAGATGCCTAATTTCCTCCAGTTGGTGAATCGAAAAAAAGGGGGGGGGGAATCACTTAATTTTAGCCAAATATGGCTTAGCGGATCTTATTACTACAGAATCCCGGATCACCTCTCTGCTGCTGGTTTGATGTCGAAGTTGAGTAGTTTCACAGCCCAAACTGCCTTATACTCTAACTCAACCGGCAGGTGACAAGCTTTACCGTACACCAGATTGTAAGGAGTGGTCCCGATTGGTGTTTTGTAAGCTGTTCTGTAAGCCCAAAGAGCATTGTCTAGCTTGAGCGACCAATCCTTTCGACTTGTGTTAACTGTTTTCTGCAGGATGCTCTTGATCTCTTTGTTTGAAACTTCCACTTGGCCACTAGTTTGAGGGTGATATGGCGTGGCTACCTTGTGTTGCACGCCGTTCTTCTTCAATAGACCTGCAAAGATCTTGTTGATGAAGTGACTACCCCCATCACTGATGACTACGCGTGGTACCCCAAATCTTGGAAAGATTATGGTTTTGAACATCTTAGTTACCACCCTTGCGTCGTTTGTGGGACTGGCAATCGCCTCCACCACTTAGAAACGTAGTCAACTACTACCAAGATGTACTCGTTCTTGAAGGATGGTGGGAATGGTCCCATGAAGTCGATTCCCCAACAATCAAATACTTGAACCTCCAAGATGAAGTTCTGAGGCATCTCATTCCGTTTACTGATATTCCCTTGTCACTGGCATGAGTCGCATCTAGAGATGTAGGAATGGGAATCTTGGAACATTGTTGGCCACCAAAAACCGGCTTGAAGGATCTTAGACACGGTTTTAAATGTCGCAAAGTGCCCTCCATAAGAGGAACCATGACAGTGATAGAGGATCCCTGGAATCTCAGACTCGGATACGCATCGTCGGAATACTCCATCCTTGCAACTATGGTACAGATAGGGTTCATCCCAATAGTAATGTCTTGCTCCTCTTAGAAACTTCCGTTTATCATTGCCAGTTAATTTGACAGGTTCTTTCTCAGCAGCCAGATAGTTGGCGATCTCAGCAAACCATGGAAGATTGGGATGTTGCTTTTTGATTGCACAGACAAGGTGTTCCAGAACGCTGGAACAAACTGGACGGAGCGGTTGTTATGTGATGCTTCCCAGACTGATCGAGTAGACATGCTCGACTGGAAGGTTGTCATCAAGTGTTGTATCTTCACCTATCTTCATTCTGGAGAGGTGATATGCAACACCATTCTCAGTGCCCTTTTTGTCTTTGATTTCTAGGTAAAATTCCTGGAGTAATAATATCCATCGGAGTAGCCTTGGCTTCGCATCCTTCTTCGTTAGCAAATACCTTAATGCTGCATGATCTGTGTGCACTATCACCTTAGATCCAACCAGGTAAGATCTGAACTTTTCAAAGGCGTAGAAAATTGCTAGAAGTTCCTTTTCTGTAGTCGCATAGCGACATTGAGCTTCATCTAATGTCCTGCTCGCATAATAGATCACATGAAGCTTCTTTTCTTTTCGTTGTCCTAGCACAACTCCAACTGCAAAATCGCTTACGTCTGTCATGATCTCGAATGGGAGCTCCCAGTCTGGTGGTTGCATGATGGGTGTGCTGACTAGAGCTCCTTTGATCGTGTGGAAGGCTGACAAACAATCGCTGTCGAACTCAAATCTTGTCTCCTTGCAAAGCAGGCGAGTGAGTGGTCTCGCGATTTTGGAGAAGTCCTTGATGAATCTTCTGTAAAAGCCAGCATGTTCGAGGAAACTCCTGATTCCTTTGACAGAGTTTGGGGGTTGTAAGCTCATCATCACTTCTATCTTTGCCTTGTCTACTTCGATCCCCTTTTCTGAGATTTTGTGACCGAGAACAATCTCATCTCGCACCATGAAGTGACACTTCTCCCAATTCAAAACGAGATGCTTTTCCTCGCAGCGCTGAAGGACTCTGCACAAGTTTGACAAACACACATAAAAGGAGTTTCCATAGACGCTAAAATCATCCATGAAAACTTCCATTATATCCTCAATTTGATCAGTAAAAATAGACATCATGCAACGCTGGAATGTCGCAGGAGCGTTGCACAAACCAAACAGCATTCTCCTGTAGGCAAAGGTGCCGTAAGGACACGTGAAGGTCGTCTTCTCCTGATCGTCTGGGTGAATGGGAATCTAAAAGAAACCTGAATAACCATCTAAGAAGCAGTAATATGGGTGGTTAGCCAATCTCTCAAGCATTTGATCAATAAATGGGAGCGGGAAGTGGTCCTTTCGTGTAGCCGTATTTAATTTTCGAAAATCGATACACATACGGTGACCGGTTACTGTCCTAGTGGGTATCAATTCATTCTTTTCATTAGCAACCACAGTGATCCCCCCTTTCTTAGGAACTACATGAACATGACTAACCCACTTACTATAAAAAATAACATAAATTACACCAGCTTCTAGAAGTTTCATTTTCTCTTTCTTAACAACATCTTTTAGATTTGGGTTTAACCGCCTCTGATGTTCTACAGAAGTCATCGATTCATCTTCTAGGTGTATTCTATACATGCATAAATCAGGTGAAATACCGGGAATATCAGCTAACGAATATCCTATTGCCTTGCAGTATTTTCTCAATTCACACAATAGTTTAGCAGTTTCCACATTATTAAGCTCAGAGTTCACGATGACAGGGTATGTTGAATTAGGTCCAAGAAACGCATACCCGAGTCCCGCTGGAAGGGACTTTAATTCGATCTTTGGAGCTTTGAGTTCGCTCCATGAATCATCGAGCTGTCTGGTTGGTTTTTTAGGAGCAGTTGCTCCTTCTGGTGAAATCTGATTGCTCGTTTCCCCTAGAATTAGAAAAGCGACCGTCTTCTCGATGCTTTCGCACGAGTCTAGCATCTTTTCGTATCCGTCAGCATCAACGTTGCACGTGTTCTGCTCAGACTCTACTCGTATCAGGGCTACTTCCAAAGGATCATCTGCGAGGATTTCTTCGATCATCCCTTGTTGAGGGGTCAAGGCGGCATTCTCATCGCTAATCGTGAAATTCTGACCATCTAGCATAGGTCGTTTGAGAAGCTCATCCATCTCGAACTGCATCACAATATCTCCTAGTTGGAGATCAATCCTCCCGTTGCGGACATCAATGATTGCACCAGCTGTGCACAGGAAAGGTCAGCCCAGAATGAGAGGGCTTTTGGTTCATCTTCGAGCTCTAGAACCACGAAGTCCGCCGCAACAGTGGTGTCACCAATTTGAACTTGTAGATCTTCAAGAACACCTACTGGCAACTTGACTGATCTGTCTGCGAATACCAAAGATATCTTGGTTGGCTTGAAGTTGGTTAGTCCCATGCGTTTTGCAACTGAGTAGGGCATGAGATTCACACTGGAACCCATATCGCAGATAGGACAAATTTTCCAGGATCTTCCAATTTCCTGACTGTTCTGTTTTGAAGGACTGCACTGCATTCTTTCGAGACCATCATGATGTCGCTGTCTGCAGAAGTCTTCCCGGAGATCAGCCCTTTCACAAGACTGCGCATTGAAGGAATTATCTGAATAGCGTCCATGAGAGAGAACTTGACATTCAACTCTTCAAGCATCTTTTTGCACTTCATCTCTTCGCAATCCATGCGTGATTTCTTAGCAGGGACTGGGTAGGGAACTTTGGAATGTAGACACGAGTAGGAACAGATTGATCTTGCGTCGTGGGAGCTACTGGTTCTGCGGCTGTTGGCTGTTCCGGTTCATGGTCGTCGTGGACATCCTCAAGCGGAGGTTGTTCTCCCTCTTTCTGGTTTCCCTTCTCTTGAGCAATGAGCTTCTTGGGGACTGGATCTGATAGATGTCTTCCACTTCTTAGCTCGACTGTGTTACAGTCCTTGGGATTCTTGTATGTTTTCCCTGGGGGAGTGTTCCATGTTGCCTTTTTATTGTTTCAGCAGTTTGAGCAATCTGAACGTCCATCTGCCTTATGTGGCTTGCTACATCATCGTATCTGGAATTCAATTCCGTGAACATGTTGTCCATCCGAGTGTTTATCTCGGTTCTAACCTGATTCAGTGCTTTTCCTTGAATCTGTTGACCATGCAGAAGTTGTTGCATCATTCCCTTCAGTTCATCAGGCGGACCGCTCGCGGTTGCAAGAGGAGCCTGTGGATTATTCTGCCGGTTCTGAGATTGATTATGAGCCTGGCTGAGGATGAACATCTTCCCATTCTGATTCTGATTCTGGAATTATGGCTTCTGATATCTAGTGTTTTGGAACTGATTTACCTGAGATCTGTCGTTGGGGTTGTCTGGATTAGTCTTGTATGAGAACAGATGCGGGTTGTTTCCCACATTAGGGTTTGGATGGTAATTCTTGAACTGCCAACCCTGCCCGTTAACGTAACTGACCCCTTGCTGATCTTCTTCCGATGTTTCGGTTTCTGCTGCTGCATCTGTAGTACCTGGTTCCAGATTGGTTTCTTCCATGACATAGATCTGATTCTGATTGTTCTTGAGCAGCAGATCGACCTTAGCGGCGAGGTCATCAATCTTCCTAGTGTCCATGCTGTTCACCTTCTTGGAACGGTCAGTCTCCTTGTTTTTGTTGGAAGAACTAGCTGCCATGTTTTCTATTAGCGCGTGAGCTCCTTCTGTGGTTTGAGTCATGAAATCTCCGTTGCTCGCTGCATTTAAAGCATTGCAGAACTCCCCTTCCACACCATCGTAGAAGATTCCTAGAACATGGTCATCGTCGAACCCGTGATGAGGACACTCTCTGAGGGTATCATTGAACCGTTCCCAAGCTTCGTTGAAAGGTTCATTAGTGAGTTGCTTGAAGGAGGAGATCTTGTTCCTTAGGGCAGCTGTTTTGGCTTTCGTGTAGAAGTGTCCCAAGAAAGCTGCTCTAACCTGTTCCCAAGAAGTTAGGGAACCTGTAGGTAATGACTTAAGCCATCGTGAAGCTTTGTCCGCTAGAGAGAATGGGAACAGCATGCATTTGATGTAGTCGGGTGGGACGCCGTTTGCACGAGTGAAACTGCATATTTCTTCAAAAGCTTCATTGTGTTCCATTGGTATCTCAGCTGACAGTCCATGAAACATCTTTCACTGGACAAGATTGATCATGCCGGGTTTTATCTCAAAGTCTGCCCTTTGACATGGTGGTGGGGCGATAGCAGAGCGCGTAGAAGGGATGTTACGCGGTAGGTTTCTCTCACCAATTGGGACAGGTGGTTCCCGCTGTGCAGCCAGTTGCAGCGCTGCGATTGTTTGCTGTAACTCTTGCATCTATTGCATCTGCTGTTGCATATGTTGCATAGACGTGGCCATTTGTTCTGGAGTGCCGAAGTCGGCCATTGTTGCAGTGATTGATTTTTGTTGACGGTTGGTTCTTTCTAAGCTTTCGAGTTCCTGATTTGTAAGCGAAATTAAGTCCCCTTGTGTATTGCTCCGAGTGTGTCTACTGGTCATGCACCTGGGTCATTAACTGCAAAAAGGATTAAACAAGTCAGAAGTTTTAGACTAAGTAAATAACCGAAAAATAAATGTAAAAAACTGGTCCCCGTCGCAACGGCGCCAAAACTTGATACACTAAAATTGGATCTTTGTCTACTGTCAAGTTAACAGTGTCGTTGTAATATCTTTAGATTCAATTTCAGAGGACCAGTTCACACATTATCTTATTGGGATCAAAATTTAGCTAAAACGAAGTGGGTTTTTTTAAAGAAGTAAATAACGTAAAGAGCAAGTAACATGATTAGGTTGTTTTGCGTTGATTTAAAGGCGCTAGTCTAGGGTTTCTTCTTCAGGTTATGAAATCGCAAACCAAGCAATTATTCAAGTCCAGTTTATAACAAGTCAAAACTCGGATCACTCTGATTGAATCAACCCACTCTCGTGGTGTTGATTCCTTTGCAAATCGGTCTTGATGCCTAAACTCTCGTTTGGATCAAGATACGATGGCAAGCCTTAGAGATCAAGTCCGATATGTTCACAATGCACCCTAATATCTACTCTCGCTGACTAGGGATGCAAGGTTCATTCAAATCGTGTCAAGTTATCAATTAACGGCTAGCTAAATCGATTAACCCTAATTCATGCACTGAGTGATCGGTTCAATGCAAGCAATAAGAACATATATGAATGTAGACAATCTCAAGATGACTTATTTATGCTTAGCTCACGAATCTAAAACCCTAGAACCCAAAACTAACTCGGTGACTACTCACACATGACACAAGAACAGAGAAGCATGATTTCTGAATAATACTGCATATAATAGATCAAAGAAATCAGAGGGTTCAGGATAATCTTCTCTATGAGATAGATGAGGCCTTCTCCCTTGCAAGCAGCAATCGCTAAAATCAAACCTCTCTCTCAGGTCTTTTCTTGCGTAAAAACTAAGGTAGGTCTAAAATAATAAATAGGAAACTATATATATAGGAGCCACAGGCGGCTAGAGGAAAGAAATAGGAAATCTATGGCAAATCCCGAAATATTTGGAAACTTCCTTTTTTTATCTCTGTCACTGGAGCAGGCACTCAGGCTGCTCCGGTTGGCTGTTCCGCGCGAAAGACTCCAAATCATACTTTTCTCTCTTCGTTTCCTCTAGCTGGTCCATTTCCCATCCAATGCAACTCTAGACCGGTTATGACTCGAAAGGAACTAAAAAAACTCGATAAAACCTTGAAAAATATTAGTAAGACATACGTATAATGTGCCAAAAACACAATATATCAATACTCTCATTAGTCTTGTTCTTATGGCAGCTATGGTGCCTTGCTCGACAGCTTCGTGGGGAGACAAGAGTTAGTAGAAAAGATTAAGGGTTGTATCATCGACTCGGGAGGAGCAGATTCTCTAGACACCAAGGTTTGTTCTTTTCAATGTTTCTTAAGGAAGTGCTTTTAAAGTTTTTCGGGTGCTGGCATTTTCTTGTATTGGAAGCAGAGCATATCTTACCACTGCCAGGGAACTTTTGGTTTTGGTAGTTTTTTTTTTACTAAGAAAGGGTTAAACCCTGGTCTACTAAAGACATAGACCTAACTCCCGGGTGCAAGGTGCAGTCCACGGATAGACCCTCTTCTGGTATTCAAAAAGGCCGAATAGCTCATATCCGTGTAAGTGACCAGAAAAATGTGACTTAGTTTCGCATGACAGGTGAATCGAACCTGAAATGTGGTGACATCCCAAGCCCTTCCCCTTACCACTTGATCACAAGCTCCCGGTCTGTTTTGGTAGTTAAGTAATCAGCTTTGTAAATAGATAGTTCAGTAGTACGTAGGTTAGACTGTTAAAGCAGCTGATATTTTGGTTATGGCATATGTGTATATCTTGCGAACACGATCTTGTTCTCTTGAGATTTGATGTTTTAGGCATGTAAACGAGGAAAAAGTGAGCCTTCATAGTGGATTTCCAAGTTTGTTTCTACCTGTCCTGGTAGAATAGATCATCTCATGCCTCTTAGTTTTTTCCTTATGTTAAAACTGTTTCGTGTACTATATCATTCGACTAGCGTATAACAGAAATGAGTTTATGTTATTATAAAGATCAACCAACCATAGATTTCTGGTTTACTTGCAGATTTAGGCAGCTGGGTTTACTGCAGCTATACTGAAGAAACGTAGCTCCACCATAAACATAGAACCAACCAGTCCAAGAAGCCAAGAAGAAGACGTACAAAAAAAGGAACCTCTAGGAATCGAAAACATGATGCTATCATCTCTAGAGAAACTCTTCCCAATCATCTTAAACATCCCAGACGTCAACATGTAAGCTTCTTGCTGTCTTTTTCTATAGACATTGGTTGTGACTAGTGATTAGTCTAAGTTATTTGTTTGTGTTGCAGGAGCAGGAGGACTAACGAAAATTGTCGAGAAACTCTATGAGAAGCATCCTCCATGCCCACAGCTTTATCTTTACAGCTCCGGGGATAAAGTTGTTCCGTCTCATTCATAGAGCTCTGGATCAAAAAGGAGCAGAAGATTGGAAGAAACATTAATTCTTTCAACTTCAGGTTGTTTCCTCATGTCGATTATCACTACAGGAGCTTTCCTGACTTGTACTCCTTACAGCTTTACAACTTCTTGCAAGAATGCTTCAAGCTAACAAAGCAGCAGCAGCAAACTCTGTGATTTCGGAACATAGGTCTTTTTTGTAGCCTGATTTATTTTTTCTCTCACTGTCGGATACTACTCAGGGGCGGATCCACCTTTTGGGGGGGGGGGGGGGGGGGGGGTGGCACGTGCCACATATTAAATCTCTATTACAAAAGAGGATAAAAATAGATAGTGTCAGCTCTGATGGTTAGACGGCTGAAAGGTGCCACATGCAACTCATGTTCGAGTTTATCTGAGCATTTTCTTCTTCAAATTTTTGTTTACTTTATTATATTTAGTCACATTTTTATAAAATAAATTTCCTTTTCTTCTTTGTTTTTTTTGCTATCTAATCGAAAATATTTATTTTTTTTCCTTGAAAAAGGTATATTTTTATTCAAGTTTTAGTTTATCAATTTTATTTTTTAATATATATTCAAATAACCAATAAAAAGAATTTTACATAAAAATCTGTTTATCTTATTAATCGACTCAAGTTTTTTAAAGTGATTTTTAAAAAAAATATTCTTTACAAAATTATAATTTTTAGAGTAATTCAGGTTATTAATATTTAATTAAAGTTTTAATAAATAAATATATATATATATATATTCTGATAAGATTTTATAAATATATAGTGTGCCACACATTAAATTATTTTCTGGATCCGCCCCTGATACTAGTTCTGAAAAAATAAGTGATCAGTTTCATTTTACTTTTAATTTTAGTCATTACATTTATTTGTTGTATATTAAAAAATTTAGATAATTTTGTATACTAATTTTATTTTGAGGAAAAATAATTGTAAAAACTCAAAAAAAGCGATTTGATGAACGTGATAGGTTTCAAACCGATTAACCCAAAGACTAAAATATCTGAACTGGTAATATATCTTTGATTTAAAGATCTAATTATGATAGGCATTTGAGCATCCATTCGGATTTGGACATGTAGTTCAGGTTTTTGAATTTTTAAATTCACTTTTCTGGATTTCGTTCTAATATATAATATATCGTAAAATTCATAAAATAGTCATATATCATTCAAATTTGGTTATATTCGTGTGCTTTGAATATACCAGAAATGAAGTGTACCAAAAAAAAAGAATATACAAGAAGTGAAACCAAAATTTGAAAGAAAAAACATAAAAGATGTATATTTATACATAATTTGATATCTAGAGTATTTATTTTCAGATATTGTATCAAATAAATATGAAACCGAGTATTTAAAGTACATATTTATGTTTTAAATATATATATTTAATATTAATTTAATCACCTTAAATCAGGGTTTTTAGATTTTTACAGATATTTCAGATTATCCATTTGAATTTGGTTAATATATATTTTTTTATACGGATTTTTTTGGATATTTAACATTTTGAATCGGATACGGATCAAATTTTATGGTTTGGGTTCAGTTCCAATCTGGAATTATGCACATCCCTACAAACACCTTAGAGCATGATTAATGGAGGAGACCCTAATTAGGTTTTTAATGAATATTTAACTAATAAACTTAAGTTAAGAACTCTTGTTAAGAGATTATTAGTTTGAGTGCTCCAATGGTAGAATTAAATTAAGGGTTCTTTTTTTTTTGACAACATTAAGGGTTCTTAATTTTTTTTTATAAAACATTGTTTTATTAAAGATACAATTTATTTATTAAATAAAACATAGTCAAAGATAACATTTTAAACATAGATTTTAAAATAAAAACATAAAAACAAAGATTAGTAAAATAAACGATAATCATTTCAAAGAAGCATCTAAGATCAGTTGTTATCTTGATCACGTCCAAATTTATGCTATATATGTTCAACCAAATCAGCTTTCAATTGTTGATGCACTTGTCTATCACGAATTCTAGTTCGAACACCCATCATATTGGTGATATTTGTAGAATACGTGAGATCTACATGTGAACTTCCGGTGGCTTCTCCTTGTTGGAATTCTGAAACATCAACTTGAGTGTATCCATCTCGTTCGTCTTCTACTATCATATTATGGAGTATGATACATGCTCTCATAATCTTTCCAATTTTGTTTTTATCCCAAAAAAAATGTTGGACTTTTAACAATAGTAAATCGAGCTTGCAAGACTCCAAAAGCACGCTCGACATCTTTTCGGACAGCTTCTTGATGTTGAGCAAATAAAACTGCTTTCGGCCCTTGTGGAATTAGAATAGAATGGATAAAATTTGCCCATTTCGGATAAATACCAGCGGTGACATAGTAAACCAAATGATACTCTCTTCCATTGACAGAAAAATTTACTTGCAGAGCTTGACCTTTTATAATGTCATCAAAAACAGGTGAGTGATCATGAACATTGATATCTTTTAAGGTATGTAGAGGTCCAAAAAACGCATAAACATATCCATAGATCATATGAAACAACCGCCTCTAAAACGATTGTGAGTTTTCCCGAACCACGTGAATATTGACATTTCCAAGCAGTTGGACAATTCTTCCACTCCCAATGCATACAATCGATGCTTCTTATCATCCCGGGAAATCCACGATGCTCTCTAATATCAAGTAGACGTTGAAGATCAGCCGGTGTTGGTCCTCTTAGGTACTCATCGCCGAACAAATATATTATTCCTTCCACCAAATTTTCCAAACATGACCGAGTAGTATTTGCACCGAGCCGGAAGTATTCTTCGACCGTATCAGCCACAACAGCATATGCTAAGACACGAATAGCTGTTGTACACTTTTGAAGTGTAGAGAGACCAAGCCTTCCAAGATCATCTTTCATTTGTCGAAAGAATTGAACTTCATTGGAGTTTCGATCAACAATATGCATGAACAATGGCTTGTTCATTCTAAATCGTCGTCGGAATAAATTTTCAGGGTATGTTGGAGTTTCACTGAAAAGATCATTCGATAAACATATATGGCATTCTTCACGATTTATTTGGATAAAAACTCGTTTTTTCCTTCTCTTCCTTTCATCTTCTTGATCACCATAATTAATGAAAAGATTCTCAAACGTTTGATCAAAATGTTGATCAAAATATTGATCAACATTTTCATCAACTGATCCCTCAAAAGTGTTATGAGACGAAGATACCATATATGTGTAGAAATTGTTTTAAATTTTTATAAAAGGAAGAACATGAGAAGGAGAATGGAAAAAAGAGAGAAGATGAATGATAGAACTATGTGACTAAAACTTTGATGAATACAAACTTAAAATAGAACTGATGAATACAAAGTGAATAATACAACTTTGGTAGTACGTGACACATGACAAGAATACAAGAATACATAGTTTACACAAGAATAAAAGACTTCACTTCAGTCCGTGATTCTTCCACTCCCAAGACTTTACTTCAGTCTGTGATTCTTCCACTCCCAAGACTTCACTCTTTCACACTTTCAAGACCTGGAAGTAATGACACACGACAAGTCATCAGACTAAGAAAGCATATATATCATCAATAACCAAAACAAGAAACACAAACATAAAATAAAGAGTACCCAGAACAAGAAACACAAGCATTTATATCATCAATAACTTGTGAAATACAATATCTTCATGACATAACAAGAACAAGAAACAGAAAGTTAAAATACGACAAACAAAAAACAATCACACGACTTCGACACCTAGAATTAAACTTAAACTAATTAGACAAAAAGTCATTAATGAGCTTCTTCTTTAGAGCTTCTTCGTACTCATCTAGTGGGTTTTTTTTGCAAGTATACTCATCTTAGACAGCCTTTCTTTCATATCCAAATCTTGATGTTTAATGGACCGCATACTCTGAAACTTAGACAGCGCCGACAGCGCCTTCCCCTCTACCTTCGTTTTCTTACCATGGCCCTTTGCTGCCTTATGATTGGTTCCTTGATCATCTTCAGCAGTCTTGGTTTCATTTACGTGAAAGCTTTATGATTGTGCACCGTCCTCAAACTTCCTCCTTTTAGCGCTTCCATCGGTTTTAGAAGCAGAAAGGTCACACCATTTCTGGTCATTGCGCAGCTCTTTCCAAGCATGTTCAAAGTTGAATTTCTTTTTATGGTTGTTGAAGAAGATTTCATGAGCTAGTTTGAGAACATCATTCTTATTTTGACCGCTACTTTTTTCTCTAGTTGCAGCTTCACACGACCACAAAACTTGCTAACAAGGTCATTGAACAAGGTCATTGATCTTGTGCCAACGTTGCTTACAGCGACTTGACTCTCTATGTTCACAGCCTGTAACCTTCGGATTTGCCGCAAAGTAGGCTGCAATTATTTTCTAGAAAGCACCAGATCTTTGCTCATTCCCTACAACAGGATCTTTGCTTGTGTTTAACCACAAGCTGTTGAGCACAACATCATCTATTGGCGTCCATTTCCTTCGTTCTCTACGCTCTGCAGGAGTGTCTTCAGCAAAGTTTGAATCTTCAGTACCTTAAGTGCCAAATACAGGGACTTATGATGAAGATAGTTCGACACTATCTTGTACTAAACCAAAGACAATATCTTGTTGACTATTAAAAAGTTCAACAAACTTTGACGTCTTCCAGTATGGATATCCATATCCGAATATGTCAAAGGAGAGAGAAAGAAAAGAAAAATGTTTTTCATAGATGGAAGAGAAAAATGAATGTGTTTTATAGAAGAGGGAAATAAAAGAACATGGTGTTTAATATATCAATGCATTCATCACAACCAACAAAATTGACTTGACATATATCTAACACATTCATCACACTTCAACAACGATTTCTATCTAACCATTACATCTAATTATTACCTAACACAACCATAATTTAACACTAACCAAAACATTTATTACACAACCATAATCAATTCAGTTCAGACCAGAATCAAAATTGATTCATTTCAGACCAGAATCAAAAACGACCTACGAATATAGACAATGCTTTTTATAAAACTTTCAATCAATTGAACAGATCAAAGATAAATGTTTTACATGTATTGAAATTGTAGTCCTCTTGTTTGACGAATATAAACAATGCTCATGTCTCTTGATCCATCCATCTTAACACACAAAGACAGAAACAAATCAAAAGAGTCGTATGATGTATATATCAATCACAAGACAAAAACCAACACAAGAGACAGAATCAAGAGACAACAAACCAATACAATCTAAGACATGCATGAATTGAAGGATTAAACAAAATAACATAGTTTTACTGAAAGAGAGGTGGAGTGATTCTTCGCCGAGGAGAGCCATCGAGAGAGAGATAGAAGTTTTTCATCGTCGAGGAGAGCCACCGAGAGAAAAGCGGAGTGATTCATCGTCGAGAGAGAGCCACAGAGATAGAGGCTTTTCATCGTCGAGGAGAGCCACAAAGAGAAAGGCGGAGTCGTCGAAGAAAGCAACTGAGAAAGAGGTGAAGTGAAGAAACGTTGAACAGATCCGTCGAGAGAGAGATAGAGAAAACCGCAAAACTCTTTCAATGAGGGACACGTGTATTGTAACGCTTAAATAAAAAACGTTTCTTCAATTAACAAGTAATTTTCTTTCTTTTTTATTTCTAATTGCATTAATAAAAACCCAACTAAAGAACCGCGTTAACATGGGTTAGAACCAAAAAACCCGAACTTTATTTTCTGATATTATGTTGAACCAGCCGGTTCAATGTCTGCAGTAAATAATATAACCGGTTAAACCGAAAATAACGAGATTACGAACCGGGATGAGTTTGGTGAATCTTGGAGAAGAGACATAATTTGGCTGGCGGAGAAGGAATTTCTTCTACGGCGAATGGCAGCGGCGGAAGATTCAAAGGTTTCTACGGCGGATTCATTCGGTGCGGTCGTTCTGGGTGGTACCTTTGATCGATTGCACGATGGTCATCGGACTTTCCTCAAGGTTAATTGTTGTTTTCTCTCTGCGATTTCTGCTTGGTTTTTGAGAATCGAAGTAACTATACGAAGCTTTTGTGGGTGGGATGGATGGAAAAATCAGGCTGCTGCGGAGCTAGCGAGGGATCGAATGGTGGTGGGAGTATGTGATGGCCCGATGTTGAAGAACAAGCAAGTAAGCGAGCCCTCGAATCTATTATCAGATTATCACTGTGAGATCAAAGTCTATCATATGGCTAAAGTTCAGAGGCGTTGATTGTCTTTCGAGTTCTTTATTACAGAAACTGTTACGCTTTGTTCAAGGCAATAAGAAGACTCTTTGATCGATAATATACTGAGTTTTGTTATGTGATTGTAACTCTGAAACAGTTACGCTTTGTTCAGGTCCTCATTTCACTCTTTTTGTGTGTATAGTTCGCTGAAATGATACAACCCATTGAAGAAAGGATGCTTAATGTGCAGACCTATGTCAAGGTAATTACAGCATAGTTTTCAAATTTTCACATTATAGGTCTTCTTATTGCCATGGCATGTTAACTTATTAACGTGAAATGAGTGGCAAAAGACAGTTTAAGAGTTTCTCTTATTTTCTTTCTCCGTGGTCTTGTGGCAGTCTATCAAACCTGACCTGGTTGTACAAACCGACCCCATTACCGATCCATATGGTCCTTCCATTGTCGATGAAGCATTGGAAGCTATCGTTGTCAGGTTGAGCGCATTCTTTCTATTAAATCATTTTCTCACAGTTTTATTCTATTCACCATGCATTATTAAAGACTCTCTTAACTAATCTTAATCTGCAGCAAAGAGACATTACCAGGTGGCTTGTCAGTAAACAGAAAAAGAGCAGAAAGATGTCTTTCTCAACTCAAGGTTCGGTCTTTTTAATCCACCAGCCTTAACCTTGTGATGCCTTTTGAGAGATTCAATCATCTAACCCTTAACCTTTCTCTATGCTTTGTTGCAGATTGAGGTTGTGGAAATAGTTTCTGATGGATCGAGTGGGAATAAGATAAGTTCAAGTACTCTGAGGAAGTTAGAGGCAGAGAAACAAAACCAACATGCAGCAGAACAAGAAGCATCATCAACTTGAACTAGCCATATGTAAAATCAACTTTGTTATGTGTAACCTTTTCATTCCCTTGTTTGTATACTGCCTGGAACTGATCAATAAAAGTTGAACGCTTTGTTATTACCTTTCGCGAAAACGGTGTCGCTTTGTGTCTCACTGATTCGTCGATTTAAATAAATAATAAACGACGTCGTTCAAGTGGAAAAAAATTAAACGCTGCGTTTTGCTCTGAGGCGATTTTGGCGATTCTGAGTGCGATATTTTGACTTGGGGTTTTTTCTGATGGAGGTGGCTTCTTCGCGGGGCTCGTCAGTTCCGCCGGAGAGGGATCGTGACCGTCGGTATGTCCGGGAAGATGACTTGAGTGAAGGAAAGCAACGTGGGGATTCTGTTTCGAAGAATAAGGAGATCCGTGAAGGTGATTCGAAGGAGGGGAATCTTTCTGGAGCTTTTGATCTGATCAGCAAGGAGAGTTGTGGTGGGGATTTGAAGATTACGGAGGTTCGGGATGGGGATTTGAAGATTACGGAGGTTCGGGATGGAGATCTAAGGGAGGTAAAGCAGATGAGAGATGAGGTATTGAAGACGTTAGATCAAAGTTGGGCATTGAAGGCTTAGGATAGGCGATGTTTGAAGAAGTATGAAGTGGAGGTAAAAACTAAGGATGGTAAGCATAAGGTGGAGATCCCTGATGAAATCATCATTGATTCTACGCCATTGTGGGAGGATTTTGTGGTAGGGAAGTTCTTAGACATTGCTCCTCACATTGCTAAGGTGCATATGGTGGTTAATAAGATTTGGAGCTATGGTGAACTATCATCAAAAGTGGAGGTATATGATGTGAATGCGGTTACCATGAGGTTTAAGATACCAAACCCGAAGGCTCGTGAGAAGGTTTTAAAAAGAGGGATGTGGAATATTGCTGGCGTACCGATGATAGTGACAAAATGGTCTCCTAAGTCTGAAGAAGAAAAGCAGGAGGAGAATGCAATTCCGATGTGGGTACATGTGCGGAAGGTCCCTATCCACATGTTCTCGTGGCAGGCTCTAAGTTTTATAACAAGCACGGTGGGTTTTCCAGTTCGACTACATCCAGAGACGATTGCTTGTTCGAATTTTGAGGAAGCAAAAATCTTTGTCAATGTGGACGTCACCAAGGCGTTGCCAAAGGAGATAGAATTCTCAAGGGATGGTATGGAGTTTACTGCTGAGTTTCATTACCCATGGTTGCCTGCTAGATGCAATATCTGTGAGAAATGGAGTCACACAGAAAGGGTGTGTGTGAAGAATAAGAAGGAATATAAGCAGAGTGAGGGTTCTAGTGTAAGGAAGTCTCCAAAGGTGAAGAAGGATACAAGAGAGGTAGGGGTGAAGAATATAAGCAATATATTAGAGGAGGAGATCTTGAAAGATGGAGGTGAGCTCATAATGAAGAAAAATGAGGAAGCTAATGTGGTAAATGGTAATGAGGTGTGTGCAAATGCCTGGCTGGCTGTTCCTCCAGATAAAGTTGGGCATTCTCAATCGAATTCTCCTCAGAATAAGTTAGAGGAAGTCCTGATTTCTGCATCCAAGTTTTCAGTGTTGAGTTTGGATGAAGTTGAGGAAGGGGAGATTCTGCCGGTAGTTCCGACAGTTGTTGAAGAGGATGATCCGGGTGTATCATATTATGTTTTGGAGTGTGACTTAATGGAGGATAAACTACTAGCATATTGTGATAAGTTGAAAGGAAGAGTTGTATTACAAAGAGGTGGGAAGAGAGTCCAGAAGCCTAAAGCTCAAGATGCAAATCTTTTGAGTACAAGGTCTTCTAGACGAAAAAACTAATCATGGGGAGTTTCTTTTGGAATGTGCGCGGATTTAACAAAACTTTGAAACATTCTGTGGTTAGTGATTGGGTGAGAAATAAAGAAATGTTATTTGGGAGTATACTGGAAACAAGGGTGAAGGAAACAAAGGCACAGAAAATATTAAATACGGTGTTTGGAAGTTGGTCGCATATGACTAACTATGAAGATAGTAGTGGAGGTAGAATCTGGTTGATTTGGCGTGAGTCAGTGAGAATTACACCTGTCTACAAGTCTGATCAATTAATTACGGTTTCTGTGGGTCTGAAGGATGAAGAGGAGTTCTACTATACAAGTGTTTATGCAAGTAATATAGTGGAGGAAAGGAAGATACTATGGGAAGATCTGGTTCATCATCATAACTCTCCTATGTTTAAGAACAAAGCTTGGATGATCGCGGGAGATTTTAATGAGATATTGGAGGGGGTAGAGAACTCAAGATTTGTGGATTTGGGTAGACTTCCGGGAGGTATGAGAGATTTTCAGAGAATGATTCTACAGTGCCATCTCACGGATATGGCTTATCAAGGTCCGCTTTTCACTTGGTGTAACAAAAGAGAGGAGGGAGTTATTTGCAAAAAGCTGGATAGAGTATTGTTAAATGAAGAAGCATTGCATAGATTTAATAATGCTTACTCGGTATTTGAGGCAAGGGGTTGCTCAGACCACATGAGGTGTAAGATTCAGTTGCTTCCTCCAAATGAGAAGATAAGGAGACCTTTCAAATATGTCAATGCTATTGGGAGTCTGCCAATGTTTCTTCCTAAAATTAAGGAGTATTGGGATGGAACTGTGCCGTTATACCATTCAACCTCAGCCATGTACAGGTTCTCTAAAAAACTTAAGAATCTGAAACCTTTAATAAGAGAGCTAGGAAAAGAGCAGTTGGGGAATCTCTCTGTCAGAGCTAAGGAGGCTTTTAGTCTACTGTGTGAAAAGCAAAGTGCTACGCTAACCAATCCTAGTGATTTGGCTATTCATGAGGAAGCTGTTGCGTATGACAAATGGTTGAATATTGCGGGGTTAGAAGAGGATTTCTTGAAGCAAAAAGCAAAGTTGTTTTGGTTGGATGTTGGGGATCAGAATAATAAAACTTTTCATAGAGCCATCAAAACAAGGCAAGCTCAGAATATGATCCGTGAGATAAGATGTGAAAATGGTATCTTAGTTACTTCTCACTCGGACATAAAGACTAAGGCTGAGAGATTCTTCTCGGGCTTTCTTAACCAGTGTCCACAAAACTATCAGGGGGTTTCAGAGGAAGAGCTGCAAGATGTGTTAAAATTTCGATGCTCATCTGTGGAGTGTAGTATGTTGGAAGCAGAAGTATCTGATGAGGAAGTTCGTAGAGTATTATTTGAGATGCCAAGCAACAAGTCTCCTGGGCCAGACGGATTTCCAAGCGAATTTTTTAAAACTACTTGGTCTGTGATTACCAAAGACTTCACTGTGGCAGTACAGTTCGTATTCCGGTTTGGGTTTCTGCCAAAGGGAGTAAACTCTACTATTCTAGCTTTGATTCCGAAGAAGGTGGATTCTCTAGAGATGAAGGATTATCATCCGATAGCGTGCTGCAATGTTTTATACAAAGTGGTATCAAAAATTTTGGCTAATCGGTTGAAGAAGCTACTACCAAATATTATTACAGAGAATCAATCTGCATTTGTGCAAGGAAGATTGCTCATGGAGAATGTGTTGTTGGCTTCTGAGTTGGTCAAAGATTATCACAGAGACTCGATTACCCCTAGATGTGTGATGAAGATCGACATATCAAAGGCGTTCGACTCTGTTCAATGGATGTTTGTTTTGAAAAGCTTACGAGTTCTTGGCTTTCCTGAGAAGTATATACACTGGATCAAGCTGTGTATCACTAGTCCTTCCTTTTCTGTTCAAGTGAATGGGGATCTAGCAGGGTATTTTAAGAGTTCGCGTGGGCTTCGTCAGGGGTGCTCTTTGTCTCCGTACCTTTTCGTGATGTGTATGAATGTTCTTTCTCTTATGATGGATAAGGCTGTGGGGGAGAGGACGTTCAGTTTTCATCCGCGATGTAAATCTATCTCACTTACACATCTATGCTTTGCGGATGATTTGATGGTTTTTGTGGAAGGTTCGAAGGAGTCTATTGAAGGCGCTCTCTCAGTTTTTGATGAGTTTGAGGTATGGTCGGGCCTTCGCATCAGTTTGGAAAAATCCACCATTTATATGGCAGGAATTTCTGAGCCAGTGAAGAGTGCTATTCTAACCAATTTTCCATTTGCTGAAGGAGACTTACCGATTAGATACCTTGGCTTACCTTTAATGTCTCAAGCCATGAGGAAGTACGACTATCTCCCTTTGGTGGAAAAGATCAGAAACAAGATTAGTTCATGGACGTGCAGATTCCTATCATATGCTGGACGTCTTCAACTTATAAAAGCTGTATTGATGAGTATCGTGAACTTCTGGGCAGCGGTATTTCGTCTTCCAAGCAAATGTATCAAGGAAGTGGAACAACTCTGCTCTGCTTTTTTATGGACAGGTCCTGTGCTTAAGTAAACTAATGCTAAAGTTGCGTGGAAGGATATTTGTCGGTTAAAGAATGAGGGAGGTCTTGGGTTAAGAGATCTTAAGGAAGTAAATAAGGTGTATGGGCTTAAACTCATCTGGAGAATGCTGTCTGGAGAGTCTCTTTGGGGAAAATGGATCAGAAACAACTTACTTAAGGGGAATAGCTTTTGGGAAGTGAAATCAAAAACTCAAATGGGGTCTTGGATGTGGAGGAAAATGTTAAAATTGAGAGAAGTAGCCAAGTCTTTCTACAGAAAAGAGTTGGGGAATGGTCGGCATACGTCATTTTGGTATGACGTCAGCTGGCTGGATAGAGGTGTACTTGTTGATCTGTTGGGAGCAAGAGGAATAATAGATATGGGAGTTCACAGGGTAGCAACTGTAGAGGAAGCTATTCTGACTAGTCGACGAAGGAGAAGGCACCGTTTGGGATTATTAAATGATATTGAAGCTGAGTTGATCATCATCGCAGAGAAGTTGAGTCCAGAAAAGGAAGATGTGAGTCTATGGAGGGGAAGGCTGGGATTTAAGCAGAAGTTCTCAACACATGAGCCATGGGGGTTGCTGCGCAATTCCAACATTTCGTGTAGTTGGGCCAGAGGTATTTGGTTTGCTCATGCGACGCCGAAGTTTGCTTTCATGGCCTGGTTATCAATGCTGGATAGAATGTCTACATTGGATAGAATTGCCAAGTGGAATCAGGGGATTAACACTACTTGTGCTCTATGTAAGAATGCTCCAGAGACAAGAAACCATTTGTTCTTTATGTGTGCTTACACTTCTCAGATTTGGGAACATATTGCAAGGGGTGTTCTCTGTAGTTCTTACACCAATGTATGGTCTGAGATAGTGAGCATTATTGGAGACGAAACCATGGAAAGGAAGCGGCTGTTCTGTGTGAGATATGCTTTTCAAGCGGTTCTATATGCGGTTTGGAGGGAGCGTAACAAGATCATTCATGGTGAAAAGTTGTTACCTCTGTCTACATTGAAGAGGATGATTGATAAAGGGATACGTAACAAGATCACTTTGATGAGGAACCATGGAGTGAAAGGAATGGGGGAGCTTATGCAATTCTGGTTTCTTACTAGAGTGTGATTTTTTTAGAAAGTTGATGCATAGTATGAAAGTTATCTCATTAAACTAGGGTCACACTTGATGTATACAGGCTTTTTTGATGAATAAGAATTTAACATTCATTCAAAAAAATAATAATAATAAACGACGCCGTTTCTCATAGAATGATGATAACGTTTTTTCAAAGCAACGGCTAATTTTGTTGCAATTAAAAGGGAATTTTGAAAAATATAACTGAAAAAATCAGATTCGTGAAGATCTTCTTTATAACTTCTCTTCCTTCTCTTTCAAAATTTGAATCCCTCTTATTCTGATCTTAGAGAAACCGCACAGAGAGAGAAAGTAGCGAAGTTGATTGAGAGAGAAGAGCTGTTCCTTGCAGAGCAAGCATTTCTTTTGGGTATAATACATCTTCTTCTTCTTTCTCATAAGTCTTAGGGTTTCCTTAGTTTCCACCATTGTTGAACTCGATTTCGTCTCTCTGTTTCAGTTCTTCCTCCCCGGAGAACAGAAACAAACTCTGCTTTTACGTAACCGTAATCTCCTCTACTCGTTTCGTATCTCTTTTACTTGGTTCGGTTTCTCAGTTTCTTTACTTTGTTTCTAGGGTTTCTACGAAGTTTCTTAATCCGCAAGAAAGATGAATGATCTGATGACCAAATCGTTCCTAAGTTATGTGGAACTCAAGAAGCAAGCCAAGATCGACACAGAATCAGACCACGTCGACGTCGAGAAAGGCGATCTCCATCAAGATAAACTCTCCGCTTTCTTCTCAGAGATCGAATCAATCAAAACCCTAATCGAAGAGATACTCATCTCTTACACGATCTCAAGAACCTAAACGAAGAGACCAAGTCCACACACAGCGCCAAGATCCTCCGCGGGTTGAGACACAGGATGGAGTCCAACATCGTCGCCATCTCACGCAAGGCCAACGCAGTCAAAACCCTAATCGATGCCATCGAGACAGAGAATCGCAGGACTGGTTCTTGCGTGGACAGGACACGTGTTTCGATCACGAATGGTGTCAGGGCCAAACTGAGAGAGACGATGAGCGAGTTTCGTCACTTGAGGGAGAAGATCTTCGCTGAGTACAGAGAAGACTTGAAGAGGAAGTATTTTTTGGCGACCGGTGAGGAGCCAAGTAACGAGGACATGGAGAAGATGATATCTGGAGATAGGTTAGTGAAGACGTTTGAAGTGAAACCAGAGATGGATTTGAAGACGAAGGAGAGACATGAAGCTGTGAATGACATTAAGAGGAGTCTTAACAGGCTTCATCAAGTGTTTCTCGACATGGCTGTTCTTGTTGAGACACAAGGAGATAGGGTTGATGATATTGAAGCTAATGTGGCTACTGCAGGGAGCTTTGTGAGTGGAGGAACTAACAGTTTGTTCTATGCGAATCAGATGAAGAAGAAGAACAAGAAGTGGGTTCTATGGGGTTCGATTTTGGGTGTTATCATTCTTCTTGGGTGTTTGGTCTCTATGCTTGCTTCTCGTTGAAGTGGAAGTTCTGGTTCCTTTGCTTGGTTCATGGAGATTTGTTGCTTCTTTTGATTAATCTTGTTCGAAAGTAAGCAGATTTTTTTTTTTCAAGTATGTTGCAGTGTTTTAGCTCTATGAATACATTACATTAGTCATGGAACTAACCATTTAGCTTTGAGGGTATGGTTTGATGAATTTTCTTTATTCACTTTTCATCTTTTTTTCCATTGTAGTCAAAACACTAAATGTCATATACCAAACTTAGCTTTAAAGGAAAAACTAGTACATATATAATGCTATGAGATTATTTTGTTCGATTAATTTGTACTTGTATGCATGGAGACAAGACTATATAACTAATTGACTACTAGAGATTCAACAAGAATCCAACAAAATCTGGTGAAATTGACAAATGTGTGATACAAACAAGCAAATGAAAATGGAAGTTACCAAAGTCGTCTTATTCTTTTGATTATCCTAAAACACAGTAAATGAATCAAGTGAATCGCATTGTGATCTATGTATAACCATTAGGTATTTTTATGATCGTGTAACATTTTTTCAGGTTTTTTGTGATGAATGTTTTATCCACATTTCCATATTTTTGGAGGCTAATGCAAAATTTCATTCTGTACAAAAAGATCATATACCCCCAACCTGGCCTTGAGAAAACAAGAACACGATATAATGTTATGATATTGTTCTATTCTATTCTATTACTCCGTACATATGTGAAGCTTCTGAATCGACACCAGAGATTAACATTAGTTAACTACTAGAGTTACAACAAGAATCAAACAAAATTTGGTAAATTTGACAAATATGTAATATAAACAATCGAGAACAAACAAGCAAGTGAAAATGAAAATGAACAAATTCTGGACATGGTTTGTGTAAAATCTTAACTCCATTTCTTAGTTAACTGTTAAACCATATTTAAGTTGATTATTTAGTCAGAAAACTAAATGATTAGTCACTAAATCGAAAAACACTTGACATTCCAGTTGATTGATAGGTATAAAACCTGTTTATACTAAGGATTAGTAGTTGTTTGATCGGGAAACGGTACGGAACGAGAGAACGTTCGGTTTTAGAAGTGGGTTTAAACAAAGACGTCTTATTAATGGTCGGAAGAGCGTTTCGTCGGTTACAAGGAAAAGAAATGCGTGAAAGGAAAGGTACCGGAGCCTCGAAGGGTTTGCCGGAGAGATACAACAAGGCGAGATAACAAAGGTAAAACCCTAATCTAGCCGTCCAGTGAGTATTAGTGATTTTGGATCCTTTTCTCGTTGCGTCTCCTTCCCTTTATATAGTTGACCTCGTGCTCTCCCGTGACCTAGTTTGCATCGTCTTCGTGGGCTTCTAACTCGCTGGGCCGAGAAGCCCATACTGTCTCGAGTGGCCGTTAAGTCGGGGACGCTTAGACGCGCGTTTTGAGCAATCATGCCGAGCCACCGTTTCGTCCTGAGTGGGCTGGGCCGTCTGTTCTTCGGGCCTTGAGGGATGTCGAATTCACCCTCTACAGTAAGTCTCCCCAGTTCATCGAGATAAACGTCTCGTTGATCTTGATGAATTTAGAAGGTTAATGGCTTGGAAGAACAGACGGGTCGCCTCGGAGATACATTATTGGATCGGGCATCGCGAGGCGTCGTTTCGTATTTCGCTCTGTCGCGCGGTTTGATCAAATCTAACCAAACCGGTTTTGGTTTGGTTAGATCCGATTCTGCCCCAGGCGCTGGTTCGACTCGGAGCCGGGACCGGTTATTTCGGGAAACCGAATCGATGCTTCGGTTTCCTTGGCGGCTAAATACTGTTCCTAAGCCCACGTAGGCCCACGTAGATATCTTGATGACGCCTCGGGGAAGCACCCCATCTCTCCCCTATAAATACTTGATCGTTTCTCTCCCCTTCTATTCTTCTCCGCGTTATCCAGGTACTTTCTCTCTCTTTCCCTCCACTTGTCTCTCTAGGTTGTTGTTGTAACATAGATAGCGATATGTCGTCTGGGGGGAGGTTATCTCGCGAACAGAAAGGGAAAGAGGTCGCGACCGTATCTCGTCCCTTGAGAGACGCGAGTGAGGTTCCACTCGAGGAGTTCGAACGGGTTCATCACGACGCGATGATGGACACCGGGAGCCTGGATCTGTCTCAAAGGATCCTAGTTTCCGAGTCTGCGCGTTCATTTCGTCAAGAAGTAAGGGGAAACCAAGCCGACCCGCAGGCTTGCGAGAGAGACGGTTCTGGCGGTGCGAGAGACGGGGTCCTTCCTGCCGACTATATGCCGACGTGCTATTATCCTGGGGAGATCTTCGAGGAGCTGCCGGCGATAGCTCCCGAGTTTCTGCGCTCTCCAGATGTGAGCGGTCAGGCTTGGGAGAACGTTATGAAGACGCAGTCAACTCCTAACAGCGTGAAGAGGCTCCTGAGGGAACGCCGCGGGTTTGGGGTGACTTTCTTGATTCCCTCGGCGAGCCAAAGGCCTTGGTCGCCGCCAGTTGGGTATCAATGCGTCTACGAATCCTATTTTCGTGACGATACGAAGCTTTGGTTCCCAATTCCCCGACTAGTCACGGCATACGCGAGGCGCCGAGACGCAGCGATAAGTCAATTTTTGAACGGTTCGTGGCGTATTACAGTTGCTTTGATGGTTATGGCTGCCGAGATCGATGTCTCGCTGAGCGTTCGTACCTTCGAAGAGTTGACGTCTGTCAGTTCGTTGGAGGATGGCCTTCTATCGATAAAAATGCGGCCAAGCTACAACGTGATAGGGGGCATCCTAATAAGACGCTCGATTGGCAGAGGTCCTATTTCTTCGTTAAATATGATGATTCTGCCTTCGAGGCCCTCCAGACGATGACTATCGTGTCTTGTGGAACACTTTGCTTGGTAGAACACTTTCGTTAACTCGTACTATTTCTTCGCATACTAACTGCCTTCTATTTTCGTTGTCTTTTTCTTTGTAGCCTACCATCTGACTTCTCGCGAATACCCAGAAGAATTTCTTGCGAACGCTCGAGCTATCGCGAGACTCGCTCAAGAGCACTGGGGGAACATTTCTTGGGAAAGGGTTCGCCGTTCGATCGACCGTATTTCAAGGAGTAAGTCCATTTTTTTCTTTTTATATGTCACATTGTGGACTTCTACTCTCTCCTTGGTGAATGAGTCTTTTTTCTCTATATATCCTTTGCAGGGGATTGGGATTCGAGTTACCTTCCGTCGGTTAACAAGACCAAGAGACGTATCTCGCTGTTCACCGGTGAAGAGCAGAAGAAGATCAACGCAGCAAGGAAGATGAAGGGCCTTCCGGATCTGAGTGCTATGATGGAGGCAGAGCTTGGCTTGTCAAATGCCGAGCCGTTGGTGCTTCTTAATGAGTTGACAACTGACGACGCGACCCTCGCGAGTTCTGACCATCGCGAATCCTCGCTTGGTGCTGTTGCCGTTGCTCCTAAGAAGAAAAAGAGCAAGAAGAGAACCCATGACGAGCCGCCTGTCAATGATGATCGCGAGACTCTTCCAGAGGAAGGCGATCGTTCGGAGACTGCAGAGCCGTCGACGAAGAAGAGAAAGAAGAAGAAGCAACTATCTTTGGAGGATAGAGTCACGGGTCAAGACAGCAAAATTGCTCGCCCCTCTGCTCCATCTGATCCGACTGACAGGCCCTCTCTTAACTTGGCCCTAGCGGATGAACCTCGGAATGTCTCACCTGAGGTTCCGCTTCAGAAGAAAAGGTCGAAGCAAACTGGTGAGCAGGGGACGACCAAGCGCCAGGTTTCCCCCATCGCTATTTCATCGAACCCTGGGATGTCGGTCCCCGGTCCATCGACTGGTGGCTTTCCGGTCGTAAGGAAGACTTTGAGAGTCGAGTTTCCTGACCGTGTTTCGTTTGAGTATGACGGGCCAACTCCTCTCGTCTACGCTCCACACAAATGCGCAGAATTGGTTAGCCATATCAAGTGCGGCCCAAAGCCCTTTCCGCCGGTCGCTGACCTGATCTTTAAGGACGAGTATGTTGACGCTGCTCGCACCAAGTTGTTGGTAAGACTTTGCTTCGGTTCTTTCATTCCTTCTCTTACATACTTGTTTTATTTCTTAAGTTCTTTGGTTTTCGTGTCTCGTAGTGCGACGGGGTTTCGAACTTCGTCATCGAGAAATATGACTCTGCGCTGAAGGAAGTGCTCGCTGAGTCAGAGAAGCTGAAGAAGACAGTGGTGAGCAAGAGCAGACTTCTCCGTCGAAGGAAGGCGGAATGGCAGGAGGAGTTCGAGAGGATGGCCGAGAAGAGGGATCACGCGGTTGCTCGGAGGAAAGCTTTGAAGAAGAGAGCCGACGCAGCTGAAGAGGAGCTTTCCGTTGCTCGTTCTACTATCGAGGCTTTGGAGCTGCGGAAGGCCAATCTTATGGAGGAGATAGGAGCCAAGGCCGTGGAGCATAAGAAAGAACTGGACCGCCTTAGGGATTCGCGTATTTACGAGGTTACGAAGGAGAGTGTGAGGGTCGAGACCGAGATGATTGCAAAATCTAACAAGCATTTCGGGAATCTGCGCGAGTGGTGGACCCGTTGTGGACCTTTCGATACGGTGCGGTTGCTTCAAAGTCAAGCGTTCGGGACTAAGAGCTGCCTCGAGGCTTTAAAGGCTGGTGGCCGCGACATCCCTCAAGAGACTATCGACATGTTCGCAGCTAGAGAAAAACAGTTCGAGGAGAAAGCTTTGAAGCTTGATCCCGGCGAGATCCCGAAGGCTGATTTGGTCCTTTCTCCACTTCGCCTCGAATCTCAGTTCGTCGATATGCGAGCCTTCGTGGGTCTCGACCCGCATGGGTCTAACATACGCTTGATCGATCCAAGGACTGCTGGGGTTCTCCAAAGTCCCGCTGATCGTCCTGGAACCTCTGCTGCTCCCTCTCATTCCGTGGGAGATGATTCGTCAAAGACTGGCGCGCCTGCTATTGACTCGCGAGCCGTTGATGGGGGAGTGAAATCTGTTGGGAACCAGGATGGGAGCAACGTTCTTGAGATCTCTGATTCTTCCGTTTCTGATTCGGAGGATGGTCAGGGTCGAGAACCGGACAAAGCCGATGCCGGTGAGGAGGTCGACGGGGCGCGGAGTGGGGAGATAATCAGAGATCAAGCGAACCCCTCCGAGAGTCAGCTTGAGGTTCGTGGGGAAGAGGCGATAGCTCGCGTTGAAAGTGCCGATGCGGATCAGCCGGTGCATTCCACCCTTCCCGAACCATCTCTCGACAACGATGCCGTAGCAGGAACAGGCTAGGGACCCCGAGGAATGACTCAGTTGTTGTTTTTATTTTTTACTTTGGATGAACCTTGCTCTCTTTTTTATGTATTATGTCTTGACCCATTGCGGTGTCTCGTTTGTTAAAACTCCGTCTATTTCTTCTTGTTTGCGAATTCCGCTTTACTTATATTGCTTCCTGGTCATTCGATAACTCCGGGAGTCGCAGTCCGAGGAGGTGTAGGAAACTCGGTAGATGTCTTGACCGCAAGCGATTATAGAGTTTGAGATTCATGCCGTATCGAGACAGCGATATAGTCGTTTCTCGACGTTGGCTCGTACGGACTGTGAATTCAACAACCCATGATCAGGTGTCGTTGGGTCGTTTATCAAGCTTCCTGGTTTGTTCGGGGTCGTATGCCGATTGGGTACGAGTGAAAATAGGATAACTTCAGACCGTGAAAGATAATTTTTCAAACGATAACGGTTCCCACCTCGACTTCAAAATTAGTAAATTATGAAATGGGCATGAGTCATCATTTTGGACGTATCAGTGAATACTGTGATACGATCGGATTCCCGCGAATATGTGTCTGATCAGGACATACTCGGCTGTGGGGTGCGAGTGCCGGTACGTTTGTCTCGAAGTGCCGGGGCGAATATTATGTAGGCATCGCATGGGTTGGCCAACTTCTCGGGGAAGTGTGTTTGTTTTTTTTTTTGTTACAGCTGGACCCATTAAGGCTGCCTACGTACCTCCTTTGTAGAGGATCAAGCCATTTGTAGTTCTTTGTTTTCTGAGTAAAAGTGGCTGAGAGCGCATTTACTTGGGTGGTTTTTTTTTTTTGGCAGGTGAACGTGATCGTTGGTCGTTCAGTTGTGGAAGAGTCGGAGATGCTTTGAGTTCCAAGCTCGTGGCACCGCCTCGCCGGCTGAAGTTTCGAGGTGGTAGACTCCAGGTTTCACGACCTCGGTGATCTTGTAGGGTCCTTCCCAGTTGGCTCCGAGTTTTCCAGCTTTCCATTCCCTAGTGTTTTCGAACACCTTCCGGAGGACCAGATTTCCCAATTCGAGGAGGCGGGTCTTAACCTTCTTGTTGTAGTAGCTTTCGATCTGGTGTTGATAGTTTTGGATTCGAAGCAATGCTTGGTCGCGTCTTTCTTTTATATCATCCAGTGCGTCGAGGAGCATACCTTGGTTAAGTTCGATGTTCTGTGGCATTTTGGAACGTCGTAAACTAATCACGTTTACCTCAGCAGGTACCATTGCTTCGACCCCATGGGCCATCGAGAAGAGGGTGGCTTTCGTTGCTCCGCGAGCTGTTGTTCTATGGGACCAGAGGACTCCATCTAGTTCGTCGGCCCAGCGACCCTTCTTCAAGTCGAGTCGTTTCTTGAGTCCGTCGATGATTGTCTTGTTAGTGGACTCGGCTTGACCGTTGCTCTGCGGGTTTCTCGGTGTGGACATGTTGAGCCGAATTCTCCATCTGTCGCAGAACTCTTTGAAGTTGTGGGAGATGAATTGGGATCCGTTGTCTGTGACTATCTCATATGGGAGCCCGTGCCGGGAGATGACGTTTTTCCAGAAGAACTTCTGCACCTCCTTGTCGGTAATGCTGGCGTAGGCTTCTGCTTCCACCCATTTAGTGAAGTAATCTGTTAAGACCAGGATGAACCTCTTCTGTCGAGAGCTCGGCATTGGCCCGATGATATCCATTCCCCATCGCATGAAGGGCTATGGTGCTGTCAAGGTATGGAGCAATTCAGTCGGGCTGTGTATGTTGAAGCGTGTCGCTGGCACTTATCGCATTTCTTGACGTAGGATTCGCAATCTGCGTTCATTGTTGGCCAATAGAAACCAAGGCTTTTCACTTTTAGTGCGAGAGCTCGTCCTCCTGAATGGTTGCCTGCTGCTCCTTCATGTGTTTCGGCCATGAACAGCCTGGTTTCGTCTCCAAAGATACACCTAAGGAGTACTTTTGTTGCGGTCCATCGATGGAGTGTTCCATCCATGACGACATAATGCGCACTGCGTCTTTTGAGTCGTCTTCCTTCCCATGTCTCTGTAGGTAGTATCCCGTCGGATAGGTAAGCGATGAATTCCGTTCGCCAATCTTCGAGTTGCCCTTCCATTGTGCGAGGTTCCCCTTCGTCGATGTCCATGGCGTCGGCGATAGATGCTGCAGTGGCAAGTTGTTCCGTCGGTGGGCTGATGCTTGGCTTTTCAATCCTATGTATTGGGATTGTCCTTTTCACCTGATCGTGTAGCTTACTCCCAAGGGCTGCGAGTGCGTCCGCACATACGTTCTCTCCGCGAGGGACTTTCGTTAGCTCGAAGAATTCAAAATCTTGTGTAAGATCTTTGACGAGTTTCAAGTAAGCATCCACTCTGTCGTTTCTGATGTCGTAGTCTCCGAGAAATTGACTCACCACGAGTTGGGAGTCACAGTATGCATTGACTCGTCTAGCTTTTACTGCCTTTGCGAGACGAAGGCCTGCAATGAGAGACTCGTATTCGGCTTCATTGTTGGATGCCGGAAAATCAAAACTGAACGACTGTCGTATTAGTTCGCCTGTCGGTGACTGGAGTTGTACGCCTGCTCCTGAACCTTTGTTCGTAGATGAACCATCTACGTGCAGTATCCAGTTCAGGCTTGGTAGCACAAGATCTTGTTCTAGCTCCGGCGTTAGCTCGATCAGGAAATCAGCAAGAACTTGCGACTTAGCAGCTGTGCGGTTCTTGTACACGATGTCGTGTTCGCTAAGCTCAACTGCCCACTTTGTTAGCCTTCCTGATTGGTTGGTATTTTTCATTACCGTCCGAAGGGGCTGGTTGGAGAGCACCTCGATAGTGTGCGATTGGAAATAAGGTCTGAGTTTTCTTGCCGAGGTGATGATAGCTATGACCATCTTTTCCAAGGTTGGGTATCTCGTTTCCGGTTCCGTCATCCACTTGCTGGTGTAGAAAATAGGTTTCTGTTCGCCACGGTCTTCTCGTATTAGGACGCTGCTAACAGCCGAGGAGGTGACGGCAATGTATAAGGATAGAGTGTCTCCGACCTCGGGTTTCGACAGAACTGGAGGTGTCGTTAGGTAATGCTTCAGTTGATTGAAGGCTTCCTCGCATTTTTCGTCCCAGACGAATCTCTTATTTCCTCGCAGGAGCTCATAGAATGGGAGGCATTTGTCTGTGGATCTTGAGATGAACCTGTTCAGTGCCGCAATCCTTCCGGTTAAACGCTGAACCTCGCGGGTGTTCTTCGGACTAGGGAGATCGAGGATTGCCATTATTTGTTTTGGGTTTGCTTCGATGTCTCGCTGGGTGACAATGTAACCTAGAAACTCTCCAGACGTGACGCCGAAGGTGCATTTCGCCGGATTGAGCTTCATCCCGTACACGTTCAGCGTTTTAAAGCAGTCTCGTAAGTGGTTGAGATGATCCTTGGCGCGAAGTGATTTGACCAGCATATCATCAATGTAAACTTCCATAGTGTTGCCGAGTTTGTCGGCGAACATTCTATTAACCAGACGCTGGTAAGTCGCTCCTGCGTTCTTTAGGCCGAAAGGCATGACCTTGTAGCAATATGTCCCTCTGTCCGTTATGAACTCCGTTTTCTCGCGATCGTCCGTATGCACCATGATTTGAAATTACCCGGAGAAAGCGTCCATAAATGTTAGGAGCTCGTTGCTGCAGTGGAGTCCACCAAACGGTCGATATGCGGGAGAGGGTAACTGTCTTTTGGACATGCTTTGTTCAAATCCGTGAAGTCAACACAAATGCGCCATTTCCCGTTTTTTTTTTTAACAACGATGGGGTTTGCTAGCCACTCCGGGTACCGTACTTCGGCGATGAAGCCTGCGTCGAGCAACCTGTCAACTTCCTCATTTACTGCTTTGGACCGTTCGGGTCTGAGCTTCCGTCTCTTCTGTCGAATAGGCTTGAATGTCGGATCGACGTTTAACTCGTGAGATGTTATTGCGGGGTCTATACCCTTTATATCAGAAGTTACCCATGCAAAGGTTGAGCCATTTTCTTTGAGGAAAGAAATCATTAATGACTGCAGATCGTCGGAGAGATAGGCGCCAATGTGCACGACCTTCGATGAGTCAGCTCCATCGATGGGAACCTCGTGGATTTCTTCCTTCTGAGGGTAGATCTTATGTATTGGTTTGGTGACGGCGTTGACGAGAGAAGGTGATTGTTGCTGCTTGACCGCGGCGATAAGTAGCTCTCTTGTGGCTCGTTGGTCCCAGCGGACCGTCTGCGTCGTTCCATCTTTTCCAGGGAACTTAACACATTGGTGGTAGGTGGAGGGAATGGCTTTCATGGAGTGTAACCAAGGTGTTCCGAGGATCGCGTTGTAGGGCGCCCTAGCCCGGATAACAGTGCGGGTCCCATCACCTGCGTAAACTGGGAGACGAATTGTCCCAATCATCTGTTCCGAAGAGCCATTGAATCCCGTGAGAGTGCGTGAGGAGGGCTTCATGTTGCGCATGTCAACTCCCATTTTGTCGAGCGTGTCCCGAAAGATAAGGTCGACTGAGCTGCCTGTGTCGACGAGAACCTTCGTGACTTGGCATTCGCCAATTCCGATATCAATTAGGAGTGGGTCGTTATGTGGCATGCTGATGCCGTGAGTGTCGGCCGCCGAGAAATAGGTTTGATGGTCTACTTCGACTTGCGAAGGCCACTTCTGGGCGGTGATGGCTTGCCGCCTGTAATCTTTAACTGCTCTTACCGAGTCCCCGCAAGGAGGTGAACCACCCATTATGACGTTGAGGTGCGGGGTGTTCGTAACTTTCATCAATTCTCGTTGCGCTTGTCGTTTCGCTTCGAGGCACGGTCGCAGATCATGTTGCTTCGGCTGACCAAGCTTGGCGCGCAAGTCTTCGGCTTTGGAGTTGATCTGCTCACGTAAATCTGCGGGCTGAGATTGAAGGTGTAGAGCGGCTTCGGTGCGGGTAGTCTTTCTTGCTTTGGACTCGTCGAGGGACGTCCTGAGGTCTGCCTCGTTCTTTTGCACCGTTTCGGCCTTCCGCTTCAGAAATGTGCGTAAGTCCTTGGAATTTGTTTTTCTGCCCAATATTTCGCGCAAGTCCGTTGGTACTGGTGGAGTTTCGTCATCCGAGGAATCAGCCTGACGGGGGAGTATCACTTCAACCCGTCGCCGGTTCTTAGGTGGTTCTTCATCAGTTGACTCGCCTTCGAGGTAGAGATTGTTTACTGTGGTTTTCACTGGATTAGTTTGCTCTTCTCCCTGAGGGGCTTTTGCTTGAGACTTCTGAATCTTCTTCTCTTTGTTTTTGCTCCAACTCTTATTGTTTTTCGGCTTCTGCGGAGATTCAATCTTGATTTTCCCGCTTTCGATGGATTTGAGGAAGTGTCCGTATAAGACTTTGCAATCCTTCGTATCATGTGACTTGACCTCATGATAGGAACACCACTTACTCGGCTCGACGGCGTTCGAGTTTGCTGGTTCAGGGGAGCTAGACTTTGGCTGGCTGGTATCTCGATTCCAATGATTCCACCCCTTCTCTCGCGCCATTGCGGCGGAGCCCGATGGTTCGCCGTCGTCTATAGCATTCATGTAGCCCTTCCTCTGGTTAGGCTTGCCACTCGTGGAATGTTGGCACGGTTCTTGATGAGCGTCGTTCGTCCGGGCGGGGGTCTATTTCCCTGCAGCTTCTTTGGCCGCCTTGGCCCTAGTATCCTCCTCCATTCGAATGAAGTTATTGGATCGAGCGATGGCATCTGGTACTGATCTCGTCGGGTGTCGGTAAAGGTCGGCCCGAAATGGTGACTTAATGTGGAGGGTGTTCATCAATGACTCCACGGCTATATGATCTGGTACGTCGACTTTCGAGACAATGGATTTGAACTTCTCCATAAAATCTCTCAAGCTCTGTCCGTTCGCGTGGTTGAGATTCCAAAGATCCGTGGCGGTGGCTTCTTGTCGAGTGAACATGATGTAGTTTTTGAGGAAAGCCGTCGAGAGGTCGTGAAAACTATCAACGGAGTTCTGCTGAAGACCGGTGAACCAGTTAAGAGCGATACCTTCTAGGGTTTTGACGAAAAGTTGACAAAAGCCGGCGTCTTTTTCCTCATCAGAGAGGTTCGCGCGTCGCATCGTGATATCGAAGGATGTGACGTGAGCAAAAGGGTCGGATACACCGTCGAAGGTTGGAAGACGGAGCTTTTCCATCTTTCGGAGGCGGACCGTCGTTATCTTTTTGGTGAACGGTGTCCGGAGAGATTCTGCTAGGACTCGCTCGATCTGAGGGGCAGACGTAGTGATATGATGGATCTTGGAGTTTATATCCAGCATCGACTGTTTCAGCGCGGTGAGCTCGTTTTTCGTATGCGCATCAAGGCTGACCGGGGTTTGGGCCACGTCATCATCGGCGACATCTTGGTTGGCAGTCTGCGTTGGTGCTGCACCGGTCGCTCTTTCTGTGTTAAACAGATGTCTTCGGTACTGTGCCGTCGAAGCTTCTACGTTCGTAGCGAGGGGGGCTAAGATCTTTGCAAGCGCTGCGATTTGGTCGGTTGCCGCTTTCTGGGCTGCGTCTTGCTGCGCAAGGCGCGCCTTGATAGTTTCTATTGAAACGGGTTGAAGTGGTGTCGGAGTCACAGGGAAGGACGCCGGCGTTGCTTCGGTGGCTTCACGATCTTCTCCAGAGGACGAGCCGTCGTTACTCGTCGCCATCTTGTCGACGTTGCTTTGCTAGAGGCCCCACGGTGGGCGCCAACTGTTTGATCGGGAAACGGTACGGAACGAGAGAACATTCGGTTTTAGAAGTGGGTTTAAGCAAAGACGTCTTATTAATGGTCGGAAGAGCGTTTCGTCGGTTACAAGGAAAGGAAATGCGTGAAAGGAAAGGTACCGGAGCCTCGAAGGCTTTGCCGGAGAGATACAACAAGGCGAGATAACAAAGGTAAAACCCTAATCTAGCCGCCCAGTGAGTATTAGTGATTTCGGATCCTTTTCTCGTTGCGTCTCCTTTCCTTTATATAGTTGACCTCGTGCTCTCCCGTGACCTAGTTTGCATCGTCTTCGTGAGCTTCTAACTCGCTGGGCCGAGAAGCCCATACTGTCTCGAGTGGCCGTTAAGTCGGAGACGCTTAGACGCACGTTTTGAGCCATCATGCCGAGCCACCGCTTCGTCCGGAGTGGGCTGGGCCGTCTATTCTTCAGGCCTTGAGGGATGTCGAATTGACCCTGTAGGGGATCTCGATCAATTGCTACTTCAGTCTTTATTTTCAAATGAATATCATGTTTTGAGAATATTGATTAGAAAGAGTGATGGGGTCATTGTAAGAAAATTGACAAAGTTTATGCTGGCAAAAACATATGGTTCCCAATCTTATCAAAACTTTGTCAATCCCAATGGACAAAACACACAAAACTGGAATCAATACCCATCATGCTTTCTTCTGCTTTTATATTTGGACCCATACACATATACCTTACTTATGCAAGTTTGTGCGTTACATAATATCTATACTTCTTTCTTCTTAATTTGTGTACAAATACATTTATAATGAGTGTATATTTATCGGTGATACAATACTTATGCAAGTTTGTGCGTTACATAATATCTACTTCTTTCTTCTTAATTTGTGTACAAATACATTTATAATGAGTGTATATTTATCGGTGATACAATAATGAATTGTGGTCCACATACCAAACGTGACCGCTCCTCCTAAGTTTTCTTTACTCTCCTGTTTGTAAATTGCAATGATTCATTTTGTTGGCTTCATTAAATGAAATGATTCTCAATCTTCCAAAAAGCTATTTGTTTAGTATCTATCACAGTCTCTTTACTCATTTCAACCTTTATTGTTTTAACGGTGATAATAGTGGGTAAGATGAACAGCTAAAATAGATCAAAGATGAATGGAATCAATCATTAGATTGAGATAGTGCTTATTTATTTAGCTGATGAATACTTCCATTGTGTAAGAGAATTTAACTTAGGTTACTTAGGTTCCAAGTTAATCTTAAATCTAGGTTTTAAACTGAAAGCAATGACACAATCTCGTGGGAGAACTTATGCTCCCAAACTCCACTAGATCAAAGAGACTCTAGAAACACCAAAGTAGTGTTCTAGATAGTTTGTTACACAAGTATCAAATACTCTTCACAAGAGAATACAACAAAGCCCTTAGATCAACTAGACTTAGGCCTAAGCTATTGATCTTGTATTGTTGTCTCATTCCCCTTGCACGTCACCTTGATCTGAATACTTGTTGCTGTCTACTCTGTAACAATCTGCTTGTGTTGTACGGCTTAACCTAATCAACATACTCACATTATGTTTATATGTGATCAGGTGTTTCAGCTGGAGTGGGCCTGCGTGTTCTTGGCCCAAGTCACACCAGCATTGCTTCTGGCCCATCTGTCTTGCCGAAACCCAAGCTATATTCACAAATCTCCACCAGCTTGGTTAAGGCCCGATCCTGGCCCACCTCGATGAAACTCTCGTGCCGACAGTCTCACGCCTTTGTCTCTTTGTCTTCTTGCGAAAGAAAGACATCAGTCTCTACTCTCTCTCTCTCTATCGCCGTCTCTCTTCTCGCGAGCCTCCACCGGAGAAATGGTCTCGGCTCCGTTCTCCGAGAGATCTCGATCAGCTCCGTCGTACCGACGTCCCTTTGCTCCTCCGTTATCTCCAGGTACATCTAATCTCCATTTTTAACTTTGAGATTAGGGTCTTCTGTAAAGAAAGTCGAGAGCTTTCTTGGAAATTTAACTGATCCTTTACTTCCTTGTGTCTAGCATGTCTTCTCCAACATGATTCCGGCTCTTACTCAAGCTCCACTGTCACGCTCCACCTCTTCTGTGAACCGAGGTATGAACTGACAAGTCATCATCCCTCTTTCTGCGTGTTTTCGATCTACTCTGATCTGATCAATCTGACGTTTCAGGGCAACCTCAAGTATGAAAGCCCTAGTACGATCCTGATGATTATGTATCTTGATCTGAGTAGTCTGCTTTAGCTCGGTGAGCTCTCAACGCGCTGCTTCCTTGCTTCTCATCAACTGAACTTCTCAACAACTCCTTTTGGTTTGAAAGCATTTTGAAGAAATGGTTGGTGACGACATTCATAACACCAAACCCGTGACTGGTTGGCGTTTCTTGGTGAACTCCTCCACCTGAACCGAGAACCCTTCTCGATTCTAATTCTCCTCCAGGTAGCATCACCTGTCTCTTGTCACGATACTTTTGGCCATCAATTGACTACACATTCGTATTCACTAACATGCGTTTATTACTTGTGATCTACGAGGGTGAAGTTTAGACAACCATAGTCACCTGGAGCGTCTTCCTATCTCATCAGTGGACATTCAAAAGTTCACAGCAAAGCTGGAACTTCTGACCAGGTACTGCCTTAGTTAGGAAATCTGCAGGATTAACATTTGTATGAATCTTGTTTAGAACTATGTCTCCTGCTTCCACTTGGTCTCGAATGAAGTTGAACTTGGTAGCTATGTGCTTAGTCTTCTCGTGATTGACTGGATTTCTTGCTAGAGCTAGGGCACTTAAAGAATCGCAGTAGAGTTTGATCCCTTGTTGTTTGAATCCTAGCTTTGCGCATATCTCTTTTAGCCACATTGCTTCTTTAGCTGCTTCATTCATAGCCATGTATTTGGCTTCTGTAGTTGAAAGTGCAACAACTGATTGTAGACATGATTTCCATGAAATTGTATTGCCTGCAAACTTGAAAGCATAGCCTGTAACTGAGCGTCACCTGTCCATGTCTATTGCATAGTCTGAGTCTGAATAGCCTTCAAATTCTAGTGTAGACTGCTTTCTGAATGTTAGAGATGAGTTCATTTCTCCCTGTAAGTATCGTAGAACCCACTTGACTGCTGACCAGTGGTCCCTTCCTGGTTTACTCATGAAGCGACAAACATAGCCTACTGCAAATCCTAGGTCGGGCCTCGACCCGACCATTGCATACATTAGGCTTCCTACGTCACTGGCATATGGAATCCTTTCCATATGTGCTGCCTCTTCTTTCCATTCCTTTTCTGTTAGACTTCGAAGCTTAAACTGAGAAGAGGTGGGAGTGACTACAGCCTTGGCGTCCTGCATTCCAAACGTCTTTATCACTTTTTCAATGTACTTTCTTTGAGACAGAATCAATGTTCTTTTCTTTCTACCTCTGATGATATCCATTCCCAGTATTCTGGATGCCTTTCCCATGTCTTTCATCTCAAATTCTCCACTCATCTTTTCTTTAAGATCCTTGATCACTTTCTTGTTTCCTGAAGCAATCAACATGTCGTCGACATAGAGGAGCAGATAGATGGCTTTGTTGGTTTTAACGTCTCTCATATAGACACATAGATCTTTACTCCAACGCTCAAATAGCTGATCCTTCATGAAGTTGTTGAACCGCTGGTTTCATCTTCTTGGAGACTGCTTCAAACCATACATAGACTTTCTCAGCAAGCAAACTTTGTCCTATGTTCCTGGTTTTATAAAGCCTTCAGGCTGTTCCATTAAGATTCTTTCCTCCAAGCTTCCATGTAGAAAAGCTGTTTTCACATCCATCTGCTCTAGTTCTAAGTCTAGGTTCACCACAATGCTAAGCATAAGCCTGATGGAGACATGTTTTACCACTGGAGAGAAGATCTCATTGTAGTCGACTCCTTCTCTCTGTGAATATCCTTTGGCAACTAATATGCCCTTGTGTCGTTCATCCTCAACACCTGGGATTCCTGGATTTAGCTTGAATAGCCATCTGCATCCAACAAGCTTTGCCTTTTCAGGCCTATCAATGAGATCCCAGGTTCTATTCTTTCTGTGAGACTCCATTTCTTCTTCTGCAGCATGCTTCCATAGCTTCTTTTCACGACTCCTCATAGCTTCTGCTTAGGATTTTGGTTCCTGAACTTCTAAATCATCAATCACATTGAGCGCATAAGCCACAAAGTTCCCATCCTCATATCGAGATGGTGGTCTCACGTTATGTCTCCTTTCCCTATCTCGTGCTAGAACATAGGTGTCTAGAGTTTCAGTGTCACCACTCTCACTCTCGTGATCACGCTCACTATCAACCTCGTGATCTTGTTCTTCGTCACTTGAGCTGTTAGAGCTAGAAGATGATTCTTCTCCACCTTGATCAGATGTGCCTTCGGATTCGGCAGAAGGAGAGGGCCCTCTGATCAAATCATCACTGAATGACACCTTCTTCTTAGCTCGTTTTTCTTTCTTGGTCACTTATGTGCTTTCTTTTCCTTTAGCAACAGTGTGTTTGTACAGCTCATCCTCGTTGAAGACAACGTTTCTGATTGTTCTGCATCTGCCTTCCTCCTCTATCCAAACCCTGTAACCTTTGGTGCCCATAGGGTATCCTACAAACACTCCCTTGATGGCTCTAGGTCCCGTTTTCTCCTCGGTTATGTGCACATAAGCAGTGCATCCAAACGTTCTGAGATGTCCCAAATTCGGTTTATAACCTTACCACACTTCTTCAGGCATTTTGAATTCCAGCGTAGAGTTAGGTGATCTATTAATCAAATAAATCGTAGTAGATGCAGCTTCTGCCCATAAGCTTTGGTCCAAGCCAGATTCGGCTAACATACATCTCACCTTATACAAAATTGTTCTGTTCATTCTTTCTGAAACTCCATTCTGCTGCGGAGTGTAAGTGCAGGTTCTATGCCTCTTAATCCCAGCCTTCTTGCAGTAATCATCAAACTGTTTATTACAGAACTCCAAACCATTGTCTGTTCTCAAACACTTGACTTTCTTCTCTGTCTTAGTTTCAACTTCAGCCTTCCATTCCCTGAACTTAGAAAATACCTCATCCTTAGTCTTCAGAAAATAAATCCAGACTTTTTTTGAAAAATCATCAATAAAAGTAACAAAGTACTTAGGTCCAGCAAGGTTGTCTGGTGTAGAAGGAGAACCCCATAGGTCAGAATGAACATACTCCAGAATGCCATTAGTCACATGTTTAGCTTTAGGAAAGCTTTGCTTGTGTGACTTCCCAATGATACAATGTTCACAGAAATCCAGGGTCTTAAAATCCTTGTCGACAATAAATCCACTTTTGACAAGTTCTGACATGTTATTAAGACTCATATGACCGAGCCGTGAATGCCAAACATTAGTCATATTCTTCTCTACTCTAGATAGATTAGCTTCTCCTCTTAAAACTGTTCTTTGAAGATAATATAGTCCCAGATGATACCTTCCAGACATAACCCTTTTATCATCCTTGTAGAAATTAACTGTAAGGTCTCTTTCTTCATATTGACATCCTGCTGTTTCCAATATTCCATAAGAAATTAAATTCCTGCTCATGCCTGGCATGTATCTAACTCCTGTTAAGATAACCAAAGAACCGTCTGGATTTAGAATTTTAATTTTCCCAATTCCCTAAATGTTGCTGTGAGTGTTGTTTGCCATCAACACTTTGCCTCCCTTAAATTCTTCCAAATCAAATAAGAAGCTCTTGTCAGGTGTGATATGAAACGAACATCCTGAGTCCATCACCCACTCGTCCTTAGTGTATTGCGTGCTGACTGTGAGTATTAGAGGTTGCTTTGCCTCTTCTGCTACATTCGCCGAGTCTTGCGACTTGGCTGATCTCCTGTCAGGGCAATCACGCTTCCAATGACCCTCCTTTCCACATACAAAACATCCCTTGGTGTTTTTGTTGTTCCTGGAACGAGACTTAGATCTCCCATGTCGACTCTGAGATCTACCTTTGTATGTCTTTCCATTGCCCTTTCCGGATCTTTGTTCTGATCTGCCTCTGTCTACAAGCAGACCTTCTCCACCTGACCTGGTGAACTTGCCACTCTCGATCAACTCTCTTTCTTTAGACTTTGTAGCACCAGTAACCTCAGCTAGGCTCAGTGCGTCTCTCCCATACTTAAGAGTCTCCTTGAGTTGATCATACTTAGCAGGTAGAGAACTTAGCAGTAAAATAGCTTGAACTTCCTCGGATACTTCAACTTGCAGATTGTTTAAGTCTGCTACAAGCTTTAGGAAGTCATCAACATTCTCATCAATAGATTTTGAGTCAACCATCTTGAAAGTGTAGAACCTGAGCTGTAGATAAATCCTGTTAGGTAGGGAAGTCTCTGTGTAGAGATTGTTCAGTGTACTCCACATTGCAGCAGCAGTCTCACAATGTTGAATTTTTCTTAGTACCTTATTCCCAACATTCAGCACAATCAGGTCTTTGGCTTTTTCTGATTTCTCAAATTTTGCAGGGTCTATCGCAGGTGCAGGGTCAACAATTCCAGCAAGTCCCTTTCCCGAGTCCTTCATGGCAGACTCTGGTTCATCCTTTGCGTCTGATCCCTCCTTTAGAAGCTTCGTGTCAGTGAGAATGGATTTAAGTCCAAGCACTCCAAAATGAGCAAGCATCCTCACCTTCCATAGGGCGAAATCACCATCACCTTCGAACCTGTCAATATCCACACGTTCTTTCGAAGTCAACATTGAACAGGTAATGGATATGACTCTGTCTCTCTCTCCTAAGTAGCCTTAATAACCCAGAAGCTCTGATACCACTTGTAAGAGAATTTAACTTAGATTACTTAGGTTCCAAGTTAGTCTTAGATCTAGGTTTTAAACTGAAAGCAATGACACTGTCAATTTAACGAGTTCCCGGCCCTCGGCGCGGTACGTCTCGTGGGAGAACTTCTGCTCCCAAACTCCACTAGATCAAAGAGACTCTAGAAACACCAAAGTAGTGTTCTAGATAGTTTGTTACACAAGTATCAAATACTCTTCACAAGAGAATACAACAAAGCCCTTAGATCAACTAGACTTAGGCCTACGCTATTGATTTTGTATTGTTGTCTCCTTCCCCTTGCACGTCACCTTGATCTGAATACTTGTTGCTGTCTACTCTGTAACAATCTGCTTGTGTTGTACGGCTTAACCTAATCAACATACTCACATTATGTTTATATGTGATCAGGTGTTTCAGCTGGAGTGGGCCTGTGTGTTCTTGGCCCACGTCACACCAGCATTGCTTCTGGCCCATCTGTCTTGCCGAAGCCCAAGCTATATTCACACATTGTTCTCTTGTGTATAAGTCGACGGATTACCATTTGAATCCAAATCATATAGTTGAAAAAGACGCTCTCTATATGCCTTTCATTCAGAACAATTTAAGGCAAATATTTTTTTCTTCGAATGAATAGTATTACGCATATTAAAGAAATCAGTTCAGTGACCTAAGTATTAACCGCAGTCACTTTTCCATTTAACGCTGTTATATCCATTAACGAATTTATTCATGGACGGTAGGCAAGCTATAAAATGCAGTTAAGCTGACAAACCATTCAAAGCTATATTATACACATATTATTGAAATTATAGGTAATATTTTGGAAATGAAAATTCAGAAGAGAAGAATCACACAAAAAGTAAACTAAAAGACAAACAACCTTTTCATGTTTGACTTTAGTACGGTTTATAAAAACTCAATTGGGTAATGAGTTTATAGAGGTGATCAAGCTATACCGGGCATGCCTAAAGTGACAGCGGCCCAAAACTAATTCTCCCAAAAATCCTAGCCATCTCCTTAACAATGAGACCAAAACTGCCACCTTCAACCTGCAAAGAATGAGAACCAAGTAGCTAGCACCAAGTCTTGTCCCTGAGGAGTTATCTGCCTACGAGTCGGAGGGTCCAATCTGAGTTTGACTATCTGTTGAGTCTCAGCTATAAGAGTTCCTGGTGGCTTCTCCACCGCTGTATGAATTCTCTTATTCCTCTCCTTCCACACCAAGCATAAAACCGCTTGATGTATGAGTCTAATAATCAGCGTCACATTCTTGTTTCTCGTTGGCGCTTTCAACCAACGCAACACTGCTTTAAAACTCTGAGGAGAGACGAGGTTCAAACGAGAAACAAAGAACGCCCATACTTGATTACTATACACGCAATCAAAGAATAAGTGTTGACGGCTCTCATCATGACCTGTGCAGAGAACGCAAGTCGAAGGAACCGATAAACCCCATCAGATAAGTCTATCCCTCGTTACCATTCTGTCTCTAGCTGCAACCCAAGTAATGAAACATTCTTGGGGATTCTTCCAGTGAACCACACAACCTCATGCCAAAACACTTCTATTGGAGAAGGATGCATAGCTCTCCACGTATCACTCGCTGAGAAAACGCCAATATCTCTTCCCGGTTCAGGAAACCAGATATACATGTCGTCCTCTTCAGATTCCATTATCTCCTGGGCATTTGGTAAACACGCTTTCAACAAAGCGATCGTGGGGCTTCTACTTCTGCTGCGCGCCAGCCACCATCCATCACTCGTTAACGCCTCCGCCACAACTGCCTCTCTTCTTAAACCCGACACCTGAGGTCTTCTTTCTCTAACCAGCTCGATAAGAGGACCAAGGGAAGTCCAATTATCGTGCCAGAAGCTTGCTGAAATACCAGAACCCACCTCACAACTCACCATAGGTCTTGTCAGTCGCCTCAACTTACATATAGCTCTCCAAATCCAACTTCCTCTCCTTGAAGGATCTAACTCCCAAAAATTCTCTGCACCAATCAAGTTTCTACGCACAAGAAACCCATAACGACCCTCCTGATGTGAAAATAAGCCAGATCAACTTCAATCCAAGAACCTTATTCCAATCTTCTAAGCGCTTTAGACCCAAACCACCTGCTTCTTTAGGCGTACAGACAGAATCCCAAGCAATCTTAGCACCCATAGCTGAGTTTCGAGCACCATTCCATAAGAACACATTGCACATTCGCTCTAAAATGCTTATACACTCCGACGGTATAATAAAGATAGAATCCCAAAAGGAGATTGTAGAGTAAATCACCGCCTGTATAAGTTGAAATCTCCCCGCAAAGGACAAGTGTTTTACAGTCCAAGAGCTGAATCTAGCCGCAATTTTGTCTAGTAATGGCTGGAAATCCGTTCTAGTCATTTTCTTGCGAGCTAGAGGAACACCCAAATAACGAAGAGGAAGCGCTCCTTGAGCAATCCCCATCTCACTAGCCAAATCTCACAACGGCTTGAACTTCCTCCATCAAGTAATAGCTCTGATTTTTGTCTATTAATATTCAAACCCGAGATCTGTCTAAACTCCTCCGAGATATCCAAAATACCTCTGAGAGAATCCGCAGTCCCATCAAAGAAGATCAGCACATCATCCGTGAAGCTTAAGTGAGTAATCAAAGGTGCCTCGCATTCCTGATGAATGCCAAACCTTCCATCTAACGCCCCTTTATCCATCATCTTTGATAGACCATCCATAGCAATGATGAACAGAAGAGACGAGATTGGATCTCCTTGTCTAAGTCCCTTTTTCCCCGAAAAGAAACCTTGGAGCTCTCCGTTTAGTGCTATACTATAAGAAGGCATGGTTACACATTCCTTGATCCAATCTATAAATCTGTCTGGCATCTCTATAGCTCGCAAGACCTTGAAGAGAAAGTCCCAGTTAAGGTTGTCGTAGGCTTTGGTGATATCGATCTTAAGGCAGCCTCTTGTCGTTGGTCCCTGATCATTAAAATACTTTACCAGCTCCGTCACGAGAAGTACATTTTCACAAAGCAGTCTCTCCTGCACAAAGTCCACTTGATTACACTTCACAATGTCCGAGACACAGAGCTTCAGTTTCTTTTTCAGAAGTCTGGCCATAACCTTATAAACTGTGGAAAATAAAGATATCGGTCTGAACTGTGTAAGCTGATCCGCTCCTGTCACTTTAGGGATCAGAGAAATAACAGTGGTATTGAACTGTCTCAACATCCGACCAGTTGTGAAGAATTATTTGACCGCTCCAGTCATCCTTTCCTACAATCTCCCATGCTTCCCAAAAGAATTCCGCTGAGTAGCCATCAGGGCCTGGTGCTTTGTTCTTTGGCATAGCAAACAGAGTTGTCTTGATGTCCTCCTCCGAAGAAATGATGATCAGTTTGTCAGCAACTTCTTGAGGGCACCTATATGACAGTAAACCTCTCAGCTCTTCAACTGATGTATCGAGAATCAGACCTTCTAGGAGCCCAAAAGATTATGAAAGTAAGCCACCACCATCTCTTTTATCTGGGACTGATTAAAGACTCGGTACCCGCTTGCATCCAACAGATAAATTATACAATTCCTCATTTGATGAGCCACCACCGCTTTGTAGAAAAATCTTGAGTTAGCATCTCCACAGTCTAACCAACGAATTCTCGCCTTTCTACTATAAAACACCTCCTGAGCTGCCTCAAAAAATTGCAATTTTTTGCGAACTACAAATTCATGTCTGAACAAAGAATCTGTAGGAGAGGTTAACAACTGCAACTAGATCTCCTTCAAACTATTAAGCGCTTCACTAGCTCGTTGCTAAATGTTATCAAAGCCTTCCCTGTTCAGTCTCCTACAAGTGAGTTTGGCTTTCTTCAATATTTGACATAGAGAAAATAGGCACGAGCCAACGGGAATAGGCTCCTCCCTCGTCTTCCTGATCTCAGATAAGAATCTCAGATGCGAAGATAAGAAGGAGAAATATTTAAAACTGCACTTCCTAGCCTGAGAAGCCGAAGAGAATGAAACCACTGCAGGATAATAATCAGAATCTCCCGGCGCTTCAAAGACGCTAACAGCCTCTGGATAGATCTCCCTCCACTTTTCGCTGCAAATCATCCTATCTAGCTTCCTGAGAATTGGGTCCTCTGGACGCCTATTGGACCAGGAGAAGAAGGTGCCCCTGATGTCCATATCTGATAGGTTAGTCTCTTCTAAACAGCGCTGAAAATCCTCCATACCTCTGATTGGCAGCTCGTACGGGAACAGAGAAAAATGCTCAGCCGCCGTTAGAATTTGATTAAAGTCCCCCAAAATTATCAGTGGAATGGCAGAAACCAAGGAATTACTAGTAATAGACACTAGATCCCTCCACATATTACGCCATTCCGCTTCTGAGTTATGCGCATACACGAAAGCAACAGTGCAATTAGTACCTGAAGCTGGATCAAACACCCCACATAAGATCAACTGATCCGTCCTTAGATAGACCACTACTGACAAAGACGGATTCCACAAGAGCCAAATTCTTCCTCCTACAGCTTCCGAATAATAATTGTCATATCTCCAACCTGGAGCAACAGCTCCTAAAACCCCTAAAAAATTATTCTCTTGTATATGAGTTTCAAGTAAAGCTCCAACCGACGTGTCCTTGCAACCAACTTCTAACCACTCGCTGACGACCAACACCGTTAATACCTCTAATATTCCAACTAAAGATCTTCATATATACAAATTTTTGGGGGGGAAACTGATCAGAGAACCTGTTCCTTACCCGAGGAACTTCCTCGAATAAGCAACTTAGAAGATTTTGGAGGCGAACCAACTGCTCCTGAACCTTACCAAAGTGCCATCTGCCTCAGAGCGCGCCTATAGTTCTTAGAGTGCTTGGTAAGCCACAGTGACTTGTCCTCATCAAACCGCAAATTCAAATCCACTACTTTTATTGCTAGGCTCTTACTATCACCCGCTCTTGAAACCTCACGAATCTCCCCTTCCTCCAGTTGAAGCAGATCCTCACCCAAAGGCTTCTCACTGGCACCAGAGCCTTCCCCTGAACTCAACTCCTTTTCCTCCAAATAAAAACTCTCCTTCTCAACCATTCCTAGAGTCTCCACAACTTGCTCACCTGAGACTTCTGCAGGAGAGACTTCAGGAGGAGAACTCGGAGCCCTCGCTTTAGCTCTTGCTCTAGACTGTGACCTTCTCCGTGATCTCGAACGAGCCCTGAGCTTCTTATCCTTACTCTCCTCATTCTGCACTTCTACTCCTACTAACGCCCCCTGAGGCGCTAAAGAGACATCCTCCCCCGACTTCACCACACTGATCACTTTTTCTGGTTTCTGAGAATGACTTCTTTTCATAGGGGGTTTGTGACAGCGATTCATCAGATGACCAAACTTGCCGCAGTTAATGCATTTAGGCGGGAGACTGGGGTACTCTACGTTAATCCTGACCGAATTTCCTTGAGTACCCCTAACTTCAACCACCTCTGGAGGAGATTTCGATAAATCAATCTCAACCTTGACTTTGGTATCACCAAAGTGATATGGGTCCAAGCGAGACTTTTCAGTGTGGAGCGGATCACCAATACCACTGGCAACAACACTAATGCCGTTAAGGGAGTACAACTGAGGAGGAACGTTCTTAAGCACTGCCCACGTCGGTGCAAACAGAAGCTCCTGCGCAGCTAAGTTTCCATCAGCAGTCCAAGGATACACCAAGAAAGCGCACCTGTCAGCCTACCAATAACCAACCCGCAATACCCACTCTCTAGTCTGACTCGAGGGGATGAAGATCAAAACACAAGTATCGGACACCGTACGGACAATAATGCTCCCGAACTTCCCCCAAACTGGGTTCAGATCTGCGAGAATCTTCGCTGCCGAGGGTCGACGACCGTGGAAATAAGCCACAACATGGTCTTTGAGCTCCGACGTTTGTAGAAGCACTGACTCCTGCGCTAGCATCACCAGCGTACCATCTTGCAGAAAGGACGAATCTGAGATCTTGCGAAGATTCCTAAAGGAGGAGTTGAACCTCGCCGCATAATCTTGCAGCTGGAATCGACGTTGGACCCGACGGAGATTGGAGCTTGATCTCTAAATCACGATTGAAAAGACGACTTTCGCGATTGAAGACTTTCTCGCTACTGACCCCGCCTGGGTCAATATGAGCACTGGAGGTAAGAACCAGACCTGGAATCGTCATGCAAAGGAGAAAGCAACGCGGAAAAACTGCTCGTTAGTCGGCGTGTGGCCAGCTAACGGCGGAGAACGCACTGAAACCCTAGTCGCCCTTTTTCGCCCTTTTTGGAAAGAGAAAAACGCCAAAAGCTCCCTTATATCATAGTCACTGGCATTCTTATATGTAATTTGAATTGATATCCTAACAAAATAAATGTATGTACACAAATATATACTAATCGGTAATTTATAAAATGAACAAAAAATAGATTAACTTCACCAACAAAAATCCAGCCACTAGAAAACTCCCTAGAGATTGGCCAGGGTTCCTACAAGCTGAGAAAACTTTCATAAAGCACGAATCAGGAAAAAAATATGTGAACCGAATAAGAGTATCTTACAAGTTATTGCTTTAAGATAATTAAAATTGTTTTACAGACAACAATCAAATATGGGTGGAGAATAATTATGGTTTCCAATGCGATTCAATTTACATCTTGTAGCATGTAGGTACCACATATCAAATATTATCAAGCTCTTTTTTGTTAACATTAAGTTATCAGAACTTATGAAAAAAGGTTGAACTAGATGACATAAATTTATCAAAACTCGAACGGTATAGTTAATATATGAAAAGGTTGAACTAGGTGGCATGATTCCCCCCGAAAATCTATAAGATTACTATGTTACTATAGCTTGCTATAAAACACCCTGTATCAGGAATTAATGTATTTTAACCCCGACCTCCTCTCACATGATGTGAGTATACACTAAATATGGTGCCATAATGGGTGGCTTTGATAGAGATTTTGAAGTTTGGAATTATGTAAAGTGATGCGTCTACGTACGTATGTGATGTATGTGCTATTTGGAAACATTTCTTATCGCTGGATAAGGTCAAACAAAAAATGAAGGAGGATAAGTATGTTCAATTGCCCAACAGGCCAGTAAACGAAATGTTGTTTGGAATGAGTATAATAGATTGAAAAAAATTAGTTGTGCATCATTATATTATATATCGGCCTACAGGCGGGATATGCTTTACTTGTGATCTATGTTATTATTTTTTATATAATTTTGTAATTTATGTTTTAGGTTCACATTTGCAAAATGTGCGTATGAAATATACTATTTTATTAATTTAAGTTATTGGTTAGTTAATTTGTAAATAATTTTTGTTTGACTTTTTGCTTCTATGATATGACTATGATTGAGTTATTATATCATTTTCAGTTGAATTTTTTTTTTATTAAAGAATTTACAAAAATCACATTTAGTTAATGTCAGTGATTTATTATATATTAACATCTAAATAATTTATTTGTTATATCTCAATTTTAGTGTTTGGCGTTTTTAAAGTAGGAAGCTTGAGTCCGTGAACTGATCCTTATATTTTGTCTTTTAAATGTTGTTTGGGTTAATATGACAATTCTTTTTGGTTTTCGTATGTGGCCCTGCAAAATTGATAGTGAGTTTTTAGTGGTGGTATGATAGGTAGACGATTTTGAACTTTTTTGGAATGTTTTTAGTACTGTAAGTATTAACTCGGAGGTTAAATTAACATGAAATTTTTAACTTTATTTGGAAAACCACTTGAGTTCAAAATTAACATGCAATTTAAGTCTCAGCCCTAAGTTTCATATTCTTCCAGTGATTTATAAGAAATATTTAACAGCCCTACTTGGAAGCTCACATAAAGATTGCCGGAGACCGTTTGTTCTCTTATTCTTAAAGGGCAACAACCTCTTTAGGACCATATAAACTCATAAGTTTGGCGCTAATAGTTTTTTTTTTGTTTGGAACACAAAAAAAATAGTTTATTTACTAAAGTTGTGTTAAAAAAAAAATGTTTGTGTTTTATTGGAAGAGGTAAGAAAAAACTAAGAGACGGAAACTATCTCAATTGCACGTGAAAGTCGGGTGCTATTTGAATTGAAACCCAAGTGGTATGTTTTTGTTATTTTCTCTTATTTTTAGGGTTTTAAGGATTTACTAAAAGTTAAATGATTACTGATTTTTTTAAAGACAAATTAATGGATCAAAATTAAGTTTTTTTTTTGTCACGAAGATTTTCAAAACATTTACAGACAGTATACAGTGTATAGATTAAATGAAAATGCATTATTTAATTTGTTTCCCGTAATAAATACAGAACTTAATAGAAAACTATTATTCTCTTCAGTAAAAAAAAACTATTTTTCAAAAGAAATAATGTTTATTAATAAAAAAAATTGCAAATTACAAAACTGGCATTACTACTTTGTATTTGTATTTCTTTGAATCGGGCTTTGATTTAACATTACTAAATAACTCTATTCAATATAGTTAACAAAAATATATGATCGGACAGTCGTAAAGAAGCTATTTACTCTATTTTTTAATATATATTTTCGTCACCATCATCTTAAAGGAAATGCCTTGAGAAAAATCAAATGCGTCTTTATCTCTTCAGTTTATTTATTTATCTGAGAGCTGATATTCAATTAAAACAAAGAAGTGTAAAATATTACATCCCCAATGGAGCAGATTCGATTGAGACTTCAAATAAAAATCCTAGTATTATAATAGCCCAGAGTTTTATATCAACGAAACCAGTTGCCCATGTTAGTATCCCATTGGATAGAATCATGAAGAGGCCCATCAAAACCCAATCAAGTAGAGGAAAAGTTAATTTTGGAAAATACATGCAGACTTTGGTTTTGTCGAAGATTGACGAAGATCCGAGAGATAGAGTGCACGAAAGAAATCATCTACTAAATTGGCAAACCAGGAATCATCAGGAGGTAAAGTACCAAACTTGCATCAACTAAGAGGAGAGATTATGATTAGAATCCCGAAGACCTGAGATTTTATTCCTGATAGTAGAGTCTATCAATCGCAAGACATGAGAGAAATTAAGAACAAAGTCTCGAAATATTCCTCGGTTAGATCGGAGACTGGTTATCTGGTGGGAATAAATCACTGGAAAATAGACTCTAGCTGATTATCAAGCAAATCTACAGCAACATTTGTTTCATAATCAAGCAGCTATCAACACAGAATAATCTGTTGCCGACAATCGAAAAAAGACTGTAGAAATCTACGGAAAGATTTAGAAGGAAAAAGTGATGATCTTCACTGAATTGAACTCACTTATTTATAGCTGTAAATCCACAACAATTTGAGATATGAGATGTATGGAATGAGACGTCATGGATGAGTGGGTCGGTGATATTAATGAAAACATTTATTGTATTTAATAAATCTAACAGAGTACAGTAACGCCGCAGTTTTTTTTCAGCGGGAGGAAGAAGAAACATGTCATAACCTAAGTCAAATAATGTTTTTCGTATATACCAACTTTAAAAATAATAGTCTTGCTGTATGGCCCATCCTAAGTCAAACTTCTTGGTTTTTTAGCAAGCCCAAATTAAACTTATCCCATTAATTGAAACGCATCACTTTGGAGTTAACGAACACGTGACGAAACCAGAACACTCGACTTAATGACGTGGCGCTGAGGTGTCTTCACAGGAGAGAGACCAACATTTTTTTATATATATAGATAATATATACTTAGCACGAGAAAAGAAAAGTTGAGTATTGTCCATTTGTACTTTCATAATCTCTAGTCTTACTTATTTTCTACTACAAAATTTATTTTAAAATAAAGTGTTTTCAACTCATTTTCAATTATAAAATAAATTAAAAAGGTAAAATAACTCTAAAAGGAAATAATCATATTTATTAGTTTATTTTACTCATTATTTTTTTTCAAAACAGAATAAAATCGAAGCAAATAATTTATTTTAGAATGATTAAAATTGAAATAAAAATATAAAAATATATTAAATATATTAAATGTTTTAATACTAAATTTGATGTAATAAAATAAAGTGGGTATTTGGAACAATAATATGTATCCACGATATTTTTTGAGATAGATATTTTTGATTAGATTACATTATGTTTTAATTAATAAAAAAGGTTTGACTAAGTTTTCTATAGATCTTGATTTCTATTGTTTCATAAATAAGTGGAAAATGAACAAATACACAATACACAATACACATGAAACATTGTCATAAAAAAGAATTTTACTTTATTCTATTGTTTTTGTCTAGCTTAACATCGCTGGTAACTTTTTTTGGTGGACATTAAGAGCAGTTTTCTAAAACTTTTTGTTGGAAATTTTGGATCAAATAAAAAAGGATTATAATTGTTTTTTAAATTATTTTAAATATTTACATGTAATAGTAGTAACATAGTTTACCGACCAGATATGGTGATGCCACATGCAGTAAGTCATTATCATTTAAAGTCAGGTCGTTCCAAATAGGCTATTTAATTGTTTGATTAATTAAAAAAGTCTTAAGAGTTAAATCTTTTTCCGACCAAACTTATTTCTCTAATATTAATAATTAAATTATTTTCTTATCTCTCTCTCTCTCTCTCTCTCTCTCTCTCTCTGTTTCTATCTATCTGCCTTTAACGTTTCTTTGAAAACTATAAGAAAAAGCAGAGACTTCGGATTCCTTTTTCTTTTCTAAGAAGAGATAGAGAGAGATAGAGAGAGAGAGGTTCGTTTTGCATCCCTGAGATCAGCGGCGGAGTTATAACGACGGGGGAATCATGCAAACGTAGTCACCAACGAAACCGTCTTTCTTCCCGGAGACAAAGAGGCAACGATGATTGTCTCTGTTTCTTCGTTTTCTCTCTCCGATCTGGCCTCGCTGATCCGGTGAAGAAGAAGAAGAAGAAGCTCCCCGCCGATCGAATCTTGCAGCTCCTTCTTTTCTCGAAAGAGATTTCTTTTCAATCATTTCGTCGTTTGATCCATCGATTTCATCGAGGTTAGTTTTTTTCTTTTTCTTTTTTATTTATTTATTTATTTTGCATTTCACATCTTGTCCTAGATCTGTTGGCATATAGTTCTTGTCGGAATATAAAGACTTGGTATGTTTTGGTTTTAAGTAATGTTCCAATGGATCTTATGAAACTAATTCGAAGATCTTGTATTTATGTCTATCAAAGTCTTACGCTTTGTCTTATTCCTAAAAACATGATTCTGATTGCAGTTTTTGGCATGCTGTAAAAAGAGAGATGTCTTTTAAAAGCATCCTTCGTGATCTGAAGGAAGTGAGGGATGGACTTGGAGGGATCTCTAAGCGAACCTGGTCAAAGTCTTCCCACATTGCTCCTGATCATACAGTGACACCGTCGGAGAACATCCCTCAGAGCCCCTGGGCTTCTTTGCCGCCTGAGTTGCTCCATGAGATTATCAGGAGGGTTGAAGAGAGCGAGGCCTCTTGGCCCGCTCGAGCGGCCGTTGTCTCTTGTGCTTCTGTCTGTAAATCGTGGAGAGGAATCACAATGGAGACTGTGAGAGTCCCTGAGCAGTGTGGGAAACTCACTTTCCCTATCTCATTGAAACAGGTAAAAGACAGTTTCCAAAATTTCTTCATCATCATTATGTTCAAAGGGCGGGCTCAGTCTGTTTGTTTGATTTGTGAGCACAGCCGGGTCCGCGAGACCTTCCTATTCAATGCTTTATTAAAAGGAACAGAGCAACAGCTACATATATTCTCTACTATGGCTTGATGCCTTGTGAGTGATCTTTTATCTCTTAGACAAAAAGTTGTCCGCAACAATGGTTCTTACCATGATCCTTATTTGAGTTTCAGCTGAGACGGAGAAGGACAAGCTATTGTTAGCAGCAAGAAGGGTTAGAAGAGCTACATGCACTGACTTTGTAATCTCACTTTCTGCAAAAAACTTCTCACGGAGAAGCAGCACTTATGTTGGCAAGCTAAGGTAAGCAAATTACATTTGATTTTAATTAAGCTCCTTTCGCTAAATATGATCTACTTGTATTGTTGGGATAGGTCTGGTTTTCTAGGAACCAAGTTCACAATATATGACAACCAAACAGCATCATCCACTGCACAAGCTCAACCTAAGCAAGCATCTCCTAAGTTACCTGCTACTAGCTATACCTCAGGAAGCATAACCTACGAGCTCAATGTTCTTCGGACAAGGGGACCTAGAAGAATGCATTGCGTTATGGACTCTATACCGCTCTCTTCTGTTATCTCTGAGCCATCATTAGTTAAAGAAGAAGTATCTTCAGGCGAAACCAGCTCAACACACAAAGAGAATATCTCTTTGGATCAGCCGCTGGTTCTCAAAAACAAATCCCCGAGATGGCACGAGCAGTTGCAGTGCTGGTGCCTCAACTTCAAGGGGAGAGTGACCGTTGCTTCGGTCAAGAACTTCCAGCTTGTGGCAGACATTGACCCTTCTTTAGATGCGCTGCCTGAAGAGCATGAGAGAGTGATCTTACAGTTTGGCAAAATCGGCAAGGACATTTTCACCATGGATTATCGTTATCCTCTCTCCGCTTTTCAAGCTTTTGCTATATGCATCAGCAGCTTTGACACCAAACCGGCTTGCGAAGGTTAAAGTTGACTGCTGAGTGAAATCCAATTATCTCTGCAAATCATCCATCATAGAAGGCCTTTCTGATCTTCTTTGAGCCATGAAAATGCTTTTTGTATTATGCTTTAAAACTGCCTATCCTAATTCACTGTGACGAAAACTTGATGGGGCTCTTCGGTGGATAAGCTTTAATGAATGTAATGATTGTTGTATCCAACGTAATATATAAACAGAAAGCTTTACACAACAACATATAATCTTTCACAATTAAACTTTCTCATCTCAGTGTGGAATAAGTGAGAAACTCCGTTGAAGTAAACTGAAATGGTTGGCGCGGAATACGATTCCTGCAATCGAAAAGGCATACGCACGGTCTAGGGCCGTTGAGGTGGTTTGACAAAATGGATATCTGCAACATGAATGTATTGACAAATGTATCCCTGCGACGAGAAACGGAATGGTTAAAGTTATCACCTCACTGCTTAGTAACCTACTCAAACAAGTTCGTCTAGACATCTAGTAAGTAAAACCTAAAAGGCAATCGTTCCAAAACTGAGTATTGGAATCTCAAAATGGAAACTCGCACGATTAAGAAACGTCTAAGCAAATACTAATAACTCCTGCAAGAGCTACTCTGAAGAATGAGACCGTCTTGACTTAAAGCTGATCATAGAGCTAACATAATAGCAAATAGTAGTAACCAACCCGAAACGGAGCTGAAACACTTGTGAGTCTTAAATGGTCCTCTACCTAAAATACCCAGACTTGATAAGAACCGACTCGAACTAGTAGCAAACACTCGGTTCATCTTATCAGAGCAGCTAGCTAGATTGTTTACCAAAGAAACTACTAACAAGAAACCATAGTTTTGAAAATGCAGCACATACGGTGGATCAGATCCAGACATAGATACACAAACCCAACCAGATGGCTTTACAAGTTCCACACTTTTCATCTCCTAAACAAATGAAGAGAAGCAGACAACAACAAGAAGCATCAATCAACCCACATCACAAACTAGAAGAAATAAATTTAAAAAAAAATCTCTTCTTTGTTAACAAAAAAAGGATTACCTTTAAGTTATGAAAGCCATCACCAGCACGAATAGATCTTACTGGGTGTATAGCTCTCGTCCAGCTTAAAGTCCAAGTACAAAACCACCAACTTTCAAATTACAATGGGTAAATCTCCAAAATAGCACATTTCTACGTTTATATCACAAAAATAGCACTCCAAAACTAAAATGACCAAAATAGCACATTTCTAAGTTTATCCTTTGAAAATTTTAATTTTTTTATTTTTCAAAATTTGAAATCTTATCCTCAAAACCTCATTTCTCAACTCTAAACCCTAAACCTTAAACTCTAAACCCTAAACCCTAAACCCTAAACCCTAAACTCTAAACCCTAAACCCTAAACCCTAAACTCTAAACCCTAAACCCTAAACTCTAAACCCTAAACCTTAAACCCTAAACTCTAAACCCTAAACCTTAAACCCTAAATCCTAAACCCCACCCTTTAACTCTAAACACTAAGTTTGTGACTTTTGATAAAACATTAAGTGCTATTTTTGTGACTTTTGACCTTGAGTGTTAGTTTGAGAATAAAAACTTGATTTAGTGCTATTTTTGTCTTTTTCTCAATTACAAAAGGGTGTCAAAATCAATAAAAAAGATCATAATCCTTTTGTATCAGAATCATACCTGTAATCTCACTTTCTTCTGGAATTGGATGTTAATCAGATGTGGTTGCAATCCATCTGATCTGCAAAAAGTAAGAAACTTTCGATTTTTGAGAAATGATTAGAGAAAGAGATAAGATTTAGGGTTTAACTGCCAAAAGGTTTCGAGATCGTCGTCTCGGAGAGTGTTGACGCCATTGCCGGGCTTGCAAGAGCTAACGCTCCAAGCTGCGTTCTTCCCCATCTCTCTCAGATCGCCTTCTACGGTTAGCTTATCGTTTCTTCCTCTGATCTTCCCTTCTTCCTCCGATTCCGACGTCGAGATCCGAGTTAAAACCCTTCCAGCGACGAGGTTTTGAATTCGTCTTTTGGCTCGGTGGACAACATCGTGTCGTTAATGAACGCCTAAACGACATGTGGTTTGTTTTTGTTAACAAGAAACGTCATGATTTTGTCCTTTTTGAATAAAGAGAGAGCAAACAAAACATTTTGGAAACCTGAATGCTTCTTCACAAAAAAAGAAGAAGAAAAACTTTAGAGGAGAGAACACAAAAAAAGAAAAGAAAAACCGCTCATTATGTTACTAGTCACAATTTTTTTTGTTTAGTTTGTTATACGTAACTTACACTATTTCGTTAGAGTAGTGTAAACTCTAAAGGGTGTAACTTGTAACCATTATAAGAACACTACGAACGGATAGAAAATAATGAGTAGAAATAAAATTTTAAGAATGATAAAAAATGATGATTCTTTATCGAAATTAATAAGGAACACATTTGTTATATAATTCTCTACGATCAAAAAAATCAGAAGAAATGAAACAAAAAAAATTCTTATGAAAGGTAATTTTTAAAAGAATATTAAAGAATGAAGTGTTTATCTTCATTTTCTTGGTTACCATTCAAATTCTAATTCTCTCTAACAAATTAGTATAAGTTACATATAACAACATGATTAGTAATATATGGTATATTAACGTAGATTCCAGAAATAAATTATTATTTAAATGGAATATAAAACAAATTTATTTCCTATTCTAGTAAAATATATGAAAAATAAAATATAATAATAAAAAAATTATGATTAATATTTTTTGTGAATGAAATGGAGTAGCCTTTTCCCATGTTTTATGAATAAGAATACTTTTACAATCTCCTAAACTCTCAAATAACTTTATGTGCAAGCAATACAATTATCATCACGGTCTCATGTTCTTCGAGTTGGTCCTTCTACCTCAGTGATCATCTTCTAGGTCTGTGCATCCCCTTTCTTCTAATCTGCAAGTAGGGCTACTAGCTTGGGACTTACGTTACATGTTTACTCTCTCATTGGTATCAGAGCATAAACTCTTCAGGACCGAGCTATGGATACAAGGTCAACCACCACTTTGAGCGACATGAGCAAACAAATCGATGAGTTACGTTCATCGCAAACACAACAAACGGAAGACATCCGTAAAGAACTAGGAGGCGAAATCACAGCACCAAAGGCAATAATAGAGAAGTATTTCGCTAACACCCCACCACCCTTTAATCAACGTGAAGGGAAACAAACTGAAGCAGCATCAGCACTTACAATTGGGGGAACATCTCCACTAACAGATCCACCTGACCGCCACAACCCAGAGCACAGTACATCAAAATCAACCCATGTGAACGGAGATAAAAATAACAATCCACCTCTCCCCAACGGACTATCAGCTCGACTAACAAAAATAGGGTTCCCTATGTTTGACGGTTCAGAACTCCGAGAATGGATTTATCGCTGCGAACAGTTCTTCTCAATTGACAGTACACCACCAGAGTTGAAGGTTCGTCTCGCCTCTCTTCACATGACGGGCAAAGCACTCCAATGGCATCACTCATATCTCGTAAATCGCTACAACATCTTCCCACTATGGCTGGAATATGTTGCTGCAGCATCTGACCGTTTCAGCGAACTTTAAGATGTTCCCTTATAAGAATTAGTCAGCTTGAAACAAGTCAACGAATCCGTCGATGAGTATTTGGAGAAGTTTGATAGTGCCATGACTAGGATCACACTAGCTCCGGCTCACGCACTAAGCATATTTCTGACGAACATACACCAACACCTAGCTTTTCATGTGCGCCAATTCAAAGTCAATTCAGTACCAGAAGCAGAAAAAATAGCTAACCTACACGAGCTATCCCTGTCGCACACGCCTACAAAGCCACCTCGTACTATCTTCAATTCATCTCAGAGATCAAACTTCTCACAATCCAACAAAAATCAACACAGCAACTCAACAGAAATAACGACTTCGGCAGTCAAAATAATAAACCCCTAATCGCCAACACTCCTCAAAAGCGGCTCTCTTTCGAAGAGATGCAGGAGCGAAAACGAAAGGGTTTATGCATGTTCTGTGAGGAACCATTCACACCGGGTCATCAACTTAAACATCAGCATGCTGAGATCTTATTCTTAGAAGCTGATACAGAGTTTGATGAAGAAATTGCGTTAGAGGAACAGATACGAGAAACAACTCTCGCTGATGAAGATGACAAAGTTCCTACTATCTCTGTGCATGCTTTAAACGGGTGTCCGACATTCAACTGCATGCGTTTAATGGGTCAATACGGAAAGAGGAAGCTCCATATATTAATCGACCGAGGCAGTACTCACAACTTCCTCGATATACAAAGGCTAAAGGCTTAGGGTGCTCATTGACCCCAACCAAACCGATGTCAATAGTAGCAGCAAGCGGTGACTTGATCACCAAGTATAAATGCAATCCTTTTACGTGGAAGATGCAGGGATATGGATTCAGCACTGAGATTAGGACGTTACCGCTAGGATGTAGCGATCTGGTGCTAGGCGTCCAATGGCTATCAACATTGGGACCAATTCTCTGGGATTTTCTAAACCTACGTATGGAATTTACTTTCCAGGGTCTCAAACACGTACTAAGAGGAATATCACCCAATAGCGCCAAGAAAATCACAGGAAGCAGTCTCAACAAACTAATGCTACAGGAACCTCAGATTTCTCTTCTTCATCTTCGCGAACTGGATAATACACAGAGATCACTCGACTCTGAAACAATCTTATACCACATAGAAGCTAGTGGAGAAAACAGAGACGATAGTGGATCATTGCAACAACTGTTGTCCCCTTTTTCTGACATCTTTGAGGAACCGACCACACTACCACCATACCGGGAAGGTTTTAACCACAAAATCCCGCTGGAAGCAGGAGCAAATCCTGTTAGCTTGCGCCCTTATCGGTACTTTGCGTTACAAAAGGACTCGATTGATAAGATGATTCGAGAGATGCTTGATCAAGGCATCTTTCAGTACAGCTCCAGCCCTTATGCATCTCCTATAGTGCTCGTTAAAAAGAAAGACGGGTCTTGGAGACTCTGCGTCGACTACAGATTCCTCAACAAGCAAACCATCAAAGACAAATATCCAATACCGCTACTAGAGGACTTACTCGGTGAACTGGGAGGTTCTAAATTCTTCTCCAAGTTGGACTTACGAGCTGGATTCCATCAACTCCGAATGTCACCTGACGACGTGCATAAGACAGCCTTCAAAACACACTCTGGCCATTTAGAATACCTCGTTATGCCCTTTGGTCTTACAAACGCGCCATGCACATTCCAAGGCCTTATGAACCACGTCTTTGAGCCAATACTTCAGAATTTTCTTCTAGTTTTCTTCGACGACATACTCATCCATAGCAAAAGTTGGGACGATCACCTCGAACACTTGGATATGGTTTTTTCTATACTCCGACATCAACAGTTATACCTCAAGATGTCTAAGTGTACCTTCGGCTCTACAAGAATTGAATATCTTGGTCACTTTATATCTAATGAGGGCATCAGTACCGACCCTACCAAGATAAAAGCTGTGGAGAGTTGGCCTACTCCAACGAACCAGAAACAAGTTCGCAGCTTCTTGGGTCTCGCCAATTATTATCGAAGGTTTATACAGGGATATAGCATTATTGCTCGCCCTCTTACTCTACTACTTCATAAAGATGGATTCACATGGGGACAAGATGAATCAACAGCTCTCGGTTTGCTTAAGGAAGCAATTACTTCTGCACCTGTCCTCGCGTTACCAGGTTTTACAAAGACATTTATTGTCGAAACCGACGCCTCGAACACCGGCATTGGTGCAGTGCTCATTCAGGATAATCATCCTATATGCTACATCATTAGAGCTTTGGGAAAGCGCTATCAAGGGTTATCAGTTTATGAGAAAGAATTGCTTGTTGTTGTTCATGCAGTGCAAACTTGGAGCCCTTACTTGGCTCATAACAAGTTTATCATTTGGACAGACCAAAAAAGCCTAAAGTTCTTACTGGAGCAGAAGATCACTACCCCTTTTCAACATATGTGGTTGTCAAAATTGATGGGATAGACCTTCGAAATCCAGTACAAGCAAGGAAAATAAAACATCGCAGCTGACGCTTTGTCACGAGTAACTGGTTCTCATCTACTTCACCTCACACTTTCTCAGATTCACCACGGGTTTTACAAAGAACTTAAGATCTTGTGGGACACTGACCGACTCTTCAGAATATCATCTCAGAGTTGCAGATTAAACCTTCAACACACGCCTCTTATTCTTTCATCAACGGTGAACTTCGACGTCGTGGCAAACTGGTGGTAGGTAATAATCCATCGGTGAAACATCATATTTTTAAATGGCTACATGATTCTGCAATCGGAGGCCATTCTGGTTGCGACTCAACTTTGCATCGGATCAAATCTCTGTTCTATTGGCCTAAAATGAGTTTGGAGGTTCAAAACTATGTTCGCAACTGCTCCACATGCCAACGCAACAAATATGATCAAGCCGCCAAGCCAGGATTACTCCAACCGCTTCCAGTTCTTGCAGGGGTTTGGGAATCCATCAGTCTTGATTTCATTGAGGGCCTTCCTCCTTCAGCTGGCAAACATTGTATTCTGGTAGTCATCGATAGATTGAGCAAGAACTCCCACTTTCTCGCTCTTTCCCATCCGTACACAGCACTAGATGTTGCGAAAGTTTATTCCGTGTCCATGGAGTGGACTTGAAGTATTCCACTGCTTATCACCCACATTCAGACGGGAAAACTGAGGTCACTAATAAGACTTTGGAAACGTACCTTCGCTACATGACTTCAGACGCACCACAAACATGGAGTGACTGGCTGCCTCTCGCCGAGTGGTGGTACAACACTACTTACCATACAGCAATTCGCATCACGCCTTTTGAAGTCATCTACGGCCAACCTCCTCCAGTTCATCTTCCATACCTTCCTGGAGAAAGCACTTCACCTACAGTTGACAGAACTTTACAGCGCCGGAAAAAGTTGATAGATATGATGAAATTTCACCTTTTGCGAGCCCAAAACAGAATGAAACAGTATGCGGATTCTCGTCGCTCTGCTCGCGAGTTCCAGATAGGTAATTACGTCTATTTAAAGCTTCAACCGTACCGCCAGCACTCTCTCAAAGGTCGTCATCTTCCCCACAAGCTCTCACCACGGTTCTATGGACCCTTTGAAATACTATACCGTGTTGGACCTCTCGCTTACAAGCTTCAACTTCCACCAGGCTCGGCTATACATAATGTCTTCCATGTCAGCCAGTTGAAACTCTGCCCAAATCCACCAACTACAGCTCCAACTTTGTCTCAATACCTCACTGATATCGGTAAAGATAAGGAACCTGCAGCAATACTCGAGAAAAAAATGGTGAACCGCCAGAATCGAGCTGTCACAAAGGTGCTGGTCCAGTGGAAAGGTCAGTCTCCGGACAACGCCACTTGGGAATTCTATCAAGACTTTGTGGCTAAGTACCCCGATTTTCACACTTGAGGACACGTATGTTTTCAAGGGGGGAGTATTGTGACAGGATTATGTCACTACTTTAGATACGCCGACTTAAGTGTTTTATGAATTGGTTTTATTTATATTCTTTATCTCGGATCATTATCAATCTGTTAGGATGATTATCATAAGAGTTTTGAGATAAGGATTCTTTGTTTTATATAAGGTGTAGCCTTCCCATGTTTTATGAATAAGAATACTTTTACAATCTCCTAAACTCTCAAATAACTTTCTGTGCAAGCAATACGATTATCATCACGATCTCAGGTTCTTCGAGTTGATCCTTCTACCTCAGTGATCATCTTCTAGGTCTGTGCATCCCCTTTCTTCTAATCCGCAAGTAGGGTTACTAACTTGGGACTTACGTTACAGGTTTACTGTCTCACCTTCTTCCTCCGATTCCGATGATTCCGTCGCCATATCTTAACTCCGACGTCGAGATCCGAGTTAAAACCCTTCCAGCGACGAGGTTTTGAATTCATCTTTTGGCTCAGTGGACAGTATCGTGTCGTTAATGAACGCCTAAACGACATGTGGTTTGTTTTTGTTAACAAGAAACCTCATGATTTTGTCCTTTTTGAATAAATAGAGAACAGACAAAACATTTAGGAAACTGGAATGCTTCTTCACAAAAAAAAAGAAGAAGAAAAACTTAGAGGAGAGAACACAAAAACAAAAAAAAAAAAAAACCGCTCATTATGTTACTAGTCACAATTTTTTTTTGTTTAGTTTGTTATATGTAACTTACACTATTTCGTTAGAGTAGTGTAAACTCTAAAGGTGTAACTTGTAACCATTATAAGAACATTACGAACAAATACAAAATAATGAGTAGAAATAAAATTTTAAGAATGATAAAAAATGATGATTCTTTATCAAAATTAATAAGAAACATATTTGTTCTATAATTCTCTACAATCAAAAAAATCAGAAGAAATGAAAAAAAAAAATTCTTATGAAAGGTAATTTTTAAAAGAATATTAAAGAATGGAGTGTTTATCTTCATTTTCTTGGTTACCATTCAAATTCTAATTATCTCTAACAAATTAGTATAAGTTACATAAAACAACATGATTGGTAATATATGGTATATTAACGTAGATTCCAGAAATAAATTATTATTTAAATGGAATATAAAACAAATTTATTTTCTATTCTTGTAAAATATATGAAAAATAAAATATAATAATAAAAAATTTATGATTAAAATTTTTTGTGAATGAAATGGAGTAGTTTTTTGGCATTCCTTTTTTCTAATTTTTTTAGTCTATTCCTAAACTTGACTATCATTTAAAAGAAATTGCCAAAAATACTATATTCATAATGCCACTTTGCATGTTAACACTAAACATTTTTACCTTATTTTTTAAAGAAGAAAAAATAAAGTTATAACCCTAATGGTAACTAATTTAGATTTAGGGTTTAGAGTTGAGAGGTGGGTAGGATTTTTGGAATGTGAAATTTAGAATTCTAATAAATATATAAATAAATACTAAAAAAAATTAAATCTTTTAAAAAAATAGTTTCGAAAAGAATTTTCGAATTTAAAAAAAAAATTGAAAAAGAAATTCGAAAAGATTCAAAGAAAGAAAAAATTATAAGAAGTTCGAATTTGAAAAAGTTTGATTCGAAAACAAATATTTTTTTAATTTAAATAATAATTTATTATATATATATATATATCAAGAGTATAAGAGTCTTTTGCCTGTTAATGAAGAATGAATTTTTGAAAATGTCTTTTTAGTGATGGTAAACATAAAAATTTCCCATCATTTACGGCTTTAGTTTTTTTAATTATTTTCTTTTAACATAAAAAACTCTATATTGTTACGTATTTTGGTCTCTTATGAAAAGTTACTAGTACATATATTTAAAATATCTAATTTTAAAAGTGATTTTTTTTTTGGAAAAATCTTAAGTGAAATATTTTTTTAATATATGAAGTTAATTTAACAATCAACTTAACAAGTCGTAAACAATCTGGTTCAAAATCCATGAGGTAAGACCCATCTCTTTTACTAATTTCATTTCTTTCATCAACGAATTAAACTCTGCAGAATAAGTTACTTGATATTTAGTTTTGGAAAGTTTCAAAGATATCACATTCATAGTACCACTTTTTATGTTTACACTAACCACTTTTACCCTCACTTTTAATGAAGGGTAAAAGGCGTTTATAACCCTAGGGTTAACTAATTTGTCTCTCGGAGTAAACAAGTTGTGCAGGCAGCCGTTGAATTCACCTCCTACTAGTGTTGTGTTCTAGTTTCTCGGGTCTCTCCTTTCAAACCCGTCTCGGCTCAACCTTCCATCCGGCTACTGCAAGTTTGTATCGATATTTGAAGTCATGTTCGTTGCAAAGCATAACGGTTTCAAGTTCGATTGATTTCTGCTTCCATGTTTATTACCTTTGTTTGCCTTGGAAGTATGTTTTAGAGGATTTACAGTTTGTTCATCACATCTTGTAAACCTCAACAGTTCATTTCTGAAATGATATTTACAATTTAGGAAAAAAAAGGATTATAATAAATATATAAATAAATACATAAAATAATAAAACAGTTTCCAAAATAATTTCGATTTTCAAAAAGAAATTTTGAAAAAAAATCAAAAAATAAAAAAAATCAAAACAAAATTTATAAAAAAGTCTGGATTTGTAAAAGTATAATTCGAAAAACATATTTTTTATTTTTATTTTATTTAAATAATTATTTATTATATATATAGAGAATAAGAGTATAAGAGTCTTTTGTCACTTAATGAAGAAAATATTTTTCAAAATCTCTCTTTAGTAGTGGTAAACATGAATAATGGTAAATATGAAAATTTCTCATTTAGTTTTTGCATCAAAACAACATGTATCTATATCTACCTCCACTACTATACTACTGCTAAGTATAGCGCTTTCATTTGTCTCTTTTTTTGTTCAAAAGCGCCTTCATTTTTATAAGATGCGTCTATTTGACAGAAAAAAAATAGCATAAGAGTTTCCAACAATCACCCTTATTAACCAATCAGAATAGCCTTAAATAAGAAGATAAGACAATGATGGTACTTAAAGTTTTTTTAAAACTTTACCTATTACATTTTACTTCTCAGTATTACTAAAAATTAATTATAATCACTAAACTTTCAAAAAACAATAAAACATAATATTTATAAGATACTAAAATAAATGCTTTTGTGAAATATAATAATATGGAGTCATATATAATAAATAGTATAAAAGTGTTAACAAAATATTTTTAATCAAAATATTTTTTAATAAAATATAACAATTGCTATTAAAATATAATATATAAAAAGTTTTTTCATGGGATTGTGAAACATATAATTGTAGAAACTAAAATGAAACTAAATTGTGTGACAAGGAAGTGAATAGTACACCCTCAAATTGGACCATGTTGAAAAATGAATTGTCTCTTTATACCTTTGAGTGCATTGCTTTTGTCCCAATATAACTTTGATTTTGTAAATACAAAATTAACCCTAAACTTAACAAACAACATAATTTATAAACCTTAAATATTAATAATACTTATTTTTCTTAAAATTTCTCGTTAAAAAGACCTAAAAAACTAAGAATCTTCGTCCCTTGTTTACCCGATTCCAAGGCGAGTAATCTGCCTCATTTTTCTTTATCAACAATGAATCTCCAGTATTTATTCACTTTCCATCTCCATGCACCACATGTTAGATAGATATGAACCATTTGATTTGATGAAAAAGAGATATGGAAAAAAATATATGGTCCAATTTAACATATTCTAATTTTTTTGGAAAATGAGTAAAAATTCTACAATATATATATATATGTATGAATAACAAAGGTCTTTATTTAAAATTGTGTCAGACGTATTCTATATTTGGATAGATCATATATAATACTTAACAATACAAATTATAACTTTTATAAAACATATAAATTAAGTTAGAAATGTCTATTATATCCTCGTAAAAATGTTATAATATATATTCTAACAAATTTAGATCAACATATCCAAAATGTTTTTGGAATTCAATTTTTGTATATCAAAAGAGAGAAAACGGTCAAATAAATACTAAACTTACACCCTTTTGCCAAAAAAAGCATGAACTCTTCGTTAATCCAAACAATATATGAACTTGTGTTGACCAAGCCAAATTAGGTATAACTTTTATCAACACAGATTTTCACTTTACCGGCATTTATTTTTCTAACGGAAATCAAAACAATTTCGTTTTATTAAAATAAAAGGACTAACAAAATTCACCGTAAAAATATTGAACTTACACATTTTTACTAAAAGCATTAATTATTCACAGATAAAAAAATATAAACTTATTTTAGGTTTGGATTTGGATTCTTGATTTATATATAATTTGTCTTAACCAAAACAAGTTTATAATTTTGGATCAATGAAAGGTTCATGCTTTTTTAGCAAAAATGGATAATTTTAGAATTTTATGGTGAATTTTATTAATTTTTATTTTAGCAAAAAAAATATTTCTGATAAAAATAAATGTTGGTTAAGTGAAAAGTAATGTTGACTAAAGTTATACCTAATTTGGCTCGGTTAACATAAGTTCATATATATTTTTGGATTAATGAAGAGTTCATGATTTTTTTTTGGCAAAAGCATGTAAGTTTGGTATTTATTTGACTGTTTTCTCTATCAAAAGATGTAAACTATTCTCATTATGGTATTGTTTTTCATGTTTTCTGATTTATATATAATCTTTTAGTAGCGGATAATCCGCGCGCATGTGCAGGGTGAGATTTTATATTAATATTTGTTCATTAAATAGTTTTAATATTTTGTAACACTATAATTTTTATCGATTGTAAAATGACGAATACAAATGTTAGTCTCTTAAATATATCATCGCTGTTGAACAGTTAACGTATAACAACTCATTTTAATTATTTTTAAAACTTCATATGCACAAAAAGAAATTAAGTTTTGCGGCTGACAAAAATTATAAAAACCAGATAGGCAACATCAACTGTAAAATGACAAAAGGATATTAGGTTTTCTGCTTTCGATTTGTTTACTGTTGACTCTCCATAGGTGATTTCATTTTCTAACTCTATAAATTTGTGCTTTTGTTCTCATTTATGTTCTACTGATATGAGTTATGTTTTTTTTAACTTCTTCTGTGAATTTCGTGAATTATATGTGTCAACTAAAAAAGATGGACATCTGTAAAAATTAGTTTCACTCCAGATACATATTTAAGAATAAAAAATTTGAAGAAAATCACCGGAAAACTTTATTCACAGGTTAGTGTTCAAATATAATATATCAAGCTGTTATAGAATATAAGTACAGACTCGAAATAAAAATGTTTGTCTATTATATATTCACTAGTTCGGTCTAAAAATCATTTAATTCTAGAACAACAAAGCAAATTACTTATTTATTAACGTACGCTTTTGAGGTTTAGTTACTAAAGAGCATATAGGTAAAAATATATAATACTTAATCATTCTAGTATATGTAAACTCTGTATAAAGTAAGAACTTATAGTAAATAGTTCAAATCTCTCATTATTACAATTATAATGGCTAGATAGAGTATCATGAAGAGAAAAAAATTAGACAAATGATCAAATCTCTCATTCTTCGAACAAACTAAAAAGGAAGTGATTGGAATCTTGTCATGATATTTCATTGAAAGCTTTTTAGAAATAAATTCAAGAATAAAATATATAATCTGAATGAAATAATATATATAGTGCTTCCAATATTAAAAATTCCTTCAATTTGAAGAAGTCTATTTATGAGATTGTCAGGATCAAATAACATATTAGAAACCACTTATTGTTTATAAATTAATATTATGGGGAATTACCAAAAATGACTCAAAACTTGATTTTGAATACAAAAGTGTACCACAAATTCAATCAAATGCAAAACTAACTCAAAAGGCTTGTAAATTTACAACATCCTTATGAGAAGACTTGCAAAGAAGTCTTCTCAGTAGATCTTTAAAATAATTTAAAAAGTTTATAAAAAATATTTGATGGGAAAAAAATTATAATCATGTAATAATAAACATTTATAAATGATGTAAATTTAGTTTTACTAAAATTGAATTATTTTCAACATAGATGAGTAGATGTAGAGAACTCATGATAGTCTGTGGTTTAGGGTTTGGTAACATATGTTATAGTATTATTGGTATTTTTAGGGTTAGATTTTAAAATCTTATCTTTTTTAAAAAAAAAAGAAAATTTGATTTATACGTAGTGATTATCTAATAACTTGATTTAAACACTTTCTAAGTATCTTAAAAGTTTAAGGAAATGTTTTTTCTTAGTTATTTGATTATAGGGTCTGGAAGACTCACAAACGACTTCTCAAGAAGTCTTCAGACATATCCCGCCTAAATTTTAGTAGAATTCTTCTGAAAGTTGACGTTTTGCAATTTACCGAAGTTTGTCAGAAATTTGATTTTTTATAGAAGACTTCTCGGGGAAGACTTCTGTAGAAGTCTTCCGAAAGTCTTCTCAATGTCGCAATAAGTCTACCTGAGATACTTTTGCAATTGACTATATTTGACTTTTCCAGAGAAATTTTCTATAGAAATATTCTCTCGTAACCAAAGGTTTGACCAAAACACGGAATAAAATTTAAGAAGACTTTTATAGAAGTTTTTCCCGAGAATACTTCCTGAGAAGTCTTTTATAGAAGTCAAATTTCTGACAAACTTCGGTCAATTACAAAACTAACTTGTTTATTCGAGAAGACTTCTAGTCTTCTATGAGATTTTTCAGGTTTTTTTTTCTTAATAAATAAAAGTTAGAAGACTTCTAGGGAAGTCTTCTTGATGGAGAACACATCTAGCGAAGTCTTATGAAAGTCTTTCCGAAGTCTTCTGAAAGTCTTCGCGAACAGTTCTAAGAAAAAAAAACGATTTCATACCTTGAACCTGTGAGATGACTTGCTTGACTTCTCCAAGCACCCACTAACTTCACTACAAAAGCTACCAAGTCGTTAATGACCACAAATCATGAGCTTCAATGTCTCTATGAACCTTACAAAGTTTGAAATCAAAATCTTGGGGTTTTTGGATGTTTTTGAAGAGAGAGTGAAAGATATGTGATTTGTGTGCATAAATAATGAGATATGAAGAGTAAAATCCGAAACTTTGGTGCATTAAGAGTTTCAAATTGGTTGTTCATAGTGGTTAGTGTATTGATGGCAATGGAAATATTGTAAAAAATTGGTGAAGATGAAGATGATAAGGTAAAAGACTCATTTTTTAAAAAAAAGAAAAAGAAAAAATAATGGCATTTTCGTGAATAACTTGAACTTCTAGGGTGAATAAGGAAAAATAAAGTTTCAAAAAAAACATGGATTATTTTTGTGTTTGACTTGAAATTTTAGGTCATATTTGAAAAAAACCCTAAATATTAATAACATATTTAAAAAATAATTTGGATACATAAAAGTATATACATTAGAGTAAGCACATAAATCAAAATCAATACTTTTTTTATTTACCATCATGTTTTTTGTAAATAAATCAAAACAATCATTTAATTTAATTTAATTTATATGGTATATAATTAAACTTTAGTGATATTGACATAGAAATATATAGTATATTTTAATAAAAATATATATTATTGACACTTTTTACTCATATGATTTTATTAACATTTGTATATTTGTTGTAACAAAAGTTTAAACCGTTAATCACAAAACTTTTAATGTGAGATTTATCAATACAAATTTCAAAATTAAAATATTAAGATCTCAATAATTTTTCAATGCAAATTTTAAAATTAACATATTTATATATTTTATATAGTATATAATTTAATTTAAATTATATTAATATATATATATAATGTGAATATCAATTAATGAGATTTCATATTCATACGATTTATGATCATTTGTATTTTGCTTAAACAAAAAAAAGTTAAACCATTGATCACAAAATTTTCAATGTGAGACTTTTACCATTTTTAGTAATTTATAATCATTTAAAAAAATTCAAAATATAACATTTAATAAAAAATCTAGATTTTTTATTATATGCTTAATGTGATTGTTTAATTTATTTTAATAATATAAAATTAAACAAAAAGATAGAGGATACAAAAATTATTATCAAATTTGTATTATTCATAATTATTAATTGTCATTTATATATATATTAATCATATTAGGTAATTCCGTAGTTTTTAGCTTAATAAATAATTGAGAATAATTTTGGGGGGATTTGCCAAAAATGACTCAAAAGTTGATTTTTAATACAAAAGTGAACCCCAAATTCAATCAAATGCAAAAATAACTCAAAAGCGTAATGAAATTACAAAAGCCCCCTTATGAACAAACAAAAAACATGTATTCAGTTTTACCATTATAACCCTCCGTTAGAGAAGACTTCTCTATGATGACTTCTTTGTAAGTCTTCTCGTTCGGTAGATCTTAAAAATAATTTTATAATTTTATAAAAAATATTTTGATGGGTAAAAAATTGAAATCATGTAGTAATAAACATTTCTCAATGATGTAAATTTAGTTCTTCGGAAATTGAATTATTTTCAATATAGATGAGTGTAAATTTAGTTCATCAGAAATTGGCTCATGAGTCATTGGCTTAGGGTTTGGTAAAATATGTTATAGTATTGTATGTATATTTAGGGTTAGATTCTGAAATCTTACCTTCATTTTTTTTTCTTTTCAAATTGACACATACATGTTTAGTAAATATCTAATAACTTGATTTAAACATTTTCTAAGTTTCTTTTAAGTTTAAGAAAGTGTTTTTTTTTTTGAATAGTTAATTGATTTTAAGGTCTAGAAAACTCACAGAAGACTTAAAAAGAAGTCTTCCGACACATCCCACCTAAATTTTAGTAGAATTTAGGGTTCCCACCTAAATTTTGGAAAATTTTAGGTTTCCCGCCTAAATCAAAATCTTCCATAATTCATCTAAGAGTCTTCCAGAGAAAGTCTTCTTATGGATTAGATCTTAAAAATAATTAATAAATTTTATAAAAAATATTTTCAAATGGAAAAAGTCAAAATCATGTATTAATAAACATTTCTAAAAGATGGAAATTTAGTTTTACTGAAATTGAATTATTTTTAACATAGATTAGTGAATGTAGATTGAGTCATGATATTCTTTGGTTTAGGGTATGGTAACATATGTTGTAATATTGTTAGTATTTTTAGGGTTAGATTTTGAAATCTCATCTTATTTTTAAAAAAAAAATATTTGACCTATATGTGATTAGTGACTATTTAATAACTTGATTTAAACACTTTCTAAATATCTTAAAAGTTTAAGAAAGTGTTTTTTGCTTAATTATTTGATTATAGGGTCTAGAAGACTCACATAAGACTTTCCAAGAAGTCTTCTGACATATTCCGCCTACATTTCAATAGAATTTAGGGTTCCCGCCTAAATTTACAAAAATTTAGGTTTTCTGCCTAAATAGAACTCTTCCAGAAGTCTTCCCGAAGTCTTCTTGGGAAAGTCTTCTTGGAAAAGTCTTCTCATGTATTAGATCTTAAAAATAATTAATAAGTTTAGTAAAAAATATTTTGAAAGGGAAAAAATAGAAATCATGTACTAATAAACATTTCAAAACGATAGAAATTTAATTTTACTAAATTTGAATTATTTTTAACATAGATGATTGAATGTAGAATTAGTCATGATAGCATTTAGTTTAGGATTTGGTAACATTTTTTATAGTATTGTTGGTATTTTTAGGATTAGATTTTGGAATCTTAACTTTAAAAAACTTGTCTTGACCTCTATAAGTTGATTATAAGTTTAACGAATTATTATTTGCTATTTAGTTAGTTATTTGATTAGGTTATGGTTTGGAAGACTTCCAGAAGGCTTCTGACATATTCCCGCCTAAATTTAGTAGAATTTAGGTTTCCCGCCTAAATTTTAGTAGAATATAGGTTTAGACTGCCTAAAGCGAAGTCATACAGAAGTCTTCCATAAGTCTTCTCATGTATTTGAATTTAGGAACTTAGAAGACTTCCCAAGAAGTCTTTTATATCGAAAATATTTAACCTAATTGAAATTTTTGTCTCCATATATAAAAAAAATTTACACATTTTTTTCTTCCTCTCAAATGGCTGCAACAAAAATGTAATGTTTCTCACTCTAAAACTCTCCGACCTCTCTCTAATCTCTTTGAACATCAAAACACAAATTTAAATTCATTTCTCATTTTTTTCTTATGTCTTCTCACAAATTTATTTTCTTTTTGCAAGATTTTCATTACATGGTTCTCATCTTTCACTCATTCAAAGGTAGATCTATAAATGTTGGATATGTATTATTTTGTGTTTTATATATTATATTCTAAATAGCTATAAATTCAACCTATTTTATCTGTTTTGAAGTCATTTGAATGTTTTTGAATTTGAAGGTTTTCCAGATCTGAGACTGACTTTGAAAGACTTCTCAGAAGACTCCCGGAAGACTTGTAGACAAGTCTTCTAATGCATTTTATGCTAGAAAACTTTCTACGAAGTCTTCAGGAAGTGTTCTGCCCAAAGTGGTACAAATTTTGGATATGTATTTTTTGTGTTTAATATATCGGATTCTAAAAAGTTATAAATTCAACCTAATCTGACAATTTTTTGTTTATTATTAAGTATAAAAAAGTGTTTTTGAAGTTTTCTCTGTTTTAAAGCTATTTGAATGCTTTTGAATATATAAAATTTTCAGATCTAAATCAGACTTTGGAAGACTTCTAAGAAGTCTTCTAATGCATTTTATGCTAGAAGACGTCCCACGAAGTCTTCAGAAAGTCTTTCAAAGTTTGAATATGCAGATTTTTCAGATATGAATTAGACTTTGGAAGATTTCTCAGAAGACTCTTGAAAGACACTCAGAAATTTCCGAAAGACTCTTGGCAGACTCAGAAACTCTCGGAAGACTCTTGGCAGACTTCTTGAGAAGTCTTCTAATGTATTTTATGCTAGAAGACTTCCCACGAAGTCTCCGGAAAGTCTTCTGTCCAAAGTGGTACAAAGAAATGATGTCAAGTGGAGTCCAAGCTTATCTATGTTGAGGAATGATATCTAGTTCCATGTGTAATAGTTTTGTTTATGGTCTCTTTTATGATATGTATGTGCACTATTTAGTTGTGAATTCTTTTGTAAACTTAAAGAAATGTTAATCAAAAGAATTTGCTAAATATGTTCATATTTTGCAAAAAATACTTGACATTATTGAAGTTATTGATATATTTTTTTTAAACCATTCTACCCACTCATAACAAAACACAACAACAGAAAAACTTAGTCAAATTTACTAAAACTAAAAGAGAAGACTTAAAAAAAACTTAGTCAAATTCACAAAAGAGCAAACTTGAGTTTCAAGTGAAAGTTATTTTTTTTTAAATTTCAGGTAAGTTAAAAATTATATCTTATAGTCTAAAAAAACACATTAAACCACATGACTTAATATTCTTGAAGTTACTTAACACTTTTAAAAGTTAACACTTATGAGGAAGACTTACACAAGACTTCTCCGTTTAGATACTACAAGAAAACATGGATTTTCCGACTGCAAAATCAGTAGGAAAACAGTCGCTAAACCAGAAATAGCGACTGATTTCGAAGGTCGGAAAAGTGCTCGTCGCTAAATAATACAGTCGTAATTCAGTCGCTATTTTGCTACTGTTTCGCGACAGTCGTAACTGCAGTCACTAAATAGTCGCAAACTTTTGCTAGTGAATTGCTACTAATTCGTGACAAATTTTACGACTATTTTTCGTACCAAATACAAAAATAGTTAAAAATAAATGAATTATTATTATAATTTTCTTTAAAATTTATTATTCTAATTTTCTTTAAAAAATTATTATTATTAATTTTGTCCCAAACCGAAAATGGTTAATGGTTAATCAGGTACAATCAGATAAAATAAGAAACCAGATAATTAAACCGAAAAAAGAAGCCCTAGATAACGGACGATGTGATGGTCCTCAAACCGCCGCCAGCTCTCCGGTGACCCTTAGATCCAGCCATTGTCTTCGCTCTTTCTCAGCTCTCCCCGGTCCTGGCTGATAACTCCGACGGAAACGACAATGAAGATTCGTCTTCATCTCAACTGAGCAGAGGCGGCTTGCACCACCACCGCACCACGACGTCGTAACTCCTCTGTCTACGAGCAATACAAAGTCTGAGAGAGAGAGCTTGATCGGCGAGGTTCATGGCAAGGAGAGGCTGAGAATAACTTGATGACCGGAGACGTCATCGTCTCTCCCGCGCCTCCGGCTTCAGCGCCGCCTCCGCCGAGCTTCCGCTTCACCGCTTCCATTGAAGTCAAGGAATGAAGAAGATCTTTGGTGACGACGAGGAAGAAGATGAGATCTGTATTTTTTTTTTTTTATAGATTATAGATCTGTGATGTTAAGAAAGAGAGATGAGAGGAAGAAACACAACACGTTCTAGCTCTGTTAGGAAGGTGGAGAGAATAAAAAATAGAGATGGCAAAAAAGTAACAGAGAGACGTCGAAGTTGAAGGTAAAGGTAGAATGGAGGAAGAGAAACTCTCTGTGATATGTCATGACTTAAGAGATAAAGAGGCGGAGTAGAAACAGAAATAAAAGAAATCTGAACCATTGAATATAACATTTCAACGGTAGATATGTCAAATCCGTGTGTCTCAGAACTGGCCAAAGAAAGACTTCACTTTTATTATTGTACGGTATAGTATTACTTTAATTAATTCACTAAATTTACATTTTAGAGCAAATTAGTTTAATATTTTTATTTGACTTTTGCAAGGAGAAATATAAAGGGAAGGATTTGGTGTATATGGAGTTTAGAAGCCTAGGGGATATAATTTGTTATAAAGTTTAAATTTTACGATTAAGATTTGAAATAAGTAGTTTTATAAACTTAAAGTTCATATGTATATATTATAAATCTATATTGGTTTTAGGATTGAAGTTTAGATTAATGGTATGTGTCTAGGTTTAAAACTTAGATTTAAAGTTTGGAAAGGTAAATTTCAAGGCTAGAATCTTTATAAGAGTTATAGTTTAGTTCTTAGCTAAAACTTGAAAACATTTTGTTTGAAACTTACATTTAAATTTTAGTATTTATGATATAAGGTTTGAAATTAAGGCTAAGTGTAGAAATAACAATATTAAAAGATTAGATTTGTATTGAAATTTGAAATTTTAGATTTGTTACTTAGATTTGTGATTTGGAGTATAGGAATTGGTGTATAGTATTTGAGTTATTGTTTTAAGATTTGAGATTAATTATTAAATAAGATTAGTTTTAAGTTTAAAGTCAAGATTTAGTGTTAAAATTTTGTGAAAAATTTTAAGGTTTATATTGAAAGTTTAGGGTTTAGGGTATCAGATTTAGGTTTAGGATAATATTTACTGACTGTTTTCCTACTGATTTCTGACTGATTTTCGAAGGATATATTCAGTAGGAAAGCAGTCGCTAATTTAGCGACCGAAAGGTGACTGTTAAGCCCTAAAATAATATAGTTGGTAATCAGTAGTTAAATTAGCGACTGATTACCGACTGCTGCTTACCGACTACATATTAGTCGCACTTTAGTCGCTAATTTACGACTAAAGGGCGACGGTTTTTCTTAGTCGTTATTTAGCGACTGTTTCGCTACTAAAATTTATGGGTCGTAAATTAGTCGCTAATTAGTCGATAATCAGTCGCTAAATATAGCGACTGCAACATCACTCGGTAAAATCAGTCGCAAAATACATGTTTTCTTGTAGTGGATAGAAACATTATTAAACATCAATATTTGTAACTTCATAATTATCACCAATTAAGTTATAAATTCGACTCAGTAGTCCCAATATTGACTAATAAACATGAATTAGCAAGAAAATATTAAAAATTCATTTTAATTTTGGATAAATTTGAAGTTTAATAAAGATTTACGTAGAAGACTTCTTTGGAGGTCATCCACGGAAGACTTTAAAAGAGTCTACTCTGTGTAGACTTCAAAAGAAGTCTTCTGTTTAGGTCATTTTTGCAATTGCAAATTTACGAAGGAAGACTTCTTAAGAAGTCTACTCTACAGAGGACATCTCCGGAACTCTTCCTTTGTAAATATTGGCTTACTTTTGAAATTGAATTTTTTTCAGAATTCTCAGATAAACAGGTTACTTTTGAATTTGACCGAAGTTGGTCAAAATTTTGACTTTTTGTAGAAGACTTCTAGGGAAGTCTACCTGAAGAATACTTCAAAAGAAGTCTTCTCTAAGTCTTCCGGAAGTCTTCTCAATGCCGCGAGAAGTCTGCTGGGTTACTTTTGCAATTGACTATATTTGACTTTTCGAGAGAAGACCGCTTTAGAAGTCTTCTGTCGGATGACTTCTCTAGAAGTCTTCTCTCGCGGGCAAAGGTTTGATAAAAACCCAGAATTGAGTTCTTTAGAAGTCTTCTCATTGATATTAAATGTTTTACTATTATTTTTCAATTGCAAAAGTAACCCACACAGGCATCTTCCGGCATTGAGAAGATTTAGAGAAGACTTTCAGAAGACTTCTGTAGAAGTTTTCTCCAGGAAGACTTCTAAGGAAGTCTTTACAAAAAGTCAAATTTCTGACCAATTTCGGTCAAATTTAAAAGTAACCAGTTTATCCGAGAAGTCTTCTCTGAGAATTTCGAAATTTTTTGTTTACAAAGGAAAGTTAGAAGACTTCTAAGGAAGTCTTCTATTAAAAACACACAAAAAGCCAATTGCAAAACAAACATATGCATTGACCAGAAGACTTCTAAAGAAGACTTCATCGAACAGATCTGAAAAATAAAATGTGGTTCGCGCTTCCATACCTTGAACTCATGAGATGACTTGCGTGGTTTCTCCAATCACCCAGAACTTCACCAGAACAGCTACCTACTCGTTAATCACCAAGAATCATGAGCTTATGAACCTTACATAATTTGTAATCAAAATCTTCAGTTTTTTTTTATGAATATTGAGAGAAAGTGTAAGATATGTGGTTTGTGTGGATAGGAAATGAGAAAGGATGATAAAAAAATCGAAACTTTAGGGCATTAACACTCTCAATTTGGTAGTTCAAGGTGGTTGAGGTGTTGATGTCAATGGTAAAGTTGTAAATATTTTGTGAAGATGAAGATGGTAAGGTAAAAGTATTATTTTCGAAAAAGAAAGTAATTGCATTTTCGTGAATAACTAGAACTTCTAGGGTGAATAGGACAAAAAAACATAGGTTATTTTTGTGTTTGACTTGAAATTTTGAGTCATTTTTGAAAGAAGCCCATAATTTTTTGTACACTACTAATCAATTTTGATAGTTATGTTAATAAAACGTAATATATATATTTATATGGACAAGCTTATTTTTCTGAAGATTCTAAGAATAATTCTAGTGATGACATGTGGCTACGAAAACATATTGTAATGTTACATGATTAATATATAGGAGATAATTATTTTCATTATTATAAGAGTAATTATGTTTAAAACTGACCAATTTATACAAAAGTAAATGAACAAATACATTCTCATTATGGCCTATTTTTCCAATTTAAAAACCCTTAAAATAAGAGAATAAGGGGTTGTCGAAGATGTTTTAATAGCATCCTCAAATATGGATTTAGTCTGATTTGCATCTCCCTCTTTTATTGTTTCAAAAATTTCGTATGTGAAATATTTTTTGGTGCAAAAGGACGAGAGCGGCGGAAACCCTAGGCGACTCCAATGGCGATTTCAGATCGTGATCTCCTTTGAGATTGTGATCTCCATCTAATCTCTCGCTCTTTGGCGTGAGGTTATCACGAGGAAGTTTGGCTTGATCATTCGAGCGGAGCGTTCTTTGACATCACGGTTTGCTGTACATCCTTAGAAGGTCACCCTTTCAAACATAGATCCGTTCACTGCTGATCTACAGAGGAGGTCTTTCATCCTTTCAACCATAGATCGGAGCATTTCAAGATATCACGGCTGCGAAACCTTGATCTCACGACTGCGAAACCTTTAAGATATCACGGCTGCGTTCCTGGCGTGACTCTTAAGGCACCGCCTCTCTCATTACCTTTTGATGATGAATCGTGTTCATCATGCGACGCATTTACATTCAGTTCATATGACTGACGTGAAAGGGAAAGGGATCTGTTATGAGAAGGATGATGAACCCATTCAACTCACAGATCAGGATGACTCCCCTACCATTCGTGACTACCGGCTTTCCCTAATCGGGAAGATTCTTAACCCTAAGAAGCAATCGGTTGAGAAGCTGATCCAGACAATGCCGGTACAGTGGGAGATGCAGGACAAGATCATGGCTAACGATCTTGGAAATGGAAAGTTTCTTTTAAACTTTGCGACTGAAGAGGATCTCTTATCCGTGCTACGTCAAGGGCCGTTTCACTATAACTTCTGCATGTTTGTGCTTGTTCGATGGGAGCCTGTGGTTCACGATGATTACCCCTGGGTAATCCTGTTTTGGGTCAAGATCACCGGTATTCCGCTATATCTGTGGACAGTAAAAAACCTTCGAAACATTGGGAACAGACTCAGTTACGTTGATACGCTTGAGCTCGAGGCAGGACGCATGCTTATAGATGTTGACTCGAGGAAGCCTCTCACTTTCACCAGGAAGATAGCATCACCAGAAGGAGATGAAGTCTCCATTCAGATTCACTATGAGAAGCTGTTCAAATTTTGCAAAACATGTGGGTTGATTACTCATGAGATGGCTTATTGTCCAACAAAAGAGTCTAACATGAGAAGCCAGGTTGAGCGGTCTGGAGTCTTTGCTAGAGTTCAACTCCCCATGGCTGATGTATCTCGACAGCCATCGCTGCGACAACAACAACCTCACGACAGGTTTAATAATCATGGCCACGCGAGGAACATGCGCCGTAGCAGATCGCCGACGAGGGAACGACGCTATGATGGTGGCTTTATGAGAGATGCCAGGGCTGCTCATCATCGTTATGATGAGCACAACGAAAGGTTTCGGGGGAAACATGGTTGTCATGACAGGAAGATACGCTCGGCTTTCACTCGGCAGAGCTCGCGTTATGCTCCCTACGAGAAGAAGAAACAACATTCTTGGAGGATTAAGGATCACTCGAAGACACGTGAGGATGTTAATATGAAAAGCATTGCACCTTATGTTTCTATACCAAGGACAGGGGATATTGGAGGTTCATCTACACAACAGTCTGATGGTGTAATGATGCAAGACACCCAGCAGAGTAGTGGGAAAAGGATAGCAAGTTTGATCGTCACTCCATCTCGTCATGCTCTTGATGATGATGTGACGAAACGACCTACAGTCTCTCCTCGCTTGTTAACTTTCTCTCCTACGGAGGAAGTATTACCGGTCAATGCTCAGGTTATTGGTGCCTTAAATGACATGGAAATTACAAGTAACAGTGCAGATAAATGACACATATAAGAGTGAGGGCGGGAATGAGGATGATTTGCTGGGAGAGGACCTAATGGATATGAAGGCTGACATCGTTAAGCTTACGGAGAGGGATGTGGGTAATGATAAAGGTGTGCTTGAGAGGTCGAAACCCTCATCCTCGTCCAGACGTGGAGGAAAGTGTAGAGCCCCTTTGGGCTTACTAAGCAAGAAGGCAGAGTTCCTCCATCTAGGTTCTCCAAAGCTTCGCAGATCATCATCTAGGGACACATCACATTCACAGAGGCACCGCTCTGGTCTGGGGAATTATTCGAAAGGCAGTACACACAGGGATAGTGGTTTGGAGGGATCCAAAAAATCCTCCCAACATCATCCATGAAGACACTCAGTTGGAACTGTCGAGGAATTAGGAACGACCTCACAGTTCAACGCCTTACGGAGATGTGTCAGAAGCATCGCCCAGGACTTGTGTTCCTTTCTGAGACAAAGAACAGAAGGCTGCTGTTGCAAAACATTCAGGCCGACTTAGGATTTGATCATTTGTTTACTGTTGAGCCACTTGGACTCAGCGGAGATTTAGCTTTATTTTTTATGGATGAATTTCAAGTTAATGTATTATTTTCACATAACCGTATGATTGACATTAAGGCAGTCATTGATGGAATAAAAGTCTATATGACATTTGTTTATGGGAACCATGTATTAGAGAGACGAGATAAAGTTTTGGAACGTCTTACGCGTTTCTCAACAACAAGAAATGGACCTTGGTTCATGATAGGAGATTTTAATGAAATCACATGTCATAATGAGAAAGCAGGAGGGAGACAACGTCATGATAGTTCATTCCTCCCTTTTAAGCAGATGCTTAATGACTGTGGGATGCTAGAGTTTCCTTTCACGGGGGACATGCTCTCTTCGGTAGGGAAGAGAGTAGGAGGAACAACCGTTTGATGTCGTTTAGACAGAGCGGTTGGAAATGCAAATTGGCACGAGAAGTTTCCTCACTCGACTGTGAAGTATTTGAGGTTATGGGGATCAGACCATCGTCCGATTCTTGCAGACATACTCATAAAGCCGACGAGAAGATAAAAAAAAATCAAATTTGACAAAAGATGGTTAAACAATGAGGAACTAAGGCAAGTCATTCTGGAGGGATGGAAATCTCCTGATCTTCCCCCCAATGCGAATATAATGGAACATATCTCCAGCTGCCGAAAAGCCTTGAGTGAATGGAGGAAACAACACAATATTAATTCGGCAAAGCTAGTGGAGGAGCTCAAGGAGAAAGTTGAGGGTTTATATGCAGACGATAATGCGACGACTATGGAAATTGCAGAAGCGTTGAAATAACTCTCTGATGCTCTTAAAGCAGAAGAAATGTTCTGGAAACAGAAGAGTAGAGTGTTTTTGACTGAGAGAGGGAGATAAAAATACAAAATTCTTCCATGCCCTAACAAAGCAAAGGAGAGCAAGGAACAAAATCACGCAGCTACTGGATGCAAATGGTAACATAATTGAGGATGAGGAAGGCCTGGTAGCCATTGCTACTAGCTATTTTTGGCAAATCTTTGAGTCTTCTATTCCAAAAGACATTGAAGAGGCGCTATCTGAAGTTCCTACGACGATTACGTGATCTATGAATGACAGCCTCACGGCTCCTGTTTCTGAATGGGAAGTCAAATTAGCTCTCTTTGCCATGTATCCAGATAAGAAGCCGGGACCAGACGGGATGACTGCACTTTTTTACCAGAAGTTATGGGATACAATCAAGGAGGATTTAACTCTTATGGTTAATAAATTCCTCTTTGAAGGGAATATAGCCAATGGTCTGAATATACAAATATCTGTCTTATCCCAAAGACAACTAAGCCTAATGATATGGCTCAATTCAGACCCATAAGCTTATGCAATGTCAGCTACAAGATCGTCTCTAAGGTCTTATGCCAGAGACTAAAGAAAGTCTTGCCAGGGTTGATATCAGAAACCCAGTCAGCTTTTGTTGCTGGAAGACAGATATCAGATAATATCATGATTGCTCAAGAAATGTTTCATGCCCTGCGAACTAAACCGAGTGGACGTAATAAAAGGATCGCCATCAAGACAGATATGAGTAAAGCATATGATAGGATGGAATGGTCGTTTATTGAAGCTGTGATGCGAAAGATGGGATTCTCCGAAACATGGATCACCTGGATAATGAGGTGCATTACGTCGGTAAAATATAAAGTTCTTATGAATGGGCAGCCAAGAGGAAATATTGTTCCAGGTAGAGGCCTACACCAAGGAGATCCTTTGTCTCCTTTCATTTTTATTATGTGCACGGAAGCGCTCGTTAGCCTTCTCAATCATGCAGAGAACCAAGGAAAGATAACGGGGATGCGCATCACACGCGCATGTCCTTCGGTATCCCACCTTCTCTTTGCTGATGATAGTCTTTTCTTCTGTAAGGCGGAGCCCCGTGAATGTGAAGAAGTAATCAAAGTAGTCAGGACATATGGTAAAGCATCTGGCCAATGTATTAACTTCGACAAATCTTCCTTACTCTTTGGTAAGAGGATTAATGCAGCTACTAGGCAAGAGATTAAAGATGTACTTGGAATACATAATGATGGTGGGATGGGGAAGTACTTGGGAATCCCAGAGGATATTAGTGGATCCAAATGCAAACTCTTTGCATTTCAAAAGGATAACCTAATGCATAGAGTGAATGGGTGGACTGGTAGATGGCTCTCAAAAGGGGGAAAGGAGGTAATGATCAAATCCATTTTACTCGCTCTTCCGACATACGTTATGTCGATGTTTCTGCTCCCATTGGAGATTTATGAAAACCTCGCTAGTGCCATTGCACAATTTTGGTGGAGTTCGAATCCACCAAAAAGAGGAATACACTGGGCGAAATGAGAGAAGGTTTGCCTACCAAAAGATGAGGGTGGAATTGGCTTCCGTTTAATTCATGAGTTCAATTTAGCATTACTGGCAAAGAAATTATGGAGATTGGTCCAGTACCCTGATTCACTTGTTGCCCGAGTCTTGAAGGGCAGATATTATAGGATGACCTCGCCATTAAGAGTGTTCTCTGCAAGTAGTCCATCATATGTGTGGACAAGCATCTTCGCCGCAAGGAAGCTTCTACTTCTGGGGATCAGACAGAAGATTCATTCTGGCTATGAATTCAAGGTATGGGAGGATCTGTGGATTCCAACGACACCTGCTAGACCAGCTACACCTGTAGCACCTGTGATGCACCCGAATATGAGAGTTAGTGACCTCATTAATCAGGAATTGAAGGAATGGGACGTAGGAATATTAGAGGACTATGCCCATCCTGATGACATACCACTCATTCGCAGTATGGCCATAAGCTCTACTTATCACCGTGATACTTTCTGCTGGAACTACACGAGGAATGGTCAATACACAGTTAAATCTGGATACTGGGTTGCTCAAAATCTGTTGAAGCCAGAAGAGGAAAAGGAAATACTGGAATCAAGTATAACTAAACTTCAAGCCTTTGCTTGGAAGTTGAAAGCACCAAAGAAGATGTGCCATCTTATTTGGCAATTGATAACGAGTCAGGTGGCAGTAACGAGGAATCTAGTAAGGAGGAATATGAGGTGCGACAATTATTGTCCAAGGTGTGGGGAAACAGAGGAATCTGTAACTCATGCTATATTCGAATGCCCTCCAGCCCTGCAAGTATGGTCCTTACCGGCAACTCCTACAAGCCCAGGTTCATTTCCGGTGTCAAGCGTCTACACAAACATGGACTATCTATTCTGGAGGAAGAATAATATCATAGAACCAGACCAAGACAGGGATCCTTATCCCTGGATAATATGGTATATTTGGAAGGCTCGCAATGATAAACTTTTCAGGGAAATAGACAGAGACCCTTTAGAACTAGTTCGATATGCAGAAAGTGAATGTCAAGCCTGGTTTAGTGCAAATGAGATGATACCACCAGTAGTACATGCCAACAATAGTGAAGAAAACCAAGTCTTAAGCTTGGGTAATATTTGCCTACTGGATGGATCTTGGACAGCTTCTGATCGCTTTAGTGGATGTGGATGGGTCTGGATGGATAGTGGGGAGAACATACAACTTATGGGAACACAGAATTTCACTCGATGTGAATCAGCATTACATTCGGAGGTGGAAGCACTACGTTGGGCGATGGAGAATATGCTTCAACACTCGCCATGCCAGAGCTTTGGAACAGACTGCAAAGAGCTGATTGCAATGGTAAAGGAACCCCAGAAGTGGCCAAGCTTCGCGACAGAATTGGAGAACGCTGCAGATTTGTTTCCCGGACTTCAAAATCACCCATGTGGCACAAGTGCGCAATCAGCTTTCGGATTTTTTAGCTAAGACTGCCAGGACCTTTCGTAGGGAGTTACTTTTCATTGGTTGTTCTATTCCGATCTGGTTACCCAGACCACCCCAAGTTTGAGTAATAGAATGGCTGTTCGACGTAAAAAAAAAAAAACTCTAACAGTGTCAAATTGTAGAATTGATAAACTTATTCAATTTTGGATCTCATTGTTTTTTCTTTCACTGGAAATTTCATGCTATATATTAAAACTTAGGTTTCTGAACGTACGGAACCAAAAACAAGAACTTAAGACAAACCAGAACCCAAAACAGCACATGGCTTACTTGTGCCTTCTGGACACAGAAAAAAACATTACGTCTTGATGTACTCTTAAAACGCTGAGCCACTAAATCATGGAGCACACCTTTCTTCTTCAATCATGTCCCTTAACCAGTTTGGGGCACCCGATGCCACATAAGACTGGACTCTTTGCTCTGATGTTACGCTTTTTGCAATCAGAAAAGCGCATTTATTTGCCACTCTGGATACAGCCGACATCTCCCAATCCTTGCATCTACGCAGAGCTTCTCGAATCTCGGACCCATAAGCTCTAAAGGATGGCCAGGCTCTCGGTCTTTTCACTGCACCTACCATCTCCGATGCAAAGATCACCTTCTCCATCTGATGAGACCCAATACTCTCTACTGCCCCCGCAATTCCAATAAATTTCGCCTCCACAGATGAGCTAATCCAACTGAAAGCTCTTCTACTATGTAACACCACCTCTCCTCTGCTGTTTCTAAAATGTAATATTGGCGTGTCTTGGATCTCATTGTTAATCCCTTGTATTCTAAAGTACAAGACCAAATTCTGTCACATCATACGTTAATAATTGTTTTTTAAACAATTAAAACATGATATTGATTAAAAAAAATTATTGACGTTTCTTAAAACAGGTAAAATACCCATGATCCTTCATTTTTCATAATCTTTTATTTCTCCTATTACTTTTTTACAGCAAACTCCATGTTTTATTATACTGATTCAAACAAGTCAGCCTTGGGAGCCAACCATACCGGAATCAGAGGGTTTACGTGGAAAATTTTAAATTCACGAGCACCTTTTACAAGGAGGTTGTTCCTTACATTTGAGTTGCGAGCAATATAAGATAGAAAGAAAAAACAGTAACAGAGGAGCGTCAATGAACAAATTCATTCCATTTCGAGATCAGAGATGGTCATTCTTCATCATCATTGATCAAATTTACCAACTAGAGACAATCCGATTCAAAATTCATTTACATGATTTCCAGATGCAGATAATACTCCATTGCCTATAAAAAGAAGGATAACTCCGCATGCAGGGGGATTTCTCCTATTACTATATCTTTAAATTTTGACACAAACTACATATGACAACAAAACTATCAATTGTTTGAGAATAGAATAGGAAAAGTGGATCAAATTTTAAGACAAAATTAAATGGAAGTAATTTTGATGTTTTAGTAATGTAGTATGTGATTTTGTCATTTATATCACATATATCCATTGTATATTAAAAGAGAAGTATTATAATAAATGCATTCACACTATAATAGACACGTGTCAGCTTCACAATGATTTAATAATAAGTATGTTTACGCGTAAATCACATATATCCCTTGTATATTAAAAGAGAAGCATTGTAATAAATGCATTCACACTATAATAGACACGTGGCAGCTTCACAATGATTTGATAATAAGTATGTTTACGCGTTCACACTATATTCATAAATGTGTTCACACTATGTACTTTGTGCTTTTTTAATATAAAACTCACATACATTGTTCCAATAAAACTCTCATTTTTTGGTTCGAATAAAAATAAATAACGAATCAGAAGCCAAACTATATATATATATATATTATTTTTCTTGTTTACGGATAAAGTTGAGCAAAATATTCATAAATTTTGATTCGATTCGTTATCCATTTTGATTGGAACCAAAAAAATCTAGATATCCGTAACTCTACGAAACAAATCAAATACTAAAATACAATATCCAATAAATAAGCAAATCACAAATACCAATATTTTTAGGAACATATATCTAATTCGATCAGTTATATGCATATATATACATATATGTAAATAATTATATATATACGTTATATATATTATACTTTATATCAGTTTTACAATATTTTTATGAATTAAATTTATTATATTAGGTACTAGAATTTAAAAAGTTAAATAATGTTTTAATTTTGTAATAAAATGTTATTATTAAATTTTTTCAATTATTTTAAAATTTTATTTTATTTACGGATCAAATCGGATATTCTTTAAATTCTAAAACATTTTGGATATCCGAGTCACTGAATATCTAGGTGGCAAAAGATCGAATCGACACGGATGCTTCCAAATATCCAGATATTCGATCTGTGCCCACTCCTATTTACGGATACAATTTTATTTTCTTTATATGAAAAAATGACTAATGTCAAGGCCTTTTTTATTTTAAATTAATTTTAATTTTATCTTTTATGTATTATTTTGAACAAAAATGTCATTTAATATTAATTAACAATATATTTGTCAATTATTTTTATATACTTTTTACATACACATATATGTGCTCTTTGATGTGAGCACTTTGTAACTAAGTATTCACCACAACTGAAGTATCTAATTTTTTTGAAAGTTGAAATATTTTTTCTTAATGCTTCTTTCACTACCGACCAAATTGTAGTGAAATGATTTGTTTTAATAATTTTCTTTTATTTTTCTTAAACTATTATCTGTTTAGAAACTATAATATGAAACTATTGGTTCGACATGACGACTATCTATATTCATAACATAAAAATAAACAAATAATATTATTTTTTAGTTTTTACTGGAAAAAACCAAAAAATCAAACATTTTAACCGAATAAACTAAAATGAATATCAATTTAAAATAATAGTTATATTTTAGAAGATTAAAAACAAAAAAAAACTTAAAACTGAACCAATATCCAGATTAAACAGATTTAATGTCTTTTTATTAAAAATAACGAAACTAATAATTACATTGCGCGCAAGGCGGGGATTATTACCTAGTTTTAAAGGTATAGTAGTAGCATACATTAAAGTAGTAAATAGTAAATACCCCATATTCTCAAACTAATTATTTTCCATAGTTATGTAATGATATTTTCTCTTGATTTGCTTTCGTAAAAGGTGTCTCCCTGTTGCATGTTGTTTTTACTGTTTAATTAGATTAGTCAAAAAAAATTTGTTTGCAATTGGAATACTGAATGTTATAAGACAAAGACATGTTGCAGGTTAAGAACTGAGAGAAAAAAACACTCAAAACTTAACGAAGGAAAAAGCTTCTAACTAATATTTGTGTTCAGCGAGATAATTAACATTTTAAGATCAATGGAATTTGTATAACAATTCTAACTTAATTTTATATGTTTGTGGTTAATCAATGATAAATGTGTGTTATTGGTTTGTTTATTCATATTCATCTCCCTCTATTAAATCAAAGTTATATTATACATGTAGTTTTAGTTAAATATATCTGAAATTTGGTCTTTTGTAATCACAAAAATTCCCGGTTTTACCAAAAAAACAAAAAAAATTCTCTGTCAATACTAATATAATATAAATAATAAATAGATATATGTTGTAAATTTTTACAAAAAAAGATTGTATACAGTTATAAATACTTTACTAGAAATGAATAAATGAAATTTCATGTATTCCAAAACGCAAAGAAAAAATACTTTTAATTCTTGTGATAATACGACCTCATCTTAATCATTTCTGGAGTTTCAAATAATATATAAATAATTTCCAATAATTGACAAAGTAGAAAGATAAAAAAAAATCTCATAGGAACCGAAAGACAAAAGAAGGTCCACTTTGGTTAGAAATCTCTGTAAGACTGTAACCACAATGATGCCCACTCTTTGTGGTTCTCATTCATCATCCTTCGATCCTCTCAAAATCTCTTAACTACTCTCATTCGTCAAATTTCATATTTGGTTATGGATAATATCTAACAGATCCTGTCAAAATCAGACAGTTCATAGATTAGATCATTGGTTGGAAAAATAATATGAGAAAAGAACATTGACCCACTTGTTAGCTTGAAAGCTACTTTTAGAAAAACATATTTTGATAATATTTATGGGCAGCATCAGTAAAATTATACATATCACTATAGTTTATAGTAGTATACTAATAATAGATTTATAGTACATTGATAAAGTTGGAAAACAAATTAGTAAGCTGAAAGTTATCAAGCCAACAAATCTAACGCCGACATGCAAGAAAAAGTAGTTGTGATCTGTTTATGTATTTAAATGCATGAAGAATTAAGAAAAGGTAGCTAGAAAATTAATTGGTGGTAAGCTAAATATGTAAGTATTGTTATGAAATAACTTATAATTTATAGTATCGAGAAATTTAAATAAGAGTAGAATTTAATACCCGTAGGAAGCAAATAACACTACTATGAGTGAGAGAGTTTATTATAAGTAAGAAGAAGAAGATGTAATGGTTCTTTGATTATAAACTCTTGTTCTTGTTTATGGTGTACAAAAGAGTGAGATGAGTGATGGTATTTATAGTGAACAACAATGCATAAAATATCAAAGATGGTGCTTGATTTGGTAAATGAGTGGGTGATCATAGTGCTTGATGAGTAGATGATCATAGTGCTTAAGTTGGTAAAGGGGTGGAGGATCATTTCAAAGTTTATCTTATAACACTCCCCCTTGATCATCCATCTTGTATTAAATTAAGTTTCGTAATACTCCCCTTGGGAACCGGTGTCACTCTCCGCTCTCGCTCAACGTCTTTGTTGCCTCGTTAAAAACCTTTCTAGGAAAACCCAATGGGAAAAACCATAGTTAGGTAAAAAGAGTACAACTACGTAAGCTCCCCCTCGATTGAGCAATCATAGATCCTTCTGATGACGCATTCCAATGTTATGGACATGTTTTCTGAATACCGAAGTAGAGAGTGATTTTGTGAAGAGGTCGGCTGCATTGTCGCATGATCGAACATATCTTACTTCAATCTCTTTCTTCTTCTCGAGCTCTTGAGTATATGAGAAGAACTTCGGATGTATATGTTTGGTTCTATCGCTTTTGATATATCCTTCCTTCGTTTGAGCAACACATGCCGCGTTATCTTCATATAGAATAGTTGGCCCCGTACTTTTGTCAATCCCACTACTTGAACAAATGTGTTGGCTTATAGATCTTAGCCATACACATTCTTTACTTGCTTCATGGAGTGCGATGATCTCAGCATGATTTGAAGAGGTAGCCACAAGCGTTTGTTTCTGAGAACGCCAAGATATAGCAGTGCCTCCGATAGTAAAAACATATCCTGTTTGCGATCGGGCTTTGTGTGGATCTGAAAGATATCCTGCATCTGCAAAACCAACCATTTGACCATTTGAATCCTTAGGGTAAAATAAGCCTAAATCAATAGTCCCTTGTAGGTAACGAAAGACATGTTTAATTCCATTCCAATGTCTTCGTGTTGGAGATGAGCTAAATCTTGCTAGAAGATTAACAGCGAATGATATATCAGGCCGTGTACAATTTGCAAGGTACATCAACGCTCCAATTGCACTTAGATATGGTACTTCCGGACCAAGTATCTCTTCTTTTTCCTCAGGTGGTCGAAATGGATCACTTTCAATGTTAAGTGATCTAACGACCATCGGGGTGCTAAGAGGAGTTGATTTATCCATGTTAAATCGTTTCAACACTCTTTTAGTGTATGTGGATTGATGCACAAATATACCATTTTGTGAATGTTCTATTTGTAGGCCAAGACAATACTGTGTCTGTCCAAGATCTTTCATCTCAAATTCTCCTTTGAGATAGTCTGATGCCTTTTGTATTTCTTTTTGAGTTCCAATAATATTTAGATCATCAACATATACCGCGATTATCACAAATCCGGATGTTGTTTTCTTGATGAAAACACATGGGCATATAGGATCATTCACATATCCTTCTTTTGTTAAATGTTCACTGAGACGATTGTACCACATACGTCCAGATTGTTTTAACCCATATAATGATCTTTGCAATTTTATTGCACATAACTCTTTAGGTTTGGAACTTAATGCTTCTGGCATTTTAAATCCATCAGGGATTTTCATGTAGATATCAGTATCTAATGATCCGTATAGATAAGCTGTAACAACATCCATGAGACGCATCTCAAGATTTTTATCAGCGGCTAGACTCATCAGGAATCTAAATGTGATCGCATCCATTACAGGAGAATATGTTTCCTCATAATCAATACCAGGTCTTTGAGAAAATCCTTGGGCTACAAGGCGAGCTTTATACCTTGTAATCTCATTTTTCTCATTTCGTTTTCGAACGAAAATCCATCTGTACCCAACTGGTCTCACATCTTCAGGTGTGAGTACAATAGATCCAAACACTTTTCGTTTGTTAAGCGAATCAAGTTCGATTTGTATTGCTTCTTTCCATTTATTCCAATCATGTCTCTTTTGACATTCATATATGGATTTCGGTTCTGGATCATCGGTATCTTCATTTACCTCACCTGACACGATATATGAGAAAGCATCATCAAGATCATTTTGTTCATTTCTATTCCATATCCTTTTATTATGGATGTAATTAATAGAAATCTCATGATTATCTTTCGATTCATGATGCTCTGATTCATCAGAGTCCTTATCATTTATTTCTCCCAAAATATTTTCTGCTATTTTGGGTGCATCATATATTTCAGCTTTCTTCTGTTTCCTAGGATTCTTATCCTTAGAACCAGCAGGTCTACCACGCTTCAGGCGTGTTTTTGGCTCTCGTGTGTCATCCTCCTTTTCTTGTTCATTTGGCATTTTGATACGAGCAGGAGCATTTGCAGCTGGTATATGAGATTTAGTTACCGTCTTGGTATCTGCAAATGCATCAGGTAGCTGGTTAGCTATACTCTGTAAATGCATAATTCGTCGAACTTCTAGTTCTGACTCTTTAGTAGGAGGATCAAGATATAACAATGATGGTACACTCCATTTTATATCACTTCCAACATTTTTGTTTTCTCCCCCTAGAACTGGGAATACATTTTCGTCAAAATGACAATCAGCAAAACGTGCTGTAAAGACGTCACCAGTCTGTGGTTCTAGGTATCTTATAATTGATGGAGAATCACAACCAACATATATTCCCAACCTTCTTTGTGGTCCCATCTTTGTTCGTTGTGGTGGTGCTACAGGCACATATACCGCACAACCAAAGATTCTAAAGTGGGAAATGTTTGGTTCTCGACCAAACGCTAACTGAAGTGGGGAATACTTATGGTATGCACTCGGTCTGATCCGAATGAGTGCTTCTGCATGCAAAATGGCATGTCCCCATACAGAGGTTGGAAGTTTTGATCTCATGATCAATGGTCTTGCAATCAATTGCAGACGCTTAATTAAAGATTCAGCCAAACCATTTTGCGTATGAACATGAGCAACCGAATGTTCAACTTCAATTCCCATTACCATACAATAGTCATTGAATGCTTGGGATGTGAATTCACCAGCGTTGTCTAGTCTAACTCTTTTAATAGTATAATCAGGAAACTGTGCTCGCAGTTTGATTATCTGAGTTAGAAATCTCGCAAATGCCACATTTCGAGATGATAATAGACAAACGTGTGACCATCTACTGGATGCGTCAATTAATACCATAAAATAGTGGAATGGTCCACATGGTGGATGTATCGGTCCACATATATCACCTTGAATTCTTTCAAGGAACTTTGGTGATTCTTTATCGATTTTGGTTGGCGATGGCCTTACGATCAATTTTCCTAGAGAACATGCAACACATGTCATTTTATTCCCTTGAGAAATCTCCTGGATTTTCAGTGAATGACCATGTGAGCTCTCTATGATTCTACGCATCATTGTACTGCCTGGATGGCCAAGGCGATCATGCCATAACGTGAACTCTTCTGGGTTCCGTTTTACTACAAGATTTGATTCGATCTCATCGATATAAGTATGATGTAATCCCGAAGGAAGTTCTGGAAACTTTTCCAATATGTGTTTTCTGCCACATTTTTCAGAAATTACATACATGTATTTCTTTCCATCCTCAGTTGCAGACTGAGTATCATATCCGTGAAGATATATGTCTTTAAAACTCAACAAATTCCTTTTAGAACTCGGAGAATATAAAGCATTATTTATGGAAAATTTTGTTCCATTCGGCAAAGTAAAGTTTGCTTTACCAGTTCCTTCAATCACGTCTGCAGGACCTGATATTGTATTGACGACAATTCTTGTCGGTTTTATATCAGAGAAATATCTCTTTTGTCTCAGAATAGTGTGCGTTGTTCCACTATCTGGTATGCATATTTCACGAATCCGTTTCTTGGATTTTGCTCCATTAGTATTTTGATCCATTTCTGAAATTATTATAAACATTAAATAAAAGTGAAACGTGAAATTTATTCATTGATTATATAAAGAAAACACACAATAATTATACATATATTGTTGTTAAAACAACATTATTCTTTGAAAACATAATTATTATACATTACAAATGAGGACTATTCAGCAGTCTTATTAGAAACATTTCCGTACTCTTCAAGAGTATTCTAGTCCAGCTCATTTGCGAAATCAGAGGATTCAAGGTATGAGGTCCCTTCAACGTTTTCCGTGAGGTTCACCTCTTTAGCCTTTCCTTTTATGGATTCTTGATATAACTTGCACAAATGTGGGGGAGTACGACAGGTACGGGACCAATGTCCTTTACATCCACATCTGTAACATACAGTCTCACTTTTCTTTGTGGTATCCTCTTCGGTTTCTTTGCCTTTATGAGGTTGTTCAGATCTAACCCATTTGTTAGATCTAATACTTTTAGGATAGTAAGGCTTTCCACGTTTGTTGTTGAAACGCCGACCACGACCTCGGTTGGTATGGTTTCTCCTTCCCGAATATTCTACCGCCGTAGCATTCACTTCGGGAAATGCCTTGGCTCCCGTAGGTCGGGAATTATGGTTTTTGATTAGTAACTCATCGTTCTTTTCAGCCAACATGAGTGTTACCATCAATTCAGAAAATTTGGTGTACCCACATTTTCTGTAAATTCGGGATAAGACGTTGTGTTCTTTGTGGAAGGTATTGTATGTCTTGTCAAGCATTTCTGCTTCGGTGACAGGGTTACCACAATATTTTAATTGTGCAACTATCCTTAAGATAGTGGAATTGTAATCTCTAACCCTTTGGAAATCCTGAAACCTCAAGGTTTTCCACTCTTCAAGAGCGTGAGGGAGATTGATTTCCTTTTGGTTATCGAATCTGTCTTTCAAGGCTTGCCATAGTACAGCTGGGTCCTCAACGTCTCCATAGTCGTGAGTTAGATTCTCATCTAAGTGCTTCTTCAGGAAGATTATCGCCTCGGCTATATGCTCGGGTGGCGATTTGTTACCGACTTCTATAGCTTCGGATATCTTTTTTATTACAAGATAAGGTTTCACATTTGTGACCCATCTGACATAGTTTTCGCCGGTTACTTTTAGAGCCGGGAACTGGAGTTTCTCGATGTTTGCCATTTGTATTTCTAAAACACAAAATAGTAATTTTATTAGAACTTCATAATTTAAAAACCGTTTACATTAACCATACAAGCAATTACAAGGAGAAGCGATGTAAATAAAATTAAACCGATAATCATCTTAAATTCACTTGGAGTAAATTCTCCATGAATAAACCATAAATAGAAACACAAATAAAAATGGCACATAAAAACAAAAGTGCGCGAATCATCTTTCTTGAAAAATCGGAGGAGAGCGATTTGAAATTTTTTTTTTTTTTTTTTTTTTTTTTGAGAGAAGATGAAATGTTTTGGATGATGAAATGAAGTGAAAATGAGTTGTATTTATAGATGAAAATTACTGTTCATGACCGTTGGAGAAAGGGGAAATTTTTGAAAAATTTTCTTTGTGACCGTTGGGTTAAATCGAGTGCACCAAAAATTAGTCTGAAAATATCGTATTAAACGGTCAATCAAATCTATAAAATTTCATAAAAGTGAAAAATTATGACAATGAAATATTTATGTTATATGACAACAAATTATGCGACGGCTCAGCCGATCAATGCAGAATAATAAATAAATTATACGGCGGCTCGGCCGACTAATTAATAATAAACATAATATAAGGCGGCTCAGCCGACCAATAAATAATAAACAAGATATAAGGCGGCTCGGCCGACCAATAAATAATAAACATGATATAAGGCGGCTCGGCCGACCAATAAATAAATTAAATTACTAGTAAATAATATAGGCGGTATTCCGGCCATTATAACATGATATAAATAATAGTAAAGGCGGTATACCGACCATTATAACAGGGTATAAATGATACAAATAAATTTTACCGAATCGCAGAGTGATCGTGCTGATAACGTGTTATGAAATAACTTATAATTTATAGTATCGAGAAATTTAAATAAGAGTAGAATTTAATACCCGTAGGAAGCAAATAACACTACTATGAGTGAGAGAGTTTATTATAAGTAAGAAGAAGAAGATGTAATGGTTCTTTGATTATAAACTCTTGTTCTTGTTTATGGTGTACAAAAGAGTGAGATGAGTGATGGTATTTATAATGAACAACAATGCATAAAATATCAAAGATGGTGCTTGATTTGGTAAATGAGTGGGTGATCATAGTGCTTGATGAGTAGATGATCATAGTGCTTAAGTTGGTAAAGGGGTGGAGGATCATTTCAAAGTTTATCTTATAACAAGTATATCATTTAGGGCTGGAATTTTTAATTGGTGAACCAAACCGAAAAATGTTTTCAGTTAGTTTGGTTCGGAAGTTCGGTTCAGTTTGGTAAACAAAAAAAAATGGTTTTCGGTTTGGTAATCGGTTAGTTCGGTTTTCTAAAAAATAATAATAATTTCCAAACAATACCAATTTTAACCAAAATTTCGAACCAAACTAAAGGAACTAACCACAATCCGAATCGAAATAACCGAAAAACCAAACCAAACTAACTAAATTTTGAACCAAAATAACCGAAATAACCAACTTTTTGAATTTTATTCAATTTTAAACTGAAAATTTAACCAAACTAATCAAATTTTGGCAGACCATAACTAGCCAAATTTTGAGCTGAACAACCCAAACTACCCGAATAAACCGAACCCGCAAGTCTGATAAGCAAGGAGACCGACTATGTCACTTTTTAGAAATTTTAAAAATCAATATTATATCATTCGTATATCCATTGATATTGCTTTTGATCACTAACATACAATATGGGGGGTTTAATTCAGATGGTTAAAACATTAAATTACATGTCATGATAATATGCTGTGATAATCAAAGCTCAGGCACTAAGCAATTTTGAGTAGAAAGATGCCTTTTAACGGGCTTACAAATGACAATTGATTTACTGGTGTTTAATGCTAGTTATCAGTTAATCTCCGATTTTGCTCGTTTTGTCATTGTTACAAGTGGTTACAGTTTTGCTAGTCCCTAAGAGATGATTCACATTTATGCTTATGTAATAGTTTGTCTTTGACAATTCTGTAATGATTTTGTGAACTTGTTTGAATATCAATAAAATGGTAATGCAAAAAAAAAAAAAAAAAACTGGCCGCTTAGACACTGTATATTCGAGGATCCAATTATTTTTGACGATCTCAATAACTCACGGTGACCTTATAATGAATTCTGATAGCAATGGACTAGAAGGCCGCCTAATTGACAAATGACTACATTTAGTTGACAATGCTATCTTAGAAAGATAGGGATTTTACAAGTTGCAGAAAAAGAAATAAGAAAAAGATCAATAATATGCTTCAATATTATTATATATCCAACAAGGAATTGTAGTCGCCACAAGAGTTGTCTCTTTCTTCTACTACACATATCTATCTATAAGTCCTGTAAAACATAGTGTTTATTTACTCTCTTCCTCTCTCTCTCTATATATTATCTTATAAACCAAGATTTATACAAAGATTGATGGTGACAAGACCATTAAATTGCTGTCTCCAGTTCTTTTGGTTTAAATATCAGAAAACAAGGATCAAAAGATAATGCAAAAGCTGAAAAATATTCCATGAACACGTAGTTGTCACTTTTATCCTGATGATGTCAACTTCATTGCTTCAATGAATATTTTCTTAGTACTGAAATCCGAGGCTAGATGTGTTGTAGAGACTCTGTGACTGAGTTTCCCAGCTTGCAGATGGCTGAAACAAAGAGATAAAAGAGACAGGTTACTTCTCAGACAAGTAACAAGAACTCAGAGAAGTTTTCAGATTGATAAATGTTCTTACAGCTTCAATAGTTGTTGCTTGGTTCGGGTTTATCACTGATAAATCTAGAGATCCTTGCTGATCCAGCGGAAACAATGGCGCATCAACCATTAGTGATGGCTTTGAAGCAACTACTACAGGAAGATTTGTAAAGTACGCCTGAAACTGAAATTTCATAACAAATGAAAAAGCTTATTATCATAAGTTCTTGAATACTAACAGTTTGATCTTGAGGGTCTAGAGACTGGCTTCACCTGTTTTACAGATAAGTCCTCCATAGCAAGCTCGAGTTCTGGGTTTAGGACAGCCAGTTTCATCGACAAGAACTGCAAAAGTTTGTCACTTAGAAGATTTAGACTTCTAAATTTGGTTAATGGTGAAACAGAGAATTATGGTTTCATTACTTACCTCAACTTGCCTCTGGAGAGATTGAACATAATTAATGATCTCATCAAGCATACCAGCTCTTCCAGTGACTTTGTTGCATCCAGGGACAAGATCTTGCAGATACTTCATCTTCTTGCTGATCTTTTCTCTTCTTGCCTGCCAAAGGAAATATCCAATTAAAACCCTAGAATTATCTTTTGACTTGTAGCACAAGAAAATTGGTCGAAACATTTTTTTTACCCTTTCTGCTAAACTGTGTCTGTCTGTTGCTTGGCCTCGACGAGCTCTCACGTGGATATAATCCAATTTCTGGGTCTCTGAAGCTGCCTTTGATTTCTGCTTTGAAGTTTCTGAAGATGCTTCCGTGTTACTCAAGTTTGATTTTACTTTCATGTTTGACTCTGTCTCAGCCTCTACTTTGATCTTCTTCTCTGTCTTTTCCTCTTCCCTTGTCTTAACCTGAGACATAATTATATTAGAAACATCAAACCCATGTTTCAAAACATACTTTTAAACCAAAATTTGATCTAACAAACCTCTGATTTTCTCTTGTTTTTCAAGGAAATAGTTATGTTTTCTTCACTGTTCTTCAACATTACCCCCACTGTATCGGCTTGATCCATCTGGCAGCTATTTGTTCTTGAAATGCAGCCATCCATAGCTTCATGTGAAGGACCAAAACCCATGCTATAGTTTGGTCCAAAACCAGATCCAAGCATTTGAAAATGGCTGAAGGTATTCTGCAACAACTCATCATTGTTGGTTCCATGGAACTGAAGAAGTTCAGGTGAAGCATTAGTAGTGCTCAGAACTTGTTGTTGTTGTTGTTGCAGCCATTTAAGCCTTTCAAGTACAGACACATCCATGGAGCTCAAGGACATGCTTTCTAGAGAGACAAGACTTTCCAACATATCGTTCTCTGCAAAAAATCTCTCAACTTGAATTTACGGATTTGATCTTTAAAGTGAGACCAAAAGTACAAACATAATAGAGGACGGGGAGAAACGCTCTGATTTTGTGTGTGTGAGTGTGTGCTTAAAGCAAGAGATGATTTGCTATAAATGTATGAGGAGAGATTTAGGTTTATGTAATGTTGTTTGGGTAGGTTGCTTAGAAGAGATGAAAGAGGTTGGAGAAACTAATCCATTGATATCATTCTGCTTAGCTTTAAATAGAAAGCAACATTGACCCACACACATAGGTCCCCTACTGGTTTATGTTTTCTATTTTTCCTTTTAAAATGTTTATTTTTACTTACTTCTTTGTTACATCTTATTGCTATACATAAATACCCCCTTACCAATATAACATGTCACCATACATTTTAAAACGATTATGAAATGGAAAAGAGTATAAAAAAATACTGTCATTATCTTTCATGAACGTTGAGAGTTAACAAATTTTAGAGTTAGTTGATAAATCGGGTCCAGCGTTTAGAGACACTCGACTATGACTAAGAGGAAAATAAAATTAAAAAGGCTCAAGAACTATTTGCATAAAATAGTAGTAAAGATTCGGTATCTAAGGAAGATTGGGACATAAGTTGATAAAAGTAAAGGTTGGGAGCAAAGAAGGTGAGAGGTGAAGCTGTGGGGTCTAAGTGACATAACCCACACCATGTGGGCTTGTCCTTATGAACACTACATTTAGAGGTTCTTTATCCCTTCTTGTGTGTCTATGTTTTTTTTTATTTTGATTTTTTTCTTTTCTTTTTGCCCTTTCAAGTTGATGAGAGGAGCTTATTAGGAAAATAAACGATGAAAAAGACCTTAACACTTATGGTATTTGGGTTGGATGCTTGACTATAAGATCTTCTTTTCTTAACACTAATAGATTAGATTAATACTCCCTCCATTTCATAAAAAAAATATCATTTTAACAATTTTCATAGAAATTAATAAAATAAATCAAATGTATTAATGTCTTTAATAATTACATCTATTTAATTAATAGTGTTTGAGAAGTAAAATCATTTATAAGATAAATGCATTTTGCAATTATTATTAAACTCAATTAGGTATAAATCATATTAAAATTCTAAAATGATACTTTCATGTAATAAGGAAAAGTATTAAAAATACTGTTTATAAGACAGAGAAAATATTTTTCAACAAAAACAATAAGGCTTCAATTGGTGACTACTAAAAAAATTGAAAAAATGAACAAAATGAAAAAGAAAAATTTATTTGAGGAATTGAAAAAATAAAAAAAAATATGAATTTTGGTTCATTTTATTCGTTATCAAAATTGCAGAGGGCATTTTTTTTATAAATTCATTTATCCATGAAGAATTTAGAGAAAAAATGGAATCCACCTTTCAATAATTTGACTAAAATATCAACATAACTGATATAAATTTTGAGGAAGAAAAAATTTACCACAATTTTTTTCCTTCAACATGGCACCAATAAATGGATATATAATGTTGGATATATAATGTTGGATTAATCAGATCGATACATGACTAAAGCCGATAGAAACATATATCTATCCTATTAAAAGTGAAGTACAAATGAGAAATAACCCTGATTTTTTCTTATTATTTACGTTTCCCTGCCATTGGTTAAATAGATTTTGCTAATTTATCCAATTCATTTTGCGCAAGGTTCATTAGCAAAGCCCATTAAGTTTTCTAACAACATTTTAATGGGTCATGTCCATTAATAAAACGGACATTATGTATACTATTCCCTCCGTTTCTAAATGTAAGTAGTTTTAGCAAAAAATGTTTGGTTCACAATATAAGTAGTTTTTATATTTCAATGCACATTTTCTCTTTATTGGATATTGTGTAACCAATCAAATAATGTTAGTTTTTTTATAATAGGTTGAGTTTATTAATTAAATAATATTTTTTACAAAAGCAACAATTTCTTAATATTAGTGCTTTTAACTAAAACTACTTATAATATGGAACGGAGGGAGTATGTATTACATTTTAATAATTTATCCAACTCATGTTCTTTAATGGTGCATTTCCTTCCTATGTACGTAATTTTTTTGGTATGAGTGTGTGAGAAGCATTTCTAAACCGGACATTATTATGTATTACACTAATGTAATTCATCATTTAAATTTTTTATATAACCATATAATATAAGATATTTAATATAACAATTAAATAACATATGATAAATATTATAACATTTCAAACCGATATGCAGAAAGCGGATGAAAAACTTTTCAGGGGATAGACTGAGATCATTTGGAGCTAGTACGATATGCAGAAAGCGAATGTCAAACATGGTTTGAGGCGAACAAGGTGGTACAACCAGTGGTACAAGACATCAATGCTGAGGAATCTCAAGTCATAAGCTTGAGTAATATTTGTTTGTTAGATGGATCTTGGACAGCTTCTGCTCATTTTAGTGGATGTGGATAGGCTTGGATGGACAGTGGTGGGAACATTCAACTTATGGGGGCAAAGAACTTCACTCGGCGCGAATCAGCTTTGCATTCGTAAGTAGAAGCACTGCAGTGGACAATGGAGAACATGCTTCAACATTCAACATGCCAGAGCTTTGGGACAAATTGCAAGGAGTTGATTACAATGATAAAAGAACCTCATGCTTGGCCAAACTTTGCGACGGAGTTGGAAAGGATTGAGACGCTTCAGATTTGCTTTCCGGATTTCAACATCATTTATGTTCCACGAGCGTGCAATCAGACTTTAGATTTTTTAGCTAAGACTGCTAGATCCTTCCATAAGGAGTTACTTTTTATTGGTTGTTCTATCCCGGTCTGGTTATCCAGACCACCTTTTGAGTAATAGAATGAGCTTTTGACGTCAAAAAAAAAAAACATTTCAAACCAAAAATGAATACCCCGCGCGCGCGGATCATGGTCCAGTGTTATTTCTAAAAACAAAGCCCACAAACGATAGTCAAACTAATCAAATTTATACTAGACCAATTTTTTTTTAAAGATGGATTGGTTTTAGAAAACATTAAAATCACAAAGCTAATGATTACAAACTCTATGTATCGATGCAATAAGTTTATATTACTTGTTAATAGATTTTTTTTTTGTTTTTTTGTTTTTTATTTTTAATTAAAATCAGCCCGTAAAGATGGGAATTTAGATCCGGTTACAAGCAGGTTTTGAACAAAATTTCCAAAGTCAATCTAACACAAAAACTAGCTTCGCCCGCCCACTAAACCCGGCACATTCCGCTAGCTCGTCCTCGAAATTCTTCAGAATCGGTTACCGTTCTCAACCATCGACGAGAATCACTAGAAGGTGAAGTTCTCCTTGTTGCCTCGGATGCCGGGACCTCTCGTGTCGTCTCTGGAGTAGCTAGCTCCCAACAAACTCCACCGAACTTGTAACCATCACTATCTCTGAAGCTCCACACGACAAATAGGGGAGAGTTCCGGATACTTACCATGAGCATTGCAATCGCCACCAAAGCCCGGCTTGTACACAACACCACACAGCGTTTGAAACCTCCTCCCAACCAAGCAATTGCTTGCTACTACCGCCACCGAATCTTTACATAAAAGGACCTGACCTCTATGCCACACACCAATGCGAGAAGACTCTAACGACCTGCACACAATCAGCCAGCTACACTATCAATGATGAATCAAAGACCAATCATCGGCACTGGGATGGTAGCTGAGCACAAGAGAGACACCGCCACAGCATGACAAGGCCTGGACGCCTCTTGCCGCCTTAAACTCCGCCTGCATACCCGACCTCGACTCGCCTCCGAGATGGAACCACCACCGAAGCTGACTTTGACTCCGCCGAAAAGGAGACGAACCCCGACGACCCGTAAGGGCTCCTGATTCCACTCGACGAAGCCACACGCCTCACCAGACAGAAGCAGCAGAGACTCCACAGCCTAGCCGTACAGCGCACCAACACACAACCACGAGCAGAGAGGTAGCAAGAGAGGATCTAAAAGTGAAACACGATCCTCTCTCTCAGCCGTAAAAAGCCGACTCCCCTATCAGAAACCCCTGCACGCCACCGCGTCCCAGCTCCAGATCGAGCCTAGTCTTAATTGTTGTCGACGAAACCTTGCGCGTGATTCTCTAACGACGGAGACGCGACAAGCCAGAGACCGGAACAAAGAAATAGAAGAGGGGAAATGACCGGAGAGCAAAGACGAAACCAGAGGAGAGGAGAGGGAAACCTCCGGCGGCCGGACGCGGGCAAACGCGCCGAACTACGCCGGAAAAGATGAAGACCTTACGTTTGCTTGCGACTTGAGAGGATAGAGGAGAGAGAAAAGGGGTTTCTGTAAAAAACAAATCCAAAACTTTTGCTTAGTCTGTTAATGGATAAATTAGTAGAGAATTTCATCTATTTAGGTATATAACCAAGGGGTCATCGCTCTCTTCTTCAATTTTTCTGAACCATCAAAAACTCCATTAGAATTTGTATCACCTCACTTTTATGTTCAGTTGAATAGAAACTATGCTACATGTTGAAGCATTGGCTTTCAACTCATGGATCACCATTTTCTCGTACATGATCATCATAATTCATAGCTAGCTGATTTTCTCTTGGTTTAGCTAATGCTCTGTTCTTATATCAAGTATTTTGCGAGGCTTTTTGCTCAACATTTTCTCTGTACACACACATATATAAATATTCTTATCTATAAAATTAACATTGTAACAAAATAAAATCACCAAACATTGAACATTAAGTACATAGAAGTGGTCTAGGCGAATTTTGGAGATATTCAGATTCAAAACAACTCAACACTACAACTGTGTGACCACGCGTTTGTGAGACCATGATTTGGACCTCATTTGAACATCTAGAAAGATGGTCCATCCATTAACTGCACATTCTCTTTTTTTTTTTTTTTTTTTTTTTTTTTTTTTTTTTGAAACACATCTGCACATTCTCTTGAAATATTAGTTTGTATCATTATATAGAGACGAGATACCTCTAGGTTTTTTCAAAAAAAATTCATCGGTTACGGTTGAATAAAATACCTTTCTTGCATTTCCCATAACAATGTTATTTAAGATAAAATGATATGATTAGATTATGTGCTGTTCTTTTCAAAATATAATAAATAGATAAAAAAAAATGGCTTTGGAAAGATTTTGATCTTTGTTGGTTTTTGGCTTTGAAAAGAATGTGTTTTTTGGCGGCTTACGAATGTATGACTGCATTTCACATGTGTTTAATATAATATCAGGAGACAAAAAATGAAATAGCTTGTGATTTGCACTATTAACATGTATAGTGTGAATGGATGGACGGGGAGGTGGCTATCAAAAGGAGGAAAGGAAGTTTTGATAAAATCTATAGTGTTAGCACTCCCGACATATGTTATGTCTACCTTTTTGCTCCCGCTGGAGATATGTGAGAACCTCGCAAGTGCCATTGCACAATTCTGGTGGAGCTCAAATCCACCAAAGAGAGGGATTCATAGGGCTAAATGGGAGAAGATGTGTTTACCAAGAGAAGAGGGCGAGATTGGTTTCCGTATGATCCATGAGTTCAACCTGGTTTTACTAGCCAAACAACTATGGAGACTATTCCAATTCCCCGACTCGTTGGTAGCTCGAGTATTGAGAGGAAGATATTATAGAATGAGCTCGCCGTTACGATTGCATTCTGTGAGTGTCCCATCCTACGTCTGGTCCAGTATATCAGCGGCACGAAAATTACTACTTTTGGGGATCAGACAAAAAATTCATTCTGGATATGAGGTTAGGGCTTGGGAGGATCCTTGGATCCCTACTACACCAGCTAGGCCGGCAAGACCTATTGCTCCAGTCCTCCATCCAAACTTGAGAGTTAGTGATCTCATTAATGGGGAAACAAGGGAGTGGGATGATGGATTACTAGAAAAGTATGTCAATCCAGATGATATACACCTCATTAAGAGTTTGGCCATAAGCTCAACTCACCACAGAGACTCCTTCTGCTGGAATTATACCAAAAATGGCCAATACACAGTTAAATCGGGATATTGGGTAGCACGGAACCTAATGAGGAATGATGAAGATAAGGAGATCCTGGAACCGAGCATCACCAAACTCCAAGCCTTTGTTTGGAAGGTAAAAGCACCCCAGAAGATGTGTCACCTTATGTAGCAATTGATAACTGGACAAGTTGTTGTTACAAAGAATCTAGTACGACGAAACATGAGATGTGATAACTACTGTCCAAGGTGTGGAGAATCAGAAGAAACAGTAACTCATGCCATATTTGAATGCCCTCCAGCTCTGCAAGTGTGGTCCCTAGCATCAACACCATCTGCTCCTGACATCTTTCCTCTAACAAGTATTTACGCCAACATGGATTATCTCTTCTGGAGGAAGAACAACATTGATGCACCAGAGCTTGACAGAGACCCTTATCCTTGGATAATCTGGTATATCTGGAAGGCCCGAAATGATAAACTGTTTAGAGGAATAGACAGAGACCCTATGGAATTAGTTAGATATGCTGAAAGTGAATGCCAGGCTTGGTTTAATGCCAATGAGAGGATACCGGATAACCCACGTGAGCTGCACAATGAGGAACTCCAAGCCATAAGCTTGGATAATATATGTATGGTGGATGGATAATGGACTTCCATGGCACAGTTTAGTGGTGGCGGATGGGTCTGGAAGGATAGTCTGGGACAGACACAGCTTATGGGAATGCGCAACTTAAGTAGGAGAGAGACTTCTTTGCATTCGGAAGTGGAGGCACTAAGGTGGGCAATGGAGAGCATGCTTCTACATTCTTCGTGTCAGAGCTTTGGAACAGATTGCAAAGACCTAATAGCAATGATACGAGAACCTCAAGCTTGGCCAAGTTTCGCGACTGAATTGGAAGCAATAAAGACGCTCCAGCTATGTTTTCCAGAATTCAAGATCTCTCACATCCCACGAGCACAAAATGGAATATCTGATTCGTTACCTAAATCTGCTAGATCCTTTTATACGAAGCTTTGTTACATTGGTTGTTCTATTCCGGTCTGGTTACGCAGACCATCTCAAGTTATTTGAGTTATAGAATGACCGTTCGTTGTCAAAAAAAAAAAAAAACATCTTGTTATTTTTTTACAAATCACGCACAAATTTTTGCTACACTTTGAGGTGTGATTGTTACCTCACATAGTACATTTGAATGTATTTAACGAAAAACTTCAACATTATTAACCTAAGCAGTAAAGGTTTATGATTAGTTACTTTGTGAATACTCTTTCAAAATGTCTAAAATATGATGTTTTTTTTATCAACATGTTTTTGTGGTATATTTCATTTATTAATTTACAACTGAGACCATTTTTAACATAAAAATGTTAATTTCTTATAAAACACATGCACTATCAACATTCTTCGTATTAGCACTACAAGAAAACAAAAGTTTAACGACGGCGGTTTTCCTCGTGAGTTCGTCGTAAAAGAGGGTTTACGAAGAATTAGCGAGGAAATGGGTTTCGTCGTTATACGTTCGTCGTAACGCATATTTCCTCGCTAATTCGTCGTAAAATAGCGAGGAAACCATTTCGTCGTAAAAACGAAGGAAACAAATCGTCGTAAAGACCACGTAGACAGTCCACGTAAGAATGTCGCTACTGTTCCTCGTAAATACTACGAAAACATTTCCTCGTAAACGACACGTATATATCTCGAAGGTATTTCCTTGTAAAATTTACGTAATTACCTTGAAATTTTTTCCTCGTAATTTTCACGTAAATACCTTGAAAGTATTTCCTCGTAAAATACTCGTTTAACATTTCTCGTGATTTCCTCGTAAATGTTCAACGTAAATAAGTCGTAGATTAGCTACGAATCTACTTCGTTTTATTATTTAACAAATTTAAAAATATAATTAAAAAATATTAAAAAATATTTAATTTATTAATAAAATTAAATTTTTAAAAATAAATAAATACGCAAATATTTTATATATAAATAAGTTTTGAATTTATAATACAACCACAGAAAAAAAAAGAACTAAGAGTCGTGCATCGCCCGGAGGAATTCATCACTCCTCCTGTCTACATCCTCCTCGGCATGTGTGTCGTCGTATGGTCCCTCGCCTGGAATGGGATTTTGTTGTCGCATGTTCCTCAACATGGTCTCCCATTCCAGATTTGTGGCCGCTATAAAGTCCAAGAATCCCTCGAGTCCACCCACACGAGCTGTGAACGCAGATTGCGTCGAGGCCAACTAGTTACGCAGCTGAGTGACTTCATCATCCCGTCGGTGACCATAAGACGATGTCGCTCTCGGAACATCGTTGACGGAACCAATCCCCAACGTCCATCCCTTTTTTTTATGGACAACCTTAAAAACAAAAAATAAATATTGTTAGTAAAAATTTAAAGTTAAATTAAATGAATAATAAAAAAATTAAAATTTTAGAAAATTTGCCTCCTCGTAAATCTTATCCACTTCAAGTGTGGATAAAGTGACGGGTAATCCGTCGGTAGACTGCTGGGTCAGCTGGTTCTGGCGGTCTTCAACCCGAGCAACCACGTCGTTGTAGATTTGCTCGGACTTGCCATCTACAAATACGCCCGCCTTGTTCTTGTGGGTCCTCTCGTAAAGTTCCATAAGAGACGGGAGATGTCCCGTCTCTTTGGCCTAAAAAACATTTAAGAAAGTTAGAATAAAAATATATATATTAAAAAATTTATTTAATAAAATATTTAATTATCATTTCCATACGGACACTGGCGTGGGGTTTTTGGCCCGTAGTATGAAGCATCGGCCCATTCCCGTGCTCATCGACCGTGTTACGGGAGTTATAGCAAGACTGGGCGATTCTAATGGAATCAGGAAGACGCCAATAACGGATGAGGCCATCCCACACATCCGTGGTGAGCTCAGCGGGTTTGCCACGCTCATATCCCCGATCGAGTCACCCTTCCAGTTGGAGACCGTGTCCAACAAGCGAACTTTCACTTTCGCGTAAAATGCTTTTCTCACCCTCTCAGTGACCCCCAAGGCCCAATGATATTTTTGCTGTGGAAAAAAATTAAATTAATAATTAGTTTTTTTAAAAGAAATATATATAAATCATGAAAAATTAAAGTATATATAATTAATTAATAGAAACTTACAGCGTAAATTTTTCACCACGTCTTTCTGACGTAGTGAGACGTCTTACTCAAGTTCGGATGTGGCATGGAGAAGTAACCTTTGATCGTGTCGGTTACGTCTGATGCAAGACATCCGTCAACCCCAAACCAGAAAAAAAAACAAATTTAAAATATAAATTATTTTTTAATGTTATAAAAGAATTTTAAACGAATTAAAAAAAAATTAATGTAACATACCACAAAGTTCCGTCCGGTCGGTCGGGTTCGATGACTGGTAAACCTTCTCTGCCTGGCAGACGGAGAATGTCCTCGACAGTGTACTGCGAGTAAGGAGCACTCGGAGGCACCATCAAATCAGGATGAATATCGGCGGGCATCGGAGGAGCTATCGGAGGAGGCACAGGAGGAGGCATCGTCGGAGGAGCCATCGGAGGAGGCATCGTCGGAGAAGCCATCGGAGGAGGCACATGAGGAACCGATGGTGCACTAGAAGAAGGATACCGAGTGACTCTCTGAGAAGACTGAGTCTCGGGGACAGTCTCCTGACCCGAAGAACTGGGAGCTGAAGAAGACGGGTCTAAATGACTACCCGGCTCACCGAACATCTCTCTGTAATGGGCAGTAAGTCTGCCCTTTCGAACCTGGAAAAAAAATTTAATTTTTAAAATTAACATCAACAGTATCAGTATAATTCCCTACATTATCCACCTAATCAACACTAATTAACATAAAACCCGTAAACCTATCTAAATTCCCTATACTAACCACCTAATATATCCTAAACTAATCAAATTAGAGATGAATTAGAGAGACTTACCATTGCTACGAAATAGAGAGGAAGTGGAGAGGAAAGAAAGAGTGAGCGATCGGAAGTATATATAAGATTACTTATCCTCGTTATTTCCTCGTAAAGTTACGAGGAATTACAAAGGCCCGTTTTTTATTGTATGAGGAAGTAGCGAGGAATTACAAAGGCCCGCGTTTAGCTTTACGAGGAATTACAAAGGTCCGTGTTTTATTGTACGAGGAAGTAGCGATGAATTACAAAGGCCCGCATTTAGGTTTACGAGTTTTTTACGACGATTAAGCTTACGTGGAATTTACGAGTCAACCTTTTACGAGGAATTAGCGAGCCCTGCTTTTCTATAAATACCCGCAACTTTCCTTCTCAAACCACACACAAACTCACAAATCACACCCTATCTCAAATCACACAACTCATTAAAATGCTTTTCAAATTAGAAATATTTGAAAAAAAAAAAGAGGAGGAGAAGATATTAGAACACATGTGGGCTAGACTTACGTAAGTCTCACCACATGTGATTCATGTATCTTTCTTCTCTTTTTTTTTCTAGTTTTTATTCTACGAGGAATTAGCAAGGCCAGCTTCTTCTTTTTTTTGTTACGAGGTATTTACGACGATTTGCGCTTACGTGAAATTAACGAACCCCGCTTTCTTTTTTTTTATTTCGTCGTTATTTCCTCGTTGGCTTACGAGTTCTTTACGACGATTTCTGCTTACGTGGAATTAACGAGCCCCGCGTTCTTTATTTTTATATTTCATCGTAATTTCCACGTTTCTTTACGAGGAATTAACGAGTATTATGTTTAAATCCTTAAAATCCGAAACCCCAAACCCCATCTTCCTTATCTTCTACTTCATATATTCCAAACCCCAAACCCATCTACCCTTTAACCTTAATATATTCTTTCACCTCAATCTATTCTTTCTATTCCAAACCCCATTCCTTAACTTATTATCTCAATATCTTATTTATAAAACAAACTCCCACATTACCTTACACAAAATCAAATACATCAATCCGATACATCGACATTCTCGTCATCACTAGAAACATCATTATTTTCATTAAACTCGTCTTCAACAGCTTCTTCTGTGGCATCGTCGGTAAGATCTTCGTACTCGTGATTATGCGGATCAATGAGAAGGATGTCATCAATTTTTTGTTCAGGTTCCTCGACTTCATTTATCTGTGAGAAGTATGTTTCTTCGACTTGAGAAACAAATAGGCTGTAAAATCACATTTTATATGAATGAATCTCTCGCAATTATATAATTTATACTTATATGTGTTTAGAAGTGTCCATATATGTTACCTTTCAAAATAACGCATCAATGGATCCTCACAATTGAGTAGAATATAGGTGTGTGCACTATGAGTGTGTTGTTCACTCGACCACCAAACCTCTTTTGACTTCCCACCGAGTCGCCCAATCTGGCTAAAGATGTCTGGAACACCAGCAACTGCATATGTTGGCGCAACACCACCATCATCATATCTTCTTGGAGCTCTTCTTCGGGTACGTACTTTTGACGCAAAGTAGTACGATGTAAAGTGAGAAACTTCTTCCATCAAACTTTCAGCAATTGTAGAACCTTCAACTTTGGCGAGGTTTTTTGCTTTTCCCTTCAAATATTTCATGGCTCGCTCATACTGATACATCCATCCGTAATGTACAGGTCCACGAAGCAATGCCTCTTATGGGAGGTGGACAGCTAGATGCTCCATGACGTCAAAAAATCCGGGAGAAAATATCATCTCCAAGTTGCACAATAAGATGGAAATGTTCTCCTGAAGCTGTTCCACAACTTCTTCTTTAAGAATGCGTGTGCTCAGATCCCTGAAAAATGCTCCAGTGCCTTTTATATTCCAAAAACAATTAAACACATTGTTAGTCATATATTATTTTACAAACTAAACCGTTATAAAATTATTGCGCTTTAAAACACTACCTGCAAGTGCTTCATATACGTTTGTTGGAAGTAGCTCCGCAAACGCAAAGGGCAGTAGTCGTTGCATAAAGACATGACAATCATGACTCTTCATCCCAGAGAACTTTTGACCCTTTTCAACACATCTAGAGAGATTTGAAACATACCCATCAGGGAACTTCACTTCTGATGCCACCCAGTTGAACAACACCGACTTTTTTCCGAAGATAATCTGAATATCGGAACTGGAACTTGTCCATTGCTTTTTATATGTAACTTGCTTCTTGAGCAAATATCTGGCAAGTCCAACCTTGATTTTATGTTGTCTTGTGTCTTCCCTGGGACATTCAATATTGTATTCATGATGTTCTCAAAGAAATTCTTCTCTATATGCATCACATCGAGGTTGTGGCTCAAAAGAAGATCCTTCCAATATGGAAACTCCCAAAATATACTCTTCTTGTGCCAGTTGTGATGAACACCGTAAGAATCAGGCATATTACGAGGAACATGCCAATTACCACCCCAACAAACTGTTTCGTTAGCTCCGTAGTAGTCAATTTGCGCTTCAATTTGTTCTCCAGTTAGATATGGAGGAGTGTCTCTCACAACCCTTTTGTGCCTAAACAAATTCTTGTTTCTTCGGTACGGATGGCCAATGGGAAGAAATCGACGGTGAAAATCAAACCGACTTGTCTTCCTACCATTCTTCAGTTGAAACGCATCTGTCGTTCCATTACAATATGGACAAGCTAATCTCCCATGTGTAGTCCATCCAGACAACATCCCATAGGGAGGAAAGTCACTTATGGTCCACAAAAGCATCGCTCGCATCGTAAAATTCGTCTTCGTTGAACAGTCATACGTCCTCACCCCTGTTGACCAAAAATTCTTCAGCTCTTTTATCAGTGGTTGTAGGAAAACATCCAGGGACCTTTTTGGATGGTTCGGACCAGGTATTAATATGGTCAAGAATAGCAACTCCCGTTGCATGCACATCTCCGGTGGCAGGTTGTATGGCGTAAGAAAGACTGGCCACAATGAATATTTTCTCCCTGACATTCCGAACGGACTAAATCCATATGTGCATAATCCGAGATACACATTTCGGCTATTGCTAGCGAAATCCGGATGTACTTTGTTAAAATGTTTCCAGGCTCTTGCATCTGATGGATGAGTCATCTCACCATCCGTCTGAGTATGCTCGGCATGCCATCTCATCTTTCCAGCAATCTGCTCTAATTGGTACAATCTTTTCAATCTGTCTGTAATTGGTATGCACCACATCCTTTGGTACGGTACCCTATTACGTCCCCGTCCTTGCGGCTTGAATCGTGGCTTCTTGCAGAATCAACATTCTTTTAACTTCTCATCATTTCCCCAGTAGATCATGCAGTTGTCGATGCAAACATCTATCATCTCCGAAGGCAATCCAAGGCTATAAACCAGTTTCTGAATCTCATAATAAGAATCAGCAGACACATTGTCTTCCGGCAAATACTCTTTAAACAAGTCTGCTCATTCGTTCATGCAACTTTCAGATAGATTGTGATCAGTTTTAATATTCATCATTCTAACAGTCAACGACAAATTAGAGAGACCTTCTCTACAACCACTGTAAAGTGGTTGATTTGCCGCGTTTAACATTTCGTAAAACTTTTTTGCATCTATATTAGGTTCTTCATCTTCATCTTCATCTTCATCATGAGCTACGAATGCATCAGCTACCATATCCTGAACCCTATCATAATCTACCATCTCCTCCTGATGGTAACTATGTTCATTATGCAAATGATGATCAACTGGTTCTTCCTGAAAATTGCTATTACTACTACTAGCTTCATTCTGATTATAATTATAACCTTCTCCATGTTGAAACCAGATATAGTAATTTGACGTGAAACCTCTATTTATTAAATGCTTCCAAACATTTTCACGGTTTGCCAATTTCGAATTGTTGCATTTTCGACAAGGACAGAACATCTTACCACTTTCTTGGGCGAGCGGTGTTGAATCTGCTTGATGCATAAATATCTCCAGACCACTGTAAAGTGGTTGATTTGCCGCGTTTAACATCTTACCAAGGTATTCTTTAGTCACTCTCCCGTTAGTATCTCTATGTATATACATCCACTTCCGCAACTCGAAAATATTCCCGGAGCCAGCCATTTTTTTTTCTTTCACGTTTTTTTTGTTGGTGTGTTTAAAATGATGTTCAAACGTCCCTATTTATAGAAAATTTTCGAATCTGGTAGTTGTAATTTTCCTACTAATTTACGATGAAAATTAGTTAGGTGGCAGAAAAAAACGTGCGACAAACAAAGTTGGTGGATTCAAAGTTTCCTCGCTAAGTAGACGTAAATTATTTCCTCGTAAAGAACACGCTAAGTTTACATAGAATGTACGAGGAAATACGCTTTCCTCGTAAAAGCCACGTCAATTTACATCGACTTTACGACGAAACTGTTTCGTCGTTACTTTACGAGTAAATAACGCTGATTTTATTTTTCCGCGTAATTTCCTCGTAAAGTCGACGTAAATTAACGAGGAAAAATATTCCTCGTTAAGCTTGTGTTTTCTTGTAGTGTAGATTTTGTCAACATATATCTATATATAGTAGAATTTACTCTCTTCTTATATTGCCACCTTAAATAAATATTCTACAATTCTAACACATAAACGAAAATCTTAAAAATATTATTGTATGGTGCTAAGGTTTTCATCTTTTATTATTTAAAATAAATCTATTAACATAAAATTTGGAAAATATATCAATTTTTCATTGTATGGTGCTAAATTTTTCAACCTAAATTTTACATCAATTTTTAGGTTAACAAATAATAATTTGGAAAATATATAATATAATAGAAAAATATCAAAAATAAATAGACAAATTCATAAAATACAAAATGAGCACAATCTTTTACATTATTTCTTTCACGTTTATCAAACTTAGACCAACATATTTTTTTTAAAGATAATGAATCTCAGAATCTTTTTTGACCCTCAAATTTAAACTTAGACTAAGAAAATGATATAAAACCACAATCAATAATTTATACATAACCAAAATAAATATTTTAAGAAAATCATTTTGAAAACAAAAACCAACAAGATATAAAACTAAAAATATATATATTTGGTAAAAATACATAATATAAATTGAACTTGTGAAAAGTTTGATCAGCAGATAATAATTTGGTAAAATTAATAGAATTGATAAAACTACAAAATTTTAAGGGTAAATAGAGAAACTATAAGAGCGAAAAGATAAATCAAACAAAAAAAATTAATACACCATTTATATAAAAATAAAATATTGTTTCAGTTAAAAAACTGTAGCTATGTTATTATGCAATTCATTCAACCGCAATGAGTTCGGCTTTCAATATTATATAAACAAAATGACATGTAAATAATGGTTTCCAAAAATATATAACCAACATTTTGAAACTAAAAACAAAATATCAATTCAAACATTTAATAAGTAAAAATTATGTAAGAAGCGCAGGTTCACCCATACTTCCTACATAAATAAACGAGTTTTTCTTAGGTTTATCCCTAACATAATATCTAATAAAAATTTACCAACTCATATTATATTTTTGAAATAAAAAAGAAAAAAAAATATAAAAAGTAGTAATTGCCAAATAAACATTTAACGTTGTTACGCGCCAGCAGAACCCTAAACCCTTAGGTAAATCTTAAACCCTTGTTTAGTCTAAATTCTTGGATAAAACCTAAACTATAAACCTTCAATCTTAAATCCTTAGGTAAATATTAATTTTTTGGGTAAACTCTAAATCTCTTAACATTTAAAGTTTTTCATGCGGCGTTAACAACATTAATTTTTTTTTTTTGGTAATTACTATTATTTTTAATATATTTTTACATTTTTTATTACAAAAACAAAATATGAGTTGACAAATTTTTTTTTATTGGCTATAATGTTAAAGGTGAACCTAAGTAAAACTTTAAATAAACCTTAAAATTTGGCTGTTTAATTATTTATTAAACGTAAGCATTTTAAGTCAAACCCCAGACCAAATATATGAGATTCAGATTCAACGCATCAAATCTATAGAAATTTGAGTTTCTTTTTTGTTAATGCACGCGTTTACAGATTTGATATCTGACTCCTAAAACATAAAGACGAAAACGTGAATAGGAAAATAGAAACTGACTTTCACAAAAAAAAAAAAAGATTGGAAAGAAAAAAATGCTAGAGAGAGGGGTCGAACCTCTGACCTTGTGGTTAACAGCCACACGCTCTATTTTATTTACAAAATAGTATTAGTAAAAGGTTTCTTAACTAAAGATAGTAAGATTCTGAAAAAGATCTGCCATTTTGGGTTTTCCATATATAAAGCAAATAAAAATTGATTAGATATTACAGCAAGGCAACAATTAGCAGTACACCACCAACCACTGAATATTTTAAAAATTAATTTATAACATGACATGTTAATAGTTAAAAGGGGCAAGAAAATATATTTAAAATATAAAGAAATACAATGGGTTTGAAGATAAGTGATTGGAAGGTAGGAGACCATGGCTTTTGATCAGAGTTGGTTCCTATACCCACTCAAGATCTTATGTCCCTCTCCTATTCACGGTTGATTGTATATCTATTAAGATCTTTTTAACCCAATTACCAGTTAAGAAGTAGAGAAGAACCGGAGAAACCAATTATGTAGTGGAGAGAACAAATGTTGTTTGTATCTTAGACTAGTTTTGCTTCTACAAAAAATATAATGATGTTATGTTCTTATATGCAGTATTTTAAAACATTACCGAACCGACCAAACGGTAGACCTTGACCCATATAGTATTATTGTGTGCTATATCTTAAAATCAGGACATTTTACGCTCTTTAATTTGAAACAATCTGTTTCAAGGCAATAATAGCCGTGTTCGTTTCTTAACCGCTAGATGCAGCAGGAGTGGCAAGAAAAAGCACGGTGACAATGATCAAAATAATAGAATCTGAAGCTAAAGTAACCGCCAACGGATTTCTGGAGACACAAAAAAAGACGCCGGTGCCGCTAAAAATTTCAGTGTCCCTTCTACTGGTTGTTAATTGCCGCTGCATCATCGGTGTTGTGTTTTTCCGTTATTCCCGTTTAATTTTTGGTCGCTGCCTCTGCGTCTTGCGGCTAAGAAACGATCATGGCTAATGTAATATGAACTTACGCTTTAGTTTTATCTATAATCGTTCTTACTCTAAGATGATATATGCTATTCTTTTTTTTTCTTTTTCCTTTATTATCTGAAACAGTAGTTCTTGGTCGCTCGTTACGGTGGCTGCTATAATGAATGGCAGTTTCGTGTGATTTTAACTTACTTTTCCTTTCATGTTTCATTTGATTTTGTTTTTCTGATGTCTTGAAGCGTTTGTGCCAGATATAAAACTAGATCAGTAGATTTTTTATGAGATTGTTCTTGATCTACTTTTTATGAGATTGTTCTTACTCTATTTTTGCCTTTTGGCATCTTAAAATGTTGGTGTCCAGTATAAATGAAAATTAGATCCTTAAATCTATGAAAAACCTAATCTTAATTAAAATAGGAAAATTACTAAAATATAGAAAATACAATAAAAATTAATTATCTATGTAAACTATTGAATAATAAAAAAATATTTGGATAATTCCAAATATCTTGCTGCATCAGGTCTCGCATGCTAAGAAAGATTCATCCTCGAATCTTCAGTAGGGTTCTTGTCACCACATAGATATTTTGAAACCAGTCTTCGTACTTGTTCTTCTGCACGAAATCTGCATCAGACCGACTTCGTCCTATTTTTGCACGTATCATATTATCAACATGATTTTGCACAAAATTTTCAACCCTATTCTTTGACGCACCAAATTATCATGATTCTGCACAAGATCTTCAATAATCCGTTTTCATACAAATTTTCCATGCCTCGGATTTTCAAAGGAATTTTCTTTGAAAACAAAGTCGATAACATAAACATCGTCTTCATAAGTGTCATAGATCGGATCACCATAGATCTCTGGATATACCTCATAGTATTCTCTCTCGACAAAATGACTTTCATCCACGAAAGGATAGAGATTGCAACTGCTAATCAACATGACATCCATAATAGTTCTTTGATTAAGAAACCAAAGAGACACATCTTTGATACCACCTGATGGAGCGGAAGCAACGATAAACAGCTCAACCAAAGGGTTATGGAAACCACGCTTGGGACCTGCTAGCTCAACCAAGGGATTTTAAGGAATCCTCGCTTGGGACCTGCTTCTTGATTGATGAATCTAATCAAATCAATATAAGGGATAAATAATATTATTCTCCCAAAAGCCAAAGTTCTTTTATTAATCAAATCAAAACTGAATACAACTTTAGGTTTAAATGTCTATTTATAATAAATCCTTAAATCTATGAAAACCCTAATCTTAATTAAAATAGGAAAACTACTAAAATATAGAAAATACAATAAGAAGTAATTATCTATGTAAACTAGTGAATAAAAAAATTTAGATAATTTCTAAATATCTTGATGCATCATTTTGACCCGATAAACTAACTGCAAGTGCACAATAAAGTACACAGTAGTAATGGGGGATCGAATCCACAATGACTATATACAGACTTCAATTCTCAGTTCAAATCAAGCTAGAAGACACAATATTTTTGGTTGTAGGCAAACTAAATAAATGCAGTATATTTAAACGATATAAACTATGAAAGAAAAGCGCTAGGCGTCAGGTAATTCGCAAGAAATCAGGTCACGAATGCATATATTTTCCAAGGAATCAATGAAGAACCATTCTTGAACTCACAACTCTGTTTTATAATCTTTCCACTTTCATGGCTCCAATTACTATGTTTAAGCAACCTAATGAACTAACTTTCGTTGGACTCAGGAAGATGAACACACATAAAGAACAAGTTCTGATAAGTTCACAAATCACAATAACATCAACTTTCGCAGGTTAAAGATATTTTGCTCACAAGGATTTGTTTCAGGCAATTAAACCAACTACAAATACCTTTAATCAACCTAAGATCAATGAACTAAGTGATCAATGAAGTTCATGCATAAAGAACAATCCAACTGAAGAATTCTATGTAAATTCCCTAATCTATCAATTATATACATTTAGTCTCTTCAATTCCATTGAAAATCATCAACCGAACAGTGGATCTACTCAGACATAGAAGCAGAAACACAAATCATCATAGAAAACATCATTAGATTAAAATAGAAGAAACTGGGTTCAGAAAATAATCTCTTGCCTCCCCTCAACTCAATAACCTAAAATTCCGTTGCAAAATAAAGCTCATCCTTCTAATTTTCGTCCTAATAGGTATTTATAGACAAGGGGCACTTTTGAGAAAAATGCCAAACCAAAAAAAAAAAGGAAAATTTCGGGTCCAGCTCGCGTGCGCCCAATCGATCAATTAGTTGAGATAATCGATCGATGCATTTTTCTAAGACGGACTACTTCGCCTCCAGCTCGTCCAATCGATCGACAAAGTATCTCCATCGATCGATTACAATATGCGGAAAGTGTCCACCGATCAATCAATTCGTTTTTGCTCTGCATTCCTATCGCTCCAAATCATCACGAAAATCCCTTGTAATCCCTGCAAAGTTTCGCCAAAGTCTCCCAAAGCATCCAAGCACCTATAATACCTGAAAACATAGATTGAAAATTCCAAATAGCCTAGAAAACTACTGAAAACTATGATATATCAAGTGGTCATATGGATGTTGGTGGTAGTGTTTTGTTACTTGGAGTGGAATTGAGACATAATAATGTGATATCCAACATGTTCATGGTAATTTGGGTGAGAGGAATTTTGTTTTTGGACGTCATGTGGATGAGATAAACTATCAGGATTGTAGTATATTTGGTTCCTAGAATAGTGATCCATTTTAAAATACATGATAAGAAAAAGACAAGAAAATGTTGGAAACAAAAATGACTCATAATAAAATTTTATCAGAAATCCGAAGGTGGTTAAGCAATCTATAGAAATGAAGTTAAATCATTTGATGCAGAATAAACTTAGTCAAATAGATTAAATTTTTTTTATATTTATAATGCTTATTTATTTAAAACTATCCGTATAAATATAAAACTAGTTTATATTTATAATGCTTATTTATTTAATTTATTTATATTTTAATTATGTATCATATTTACTAACATTACTTCTAAATTTATATTTTAAAAATATATTAAACCAAATTATTAAACTATGTTTGACCTGGTCGAACCATGTTGAAACGTGACCCAATAGTTATCCGGTTCAGCTTCCGGTCCGGTTTTAAAAATATTAGGGCCACAAAGAGGACTATAGAAGACCCGTCTTCCAAGTCAAACAAGCATAAATCATCATTACCAAACAAAAGAAGAGTTAAAACAAGGGTAAAACAAGCGAAAAGAGTATCTCGCCATCATACGCAAAAACAAGGGTAAAATGTGAAAATAATTGGACACTATTTTGTCAAAGAGTTGAACTCTAAAAATATTATGTATCTGGCCCATATTTTCTTTTTTGATAAATCCTATCGACTAATCCGGTCTGTCCTACGAGGATTTAGTGATGCAGAGTGGAATAGCCCGAAAGCATACCACACTGCTTGATCCGAGTTTGGAATACCTTCCGACTAATGTCATGGAGTGCACCGATCATTTGTTACAGCCCACCTGTAGTTTTAAAATCCAAAAAATCCGATACTCGTAGAAACTGATCTTTATCCGAACGTATACTTGAATACCCATATCTAACTGATTAAGCAAATAAAAATAATTTTGTTAACCGGTTGAATTCGTGTCACTAATGGAGCAATTTGATTTAAACACGTGAAATTATAATGGTTAATACGTAACATAAATGACATTGAATTATCATGGTAATACAATTAATGAATTAGTTTGTAAGAGTGAAAAAGACATGTAAAAGATGTAATAAAATACTTAAATGTAAACAATAAATGAAATTTTTAGAATTAGTCAAAAAATAAGTGAAAATCGGTAAGAACCCACTTAAAAATAGGCAAATATTATTTTGTACCTCAGTTTCAATAGAATAGATAAATACAATAATTTTAAATTAAATGTATATTGCTTTGAGCCTGAATTTCGATAACATATATTTCATTTTTTGGTTGTTAAACAAAAGGCAACTTAAGTTTAGAAGAAAAGAAAACAAAAGGAAACTTAAGCTACGTGATATTTTCATTATGGCACAACCATTGTTTTGGTGGCTTGGTGCAGAAATGTAACGTGAATAGAATTTACCAAATATGACTCAAAATTTGATTTTAATATAAAAAAGCTAGTAAAATTATAACGAACCCCTTATGACTAAACAAAAAAACAGAATTTATTTTTACGAATATAACTTTGTAAATTCTTCTGAAGTTTTTAAGTCTTTTGAGGTTATGGAAGACTTATATGAAGTATTCTCATACAGTACATCTTAAAAGTAATTTATAAATTTTATAAAAAGTATTTTGATGGGAAAAATTGAGATCATGTAGTTATAAACATTTGCAAATGATATAAGCTAAGATCTAGTAAAATTGAAATGTTTTCAACATAGATGAGTGAATGCAGTGTGTCATGGTATTCTTTAGTTAAGGGTTTGGTAACATATGCTGTAGTATTGTATGTATTCTGAGGGTTAGATTTTTGGAAGTTAATTTTTTTTCTGAAAAAATCAATTTTTACTTATATGTTTTTAGTTTTGTGTATATGTTAAACACTTTTTAAGTTTAATGAAGTCTTTGTTTCTTTTTTTTTTTGTCATCAACAAATAGACTCATATAGACTATGCGAACCAAACCGGTAACCCCGCATCCATGTGAACGACGAAAGATGATTGTTTTCTGGCACATCGTGCTAGACTATCCGCCTTTTGATTTTCCGTCCGGGGTACATGAATGATCGCTGAGCTAGTAAAACGTGTCTTCAGTAACTGAAATGTTTGTTTCTATTTAGTTAGTTATTTGAGTTTAGGGTTTATATTTAGGGTCTAGACGACTTCCATGAAGTCTTTTGGTGAATAGTATTTTATCGGTTAGAAGACTTCCTTGAAAGTCTTCTAATTCCCGCTAAAAATATTTTTAGTTTTCTGTTAAAAATATTGAAGTCTTTTGGGCGAATAGTAAATTTCTGAAGACTTTCAAGTAAGTCTTCTAGGAAATCTTCTAATAGAAAACTTACTTGAAAGTCTTCTGAATCGATAATATTTAACATTATTAGAATTTTTGTCTCTCTACATAAAGAAAATTTACACATTTTATCTTTTCATCTCAAATGGCTGGTACAAAAATGTAACGTTTCTCATTCTAAAACTTTTCAACCTCTCTCTAATCTATTTGAATTTAAAAACATCAAACTTTATATCAATTTACTGTTATTATCTTCTCACTGATTTATTTGTTTTTGCAGGTTTTTTTATTACATGGTTTTCATCTTCTACTACTTTAAAGGTAGATCTATAAATCATTTTTTTTTCATTTGGTAACTTCTTGTTGTTTAAATCTCTTATCTTTTGAAAACTCTTTTGGTTGTTTTAAGTCTTACCTTATTTTTAATGTTTTCTATGTTTTGAAGCCATTTGAATGCTTTTGAATAAACATGTTTTTCAGATCTGAGACAGACTTGAAAGACTTCCAGGGAAGTCTCCTAACATTTAATGCACTAGAAGACTTCCTCGAAGACTTCTGGCAGAGACTTTTCCCATGTTTGCTCTTTCATTACATATCTGAGTGTTTTGGTAAGTTTTTATGTCTGATTTTTCTTCGTTTGGTAACATCTGGTTGCTTAAAGCTCTTATCTTTTTCAAAATTTATCATTTTTTTAAAGTACCAAAATTTATTTTTGAAGATTTTGTACATTTAAAGCTCTTACATTTTGAAAACTCTTTTGGTTGTTTTAATATCTTACCTTATTTTTGAATATTTTCTATATTTTAAAGCCATTTGAATCCTTTTAGATATTCATATTTTTCAAATCTGAGACAAACTTGGAAGACTTCCATGGAAGTCTTTTTGAAAGTCTTCTAACATTTAATGCACTAGACGACTTCTTTGAAGTTTTCTGGCAGAGTTTTCTCCTATGTCAAGTGGAGTCCAATATTGTATTTGTGGATGAATGATCTATAATAGTTTTGTTTATGGTATGTTTTGTGATTTGTATGTGTACTCTTGTGAATTCTTTTGTAAATATGAAGAGATATTAATGAAAAAAATTGGCAAAATATGTTCATGTCTACAATTATCTTTCCAAAAGTACTTGACATTATTGAAGTTATTGATACAACTTCAATAGCAAAACAAAATAAAACAAAATTGGTCAAATTTACTACAACTAAGGGAAAAAACTTCTCAAAAAAACTTAGTCAAATTCTCAAAAGATCAAACATTACATTAGTCAAAAACATATAAAAATTTCACTAGAAGTCTTCTAGGAAGTCTTCCGGAAGACTTCTGGGATGTCTTCCGGAAGACTTCTCGGAAGACTTAAATTTCAAACGGAAAATTTAAATATAAGCGGAAAATTAAAATTTAAGGGGGAAATTCAAATTTCAAGTAAAAATTGAAATTTCAAATTTCATGAAAGCTAAAAGTATATCTTATGATCTAAGAAGACACATTAAACCACATGACTTGATATTCTTGAAATCTTTTAACACTTTTGAAAGTTCAAAAACATATCTTAAAGTTAAATTTGAAAATACAAGTTTTACAAAAACTAACGTAGAAGACTTCCCTGTAAGCCGTCTATAAAAAAGTCAAGTTTCTAATACAATCTGGTCTATTGCAAAACTAACATGTTTATCCTAGACGACTTACCGGGAAGTCTTTTCTTGTATTTTCGAGATTTTTTGTTAACACAGAAAAGTTGGAAGACTTCCAGAGAAGTCGTCTCTAAAAAACTTACAAAAAGGCAATTGCAAAACTAACATATGCATTGACCAGAAGACTTACATCTGACGGATATATCTGGAAAAAAAATTGATTTCATAGCTTCAACTAGTAAGATAACTTGCTTAGATTCTCCAACCACACAAAACTTCACCACCAAAGCAAATTACTTGTTAATGACCAAGAATCATGAGCTTGAATGGCTCTATGAACCTTATAAAGTTTAGAATCAAAATCTTGGGATTTTTAGATAAATATAAAAAGAAAGTGAAAGAGATGTTGTTTTAGTGCATAAGAAATGAGATAGGAGGAGCGAAAATCAAATTTTAGGTGTATTAAAAGTTTTAAATTGGTTGTTCATGGTGGCTGTGTATTCATGGAAATGACAATATTTTAAATACTCGACGAAGATGGGGATAATGGAGTAAAATACTCATTTTTGAAAGAAAAAAAGTAATACTATTTTCGTGAATAATCCGAACTTTTGGGATGAATTGGACAAATGAAAGTTTCAAAAAAATTAAGGATTAGTTTTGTGTTTGACTTTAAATTTTGAGTCATATTTGCAAAAAGTCCATATATATAACTTCAAATATGTGTTCCACTTTAACCAAGCGAGGACGGCCCAGTGATTTTGAGGGAGCTTTGGCCCCAATACGGACCTGAGTTCGAATCTCGCTTGCTACCGTCGATTAAAATGGGGTGAAAAGGGCGGCCCTCCAGGATGCTTTCTGCGGAGGTGTACTTAGGCACTATTCAGGTTCCCCACGAGTTAGATTTTTTCAGATCAGTTGTAAATCAGTAACATGCTTCATATTCAATACACCATTGTTTTTTTTACTTTAAGAGAAGTCAGCTATACACTACCATTAAATTAATATACTTTTTAAGTTAGCTACACAATTCAAATCAGTATTTAAATGATTTTTTAGCAAAAAAAAAAACAGAAATATTAATTATAAATAACATGATGTTGCTGTTAGTTTCAAATAACAATCTTCCCATTATAAACTATACCACATTATACATCTCATTATAAAGAATATGTGTAATTCTTCTTTAATAATGTAACAATTGTATTTATGTAAAATAGACCTAATTAGTTAAATTTAAACTGATAAAAACTAATAATTTGTAGAATTTAACTGGTATAGACTAGAAATATGTGTTCAATAATTTTTATATAATATATTTATTATAGTTAAGATTTGCAAGATTTTTGAATCACAAGATCGGTTAAGTTATATTCATTTTTAAATACAATATTCACAACTATATATGCATTTTCTCCTATCATATCTCAACTATATATTGCATTCTGTTCAATAATCTATTATTTTCAAAAACTAATAAAAGATTTAGGTTTCCAAAAATCTCTTATGTATGAATAGTTTTAGTTATAAGTACCGAACAAAAAAAGTATAAACATTTTTAATAATATTTTTTTAACAAAACAAAGACAAATATGTTACATCGAATTGAAACACAGAACTACAAAAAAATTTAAGCAGTTAATTTAAGATATTATGCATCAAAATCTCCACAGTATATTTTTGATTGTATATATACAATTCATAAAACCGTTAAAGTTACAAATATCATGGAAAATTTCATTTATAAAGATCTCTTATGATTTTATTTAATTAATGCAATAGATAGATTTCACAAATTTTATAAATAGACTATCCCATCATAAATCTATACCTAAAATACAGTTGATTATTCAGTTATCTATACTATTCACAGAAAATTTAGACCTAGCCAAAAATGTATATTTTTGGCATCAAATGATATTAATCTTAATATTTTAATTTTTATAATATTGGCATCCGAAAAATATTCTAAATTTCAGAATTTTATACGATTAAAAGCTATAAAAATATACACCTTTAATTCTAAAAACCAGCACCAAACCTGCTTATATAAATATTGGATTATTGTTCATATTTTGTGTAATTTTTACGGGTTGTTTTATCAAACATACAAAGGTTATTAAGTATGTGATAGGTTGGGTAAACCTATAACCTCTTAAATTATTATAAGAATATTAAACAAATTTTAACTAATATAATATATATATATATATATATATATATACTTATTTTTAGCGCTAAATCATAGAAACATAAATTTAAACTTGTGCAATACGTTTCAATAAACAGATAATTATATTTTCATTCTCATATAATTGTATTGATATATTTTTTATAAAATAATAAGAAAAATTAAACTTTGTATATGATTGTATTTTATTCTATAAAATATAAATGATTATAAATTAATGTGCTTCATTAAAAATTAAATATTATAATTTTATCTTATATTAGATTTTAGTTACTAACAAAAAAATAAATTAGATACACAAATTAAATATAAATTATGAACAAAACTTAAAAACATATGGAATATGTATAAAATTATAATTTTTGTTAAATAATTTTTTGTAAACAAAAAAAATAATTCAAAATCTAGTTGAAAGTTAAAATTATAGGAACTTATCCTCTTTTTTTGGTCGAAGGATATACGTGAATCCGAAGGGTTCATAGTTAATACTCATTTCAAATTCCAAAACATTCATTTTCTACTCTTTATTTTCACATCAATGATTTGTTTTACTTGGTTTTAGTGTGGACTATTCTGTTTATTGATCTCATGATATGCTACGCAACTTGCTTTGATTGTGTTCCATAAAACGCCCAAGATAAACTTGATCTTCTGTCTAGACTGTATGAACTCAAATTTAAATAGATAAGATTGGGATGGAATAGAGAGATTATTACATAGTTGGAAACCGAACAGAAATAATTAAAAGCCAATAATATAGGAAATAACATCGAATTTTCTTTTACATATAGATGCTCTTAATGTCTTCTTCTGGATGTGAAGGCATGTAGTTATTTCTTAAGAGGAATCTCAATGGCTTCAATTAGTATTACGGTACCTAGGTTGTGGATAGCGTCCTGATTCAATGTCATTCACATCTCTAATGAGCAACTCGTAGTGTCTTTTCACCTCTTCTGCTGATTTTCCACCAACTGCTCTTGCAACGTTTTGCCATCGGTCAGGAGTATCCTTGTCGTATGTAGCCAATGCAACTTCGAACTGCTTGTCTTGTTTAGCTGTCCATGACGAGTTTGAGCTCCGGGAAGTGCTAATTGAGTTGGAAGCCATTAGTGTGAAAATGTGGAAGTGTATATGAGTTTTGAGAAGTTGGGTTTGTATTAACGATGAAGATCAGGGTTGATTGGGGTTTAGCTGAAGAGAGTGTGGAGATCCTTATATGTAGGAAGAGAAAAGAATATAAGCCAGTTGGTGGAATATATCTTTTGAAAAGAGAGATTTTTAGAGTGACCCAATATTCTTTTAGCAACCACATATATTTACTGACGGGACAATTTTTTTTTGGAAAGAAGCTGCTTTGATGGTTATGATGATGATCATTTGAGTATAATTCTTTAGAAGGTCTAGCTAATAGTTAGTGGAATTGCGATATTCTTTGACCACTGCTATAGAAAATTAGGATGCTTCCTTTTCTTGATAGTGTCCGTACAGTAGACCAACAAATAATATTGGAACCTCCCTACCTCTTTCAGCATTTTTGACCCTATCATCATTATGAGCACTAGCGTCGAATTAAACCCCTACCGTATCAGATACTACTCAAAAGCATGTGATGGCTAAGCTAAGCTTATGTTTAATATTCATCTCGTGTGATTGCGATATAATTATGTATTAGAGTTCCTCTTTGCATCTCTTGGATTAGCGATCAAATGATATATCTTTTCGATGATTAACTCTGTCGACGTTTCCCTTCCATCGCAAGGACGATGACAAGAAGCGAATATTTGCCATTATTGGTGTCAAGCTTCTTGAGCAACTTCAGGTAATCTTATATTTACTGGTTTATATTGGGCATCTCTATAGAAAAAAGGAACATCTTCTCGTGTGTACTAAACCCCTATTTATATCCGATGCTTTAGCTAGTCGGTGTAGGCGTACGTCAGAACATGATTCCAATAATTAGACAATAAGACAAATCTCAGACGACACACAGTACTAAGATTTTGTACTTTGGCATAATCAGAGATTTTTAACCCTCTAAAACCGTGGTCCCACGGAACAACATTCTTTGACAATGATAGGTCCATTTATGATGATTTTCTCATCAAGGAAACCAAAATTAACTATTTCTTCGTGCAGCCTCTTCTAAACTAGTTTTTCTTACGTTAGCTCTTCTTGGTGTTTTGTTCTTGCATGCATAAACTTAATCGAAATGAGAAATAGGAAAGGCAACACATTTTTGGGAATATTCAGGTGTTCCTGTCTTCTTTTTCCTCCTTTGAACATGGTTAAAGTATCGGACAAATACCAAATCTTGGGATCTTATCTTCGAGAGATCTTCTGCGCCTTTCTTACGCTTGTTGTGTTCCTTTGTTTAAAACATTGTTCAATCCTCAGATTCTTCGACTACTGAGAAGTTATTTTCTATATTCTAGAAATAATTGTTGGGGTTATTGTGAAATAACAGAAAACAGAATAATTAGTTTTTTAGTGAGAGGTTAGAGAGAGATAGGAAGAGAAATGAGGAGATAGGTGGTTGTTTTGGTTAGATAATGAATTTGAGAATTTTTTTTATGTATATGACAAAAGTGAAGCCTTAACCAAACAAAGAATCATTTTTCAAACTCGAATACATTAATATATAATTTACCTATAAATTTAAGTTGTATCTAGGGAAAATATGATTTCGTATATAATTTAATTCAGATTTGGGTATTTTTAATGCAAACATCTGAATTTAAACTGTTATATATACTCATATATTAATAAAAAATATCTATATTAGTATATTATTATATTTGATTTATACCAATAAGTAATTTATTTTTTTAGTAAAATTTAAATTGACAAATTATAATTGATTAGCAGAAAATTGGCATTTATGAAAAGAAAAGGGAAATACTCTTCGTTAGCACAAAATAAAAATTTTGTTCAAAAATTAGCACACAATCAAGGAAATCCTCAAAATAGCATTTAATAAATCAATTATTTTATCAAATTTAATAAAAAAGCACACAAGGGAGCTAGGAAATCATCAAGTTTTGATAAATTAAATAATTAGCTAAGCATTAATTTGTTTATCATTATTTTACTTGATACAATAAATAATCTTACAAATAAACTCAAAAAAAAATAAATATTGTATTTATTTGATTTTATTTATTAAACTATTTAATTTATTAAGTACAATAATTATAAAAAATTAAGGTTTAGCTAATTAATTAATTTATGAAAATATTAATATGCTTTTGCAACAACTTATAACATATGTTATCTGTCTAAAATTATTATAAAAATAATTTTTAACAATTTTTATATCACAAGAAGTGTCGAAAGAGCAAGGAGTCCAGAAATAAGAAGTGCTCTTGTGTGAAATATAAAAGTAAGAAATAATTTTTATATGTAATTTTCTGAAGAAATTTAATATACTTGAAGAGGTTAATAATCTTAAAAATGTTTGGAAGCACTTGAAAAACATAAATTCAAGATTGTAACGATGAAGCAACGTAAAGTATTTGCTTACGTATATATGTGAAATTGAGAAATTCATTGAGCTTATCGATATTCTATGCCGACAATTTATAAAAGAAAAAGTTGAAAGCCTCTTAAGCCATATGATATTTGGCATTTGTTACACGACCCGGTGATCTTGTAAGTATCCGGTTTAACTAATACTAGGTAATAACTTGCGTCTTACACACGGAATGAGATTATTAATATCATTATTTTTTAGATAAGAAGACATTAGTTATGTTTAATCTAGATCAGTTCGGTTTTAGGTTGTTTTTCGGTTTTAATCTATCAAAATATAACTACCATTCTAAATCCATATATATTTTGGTTTGTTCGGTTAAAATGCTTGAGGTTTTGGATTTTTTAGTTATAAACCAAAAATTATTATTATTGTTTGGTTTCATGTAATATGAGTTTCAGACAGTTCTGATGTCGAACTAATGATTTCAAATTCATTTATAAACGCATACAAAATCAAATCAAATCTACATTATAATGAGGCACTTTCCTCACTCCTCAGAGCGTCACGTCAGCATTTTGTGGGTCATATTTTTAAAAAATGTGAAAAAGTGTCAACCCATGGCTCGAACCCAAGTTATTGAGATATAAACACCAACATTTATACCACTAAACTAAATGATACTTTGTACATTGATGGCCGAAACTAATATATATTTATTAAGGTAGGAAGCCCTTGCTTCCTCGGCTTCCTCTGAGGGCCAGGCCTACAAGTGTATTATGAGTTTCATTTTTAAATGGGATTCATCACGTTATATGAAAAAAGCTCAAGTTTGCAACAATTATAGTTTTTCCATAGTGTAAACTGTCGTCGTTTAACATGAGTTATGGTTTTTTCATCATTGTCTTATACAAGTTTAAGTTACAGAGTTGCGCCGTGTGTCTGTTTGTAATCTATTTTTTCACCGGTGAACTCTTCATCTCCCCATCTTAAATCGATTGATCGTAAATGTTCTTGATTTGTAGCCCCTCTGTAAACCGTATATATATGATTCTCATCTTTGATGAACTCAATCTGCATCTCCACAAAACTCATTGATTCCTCTTACCTTTAACCATCTCTCTGCCTCTCCAGTTCCTCAAACCGGCGTCCCCGGCGTTCGTCACTCAACCTTCGAGTCTCTCCGTCTTGGTCATAGTAGTTAGAGCATAGTCTATGGCCTCCTCCGCTTCTGGGATTCCCTGAACTTAAAAAAAACAGTGAGTTTATGGGAATCATGGTTCTCTTCCTTGATGAAAAGGTAAGTTAATCTTCGATCTATCACACTTATTTAACATAATTGTTTTAAATTGATTTTCTGATTCTTTGTTGAATAATATTATTTGCATATTCCGTGATTCATGGGTTTATTCCCGCCGGACGTGCTAATCATTACATGTCATCTTTGAAAGCCGGTTCCATTGTGAAAGTCGATCGTTTTGAGGTTGCTAGGTTCTCAAGCATGTACAAGATAACTGATCATCCATTCCTCATTCGTTTCATCTCACCAACCATTATTGATGAAGTCATCACGGGTGCTCCTGAGATCAATCTCCAGTTATGATTAGACTGTTCGACAATCTCCAAGTGATTGCGAACACAAACCTAGAACTTTCAGGTATATTATCATATTGCATCTAGGTTTATATTATGTTTTGATATCATAACTGATATTTAAACTTGCAGATGTGGTTGGGCAAATACGTTCTGTCCAGAGCTCTGACCTCACCAAAGAAACAACTCGAGTCGTTATCCGTCTCCTCATTGATCCGTAAGAAACAATCAACACACAATTCTCTTTATATTACTGTCTATAATGTTCTAACATCAATAATCAAAAAATATTTTCTACCCAAGATCTGTGGTCGTTTATTTATCTCCCTTACTTATCATACTAATTTCTCACAAAACTTTATTTTACAGCTTAAAAGAAACCACAACAACCCATACAATCAAAACACCAAAAACTAGAATCCCAAAAAAAGGCGAATCATTAATGATCACCTCCTTTTTTTGTCTAATCTTACAAATAAACTTCAAAACAAATATACCAAACCAATCACCTCAACTAAAACTCAACGACACATACATCGAGTCAGCTAAACAAATACAAACTATACGGCCAGCTAATTAACAAGTTACAAACTTACTTTCGCAGATGCTTATGAAGAAAACGAAGACGACAACCAAGATCAGTGAAATTACCTTAACAAAAAAAGCAGAGTAAGTTACGAACTCTGATAAATACAAATAACAATGATTTTTGTATACATATTACCCATCAAATAAAAGAGAAGCAAACACAACTACACTAGAAGATACAAGAGACAATCCCGACAGACACAAATGCAGCAACAACATCTCCACCTGCTCACTCCCTTTGTCTTATGAAAATAGCGTACATGACCAATGTCAACAGGCCAACACTATTGTCTTCTTATGAGAAATACATAAATTCGTTTAAAACCCATTAACGCTCAAATTCTCAGAATTGTCACTCATTTTATAGTTATTTCTACAAGTATTCAGGTATTTGTTTAAAGGTCCGGTAAAAAAACAATTTTAAAAATAAAAATAAAACATATAACAAACATAATAAGGACAATAAAAATTATTACTTAATACACACAACTTACATAACTAAACTGGAGAAAAAATATCCAGAAACAAAATGTATTCTCAACAACCTTAATATAATTTATGTACTCTCAACAGTACAAGAAACAAATTAAAAAGACAAACAAACAATAAGTTTGAGTGACACAACAAGCAACACCACGAACTATATCAATCACATTAAACACAATTTTGTCCCTCATAAGTGGAGAACAATGTATACACAGTTCATCATCACAACTCTAACCCTATAACAATAGAACCTTGAAAAACAATGATCAACCCAAAACGCAAAATTCACAACTACAATAACTTTAGCAAATATTGAGATGAAATAAGAACTCTGTCCACAACTCCGCGCTTGCGCGGGGGCAATGCCCCTAGTCTAGATAATAGTTGAAGAAAAGGAAAAAATATTAAGACAAATCATTTCATTACAATTTGGTCGATGGTGAAAGGAAGCATTAAAAACAATATATTCCAATTTCAACTATTATTGAGTAAAAAGAAGTATGCAATGGTCTGTTACTGATTGACTCAAAGTTGTTTATGAGTTATGTTGTTTTGATATGGAACACTCTAAACTAATCATTTTTAAAGAGTGAGATTATTTGAGTTCTGTTTTTATAAAATGTGTCATGTAATATATTAGCAAATCGAAATTGTATGTGAGTTTAGTATTGATAAAGAACACGGGAGTATATTGTGTAATCAAGTTTGAGAGGTTTATGAAGGAGAAAAAATGTCAATTAGTTTCTTGCAATTTGTATTTCTATATAGAACCTTTTTATAAACCGTGGAACCATGTATGTGAGTTTTATATTGACAAAAAAACCCGTAAAGTATTATATCAGGAAAGCGGTTTTGTAGAGGTTTATTTAGGAAAGAACATTACAATAAATTTGTAAAGTTGGTCTGAGAAGCTCTCTATATGTGACATGTCAGCGTACTCATTCTCGAGTTGATGTGAGTCTGCCACGTGGCGAACGAAGTGTGAACACATTAATGTCAAATTGAACCCCCACATCTCGTTGGGAATTTGTAGGTAAATACCAATTTCAGTTCCTTAGATTTTTTTCATAAATTATTGATGAATCTAAGAGAAAGATCCCAAAATTTTAAATTATTTAGGATTTCGTCGAGAATTACCGACCAATTACCGAGGATTTTACTCTTTGAAATTCTTTTTTTTTTGGAAAAGCATTTTGAACTTTGATTAATTAATTTTTACAAATCCGTAAGCTTATATAGATCCGTTAATTTATTAAAAACATTAAAATGCATAACATGGTAGGCTGGGATTGCAGTTTTTGGATTACGTCAATATACTGAGATTTTGATGAATAATCAGAAAAACATGAATTTGAATCTTCGTTAAACTCTCCAACTTTGGCCTCTGATTCTGAGTGCACAACATCATCATGCCTGAAGTCAGTTAAATCGAGAATGAGTTTGAACATTTGTTAAATCCTAAATCGGATTTATGGTGATGCTAGAGTTTGGGTCCAGTTGATCGTGATAAGAAATTCAATGTACTCGTCCTCTAGGATTAATTGAGTTGAAAGTGATCCAAAGATCGTCTCTTTGCCTAACACGATGATAACGAATGTAACAAACCAGAGAAATTATTTTCATATTAGTGAATATGTTGATATGTGTAGTAATAATATTGATGAACTGTTACTGAATAAATTTTCATACCTGATCAGCTTACAAAACAAGAATGAATGGGTCGTAAAACTTCATTATCTTTCAAAAATGCATCAAATGTTTTGGTTCTCACTCCACGATCAATAGTATTGTTGTGCCATTCACAATATAATACAGTGCACCTCAATCAAATCATTCTCGGGTCCTGGATTTTCAAAATTTCAGCTAGGTTCATGTATTACACATCATCACCAGATGAGGACAACACACCAGACACATAAGTTGTCCTTGAACGGTGTTTCCTTTAAATTGTGAATTTATATCCTCGAGTACGATATATCGGATATGATTTCACCACATATTTGGTCTACGCACAAACTTATGTAACCAATCTTCGAATATTTCACATCTAGCTACACCTTCTTTTACATATGGAAAAACAAGCATGTTATAGTTAAAGATAAATGTAAAAAAAAAAAATTAAAAAATATTTTCCCACACTTACATAATCATAAAGCCATCCCTAAAATTTATCGTGTGATTTTTTCTAGCTTCTCTTATATGGTGTCTCTGTAAGTGAAGCCTTTAATAGTAAATACCACATCGATAGTGATATAGAAAGACACAAAACTCGTCTCGTTGCTAATGGATACACTCAGACATATGGAGAACAGGAGAAGACTATAAATACACCTTTTCTTCTGTTGCAAAACTCCATACAGTATATGGTGTACTTTCTGTTTCTACTAACCTTTCATGGAATTTACGATAGATGGATGTCAAAAATATGTTCCTTCAAGGAGAGATAGAAGACGAGGTGTATATGCTTCTACCCTATGGTATTGATATTGAGAAGGGAAAAATCCTCAAGTTGAGGAAAGCTATCTATAATCTGAAGCATCTCCACATGCTTGGTATCACAAGCTGAGTAAGACACTTATGGGTCGTGCATTTACAAGGAAGATGATCATTCACTTTTCACAATTAAGGGGGAATCAGATATTGTTGTTGTTTTCATATATGTTAATAATATTATTATTTCTAGTAATGATAAGAAAGATATGCAAAATATAAAATCTTTTTTTTAAGACTGGCTTTGATATTAAAGATTTAGGTGAACTAAAGTACTTCATCGGTACAGATTATGTGGTTCTCCGGATGAATTATTTTTATCACAAAAGAAATACACACTTGATCTCCTTAGTGAAACAAGAAAGATTAGATCCAAACAAGCCAAGACTCTTCTTGAAGAAATCTACAAGGATAATGGAAAGGGAGAATCCGAATGAAAACCATATGATAACATTGGACAATACCAAAGAATTGTGGATAACCTCATCCATCTCACAATTATTTTTCATGATTTGTGTTTTGGTGTGAACCAGGTCGGTCGACACATCCAATCTCGAACAATCCATCACTTGAATATGGTGGAAATAATCCTAATGTACCTAAACGAAACTCCAGGCAAAGGAATTTGGATGCAAGAATGGACACACTAAATTGTTGCTTATTATGATGATGCTTGGACTGGAGATAGGATTGACAGGAAATCTACCTATGTTTATTGCACGTTTATCGTCACTTGGAAGAGGAAAAAGCAAAAGGTGGTCTCAAGGTCAAGTGCTGAATCAGAATACATGGTCATGGAAAACAAAACTGATGGACTCATATGGCTTAAGGCTCTTCTTCTGGATTTTGGTATCCAGACTTCTCAACCAATAATTATGCATCGTGACAACCAAACAACTATTCAGGTAATTGTGTATTTCATGAACGAACAAGCACATTGAAGTTGGAGAAGATGGAACGTGGGATCATATTTCCAATTTACACTAAGAGTTCTTATTAACTAGCAGACATATTCACCTAGGCAGTAAATGCAAAGGTGTACAATCATATTTAAGGGAATTTAGGCTGACTTGATCTCAGTCATAATCATCTTGGCCGTGGAGTTTATATTCTTTTTTTTTCTCAGTATAGTTTTCCTCCAAGTGGTTTTTATATACTAAAGTTTTTAATGAAGTGTTTCTTTACATTTCCAAATTAACCTTCGATTTTTTTGTGTTTAAGTTTGAGAGGGAATATTAAAAATTAGCGACTTTGGAGTGAAAGTTTGGGGTTATGTTCAAAGTGAAATATGGTCTTATTTTATATTGGTCGCTCATAATTAACAGCAATTTTATTTTTTAATTTGGGAAAATTGCCAAATATGACTTACAACTTGATTTCAAACACAAAAGTAAACCCAAACTTGAATCAAATGCAAAAGTAACCTAAAAGGCTATTGAAATTACAACCAACCCCTTGTGAACAAACAAAAAAACCGAAAACTTTTTACGTTTCTAACCCCGTAAGTCGTCTGGACTAGTTCTACTTAGAAATAATTTAAACATTTTGTAAAAAATATTTTGATAAGTGAAAAATTGAAATCATGTAATTAACATATGTTTTAAGAGATATAAATTAAGATGTAACAAAAGTTAATTGTTTTCAACATAGATGAGTGAAAGTAGTGAGTCATGATATTCTTTGGTTTAGGTTTTGCCAACATATGTTGTAGTATTGTATGTGTTCTTAGGGTTATATTTTGGAATGCATAAATATTTTTTTGAAAACTTTAAAATTTACCTAAGTGTGTTTATTTCTGCGTATAGTAAACACTATTTAAGTATAACTACGGGTTTATAACGTGGTTAGTTAGTTAATTTAGTCAATTTAGTTTAGGGGTTAAATTTAGGGTCTGGGACGACTTACTAGTAAGTCGTCTGATGTACAGTATTCAACAGACGACTTACTAGTAAGTCGTCCAAACCGGACCAAACCTTTAATTTTACAATGTACTTTTAAACCTAACCGGATTATTTACCGGCCATATATAAGGTGTTTTTTTCACTGTTTATCGAAAATCAGAAAACCCTAAAGCCGTTTCTTTCCAAGGCAATTTTGAAGGCGATTTCCGTCGATTCTCTCTAATCCATCGTTCTCTTCGTTCTCATCGTTCTCACCGCCGGTTATCTCTCCGCCGTTATCACCGCCGTTCTCACCACCGTTTTCACAGCCGCTTCCACTATTTAAGATCCGAGAGGAAACCCTAGCGCGCATTATCTCAGAGGCATCTCGTTGAACTCCGCCGCCGGTAAGTTATATCTCTTACTGTCGAGTCATTGATTGAGGAAAAGATGAACATAAAACTGGAAGTCTTGGAAGACTTATATTTAAGTCGTCTGGAAAGTCTTCCAGCTGGAAGACTTTCCAGACGACTTAATTATAAGTCTTTCAGCTGGAAAACTTGCCAGACGACTTAATTATAAGTCTTTGATTGTTTGAGATGGTTTTCTTTGATTGTTTTGCAGGAAAAAAAATGGAGATGCCAGAACTCTCCCGTAGGATATATACATTAGGGGAATGGCCCCCCGCAGTGCATAGCATTTCGTATCATACTTGTTGGACGTTGCATGCTGCTTTAAAGAAAGCTCTTCATGATGACGAATATGAAGAGCTGAAGGAGTCGAATTTGGGAGATTTCATCAAGTTCCAAGAGCTGGGATTTGATTGGGCTTCAAGGCTGGTTCACTACATGTTCGGTTTCCAGCTGAACATAAAGAAGAAGTATGAGCTGTGGAGTCTCGTTGGTCCAGAACCTGTGAGTTTTTCACTGTTAGAGTTTGAAAACCTCACTGGTCTAAACTGCGAGTACATCGAGGACCTTGAGAGACCTCACTCTGTTGTTACAAAGGAGTTGACTTCTTTTTGGGAGATGCTGGGAATTCATGTCGAAGCTGGGCCATCTACTCAGGAGATAATAGCAGCACTTGAGAGATGCGAAGGGTGGTCTCGGGATGATCGAAAGCGGCTCGCATACCTTGCCATCTTCACTGGATACATTGAAGGGAGAAAGTATTCAACCCCTACACGGGTTAGTCTGGCAAGGCTAGTGATGGAGCTAGAATGGTTTGAGAATTATCCATGGGGGAGAGTTGCGTTTAAGGTGCTGATGGACTCTGTGAAGGGCATAGATATTTCGGGTTGTTACACTATTAATGGGTTTGCGTAAGCTCTCCAGGTCTGGGTGTACACAGCTCTTCCGGAATTGGGTGCTACTTTTGGTAATCCTCTCCCAAACAATCCGTCTCCACCGATACTGGCTTACAAGGGTCGCAAAGGACGCATACAGTTTAAAGAGGATATCCTCAGTCAGGTATTTACTTCAATCTGGACGACTTCGCAGAAAACTTATAATTAAGTCGTCTGATAAGTCTTCCAGCTGGAAGACTTCGTAGAAGCCTTATAATTAAGTCGTCTGGAAAGTCTTCCAGCTGGATGACTTAGTAGAAGTCTTATAATTAAGTCGTCTGGGAAGACTATCCAGACTACTTAATTATAAGTCTTCTACTAAGTCTTCCAGCTGGAAGACTTTCCAGACGACTTAATTATAAGTCGTCTACTAAGTCATCCAGCTGGAAGACTTCCCAGATGACTTAATTATAAGTCGTCTGTGAAGTCTTTTCTTTCCATCTTTCTTAATCCGTCAAATATCTAAGTTCATATCTTCTATTTACTGCAGACTAGGGTGATCAAATTTGTTGGACACTGGTGAAATGTTTCCAAAATGGGAGTTTGATGTTGAGGACACGCTCGCGGAGAACATAATTAAACTCATGTTTGTGAAGAAACTGTGGAAGTGGACCATGGATTGCTGGGAAGTCACCGGTACTTGGGTCAATACAAAGCCGATGGTTGTGAGTCCAGCGAAGAAAAAGGTAGTGAAGGAAGACAGTCCAAGACCTCAGAAGAAAGCTAGTGAAGAGGCAGCTGCAGTAGCTAGTGAAGAGGCAGCTGCAGAAGCTAGTGAAGAGGCAGCTGCAGAGGCTAGTGAAGAGGTGACTACGACTGTTGGTGGGTTGACCAAAGAGGATATTAAAACCATGTTCAAGGACATAGCTGATGCCATGAGGGAAGGGTTTGAGACGTGCCTTAAGGAGATCAAGTATCTGTCGGAAAGGGTGGAAGCTGTGGAGAAGAAGGTTGGTATCACCACAAAACGGAAAGGGACATCATCTCAAAACACTACCTCTCCACCTAAACCGACGCTCGAACCCGGGGTTAGTAACGAATCCTCTCCCAACAAGAGATTGACTAGACAAAGTCTTAAGAATAAGAACTGAAAAGTTGCATTTGCTTTGTTTCTTGTATGTCAGAACATGTGTGCTTTGTTTATAGTGTATGGATTTTATATATGTATTTTGTTTCACGTTTGAAGACACTCATTGGTTATTATTGTTTGAAATGGATCTTTGGTTATTATTGTATAAACCCATCTTGTATATTTCAGAGTGAAAGTGTTAATGGGACGAACGCGGGAAGGAAGAGCTTGGCGGAGGATAAAGGTCCAGATGTGCCCGCAGCTGTGCCCGCAAATGGTAGTTCCTCGAAAGATAAAGCTCCAGAACCGAGCCTTGTTCTATTGGACAAAAATCAACCCACTGTTTCGGATTTACAGAAGAAGGATGCTAGATATCAGGAAAAGAGGGATGCTACTTTGGCACTTTGCCGTGCAAAGAGTGATCGAACAAGGAAACTTGCTGCCTCACAGCAATCTCCTTATACGGCAAACAGCACGACCAGAGTGATCATTTCAAACAGAAAGCTTTATTCAGGCTATAATCCTTTTGCACCAATTGACAAGAAGAATTGAAGGAGCTTGCTGATTGGTTGAAAACTTGTCCGTAAGTGTTTGCTTTTCCCATAATAGCTTGCTTTTCCCATAATAGCTTGCTTTAGTCTACAAAAACTGATTGCTTTTCAATATTTTGTGTTTGCAGTCATTATAGAACAACTCTCGATAAAAAACCACGTAAAAGTAGAACTTGGTGGTATCAAATCCTCCGAACCTCCTTAGAGTGGCTGGAGGACTGTGTAAGTCTTCTGCTATGACTTAGATGACTTACTGATAAGTCGTCTACGTAGACGACTTACCAGACGAGTCATCTACGTAGACGACTTATCAGACGACTTACCAGATGAGTCGTCTACGTAGACGACTTATCAAACGACTTAATTCGTCTACGAATTACTTGTAAGTCGTCTGGTAAGTCGTCTACGTAGAAGACTTACCAGTAAGTCGTATGATATCTTCTGACTTGTACTCTATTTTATATGATGCTTGGATTAATGTGCTGAGGAAGAGGTACGACGCTAACCCATAACATTTCAGGAGCGAGAGAATGTGCTTCCTTGATCATCTCTTTGCTCAGCAATGGAGATTCAACTTCAAGGATTTTAAGGACTCGGAGCCCGATCAGAACGGTTTAGGAAGAAGACTCCCTGGTGGGGCGTGGAATTATTATGCAGGCACTATACCATCATTTTGCCAATCGAACAAGGTTTGGGGGACGGATATTGATGATATCTATGCGCCAGTGAACTTCACCGACACTCATTGGATTGCTATGTGGATATCGATCCCTAAGAGGCACATAGTCGTCTTTGACAGCATTTGTTCTAGTATCTCCCCAGAAGAACTCGATGTGGTAATGGAGCCTCTTCTCTACATGGTCCCTTATCTGCTTGTTGAGTGTGCTTCCTCAGACGAACAACGTGCCCAATACAGCCTGGTGCCATTCACATATGAGAGACCGACCAATATACCTCCGGCCCGAGCTGGTGATTGTGGCGTGTACACTCTAAAGTACATTGAATGTCATCCTCTTGGGATAGAGTTTAGTAAAAAAGACTTTGGTAAGCCCAACAGGAAGAGTATGAGGGATAAGATGGCGGTGGATATATTTCAAGAGCTTCCTGACGCGCATGAGTTCGAAAACAAGGACATGGATGACAACCTGGATGCGTATGACGGGTGATTAACAGGCCACGTTAGATTATTTTGTATGATAGATTAGGCTGATGTGTGTATTTGAACTTGATCCCTATTTTGTATTTGAACTTGATCCCTATTTTGTAACTATATTCTGCGCAGTCTTCTGAGCAGTGACCTTTTGTAACTATATTTCAGATAATATAAAGGGAAAGACCATCTCAAATTTGTTTGGTAGTGCAATTTGACAAAGAAGTTAAACTAGTGAGATGATTTCCTTAACACACAGAGTCTTCTCCAACCACCAAGAATCTCAAACGAAAGTAACCCACCAAAAATAGTATGCTTGAATGGCTCTATCAACCATAAAAAATTTTGAATCTAAAGCTTGAGTTTTTTTGGATGAATATGGAGGCAAAGTGAAAGAGATGTTGTTTTTAGTTCATAACAAGTGAGAAAGAGAGAGTGTAAATCGATTTTAGGTGCATTAAGAGCTTCAAATTGGTTGTTCATGGTGGTTGGGGTATTGATGACAATGGAAATCTTGTAATTACTTGAAGATGATGAGGGTGAGAGAGTAAAAATGTCATTTTCGCAAAAAAAAAAATAAAAAAAAAATTAATGGCATTTTCGTGAATATTATGAACTTGTGGGGTGAGTAGGACAAAAGAAAAATCCAAGAAAAGCATGGGTTAGTTTTAGGTTTGACTTTGAGCTTTGAGTCAATATTGCAAAAAACCCTTCTAATTTTATGAATCTTCCTTCTCTCTCCTTTAGGCAAAAATACTAATAATAAAAATTGTTATAAATCATGGAGTGGATTGCTATTAACCAAGACCAGAAGAGAAGGCCCATCAGCCACGACTAGGCCCAGCCGCGGCCGCGACCAAGAGGAGAGAGAGTCGGTCGGTTTAGACCGACTTAGGATTATGATGTTTTCCTTTTCTTGTTATCTTTAGTTTTCCTATTTCCTTTTGGATAAGGTTTTGTACTCTTTCCATTTATCTGTTCTTTGTATCCCCTATATAAAGGAAACTTATTATTCAGAAATAAAAGACACAGTTTCCCCATTCTTTTACAACACGTTATCAGCACGATAGCCTCCAGAACCCTGAGACAAAATCGAAACCTAAAAGCCTAAAACCCAGCGACCCTAAAACCCTAAGAACGTTCTTCGTTTGTTCTAAACTCAGACGATCCATCTCACCTCACAAACGTACCATGTCCATTCGGATCCGACGTCCCCAGCTCACGCTCCAGCTCAGACGAAACCCGATCAGCACACAACCCGCGTCCGAGAGACCTCGCACCCGAGACAAGCCGACAGCTCGTGTCCGTCCCGGTTCCGCGACCCGATAGGAGCCTGCAAGCGTCCGATCATCCCGTCTTGAAGCTCCGTCCGTTCTCTCTCTTTTCTTTGGTGGTCCGGTTCTAAACCTCTACAAAGCAAAGGTATAACTTGATCTGAGAACCTAGAAAGATCAAAACCCTAATCCATTATTATGGAAACTTTGTTCTTGATGAAACCCTAGAAATTACAAATTTAAAATCTACAAATCTTATAACTAGCAATATAGAAATCGATTCCATTAGAACATAATTGATTGATTATTTGTTTCTGATCCGAATTTGAGAAACCCTAAACCTAAAGCTTGAATCCGATTTTATTTTGTTCTTGATTGATTGATTGAATTGATAAAATCTGAGGCTTAGGATTGTTAGATTGATTGAAATAATCTGATCTAGAATTTAAATCTTAAAGGCCTTGAAACTTAATTTTGAAATCGAATCCTACTAGTGTTTAAATTGGAAACCCTAGGATTGTTTTAGATTACTTGCATACATATGAATCTGAATATGGATTGCATTCATACTGTTTAAATAAGAATCAACAAGCATGTAATTTATACAATCTTGAAACCAGTTGCATTATATAGAACTACAAGGCCGTGTGACTTGATGATTGATTCGCACCATGGTCGATTAGATTAATTAGTTTTTCATAAATGCGTAAGACAGGTTTGTGGCCGAGCTTGTTAAATACCATGCGGCCACATGATCACATTATGAACCTAAATTGTGAATGATAATGTGATTCAGATGTCGAAAATCTCAAACAGAGACTATGCAGCCCTTAATCTCTCTGGAGATAACTACTTGCAGTGGGCGCTAGATACAAAGATCAGTCTAAGGTCAAAGGGACTTGGTGATACAATCATCAAGGCCAACAATGAGGCCGATAAGAATCGGTACAGGGCTATAAGTATTATACGCCATCATCTCATTGAAGGTCTAAAAGATCAGTACATTACGATGAAAAGTCCACTAGAGCTTTGGGATGCTTTACAGCATAGATATGATCACCAGAAAATGGTGTTACTCCCAAAGGCTAGAAATGACTGGAAGAATCTAAGATTCATGGATTATAAGTTAGTGGATGAGTACAATTCAGTCTTATTTAAGACGGTCTCAATGCTGAGACTTTGTAGTGAAGTTGTAATCGAAGAAGAGTTACTTGAGAAAACATTCTCTACATTTCATTCATCGAACATAATACTGCAGCAGCAGTACCGAATGAAAGGCTTCGCCACATACACTGATCTGATCTCGTGCCTGCTACTGGCCGAGGCAAACAATGAGCTCCTGATGAAGAACAGTGAAGCTAGACCTGTTGGAACAGCAGCATTACCAGAGGCCAATGAGGTTGAAAAGAAAGATCCCAACGAGTGCAATTACATCCAGAATGATAAGAGATCCCACGGCAAAGGCCGAGGTGGATACAGGAACCATGATCGTGACAATTACTCGAACAGCCGAGACAAACACTTGGCCGGCCGGAAAGGAAACCACAATAACTGTGGTCGTGGTTCCAATCCCGGCCGTGGCCGAGGCGGTTATGGCCGAGGTCGAGGCGGTATATCCAAACCGTCTTACTCGACCAAATCCGTTTGTCACAAATGTGGGATGGGCAACCATTGGGCCAAGAATTGTAGAACTCCTAAGCACTTATGTGAGCTCTACCAAGAAAGTCTTAAGAACAAGAACCCGGAGGCTCACATGGTTCACGATTCCGGATATGAGGCTGATGATGATTCCGACACTGCTAAAGATGACCAAATGGATTTTGAGACTTCTGATTGTCTCAAAGACTAAAAATTTTCGATACGACTTGTTTTATTGCTTTATGATTGCTTTATGATTGCTTTGGTGTTTTTTTTTTAATTTCATTGTTGGTGTTCTGAAATTTTAATAAAGAAAGTTTTTAAAGTTTTAAAAAGTCTCTGAGATTAGAAATCTTATTACTTATAGAAATGAAAGATGATATGAGCATACTCGTGGTGGATAGTGGCACAAGTCACACAATACTTAGAGACAAAAGATATTTCATAAATCTCACAATGCAAAGTGCAAACGTACACACCATTGCAGGTGTAGCCGGCCTGATTGAAGGTCACGGCCAGGCATATGTATTGATGCCTAAGGGCACTCATCTAGAGATCAAAAATGCCTTGTATTCCCCAAGCTCTAAAAGAAGCTTATTGAGTTTCAAAGACATAAGGTTAAATGGTTTCCATCTTGAAACATGGGGAGAAGGAAATGAAAAATTCCTTAATATAATTTCGATCACCAAAGGCAACAGAAAGATCCTAGAAACCATACCTGCAATGTCTAGTGGTCTATACTATGCAAAGATCAGTATGATCGACGCTAATGCCTGCAAAATTTTCACTCTATGGCATAACCGGCATGGCCATCCCGGTATTAACATGATGTGAAAGTTGATGATGAATTCACAAGGGCACACGTTCAAAGGAGTTGTCCCAAACAATCTCACATATGAAGCATGTTCACAAGGGAAACTCATAACCAGGCCATCACTAGCCAAAGTTGATAAAGAGATCCTAAATTTTCTGGAAAGGATTCAGGGAGACATATGTGGACCAATACACCCACCTAGTGGGACGTTCAGATACTTTATGGTTCTGATTGATGCATCAACTAGATGGTCACATGTTTGTCTACTATCCACACGAAACTTGGCATTTGCATGTATGCTTGCTCAGATAATAAGACTGAGGGCACACTTTCCAGACTTCCCTCTAAAGACTATACGTCTAGATAATGCTAGTGAGTTTACGTCCCAGGCGTTTAATAAGTATTGTATGTCCATGGGGGTAAGTGTAGAACACTCCGTGGCACATGTACATACACAGAACGGCTTGGCCGAATCCTTCATTAAACGTATCCAGCTGATAGCCCGACCATTGCTCATGAGGTCTCAGCTCCCGGTATCAGCGTGGGGACATGCAGTATTACATGCAGCAGAACTGATTCGCATCAGGCCATCTAGTAAGCATATATATTCACCATCCCAACTACTCACGGGTCATGAGCCAGACGTGTCCCACATCAAAACTTTTGGATGTGCCGTCTACGTTCCAATTGCTCCACCACAGAGAACTAAAATGGGACCACAAAGGAGGATGGGAATATACGTTGGATATGACTCTCCAACCATTATAAAGTATCTTGAGCCAACAACCGGTGATTTGTTTAAGGCCAGATACGCAGACTCACAGTTTGATGAGTCCACATATCCGACCTTAGGGAGAGATAATGGCTGGTTGAGCAATGAAATCGAATGGTCTCGACCATCAATATCTTGCCAAGATCCTCGGACTAAAGAATGTGATATGGAAGTCCAAAAGATTATACATCTTCGAAAGCTAGCTAATCAATTGCCAGATTCATTTGCTGACCCAAATAGAGTGACAAAGTCATACATACCGGCTTGTAATGCACCAATAAGAATAGACGTCCAGAAGGGACAAGGTCAAGTGGCTACAGAGTCTAAACAACGTCTCAAACGTGGTAGACCTATTGGTTCCAAAGATAAACAGCCTCGGAAGTGGAAGAGATGTGCTGGATCCGAGAGCATCAAGGAAACCGTCCAGAATATTGATGGACCGGCCGAGCAGACCAGAACGGTCGAGCCAAGTGAGCCGGCCACACCAAATGATCTGACCATTCCAAATAATGGGGTTTGGGACGTCGAACTTCATGGGACACAAGGGCTGGACAATCAAGAGATCTCTATAAACTATATAATGTCTGGAACGAAATAGAACAGAAATGATATCGACGTCGATGATATATTTGCTTATAAAGTAGCACTTGAGATCATGGAAAAAGATGAGGATCTAGAACCCACGTCCATATATGAATGCATGCAAAGATTAGATTGGATCAAATGAAAAGAAGCTATAAACTTGGAGTTAGAATCATTAAAGAAAAGAGGCGTTTTTGGCCCTATAACCGTGACACCAAGGGATGTCAAACCAGTGGGATACAAATGGGTCTTTGTGAGAAAGAGAAATGAGAAAGGAGAAGTAGTGAGATACAAAGCACGGCTTGTAGCATAAGGATTCTCACAGAGACCAGGAATAGATTATGAGGAGACTTACTCCCCTGTGGTGGACGCAACTACATTGCGATATTTGATCAGTCTGGCCGTGAAAGAGAAACTTGATCTGCGCCTAATGGATGTAGTAACTGCGTATCTGTATGGCCCATTGGATAATGAAATTCATATGAGAGTTCCAGAGGGTATTGAGCTCAAAGATAAGAAAGGTTCTCGAGAACAGCATTGTATTAGGCTGAATAAAGCCTTATATGGTTTGAAACAATCAGGTCGAATGTGGTACAACAGATTATCAGAGTACCTAGTGAAAGAAGGTTATAAGAACGATCCAATATGTCCATGTATTTTTATAAAGAGATTCGACAACAAGGGCTTCGTGATCATGTCGGTTTATGTGGACGACCTGAATATAATAGGAACCTCTGGAGAGATTTCCCGAACAGTCGAATGTCTAAAGAAAAAATTTGAAATGAAAGACTTAGGAAAAACTAAGTTCTGTTTGGGACTGCAATTTGAGTATGTAGACAATGGAATCCTTGTGCATCAAAAGATATATACAGAAAAGATACTCAAGCAGTTTAATATGGACAAGGCTCATTCCTTGTCGAGTCCTATGGTCGTGAGGTCCTTAGACCTGGAAAAGGACCCATTCGGACCAAAGAAGCCGGACGAGGAGATGCTCGGGCCGGAAGTGCCTTACCTAAGTGCCATTGGAGCCTTAATGTACTTGGCTAGTCATACTAGACCGAACATCAGTTTTGCCGTGAGTTTACTGTCTAGATTCAGTTCATGTCCGACACTTAGGCACTGGAACGGAATAAAACATCTGTTCAGATATCTGCAAGGAACAAAGGACCTCAGATTGTTCTATATGAGCCGACCAGGAGATAGCTTGGCCGGATATGCAGATGTTGGGTACTTATCTGACCCACACAATGCTAGATCTCAGACTGGATATGTGTTTATGCACAGTGGGGCTGGAGTATGTTGGCGGTCCACAAAACAATCCTTAGTGGCCACATCCTCTAATCACGCCGAGATCATAGCCATGTTTGAAGCAAGCCGAGAACTTGTGTGGTTGAGGAACATGACCGGCCATATCCTAAAGGAGAGTGGCCTGGCCGTGGGAAAGGAAAAAGAAGAGCCAACGATCATCTATGAGGACAATGCAGCTTGCATAGCTCAGCTCAAAGATGGATATATTAAGGGAGATAGAACAAAACATATCTTGCCCAAATTCTTCTTCACCCACGACCTGCAGAAGGCTAAAGAAGTTCAAGTGGTTCAAGTTCGGTCCAGTGACAATTCAGCCGACCTCTTCACCAAGTCTCTACCGACCTCAACGTTCAAGAGGCTGGTTCATCAGATAGGAATGCGCCTGCTGAAGGATCTTCAGTGATGCCTTCATTAGGGGGAGTGTCATGTGTTGTACTCTTTTTCCTGTTTACGGTTTCCATTTTTTCCACCTTGGGTTTTTGGTTTTCCTAGAGAGGTTTTAATGAGGGAACGTCGTGCATGATACAAACCCATATGGTTATAGCATCAAAGGGGGAGTGTTATCAATCATGGAGTGGATTGCTATTAACTAAGACCAGAAGAGAAGACCCATCAGCCACGACTAGGCCCAGCCGCGGCCGCGACCAAGAGGAGAGAGAGTCGATCGGTTTAGACCGACTTAGGATTATAACGTTTTCTTTTTCTTGTTATCTTTAGTTTTCCTATTTACTTTTGGATTAGGTTTTATACTCTTTCCATTTATCTGTTCTTTGTATCCTTTATATAAAGAAAACTTATTATTCAGAAATAAAAGACACAGTTTCCCGTTATTTTACAACAAAATTAATTTATTACTGCATATATATTGTATATTTGGTAGCCATATGTCGCGTTCACCGTAATCATCTTTCTCTCCCCCAAAAAGGTTGAGCTGTCGACGTCTTTTCGTTGCTGCTCTGGCATTGGGGTCTTTCGACACCGTTGGGAGTGCCTCACCCTAGACTTTTATTCCGTCTTTATCGCCGTCTTAGTTGTTTTCATTCAGCCGGCGGAGGTTCCTCTTTCGATTGTGCTGAGATGGAATTTTGAGTAATACCAGCTCTGTCGACATCTTCTTGGTGGTCGTGGGCAGTTAGTTCGTGTCCAACCCTGGTCAAGGTTCGTGGTCAGATCTGGTTTTTTTTTTCCCCAGTGGTTCATTTCCCTTAAATTTGGGGTGTTCGACATCTTGTCTTGACTAAAGGTAGATTCCTTATGACTTGTAGCATTAGTGACATGTGGTGTGATCCTCTGGCCCAGCTCTTGTTCTGTTGTGGTCTTTCCTTTCTGTCAAGGCTTCTCTTTTAGTTTCTGAAATCTGTTGTTCTGCTTGGCCTTCTTGTTTTCTGGTGGCTTGTGGTTATTAGGTTCTGTTCTGGATTTCGTCTCTCGGATGCTGATTATTGAGGTGGCATCTACTGCTTTCAATGGTCAAGTTTCTCAGTTCTTTTCTTTCGAGGAGGTATGCGGTCTTTTGTTGGTAAATGACTTAGATCGGATCGCTGTGTCCGTGTATAAGTTTGAGGGTCCTCTTTGACGTTTTTCCTAGTCGGAGTTCAAGGTTGTCTTCCTTGTGCCCTGCTACCTTGGTATTGGCGGTTCTCTTGTTTGATCTCGGTGGTGCAGTTTTCGGGTTCTATTGCTAGAGGTCTTCTTTCGATTCTAGCTGAAGTGGTTCTTGGTTGAGTTTGTGCAAGTTTGGTTCCTACGTGAAGCTCTTGTCTCTCATCTCGTTTCTGGGGTCAATTTTATCTTCAAGTTCTGGTAAGTGTGCTTGTGGTGGCCGCTAGCTCGGGATCAGATCTTATGTTTTTCAAGTGGTGTTTGATTCCCCGGTTTCTTTTGGTTTCTTAGTGTTATTATTATTTTCTTATTGTCATGTCTCCCAAATGTGGGTTTGTCTCCGAGAAGGTTGTTACTTTGTCGACTTTGGTTTATGTAATCGTTGTGTTTCTATCTTGCGAAATTGGATTCGATTCAATATACTTTAGTGTTCAAAAAAGAAGAAAATTTATGTATATTTGGTAGACATGGGCATTTAATTTGATACCGAAACCCGACCGTGTCCGAACCCGACCAAAAGGATTCGTGCCGAACCCGACCAAAAAACCTGAACCAAAATCCAAAATGAAGTAGCAAAATAACTGAACGGGTATTGAGTTAGCAGAGATTGGATATTCGAACCCAAAAAGTAATATCTGAATCCAAATAGAAATAAGATAATTTAACATATCTATACTTAACCATATATTGCTAGTTACTTCAAAATATTTATATTGATGTTATATATGGTTCAATATCGGATAATATACATATAATTATGGAAAAGGTGATTTGTTATTCACTTAAAATGCATGTCAAACTTTTATTTCATGCATCTACAAAAGTTGAATCCAAAAATTAATAATAAATTTTTAATTTAGTACAAAATTATTTGAACAATGAAAATTTTGATATTTTTTTCAAAATCTAAATATCCGAACTAGACCTGAAATGACTGAATCCGAGCTAAAAAATATCCAAATCCGATAAAATACCTGAACAGGTTATAGATCTTATTACCAAAATATCCAAAAATCCAAAATATCTTACCTGAACCATGCCTAATATTTGGTACAAACCATTCTAAATAAGAAAACTTTACACCTAAGGAAACATTTCCACTTTTCAATTACATGTGGAGACACATTGTGCTTGAGACACACATTTTTGGTTGTTTGTCCCTTCTATCCTTCTCCACGTCTAACTTTACAATTATTATTTTTTAACTACATATATATAATATATATTTATTTTTAAAAGGTTACTACCGACAAATCCAAAGTTTCATCTCTCTCCTATCTCAAATTCACTCTTCCCAAATCTATATCCTTCAACTTGATCACTCAGCTTGCTGATCGTATCAAAAATTCGAGACCACCACTGTTTTCCTCTAGACGAAACGAAGTCGTAGCTCCTAACTACGCCCCAAACAGAGCTTGGACGCATATGTAATCGCTGTGAGAAGCTTCGCCTTACAAGTAGAATTTTGACTCAATCTCTCAGCTCGTTGATCGTATCAAAATTCCGAAACAAACACGTTGTTCCTCTCCACGAAACGAAGCCATAGCCACCGATCACGCCTCAAACAGAACTCGGATGCGCCCATGATCACCATGAGAAACTTAAACGGAATTAATGTTTTTTCTACTTTTGAACATTGTTTCAACTCGATCTCTCAATTCGTTGATGGTATCAAAAATCCGAGACCATCACCGTGCTCCTCTCGATGAAACAAAGCCATAGCCACCAACCATGCCTCCAACGAAGCTCGGACGCACCCATAATCGCCATGAGAAGCTTCACCACAACATCAACAAATCGCCACCAGAACCACTGAAGTCTCTGGTAAGTCACAACCGTTATAGTCCGTCACATGTTGATATTGAAAAAGATATTTACAGATCAACAGATTCGTAAAGTCTGTAAAATATTTAACTTTGTAAGGTTTGGTTTGGTGGACACCATCAATGTTTAGGATTTTCTGAATGTGCATAAGTGTTGGTGTATTGTTATCACAACATATATGTCCACATTTTTTCTATATATAATGTGTGTTTCAATATAATTTTCTCTTATGATCTATATATAAGATATTTTTTACGTTTTTCATCTATCCATCCATGTCAACATCTTTCCGTTCACGTATTTTTCTTATATGTCCACAATTACTCATCCGCACTCTTATATCTATGTCTACATTTTTTTAGTATAAATATTAATATATATATATGAAAATGAATGTTAAAAGATAGATAATTTTACATGTAATTTAGTGTAATAATTATATTTTTTTATATATCTTAAAATTTTAGATAGAAGGAATTGAAAATATATGGTGAAATAAACAATAGTAACATAGAATATAAATTACCAAAAAAATTCTAACTATATAATATATGATGTCTTTGTTTTTACGAAAAAAAAAAACTGGTTTCCACTAACTGAACATAATAAACAAATATATTTCTCTATCTCAATTTGCAAGGCAGAAAGTATTTCTGTCTAAAAGTCATTTCGGGAGCCGGAAATGTGTGGCTTAAGCAGAATGTGTTTTAAGACGTCAGAAAAGACAGAAATGTATCTTAATGAATAATGCACTCTCTAAATAAATATAAAGATTATTTCTGTTTTATTGTTCTATTCTTTTATTACTTTCATATATTTCTACATGAACTTCGACGGTGTGTTTCTTCTAACCGAACTTGGAACCGCAACGCCGGTGATTTAGGGTTTACGGCTGGTAGCGGTTGTTGACGTTTTGCAACAATCATTCAAACCACTTTAAACCGTTTCAAATCGCTTTTAACCTCGTAAATTTAAAAATTGGTTACAACTAGTGTTTGCGGTTGCGGGAGGTTGCGAGATGATAAATTTTTTTTAAACAATATAAATACAAAAATAAAAATATTCAATAAAAAATTTAAATTGAAATTATAAAAATACTAAAATATATCTATTATATTTTAATTAATATTATAAAATTTTAAAATAAAAATATTTTCTATAATTTTTAAAAATTTAAAACTAGAACTTTCTAAATATAATTTTTATATTTGTTATAATATTATGATTTTGAAAATTTTATAACTATATAAAATGTAAATATTGTTAATTTAATATTTAACTGCTGATGCATTTGGTAGTTAATCATTCATAAGTATCCTGCAAACGCACCAATTTCTAACCGCATAACTAGTTATACCAATTTTTTAAAACCGCTAGAAACCGTAACCACCCGCATCCGCAAACTCCCGCAACCGTAACTGCAGCCGCTGCGTTTGAACCAGCCAAACCTTTAAGAGCATTTTTATCGCATATACGTTTCTTATTTTATTTTTTTTTTTTTTTCTGATTTTAAAAAAAAATTAAAATCAAACCAATCGCAGACCGCCACGTGTCAGTTGAACCCGCAAACAGTTCAACAGACATCTCATATTTAGCGATTTCTGGGAACTTTTTCTCTGGTTTTAGTGGGGTCCACACCTACTTTTTCTTAAAAACCCATTCTAGAAACCTGATGTAAAAGTGCTCTGATATGCCAACTTTGGAGCTACGTATATGGAGTACCAGTTGTGTCTCGGGTTTCCAGCTTTTTGAAGAGACTGTGGATTATAAAATCCAAGAACACCAACAGAGAGCTGAACTTGCGACTGAAGATGGAAATTCGTTTCCGTGGAGTAGGGTAGTCACTCTTTCTGTAAGATTTTAATTTATTTTTTATTTTTCTAAAACCAAATCATATATATATATATAGCGACACTGTTGAGAGACCGGTTCAATTTTAGTTTTGTTGAAATTGGGACATTTAAGAATTGTCTAAACTCAGACCGGTTATGCAAGCCGTTTTAGAAACATACTAGAATTTTGATGTTGTTATAAGAAGTTGGTATGCATAGATTAACCACGACATATAAACAAAGTTAGATATTTTTTTAAAAAATTACAATGATCTTAATTAGCTTACTGAATATAACTATTATGTTTTACTTTTTATATCTTGTTTGTTCTCATGTGATTTTTCTGATTCATAACTGGTAATGTATAACTCATTTGTCTTATTACATTCAATACCAAAATACCTACATTTTGCTGTAAAACCTATATATATTGTACAATAGGGAAACAATTAAAACAAATACACTTTCACCTTTTAACAAAATTTGTTCCCATATTGTACGTGTGTTTGCGTTTTATCTTCCCCTTCTTCTTTTTTTTAGCTGGATCTTATCATAAACCGAATCTCCCACCATACACAAAAGAGTAAGAAAGTATTACTGGAGAATATGGGTTGCTGATATTTGTCAACCGGAGAGTGAAACTCAACACTGACTTGTTTATGAAGTCACTAATTTTGAATTATGGTATTAAAATCGAAGAGAAATTGTAAATTTTTCTTAATCTACTTACGATCGATTGAGAGTTTGACTGCCAGTTATCTAATTTTAGGAATGTATAGGAATAGGAAAAAGAAAAGGTTGTGGAAGAAAAGAGACGATAGAGGATTGAGGGTGTAGGATACAATTTTATTTTGCATTATTATTTTTAAATGATTTTTTTTTTATAATTATGCCATGTGTCAGAATTTTATTAGAAAATTAACTTATGCTTTAGACCATGATTAACCCAGGGTTTTTAGAGTGAGATTCTTATCGGAAGTTAAGAAAATGTTTCTTAACTTCTAACTAAAAAAAGTAAGAACCGGTTCTTAAAATCCTTATTTAAGAACCGGTTCTTACTTTTTTTAGTTAAAAGTTAAAAAACATTTTCTTAACTTCCGATAAGAACCCCACTCTAAGAACCTCGGATTAATCGTGCTCTTAATATGTCTTTTAATTTTGTGGTCTGCGAGGAGAACGCGGCCAGCCCGGAGATATTAGACACGTGGTGAACTTGCAGAGACATCTCCACAACAAAACCGTAAATATTGATCGCCACGTGACCTCGCAACACCACGTGGTGAGCAGTAACCGCTTCTCGGAAAGACCTCTGGTCTTCGCTTTAGAAACCTCTTTTTATAAGTGATAATAACCTCCAAGGACATTGGAACTAGAATCATCAGAACATTCAAAAAAGGAAAAAGAAAAAGTTTGTCAAAGCAAATTTGAAAACGTTGTTCTGTAATCACTGGTCAAAAGTGATGATGGAAAGAAGAAGAACGGCTTTGGCACTGCTGCTGGTAGTGGTGGTTCTGACGTGGCAGAAGGGAACGACGGCGAAGGACGCGAGAAGCGCCGCTGAAATGGCAAAGAAAATGGCAACAGAGACTGTTTCATGGGCCGGTTGGGTCTCTGACAGAATAACCACGTAAGTAATTTCTGAAACCTATTTCTGGTCCAATCAAAACCATCCATCCCATCACGTTGATTATGTGTTCTGTCTATCTTATTATGGTAATGTCTCACGTCTAGATTTGGTTTCTATTTCGTCTACATTGATAATATATTTGGCCGTAATAAGGTTGTCATAGATAACATTTTACATATTTTTTTTCCAGTGGACTTGGTATAGAAAAAAAGGAACCAGAAAGTGCCGCCCAACGCACAAAAAACTACGCTTACAAGGCCGCACAATACATCAAAGACTCAGCGTATGACATGGCTGGTGATGCAAAGGATATGGCTTATGAAAAGGCAAGCAATGCAAAAGAAATGGCCTCCGAGAAAACTGGCTATGTAAAGGACATGGCTTACGAGCAGGCTGGACATGCGAAGGATTATGCTTATGATAAGGCAGGCAACGCGAAGGACATGGCGTACGAGAAGGCAGGACACACGAAGGATTATGCCTATGATAAGACTGGTAATGCAAAAGAAGTGGCCTATGATAAGGCAGGCATTGCGAAAGACATAGCTTACGAACAGGCTGGACACGCGAAGGATTTTGCTTATGATAAGGCAGGGAATGCAAAGGACATGGCCTACGAGAAGGCCGGACACGCTAAGGATTATGCCTATGAAAAGGCTGGTGATGCAAAAGAAGTGGCATATGATAAGGCGGGCAATGCAAAGGACATGGCATATGAAAAGGCGGACAATGTGATAGACATGACGTATGACAAGGTGGGATCTGCTTACAGTAGTGCCAAGGACATGGCATATGATAATGCGGGAAATACAAAAGACATGGCCTATGATAAAGCGGGTAATGCCAAGGACATGGCATACGAGAAGGCGGAAAATGTCAAAGACATGACATATGACAAGGTTGGATCTGCTTACGGCAATGCCAAGGACATGGCCTATGATAAGGCGGTTAACGTGAAGGACATGGCATATGAGAAGGCGGGAAATGTGAAAGACATGACGTATGAAAAGGTGGGATCTGCTTACGGCAGTGCCAAGGACATGGCATATGAGAAGGCGGGCGATGCGAAAGACATGGTGTATGACAAGGTGGGAGCTGCTTACGGCAGTGCTGAGAAAGCAAAGGATTACGGGTATGAAAAAACCGGCGATGTGATCAGGATGGCCACAGACAAGAGCAGTGAAGCCTATGAAGGAGCTAAAGAGAGGTCAAAGAGTGCCAAAGACATGGCAGCTGATAAAGGGGAAGGTGCAGTAAAGTATGGTAGAGACAAAGCAACGGAAGCAATGGATGGATCTGTTGAGTATATTAAAGAAAAATCACACAAAGCTAAAGATGGAGCGGCCAAAGGGTTCGGAGAAACCATGGAAAAGGTCAAGGAAACATCGAAACACGCATATGAAACCGCAAAAGAAAAGGCTTCTCATGTTGCCGAAGAGATTAGGGAGCGTTATGTTGAGCTCTAAAATCAGTTTCTCTTACAATTCTGAATTTTAATCAAATCTATTTTCCAAAATGTAAACACAATAGTCTAACAAGGATCTTAGTATATATTAAAGTCTCTTACATTTCTTTCTTCTTGGCTGTTTGCTTATTATTGTGCATCCAAACTTTAAACAATTGTCTTTTCAAATTAATCTCACGACAAAAGAGATTCACTTCACTGTCTTCTGGTTTACTCATTCTCCATCCAATCTTCTCAGCAAACTCCTCCATCTTCTCCTTCTGTTCTTGATTAAACTTTGTCCTAAACCGTTTCTTCGGATGGTATTGAGACTGATCTACTCCATTACCACAAAAATATTGATGAAACTTGTTAACATCCTCCGTCGATGACTCCGCCGGATCTCTGCCTCCTCTAGCGAAGCTCATCATGATCGGAGACACGTGGCGGCTAACGAGCGGTCTTGGTGAATGGCCAAAGCTGTTGAATTTAACAACGAACATGCCGTCGATTTCGTTTCGGTGGAAGCTCCGATGACAATCACATGCGGCGCAAAGAAGTGACTCCGCCGTGCCTTCTTCGCCGGAAGACATGAACTTGCCGCAAACGTCGATCACGTGTCCACCGGAGCTCGCCGCGTGGTTCCGTTGGCATTCTCTATATCTCACGCTCCTTGTCGGGGAAGTAGTTTGAAGCCTAACGTACGATCTTGGAGCTGGAGCGGCAAAAGAAATGGGGTTCGTATCAAGATCCAGATCCAGATTCGACCCGTTACTTATGGTAATGGACTTGTGGGTTTCTCTTTGTCTGTGGTTTGGGAGTAAGTGTACGGAGGAATACAATGATCGGGGGTTTGATGATTTGCTGATGATTTTTGTCTTTCCATCTCCCATTTATCATTTTCTTCTCTATAACCTCCATCTATTTGATCATGAGCTTCTGAAATGAAACCCTAATCTTGTTTAACTTTTACTTAAACAAAGATTAAAACTTTTTTGTATTTTTCTCCTCTCTCTCTGAAGCCCTAGTTATTTGATTAAGAAATAATCATAGTTCTAGCTTCTCATTAGCTAATCATAAGAGATCATGAAGATGATGATAAATATCTTGTTCAAAGTTCATACCTTTTAAATTTTCGACTTTTTCATCATTCAATTCGTTTCCCTTTGTGGTAGGCCACTACTAGACTAATCTCAACAAGTCTACAAGCAATTAGACTAATGGAAACTGGTTTAACCTTACTAAGAGTATTTCTAACAAGCTTTCAAACTTTCAGTTATTTGATGTTTAGGGTTCTCTAACAAATTTTCAATTTTTGAGAACCTAAATATCAAAATCTTAAAATATTATTTAATTTTTATAATAATTCACATTATTATGCAATTTAAATATTGTTTTACTAATATTAAATTTTGTATCACTTTATTTTACAAATAAATTTTACTTAAATATTCAAATATATTGTTATCTATATGTTATTATTAGTACAAAAATATACAAATATGTTAAAACTAAAATTAAGATTATTACTGTAATAAAAATAAGAATATGTAAAATAATAATATTACGCATATTTGATAAAAAAGGGGAATATTATGCATATTTAATTGAATCATTTCGTAATTGTTTTACGGGGGATTTGCCAAAAGTGACTCAAAAATTGATTTTGAATACAAAAGTGTATCCCAAATTCAATCAAATGCAAAAGTAACCCAAAAGCCTAGTGAAATTACAACAGCCCCCTTACGTACAAACAAAAAACTTGTTTTCAATTTTACCATTATAACCCTCCGTTGGAGAAGACTTCTTTGTAAGTCTTCTCTATGATGACTTCTTTGTAAGTCTTCTCTATGATGACTTCTTTGTAAGTCTTCTCGTTCAGTGGATCTTAAAAATAATTTTATAAAAAATATTTTGATGGATAAAAAATTGAAATCATGTAATAATAAACATTTTTCAATGGTGTAAATTTAGTTAATCTGAAATTGAATTATTTTTAACATATGTTATAGTATTGTATGTATCTTTAGGGTTAGATTCTGAAATCTTACCTTCATTTTTTTTCTTTTTCAAATTGACCCATATATGTTTAGTAACTATTTAATAACTTGATTTAAACACTTTCTATGTTTTTTTTAAGTTTAAGAAAATGTTTTTTTTTTAAGTTTAAGAAAATGTTTTTTGCATAGTTAATTGATTTTAGGGTCTTGAAGACTCACATGAGACTTAAAAAGAAGTCTTCAGACACATCCCGCCTAAAATTTTAGTAGAATTTATGGTTCCCGCCTAAATTTTGGAATAATTTAGGTTTCAGCCTAAATCAAAGTATTCCATAAGTTTTCTAGGAGTCTTCCATAAGTCTTACAGAGAAAGTCTTCTCATGGATTAGATTTTAAAAATAATTTAAAATTTTTATAAAAATTATTTTCATGGGTTAAAATTTGAAATCATGTAATAATAAAGATTTTTCACTGATGTCAATTTAGTTTATCTCAAATTGAATTATTTTCAACATAGATGAGTGAATGTAGATTGGTTCATGAGTCATTGGTTTAGGGTTTGGTAACATATGTTATAGTATTGTTGGTATCTTTAGGGTTAGATTTGAAATCATATCTTCATTTTTTTTCCTTTTTCAAATTGACCTATATATGTTTAGTAACTATCTAACAATTTGATTTAAACACTTTCTAAGTTTTTTTAAGTTTTAAAATATTTTTTTGCATAGTTATTTGATTTTAGGATCTAGAAGACTCACAGAAAACTTAAAAAGAAGTCTTCCGACACATCCAACCTAGATCAAAGCCTTCCATAAGTCTTCCATGAGTCTTACATAAATCTTCCATGAGTCTTCCATAAGTCTTCCAGAAGTTTTCTGGGTCGAAAATATTTAACCTAATTAGAATTTTTGTCTCTATATATAAAGAAAATTTACACATTTTCTTTCTTCCTATCAAATGACTGCAGCAAAAATGTAACGTTTCTCACTCTAAAACTCTCTAACCTCTCTCTAATCTCTTTGAACATCAAAACACCTAACTTTATATCTATTTCTCACTTTTTCTTATGTCTTCTCACTAATTTATCTTTTTTTGCAGGTTTTTCATTACATGATTCTCATCTTTCACTCTTTCAAAGGTAGATCTCTAAATTTTGGATATGAATTTATGTGTATGTTTATATGTTAGATTCTAAAAAGATATAGATTCAACATAGTGTGACTGTTTTGTTTATTTTGTAAGCATAAAATTTTCATTTTTGAAGTTTTTCTCTGTTTTGAAGTCATTTGAATGTTTTTGAATTTGTAGGTTTTTCCAGATCTGAGAGACTTTGAAAGACTTCTCAGAAGACTCTTAGAAGACTCTCGGAAGACTTCTCAGAAGCCTTCTTAGAAAGTCTTCTAATGCATTTTATGCTAGAAGACTTCCCACGAAGTCTTCAGGAAGTCTTTAGGAAGTCTTCCGAAGTCTTCTGCCTAAAGTGGTATAAATTTTGGATATGTATTTTGTGTGTTTTATATATTAGATTCTAAAAAATTATAGATCCAACCTAATGTGACTGTTTTGTTTATTATCTAAAAATTTATTTTTGAAGTCTTCTCTATTTTGAAGTCATTTGAATGCTTTTGAATATGCAGATTTTTCAGATCTGAGACAGATTTTGGAAGACTTCTGGGATAATTCTCGAAAGACTCTCGGAAGACTCTCGAAATACTTTCGGAAGACTCTCGGAAGACTTTCCACGAAGTCTTCAGAAAGTCTTCTAAAGTCTTCTGCCCAAAGTAGTACAAAGAGATGATGTGAAGTGGAGTCCAAGATTATCTATGTTGAGGAATAATATCTAGCTGTGTAATAATTTTGTTTATGGTCTTTTTATGATTTGTATGTGTAATATTTTAGTTGTGGATTATTTTGTAAAATTTAAGAGATGTTAATCAAAAGAATGGTAAATATGTTCATGTTTTGCCAAAAGTACTTGACTTCATTAAAGTTATTGATGCAACATACCAAAAAATATTTTAATCATTCTACCTACTCATAACAAAACACAACAACACAAAAACTTAGTAAAATTTGCTAAAACTAAGAGAGAAGACTTCTCAAGAAACCTTAGTCAAATTCACAAAAGATCAAAATTAATTTTTAAATGAAAGTTCAAATTTTAAATCTCATGGAAGTTAAAAATTGTATCTTATGAGGAAGGCAACACAAACACAGAACATCAACATAATAAAACAAAATCATCGGAGAAGACTTCTTATGAAGTCTTCTACAAGTCTTGTATGAGGAAGACTTACAGAAGACTTCTCCGTTTAGCTAGAAACATTATTAAACATCAATGTTTGTAACTTCATAATTATCACCAATTAAGTTATAAATTCAACTCGGTAGTCCCAATATTGACTAATAAACATGAATTAGTAAGAAGATAATAAAAATTCATTTTAATTTTGGATAAATTTGAAGTTTAATAAAGATTTACGTAGAAGACTTCTTTTGAAGTCATCCACGGTAGACTTCAAACGAAGTCTACTCTGTGTAGACTTCAAAAGAAGTCTACTCTGTGTAGACTTCAAAAGAAGTCTTCTATTTAGGTCATTTTTGCAATTGCAAATTTACGACAGAAGACATCTTCGGAAGTCTTCCTTTGTAAATATTGGCTTACTTTTGAAATTGAATTTTTTTCGAAATTCTCAGAGAGAAGTCTTCTCGGATAAACATGTTACTTTTGAATTTGACCGAAATTAGTCAGAATTTTGACTTTTTGTAGAAGACTTCTAGGGAAGTCTACTTGGAGAATACTTCAAAAAAAGTCTTCTCTAAGTCTTCCGGAAGTCTTCTCAATGTCGCAATAAGTCTGTTGGGTTACTTTAGAAGTCTTCTAAAGAAGTCTTCTTCGTCGAACAGATCTGAAAAATAAAATGTAGTTCGTGATTTCATTCCTTGAACTTGTGAGATGACTTGTGTGGTTTCTCCAATCACCCAGAACTTCACCACAACAGCTACCTACTCGTTAATCACCAAGAATCGTGAGCTTATGAACCTTACATAATTTGTAATCAAAATCTTCAGTTTTTTTGATGAATTTTGAGAGAAAGTGTAAGATATGTGGTTTGTGTGGATAGGGAATGAGAAATGATGAGAAAAGATCGGAACTTTAGGGCATTAACACTATCAATTTGGTAGTTCATGGTGGTTGAGGTATTGATGTCAATGACAAAGTTGTAAATATTTGGTGAAGATGAGGATGGTAAGGTAAAAGCCTTATTTTCAAAAAAAAAAAAAGTAATGGCATTTTCGTGAATAACTAGAACTTTTAGGGTGAATAGGACAAAACAAAGTTTCAAAAAAAAACATAGGTTATTTTTGTGTTTGACTTGAAATTTTGAGTCATTTTTGAAAGAACCCCTTGTTTTATATTTTTCGTATATACAAAAGAAGATCAAAGTTTCTTGTTGAAATAACTCATTTTAAAACTTTCATTTTATAGATCATCCATCATTAAAATAAAGTTTTTTGTTAAAAATGCTCTAAAAATTGATTAAACCAGCAAAAAGAGAATAAAGTGTAGATTTTACTAATGGAGAGAAGAGAGAAGAGGAACAAAGAAGAAATGAGCTATTGGTTCTTTTGACAGGATAAGAGGAGAGAGACAATTTGAAATGAGTTACGGCTTTATTCGCGGATTTCAATACCTTATTTAGAAAACCGTAAAAAATACCAATCACATATTTTTGTTGTTTAAGGGTCCGAATGTGGTTTTGGTAATATAAGCGGTGAGAAATTTAAGTGTGGTATAGTGCAACTGTGGTTCACGCGGTTTGCGGGACAAGTGCGGTTTTGATAGAATAAGCGGTACATAATTATGTTTGATTGGTGTAAAAATATTTTGCGGTTTTGGTAAATAGATTTTTAAAATAATGTGATTTTTTGAAATATTTTGAAATTTACAATTTTAAAATAATGTGATCTATTTAAAAAATAATCTCTCTTACTATTATTTTGGAATATAATTATGTTTTAGTGCTGGCATATATTTCGTATTTTTTAGTTTAATTTAGTAGTAAACTAAGTAATATAAAAATGTTTTAGAATTTGTGTAATTCAAGTCATTTTAAAAAGATTTTGAAAAAATATTATATCCAACTTTAATATTTAGTTTGCTTTAAGTAAAAGATATTAAAATCATATAATTCTCAAATAACTATTTACATTTATAAATGATAGTCTTAATTTTATAGAGTAAACCGAATATTTTAGATTAAATAAAATAAAATAATGATTAAAGACAAAAACGCACTAAAAACCGCACCATATTTGGAGGTTTCATAAATCAAGTGTGTTATCTTAATCGCATGAACTAGGGGTGTTTAATCCGGATATCGGTTCGGTTTCGGTTCGGTTTTTTCGGTTTTTTGGTATTTTGGTTAGTAAAATATAACTACCATTCTAAATCCATATTTACTTCGGTTCGGTTCGGTTTATATACCGTCGGTTTTCGGTTTATTCGGTTTTATACCAAAAAACATAATTCTTTATTTTGGGATTTATTTTGGGATCATATTATATGAATTTTACAGTCTTGTTGTCAACACATTCATTTATTAAAAAATATTATAAGTTTAAATAAAAGAACAAAAATAAAAAAATGTTTCTATCATCTAATAAAATAATCAAATCTATAATTAAAATCAAAGCTCAAAATTTTGATAATAAAAATAAAAAACAAAAAATAAAACAGAAGCACGAAGCACAAAAAATAAGTTATTATATTCTTTCATATTTAGCGTTCATCAAAGTCATGTTTCTTCTATTAAACACGAAACTCTATTCGTTTATAGATAAAAAAAATTGTGAAGAATTTCTACTAATTGTTATCATCAAATTTATAATCTTTATTTCAATTTAGTCAATACTAAATTAAAGCAAAAAGATAAAAAAAAGACTAAGAAAATAAGAAGCATGTTTGCGATGAATAGTTATTTAATTATAGTTCAAGTGTTTTACAAATCAGAACTATTTTATTGATGTAAAAAATATGGTAATAGTTATTAGCAAAAAAATTAACTTATGATTTTCATACATTGTTATAAAATATATACATATTTACATGTTTCTATTTTTTGATCGGTTTTATTCGGTTTATTCGGTTTTATCGGTTATATATCGAACCATATCCAAATCCTACGGTTTTTTTAAAATCATATCCATTCGGTTTGTATGGTATATACCAAATCCAAACCATATTATCTATTTTGGTTTGGTTCGATACGGTACGATTCGGTTTTGCCATATTGAACAGCCCTAGCATTAACAACCAAAAACAATTTTTTTTAGAAAGATAGTTAGTGCGTTATTCATGAAAAACTCCCTACCTATTCGCATTTTCTTTGAATGGTAACATATGGTAGGGACCACTATAATAACGTCCCGCATCCATAAAACGATGCTCCATTACACTAAATTAAAATTCCAAAAACTGCACCAATTATCTATTCACGTTTTATAAAACTGCACAATTACTTATGGACCGCCTTTTGTAGTGAATACATGCATTGGGTAGCGGATTTGGCCATAAATCCGCGTATGATATGGTAAATGTAGCTTTTTGACCAATATACAACTATTTTATTATTTAACTATTTTTTTTTAAAAAATGGTGCTATAATTAGAAGACCTGAAGTATAGACAACACATTCACATTCACATTCACTTTTTTTTTTTTTTTTTTTTTTTTTTTTTTGTTGATAATCCAGGGTTCCCCGCTTTGCGGGTCATTCCCTGGGCCCGGTTAGGCAGCGGACCAGCTTCACCCGGAAGGTTTTTCCCTGAGTCCGAAGGCCCAGTACCCACTTTAGTGACAGGGATGAGCAGTTCGCCTCCGGCTGGCGTCGAACCCGGAGCTGACACATTCACATTCACGTAATCAAAAAGAACAAGCATACTTCCTCATTCTCAGCGATAACAAATTGTTATGTATTTCCAAAAAATAAGTTTGTATATTTTCTCATTCTCAGAGACAACAAAGTAAAATAGGTTTGTATATTTCCAAAAATTATGTATTATTAAACTTCATACATATCTTATTTCTTAGCAAATAATCTTCGGAAACTTTTATTTTCTAAAATTGTTGCGTTGAAATCTAAGTAATCATCATGTGATAAATAATATTTTTAATATATTATATAATTTAAATGAAATGAAATGGAACTAAAACCAGTTGTTAATACCTTTATAAATGGTTTACGTTAAAGTTTTGAGAAAAATATACAGTATATAAATATAATATTTATATTGTAATGTTAGAATTTCATTATCAATTAAATATGTGTACTACTTATTTTACTCAAATTTAGTAAGTTTTTTTAACATTATAGTATTATGAAGTTTTTTGTTAAATAAATTTATTTACGTCAAAAATGTTTATATATATTGATATATTTATATAATAAAATAGATTATTATAATATTTTACTAATAAAATAGTTATTAATTTTTTCTAATGGCCTATTCTTAATGCAAAAATAATTGGACAATTATTGAATTTTGTTGAAAACAGGAATGTCTTCTAACCGTCGACGCAACACGAACTCTGGAAGAACAACGAATTCAGATCGTCTCAAAGACAATTCAACTCCCTCTACAGAAACGACTCTCAAGGTAAATATTAATTAATTATTTTAAATTATAAAATTTGATATTTTTAATATAATTATTTATTATTTTATTTAAACTTATGTAGAATAAGGACAAATACAAATGGTCATATATACAAGAAAAAAACATTAATTCAGTTGTGGACAAAACATTAATTCACTTGTGGACAAAGCACTTTTTATGAGTAATTATACTCTTAAACATACCAATGCGATTGGTGGAGAGTATATGGTTAACAAATTCAACCTAGCGTTCAGCATGAATGTAAATCATGGTTTCTTCAAAAATAAGCTTGACGAATTAAAAAAAAATTTATAAGAGATGGAAGACGCTAATGAATTCTAGTGGTAACTCGGTTGATCCTGATACACTACAAGAAAACAGCGGTATTCTGACGGACATCCCGACGGAAAATGAAATCCTCGGAATATTCTGAGGAAATTCCGAGGAAACACAAAATTTGGTTTCTTCGGAATTTCCTTAGAATATACCGACGGAATTCCGAGGAAATATTAATCCGTCAGAATATTCTTATGGAATACCGAGGAAAAATATATTCCTCGGAAAAAACCGATGAATTCCGAGGATATATTATAGCCGTTGGGGGATTTTAAAAATTCTGAGGAAATTCCGACGAACTAGCTGTTGGCGTCGGAATTCCGTCGGAATTTCCTCGAGCTGTCGGTAGGATTTCAACTATAAATACAAGCACCTCTCTTCATCTTCATTCACTCCATATCTTCACCCTCTCTCTTACTCTCTTTACACACGAATTTGATTCATAAAAAACATGTCTTCTTCAAATTATTTTCGTTCTTGGATCGATCGACCTCATTTGGATCCGAACACGAGATTGCTTACGGAAGAATACCAACGAGGTATAACTGAATTCATGGGGTTAGTTCACCGACAACCGGAAGCAAAAATAGGTATGTTAAGATGTCCTTGCTCTAATTGTAAAAATAGAAAGGTTATTAAAGAGTGGGATGTTTGGACTCATCTATATTTGAGTGGGTTTACACGAAGTTACAAAATTTGGTATCATCATGGGGAAACTGATTATGAACATGGTAGTACTAGCGAACCTCAGCCAGCGGTTAGATTAGAAGAACCAATTAGAACGGATGTAGATTATGGTGTAGGTACTGAGCAGATGGTAAATGATCATTTTAGAGGGGAAGATTTACCCAATGCACAAGCTAGGAGATTTTATGATATGTTGGATGCTGGAAAGCAACCATTGTACGAAGGTTGCAGAGATGGTCATTCAGCTTTATCATCTGCTACAATATTGATGGGCATTAAAACAGATTATAATTTGGCTGAAGACTGTGTGGATGCGACTGCTGATTTTGTAAAAGGTATTCTACCCGAGGATAATGTAGCTCCTGGTTCATACTACGAGGTTCAGAAACTCGTAGCTGGTCTTGGTTTATCGTATCAGGTAATAGATGTATGCAGCGACAACTGCATGATTTATTGGAGGGCGGATGAACAGCGGGTTACATACAAATTTTATGGAAAGCCTCGTTATAAAGATACGAGTGGAAGAGTTCCAGTGCCATATAAAAGGATGTGGTATTTGCCTTTGACGGAAAGGTTGCAGAGTTTGTATCTGTCTGAACGCACAGCACAACCAATGAGATGGCATGCGGAGCACTCAACAGATGGTGAGATCAGACATCCTTCAGATGCAAAAGCGTGGAAGCATTTCCAATCAAAGTATCCCGACTTTGCGTATGAGAGAAGAAATGTCTACCTTGGATTATGTACTGATGGTTTCAGCCCGTTTGGCAAGAGTGGAAGACAGTATTCTCTATGGCCCGTCATTCTTACACCATACAACCTACCCCCAAACTTGTGCTTGCGACGAGATTTTTTGTTTTTCTCGATTCTCGTTCCCGGACCAGAGCATCTTAAGAGATCACTTGATGTGTTTCTTCAGCCACTAATATATGAGTTACAACAACTATGGGCTCAAGGTGCAGAAACATACGATGTTTCGTGTAAAGAAAACTTTCAAATGCGGGCAGTACTACTGTGGACAATAAGTGATTTTCCAGCATATGGTATGTTATCTAGATGGGCAACGCATGGAAGGCTATCATGTCCATATTGTCAAGATAACACTGATGCTTTCCAACTAAAACACAGAAAGAAAACATGTTGGTTTGACTGTCACAGGAGATTCCTACCACCTGATCATCCATATCGTAGGAGTAGGAATTTGTTTACGAAGAACAAGAGGGTGTTTGACAGTCCACCTCCGGAAATTGGTGGGAAAGATTTGAAGACACAACTAAGAGATTTTGGTGCAGAAAGGACGCCAGACGTCGGTGGACATGAGCATTTTCCGGTAGATGCTGTTGGAGACCTACATAACTGGCACAAAAAAAGTATTTTCTGAGATCTGCCATACTGGGAGGATCATCTGCTAAGGCATAATTTAGATGTCATGCATACTGAGAAGAACTTTTTTGACAATCTCATGAACACGATCCTTAATGTTTAAGGTAAAACAAAGGATAATTTAAGGTCAAGACTGGATTTAGTCGATATATGTGCTCGTTCAGAACTTCATGTTGATGAGAATGGTAGGGCTCCTTTTCCCATATACCGACTTGATGCAGAGGGAAAAGATGCGTTCTTTGATTGGATTTCAAACGATGTGGAATTTCCAGACGGTTACGCATCTAATTTGCGTAACTGTATCGACAGAAAGGAAGGAAAGTTTACTGGCTTGAAAAGCCACGATTGCCAGGTAATGATGCAGCGCCTCCTTCCGTTTGCCTTCAAGGAACAATTACCACGAAATGTTCATGAAGCAATTGCAGGGATAAGTGGTTTCTTCCGCGATTTATGCACGAGATCAGTGACTCTTGAAGGTATTGAAAATTTGAAGACTAACATAGCCGTGATTCAGTGCAACCTTGAGAAGATATTTCCTCCCTCATTTTTTGATGTTATGGAGCATCTTGTTATTCACCTGGCAAGAGAATTGGAACTTGGTGGTCCTGTGCAGTATAGATGGATGTATCTGTATGAGCGGTATATGTTCCATTTGAAGAAGATGGTGAAAAATTTAAGTAGGGTTGAAGGTTCTATAGTCGCACAGATGATCAATGAAGAAACTTCAAACTTTGCCGAGTACTACTTTCCAGCAGAAGTTCAGACCAAAAACAGAAGACCTGCTCGACATGATGATAGAGGCGAACGAGCAACATATCATGTTACGGTTCCAGACATTTTCACAGACGTTGGATGACTTAGCGGAAAACCAAAGGACCGTCGACTTACTGAGCAGGAGCGCAGTAATTTGCAAACATATTTGCTCACCAACTGCGAAGATGTTCTTCAATATGAGAGGTAAATAAATTAGCTTACAAATTTTTATTTTAACAAGTTAAAATTTAAATCTAAATTAATTACATTATTGTCATCATATGTACATGATTTTCATGGCAGAAAAGCGGTTCGAATATAGATACGCCACAGAGGACGAGCTAGAAGAAATGAAGCAGAGATAATTTTCTGGATGGATGTTTACTTATGTGAGTGCTTTAAACAAATTAAAATATCATTTATCACATATTTATACTAATTCACATTTATTGATATAACATATATATGTGCTATTAATATAGGTGTCTGCTGGTTTGGCCAGAGGTGAAACATTTGACGATTGGATACGCGAGATGGTCGTTGGACCAAAATTTGTTGTGAAATCATATCCGAGATTTTGTACTCGAGGATATGCATTCACAACTCAGAAGAGGAGACGTCCGAGTACGACTTATGATGCTGGCGTTTGTTCTGCATCAGGAGATGATGTATACTACGGACACATACGTGAGATTTTGGAAATCAAGTATTTGGGCATGGTTGGATTGCGCTGTATTGTTTTCTATTGTGATTGGCACGACAACACTCTAGATCGAGGTGTGAGAACATATGCATTTGGTGTTACATCAGTAAATTCGAGGCGAAAGCTGCAATATTATGATCATTTCATTCTTGCTTCTCAGGCCGATCAGGTAATTAAATGTTAATTATTTAGAATGATTCTTCATCATGTGTATTAATTTATAATTTTACTTATAATTTTTTAAATGTTACAGGTTTGTTATATCAAGTACCCCCGGGTAAGGAACAGAGATGATCCATGGGTTACTGTTACAAGACTCAACCCGAGAGGCCGAGTTCAGGGAAGTTCTGAGCTGGAAGACCCACTACAACCAAGCACATCCGGCAACTTAAGTGCAGCAGAAGATTTAGCTGGAGTTGGCCTTGTAGTCGATTTAACCGACTTCGGAGAGGAAGCCGTCGTTCATGTAGAGGATGAACCAGTGACTGGAGAGTTTCACCAAGATCCAGATTCAGATTCATCTGGTGATGATGACTCGGAAACAGACTAGCATCAACTTTTTTTTTTTATAGAAATACCGACGGAATTCCGAGGAAGATAAGGGTTTCCTCGGAATTTCCTCGGAATATTCCGAGGAAATTCCGAGGAAGTAGGGTTTTTAAACCGAAAACAACGTTTTGCGGTTTGAATAACACTTATATAACCCTTATTAAGTGTCTTAGACTGATTATGAAGTCAAAAATTTGTTCTTTACCCTATAATAATCACTTTTCCGATTGTATGAACGAAATCCCCACAACATAAGAGAAACACTTATACACTTTAATGAACGGTAAAGAGAATACCTTCAATTCGTTTTGAAATTTGTTATTTCATGGTTTATGATCATCTATACAAAGAATCCTCAATGGTATGCATTACAATTGTATATGAAATGAAATACGGCAAAAAAAATTGATGTTTTGAAACCCCAAACACTAGTTCCTCGGTATTTCCTCGGAATATTCCGACGGAATTCCGAGGAAGATAAGGGCTTCCTCGGAATTCCCTCGGAATATTCCGAGGAAATTCCGAGGAAATAGGGTTTTTAAACCGAAAACAACGTTTTGCGGTTTGAATAACACTTATATAACCCTTATTAAGTGACTTAGACTGATTATGAAGTCAAAAATTTGTTCCTTACCCTATAATAAACACTTTTCCGATTGTATGAACGAAATCCCCACAACATAAGAGAAACACTTATACACTTTAATGAACGGTAAAGGGAATACTTTCAATTCGTTTTGAAATTTGTTATTTCATGGTTTATGATCATCTATACAAAAAATCCTCAATGGTATGCATTACAATTGTATAAGAAATGAAATACGAAAAAAAATTGATGTTTTGAAACCCCAAACACTAGTTCCTCGGTATTTCCTCAGAATATTCCGACGGAATTCCGAGGAAGATAAGGGTTTCCTCGGAATTCCCTCGGAATATTCCGAGGAAATTCCAAGGAAATAGGGTTTTTAAACCGAAAACAACGTTTTGCGGTTTGAATAACACTTATATAACCCTCATTAAGTGTCTTAGACTGATTATAAAGTCGAAAATTTGTTCCTTACCCTATAATAAACACTTTTCCGATTGTATGAACGAAATCCCCACAACATAAGAGAAACACTTATACACTTTAATGAACGGTAAAGAGAATACTTTCAATTTGTTTTGAAATTTGTTATTTCATGGTTTATGATCATCTATACAAAGAATCCTTAATGGTATGCATTACAATTGTATAAGAAATGAAATATGACAAAAAAAATTGATGTTTTGAAACCCCAAACACTAGTTTCTCGGTATTTCCTTGGAATATTCCGACGGAATTCTGAGGGATATTTAAGTATCCGTCGGAATTTCCTCGGAATATTTTCATTTAACGGGGCAAATATTTCGCGAAAATTGAAATTGGAATTCCGACGGATACTATCCGTCGGACCCTAGGTTTTATAACCACGAGCCGCTTCTTCTTCCCCATTTCTCTCTTCTTCCTCTGCGCCTCCTCTCCCTCCTCTCCGGCGATTTCCCCCTTCTCTCCGACGATATCTCCGGCGATCTCCCCCTTCTCTTACACAAATCATGTAAGGACCCTATCCCACTCTCTTAGGTTCTATTTGTTAGGCTTTTGTGTAGATTTGATAGATTTTTGTTAGGGTGATTGGTTAGGATTGTGATTTGGTTGTATAATAGGTTTAGAATTGTGATTTGGTTGAATAATTTGTTTTGTTGAATTGATTTAGAATCTTTTTATAATTTTTTTATTTTTTGTATTTATAAAATCGATTTTTGTATATAAATTCGATTTTTGTGTATAAATTCGATATTTGTATTTTACAAAACGATTTTTGTATATAAATTCGATTTTTTGGATTTTACAAAACGTTTTTTGTATATAAATTCGTTTTTTTGGATTTTACAAAACATTTTTAATATCTAGAAAACTTTTTTTGTGATTAAAAACTATTATTTGGGATTTAAAAAAAAAATATATATATATATATATTTAGTACAAATTTCTATATTTATTAAACATTTTTAATATTATTAAAACTATTTTTTGTAATGATTAAACTATTTTTTATTTATTAAAACTATTTTTTATTTATTAGAACTATTTTTATATATTTATTAAACATTTTTAATGTCTATAAAACTTTTTTTGTGATTAAAAACTATTATTTGGGATTTAATTTTTTTTTTTATATTTATATTATATAAATTTCTATATTTACTAAACATTTTTAATATTATTAAAACTATTTTTTGTAATTATTAAACTATTTTTTATTTATTATAACTATTTTTTGTTTATTGGAACTATTTTTATATATTTATTAAACATTTTTAATATCTATAAAAAAAATTTTGTGATTAAAAACTATTATTTGGGATTTTTTTTTTTTAAAAAATTAATTTATATATTTCTATATTTATTTAATATTTTTTTTTTAATTTACAGGTCGCATGATGATCAGGCCCGGCCTCGACAGCGTCGTGGTCGTGGTGGTACGGGGAGCCAGTCTCGGGATTCCAGCCATTTTCAGGATTCCCCTTCGCCCCACAGCTCCTACCATACATCTCCCTCTGCTGCACCCGCTCCTGCTCCTCTCGCTCCCGCTGCTGCACCCGCTGCTGCTCCTCCGGGTCCTCCGGGCGTGATGAGTGTTGCGGAGTTGGTTCGACAGCCCGGTCGTGACCATCTTCCCTATCTCACTCCGTATCCACATGGACGGGGTCAAACATGGTAATTAAACATATTTTTTTTTTCATTAAAATTTGATTCATTATTAAGCGTTTGTTCTTTTTATTAGGTTCAACCGATCCGAGAACGAGATCAGCGCATGGATCAACCGTATGATGTACTCGGCCCTCGACAAGGGACATCCGACTTTCACTCACTTCCCTACCGACAAGCAACATCTGTGGTTTCGTCAGTTTGCGGTAAGTATTCTAATTTTTTACTTATATTTTTAATCTTTAATATAAATTTTCTACTAATTGTGTTTTTTTTTTCAGCAAGAATTCAACTGGAATTCCGATGAGACGCTCTTTATCTATCACCACTTCGTCCATAAAGTTAGGGACAACTATGGGAAGCAGATCCACGAGTGGAAGAAGAAGTGGGAAATCAATAATGTTTGATTTAATTTATTAAACAATTTTTTAATTTATTAAACAATTTTTTATTTATTAAACTATTTTTTTTTTATTAAAAGGTCCCAAAGTCGATAAACAACACGGTCTGGACGGAGTTGTGTGCGCATTGGGATAAGGAAGAGAGGAAAGAAACTTCTTCCACCAACTCCACCAACTGCAGGAGCGGTCGTAAAGGGAATGGCGTCTTCAAGCATAACTTGGGTGCTCAATCTATTGCCTCTCTGGGAAATCACATGGTAAGTTCAACCGCTTTTTCTTCAATTATTTAAGTTTTGAAATTTTATTTTTTGTCCATTTCTTCTAATTTCTAATGTTTCTTTAATTTATGTTTTTTACAAGGCGGAAGAAAATGATGGCGAGCCGGTTGATGATCTCGCCCTAATGAAGAGGGCGTATACCAACAAGAATACCGGCCAGATTGATGACGGTCTTGTGAGAGAAGTGGTCAGCCTGGTCCAAACTCAGGTGCAAGACGAAGTGTCTCAGCTTCAAACCGAGGATGACGCTTCGACGGCTTCGACCAACTTGTCCCGGTTTCGAATCAACGAAATCGTTGAATCCGTAAGTTCTTTTTTTAAAAAAGTTCAATTCATTTATTTCTTGATTTAAATTTGTAAACTTGGCTATTTTCTATTTCAGTCGGTTCCAAAGAAGAAGGGACGTTTGGTCGGTTTGGGTCATCGCACCCGGTCGGTTCCTCCTTCTTCTGCACCACCGCCCTTTGTTGATCCAGAAGTACTTACGGCTCAGTTGAAGGACAAGGATGATCGCATATCTTTGTTGGAGACCCAGATGGCGGCTCAACAGGCGGGCTATGAGGCACAGAGGAGGCTAAACCAGCAAATGATGGAGATGATGCAGAGGATGTACCCGAACGAGGTGTTCCCGGACGTGCCAGACCCGTAGTTTTTTTTTTTTCAAAAACTCGGAATGTTTTATTTTTATTTGTACAACTTTGAATATTAACTAATATGATTTCAATTTTTATTTTAATTTTATATTTTCGAATTTAAATTTCAAAAATTTTATTTTTTAAAAAAAAATTAATTTTTTTTTAAATTCCGAGGAAATGAACCCTCGGAATATACCGAGGGACCCCGTTCCTCGGAATATACCGAGGGACTCATTCCTCGGAATATTCCGAGAGACCCCGTTCCTCGGAATATACCGAGGGACTCATTCCTCGGAATATACCGAGGGACTCATTCCTCGGAATATTCCGAGGAACATTTCGTCGGAACTTCCGAGGATTGGACCATCGAAAAGTCCATCGAAATATCCCGAGGAAGTTCTCCCTCGGTATATTCCGAGGAGCTTTCCGACGAACTGGTGGTCCTCGGAGTTTCCTCGGAAATTTGTTTCCTCGGAATTCCAATTTCCGATGACTTGTTTCGTCGATATGTCGTCGGAATAACGTTATTCCGACGACATACCGACGATTTTTTCCCTCAGTATGCCGCTGTTTTCTTGTAGGGATGTAAGTACTTGTAGGGATGTAAGTACTTCTGCATCTTATAATCATAAAAATATATGTCAGTATTACGCTACAAGTTAATTTTACGTTTTAAAATTTATAGGGATGTAAATTGACAAAATGATTGAACAAAAAACCGCCAAAGTGTTGGGATGTGATGGTACGTTGTCTAGCATTACATGATGTTCAATCATTTTGGAGAAAAATACTCAGTTATTGAATTCCTCTAGACCTCAGGCAGGACACCGACCTCTGGATCCTCGCTGGAAGGAACCCCGGTTCCCCGCTGTGGAGTTTTCCGGGTCCGGTCCCAGGATCGCCTCCTTTCCTCAGGGAAATGGAAAACTTCCGATAAGGATAACCTTCCATATTTCCGAATATGGAAGAGTTTAACCTACTCCAACCGACTGAGGCCCGCCTTAGGAAGACTATATAAGGGGAACCCAAACCCTAAAGCAAGGGATCGACACTTCAAGACTTCGAGACTAGGGCTAGACGGCTAGAATTGAGGTTCTTACTCAAATCATTGTAATCCTAGTTTGTCTACTCAATAAAACGTCTCTTCAAGTCTTTATTTCTACTACATCTCTCAAAATCAATACAAACACCAGCCTTGTCCATCGTTCTGTGGTACTCAAAAAGATCCTACACAAAAATCCCCTAACAAGTTTGGCGCTAGAAGGAGGGGAGTAATCTAAACTACGTGATAATGGCGGTGGACGAGCACGACGAGCTACCTGAAGCTACCCAGAGAGAGAGAGGTTGAACTCCAAAGACAAATCGATGACCTGCAAGGTCAAGTAACCGGGTTACATAGAGCTCGGAAGAGACCAATCCCGAGTTGTCCTCGGAGTTTCAGATCTTGAAGGAAAAACTCAACGAACACTCCAAGCAACTGGAGCAGAGCGCCGAGAAGCTCAGCCAGCTCGAATCGGAGAATCTTACCCTCCGAGACGAGAACCAAGCCCTTAACGCAGCGAGCAACAAGAAGCATCGATTCCGGACTCAGGTTCGCCCTATGCCGCCTCTGGAAACACCTAACTCCAGGACAGGCGTGAGTCTCCCGACTGTGGCGCCGCGAGGAGAAGCATCTACGCGAGAAAAGGTCAACGACGCTCAGACCTATGACGGGGATGACAGCGACTCGGAGCCCGAGCCTGAAGACGGAGCAACAAGAGCGGAGTCTCCTATGATCGCTCACCTTCACCAGATGTTCTCTGATAGGCTCGACGCCATGCAATCCATGGTGGAGAGACTCCCAGGGGTAGCTCCCCCCATACGGAAGAGCAACCCCGATTCCTACGCGATACTCTCTTCACGTATGAGATCACCTTGATCGAGATGCCCATGAAGTTCTCTTTCTCCAGCATAAAGGCGTATAACGGCACCACTGATCTGGACGACCACGTCGCCCAATACAGACAGAGGATGCTCGCCGTAGCACTCCCAAAAGGGTCACGCGAAGCTACCATGTGCAAAGGTTTCGGCTCCACTCTGACCGGACCTGCTCTGCAATGGTATATCAACTTACCCTCCAGGTCCATAGCTTCCTTCGCGGTTCTCAGCGACAAGTTTGTGGAGCAATTCACCAGCAGCAGGGACCTAGAGAAAACCTCCGACAGTCTCTACGAAATCCTCCAGCACCGAGCAGAACCCCTGAGAGGCTACATAGCTCGCTTCAATCAAGAAAATGTGGCTATCCCCGAATGCAGTATCCCCACTGCTATCTCTACTTTCAAGAGGGGTCTGCTCCCCGACGGTGACCTCTACAAGGAGCTGACCAAATACCAGTGCAAAACCATGGAAGACATCCTATCTCGAGCCTGGGCGCTGGTCAAATGGGAGGAAGACGTCGCCAGCCGTGTCAAGGCGAAACAAAAGCAAGATTCCAAGACGACCAGACCAGACCGAACCGAGCGGGACGAGAAACCCTCTCAAAGACCAGCTAGGGACTCCGGGAATCGAAACCGGGGCAGGTACCAAAACCGGCCAATCGAGAAGGCAGAAGGGATGGCAGTGTCCACGTGGCCAGACATCTCTCACCTCTCCGTCTCAAGGCCGGAGCGTATCAATGTTCTGAAGCAGATGGGCCAGCAGGTCAAGTGGCCTCAGAAGATGAAAGCCCCCGACTCTTTCTGGAACCCTGGCTTCTGGTGCGACTTCCACCGAGACCACGGTCACAAAACGGAGGACTGCGTCGCACTAAAGATCGAGGTCAACGAGCTGCTTAGGAAAGGGCACCTCAGGGAGTTCTTTTCCGAGAAGGCCAAGAGCCATCTAAGCAAGGAGACAACGGGTAAGCCCACTGAAGCTGCTCCCGTCTCGCCACCGTGACAGGACTGAGTGATCCATGTCATCTCGGGGGATTCGGAAATCAGCGGCATAAGCCATGCAGCCACGAAGAAAGGCACCTGGAACGCCAAGCACGGCATAGAGGCAGCTAAGCCAAAACGCCTGCTCCTAGGAACGGACGAGATAAGTTTAACGGCCAAGGAGCAGGAGAAAGTCCTCACTCCTCACCACGACACCCTGGTTATCTCGCTCACTATAGCGAACTGCCTGGTAAAAAGGATACTGGTAGATAAGGGAAGCTCAGGCAACATCATCTTCAAGGCCGCATATAAGGATCTGGGGCTGGAGGAAGGCGCTCTAACTCGGAGGATAACCCCCCTTATAGGATTCAACGGGGAGGTCAAACAAACCGCTGGGGAGGTAACCCTCCCCGTATATGCCGAAGGAGTCAACATGTCAACCAAGTTCCTCGTGGTAGATTGCGATTCGTCCTACAACATAATCTTAGGATGGCTCTGGATCCACGGAATGGGGGCCGTCCCCTCGACTCTTCACCAAATGGTGAAGTTCGCTACGTGCTGGGGCATAAAGGCGATCAGAGGGGATCAAGAATATTCCTGCTCCTGCTATCAGACCACTCTGAAGGAGAAGACCAAGGTCTTATAGCAATTACAGAGCAAACCTCCGGCTCATCACACCGAGGAACCGGAGGTAGAAGAAATGGATGAGGTGCCATTAACCGAAGGAGATCAGACCCGGCATCTCAGGGTCGGTTCCAAGCTAACCGAAGGATTGAGAAGAAGGCTGATAGACTTCCTCAGATCCAACTCCGACTGCTTCGCTTGGTCCCACGCAGATATGCTTGGGATCGATCCAGAGATCATCATGCATAAGCTGCAGGTGGACCCCCTACATAAACCCGTCAGACAAAAGAGACGGAAGTTTGCCCCTGAGAGAGATGCGATCATCAACGATGAAGTCAAGAGCCTGCTCGACGCGGGGTTCATTCGTGAGGTGCAGTACCCAGAGTGGCTAGCCAACGTCGTCGTAGTCAACAAAAAGAACGGGAAGTGGAGAGTCTACATTGACTCCACGGACCTCAACAAGTCCTGCCCAAAGGACCCCTTCCCGCTACCTCATATCGACAAGCTGGTGGACGCCACCGCGGGGCACCAGCTGATGAGCTTCATGGATGCGTTTTCCAGCTACAATCAGATACATATGCATCCGGAAGAACAGGAGAAAACATCCTTCATGACGTCCAGAGGGATCTACTGCTATAAGGTTATGCACTTCGGCCTAAAGAACGCGGGATTGACCTATCAACGGCTGGTGAACATGATGTTCGCGGACCAAATCAGGAAAACCATGGAGGTCTACATCGACGACATGCTGGTTAAATCCCTGGAAGCGGAAGACCACATATCTCACCTGCAGCAAGCCTTCTCCACCCTCAGGAAATATAACATGAAGCCCAGCCCGGCTAAATGCTCATTTGGGGTCAGTTCTCGCAAGTTCCTCGGGTACATCGTAACCCACTGGGGCATCGAAGCCAACCCGGAGCAGTTCAGGGCCATTCATTCAATCCCTTCCCCGAAGAACGTTAAGGAGGTTCAAAAGCTAACGGGAAGGATGGCAGCCTTGAGCAGATTCATCTCCAGACTCTCCGACAAATCTCACGCCTTTATCGGAACTATCAAGAATCTGAAGGATTTCCAGTGGACGGGAGAATGTGAATCCGCTCTCCAAGAGCTAAAATCGTATCTTACCACTCCTCCTCTCCTGTCCAAGCCACTACTCGGTGAAGTCCTGCTGCTATATCTAGCAGTCTCCGAACACGCCGTGAGCGCCATCTTAGTTCACGAGGAGGGAAAAAAGTAGTTACCAATCTACTATGTAAGCAAGGCCCTCCTAGACGCGGAGACCCGATACAACCACCTCGAAAAGCTGGCCTTAGCCCTGATAGTCGCCGCTCGCAAGCTCCGACCCTACTTCCAGGCTCATCCAATCGTGGTTGTTACCTCCTTCCCTTTAAAGTTGGTCCTCCACAAACCAGAAGTCTCCGGACGCCTAGCCAAATGCGCCGCAGAACTAGGGGAGTACGACGTAATATTTCGACCCGCCATGGCTATAAAGTCACAGGTCCTAGCAGACTTCGTGGCTGAATTCTCCCCTGCCTTGCTCCCAGCTCTGGAGCAGGAGATACGCCTCCAAGGCAAAATTAAAGAAGAAAGAGAATGGATCCTACACGTTGATTGATCCAGCAACGTCAGAGGAGCTGGAGTAGGGATAGTGCTTACCTCGCCAACAGGGAATACAGCCTCAAGGGCTGTGAGAAGCAACTTCAAAGCAACCAACAACGAAAGCGAGTATGAGGCCCTAATTGCCGGCCTAAACCTCGCTCACCAAATGGGGGCAGAGAACATCCAGGTCTTCGGTGACTCCCAACTAATAATTAACCAGGTACAGGGGGAGTATCAAGCAAAAGACGATAGCATGATCCAGTATCTGGCGGTCGCTCAGCGACTAATCAAGAAGTTCAAGAGCTGCAAACTCACTCAAATCCCCCGGGAACAGAACTCACAAGCCGATACCCTGGCTAATCTAGGGTCCACTCTTGAAACGAGTAGCCAAATGAATATCCCTCTGCTCGTGCTTCAATGGCCAGCAACCCTAGAGGAACCCCCATCAGAGGAGGTCTTCCCTGTCGAAGAAGGCGAAACCTGGATGAGAATGAGCAACTCCGGTTGACTTGAGTGCTCAGGTTATTCCCCGATTTCGATGACGAAATCGAGCAATAAGGGACAAACTGTTGGGGAAAAATACTAAGGTATTGAATTCCTCCAGACCCCAGGCAGGACACCGGCCTCTGGGTCCCCTCTTGAAGGAACCCCGGTTCCTAGGATACCCGTTAGAAGGAACCCCGGTTCCCCGCTGTGGAGTTTTCCGGGTCCGGTCCCCGGATCGCCCCCCTTTCTCCGGGAAATGGAAAACTTCCGATAAGGAGAATCCTCCATATTTCCGAATATGGAAGAGTTTAACCTACTCCAACCGACTGAGGCCCGCCTTAGGAAGACTATATAAGGGGAACCCAAACCCTAAAGCAAGGGATCGACACTTCAAGACTTGAAGACTAGGGCTAGACGGCTAGAATTAGGGTTCTTACTTATGGGAACCGAAATTCGCACTGTCGATTTACGTTTAAATTAGGAAACTAGGAAAACCCTAATTTCCCAGAGGTCCCGGATCTCTACGAGAGCCAACGGCAAGTGACCAAATATATGCGTAAATCATGAAGATATAACAAACGAGTTTAGAGAAAACAGTAGATCATATTTCGAGTCCGCGTGAGAGCGTTGTAATCATTACAAGAGATCATAAAAGCTTTGGCCGCAAAGGCTGTCAGCGAGTTACCTAATTCTAGCGGCCTAAAAGCTCAAACCTAGTTGACTCGTAACTCGATAACAAAAGACGAAGAAAATACAGAAAAGGTTTTTGATTGATTTCGGACTGAACCTTATGAAAGGCTGCCTACGTACCCCTTTCGAGGATCAAGCCGAACGTAGTTCAAGAGTGAACCAAGAGATCGAACTGCTTGTGCACGTTTGTCTGGTAATCGGATGCCAGTCATGGAAACAGAGCATGTCGAGAATAATGCTTCAGAGTTTCTAAGTGCCGAGAGTTCTTAGTCTAAAAAGTTGTTTTTTTTTTGCCTCTCGCCTAGGACTCCTTATATACTCGCTCCTAGGTTGGTTTACGCTTTTCTCCTTCTGCCCTTAAGCCGTCATAGCCTAAAAATGGAGATATTCCATTTTTCCCGATCTTCGTAATTATCTTCAAAATTTCCTATTTATCTGCGGAAACTTGACATTTATCTTTCCTTGCGAACCAAGCGTAAACCGTCCCACGGTTTACGGGCTGCTGGTTAAGAAATCGTAAGGTCGGCTTCGAGTCATGCCTTAGGTCCCTTTGGGCCGTCTTTCGACTTGAAGCGTTTATTACGACTTCTTTCGATAAAAATGAACTTTCCGCGGTTTTTATCGTAAAGTTTGATTGATGACTTCGAATGACGGAAAACATGAAATGGGTTCACTACGGTCTTCGGGAGACAGCATTGAAGGGTAGATGAGAATGCATGGATTCGTGTTGTATCGACGTTTCGAAAGAGCTCGGTCGCTACGTAGCGACCGAACGGAATGTTACGTAGCGACCGAGCTTGGCTCGAGCTCGGTCGTGACGTAGTGACCGAGCGGGACGGACGCTCGGTCGCTATGTAGCGATCGAACGGAATGTTACGTAGCGACCGAGCGGGACGGACGCTCGGTCGCTTCATAGCGACCGAGCTTGGCTCGAGCTCGGGCACTACGTAGCAACCGAGCGGGACGGACGCTCGGTCGCTACGTAGCGACTGAGCTTGGCTTGAGCTCGGTCACTACGTAGCGACCGAGCGGGACGTGTGCTCGGTCGCTACGTAGCGACAGAGCTTGGCTCGAGCTCGGTCGCTACATAGTGATAGAGTTTGGCTCGAGCTCGGTCGCTATGTAGCGACCGAGCGGGACGTGTGCTTGGTCGCTACGTGGCGACCGAGCTTGGCTCGAGCTCGGTCGCTACGTAGCGATCGTGCGACCTTTTTCGGGTATTTCTCTGATGTCTCGTGTTTCTTCCGCGGGGCTCTTCGTAAGAATAAATCTTTTCCGAATATTTATTTTTCGTAAAAACGTTCATGCCGACTTTTACGGACTTTCAGACATTGATTCCGCCGTGACAGATTTTGACCCCAACAGTTAGCCCCCCAGCTTGTTAGAACCATGAGCTTCTAGCGTGAGGTTCTAGCGAGTGGCTTGGCAAGTTAGGCAAGTTAGCTGAGTTAGGCGGAATTTATGGTCGAAAAGGTATGTGTTAAGTGGTCTTCTTGCTCTTTTAAAAGTAGAACGCGATAAGATTGGGGATGCGCCTTATGACGGCTGCCTACGTACCCTTGTTGAAGGGATCAAGCCTTTCGTACTTCGTCTTGGAGTTAAGGTTTGTATGACTAGTTTTCCAGCGAGACCTTTACGGTCTGGTTTTTATGTAGAGGTTATCAGGCGTATTGCTGCCGACGGCATTTTATATGGGTGTAGAAGGAAGACTACGAGTTGTCATCTCGTAATCTAACTCTGTGTGAACTGCTATATCTGTGATCTGTTTCGAGAGTTTTCCGCAGTGTGTAAACTTGCGGTATTTCTGAAGACGCTCGAATATTGGGAAAGAGACAAATTTTGGGATCTCGTATCAAGGTTTATGATAATATGCCTAGAGATGTTAGAGACCAGTGCGCTGGGTTTAGGGCAAGACCTAGGTTTACTCCTGGTTTTAGAGGGTGCGATGACTAATTCGACTTACGGTTCATCCTGATTCCATACCAATTTAAAGTCCGCGATAGGTTCTCGGCTTATACGACTTGTATGGTTGGAACCGAGCATCTCTCCAAGGACAATTTTTAAGCCTCCTGGAAGTGCTGACCAAAAATTTTGGGTTTCTTTTATAGCGCTATTATCCTTGTGTCGGATGTACGAAAGTCATCTCTACGAGATAGCTAAGTCTGTTTAGGACGTTAAGAGTTTGTTGTGAACAGCAACAAACTTAATGGTTAAAATTACCGTTCCGAGTCTTCGCGAAGGATATGTTTTGAGAAGATGTTAGTGCGTATGACTGTCTGTTCTTCCAAGAAAGTGTTTTTATCGAGGAAGGAAATTTCGTCGAAGAACGAATCTTCAGGCGTCTGCGACGTCTCGCGATGCTTAAGATTTGTTATTCTTTCGTATGCCGCGTTTCGTGCTTGAAATGTTCGCGGGCTTGAAGATGTTTCGCGATGTTGCAAGGGATTAGTCTTAGCCCTGCGTTTGGGAAACATTCTGGTTTGACTACGGATGTTCGCAGCCAGAATTATTGTTCCTGTTTGGATTTGATTTGCGATCGAGGAGTTAGGACCAAGGGGTCGCGTAAATTTGTCCCCGGAAAGAGGCATCCTCGTATACCGTGCTTTGTGTGGTGTTGGCCTTTTTAGATTTCTTTCGTGTCTATTTGAGGATGTTCCGTATAGCTACACGAGCTTTGTTACGAGTTTTCCTCATATGCCGCATTTTACGAGTAAAACATAGCGGGCTAAAAGTAAATCGTAGTTTATGGAACTTGGTCAATTTTTGACAAGTGGAACCTTTCCGTTAACTGTTTGGTTGTTAGGACTGAGTTTTGTTATGACGAATTTACCGTATGATTCCCGTTTTTGGGTGGTACGATAATTGTTTGTGTAATCGTTACTTGGCGTTTCAAGACAAATTCCGGATTACCGTTTAGCCGTAAATTTATTGGAGCGGTGGTCGCTCAATTGTTTTGGCTTTGCATGAAGGCTGTGCTCAGCTTTATAGCTAAGGACGTTGTTGCCAAAGGATTAGACCATGACACTTTCGTGCTGTCAATAAGGTCAAGTCGGTTAGAATCGTCCTTAAAGGGGATGCTGTAACCTTTATTCGGCTTCAAAGGAAAGGCGTAATTGGGCGAGTGACGAATGGCATTTATCGAGATTGATAGGCCGAGTATGCCCATGGTGGTAGAAAACGTTTTTCCACTTTAGGGTTAATTTATACGATGAAAGTTTCGTATAATGTTTCCTTTATTCGTTTGGAAGTTGTTTCCTTTGTTTCCGAGGGAGATAAAGCCTAAGAAGCTCGATACAGAGCCCGTGCGGAGTCAGTTGCGGGGTGATTTCCTGCTCGGACGTGACCAAGCGGAATGAGAGCGGATGCCAGTGAGTCGCGGGGCTAAAGAATGAGACCTTTCAGATCGTGGTGCGAGGAAGTAAAGTTTATATTGGTCGTCCAATGTCAGATCATACATCTTGGTTTTTTGCTATAAGGAAAGTACTTTTTCGTAAAACCTGTTACGTTTACTTTCGAAAGTTACTTCGTATGACATGATCTGATTATACGAAGGATTTTTTTGCGTAAGTAACGGGCGACCGGTTTTTACGAATTTATTAAATTGACGCGACATATGGAGATGTCAAAATAACGATGTTTCCGCAGATTTTTGAGAAACGTTTTCGCTTTTGTTTTTATTTTTCGGTGAAAGTTTCTCTGAGTCACTCATGGATTTTTACCAAAGGTTATTTCACCGAGATCTAGTCACGAAACGTTTTTGCAGGTTTCTTGAATGAATCAGTTAAACAGCGATAGACTTAGTCGACGAGCGGGGAGGACGTGTTCTCTTTGTCGTATTTTCTGTTACTTTTGTTCTTGATTTTGCTTTGTCGCAAATGTTTTTGATGTTTTTCCGTGAGTCGGTTGGTTCAATGGAAAATGAGAGTGATGCTTTGATGCCTGAAGATTTCTTGTATAATGATTCTTATACAAAACTCGTTTTATCAAATCGGAAAAGATCTTCATGCTTTCAGCAAATCATCGACTTTCATTCTGAAGTTTGGCAGAGGTTTTCTAAACGAATGATTGCGATGATATATGCTGTATAGTCTTTGAGAATTTTTCCAACATGGTTTGGATCAGTTCCTAGCGTTTAGACGAATCTCAGACTGTCGTTTGCTTTTAGGATGATCTTGACGCGACATCGCGTGAATATTTTTCCGCATATTTCTACGAGAGTTTGCTTTGTAGGAAGCGTTTTCTTGTCGAAAGAGTTTTCTTGATCTTGACGAGACATCGCATTGTTTGAATATGTTTTTGAAGTATGGGAGTATACGAGTATAGTATACGCACCTACTCCGTCCCTTTTTTCTCGAGGAATAGAATGATCGACAGTCCGAGTCGGTTTGAAGACGACGCTTGGACTGTGATTTGGTTGTTTCCAGGTTGAAGACTTGGAATATGTCGGTTCCGAGAGAATTGCCAGACACGAATCGGTTTTAAGATGACGTTCATGTCTCTAGTTTTTTCTCTCCTTAGGAAGCGAGCTTGATATGCGTGGCGATCGTTTCTCGATTTTTGGAGAGTTTAGATCGGTTTGCAAGATCTTGACGAACAGTTATGGGACCATATATCGAGACAGGAAAAATCACCTAAGACTTAGTTCGCTATACTATCCACCTAGGTTTTACGTTCCCTAAAGTTCTATGGCAGTCTCAAAGGCGTTTTTATTTCTTAGTAATTTCCTACGAAAACTCAAAGTGTCATTTCAAAAATTTCAAGTCGCAAATACCTTAGTTCTCTCGAAGATGCAATTTTGTCTCTTCTCAGTTTTGCTTGCTCATTTCCCCTTCCTCTTCTTGTGTATGTTCGCCTTTTTCGATATTGGTGTTTATCCTTTGAAACTTGACATTTATCTTCCGAACTTGACTGATACGAAGTCAATAAAATCGTATAGTTGAGGCGGCTAAGGTGTTAAGTTAACTGTTACCGTACTATACGATTAATCTGAATCCACGCGAGAAAACTAGTCTTTGCGGGGTTTTTTTTTATCGTAAAGTTTCAATGGTAACTTCAATCGAGACGAAACAAGAGACGTTTCGATCGAGATTTGAAGGAGAACACAAAGATGGAGGTAAGGGCGAGTAGGAGCAAGCGAAGGAGTTTAGACGAGTCTTACTTGTTTTCATCGTAAAATCTCAACGGAAACTCCGATTGAGACGAAACGAAAAGCGTTTCGATCGGGATTCAAAAGAGAACACAAAGGAGGAGCTTTTTGAGGCCTGACAGGTCGATATGTAGCGAGTTGGATGTCTGACAGGTCGCTATGTAGCGAGTAGAAGTAAGCCAAGAAGAGTCCTACTTGTTTTCGATGTAAAATCTCAACGGAAACTCCGATTGCGACGAAACGAAAAGCGTTTCGATGAGGATTCAAAAGAGAACACAAAGGAGGACTTTTCTGAGGCCTGACAGGTCGCTATGTAGCGAGTGGAGGTCTGACAGGTCGCTACGTAGCGAGTGGAAGCAAGCCAAGAAGAGTCCTACTTGTTTTCGTCGTAAAATCTCAACGGAAACTCCGATTGAGACGAAACGAAAAGCGTTACGATGAGGATTCAAAAGAGAACGCAAAGGAGAACCCTTTTTAGGCCTGCCAGGTCGCTACGTAGCGAGTGGAGAGTTGGCTTGGGCTCGGTCGCTACGTAGCGACCGAGCTGTGTGCGTTCTCGGTCGCTACGTAGCGACCGAGCTTGGCTTGAGCTTGGTCGCTACGTAGAAACCGAGCCTTGTGCTTGCTCGGTCGCTACGTAGCGACCGGGCTGTGTAATCGATTTGTTGCACTTCCTTTTTCCGTGATTAACCTATGCGTTTTTTGCGGTTTTTGGGAGAACAAGTTTTACCCTTCCGAAATGTTTTTGGAAAACGTGTTTTGGTAAAACCCTTACGCATTGAGATTTCTTTTGTTCGGTAATGAGCCAAACTTACGGGGTTTGATAATATTTATCGTTTCCCTTTATGTTTAAAAAGAGAAATCGCGAGCTCGTTTCATTGCACTTTCTGTGGCGAAAAGTCGCAGCAAGGTTTTCGATTTTCTCAAGAACGGTGGCGTTTGCATAGGCGTTGGCCATAGGCGCAGTGGCGGCTGGAGTTTTCTTACCAGTGTTGTTGCGAACTGCGATTTTCTCTTTCGTATTTCCAGACATTGTTTTGATCAAGCGTTTTGCGGCTATGAGTTAGAGTAATCCGTACCTCCCCTCCTTTTGGCGCCAAACTGTGGGAACCGAAATTCGCACTGTCGATTTACGTTTAAATTAGGAAACTAGGAAAATCCTAATTTCCCAGAGGTCCTGGATCTCTGCGAGAGCCAACGGCAAGTGACCAAATATATGCGGAAATCATGAAAAGATAACAAACGAGTTTAGAGAAAACAGTAGATCTTATTTCGAGTCCGCGTGAGAGCGTTGCGATCATTACAAGAGATCATAAAAGCTTTGGCCGCAAAGGCTGTCAGCTAGTTACCTAGTTCTAGCGGCCTAAAAGCTCAAACCTAGTTGACTCGCAACTCGATAACAAAAGACGAAGAAAATACAGAAAAGGTTTTTGATTGATTTCGGACTGAACCTTATGAAAGGCTGCCTACGTACCCCTTTCGAGGGTCAAGCCGAACGTAGTTCAAGATTGAACCAAGATATCGAACTGCTTGTGCACGTTCGTCTGGTAATTGGGTGCCAGTCATGGAAACAGAGCATGTCGAGAATAATGCTTCAGAGGTTCTAAGTGCCGAGAGTTCTGAGTCTAAAAAGTTGTCTTTTTTGCCTCTCGCCTAGGACTCCTTATATACTCGCTCCTAGGTCGGTTTACGCATTTCCCCTTCTGCCCTTAAGCCGTCATAGCCTAAAAATGGAGATATTCCATTTTTCCCGATCTTCGTAATTATCTTCAAAATTTCGTATTTATCTGCGGAAATTGACATTTATCTTTCCTTTTGAACCAAGCGTAAACCGTCCCACGGTTTACGGGCTGATGGTTAAGAAATCGTAAGGTGGGCTTCGAGTCATGCCTTAGGTCCTTTTGGGCCGTCTTTCGACTTGAAGCGTTTATTACGACTTCTTTCGATAAAAATGAACTTTCCGCAGTTTTTATCGTAAAGTTTGATTGATGACTTCGAATGGCGGAAAACATGAAATAGGTTCGCTACGGTCTTATGGAGACAGCATCGATCGTGCGACCTTTTTCGGGCATTTCTCCGATTTCTCGTGTTTCTTCCGCAGGGCTCTTCGTAAGAATAAATCTTTCCGAAGATTTATTTTTCGTAAAAACGTTCATGCCGATTTTTACGGACTTTCAGACATTGATTCCGCCGTGACCGATTTTGACCCCAACATTACTCAAATCATTGTAATCCTAGTTTGTCTACTCAATAAAACGTCTCTTCAAGTCTTTATTTCTACTACATCTCTCAAAATCAATACAAACACCAGTCTTGTCCATCTTTCTGTGGTACTCACAAAGATCCTACACAAAAATCCCCTAACAAGTATTACGCTACAAGTTAATTTTACGTTTTAAAGTTTATAGGGATGTAAATTGACAAAATGATTGAACAAAAAACCGCCAAAGTTTTGGGATGTGATGGTACGTTGTCTAGCATTACATGATGTTCAATCACAATGTCAATACTCTGCACGAAAAGAAGAGAAGAGTTAAATAACGCTGCAGTTGATGAACAATGTGAAGATGAATCAGACACTGATAGTGGTGACATACAACACACACAAGTTCATGAGACAAAAGAAGACGAGAAAGTGTATCGTGTCACAATTTATGATGACACACACATTTCAAATGAATACACCCATGAAACGACACAAAATCATGTTCGTAGAGGCCAACAACAAGGTAGACTTAATGCGCAGTCAACGGTAGACGTGGTGGCAGCTCCCACCGATTAGGAGGAAACACATGTCCTATTATTGGGAGTGGGTCACGGGGAGGTCGAAGAAGACAATCCCTTGAAACCTATTCAAGACACTATTGCTGGATATACAGTGTTTCAACGATAAAGTTTACAACAACTTTGTCAAGGTGCTTTTGATCAAGAAAATTATGACGAATGGAAAAAAAGCAGAAGAAATATTTCTTGCTCAACATTCCGAAGGGAAGATTTTACTGGACATGCTTTAATACACTTAAAGAATTAGTATTTTGGCGCAAGTATTTTCTTGATATAGTTGGAAGCCTCGATGAAGATAAGCTACAACTGTTATAAGCTATGACTGGCGTTTCAAGGAACAATGAAGATTTACCTACGTAATTAGGTCAATGTCAATCATTTGGCAGTCCATCTTCTGGTTTTTAACAATGGGAAACACCACCAAATGCTCAACAATGGGAAACACCACCAAATGCTCAATAATGGGGTACACCACCGAGTGCTCAACAGTGGAGAACATCTTCTAGTACACCAAGTCATAGGGGTTTGTTCAATATATGGGGAACTTCACAAAGAAACACTACAAATTTATATGAATCTCATATGAACAACTTAGATCAGTTGCAATTCATTACTCTAGTTAATGTAATATAAGAATTTGTATTTTTGTAATATTTCTATGAAATTTAATTTAAATTTTAACATAAGTTTATATTTACTTATGATGTACTTTTTCATGTTAAAAATTGCAGGCTATTCGTTTATGTCAGTTGCGATCACATGACCTCAGCAACCTAAGAAACGAAGAGAGAATAGAAATGTGAAATTTGGAAAATGGGCAGTTTGCAGAGTTGATAATCAACCCAACATTGACTTACTATCATCAATATTTTGAAAGAGCCCCTGTTCGAACCGATGGAGGTTTGGGATGGATAAATATTTGGCATCGACTATAAGAAGATGAAGCTACTTGTCTTCAGTTGCTACGGATGTCACTTCCATGTTTCAGAATATTGTGTGATACACTACAAACAAATTATGGTCTACAACCAACACTAAATGTAAGCATTGAAGAAAGTGTGGCTATCTTTATACAAATATGTGGGCACAATGAAGTTCAAAGAAATGTTGGGTTGAGATTTGGCCGAAATCAAGAGACTCTTCAGAGAAATTTTTTGGAAGTTCTTACAGCAACAGAAAAATGGCGTGTGATTGTATTAGGACACCATCAAGAAAAGAGTTATACCGAATTCCTGAAAGGCTTCAACCAGATCGGACCTATTATCCATTCTTTGGTGGATTCGTTTGAGCTATAGATGAGACTCATGTATGCGTAAAAGTGGAGGCTGAGTTTCAAGGGATGTGTTGGAACCGGCATGATAATACATCGTTGAATATCATGGCGATATGTGACTTGAAATATGGAATGGTGCACCAGAACCATGTCATGATACGGCTGTTCAAGCGATGGCACAACAAAGCAATTTTAAATTTCCTTTGCCTCCCCAAAGTAGTATTATCTGGATGATTCTGGCTATCCAAACAAACAGGGTTTCTTAGCTCCTTACAGATCCTCTTGCAATGGAGTTGTCAGATATCATATGTCCCAATTCAACTCTTGTCCTGCACCTAGGAATAAACAAGAATTTTTCAATCGATATCATGTGTCTTTGCGTTCTATAATCGAGAGGGCATTTGAGGTTTGGAAGAAAAAAATATAAGATTCTTTCAGATTTCCCAAGATATACACACAAAAAAAAAGTGGTATTAGCCACAATAGGATTACATAATTTTATAAAAATCTCAAATTTTTTAGATGTAGATTTTGCGAGTAAAATGTCGGAGACACAAATGAGAAACAAAGAAGCAGTCGAGGAAGCACATGGAGAACATATGTCACAAATACGAGATAATATTGAAAATATGTTATAGGAAAACAAAATTCGATTGTAAATTTCAGTCTTTTTTTGGAACAAAGTAATTTTAGTTGTATTGTGTATTTTGTTATTTATCATTTTGTTACCATAAAAAAATTTAATGTTTATTTCAATTGAATTAGTTTAGAAATTTTATAAATAATAATAATAATAATATAACTGTGACATTATAATTAAACAACTAATTTAAATTTATAATTATATTAATTAATTATAAACAATTATATTATTTAACTATATTATTTTACCAATCAAACACCATTCCACACCGCAAAATACAATTTTACCAATCAGACACAATTCTGCACTGCTTATTTAAAAAAACCACACTTATTCCGCATAACGCATGAACCGCACCGCACTTTAGTTTTGCACCGGTTGTTTTACCGATTCTGCTGTTACCAATCAATTTTTCATCTATCTATGATTTCATATTTGTAGAAATTAAGTAATTTACACAGACTGAAAAATTAACAGCTCAACGCTATTACGAAATGTGTTGATACTCCTATCAAGTTGATAGGACTATCACAATGTATTTAGTTTTGTCTTTATTTAATAAAGTAGAGATGTGAAAAAAGTAAAATAAAAACTCATGCATAGCATAACATGGAAAGGTTGTGGCTTACTATGTCTAATCAATCATCTGGGAGCAATTTACCAGAAAATTAAGTCGAAATTATCTATAATTTTAATTTTATGTTATGTTGCTTATTTTTAATTTTAGTACTTGTTTTCATTGGCTAATCTTATAAAATTATTTTTAATTAGTGTTTGTCTTTTTTTTAATGAAATTTCAAATTTATTGATCATGGAAAAAAAAATATGTACAGCTATAAGGAGTTTAAATACTGAAATTTAACGGATCTATCGCTGGAGTATTAAACATGAGCCTCAAACCATCATTGCATCAAACCATCTAACCTCGGGTTGGTGGAGTAATTAGTAGAAGTAATGCGATTCCGAACAGTCTTGTCGATCATCTTGGCAAGCTGGTCGACTGTCTTACTACTGGTGTGATGTTTCCTCTCATTGGGTTCTCGCCAGAGGTAGTAGATAGTGGCTTGCAGGACCAGTCTCATAAGAATGAATGTGAGGCGATCGTAGGGTCTTGTCATCATCGTAGACAGCGTGGTATTCTAGTCAGGGTCTGGATCAGCCCCGAGCAAGTTTCCTACCATCTTCAGCCAGAGCGTGAACGTGTAAGGGCAGGAAAAAAATAGGTGATCCCTAATCTCATCAGGCTCACCACAGTAGAGGCAATGTTGCGGCTGGCCCCAAACACTAGAGCGATGACCAGTGGAGAGTCTATCTCTGATTGCAAGCCAAATGATAAACCCAAACCGTGGAACACCTTGAGGAAACAACACAATTTTACTCCATAAAACTTTCTCCGTCTGCTGGCTGATTTGATTTCAAGTTTCCGTGGAGACAAATGTGGTGCCATAATCGCCAATGCCTCGCTTCCATAACACCGCATCTCTTCCATCAGTGAGTTTAAGTTGAAGCCCTTGTATCTCAGCAACCAAGCTTTGGATTTGTCTATCACGACATCTACTGATAATAAATAAGTTTCCAACATTTATATATATCGTGTTGAACATAATGTGTTGTTTGCATAATTAAATTACACAAATAGTTACAAAATAAAAAGATTAAAGAATAAAAAGACTAAAGGATAAATTAAAATTTTTTAATCTATAATAGAGTAAGAAATAGAATTACTCTAAATATATAGAGTAAAAAATAAAGTTTCACTATTTTAGAGTGAGATATAGATTGGGGGTTGGAGAAAGGTTTACTCTATAATAGAGTTTAGTGTAGAAAATATAGTGAGGTTTGAGATGTCTTTATATATGCAAAACTACACATATAACTGAAAAGTGAGTCAAATGGTGTAGTTGGACTTTTACAAAATATTTATAAATTTTTTTATTATTTTTGCACTTAAATTGCAAAATACATATCCCACAATCCAATTTATTTCAAGTATTCATTTTTGACTTTTTGAACTATAATTTAGATAATATTTTTTATATATAAATAATATTTATTTAGTATTATTTATATTTTTTATAGTTCTACACCACATGTTATTTTAGTTACCATTCAAAATCACCAAATTAGATTTCGTGATCTGAGTAACATATTAATATTTATAAAAATTTATTTTATATTGATATATAGGTTAAGTTTTAATATATTTTATATGTATTCTTGATGATGAAGAGAACGTGGAAGTCACTGAAGAACATCATGATCTGGATGCACAGTTTCTACTGCTTAGAGTTAAAAAAGATTTTGTTTTATTTCAATTCGCTATTACTATTTATTTGGATACTTAGGTAAGCCATTTATTTTAGTTTTGGATTTTGATTATAAACAAACGATTAGTCCACTCTGTGACATTAGTCTGAGACATTTCAAACTCTGGTAAGACAGTATGGTAGCCAGTTTCAGATATATAAATTTTATTACAAATAAAATATTTGTTTAATTATATAATATAAATAATTTCTAAATATTTTAATCAATGCATAGTTATAATATAATATTTACAATAAGATATGCTTTTAATTTAAGGATTCAAAATAACAAGATCGTTTAAACGAGAACCACTACAGTTTTTTCAAATTAGATGATTTATAAAGATTTATATATATATATACATATATATATATATATATATAATTTTTTTGTAAAATAAATAAAATGGTTTTTTAAATTATATTAGTATCACTGATATCTTAGTTATATTTTTTTATAAATTAAATAAAATATTTTCAGATATCTTAATTTAGTTTTTTATAAAGAAAACTAGCGCAATTATAATTTTTAAGAATAAAATAATTAGATATAAATTTCAGTGATAGCATATTAAATTTCATATTTTAGATATATAAAATAAATTTTAAAATAAATTTACATTTATAAAAATTATTCTAGTATCAGTGATTTGTATATGTATCCCACAGTTGAACTATTCATTATAAATGTCATCATTTATACTTTTTAAACCACTTATTTTAGACAAACAATAGTTGTTCCGCAGCATGCGTTTCTCTTATATAAACTACAATTATACCACACCGTAGTATCCAATCCGCTTGTTCCACACCGCTCAGACTGCTGTTACCATTCGGAGCCTTAGCTTTTAGTTTAGAATTTTATTGATGGAGTTTTTGTCAAAATAATTTTTTTATTGATGGAACCAGATTTGCTCACCTTAAACATATAGTGTTTCTTCTGCAGTTATAACAAAGTTTTATTAAAGTTTAGTTGCTAATTTAATCAGTACTCTTCCTCAGATTATTTATCTCCTTCGGTTCTAACAAAATAGACTGCATTAATATTTGTGCAGTCTAATATGCATTATTAATGTACTGTAACTAAAATTTGAATGAGAATTAAAATGAAGGTTAATCTGCATCACAAAAGTTTGCATTTAATTTGTATTTAAACTGCATTGCATTCAAAGCATTTGTTTCAACAGAACTAGTGGGTGTCTCATCTCTCTTCCTCACATTATATGTTTCACATTAAACATATAATGTTTTCAGTTTAACAAATATGCATGCTGTTACCATTCGAAAATTGATATGGATTCAAATATGCGAAAACAGATGAATCAATAAGAAAATCATTAAGCAACGTTCTCGAACTCAAAAACACAATTAGCTTAACCTATTTCCACAGCGTTAAACTCTATATATTAGAATCCTAGAAACTAACTTTTGCTGAATTTCAGATTCTAATAACTTTGTTCATACATTTAAACACTCACTTTTGGTGCATTAAATAACCTATAAATCAGAAACTATGTCATGAATCCAACTTTAGCATTAAGAACAACTTAGATAAAGAATCCAATTGATAAATCCTTATCTAACATTCATAAATCAACAAAGGATGAAATCCCTTTGAAAGCCCTAAAACCCAATTGAGAAAATACTCCGACGTGACAGGAGAAACAAAGAAATAAAATTAATGCATAATAAGATATATAGTCAAAATTGGGGTTCATAACACTTCTCCAAATGTAGATTATGAATTCGTCTCCCCACAATTCAAAAACCTAAAACTATGATGAAAGAAGAAAGTGTAGCCTAAACAATGGCTGATAATAAGAGATATACGTCAAAATCACGCCAGAGCCAAGTTTCAAGCTAAACCAACCGAAAATAAAGAAAATCAAAGTTTTCATTTTTCTTGTATTGAGCCGGTAGATATATAGACCAATATTCAGTAAAATGCGCATAATTTTTAATATAACCAATGGATCGACCTCAAACCGGTGGAATTGGAAATATAACTCAATTTTATATAGTGTTTCAAAATTTGATCGAACTCAATTGGTGGAAAGTCCTCCATCCATTGCTTAACTTCTGGTGCATGTATAATTATATATCTTTTAATGCTCCTTTACACTTAATTAGACATTTTCTGCTCCATATCAACATAATACCTAAAAAACTCGACAAATGAATAAAAGACGCTAAAATACACACCATGCTTCGATATCTACTCAAAACAAAGGTTAGAAACTGACAAATACTCTGTTTATCAACTCCGCCACACTAAGATTTTTGTTTGTCCTCACAAAAACATCAAGAAAAGTATAAGGAAGAGGTTTGGAAATATGTGAACTCACATATCCTTTAGAAAATCACCTTACGATTTTCAGTTGCAAGCTACATCAAAAATCACCAAACTTGGAAGGTACTTCCATGTACTCCACCTCAGCTTAGCAACCTAACAATTTTCATCCCACGGCTCAAATGAGATATCCAAAATTACCATCACTGATGTCATTTAAGAATTTAAGGTGCAATCTTATCGAGAGAGTATCAATCATAGGACACATGTACTCTTCTTACTCATTCAGGTTCCTAAAACACTGACATTCTTACGCTGATTTATTTTCTCTCTCTTATCTCATTTCCCTCAGTCGATGTCCTCCTACTTTGTATAATTTAATTTTACTTTTTCTATCCACTGCTTTTATTGGGGAGGCTTCCATGAGATACAAGCACTAATGTTGGTATCCACTAAGCGCTTGATTCACTTCTTTTTGACTTCTATCATTTTCTTTATTGAATAGAAAAGAGAGGTAAACTATACTCACGTAGACTAGTCTTTTCAGACATGAACATGGAGTCTGGTCCAATGTATATCAAACCCCAATAAAATATAATCAAGAATATTAGGTATGATGTAAGCTTTAGAACTTTAAAACACTCAAATAAGCATGGATCACACTTATATATCAAACTTTTGTAACTAAACACAAAAACATACATAAGTTTAAACATCTGACATTGCAAATTTTAACAAAATATTTATGCATCAGACTTATATGTTAAACTTTTGTAACAAAAAATATGCAAAATGACATTAAAACACATTAGCAAACATAAAAAATCGTCTTCAATTTTTTTTATCATAGTATACTTTTCAAAAAGTCTGCTCACATTACTCTTATTAGCTAGACACATAAAAAGAAAATAATATTGCTAACCTCATCATTATAATTCATTTAGTAGATGCAAAATTGATAAATACACATGATTAAATAAGAAAATCTTCAAAAAGCATTTTAAACTTGGATAAAACATAAGTTTTCTACAATAAGTGGTGAAGACTTCCAGAGAAGTTTATGTTATTTTAAATTGCAAATTAACTAAGGAATATTTCTCAAGAAGTTTGCTCAATTAGCTGACCTCTTGAAAAATATTTGTTTGTAAATTATCGGATTATTTTTGTATTTTGATAGACTATGGATTTGACCCATTTTCATCCATAGTTTATATGTGTTTTTACTAATAATTATATTATTATAGAGTCTATTTATTATATTTATAAGATCAGAAATGTTTTGGAGATAAGTGATGATTTTGGAGCATTTTGGACATATTTGGAGCAAGCACTCGAGATGACCATCGAGATCGACAATCGGTCGATATTGGAGAGCTAGAATCGATCGATACACAAGACATGGTGTCGATCGAAAGCGAAGCGCGCAGGAAGCCCGTTTGGTCATAGCCAACTTGAAGCCCACGATTTCACTATTTTACAAGATTGCCCCTGACGAGTTTTTACCCTAATTATATAAGCTTTGCCGCCATTTTAGAGGCAATGTGTGATTTATTTGTGTTTCATTGTTTTATTGATAGATAGGAGAGAAGATCCAAAGTTATAATTTGTGATTGAAACTCCATTGATATTTATATTATTATTCTATGAAGTTTTCATACTTAACTGCTGATATGAACTGTTTAGCCATGTCTTAGTAGTTCTATTGTTAGATTTTAGGGTTTAAATAGGTTAGGAGGGATTAGCCCCAACTATAGATTGCTGAGTTGTGATAATAATCTTTAGGATTGTTCATTAATGCATGTGTCTAGATTAGCTACCTAGAACCTTCCCTTGGATTGATTGATAAAAGCAATAGCTTAATTCTCATCCTGAAAACATTCTAATAGATCTATGAGCAAGGCGAGAGCTGATCTAGTGAGCTTAGTAAGCATTCATTCATCCTGCGCATAAAGCTTGACTAGAGCGCGTCGATCGATATCACACTTGAATAATCGATCGACGGTGCAAAAGGTGTATCGATCGATACGCCCATTGGAATATCGATCGACACTTTCTATAGATCAATATAACGAGAGTTGAGATCATAGATCTAGTTAATAGACAACAAGTCAATGCCCGCAAGAGCCGAAAGACTTGTTGATCAAATGTTTGAGCTTTACATTATCATGCATGCAACTCATTAGGCATCTATAGGATTATAATTCCAATTTTCCTGAATAAAAACCCTAAGTCTAGCTATTTCCTTTTTAAGCACCAAAACCCCAAAAACCTGCTATTGAACAAACACTTGTTCAATATAAAACTGCAACTTACTTTTAAAACTCTTAAAACATCTTTGCTTAACAAATCATATTAGAATCCTTAGGTTCCCTAGCTCCCTGTGAATTCGATCCCTAAGTACTACAACTCGACCTCTTATTTGAGAGAGTATAAATCACTCCTTATGGTAATTTGAGTGGTACCAAATTTGGCGCCGTTGCCGGGGAGCTTTGATCGCCTATTTTCTAATTTTTGTTAAGTATTCTGACAAAAAAAAATTTCTTGGATTTTCAGGTACATGCCCAGCAGTACCAGAAGCAACAAGGAATCCCAATTGATATTCTCACCAGATCCTGCAAGTTTGGAACGCACGATCCGTAAGGAAGCGCGCTCCCTATCGACCGACAATAACACTTCTGTGTCGCTCGATTCCGCTCAACCACCGTCGACCCAGACACTAGTCCCGTCGACCGATTCTCGCTCACCCCTGTCGATCGACAGCACAAACCTTCCGTCAACCGATACCCTTCACCCGAAGTCGATCGACATTCCATCTTAGACATCGATCGATACTGAACCGCGAGACATGGTTGCGCCTTTGATACTTGTTCGGGACAACAATGGAGACCTGCATGACCAGGAGGGTCATCTGCGTAATGCAGCAGGTCAGAGAATAGATGCTCCAGGGGCTGCGATTTCTAAGCCTGATGCTACTACTACAGGTACTACCTTACCTGTAGATGGGGCTGCGCAACCCAGGACGTTGGCTGACTACCACCGTCCAGATCGCTACTACACCAACAGATCAGCCATCCTTCCTCCCACCATTGAGATGGATTTTGAGTTGAAAGCGCAGTACTACACACTTGTGGGACAGTTACCCTACCATGGACTATCCCACGAGCATCCTATGAACCATCTAGAGAGGTTCGAGGATCTGATTTCTGCTATTAGAGTCGAGGGAGTCTCTTAGGACTACCTATTGTGCAAGCTTTTCAGATATTCACTTGCTGGAGAGGCTCTGCATTGGCTCAAGCAGTTACAACCAGGATCTCTTAAATCCTGGAGCGACATCAAGAATGCATTCTTATGCAATTTCTTTGATGAGACGCGTGCAGAGGACTTGAGGAGCAAGATTGCTACATTCACTCAAGAGCCTGCATAATCATTCAGAGGCTCTTGGATCAGATTCAAGTCCTACCAGAGAGACTGTCCACACCACAGATTCAATGAAGTACAGCTACTCAGTACTTTCTGCAGAGGCATCGCGGTGCAGTACCAGATGGCTCTTGATGCTTCCAGCAATGGAAACTTCAACACCATAAATCCAGAGGAGGCGGTCAAGGTGATTGAAAACCTAGCATCCAACACTAGCACCAAGAATACTAATTTTGAGAGGAAGAGATCTACCACCATCCTTGGGAATGATCAGATGGATGAGGTGAAGGCAAAACTGGACAGTGTTCACAAGCTTCTCAAGAAGCAGGTTAGCTTAGTTGAAGATGCATAAGCTGTAGAGGGTAGAGCAGAGGAAGAAGAAGTAAACTACATTGGTGGAGCTAGATTCCAAGGAAACCAGGGTGGAAACAGAAACTTCTATGGAAATAGGAGTAACTTCAACCAAAATTCGCAGTACCAGAAACCCTACAACAACAGCTACAACAACAGCATGAATTTTGGAAGTTCCTACTACCAGAAGCCACTGCCGCCTACTCAAGAGAGCAAGATTGAAGAGATGCTCGATAGGGTTCTTGAGGCACAGCAGCAAATGACTGTGGACTTCAATGGGAAGTTAGATTCTGTCTACACCAATTTGAACACAAAGTTTGAGACTTTGAGCTCTCATGTGAAGAAGATGGAGATACAGGTTGTGCAGACAGGAGATGCTATTAGGAGGCAGGAAGCTTCAATAAGAGGAGTAGGGGATGATGTGATGAAGCACCACGTCAATGCCATTATTGAGGATGAATTTTGGCAAGTGGTGAAGGAAGAGAAGCTGCAAGAAGGTGATTTCGAGGTAGAAAGTTTGATGAGTTTCGGCGGTTCACATTGGTGTCGATTGACACTAGACACCGAGCATCGATCGACATACACCAACTCAAATCGATCGACAGGAGAACCAGAGCATCGATCGACAACGCCTACGGAGTCAACCACATCTTGTAATGCCGTGAAGATTCTAACTCACGAGGAGTTCGCAGCAAAACACCCACATCCGCCCAACCCTGACAATGTCTGAAACGATCGAGATGCCAACAGCAACGTCGATCGACACTCAGAAGCTAATATCAATCGAAAACCATCACCGTCTATCGATCGACGTGCACCTATTACCTACCAAGTGCAGATGCCGAAGATAGATGTAGCACGACTTAACGCACTCAGGCCCAAACCTAAACCTTCAGAACAACCACCGGAGCCTGTCAGGACACCTTCAGATGATGGAGATGATCCCATGGACGAAGATAGGGTTTCTACTGGAAGAACCCTAAGGAGAAGAAAGGAAAAAGTGGCGAAACATCTGAAGAGGGGGGCTAATGAAAAGGAAAAGGAAAATTTCTAAAAGAGAGTCTTCAAGATTCCTCTACATAAGCCATTTGAAGAAGCTTATTACAGCCACAGATTATGGATGTTCTTCAGAGAAACCATAGAAAAAGAAGAAGACATTAGGAGAATGTTCTGTGAAGCTAGAGAAAAGATGAGGAGAAGGATTACATTGAAGAAGAAGAGTGATCCTGGGTAATTTGCAATACCATGCACAGTGCAGGGTATTGAATTCCCACATGCCTTGTGCGACACAGAAGCATCAGTCAGCATCCTACCAAGGGTTATGGCAGACCATCTGGGTCTGCAGGTGGAGCCTTCGCAGGAATTGTTCACTTTTGTGGATTGTTCCCAGAAGAACTCAGGAGGAATTGTGAGAGACCTAGATGTGCAGATTGGCAATGCCCTAATTCCAGTTGATTTCCATGTCTTGGACATCAAATTAAACTGGAACTCTTCTCTACTACTTGGGAGAGCCTTCTTGTCAACAGTGGGAGCAGTATGCAACTTGCACACCAACCAGTTGTGTCTAACACTCATCGATCCTAATGCCCACTACGACCCTATCCCAGTCAAGAAGCCTCAGACGATCTCCAGAAGAATCAATGATGCAGGAATCATTGCAGCTTGCCACTGTGGAACCGAGTACGAATCTGACTACTCGGAATCGATCAACACTCATCCAGTTACGTCGATCGACACAAACCATACGAAATCGACCGACACTGACAAAGAGAAATCGGTCGACACGTATTCAGATGAGTGGGAGAATGACTACTACAACCCCACTATTGACACTTACACAAGACAAAATATGCATACAGATGAGTATGATGAAGACTACGAGGAGGAACGAGCCAATGAGTACAGAGCCATCCTTGATGAGGAAGATAAACTCTTACATCATTCCTCTTGGAAAAGGAATGCACCATCGTTCGACATGACAAGCTTGCCATCGATCGACACTCAACCTCAACAACGATGCCGAAAGCGAGCATCGACTGACACTGCCTACTACAAATCGGTCGACACTGATTTCAACCGTGTGCAAGATGGAGACTACTCAATTGGTAGTTGGGCAGATGAACACCACCACGAGAGCTTTGCAGTAGAAACAATAACCTACACACCAGGAGCAGATAAACTACAAGATAGTTTCACAGACGAGGAACTGCTCAACATGCAAAAGCGCGATGATACAGATCAGATTCAAGCAGAAAATGCTTGGGAAAGAACTCGATCGATCGACACTCGTCACCAGAAAACGATCGACAAGCTTCCTCAACAATCGATCGACACCAACAATACCACGTCGATCGACAACCATCCAATACCGAAAACCACTGTAAGCAAAAAATATAAATTAGATAACCAGTATCTAACTCCAGACGAATTTGGTATTTTCAGGGACCCTAATGGCTACGCAAAAGCCATAGACGGCCGCATACTACATGTATCTCGAGAAGATATCGCAGATATCCTTCAAACAGCCAATGGAGCAGACAATCTGTTCATGCATCAACGCAGAAACCGAGAACATAAGACTACAAAGGAGTTCTATGACACAGCTGGTGGCATAGAAAACAGCTTCAAACAACGATCTCGCCATACAACCTATCCATCGATCAACTTAGACGTCTCAACGGTCGCCAGACAGCCAGAATTCGGCAAAGGAGCTTATGACCTTTATGGTAACAGGAAATTCTACTGGGAAGAGAAAGATGAGTATGGAGTCTACAGAGATGATCAAGAATTTGCCAGAGATCTAGATGGACACACCATTCTTGTTCACACCAAGGATATCAGAAGACTTCTGGAAAGAACTTCAAGAGATGAACCAGCCTACATATGTCTTCCTGAACATGCTAGCTCATTCACACAGACGAAGTTGGTACCAGAGATCTACACCAAGGACGAGATCAATGAGATGTTCTATGGAGTCTGTGGTGAACATGAGAAGAACAAGCCTTCCAAATGAAGCTTGATGGTGTCTACTATCCATTGAATGATAGTATAAGTTGGCTAACCACTTGCATGGAGGAGATGAAGCAAGACATAGCCAGAATTCAGAACGCGATCGACGTTGCTCGACCTCCATCGATCGACAGAAGACAACCCCAATCGATCGACAGCAGACAATCACTATCGATCGACAGACACCATCACACATCAATCGACAACCGCTTGGGCGCATTGATCGACACCAATCCGCCACGACCACACACAATGAAGTCTCGACCAGATTTCCACACCAGAGAAGAGGTAGATCAGTTGGTAGAAGGGATCTATAGAGCTCTGGAAACTACAGAGGAGAGGCTTGATGGGATATATGATGACATCTATTTCCCAATGGATCTTACCATCAGTGCATTGACCTCCAAGGTCGAAGCTATACAAGGGGAGTTGGTGGAGATTCAGAGTTACATTGTGCGTCGACCAGAAGCATCGATATCGATCGACAGACGCAAAAAAAAATCGATCGACACCAACCATTCAACATCGATCGACAATGATATAAACCGAGGCCGGCTAGTACCAAAGACGACATCCGACATGTCCAACACACCTTACCATGGAAAAGAGATCTCAACTGACACTTACGCCGCACTTACCAGACATCAATTCAACCTTGAGAGTCTTGGTAATAAATTGCAGAGGATTGAAAACACAACTGCAGCAGTGAAGGATAAATGGCGCAGAGGGGATGAGGCAGTGAGAGACTTCACTGGTACATGGTTCAACAAGCGCAAAGAAGATATGGATACTTGTTTTCCAACAAGTCCCAGTTCTCAACACTACTAGCCAAAACACCTTCAAAGTCAAGCTAAATGACTATAACAAAGCGCTGAGTGGGAGACAACCCACTATTAGGTAATATTTATTAAGTTTTTTATTAATTTACTATTTATGTTGGTTTTTAATTATTGCAGGTCATAAAAAAAAAAGATCCGAGTAGACGATTGCCATCTGTATCGACCGACGCGAACAAGTCGACATCGATCAACATTGCCTTACCTGCATCGACCGACATCAACATCCTTACATCGGTCGACATCTATTCTGGTCTGGTATATCGTTCCTACTTGTTACATTGAGTCCTTATGATTTATTTTTAACCATAACTCTGACTGAATTTACACTGGGGACAGTGTAGTTTAACTCTGGGGGGAGGTTTACTGATATTTATTTACTTATTAGTCTTATTAAAAATGTTTTCAAATTAAGTCATTATTGAGTCAAGAAGGGGATTATGAAGTTATAGATTTTTGCTATATATCTAACCACTTTTTAGCACCATTCTGGACTTAATGATTGCAGATAGTACTAAAGATACTAAAGTGGATCAACCTGTCAACTATCCACTCTTGCTAAGATTGTTTTGAATGAACCAAAGCTGACCTCCAACACTAAACCTGACTTAACTGCTTGTCTTGGGGCTTGGTATACATGGGATCGGATTCTTCAAACAAGTCTTGAAGGTAAAGCCTTGTATATATAAATTTATCACCCTTTCTCTCTCTATTTTCGAAATATAGATTATAAAAAAAACAAAAATTTGTTATTATATTAGAGATTTATTAGGAAGGAATTCGAACAGGACTTGGTGGCTACAACCATTAAGGCTTGCTTCATAAGAATTTCATCGGTAAAGGATTAGAACAGGACTTGGTGGCTACAACCATTAAGGCTTGCTTCACAAATAATCCTAGGATATAGGTCAAAAAGAAGTGAACAGGACTTGGTGGGAACCACCATTAAGGCTTGATTCATGGAAGCTTGTCCAATCTTGGTTAATGATCTTGCATATAAGCAGACTTTGACCAAGAGAGAAAATTAGTAGAGAGAGAGGATAAGAACTAATGTTTACCTGCAGGTCCAGATACTTGTTTGAAAATCCTAGAATCATGTGATCGATACTACCAAGGTAAAGCCTTCACTTTTATTTTATGCTAAGAAATGAGGTTGGTAGAGGGGAATAAAAGACGAGATTATGCTAAGTTGTTGGCTAGATGAATTTGGTTGCTAAGCTAGGATATGATATGATGTACTTTAGTGAGTATGACTTCTTAGATGTGGATTGCAATATTGTAGAGGTGATGATTCTAAGTTTTAAATCATGTGAGTCCCTGCTGTTTTGAAAACCTCTTTCAGAGAGACTGCCCGTTTGTTTTGCTTGAGGACAAGCAAAAGAGTAAGTCTGGGGGAGTTGATAGACTACGGATTTGACCCATTTTCTTCCATAGTTTATAGGTGTTTTTACTAATAATTATATTATTATAGAGTCTATTTATTATATTTATAAGATCAGGAATGTTTTGGAGATAAGTGATGATTTTGGAGCATTTTGGAGATATTTGGAGCAAGCACCCGAGATGACCATCGAGATCGACTATCAGTCGATATTGGAGAGTTAGAATCGATCAATACACAAGACATGGTGTCGATCCACAACGAAGCGCGCAGGAAGCCCGTTTGGTCACAGCCAACTTGAAACCCAAGATTTCACTATTTTACAAGATTGCTCCTGACGTGTTTTTACCCTAATTATATAAGCTTTCCCGCCATGTTAGAGGCAAAGTGTGCTTTCTTTGTGTTTCATTGTTTTATTGATAGATATGAGAGAAGATCCAAAGTTATAATTTGTGATTGGAACTCCATTGATATCTATATTATTATTCTATGAAGTTTTTATACTTAACTGCTGGTATGAATTGCTTAGACATATCTGAGTAGTTCTCTTGTTAGATTTTAAGGTTTAAATAGGTTAGGAGGGATTAGCCCCAACTATAGATTGCTGAATTGTGATAATCATCTTTAGGATTGTTCATTAATGCATGTGTCTAGATTAGCTACCTAGAACCTGCCCTTGGATTGATTAATAAAAGCAATAGCTTAATTCTCATCCTGAAAACATTCTAATATAGCTATGTTTCTAGCTATGAGCAAGGCGAGAGCTGATCTAGTGAGCTTAGTAAGCATTCATTCAACCTGCGCATAAAGCTTGACTAGAGCACGTCGATCGATATCACACTTGAATAATCGATCGACGGTGCAAAAGGTGTATCGATCGATACGCCCATTGGAATATCGATCGGCACTTTTTATAGATCAATATAACGAGAGTTCAGATCATAGATCCAGTTAATAGACAACAAGTCAATTCCCACAAGAGCCGAAAGACTTGTTGATCAAATAGTTGAGCTTTACATTATCATGCATGCAACTCATTAGGCATCTATAGGATTATAATTCCAACTTTTCTAAATAAAAACCCTAAGTCTAGCTATTTCCTTTTTAAGCACCAAAACCCCAAAAACCTACTACTGAACAAACACTTGTTCAATATAAAACTGCAATTTACTTTTAAAACTCTTAAAACATCTTTGCTTAACAAATCATATTAGAATCCTTAGGTTCTCTAGCTCCCTGTGAATTTGATCCCTAAGTACTACAACTCGACCTCTTATTTGAGAGAGTATAAATCACTCATTAGAGTAATTTGAGTGGTATCATATTTTGATAAATTTTCGATTTTACTAGAACTCTTCTATGATAATAAGGTTAGTTTTCAACTGACCAAAATTTTATAAAAACAATACTTTTCGTAGAAAAATTCTGAATGAGTCAATTGTGAGTCTTCTTGCTATCACAAAGTCTTGGAAGTGTCGCAAGGCATATGTGTAAGCTAGTTGTGTAACTGACCATTTTTACTTTTAAAAGAATACTTTTGGAGAAACCTTATATGACAAGACTTGCTAATAAGTATGCTTTTAAAATTAAGGGTTTGACCAAAATCTCAAAATAAAAATAGCGCCGACTTCTGGAGAAGTCTTTTCTAGAAGTCTAATAATTAATTAATTTTAAAATTTAAATATTTTATTATTTTTGGCATTTGCAGAACTGATCTAAAAGACTTCTTACAGTACTTCAGAAACTTTATCTCAGAGTAAGAAGATTTTTCAAGAAGTTTTCTCACAGAATACTTTTCGAGAAGTTTTCTATGAAAAATTCAAATTTCTTAAATTTTTGGTCAATTGCAAAACTAAGTTCGTTCTTTTGAAGATTATCCGGGTAGCCTACTCGATTTTTTGTTACAAGAATATTTAGCAAACTTCTAGAAGTTTTATATGAAAACCTCACAAAATAGTTAATGGGAAAACTAACATATCCATTGACATAAGACTTTCCAAGAAGTCTTTTCGGTGAAGAAGACTTTGGCTTCTGAAAAAGTTTGAATATGATACAGTGAAGATTCATGCTTAACTTTAGCGTCTTGACCACTCATATTCATACGCCTATGAAAAACTCACAAAATAGTTAATGGCAAAACTAACATATGCATTGACATTAGACTTTCCAAGAATTCTTCTCAATAAAGAAAGCTTTGGCTTATGAAAAAGTTTGAATATGATACAGTGAAGATTCATGCTTAACTTTGTCTTCTCGACCACTCATACCAAAAATTATTAAATTAAAAAATATAATTTGAAATCCAAAATTTTGAGTTTTAAAGTTTAATATAAGAGAATATGCAAGATAAATGATTTATGTATGTCAGAAGAGAAATAAGAAGATGTATAAATATTTATCTAGTACATTTTGAATTTTGTGATATTGAAGATAATGACATTTTTTGTAAATTAGTTGAACTTTTAATTTGAATAAGGCAAAACACAATGTTATTTAAAAAAAAAAGAGTTAGTTTTGAATTCGATTATAAATTTAAATCATTTTTAAAAACATAAATCAATTCCACCTGTTTACCTATTGTATTGTGGGATTGTTCCATGGATCCATTTTTATTCTATTAATTCCATTTAATTTCTACCATTTACCGCCTACACTATAACGTTGATCAAGTTATTTTCATTGTGGTTTTGTGTATCGCAGATTATATTCTCAATATATATACGTCCATCATAATCGTCTTTTATCAAACTTTTATGAACATATAAAACATAATTTAATCTACCTAAAACATAAATAAAACCAACAGATGAGATGACTAGGGGTAATGCATCTAGATAAACAGTTGGAAGAAATCTGGCAGCAGAATATTCTGTATTAATTTGAATTCTTAATGGGTTAGGATCTTTCTCTAGCCTTTTCATTCTTATTAAACATGTCGAATGACGACTCGTTGTGGTACAATTTCTGAGTATTTAGATAAAAGAAAATACTAAAATAATCATTGAGTAGTTTCTATATTTTTCTGTTTTCGAAAGCTAAATGTAAGTTTTAACACCTTGAATTCTTACCTCGCTAACTTAGTTCGTTATCTGCTTGTCGTTGTCTATGAAGAGATTAAACTAAATCAACAAGAACACACAAGACTTTAACGAGTTCCCGGCCTCTAACCGGTACGTTTCATGGGAGATTGTCCTCCCAGACTTCACTATGAATAAGAGAGTACAAAGAGGATCAAAATTGTGATCAAGCTTGTGAATATGCAAGCTCATGATGAGAGAAAACGTAAAATCTTAGGCAACAAGAAAGTCTAGGTTTTGTTTATATACTACTAGCAACAAAGCCTAACATGATCTTTCAATTTGGGCTTCTCAGGTGATCCAGTAGGAGATAGGCCCAGTATAATCATCTTGGACTTGCGCTTTCGCCAACAACACCAACAATTTCCACCTTGTGGACTTAAGTCCAATAATCACCAACCCTAATGCCTTCCGTGTTTCTCTCTCTCTCTTGTATGAAGAAAATGACTCGTCACTTGCTATCTCCTCTCTCTTTTCAGTCCTTGTGAATCTCTGACTCGAGAGTTAGCTCCGGCGTCGTCTCTCTTTTGCCAGAGCTCCACCGTCTTCTATGTCGTGAGGAACCCCTCGAGAAAAGATGATCCGTGTTAGATCCTTTCTTTCTCTTCCTCTTTTGAGAAATCAAGCTTGACATCTCCGATCAGGCTAGACAAAACGAGCTTTGATTCTAGCCAGGAACCACGTTTCTCCTCCCTCTGAAGTCTAGATTGATCTCTCCCGCTTTCTATATCTGACGGCAAAAATATATGTAAAACTCTGAGTCTCTTAGCCTTTCGATGCCTACATCCGGCTTCGAACCTCAAGCTCATGTATCCTTTGAGCTGATTCTTTATCTCTAACTTGAGATTAACCCTCAATTTCATCTCTACTGTTGTTTTACCAAATGTTCGAAACCCTAATTTTAATTCGACTTTTGTATTTCAGCTTCTCAAGATGATATCAAAGAACCACAAGCTTCCATGTATACTGAAAACAACTTCTTCTGCTTTAGATTACTTGCTTGTCCCACTACAAGAAATATGAGTATTGATAGCAGTTCCCGGTAGCACGAATTCACGAACTGCTACCAAAACTAACAAAATCTGATTTTAATTTTTCCGTAGCGTTAAATGAGTGCTAGAAAAAAATTCATTAAGCGGACAATAGCTGTAAAGTGTTATTGGAGGCAAAATATTTAACCATTTTTTTTTTCCTTTTCTGCCATTCTTAAGACTTTTTTTTTCTCTGGGGTTCTTCGATTGAGACTGATTTTTAATAACTTGTTCTTATCCTTCTTGGTAGATGGCCATTCTCATATCATCGTCTCTGGCCTCGAGTCTCATCTCTGTGTTTCCCCTTTTCTCGTGCTTGGGATCGAGACGCTTGTCAGATGCGAGAGAGGAGTGGAGGCGGCGGAGGGATGCGTCGACGGATGAGGCTTTTTAACGGAGGGTGAGGTCGTGATGGGAAGAGGAAGAGATGAAGGAAGCGGCGGAGCATGGAGCTCCTTAACCTTCTCCACCACTCTGTGGTCTCCGCTCACCCGCAATCGAACACGGTCATGGCGGCGCCTCTTGTCCACTCTCGAGCATCACCGCCGCGTCTCTACTCATCAATCCGCTGTGCTCTGTCGCTATTAAGCTTGTGAGTGTTTCAGTATATAAAGACTCCAACTTGTCTTTTTGTTCTTACCAGAGCTGTTCCTGTTCATAGTGTTTTGTCTGTGTTTCATATCTCTGTTCTGAAAGATGCAATAACATTGATTATCGAACAAGGGATTAGTAAGTAAAAGTTGTAAGCTTTGACTTGATTCTTAATAAACTTGATGGATTTCATAAGTTTTTTCATGGGTTTGTTCTTTTTGAGATTTTGTCTGTCTTGAAAAATTTGCTTACAGATTGAAGAAGATGCATTACATGGATTTGTTTAGTAAAGCTGGAAACATATTTAGACTCTAGTAGACTCTTTTGTAGACTTTTCATCGTTTGGATGGTCAGAAGGAGATTTAAATGAACTTGGCAAATGCAATGTTCGGTGATCATCTTCATCGTTTCTAGACTCTAGTAGTATGCTTCTATGTTGTTCGTTTGCGTAAAGCTGAGAACTTTTGGTAGTTTGAACACTAACAAGAGCAGGGTAGAGCGAAGAAGGTCTAAGTCTCTTTTACTTGTTCATCTTTGTGTGTGGTGTGTTCCTTGTCATGACTGGTTTTGGTGTGGGCCAAGAGAACGTTTACCAAATCGTATCATCACAAGCGTTAAGAGCAGGAGCTACCCCTTAATGAATTTGAGAGTTCTGTTCTTGAATTTCATATGTATAAATATGAACCTCTTGTTTCTGGGTTTTGAGAGTTCTGCTCTGTTCTTGAATCTAAAAGATGTGAACTTTGTTTTGTGTGAAGGTGATGTTGTTATTGTGGAAGACGATGACAAGAATGCTGCTGGGAAAGGAAGAAACCTTCAAGTTCTTCGTGATATAGGCAATGTTGTTCGACAAAATCACCCAAAGAACAACGACCCTGCAAAGAGAGCACTCATGTGTACCACACGGTGAACAACGACCCTGCAAAGAGAACAATCACCCATCTGGACCGAAACTCTCAAGCATCACACGGTGGATATGGTTGTTCGTGTGTATGTGTTTTGTATACTGAACCTGAGCTATGTGTGAAGGCAATACTGAATATTAAGACAAGTAGCCAAAATTGTAAAGATAACAAGTTCATATTACTTAAGTGTTTTATTTCTAACTTTAAAAGTACTCATTTTAAATAATTTTAGGTTTTGAATCACCTTGGAACACTAATAATAAATTAGAAAAGACAAACAAAAAATAATATTTTTACCTCAAGTTCTAAACCCTATCCATACCCTAAATTCCAACATCTAAACTTACAATAGTTTTCAAAATAAACATTTGTAGAAATTTATAACTAAAACAAAAGTATATAACTTAAAAAATATAAATTTCAATAAAAAGAACAAAACAAAACCTAAACCCTAAAGTGGAAACTTAACCACAAACCCTATTCCCAAACTCCAAATACACTTCAAACTTAAAAACTTTAGATTTAAACTTTACACTTTATATTATAAACACTAAATTTGAATAAAAACTTTTATTTTTGAAAACTTAACTATGAATTTTATTATTAAATCCTGAATCCTATCTCCTAACCCCCAAACCCTATTCCCAAAACCCAAACAATATTCCCAAAATTCCAAATCTTAAATTGATCATAAACTTAACATGTAAACATAAACTTCAAAATTAACATTTTTTCTATTGGTTCATTTTACAGCGATGTGGATCATCATTTATTTTAAAGTTAAAGTATATATTTTTAATCCTAAATTTTAAATTACAAATCATTGTTTTTATTATATATTATAGCTTCCAAAATCTAATCTTTCATGTAAATTCTAATTCACTAAACCCTACTTGTATACTTGAAATGATTTAATCTTCACAATTACTTAACAACTTTAAAATATATACTCAAAGTCTAAATTCCAAAACCTATATTATAAACATATACCATGATACTTTGATACTATATATCAAACACATAAGTAATCTAAAATTTAAACTTTATATTAAACTACAAATTCTAAATTTTATTTAATGTAATAATTCTGTTTTGTATTTTTACTTGTGTGTTTATTAGAGTATAAACTCCAAAGCCTATTTCGTAAACTCTAAATACTTTACTTCAAACTCTAAGTAGTAGACCATAAATTATAACTAAATTATAAATAACAAAATATAAAAGATACTAAATTTACAAACTAAAACGAATTTATAAACTAGATTTATATAATTTTTTTTAAAACAGAGTATAATTAAGAAAAAAATAAAGAGGAAAGAGAGTGTGTTTAAAAAATAATAAGAGGAAACAGATCTGACCAATAGAAAAGAATGGCGAGGATAGCTAAGATATGAATCTCTACCGTTGATAGGTTTCAATCCAACGGCATATAATTATTAATTTTTTTTTATTTTCTCTTTCTCTCACGACCTCTGCAATTCTTTTTCACAGATCTCATACTAAATGATCAATTTTCTCAGAATCCTCTCATGTCTCGTCTCTTCATCTCTCATATCTGGTCATCTGCAATCTTCTTTTCTCTGGTGAGCTCCTCACATCTTCTTCTAAGAAACCCCTCTGTGTCTCCAACCACCGTTGATAAGCTTCACCACCACGCTCCTTTTGGAACCATTACGTCGTCACAAAAACACATCAACGCCTCTGCTCACATATCCATCATCACCCTCTCTCCTCTCCGGAGACACAGAAACAAGAAACAAAACGTCGTCACCTGTCTCCATCTCCACCTTGTTTCAGTTGGAATATCGTCTAGGCTCTCTCTCTCTCTCTCTTTTTTGATTCTGGTTTTGTCACCGTTGTTGGTATAGAAAGCTGATGGAAAGGATTTGCCATGAAAGTTTGAATCTTTTTATGTTTGTGTTTTGAAATCTGGGTTTCAGGGATAAACAGAAGATGAAGAACATCAGGAGACGGAGAGAAGACAGAAGAGGCGAAGTCGGAGCTCTGTAGTGATGGAGATGGCGGCTATGACGACCATGAAAGGCGGAGAGAGTAGCGGCTTAAAGTTAGGTTTTTGGAAACTAGGTTTCATAGATGGAGGTTGTGCGGCGGAGGAGGTAGAGCGGGGGAGGAAGTGCGGAGGAGGCGGTGGGAAGGAGTTAGGGTTTTTTTAGATTTTGATTTTAAACCCGGTTTGTATGTAAACTGGTTTAATTTGTAAACTGAAATTTTTTGTAATCTGGTTTAATTTATAAACCGATTGTAAACCAAATTTTTAATATAAACCAAAATCATTTATAAACCGGTTTAATTTATATATCGAAATCAGTTGTAACGCCATTTTTAATATTAAACCAAATTAAATCTCAAAACTAATAATAATAATCAATTTTATTTTTATTTTATTTTTGTCAGCAATCAATTTTAATTTTAATTTTCATAGCATTGAAAATATGTCATTATAGATTACATTACGACACAATAAAAAAGCCATAGAAAATAATATAATAGCTAAAATAAGGTGTTATTAAAACAGTTTAATATAGTACAGAATAAACGCTACAATATATATATTTTTTATAGCACACAAAATGTGCTACGATAGGGGGGAGGGGGTTTATCATAGCTGCGGTTGTCAGAGCATTTACAAAAACGCTACGAAAACCCTATGATAGCATTTTTGGGTGCTACTAATGCCGATTTTTCTTGTAGTGTCCCCTGAACCTCAAACAAATTTCAGACCTTTCCTACGATGCACAGTTCTTCGGCTTCAGATACTCCACCTGCGCTGGAACACTCGGGTGATTACTCAGCCTCTATGGTGGATAATGCCACTACGTTCTGAAGTGTGGACCTCCAACTAATCGTATTTTCACCAACTTTAAACACATAACCTGAAACTGATCTTCTTTTATCTAAATCTGCTTCAAAATATGAATCACAAAACCCTTGAACATCAATATTATCATGCTTCGTGAATGTCAAACAACTTCCAGCTGATCCCTTTAGATATTTAAGAATCCATTTCATTGCATCCCAATGAACTCTTCCTGCTCTTCTCATGAATCGACTGACCAAGCCTACAGCAAAATCTAAGTCTGGTCGCGAACCTATCATGCCATACATTAAGCTACCAAAGGCGCTTGCATACGGCACTGAGTCCATGTAATAAGCTTCTCTGTCTGCTTCATCATCACTTAGACTTTTCAGCTTAAATTGGCTACTGACTGGAGTAACCACTGATCATGCATCTTCCATTCTAAAAGTCTTTATAACCTTCTTTAGGTAACATTCTTGCGACAACTTTAGGGTTCCTTCTTTCCTGTTTCTGGCAATATTCATACCAAGGATTCTAGTAGCAGCACTTAAATCTTTCATTTCGAATTCTTTTTCAAGATTCTTCTTTAGCTTCTTAATAGCTATCATATCTTTAGGTGCAACTACTATGTCGTGCAACTACTATGTCGTCCACATATAGCAATAAATACACGCTGTCTTGTATGTCTTGACCCTTGAAGTAGACACGAATCATACACGCTTCTCTGAAACTTCTTCTACTCCTACATAAAGTTGTCAAATCTCTGGTTCCACTGTCTTGGGGACTGTTTCAACCCATACAGAGATTTCTTTAGTTTCTACATGTGATATTCTTTCCCTTTTTCAATGAAACCTTCTGGTTGGCTCATATATATATCTTCCTCATGCGTTCCATTTAAAAAATACATCTTGACATCGAGTTGCTCTAACACTAGATCGAAGCTAACAGTGATTGACAACATCAGACGAATAGAGAGATGTTTCACAACAGGAGCAAAAATCTTGTTATAATCCACTCCTTTTACCTGTGTGAAACCTTTAGCCACCAGCCTGCCTTTAAATCTAGGTCTTTCCACTCTTGGTATTCTTGGCTTTCTCTTAAAGATAAGCCATCTGCAGCCAATGATCTTCTTTCCTTCGGGTTTCTCTACAACCTCAAAAGTGTCATTCTTTGTAAGAGAGTCCATCTCATCTTTAGTTGACAGATTCCAGCTTTTCCAGTCCCTGCTCTTGGTTGCTTCGAAATAGGAACTAGGTTCATCTTTTTCTATGTCCTCTGCGCTAGCAAGTGCATAAGCCACGAAGTCTGTGTCTTCAAACTGAGAATGTGGTTTGGTTTCCCTTCTCTATATGTCTCTTGCTAAACTATATATCCAAGTTCTGAGCCACTGTATTTTCTTGCTAATCTCCATCTTCTTGAGACTCACTGTCAGACGCTTCTCCACCCTGAACTGATCCCATACCTTCATCAGTGTTAATGTTGCTTGGTCCCTTAATCAAATATGTGCTCAAAGAGACTTGTTTCTTCTTCTTTTTCTCTCTCTTGAACTTTCTCAGAAGCTGAGAGTTCCTTGAACACTTTTTCTTCATTGAACACAACGTTTCTACTGATGGTTCACTTTCCTTCCTCAGGAATCCAGACATGATAGATACCCTTTGGTTTCTGGAGGATATCCCATGAAAACGCCCTTAGCGGCCCTAGGACTTATTCTCTCTTGTGTCACGTGCATGTAAGCAATACTTCTGAACCTTCGGATGTGATCGTAACTGATCTTGGAGCCCGTCCAGACTTCCTCAGGAATCTTAAACTCTATGGATGAGTTTGGTGATCGATTGATAAGGTAGACAGCAGTGGATGCACCATGATCCCAAAAATTATTTTTCAAACCAGTCTCGGCTAGCATACATTGAACCTTATCCATGATCATCCTATTCATTCTCTAGGATACTCTATTCTGTTGGGGTCTATAGGCACACGTCTTGTGACTTTTAATCGCCGACTTCTTGCACAATTCATCAAACCGGTTGTTACAAAATTCCAATCCTTTGTCAATCCTCAAACATTTAATTTTCTTCCCTGTCTGATTCTCACTAACAATTTCCATTCTGCAAATTTCTCTAACGCCTCATCCTTGCTGTTCAAGAATCTGATCCACACTTTCTTTGAAAAATCATCCACAAAGGTGACAAAATATCGGCAGCCTACTTCAGTTGGTTCATTGGAGACTGAACCCCACAAATCACTGTAAATGTATTCAAGAACCTCAGTACTCTTGTGCTGCTTTAGGAAAGTTTTGTTTATGGGATTTCTCTAACACACAAGTCTCGCAAAAATCTAGTGAATGAACCTCCTTTTCACTTAGATATCATTTCTTAACTAAGATATTCATACATTTCAAGCTCATATGCCTGAGCCTTGAATGCCATATATTAGTTAAATTTACTGAGGTCCTTACCACCGCTGCTGCTCCTTTAGTAACTTGACCCTTAAGATCATACAAACCATCCTTGTACTTGCATGAGATAACCTTCTTTCTTTCCTTTATAAAACTGAACTATGAAATCTTTTCATTCATAATAGCACCCATTCTTCTCAAGCTGTCCATACGAGAACAGATTCTTTGCCATTGATGGTATGTACCTGACATCAGTGAGGATCACAACCGACTCATATGGATTCAGCATCTTCAACTTCCCAACGCCATTAATATCACTATGAGTATTGTTTCCCATCAACACCTTTCCTCCTTCAAATTCCTGCATGTCAAACAAAGATTCCTTGTTTGGGGTGATGTGGAAGGTACACCCCGAGTCCAGCACCCATTTATTCTAAGTAGACACAGTGCTTGCTGTTAGCATCATAGGATCTTGTGGCTTTGTAGTCACGTTTGCAACTCCAGGAGCTTTGTGATGCTTTCTCTCATGGCAATCTCTCTTCCAATGGTCCTCTTTACCACACACAAAACAACCCTTGTTGTTCTTGGAGTTTCTTGGTTTGGATTGTGACATGCCTCTTCCTTTAGATTTACCTCTCAATTTGAACCCCCTTTCTTATTTGTTCTTCTTCTCGACTTGACATATAGACCTTCTGCATCTGACTTAGGTCTATATATTTATTAGAATCCTAAATTTCATATTCTAAAAATCCTACCCTACATTAACTCTTAGGGTTATGAATGTATTTTTCTTCTTTAAAATTGAGGATAAAAGCGGTTAGTATAAATATGAAAAGTGGTTAGTATAAATATGAAAAGTGGTACTATGAATATGGTATTTTTGGTAATTTACCTTATAGTATTAAAACTTGCTCTTTCATGTTCTTGGCTATCTCAAGATTTAAAAGTTGGTCATTTTTTCCCCCACGAAAGATGAATTTTCTGCAAAACAATATTTTCAAAAATCAGTATATCGCTTTGTTAAGCAGTAAATGTTTAGATGTCTTTCAATATAAATAAGATAAAATACAAAATTTCAGAATAATAATTCAAAACTGTACTATTTTCTTTTTCTGTATAAATAATGACAACAATAGTTTCTGTATAAAAAATGTGTCAAATTCTAACTTTAAGCAATATCATTCTTTATTTTTTCTTACCTCAAACAAAGTATTTAAAAAAAAAAACTTAGACTAAACGATAGTTCTCCTGAATAAATATTGTTTTATTTCAAAACTACCGCCATTTTTTTTTTTAATTCCAAAACTATCATAACTTTAAAATTATTAGGAAAATATTACTAAAACGTTAGGACAATCTAAATGGTTTAGAATAAATATTTGTTTTGCTTTGGAGTTACAAAATTAGTAACTAGTTTGAGGATTTGATCTGTTCTTTTTGTTCTTTTTACTAACATAGAATTTGAAATACAATGAAAAAATAAAGATGAACTAGTATACATACTGCATGCTGGTTATAAACAAAAAAAAAATAGAATATGTTAATTAAGGTTTCTAGTATAGCTACAATATGTTCATTTTATAAATGTATTTGATATTATCACAAATAATTTAAATATATAATTCCCATTTTAGTGTTACATATTGTCTAATTCTATAATATTATTATTTATGTATTTTATTTGGCATTATTAATATATTGTGATTTCTTAATATATTTTTACTTAGTTATTATTTTTTTTATTACTTACTAATATATTTTCAAATTATGTATGATAAAATAACAATCTGAAATAATCAAATTGAGATCCTCCTTCAAAATATGTTTTTCTTTAATTTTTAAATTTTACATATATTACATTTTTAAAATTTATTTACTTATATTATAGAAAATAAATATGTTTAAGATAATTTTTATTTACAAGTTTTGTTTACAAAAATATACTTTAAATTTTATCATTTTAGTATTTTCCGGGATTTATAAGTAAAATTTGTTTAAATAATATAACCCTATTATGTTCGTAAATTCTATACATAGTAGCATCTATCATATTATTTTACTAAACGTTTTTGATATAAATATTTGGATATTATGATATTAATTTTTTTTTAAGTTAAGATTTCAAAATATTAGTTTGCTTTAACTTTTACAACATATATAGTTTGATTTTTCATGGTACATTTGAAAAGATATTTTTATAATTTATGTTTTTATTTTTTTTTAATTTTAAATATTATCATTTTGAGTTTGAATATTTATTTTAAAATTTTATATTTTGTCAAGAAAACTTTAGAAAATTAGACAGAAATTTTTGAGTTTGAAAGATTACATGAATTTTGAATTTTGTTTTTGTTATTACATTTATACACTTTTTTATAAAAATAAATAAATTTGCTAATGTACCTATTTAATATAATTTGTTATATGTAATTCATAGATAATAAAGAAAAGAATTATAGAAATTATAAAAAGTAGAATAGAAATTTTATTTTCTTGTTTATAATTATATTTTAGTTTATGTTGATTTATAATAATATTATATTACTAATTACAATATTAATTAATGTGTTATTTTATAAAAAAAATTTAATTTTAAGTAAGATTTTGTTAGATTCTTTCTCAACAGATTTTGTTATAATTAAAAAAATAAAATTCAAATTTATAGGTCGTTTATTAGTAACGTAAATAATTAAATATGTCATATTAACTAATTTTTAAAATGGTCAAACAATGATCTGTTAATAGTAGATAAAAGTAGGATCATAAAATAATAGATTAAATACAAGATATTTTTATATTTTTTCTCAAAAATAAATAAATTTAGTACCTATACCAGATCTATTGTTTAGTTATTAATATTACTCGCATGATGTCGCATGCATAGACCAAATTCTACTTTACTCTATTTCTTCTATTAATGTATTCTTTTTAGGAATTTTTTCAAAAACAACCTAAAATTTCAAATCAAACCAAAACCAACTTTTTTTTTTGTCATTACTATCCACCTATAAAATCCTCAAACTCTCCTTATGGTTTTGAAATATTTACAAAATTGCCATTATTATTTAATTTCTCAATTATTTAAAAATGACAAAAAATCAATTATACGCTTAACATTTCTTCTTACTTGCAACAATGCCATTATCATTCATTTCTAACCACCATGGACTACTATTTTGAGCTCTTAAAAGCTCAAGAATTCAATGTCTAACCACTTTTCTTTCTTTATATGTTTTTGTCAAAACCAGGAAAATGCATTTCGCAAATTTTGTAAAAATGAATTTTCTCGTTACAACCGCAAAATTATATTTTATTGTCCAACTTATATTTTAAAATAATTATATTTTAAATAAATAATAAAAATTAATATATTTTAAACATAAAAAATATGATTAAATAAAATAAGGATGGAAATATTTTGTTTACTAAACTCATCTAGATGAAAATAGAGATAAATAAATGAACCGAATTTCGTTTAGATGATTTATCTAGATGAACCATCTGGATAGAGAAACGAACAGTCCCAAAAAACATCCATATAGATTATTTGAATATATCATATAAATGGATGGAGATTAGGGGTGTTCAGCCCGGTAAAACCGAACCAATTAAAACCGAACATAACCAAAAAAAAAAAAGAAGAGTGGTTTGGATTTTATAGTACTGAATAAATCGAATGGATGTTATTTTTAGGGAACCGCAATATATGGATATGGTTCGGTATATAAACTGATCCAACCGAATAACTAAAGAAACCGATTAATTAAATTATATTAGTATACATATATATAAGTTTAATAATATATACATACTATATTTTATTAATATGATTTTATAGTTAAAACATTAATTTTAATATAAAAAAATTGTTTTAAGTTAGAAATGTTTTTTGTTTTTTTTTATTTTCATCAAATTAGATAAAACATGATTTTTATTTTTATTGGTACATATTTATGCTAAAATGTATTTATATAATAATATTACAATATTACCAGTTTTCCTATTTTTTATTTTAATAGTTAAATAAAACATAAAATATTATATTTAAAATTTAGAGTAAGGAATATATATTTATTTTTTTAATAAATCTGATTTATAATCATATAAACTAATTTATTATCAAAGATAAATATAATTATATGATTTCTTGGTATTAAAATGAATAAACCAAAAACTAATGGTATATAAACCAAATCAAACTAGATATCGTTTCAATATGGTAGCTAATTATTATAAATTGAAATACCAAAAAATCAAAAACTTAAATCTGACCGAAATTTGGATTGAACTGACATAATGGATGATAGACGGATAAACGAACAACACCTAATATACTGTCTCTCTTAATTTTTTTCAATTATATGAATCAATAAACAGTTGAGAGAGACTTCTCCGCTTCGTTCTTCTAAACAGATCGATCCCTAAGAAAAAAGGATCGATTTTTTGCTCACAGACAGAAATCTGGTTTTTGGTAGGATGGTTTGAAATATATTGTGAAAACGTGATCTTATTCATACAAGAAGGTGTGTATTTATACAACATGTGAAGTTCCTAATCTAGATAGATAAAGGTTACATATATATCAAGTCCCATAAAGATAGGAAAATCATATAAGTTATCTTTATCCCTTTACTCCCCCCCCCCCCCCCCCCCCCCCCCCCCCCCCCCCAAGTTGGCAATGAAGCATTCTGAATGCCTAACTTGGACAGCAAGTACTGAAATGTTGGTGTAGGAAGAGCTTTGGTAAAAATTTGGCTTTAACTGCATCTCAAGTCGTATGACAATCATTCTCAACATGCTTCGTACGCTCGTGAAAGACATGATTCGTAGCTATGTGAATTGCTGACTTACTATCACAATGCATCCGTATAGGCGCCTTATGCGTGAAGCCAAGCATACCAAGTAACCTCTTCAGCCATTTCAAGTCGTATCAGCCATGGCCCTATATTCGGCTTCAGCCGAGGATCGAGCCACCGTTCTCTGCTTCTTTGTCTTCCATGAAACCAATGAGTCTCCAAGAAAAACAACATAAGCACTAAGAGAACGCCGAGTAGAAGAACAGGAAGGCCAATCAGCATCGCAATAAGCCGTGATCTGCAAGTCACACTTCGACCACAACATAATCCCTTGATCAGACGTACCTTTTAAATAACGAACAACACGTAATGCTGCTGACCAATGATCCTCAAGTGGTTTCTGCATGAATTGCGACAGTATTTGGATAATGTAGCTCAAGTCTGGTCGAGTGAACGTGAGATATATGAGCCGACCGACGAGTCTACGGTACTTACTAGGATCCGTCAGAAGCATATGAGAGTTCGTCTTATCAGCCATGACAAGTTTATGGTTCAGTTCAGTAGGCGTTGGAGATGGTTTAGCACCCAACAGTCCACACTCTGTAATGATATCCAATGCATACTTTTGCTGTACACAAAGATACCCTCTGGACCGCGAGCAATTTCCAACCCCAGAAAATATTTTAGCTTTCCTAGATCTTTCATCTTGAAGCATTTATGTAGATAGTTCTTAAACCGTTGAATAATTGAAATATCATTCCCAGCAATAATAAAGTCATCGAAATATACTAAGATATGGAGACATATTCTTGTTGTTGTTGACGTAAGAGAATAGAGAGTAATCTTCCTGGATTTGCTCAAAGCCAAATGCAAGAAGTGCCTTGCTTAGTTTAGCAAACCAGCACCTCGGTGCCTGTTTTAGGCCATATAGAGACTTCCGTAGGCGGCCTACTTGATTAGGGTTTTCGGATTTGAAACCTGGTGGCAGTTGCATATATATTTCTTCTTCCGAGTCACCATGTAGAAAAGCATTGTGTACGTCCATTTGATGGACTTCCCAGAGTTCAGATTCCCAGCGTTGAGCTGCTGAGACTGCAAGAAGGAATCTGACCGTATTCATCTTGGCGACAGGTGCGAATGTATCCTTGTAGTTAAATCCCTCTTTCTGCCTGTTACCAAGCACAACTAGTCGAGCTTTAGGACACTCGACGGTACCATCGGCATTGTACTTGTTTGAGTATAGCCATCTGCATCCTATAGTCTTTTTCCCTGGAGGCAGATCAGTAACGTCCCAAGTGTGTTGTGTTTCCAGTGCAGTGATTTCTGTTTTCGTTGCTCCATTAAACCGAGGATCTCGGACAGCTTCAGATTACGTCTTTGGGACCACTTCCGTGGTAATAGTGGCGAGAAAGGCCTGATTCTTTTTAGTAGGTTGTTAGATAATTAGCAATAGGATACAGTGTATTACCTGAGAATGTTGGTGAGGAGTCAAGATCAGAGAGTGAGTGAGCGTGAGAGGGGTTTGTAGTGTGAGCCGTATTAGTAACGAAGTTCTTTAGTAGAATGGAGGGTTTCTTAGTATGTTGCCCTCGACCAAGAACCTCTAGTAATCCTGGAGTAGAGGTCGCAGTTAGAGATTTATCAAGCTCAGGCGAAGATGAAGTAGTTGCTGTAGGAGGAGAAGATGGTACTTCAGCCAAATCATCAGTCGCAGGCAACGACTCAATTGGTAATATCGGAGACGCAACCACTGGTGGATTGGCTTGAGTAGTAGTTGAAGGAGACGAAACCACTGGTGGATTGGCTTGAGTAGTAGTTGAAGGAGACGCAACCACTGGTGGAGTCGAAGAGGACGCGGGGTTAGTGGTTTGTGAAGTTACAGTAGTCATACTCCCCCTTGATATAGAAGTTGGTTCAAGCCAATCATCACTAGGTGTGTTGATTTGTAGTATTGGGTGTGAAAATATGATGCATCATCGCTTATGCCAGGAAACGTATCCTTAAAGAAAGTAACATCTCGACTGATGAATAACTCGTTGCGCTCGATGTCAAATAGCTTCCAACCCTTAGTTCCAAATGGATATCCGACGAAGATGCACTTGCAACTTCTGTCTCCAAATTTATCTTTATCCCTTGCTCGTCGATGAGCATAGCAAAGGCACCCAAAAACTTGCAAGAGATCAAACGCCTGTGCTTTTCCATGTAGAAGTTCGTAAGGCATTTTTCCTTCCAAAACTGATGATGGTGTCCGGTTGATAATATGAGCAGCAGTCATGATACTCTCGCCCCAAAAATCAATAGGTAGTTTAGCTTGAAATAGACAAGCCCGTGCTATGTTAAGTATATGTCTATGTTTGCGTTCCACCCGTCCATTCTGTTGTGGTGTGTCAACGCATGAAGTCTGAAGATGAATGCCATTCTCTGCAAAATACGGTTTGAGCACCATGAACTCAGTCCCATTATCCGACCGTACCGCCTTAACACAATGACCAAACTGTTTTTCGGTCATGGTACAGAAATTTTTGAGCAGTGTAGAGACTTCTGTATTTTCCAACATTAGGTATGTCCATACTGCTCTAGAATAGTCATCAACAATGGTTAAGAATTATTTTGCACCAGATGAAGAAGTAGTACGATATGGTCCCCAGACATCACAATGAATAAGTGAAAACGGTGCATCAGCTTTATTAAAAATCTCAGGAAAAAACTTTCCGTGTTTGCTTAGCTCGAAAACAAATATCACACTGACTAAAATCACTAGAATCTATTTTAAAATTATCCAACACCGGTAGAGTAGAAAGCACTTTGTAAGATGGGTGTCCAAGACGATGATGCCATAGTACCATAGACAAATCTTTCGACGTTGATGCTGCATTAACCCCCTCACGCTCTTCACCTGCTCTAATCAGAGTCCTCGAAAAATGGTAATGTAAAACACACAACGTATCAGTGAATATTGCAATACAACCAGTTTGTTTTAGTAGTGTGGAAACCGAAATTAAAGTGCAGTTGAAATCAGACACAAATAGGAAGAAGTTCAAGTTCAAGTTAATATTTGTATTTTATAATCATGGTGCATAGATGAATTGTTATAAACTTTGTACTTAGGATTAGAAAAAATACTATACCTAAAAGTTTAAATGAACACAACCCGAAATAAAAAATTGAATGAAAAGCAAAAAGAAATGAAAGTCAAATACACCAATCGAGCCAATGACAACATTATACATGTTTTTATGTACTAATTTAATACTTTACTAAATAATTCTTTAAAATTTTATTTTGTTAGGCTTTTTTAAAAAAGAAAAACATTCTATTTTATAAATCTTCATTTTATTTACAATTAAAAAAATAAAATAATATTAAATACTCTTTTACAATTTTGTTTAAGATTTTAAAAAATGAAAATAACTGTCATATAACCTATTACAATTATCTTCTCTTCAGAATTTTAGAAAAAAATAAATTGCTATCAAATAATTACTTTTCGTTATTAATAAATAATTTTTAAATTACTATATTTAAAATTCATATCAATACTAATTTTACACTTATTTTGTTAATTAAATATATTTTAGTATCATGTTCATAATCAAATACTGTCTTAAAAAATTTAAAATAAATTTTTACAATTCTCTTTTGGTTGTGACTTAAAAATATGATACAAATTTCTTTTGTTTAGGATTTTTTTTTATGAAAAAGGAAAAAACTATCAAACATTCTTTGTACAGTTTTTTAGGATTTTAGAAAAGAAAATTAATATTACATAATCTTTTACAATTATATTTTGTCTAGGATTTAGAAAAATAAAATTTCTATCAAATAATTATTTTCAGTTAATATTAACTATTTTTAAAAGTTACCATTGTCAAAATTCTTTTCTTACAATATCACGAATATTTTTACAATTTTCTTGTTAATTAAATAATTGTTACTATCATGTTTATCATTAATTTTTAAGTAAAAATTGCTATTAAATAAAATTTTTTTGATGAAATGTTAAATTTATTGATCATCATGGGAAAAGAATAGTCATGTTCAAATGAATGCTAAAAGGGAGACTTATTTGCTATTCTGAACCTTAATTGTGTTCAATCCGAATACTAAACCATAGCTGCAACAATCCCAACAACCCTTTCTTTTCATAATATCGTGTACAAAGAACCTGTTGCCTAATCGTCTTCTCGATCATCTTGCCAAATATTAAATAAAATCTTACAATTCTCTCTGGTCATGATTTAAAAATAGAAATAAAAAATATTAAATGGTTAAGATTAGAAAATAAAGGTTTTTTAGAAATCTCTTTTATTTAGGATTTTAGGATAAGAAGAAATTATTTTCACATGATGGCAGTTTTTATTAACACATTCACAATTTAATTTTTTTAATTGACACATGTTACAATCATATCAGGTGAAATATTTGAAGTTAATTTTGGTTTATATTTTTTTAGCACAAAATTATCAAAATAGTAAAGTTAGTTAATTATAAGAAAAATAAGATTATTTTTAAATTTCTATTTTATTTAGAATTTAAAAAAGGAAATTAATTATTTTATAATTAGTGTTTCCTTTAGGTTTTATACAACTATTTTATTTTTAATAGAAAAAATTATGTTTAGTTATTTATATATTATTTCTTATACATACACACATATTCATACAAAATCATATACGACAACAACATCAAAATTAAAAGCTATGTTAGCATCCTAAGATGTAATAAGGATAATAAAAAGTTGAATTGTATCAAGAAATTAAAAGAAAATACTCATGTAATACTTTTCAAGTAAATACTATTGTGTTTTGTAAAAAAAATATGTGGAAGCTTAAACCTATATAGAAATGTGAAATATTTGTAGCTATTTTTTGTCATAATATCTTAACATATAATTATCTATTAAAAAGGAAAGTTAGTAACTTATAAGAAAATAATAAGAGTATTTTTACAATTTTCTTTTAATTAGGAGTTTTAAAAAGTAATATTATTTATTTAAAGTTTAAATTTTTTCAAAGAAAATAATAAGAGTACTCTTACAATTCTCATGATTGTTACTAAATTCGTTTTTTTTTCAATATCGCAAATATTTTTAGAATTTTTCTTGTTAATTAAATAATTGTTACTACCATGTTTATCAAAAAAAATATTATTATTACTTATAAGAAAATAATAAGAGTAATTTTACAATTCTCATTATTGTTACTAAATTCATTTTGCTCAATATTACTAATATATTTACAATTTTGCTTGTTAATTATCTATTAAAAAGGAAATTTTCTAGAAACAGCTACTATTAAATAACTTTTGAAATTAATTCTTACTATTAAATAATTTTAAAGATTCGTTTTTATTATCTTATAATATATATATATTTAATCATGAGAGATTTTAACACATGTCAATATATTTAAAGGAAACAAACATCATAATAAAAAAAAACTTAATAATAATAAGACTATTATAATTAATTTTTAAGAAAAACTGTTTTTATTATTTTAGTATACATATTTTTGATTATGAGATATTTTAACACATATCATTTTTTTAAATATATAACTGACATGTGTCACAATCATGTTAATTAGCAACTTTGAAAAACTCAGCTTCATATAATAAGATAATAATAATAATAATAATAAGACTATTAAATAATATTTATAATTAATTTATAAGAAAAATCACTTTCATTAGTTTAGTATATATATTTTTGATTATGAGATAGTTTAATACATATCACATTTTTAAATATATAACTGACATCTGTCACAATCATGTTAATTAGCAATTTTGAATAACCAAGCTTAATATAATCTTTTATGATTATATTTTTATCAAAATTTTAGAAAAGAAAATTTATATTAAATAAATTGTTTTCAAATCTTTTTTTCGATTTTGAAAAAAGGAAACTTTCTAAAAACATTACTACTAAATATTTTTAAAAAATTGTTTTTAATATTAAATAATTTTTAAAAGTAGTTTTTTCAAAATTCATTTTTATTATCTTATTATATATACATTATACATATATATTTAAACACATGTCACAATATTAGAAAGGAAACTATTATCAAATAATATTTTGCAATTATCTTTTGATTAGAATTTTAAAAAGGGAAAATTACTACTAAATAATATTTAAAATTACTTTTTAATAAAAAATTTTTTTGTTAATATCTTAATGTATATATATATTTAATTATGAGATAATTAATACATGTCACAATCTTAAAATATATAACAGCCATGTGTCACAATCATGTTAATTAGCAACTTTGAAAAACCAAGCTCTATATAATAAGATGTCCATTATGGACCATTTATTTATCAAATTGAAATTATTATATATTTTTTCCTTAAATAAAACATACAGAATTACCTAATATGATTAAGATATATATTTCAATTAATAATTTTAAATAATAAAGATTTGCTAACAATTTGTATATTTTCTATCATTTTTGTTTAATTATTTATTATTAAAATAAATTAAACAATTACATTAATTATATAATAAAAATTTAATATTTTTTATATGTTGTATTTTGAATTTTTAAAAACGAGTATAAATTACTAAAAATGTTAAAAGTTTCACATAAACTTTTGTGATTAAGGTTTAATTTTTTTTTCTATAATAAGATACATTGATTATAAAATCATATGAATAAATAATTTTATTTTAATAGGTATTTATGTTAATATATATATCATATCGTTTAAATTAAACTATACATCATATGAAAATGCATACTTATATTTTGATATCTGCGTTGAACATTTATTGAAAGTTAATATTTTAATTTTGAAATCTTCAATATTTTTTTAAAATGATTATAAATTATTGAAACCACAAAACATTCCACATTAAAAAAAATCGTTGGTATAAAATTTTGTTACACAAATATGCAAATAATCAAAAAATCATATGAGTAGAAACCTCATTTAATAAATATTCATATTAAAAGTATATTATATATATACATCACTACAAGAAAACATGAGATTAACGACGGCGGTATTCCTCGTGAGTTCGTCGTAAAAGAGGCTTTACGAAGAATTAGCGAGGAAACATGTTTCGTCGTTACTCGTTCGTCGTAACGCATATTTCCTCGCCAATTCGTCATAACTTAGCGAGAAAAACATTTCGTAGTAAAGACGAAGTATATCATTTCGTCGTAAAGACCACGTAATCATTCCACGTAAGGAGGTCGCTATATTTTCTCGTAAATACCTCGAAAGGAGTTCCTCGTAAATTACACGTAAATATCTCGAAAGTATTTCCTCATAAAAATCACGTAAATACCTCGAAAGTATTTCCTCGTAAAATACTCGTTTAACCTTCCTCGTCATTTCCTCGTAAACTTTCCATGTCAATAAGTCGTAATTTAGCTACGAATTTACTTCGTTTTTTTTATTTTACAGAATTTAAAAATATTATTAAAAAAATTAAAATTATTTAATTTATTAATAAAATAATAATTTAAAATAAAAATCAATACGGAAATATTTTATATATAAATAAGTTTTGAATTTATAATACAACAACCGAAAAAAAGAACTAAGGGTCGTTCATCACCTGGTAGAATTCCTCACTCCGCCTTGCAACATCCGCCTCGTTATGTGTGCCGGATGACTTGCCTGGAATGGGATGTTATTGTCGCATGTTCCTCACCATAGACTTCCATTCTGGATTTATGGCGGCTATAACGTCCAAGAAGCCCTCGACTCCACCCATACGAGCTGTGAACGCAGCTTTTGTCGAGACTAACTCGTTATGCAGCTCAGTGACTTCCTCATCCCGTCTCTGACCATAAGACGATATCGCTCTCGGAACATCGTTGACGGAACCAATCTCCAACGTATGTCCTTTTTTCTTAGGGACAACCTTAAAAACAAAAAATAAATATTGTTAGTAAAAATTTAAAGTTAAATTAAATGAATAAAAAAAAATTAAAATTTTAAAAAATTTACCTCCTCGTAAATCCTATCCACTTCAAGTGTGGATAAGGTGACGGGTAATCCGTCGGTGGACTGCTGGGTCAGCTGGGTCTGGTGGTCGTCAACCCGAGCAACCAAGTCGTTGAAGATTTGCTCGGACTTGCCATCTAGAAATTGGCCCGCCTTGTTCTTCTGGGTCCTCTCGTAAAGTTGCAAAGGAGACGGGAGTTGTCCCGTCTCTTTAGCCTAAAAAATATTTAAGAAAGTTAGAATATATATATATATATATATATAAAATAATTAAAAAAAATATTTAATTACCATTTCCAAACGGACACCGGCGTGGGGTTTTTGGCCCGTAGAGTGAAGCATCGGCCCGTGGCCAAACTCATCTACCGTGTTACGGGAGGTAGAGCAAGACTGGCGACTCTAACGGTGTCAGGATCCCGCCAATAACGGATGAGGCCATCCCACACATCCGGGGTAAGCTCAGCGGGTTTGCCACGCTCATATAACTTCACGATCCAGTCACCCTTCCAGTTGGAGAACGTGTCCAACAAGCGAACTTTCGCCTTCGCGTAAAACGCTTTCCTCACCCTCTCATTGACCCCCTGGACCAATGATATTTTTGCTGTAAAAAAAATAAAATTAATAATTAGTTTTTAAAAAATATATATATATAAATCATGAAAAAATTAAAGTAAATATAATTAATTAATAGTAACTTACAGCGTAAATTTTGAACCACGTATTTCTGACGTAGATCGGCGTCTTTTTCCAGTTCGGATGTGCCATGGAGAAGTAACCTTTGATCGTGTCGGTTACGTCCAATGCAAGACATCCGTCAACCCCAAACCTGAAAAAAAACAAATTTAAAGTATAAATTATTTATTAATGTTATAAAAGAATTTTAAAAGAATTAAAAAATAATAATTAATGTAACATACCACAAAGTTCCGTCCGGTCGGTCGGGGTCTATGACTGGTAAACCTTCTCTGCCTGGCTGACTGAGAAGGTCCTCGACAGTGTACAGCGAGTAAGGAGCACTCGGAGGCACCATTAAATCGGGATGAATCTCAGCGTGCATCGGAGGAGCCATCGGAGGAGGCACATGAGGAGGCATCGTCGGAGGAGCCATCGGAGGAGGCACATGAAGAACCAATAGTGCACTAGAAGAAGGCAACCGAAAGACTCTCTGAGAAGGCTGAGTCTCGGGGACAGTCTCCGGACCCGAAGAACTGTGATCTGAAGAAGAACCAGAAGCTGAAGAAGACGGGTCTAAACGACTACCAGGCTCACCGAACATCTCTCTGTAATGGTGAGTAAGTCTGTTCTTTCGAACCGTCTGGAAAAAAAATTAATTTTTAAAATTAACATCAACAGTAATTAACAAATTCTATAAATAACAAATTCTATAAATCTAGCTAAATTCCCTACATTAACCTCATAATCAACACTAATTAACATAAAATCAGTAAACCTATCTAAATTCCCTACACTAACCACCTAATCTACCCTAAACTAATCAAATTAGAGAGGAAATAGAGAGAGTACGTACCATTGCTACGAAATAGAGAGGAAGTGGTGACGAAATGGAAGTGAGAAGCTCGCGTGTATATATAAGAAATTAGTAATCGTCGTAATTTCCTCGTAAAGTTATGGGAACTAGCGAGGCCCGTGTTTTTCTTTACGAGGAATTAGCGAGGCCCGCGTTTTGTTTCCTTGTAACGTCCTCGATGATTAACGAGAAATTAGCGAGGCCCGCGTTTTTTTTTACGAGGAATTAGTGAGGCCCACATTTTCCTATTACGAAGTCTTTCCGACGAATTGTGCTTATGTGGAATTAACGAGTCCTGCGTTCTTTATTTTTTTAGGATTCGGCGTAAGCTCCTCGTTAGTTTACGAGGAAATAGCGAGGATTATGTTTAAATCCATAAAATCTGAAACCCCAAACCCCATCTTCCATATCTTCTACTTCATATATTCCAAACCCCAAACCCATCTTCCCTTTACTGAGGAACTCGCGAGGCCCGTGTTTGGGGTCTTCGTAACGTCCTCGTTCATTTATGAGGAATTAGCGAGACCCGCTTTTTTATTTACGAGGAACGAGACGAAGCTAATTGGTCATAAAACCTTTCTAAATTTCCTATAAATACTCACCAGTTTGCTTCTCAAATCAAAGATAAACTCACCAATTTGCTTCTCAAATCAAAGATAATTACTCACCAGTTTGCTTCTCAAATTAGAAAGATTTGAAAAAAAAGAAGGAGAAGAAAATACTGGAACACATGTGGGCGGAGACAAGGCTAGACTTACATAGGTCTCGCCTTGTTTCTTTCCACCTGTGATTCCAATATCTTTCTTCTCTTCTTTTTTAAAATATTACAACGGTAGTCCCTAATTGGTTGTTTATTTACGAGGAATTAGCGAGGCCCGCTTTTTCATTTACGAGGAATGAGCGAGATCCGCGTTTTCTTATTACGAGTTTTTTACGACGAATACGGCTTACGTGGAATTAACGACTCCCCCGTTCTTTATTTTTTAATTTCGTTGTTATTTTTGAAGGAAATTACGAGGATTATGTTTAAATTCCTAAAATCTGAAACCCCAACCCCATCTTCCTTATCTTCTACTTCATATATTCCAAACCCCAAACCCATCTTCCCTTTAACCTCAGTCTATTCTTTCCATTCCAAACCCCAAATTCTAAAACCACAATTCCTTAACTTATAATCTCAATCTCTTATTTCTAATACAAACTCCCATTACCTTACCCAAAATCAAATTATATAAATAATTTTTCATGATTAAATCGATCAAATCACATGCATTAAGTCTGAAAATCAATCTTATTAAAAACAAATACATCAATCGGATACATCGACATTCTTGCCATCACTAGAATCATCATCATTTTCATTAAACTCATCTTCAACAGCTTCGTCTGTGGCATCGTCGGTAAGATCTTCGTACTCATGATTATGCGGATCAATGAGAAGGATGTCATCAATTTCGTGTTCGGGTTCCCCGACTTCATATATATGTTCTTCTTGCAATGGTGGTTCTTCTCCACTGATGATTCGTCCTCGAGGTGTAACTTTGTCACGGCTAACCAATTTATTCTTGATTCTCTCATCCGAGGGTATGGAAGGAAGCTAACTTGGTTTGCTTGTGAAGCTAAGATGAAAGGCTCGAATTTGTTGTACCTGCAAAAATAAAGAAAACGTAGAAATTAATTTATTTTGCTCATGTGTGGCAAAAAAAGAATTTGTTGTACCTTCGTCCACCATTGACATCAACTACACCGAATTTGTTAAACCGAACACCTCTGCTGACGACGGGGTGGAACCATTTACATTTGAAGAGGACGCATTTCAGCTTCAGTATCCTTGGGAATTCGACTTCATTAATCTCCGTCAAGATCCTGTAGAAATTTGTTTCCCCTTTCACACATATTCCATAGTTACTGGTCGCCCGTTGTCTACAATACTCATATGTGTGAAAAGTATAGTCTCGTGTGAAATACATATGTGATGTGGTGACCTTTACAAGTGGAGATTGAATTACTTCGTGTAACCACTTAGGATAATCTGCATCGTCGTCATAATCAACCTGCAAAAATAAGAGAACGTTGAAATACAGATCATGTATGAAAAAAGAGTTTGATCGACCTGATAAAATTAAGAGTTTGAGTTAATACCTGATTCTTCAACCACTTAATAAAGTGTTGATCTTTCCTTTTGTCTACGTCACTTGTGGATATAACTGGGAATGTTTATTAGACTTGAGAAACAAATATGCTGTAAAATCACATTTTATATTAATTAATCTTTGGCAATTATATAATTTATACTTATATGTGTTTAGAAGTGTCCATATATGTTACCTTTCAAAATATCTCATCAATGGATCCTCGCAATTGAGTAGAATATTTGTCCACTATGAGCGTCTTCTTCACTCGACCACCAAACCTCTTTTGATTTCCCACCGAGTCGCCCAATCTGGCTAAAGATGTCTGGAACACCAGCAACTGTATATGTTGGCGCGACACTACCATCATCATATCTTCTTGGAGCTCTTTTCCGGGTACGTACTTTTGACGCAAAGTAGTACGATGTGAAGTGAGAAGTTTCTTCCGTCAAACTTCCAGCAATTATAGAACCTTCAACTTTTGCGAGGTTCTTTGCTTTTCCCTTCAAATATTTCATGGCTCGCTCATACTGATACATCCATCCGTAATGTACAGGTCCACGAAGCAATGCCTCATATGGGAGGTGGACAGCTAGATGCTCCATGGCGTCAAAAAATCCCGGAGGAAATATCTTCTCCAAGTTGCACAATAAGATGGGAATGTTCTCCTGAAGCTGTTCCACGACTTCTTCTTTAAGAGTGCGTGTGCTCAGATCCCTGAAAAATGCTCCAATGCCTTGTATATTCCAAAAACAATTAAACACATTATTAGTCATATATTATTGCAAACTAAACCATTATAAAATTACTGCGTTATAATATAGTACCTGCAAGTGCTTTATGTACGTTTGTTGGAAGTAGCTCCGCAAATGCAAAGGAAAGTAGACGTTGCATAAAGACATGACAATCATGACTCTTTATCCCGGAGAACTTTTGACCATTTTCAACACATTTAGAGAGATTTGAAACATACCCACCGGGGAACTTCATTTCTGATGCCACCCAGTTGAACAACACCGATTTTTTTTCTCAAGACAATCTGAATATCGGAGCGGAAACTTGTTCATTGCTCTTTATATGTAACTCACTTCTTGAGAAAATATCCGTCAAGTCCAACCTCGATTTTATGTTGTCTTTTGTCTTCCCTGGGACATTCAATATTATATTCATGATGTTCTCAAAGAAATTCTTCTCTATATGCATCACATCGAGGTTGTGGCGCAGAAGAAGATCCTTCCAATATGGTAACTCCCAAAATATACTCTTTTTGTGCCAGTTGTGATGAACACCGTAAGAATCAGGCATATTACCGGGGACATGCCAATTACCACCACAACGAACTGTTTCGTTAGCTCCGTAGTAGTCGATTTGCGCTTCAATTTGTTCTCCAGTTAGATATGGAGGAGGAGTGTCTCTCACAACCCTTTTGTGCCTAAAAAAATTATTTTTTCTTCGGTACGGATGGCCAATGGGAAGAAATCGACGGTGACAATCGAACCAACTTGTCTTCCTACCATTCTTCTGTTGAAACACATTTGTCGTTCCATTACAATATGGACAAGCTAATCTCTCATGTGTAGTCCATCCAGACAACATCCCATAGGCAGGAAAGTCACTTATGGTCCACAAAAGCATCGCTCGCATCGTAAAATTTGTCTTTGTTGAACAGTCATACGTCCTCACCCCTGTTGACCACAAATCCGTCAACTCTTTTATCAGTGGTTGTAGGAAAACATCCAGAGACCTTTTTGGATGGTTCGGACCAGGTATTAATATGGTCAAGAATAGCAACTCCCGTTGCATGCACATCTCATGTGACATGTTGTATGGCGTAAGAAAGACTGGCCACAATGAATATTGTCTCCCTGACAATCCGAATGGACTAAATCCATCTGTGCATAATCCAAGATACACATTTCGGCTATTGCTAGCGAATTTCGGATGTACTTTGTTAAAATGTTTGCAGGCTCTTGCATCTGATGAATGAGTCATATCACCATCCCTCTGATTATGCTCGGCATTCCATCTCATCCCTCCGGCTGTCTGCTCAGATTGATACAATCTTTTCAATATGTCTGTAATTGGTAGGTACCACATCTTTTGGTACGGTACCCTATTACGTCTCCGTCCTTGCGGCTTGAATCTTGGCTTCTTGCAGAATCGACATTCTTCTAACTTCTCATCATCTAACCAGTATGCAATTGTCGATGCAAACGTCTATCATCTCTGAAGGCAACCTAAGACTATAAACCAGCTTCTGAATCTCATAATAAGAATCAGCTGACACATTGTCTTCTGGCAAATACTCTTTAAACAAGTCCGCCCATGCATCCATGCAACTTTCAGGTAGATTGTGATCAGTTTTAATATTCATCATTCTAGCAGCCAACGACAATTTAGAGAGACCTTCTCTACAACCACTGTAAAGTGGCTGATTCGCCGCATTTAACATTTCATAAAACTTTTTTGCATCTATGTTAGGTTCTTCATCTTCATCATGAGCTACGAATGCATCAGCTACCATATCATGAACCCTATCATAATCTACCATCTGCTCCTCCCGATGGTAACTATGTTCATTATGCAAATGATGATCAACCGGTTCTTCCTGAAAATTGCTATTACTACTACTAGCTTCATTCTGATCATAATTATAACCTTCTCCATGTTGAAACCAGGTATAGTAATTTGACGTGAAACCTCTATTTATTAAATGCTTCCAAACATTTTCACGATTTGCCAATTTCTAATTGTTGCATTTCCGACAAGGACAGAACATCTTACCGCTTTTTTGGGCGAGCGGTGTGGAATCTGCTTGATGCATAAATGTCTCCAGCCCCGCAAGGTATTCTTTCGTCACTCTCCCGTTAGCATCTCTATGCATATACATCCACCTCCGCAACTCGAAAATATTTCCGGAGCCCGACATTTTTTTTCTTTCATGTTTTTTTTCTTGTTGGTGTGTTTAAAATGATGTTCAAACGACCATATTTATAGGAAATTTTCAAATATGGTAATTGTAATTTTTCTAGGAATTTACGACGAAATTTAGTTAGGTTGCCGAAAAAAAACGTGTTACAACTACAAAGTTGGTGGATTCAATATTTCTTCGCTAAGTAGATGTAAAATATTTCCTCGTAAAGTACACGCTACATTTACGTCTAGTTTACGAGGAAAGCGTATTTCCTCGTAAAAGCCACGTGACATTACATCGACTTTACGACGAAATGATTTCGTTGTTATTTTACGAGGAAATAACGTTGATTTTATATTTCCTCGTAAGTTCCTCGTAAAGTCGACGTAAATTTACGAGGATTAATTTTCCTCGTTAAGTTTCCTCGCTAAACTTGTGTTTTCTTATAGTGATATATATATATATATATCTATGTTACTATCATTTAAATTTAATTATATATTATATACGATAGATAAGATTGATTGTTTTGATTTATTTACTCTAAAATGATTGCGAATAAACAAGAACGGTTGTTTGATTTATATGTACACACCAATTTATTAAATAATAGTAACTGATTTCTTATTCATTTAATATATAATTATTATTTTATTATTTCATAATATACAGAAAAACATAAAATAAGTAGTATATATAAAATATTTATTCTGCACAAGTCGCATATCTTAAGTATGTATCTCTTTAATAATTTTAAATCTTAAACACTTTTTAAATCTCAGGCCAAAACAAAATAACGAAATGAGAATAAACTCAAAAATCAATATTTATATCGAGCAATAACCAAAATGAAAAAAACGACACAAAAATGAGAAAAATATTAAAGATAGATAGGATGTGAACATAAACTTCTCATAACCATAATTAACTTTTAAATTGGTAAATCATGATATAAAACCGAGCTGACATAGTTTCATTGTAACCCAAATAGTAGGCATGAAATTTTTCGTCCTAAACGTTAAGGTTCTTATACGATAAGTGATTTTTTTACTTAAAATATTTTAAAAATAGGATCAGATCATCAGTAAACAAATGATGTAACTAAAAAAAGAGTTTTAAAAAAAATTTAAAGGCCAAAAATATTAATTCGATCAAAAATATAAATTTTATTTTTTGTACGATATTTCTTAAATAATTTTCTTATAATTCACCATGCGCGAGACGAATTTCTTATCGTAGTACACCTTAAATGTTATGATTCGAATCTCTTCGACCAACGATTTAAAACGAAAATTAAAAGGTACATGCGACTTATAGTAGTCGATCCGTATAAAATTTTACGTCCATTTACTTTCATTATAGAATTTCACTTTAATCTTGTTTGAAATGTCTATAAACTTTTATATTTCATGTCCTCTCGTTCTACATTAATAAAGAAAAATGACGATAAATATTAAATAAAATAAAAAACGAATCCTTAAAACGTTCTGTTCAAGTCCATGTAAATTTTATCAATGATTAAATTTAACATTTGTAAAAATTCTAGGAGACAAGCTATTGCCCAGGCCTCAGGTTGCATTAAAAATGTTAAAAGATAAAAGACTATTTAAAATAAAGTTGGGAACTTGAAACATTATGAAAAGGGTCAATAAAAGAAAAGAAACAGTACGTATATATATATATTACTTTCAAAAATTCATGAAAAGAAAACACAAGTAGATAGAGTCGAGGTAAGACATAAATAAAAACAAAAAAAAATGAATTTGACCAGCCTGATTTACTTTGGGTGATAATCTATGGTATAGGACCTTTCATCATCATCGTCCATGATTAACGTTTCTTCTTCTCTCGCTATACGTAAACATCAGTTCCAGGACAGAAAGGAGGCAGCCGTGGCGTCATCAACGAACGGATATTCCATCTCCGGCGCCGGCGAGAAGTACTGAACTCTTTGTGTGTTCGGATGAGCCCATGACGGCGACGACGAAGCATAGTGATGATGATTGTAATAGTTTCCACCAGCCGGAATTTCCGCCGCTGATGAACCACCACCGGAGGTTATTGAGTTTCTGGCGGCTGCACGCCTCTCTTCCTTCTTGAATCGGATTCCACACGCATTGCATAACGACTGCACCAAATTAAACCATATAAATAATTAGTGAAAGTTAGATACATTGCTGATTTAATCTATTTAGTCATACCATATAATATATAGATAGATATGTTATAAGTTCGAGATTAAAATAATAAATGATAGCTATATCTTTGTAATTCTAAAAACAAATTATTTTGGCTATAAATTGAAAACAACCTAGCTGTTTTAAATATATTAACAACAAAGATTCATAAAAGAAAAAAGAATTGTAAACCATCCATACTTTTTTACGATGTGATAAACAAAATATATAAGGAAGTTTTGCTTGCAATAGTTTTAAAGTTTTTTTTTTTTTTTTTTTTGTAACTTTAGTTTTAAAGTTTTGAATAACCAAATTGACGCTTTTGCTTTTATCACAATCTAGATACTTTTATTATTAAATTACCTTGGGTCCTTTTGGTCCGTTTCTCCATAAAGGAGTAGAAGTTGTGTCGCAGGTAGCACAACGGCGAGGTAAGTTGTGATCACCGCCGCCCTTCTTGTACGACGTCGTTTTAGCGCTTCCTCCGTGATAGAAGTAATCACCGGTCATGTTAGAACTAGCGGAAGAATATCTCCGGTGGTCGTCGAGACGAGTGGACGGTGTTCCAAGTGAAAGAGTGCAATCAACAGAAGTTGATGAAGACGGATTGTTATAAGAATCATAATCTTGATTATTTTGGTCGTCATTTTCCAAGGAAAAAAACATGGAGAAATTAGAGTTTGTTTGGTATCCCATCATGAAATTGAAGTTTAGAATGCGAGCGAATTAGAGATGTGTGTGGTTTTTTTTCTGGTTGCTTTGTGATAAGTATAAGGTACAAACTGTGACATGGCTACATATATATAGATACCCTTTGGAAACTTAACGACAAAAGGGATTGGTATGATCGAATCTATTGTAGTGAAGATTACATATTTGTTACTTTATCTAAAGAAAGCAACACTTCTTCAATGGATATTCCCAAGGGCTTTAATTAACTCAGTATTTTTTTAATCGAGTTCTTGCCCTTTTGGGTACGGAACAAATTATTCGTAACTCTGTTTTCCACGCGGCCAATATGCTACAGTGGTTACTAGTTAATCTCAAGACTCTCCAGCAATGACAATATACTATGTGTTAAGTAGTGGGAGCGCCACTTTTTTCAGTTCTTATATTCAAAACTAGATACATGTTTTGTTTAACACTCTTACCTTCTTTTTTTTTACGACAAAACAGTTTAACACTCTTACATAGACTACCTACAGCGAGGGTGTTGAAACTCACTTTCAACAGTTGAAGAGCATGCAGTAGGGGTAAAATTTATGTGTTAATCTACGTATGTTCAACGGACGTTGGAAAGTTGCAACGGTTGAAAAAAAAAATTTGTGGTTCACAGATGTCACGTGTCGTGCCGTGAGTGGGTAAGAATGGTGAGGGCGTGCACGCACACGCGCGCGCGGAGTTACACGATTGTACTTTTTTTTTTAATTCAGGATAAGATTTAAATAGTGTTCTTATTGGTTGTGCAGATTTTTTTTGATTTTTATCCTCATCCAATAATTTGAACTCATTTATTTTATAATAAAACTATTTAAAAAAACATTATTTTTCATTATAATCAATTATTTTAATGTTTTAAACCTTTTTTGGTTAAATGGATCCCAATAATAATACTTTCAACACCCAAAACTCTTCTAATTTTCTGTTTAACTTCCAAAATCCCAAAAATTATCAATTTCAAAACAAAACTTCCAGTCAACCCCAAAATATACCAAATTATGGTTTCCTACCAAATTTCTTCATGTCATCCTTTGTTCTAAATTATCCTCCAAATTACGGATCAATGATGCAATATTTTTCTCAAACACCTCCACTTTCTTATATTCCAATGGGTGATAAAAATGTTCTGAGAGCAACTGAATTTCCCGAATTTTCTACCGAAATAGCTCTTGGTGGTATGAGCGGTGCTAGCGAACCCATTCCCGACGCAAATGCAGATGAATCAGCTCAAGCTCTCCGTAGAAGCCCTAAGTGGACCACCGATCAAAATTTGGTGCTACTTAGTGGATGGATTAAATATGGAACATATAGCATTGTTGGTAGGAACCAGAAAAGCGAAGCATACTGGAGTAAAAATTTTGAGTAGTGTAATAAGCATTGCTCATTTGATCCTCTCCGTGATGGAGCTTCATGCAGAAATCATTTCAACTATATGAATAAAAAGTTGAGCAAATGGAGTGGTGCTTACGATAACGCTAGGCGTATGCAACAAAGCGGATGGTTGAAGAATGATGTATTGGCAAAGGCGCATGAATTATATTCAAGTGGTAAGAATGAATATTTCAATTTATTGTTGGAGTGGCTTGCTGTTCGTGATCAACTGCGTTATGGTAGTCAAGTAGGAGGAAATACTGGCTCTGCAAGTAGCGGATCTAAGAGATCCCGAGATAGTGATGCCAGTGATTCGAACTCTGTAGGATCAAACTCCGTAGGATCCAGTGCTCGTCCAATGGGGAGAGAGACAGCAAAAAAAAGGGCAAAGAGAAAAGCAAAGGCACAACTTTAGAAGTGGTCAAGAGTGAATTTTTTTGTAAACCAACGTCCATATGACATGGCATACTATCTAGCTGATGATATCTATCCTTCTTATCCAACTTTCGTCAAATCCATCCGACTTCCTCAAAGTGAACTGGACAAGTTATTTGCAAAATATCAAGAAGGGTGTCGGAAGGACATCGAGCGTGCATTTGGAGTGTTACAAGGGTTGTTAACTCAAATATGAATTACGTGATTCAAATGTACATCATATGCGTGCTAGATCTGAATTACGTGATTCAAATGTACATCACGAATTGCAATCAGATCTAGTCAAACACATATGGTCAAAATTTGAAATATTTCATGGTTAAAATTTTATAAATTTATGTGTGTGCTTTAATAGTTTTATTGTTTGTGAACTGAGTCTATTGTACTAATTAAGTTATGTAATTTTATTTTATGTGTTTTGTATTGTGTGTTTTAAAATTTCTTAATAATGTGTGTTTGTATCGTGTGTATTTGAAGTTTCTTAATCTTAGCTGTTTTAATAATATTAAGTTTTTCATTTCTGAAAATAAAATTAGGGAAATATCTAACTTAAAAATGAAGATGTTCTTAATTTTAATTTTTTTAATAATATTATTTTTTTGTATTATTAAAAACTAAGTTAAGTAAAATAATTCAAAATACATATTATAAATATTATGTTGTTTTTTTTTATGTTAATTATAATAAAATTATAAATATGTATTTATTATATTGTAAAAATAAAAATATAAATTAAAAGTTGTTGGGTAGGGTGTTGAATTTTTTTAAACAAACTATTGTACATGTTTAGAATGAAGTGAGTCTTGAATAAATGAGGTGGAAGACAGAGAATATGATGTGGAATGTTAAAAAGAGAAAAAAAAGGTGTTGAATATGGGGAGGGTGTTGAAACCATTGTAGATAGCCTTATGGTACAAAATGTTAAGTTTATATTTATCATCAACTTCTAATTCAAAGCCAATTAAAAAATATTTTCATAATTAAAATGAATAAATTATACTGATAGGCTGGAACAGAGGCTGGCGCGGGAGGGGGGGGGAGTAGGTGAGATTTGGCCTTAGAAGAGTCGAATTTTATCCGAGGAACCGAAAAATACAAAAATTTTTATATTATTTCACTATTTTTCAACAATATGTTGGATTTTTATGCTTATGAATGAACATCTGAAACCTGAACAAGTATGCAATATTTTTTTTCTTCAACACAAACAAATAAGGGTTTTCGCCAAAACCAACCCAAATATTGATTTTAACCATAAAAGTAGACCACATATTCAATCAAATGCAAAACCAACTTAAAGGAATAGTAAAAGTACTATATAACCCTTATGACCAAACAAAAAAACAAGAAATTTATTTTAAAATTCTGTCATTCGTAAATCTACACGTAAAAATGAAAGTCTGCATATCTGTAGACGTTAATACAAGTCTACATCGTAATTTGATCTTATAAATTAATTTAAAAATGTACAAAAATAATTTTTGTGAAACTTTAAACTAATCATTAATATAACGGTTAATATGAAGTTTATAAATGAAAATTTTATATAATTGAACAATTTAAAAGAATACATATTGATTTGGTACATGTGTTAGACAATGTTTATGGTTTAGAACAAAATGTTGTAGCATGTTATGTCTTTTAAGGTTAGATTCTTAGGGTTATATTTTAGATTGATATTTTTTTTTGTTTTATTGATTAAAATTTGCATATTAGTGTTGAGTAGTTTATATTTTGTATATATGGATATTTGATACAATAATTGAGACTCTTTTGATTATCAAGAAAACATTTAGGGTTAGAGTTTTGTAGTATAGGGTTTCGTAGACTTACAATTCAGTCTACTGTAATTAGTGTTTTAAAAAAATGTCATTATTTTAAAATTTAAAGTATGAATATATATATAATAAATATTAAAAATAAAGAAAGAAATGTATTAATTCATATATAAATTGCTAAAACAATAAAGGAAGTAGGAAAATAAAAATATGTGTAAACTGATAAAGAAGTCTACTTTCAACAAATTTAACCTAACCGGATATAACCAACAAAATTCTAACCTAATCAAATTTAAACCAGTCTTATCGGTGCAGACTGATAAAGAAGTCTATCCCCACCGAATTTAACCTGGCCGGATTTAACCAAGTTAATTTTAACCAAATTTAATTTTAGTAGGCTTCAGTGTCATAAATTTTAACTTAATTACAACTTTTGTCTCCCTATATAAATGAAATTTACACAATCTTTCTCTAAAATGGATGCACAAGTTTCTAAAATTCTCTCACTTCTCTCTAAAACTCTCTTCCATCTCTCATTTTTCTCTAAAACTCTCTCATGTCTTTCTCACAATATTATCTTGTTATTTTAGGTATTATGATTCATGGTTTTCATCCTCTCCTTTAAAAAAGTAAGTTAGATCTATAGATTTTAAACGTGTGTTTTTATGCTATGTCTTTCTCACAAATATTATCTTGTTTTTGTAGGTATTATCATTCATGGTTTTTATCTTCTCTAAAATTGTAAGTTTTAGATCTATAGATTTTAAATTTGTATTTTTATGTTATGTCTTCCGCACAATATTATCTTGTTTTTATAGGTATTATCGTTTATGGTTTTCATCTTCTCCTCTAAAAATGTAAGTTTTAAATCTATGGATTTTAAATGTGTATTTATATGTTCATATTCAAATAAAGTTATAGATTCAAAATATGTGCATTTACTTTGCTACAATTTTATCTTACAAATTCTAGTTTTGAAGTATTTTCAGATTTAAAACTATTTTTCACATTTCAAAATGTGCAGATTTTATCAGATCTGAAAATTATTAGATAATGTAAACTTCTAATGAAGTTTTCTTATAAGCTAAAGCTAGTAGACTTAAAAAAGTATACTAAACCACTTATTTTAAGCAGACTTCATTGGAAGTCTACAAAAATATGACTTCAATTTTTTCCCTATGTTTTATTAATAATTTTATCTTATTTTTCAGGTATTTTCTTCCATTGTTGTTATCTCTCTATCCAGAAATGTAAGATTTACATCTATAGATTTTAAATATGTATTTTTGTACTTATATTTAAATAAAGTTACATATTCAAACTTCATGTCTTTAATTTACTACTATTTTGTCTTATAAATTCTATTTTCTAAACTTTTTTAGATTTAAACTCATTTTCATATTTTTTTAATGTATGTATTTTTCACATCTATTTTTTTTCTGACAGAGTAGACTTCAAAATGAAGTCTACTTAAAAGTTAGGGCTAGTAAATATAATTTATGTGAGGACTTTTTATTAAGTCTACTTAAAATTTATGGTTTATTAGACTTTAGTTGAAGTCTACTAATATATGATTTAATTTTTTTGTCTTATGTTTTTCTCATAATTTTATCTTATTTTACATGTATTCTTTTCCAATACTTCATTTGAGGCATCAAGATTATGAAAAATCAAACACGCTCAAGAATATTTTTTAATAAATTACTTTGTAATAAGTTTTTCATAATAAAATATTCATTTGTAAATAATTTTATGATGCATAATCTACAAACATTGTATTATTTTTAGTTATGTTTCACTTATATGATATTATTAATATTTTTAGTTATCATTTTTTTCACAAGATACTCTAATCAACCAAACAATTAAAACCTTCATAAGCTAAAACAATAACTAATACGCATGTGAGAAGAAGAAAATCTATACAAAATTCCTAAGAAGTTTGAAGAGTAGAATTAATCACAAAATTTTGCAATAAGTTTCAAATGTATACTTCAAACAACAAAATGCAGAAGCATACTACTAACACACTGTAATATAATTAAATCGTGAAAAATATGATGACTAATACACAAATGTACTTTTAATAGTATTTACGACGTAGACTGCAACAGCAGTCTACATTTGTAGACTTACAAAGATATCTATAAAAAGATATCTATACTTATTATCTAACATATAGTCAAACCAAAAAATTGTAGTTTAGCTACTTGGAACTGTCTTGATACACAGAGGTGTACAATATGCGTCTTACATAACTCGATCAAGTTTCGCACTTGCCGATCATTTGTGACATGCATAGGAAAAGTATCATGACCCATTTGCTCTAAAATTACGTGTGGTAAGGAATACGTTACCTCCACCATCTCGATTTTCTTGTCGAGATCATAATCTTCTTGTGTCATCTCAACAAGTTCGCCATGTGTACAACCATCATGCACAAGTTCACCATGTGTACAAAATAAGCGAAGAAAAATTTCATGCTTGATAATATTACAAAGTAGATTTACAAAGACGTCTACACTTATTAGCTAACTAGATATTGAAACCAAAATGTTGATAATTTCATAATTATAAGAGATTATCTTTTCAGAATAGTTCAAGACCATTAGGATTAACTAACACACACTGTCAAACTAAAAAAAATCTTGAAAATACATTACGAATAATACACAAATCCACTTTTTATAGATTTTTCTTTGTAGACTTTAATTTGGGTTAATTTTTGCAGTTGAAAAATCCACGGGTTAGTATTTGTATTTTAAAAAAAATATGTTGTGATTTTATACGTGTAGATTTTTTTTTCAGTCTACATTTTGAAAAGATTAATTTTTGCAATTGACTAAAATTCAACCAGGATTTGACTTTCAAAAATAGACTTCATTTACGGTCTACATTTTTTAATTTTTTAGAACATGTTAGTTTTTGCAGTTGACCAAATTTGACTTTCTACAAATAGATTAAGATAAACGTGTACGCAATTCAAAAGAAAAATTTGTGTCAAATTCAGTTTTATTGAATACCTTAGGAAACAAGATTTACTAGTATATAATTGATGAAATGAGTTGTTACCTTTTCATGTTTGTTTCAAATAATAGTGACAAAGGCAAACTCTAAAAGTTTAACATTCTTAAGCAAGATACGGTGAAATTTGAATGAAGTTAAAGAATTCTAAGTTTAATATTTTAATGCCAGTAGATAAGCAGTGAGAATGAGAATTTATATATCTGTAGTTTTAGTGTCGGGAGAGTTGGTCAAAAGAGGCCCACGTGAATGACAGTGTCACGGTCTTCTAAGGAAATGGTCTCTCTCCGATTACGAAGCCCCTTTCACTCACTGCTCTTTTTAATCATCCGACTCGATCTCTCCGCGGACATCTAAACCAATGGAAGAGTTCAAATGGAAGAACTTTTTTTTCGAATGGAAGAACTTTTTTTTTCGAATGGAACAGTTCAAATGGTTGTATTCTTAGAGGGATAAAAATTAGTAGAATTACGAATTTTTGATTTTTATTATATATGTTGAACAAAAATTAGCTTAATTAACCGTTCCTTTAATATTTGAGATCGCCATTTGAGTTGAAAAATGTTTTTATAAGAATCAACTAATCCACTAAAAACCTAAAAATGTGACAATATTTTGAAAAATAAATTATTATATTCAATTATGTTCAATTAATTTTACTAATTACAACCATTTGAACTCAAATATAGCTCATAGTACTTATATGAATTTTTCAGTTGGTCAGAAAACAAAAGGTGGAAAACAGTGTTGAATTGTAACCCAATTTAATAAATTCTAAAATGACGTTTTAAAATCTTAAGATCAATGGTTTATTACAATATTTCTTACACGAATCCAACTCGAATATGTGATTCATTTGCACACAGTTAATACCTTTTGGGAAATACCATGTATAATTATACTAATAGTTATATAATTTATGAAAATCACTGAAATGTCAAGTTATTTGAAGGCATTTGCATATTTCTTATAAGTATGTGTATATTTGATGTATTCAAAAATATTTCAAGAACCAGCGACCCAGTTTATATATTTATTAAAAATTAATTACATTTTAAGAGAACAGAAATGGAACCATGTTCAAATGCTCTAGTTGCACGTCTTGAAAATAGCAATATCGAGACTTGTTTGTCGTTTTATAAAAGTGTCATTTTCTACTCTCGGAACTGGAAACTAGAACCAAATACTGAGCCTTCTTTAATATAAAGACTATATATGAGCTTTTGTATGTTAGAAATAAGGAGAAATAGTACTGTTTAAGCTAGGAATGAAAAAAAAAAGTGTAAAGATAAAGGGAATTGCGAAGTGAAATTCTTGGCAATGATCAAAAGCAACATCTTGTGTTCTTTCTTTGGCTTGGGGAGCGAGAGATTCAGTTGATCAGTCAAAGAAGCAAACTCTAACTCGAGATATTTTTAAAGCAAAAATCAGAAAGGTACAAAACAACTGGATACACCAAACACTCAATTGCTACTTCTTTTTCTTTATTCTCTTTCCCCTATTTTGGGTTATATACTTCGTTTGTCCCTCTCCTAAAGCAGATGATGTTTTTGCCAAGATAAGAATTATATATCTATCAACAAGAAGCCTAGAAAAAACTTAACTTGAAAGCAAAATGGCTTAGCGTAAGGTGAACTCCTGAATAATTTGTTCTACTGAAATATGGATGTATGTGTGCATATAAAAAGATAACTCTGTAATATCTTATAGATTTAACAAAAAAAACTGTCGCATAATATTTTCAACCATTTTTCCTTTTCTTGTGGCGTACCCCAGAATATGGACTGATATATTATATACTTAATTAGTCTGAAAATGATATGATCAAATAAAGATCCAAAGAATATCAAAGATTCAATAGAGCCAAAGAGGCAGGCTTTAAGCGAACAAAGAGAATAAAATCAGAGTTGTGATTGGTGAGCTAGTTGTTTGTTCAAGAAGACTGCGGTTTTGCCAATAAAATTGATACATAATTTTAGTGTGTTTTTTCACTAGACGAAACGAAACTAAGCTATATATTTTAAAGTTGCATTGTTAAAATCTTGAATAGAAGATTAGACTATGTAAGAATTATGAACCTACACGTTTTAGTTGAAACAATATGATAAACTTTTATGCAAAATAAATAGGTGCATTGTATAACTCATATGTGTACTAAATGTACTATATATATATATATATTTTTTTTTTAAATCCTTGCATGAATCAGTTATATTCCTCCTTAGGAAATCTCTTATATATTAGTTGAAAAACATTACAACATTGTTTGTAACCACGTGTCACCATGAAAATGAAATTTAGATTTTTTAGAGAAATAAGTTGGTCAATCTTAACTTATACTATACATTTTATTAAACTAACTATTAAATTCATAAATAGTGTACAAAATAATATTCTCGCACTTTCTTTAAATAAAAACTACGGAATTGCTTAATATGATTAATGTATATATGACAATTAATGATTATGAATGATAAATATTTGATAATAATTTTTTTATCTTAGCTATTTTTTGTTTAATTTTATATATTTAAAAGATATTAAACAACCACATTAATCATATAATAAAAAAATATTTTTTTCTTATATGTTATATTTTGAATTTTTAAAACGACTATAAACTATTAAAAACGTTAAATGTCTCACACTAAAATTTTGTGAACAATGGTTTAATTTTTTTTGGTAATAACAAGATACAAATAATCATAAATCATATGAATATGAAGTCTCATTTACTAGGCATTCACATTATATATTAATATAGTTTTAAAATAAACTATATAACATAGAAAAATACTTAAATATGATAATTTCTAAATTTGTATTGAAAAAGTATTGAAACCTTAATATTTTAATTTTAAAATTTGCATTAAAAAATCTCACATTAGAAATTGTGTCCATAATCTCAATAATAAATATTTATATTAAAATATAATATATATCTATGTCTATGTCATTCAAATTTAGTTATATACTATATAAAATAAATAAAATGATTGTTTTGATTTATTTACCAAAAACTTATCGTAAATAAAAAAATATATTATTTTGATTTATGTCTTTACTATACATAATACGTAAATGAATACAAATAGATAATAATAAATTAAAATTAATTTTATATTTAATATTTATTTCGCTCAATTGCGCGGGTCTTAAGCTAGTAAGGTATGATATGGCTTAGCACTGCATTAGTTAATCAGGAATTATGAAAATCAATCAGAGATTTGTTTTGTGTTAATTCTCAGTTTTAGTGCTTATATATATTTATTGGTGCGTAAAAGTATAATGATTCTTCGTAACATAAGTGGTTAATGTTGCATTTTAAACAAGTAAATAACCAGTTTGAGTCTCTATTCATGCATCTATATCTAGTCTATTAGGGTCTTATTTTTATTTACTTTTGACAAGTCATAGTATAACCATTTAATTAATTATTCAATATGATATATTTTATTATTTACCTTAATTAATCAAATATGTACTATTTCTATAAAAAAACTTAATAATCAATAAATATATTAATATTAAAGTAATTTTAAATATAAATTTAAATTTAATATTTAGTTATAAGAATCCGTTGAGAAAAAATTTTAATAAAATCCAACTAAAATTTTAAATCTTTTTATCCAATAATGCATTAATAAATTTCGTAGTTAGTAATACTATTATTATTAATTAATTTAAATTTAAATTTATCATAGATAAAATTCGATACCATCTTTTATAAATTTAATAATTATATAAAATTGTATAAACTAGAAGTATTATATTAAATAATTATGACAATTTATATTAAATTGGTAAATTAACCTATTTTAAAATTACTTTCATTTAAATAAAATATCATTCAACGTTAAAACGGGTTAAATTTTTTAATATATGTCATATTTTCTACACAAAGTAAAATTATGAACATATGTTAAACTTCATATATACAACTACATATTAGCTCTAGCTTGCAACCATTAAAAGAATAAGAGTAATAAGAAAGAAAAGAATGAAAGGAAAACAAAAAAGAGGAAAATATATTTCTCTCCTAATTTGATGAGGAATGATTGTAGTCTTTTATTCCTTAAAAGTTAAAGAATGTTCAGGGTTCATAGGTAATAAATATTCCTTGTAAATGGTATAAATTGTAAGGAATGGTAAGAAATCAACTATTCCCATTCATTCTCTTGAAATTAATAGCAATATATTATCTAACAATGATTATATAAAAAATAAAATAGTATATAACTAAAATTTAGTTCATTTGTTATTAATAAAATATGCTATTAACAAACTCTGAAATCTTAATAATTTATTAAAGATACTAATGAAAAAATAATTTTAAATATAAATTTAATTTTTATATTAGTTATAATAGAATCTGTTGAGAATATATAAAAAATCTTACCAGAAATTAAATTATTTTTATAAAATAATAAATTTGTTCAGTAATAAAAAAACAATTCAAAAGTCATATAATCTTCCAAACTCTAAAATAGTTATGGAATTTTCCGAATTCCTTATGACCAAATAAACATTTTTGAAAATAAATATTCTAAACTCAAAATGATAATATTTCAAATTTTACAAATGATAAAATCGATCAAAAAAATGCAACAACAAAAACAAATTATTTTGTAAAATCAAAAGTGATATAATGTTTTGAAATTTTAATTTAATAAAAAAATCAGAAAAACATAATACCATAACATCCAAAAAAATGTTCTATATTGATAGAATTTATTAAAATAATTTATAAGGCAGATGATATTATGTATAAAATTTACTAAAGTAATACGGTTATATTATTTAAACATAACAATGTATTTACTTATAAAATCCTACAACATTAAAATATAAATTATCCTAAAAAAATATGTTTTCTATACTATAGCTAAATCAATTTTAAATATGTAAGCTGTAGTCATTTAAAAAACATATTTTAAAGAAGATTTTCTTATTTGTAATAAAAATTAATAACAAAGTACATTGTATAAAACAAATCAGTATATATTAATAATTTCGAATAAAAAACAAACAATAAAATTAAATAGTTACACAATATATAATAGTAACTCTTTAATCACATTTTATAAAATTTACAAAATGAAAAAGTATCCGCACGAACTTGACGGGTCAAATTCTAGTTCATATTAAGTAAAGGTAAATCATAGTTTTTGGTTGTCCTCTTCTTTGACTTATTTTTTTGTATGGCCACCATTTATTTCACTTAGGCTCTAAATGAAATAGATCGATAATTTTTTCGGGAATCCATCAAAAAAGTATTTTTGACAAATTCTTGATGGACATTTTTTTTTCAAATCTATTTTGTCAGAAATTTGTTTTGTCAGAATTTTGTTGAGACATCCTGATAAATTTTTGAAAGATGATTTTTCGACAAGAATTCCTAACGAAAAAGTTTGCATAAATGATCAGAAATTTTGCGACAAACTTATTTTTGTCAAAATATTTCTCTACAAACACAAGTGTTTTAGTTGGAAAAAACATGTACTATTTTGATAATAAAAACATGATATCCTTCTATGTGATGTCCATCCAGATAACATATCATATGTTGAAAAATCATATATATTGTTGATACACTAAAATTAGATCTTTGTCTAATGTCAAGTTAACAGTCTGTTGTAATATCTTTAGATTCAATTTCAGATGACCAGTTCACACTTTATCTTAGTGGAATCAAAATATAGCTAAAACGAAGTGGGGGTTTTTAAATAAGTAAATAACGTAAAGAGCAAGTAACATGATTAGGTTGTTTTGAGTTGATTTAAAGGCGCTAGTCTAGGGTTTTTTCTTCAGGTTATGAAATCGCAAACCAATCAATTATTCAAGTCCAGTTTATAACAAGTCTAAACTCGGATCACTCTGATTGAATCAACCCACTCTCGTGGTGTTGATTCCTTTGCAAATCGGTCTTGATCCCTAAACTCTCGTTTGGATCAAGATACGATGGAAAGCCTTAGAGATCAAGTCAAATATGATCACAATGCACCCTAATATCTACTCTCGCTGACTAGGGATGCAAGGCTCATTCAAATCATGTCAAGTTATCAATTAACGGCTAGCTAAATTGATTAACCCTAATTTATGCACTGAGTGATCGGTTCAATGCAAGCAATAAGAACATATATGAATGTAGACAATCTCAAGATGACTTATTTATGCTTAGCTCACGAATCCAAAACCCTAGAACCCTAAACTAACTCGGTGACTACTCAGACATGACACAAGAACAGAGAAGCATGATTTCTGAATAATACTGCATATACTAGATCAAAGAAATCAGAGGGTTTAGGATAATCTTCTCTATGAGATAGATGAGGCCTTCTCCCTTACAAGTAGCAATCGCTAAAATCAAAGCTCTCTCTCAGGTCTTTTCTTGCGTAAAAACTAAGGTAGGTCTAAAATAATAAATAGGAAACTATATATATAGGAGCCACAGGCGGCTAGAGGAAAGAAATAGGAAATCTAGGGCAAATTCCGAAATATTTGGAAACTTCCTTTTTTTTATCTCTGTCGCTGGAGCAGGCACTCAGGCTTCTCTGGTTGGCTGTTCCGCGCGAAAGACTCCAAATCATACTTTTCTCTCTTCGTTTCCTCTAGCTGGTCCATTTCTCATCCAATGCAACTCTAGACCTGTTATTACTCGAAAGGGACTAAAAAGACTCGATAAAACCTAGAAAACTATTAGTAAGACATACGTATAATGTGCCAAAAATACAATATATCAACTCCCCCAGACTTAGATCCTTGTTTGTCCTCAAACAAAATCAAGTACCAAGAACCGAGAGAAAGATTTGAAAGTGTGGGAACTCGCCTATTCTCAGCAACCATGCAATAACCACGAATCTCTGAACCATATAAGCAGTTTAGCTAAAACGACACATCCTTACCGAGAAACCCATTGACTGATGTTCAAAACGGCTTCATACTATGTATCTCATACCTTCCAAAGTTAAAACCTTCCAGACAAAACTCCTTATATTCAATTAAGAGTAGTGTGAGCTCCTCATCATAGGCATTAGAGAGGGTTTAAGTGGAGCTCATCAGTGTTTAGGGGTTACCAAATTTCGTAGAGGATGCAGGATATCGCGCAAAATTGCAAGAGAGGATAGATCCATTGATGTCCACAGCCTCTACTCGTTTTTGCATGTTCTTCTTTAGGAACAGTCGCTCTGATTTGCATGGTTCTCATCTCTTTTCTTTAGAATCTTCTTCTAATTTACCAGTGGCGTCTTTCTTTAGAATCTTCTCCTTCTTCATCACCTTATTCTGAAGTACATAAAGCTAATTTTTTTTTTTTTGAATAATACATAGGTGATGGTGACGAAGCAGGAGGTAGAAAATGTGATAGTGACATGCCACTGGAGTTCTTGACCTCACATTCATTCTTGTCTCTCTTCTTTTCTTAGTTAGATCATCGGTGGCGGAGCGGCTGCTCCATATGCTTCCGCCTATTCCTCAGCAGAAAATTCTGTTGCATCAACGAGTGAGAGACTGTGTCGATCCTTTCCTCTCCGGCCCTTTTGTACATATCTGCACATAAGATACTGAATAACAAATGCATGAGGGTGGAACAAAGGCCTTAGGGTTTTAAGGTGGGTACTAGCTAAAGATGAGCTAGCCATTTAGGATCAGCAAGATGGATAAAAGGAATAAGAAGTCCTGAGTGTTGATCACGTTAAACCCTATTCTAACGCCCATAACAAGAAGAATTGCATTCAAGATTAAGTTCAAGTTAGATGGAGTTAAGTCTTTCCAGAGTAACCTCGACAAGCTGAAAGCTTTTGGAGAACAAGATGATGTAATGTCAGGGTGTTATGGATCCACATGTGCGTATGTTGCTTCTGCTAAGGTCACTGGATAAGATGAATTAGAGCACGAGGGTGGTTAATACACATCATAGAATAAGGACTTGATTCCCACAAATTTTAGACTGACTCGTTCTTAACAAACTGACTCGATAAAAACATCAAAGCGGACTGACTCTAAAACATAAAACCCAAAGGTAAACGATTAGTAGCAGATAATCGCTTCCCCCAGACTTACTTCTCACCATCCCTGGTGAGAAAATAATTCAAGGAAAGGCTAAAATAATAAACAAGTGCAGGAAACAGAAACAGAAACAAAAATAGTTCAAACGTATATAACAATGGAGATAGAACTAGGAGACTGCCTAGTCAGTATCATCGCTCTCTGACTAGCCCGCGGAACGCCTGTTCCTTCTGCGTGGAGTGGCCCATGGAGTCTCTTCGTCACCCCTTGCAGTTCCTGCTGGCTCCTTCCCTGGACGATGACTGCACGATGTAGGCTGGTCTTGACGAGGTTTAGCTGTGCTCGGAGCTCCCATGCATCCTCCAGTGATCGCCTTCAGTATCCTCTTCATGAGGCTGTTGTTCTTGCGCTGAGAATCTACCATCCAGCGACGGTATGTGGCGTCATCTGAGTTGTCATCAAGGGGGGCCAGGTCATATGCATTGTCGCCTCCATCTGTGCGGACAAACACAACATCGTCCATAGTGTCATCACGGTAAGATGACTTTGTGTCGGCGCAGAGATACTGAGCATCAGGGACGAAGCAGATGTTGGTTACGTCACTTAGCGAGGTGATGTTCGGTTGAGGCAGCTTGCAGTAGAGGTTTCTCCCGTCCTGACTGAGGAAACTGTAGGTGGTCTCGTCGCGGAGAATCTGACAGTTAATCAGGTAAGGGATATCAATGAACGTCGCTGTCTCGTTACACTGATAGACGCTGAGATCAAGCTCTTAGTGGCGGAAGAGAGGAGTAAGCAAACTCCCAGAACGGTCTTTCTTCAAAGAACCCTTAACCACTCTGGCTTTCTTGTCCACAAACATCTGAACAAGCACACAACCGGGACTGGTTGTCATTGACGCGGTCGGAATCCCAATGGCGGAGGATTTGAGCTCGTCCTCAACACCGACACATAGCATCTGCAACTCTCCCCGTGTCACCTTTGACGCCTGGTCCTTTGTGAAGAGCAGATTGCTCAGGACCTTAGCAGTAATTCGCAGAACAGGGTTACGGATGTGAGACTGACTGGCTGATCGGGATTTGAAATCCCCTGAAGCGATGAATTTCCAGAATGCTTGCTTTGGGATAAACTTCCTTGGGAACGACGTCTGAGTCTACTCCTCGGACATCTCATAAATCTCAGTCAGCGTCTCCAAGCTGATGGAGTGCTTAACACCACTCGCAAAGAAAGTGAAAGAGGCTTCCTCAAAGATCGGGAAACCAGGCCTCTTGAAAGTTAGCTCCGCGGTGGCGAGGAATTGCCTCGCCAAATCAGGGTACAGCGGGTGAGTTCTGTGACAGAGATCAGCTATTCCCAGCACTTAGAGAACCGCATGTAAATCCTCTTGGAGGCCTTGGTCGCTCAAAGCCCCGGCGTCGACGAAACGGGTGGGGAAGATGTTGGTATTGAGCAGAGTGTTGTAGCGGCGTGAGGCTTCCTTATCCCATCTTGTCTCCGAGGACTTAGGGATGTTCGGGTCTGTGATGGAGATCTCGGTTCCCTCTTCTCGTGGCCATGGGTAGGTTGGGGGAACAGTGTAATCCTCCGGTTCACCCCGAGCGTATGGTGGCTTGATCATAGATGCTGCCTTGGTTCGCTTGGGAGCCATCTGCAAAACAAAACCAAAGGAAAAAGTTAGTACCATTTGATTGGGTTTAGTAGGAAGAGTTGGAAGCTTTTGCGATTTCATTGCTCTTTCCAAACTATCCCATAACCCAATGTAGAGAGTTCAAGCGATTGATAACGGTAAACCAAATACAATCACTTTAGAAGTCTAGGTACTTAGATCAACTTGCCAATCAAAAATCGATTCAATGGATCCCAAAATCCATATCTTAGCAATCGATGTATGTGTAATTTAAAAACGTTGGCTAAAGGTGATGACTTTCCATCGAACCTAATCGATTTAACCATTCTCATCTCAACTTCTATTAACCATCCTAGCAGCAAAAGGAGTGGTCGATTTTGATTTTGATAAACCCTAAAATCGATCTATTCAAGCGCAAAAAATGAGAAGAGAAAGAGATATTTAGGCCGAGAATCACAGTGTGATTTCGCCTCTTACCGTTCGATTGGTGATGGTAAAGTCCTGCAAATTAGCCAAACAGATCGAAACCAAGCAAGTAGAAACCAAAATAAGTTGAAAGAGTTTTAAGTTTTTAAAGGAGAGGGGAGAGGGGCGATGGGGTCGGTTTTTGTTGAAGTGGGAAAGAGATGGGGAAAGTTCCCTTTTTATTGGCCCACTTCGTGCCCCACTTCCTATTTCCTAGGGTTTCCCTCTATTTTACAAAATTAATTCAAATCTAATAAAGTCCCTCTTTTTTTTTCTTTTTTTTTTGGTCCCAAGGAACTTACCTGAGCGGAGCAGCTGCTCCGAAAAATCAGAGACTGTTACGGTTTAGTAACTCGGTTTTTGTTTTTTTTTTCTTTTTTTTTATTTTATCCTGCAAATAAGTAAAAAGAAACACAAAAACGAAATCTAAAAAAAATATTTACACTCACCAGGGAGTTGCCTCCCACCAAGCGCTTGGTTTAAGTCACTAACTTGACTTAGTTGGCCTATTAGGCTAAGGGAGGATCGCTGAGGGGAATTTCTTCACCCTCTGCGATTGTTGTCTCAGAAAGGTATGGCTTTATGCGTTGGCCATTGACAACAAATTCTTCCCCTTTCGTGTTCAGCAACACAACAGCTCCGTGGGGGCATACCTCTTTAATGGTGAATGGTCCGGACCACCTAGATCGCAGCTTTCCAGGGAACAATCGTAGCCTTGAGTTGAACAGGAGCACCTGATCCTTAGGTTGGAAGTTGTGGTTGATGATCCTCTTGTCGTGGTAAGCCTTTGTTCTCTCCTTGTAGATCTTAGAGCTTTCATAGGCGAGATGCCTAATTTCCTCCAGTTCGTGAATCTGCATGGATCGTCTCTCTGCTGCTGGTTTGATGTCGAAGTTGAGTAGTTTCACAGCCCAAGCTGCCTTATACTCCAACTCAACCGGAAGGTGACAAGCTTTACCGTACACCAGATTTTAACGGGTGGTCCCAATTGGTGTTTTGTAAGCTGTTCTGTAAGCCCAGAGAGCGTTGTCTAGCTTGAGCGACCAATCCTTTCAACCTGTGTTAACTGTTTTCTACAGGATGCTCTTGATCTCTCTGTTTGAAACTTCCACTTGGCCACTAGTTTGAGGGTGATATGGTGTGGCTAATTTGTGTTGCACGCCGTTCTTCTTCAATAGACCTTCAAAGATCTTGTTGATGAAGTGACTACCCCCATCACTGATGACTACGCGTGGTACCCTAAATCTTGGAAAGATTATGGTTTTGAACATCTTAGTAACCACCCTTGCGTCGTTTGTGGGACTGGCAATCGCCTCCACCCACTTAGAAACGTAATCAACTGCTACCAAGATGTACTCGTTCTTGAAGGATGGTGGGAATGGTCCCATGAAGTCGATTCCCCAACAATCGAATACTTCAACCTCCAAGATGAAGTTCTGAGGCATCTAATTCCGTTTACTGATATTCCCTTGTCGCTGGCATGAGTCGCATCTAGAGATGTAGGAATGGGCATCTTGGAACATTGTTGGCCACCAAAAACCGGCTTGAAGGATCTTAGACACGGTTTTAAATGTCGCAAAGTGCCCTGCATAAGAGGAACCATGACAGTGATAGAGGATCCCTGGAATCTCAGACTCGGATACGCATCGTCAGAATACTCCATCCTTGCAACTATGGTACAGATAGGGTTCATCCCAATAGTAATGTCTTTCTCCTCTTAGAAATTTCCGTTTATCATTGCCAGTGAATTTGACAGGTTCTTTATCAGCAGCCAGATAGTTGGCGATCTCAGCAAACCATGGAAGATTGGGATGTTGCTTTTTGATTGCACAAACAAGGTGTTCCAGAACGCTGGAACAAACTGGACGAAGCGGTTGTTCTGTGACGCTTCCCAGACTGATCGAGTAGACATGCTCGACTGGAAGGTTATCATCAAGTGTTGTATCTTCATCTATCTTCATTCTGGAGAGGTGATCTACAACGCCATTCTCAATGCCCTTTTTGTCTTTGATTTCTAGGTGAAATTCCTGGAGGAATAAGATCCATTGGAGTAGCCTTGGTTTCGCATCTTTCTTCGTTAGCAAATACCTCAATGCTGCATGATCTGTATGCACTATCACCTTAGATCCAACTAGGTAAGATCTGAACTTTTTAAAGGCGTAGACAATTGCTAGAAGTTCCTTTTCTGTAGTCGCATAGTGATATTGAGCTTCATCTAATGTCCTGCTCGCGTAATAGATCACGTGAAGCTTCTTATCTTTTTGTTGTCATAGCACAGCTCCAACTGCAAAATCACTTGCGTCTGTCATGATCTCGAATGGGAGCTCCCAGTCTGGTCGTTGCACGATGGGTGCGCTGACTAAAGCTCCTTTGATCGTGTGGAAAGCTGACAAACAATCACTGTCGAACTCAAATCTTGTCTCCTTGCAAAGCAGGCGAGTGAGTGGTCTCGCGATTCTGGAGAAGTCCTTGATGAATCTTCTGTAAAAGCCAGCATGTCCGAGGAAACTCCTGATTCCTTTGACAGAGTTTGGGAGTTGTAAGCTCATCATCACTTCTATCTTTGCCTTGTCCACTTCGATCCCCTTTTCTGAGATTTTTTGACCGAGAACAATCCCATCTCGCACCATGAAGTGACACTTCTCCCAATTCAAAACTAGATGCTTTTCCTCGCAGCGCTGAAGGACTCTGCACAAGTTTGACAAACACACAGAAAAGGAGTTCCCATAGACGCTAAAATCGTCCACGAAAACTTCCATTATATCCTCAATTAGGTCAGTGAAAATAGACATCATGCAACACTGGAATGTCGCAGGAGCGTTGTACAAACCAAACGGCATTCTCCTGTAGGCAAAGGTGACGTATGGACACGTGAAGGTCGTCTTCTCCTGATCGTATGGCTGAATGGGAATCTGAAAGAAACCTGAATAACCATCTAAGAAGCAGTAATATGGGTGCTTAGTCAATCTCTCAATCATTTGATCAATAAATGGGAGCGGGAAGTGGTCCTTTCGTGTAGCCGTATTTAATTTTCGAAAATCGATACACATACGATGACCGGTTACTGTCCTAGTGGGTATCAATTCATTCTTTTCATTAGCAACCACCGTGATCCCCCCTTTCTTAGGAACTACATGAACAGGACTAACTCACTTACTATCAGAAATAGCATAAATTACACAAGCTTCTAGAAGTTTCATTATCTCTTTCTTAACAACATCTTTTAGATTTGGGTTTAACCGCCTCTGATGTTCTACAAAAGTCATCGATTCATCTTCTAGGTGTATTCTATGCATGCATAAATCAAGTGAAATACCGGGAATATCAGCTAACGAATATCCTATTGCCTTGTGGTATTTTCTCAACTAACACAATAGTTTAGCAGTTTCCACATTATTAAGCTCAGATTTCACGATGACAGGGTATGTTGAATTAGGTCCAAGAAACGCATACCTGAGTCCTGCTGGAAAGGACTTTAATTCGATCTTTGGAGCTTTGAGTTCGCTCCATGAATCACCGAGCTGGCTGGTTGGTTTTTTAGGAGCAGTTGCTCCTTCTGGTGAAATCTAATTGCTCGTTTCCCCCAGACTTAGAAAAGCGACCGTCTTCTCGATGATTTCGCACAAGTTTAGCATCTTTTTGTATCCGTCAGCATCAACGTTGCACGTGTTCTGCTCAGACTTTACTCGTATCAGGGCTACTTCCAAAGGATCATCTGCGAGGATTTCTTCGATCATCCCTTGTTGAGGGGTCAAAGCGGCATTCTCGTCGCTAACCGTGAAGTTCTGACCATCTAGCATAGGTCGTTTGAGAAGCTCATCCATCTCGAACTTCATCACAATATCTCCTAGTTGGAGATCAATCCTCCAGTTGCGGACATCAATGATTGCACCAGCTGTGCACAGGAAAGGTCGGCCCAGAATGAGAGGGTCTTTTGGTTCATCTTCGAGCTCTAGAACCACGAAGTCTGCCGGAACAATGGTGTCACCAATTTGAACTTGTAGATCTTCAAGAACACCTACTGACAACTTGACTGATCTGTCTGCGACTACCAAAGAAATCCTGGTTGGCTTGAAGTTGGTTAGTCCCATGCGTTTTGCAACTGAGTAGGGCATGAGATTCACACTGGAACCCAGATCGCATAAAGAACAAGCGAAGACTGTCTTTCCAATCTGATCAGATAGGACAAATTTTCCAGGATCTTCCAATTTCCTGATTGTTCTGTTTTGAAGGACTGCACTGCATTCTTTCGAGACCATCATGATGTCGCTGTCTGCAGAAGTCTTCCCGGAGATCAGCCCTTTCACAAGACTGCGCATTGAAGGAATCATTTGAATAGCGTCCATGAGAGAGAATTTGACATTCAACTTTTCAAGCATCTTTTTGCACTTCATCTCTTCGCAATCCTTGCGTGATTTCTTAGCAGGGACTGGGTAGGGAACTTTTGGAATGTAGACGCGAGTAGGTACATATTGATCTTGCGTCGTGGGAGCTATTGGTTCTGCGGCTGTTGGCTGTTCCGGTTCATGGTCTTCGTGGACATCCTCAAGCGGAGGTTGTTCTCCCTCTTTCTGTTTTCCCTTCTCTTGAGCAGTGAGCTTCTTGGGGACTGGATCTGATAGATGTCTTCCACTTCTCAGCTCGACTGCGTTATAGTCCTTGGGATTCTTGTCTGTTTTCCCTGGGAGTGTTCCCTGTTGCCTTTTTGTTGTTTCAGCAGTTTGAGCAATCTGAACGTCCATCTGCCTTATGTGGCTTGCTACAACATCGTATTTGGAATTCAATTCTGTGAACATGTTGTCCATCCGAGTGTTTATCTTGGTTGTAACCTGATTCAGTGCTTTTCCTTGAATCTGTTGACCTTGCAGAAGTTGATGCATCATTCCCTTTAGCTCATCAGGCGGACCGCTCGCGGTTGCAGGAGCAGCCTGTGGATAACTCTGCCGGTTCTAAGATTGATTCTGAGCCTGGCTGAGGATGAACATCTTCCCATTATGATTCTGATTCTGGAAGTATGGCTTCTGATATCCAGTGTTTTGGAACTAATTTCCCAGAGATTTGTCGTTGGGATTGTCTGGATTAGTCTTGTATGAGAACAGATGCGGGTTGTTCCTCACATTAGGGTTTGGATGGTTAACGTAACTGACCTCTTGCTGATCTTCTTCCGATGTTTCGGTTTCTGCTGCAGCATCTGTAGTACCTGGTTCCAGATTGGTTTCTTCCATGACATAGATCTGATTCTGATTGTTCTTGAGCAGCAGCTCGACCTTAGCGGCGAGGTCATCAATCTTCCTAGTGTCCATGCTGTTCACCTTCTTGGAATGGTCAGTATCCTCGTTTTTGTTGGACGAACTAGCTGCCATGTTCTCTATTAGCGCGTGAGCTCCTTTTGTGGTTTGAGTCATGAAATCTCCTTTGCTCGCTGCTTTTAGAGCATTGCGGAACTCCCATTCCACACCATCGTAGAAGATTCCTAGAACATGGTCATCGTCGAACCCGTGATGAAGACATTCTCTGAGGGTATCATTGAACCGTTCCCAAGCTTCGTTGAAAGGTTCATTAGCGAGTTGCTTGAAGGAGGAGATCTTGTTCCTTAGGGCAGCTGTTTTGGCTTTCGTGTAGAAGTGTCCCAAGAAAGCTGCTCTAACCTGTTCCCAAGAAGTTAGGGAACCTGTAGGTAATGACTTAAGCCATCGTGAAGCTTTGTCCGCTAGAGAGAATGGGAACAACATGCATTTGATGTAGTCGGGTGGGACGCCGTTTGCACGAGTGAAACTGCATATTTCTTCAAAAGCTTCAATGTGTTCCAATGGTATCTCAGCTGACATTCCATGAAACATCTTTCTCTGGACAAGATTGATCATGCCGGGTTTTATCTCAAAGTCTTCCCTTTGACATGGTGCTGGAGCGATAGCAGAGCGCGTAGCAGGGATGTTACGCGGTAGGTTTCTCTCACCAATTGGGACAGGTGGTTCCCGCTGTGCAGCTAGTTGCTGCGCTGCGATTGTTTGTTGTAACTCTTGCATCTGTTGCATCTGCTGTTGCATCTGTTGCATCTGCTGTTGCATCTGTTGCATAGACGCGGCCATTTGTTCTGGAGTGCCGAAGTCGGCCATTGTTGCAGTGATTGATTTTTGTTGACGGTTGGTTCTTTCTAAGCTTGCGAGTTCCTGATTTGTAAGCGAAATTAAGTCCCCTTGTGTATTGCTCCGAGTATGTCTACTGGTCATGCACATGGGTCATTAACTGCAAAAAGGATTAACCAAGTCAGAAGTTTTAGACTAAGTAAATAACCGAAAAATAAAGGTAAAAATCTGGTCCCCGGCAACGGCGCCAAAACTTGATACACTAAAATTAGATATTTGTCTATTGTCAAGTTAACAGTGTAGTTGTAATATCTTTAGATTCAATTCCAGAGGACCAGTTCACACTTTATCTTATTGGGATCAAAATTTAGCTAAAACGAAGTGAGGGTTTTTAAAGAAGTAAATAACATAAAGAGCAAGTAACATGATTAGGTTGTTTTGCATTGATTTAAAGGCGCTAGTCTAGGATTTCTTCTTCAGGTTATGAAATCGCAAACCAAGCAATTATTCAAGTCCAATTTATAACAAGTCTAAACTCGGATCACTCTGATTGAATCAACCCACTCTCGTGGTGTTGATTCCTTTGCAAATCGGTCTTGATGCCTAAACTCTCGTTTGGATCAAGATACGATGGCAAGCCTTAGAGATCAAGTCCGATATGTTCACAATGCACCCTAATATCAACTCTCGCTGACTAGGGATGCAAGGCTCATTCAAATCGTGTCAAGTTATCAATTAACGGCTAGCTAAATCGATTAACCCTAATTCATGCACTGAGTGATCGGTTCAATGCAAGCAACAAAAACAGATATGAATGTAGACAATCTCAAGATGACTTATTTATGTGTAGCTCATGTGGGAACCGGAATTCACACCGTCGAGATTTGTTAATCGGAGGAAACCCAAGTTAACCTAGCCTTCCCTGAAGGTCCTGGTTATCTGCTGGGCCACGCACAACACAATCAATATGAAAGAGTCGAAAGTAATAAATCGTAAAAGAGCGAAAAGAGAACAAAGAGGTCTTAGTTTCGAATTCTCGTTTGAGCGTGAACAACAGGTAAGATCCTAGGCCACCAGAGCTGTCGGTACGTTCGCTAGTCTAGCCACCTAAGTTCTAACCTAGTCGAGTCGCAGCTCGATAGTAAAAACGGAAAAAATGCCTTAATTGCTCTAAGAATTAAGTTTTCTCTGAGAAAGCTCTCCCTTGCTCCTCGCCTTAAGCCCTCCTTATATACTCTCTCTAGGTCGGTTTGCACTTTTTCCTGGGCCGGATTCGTCGCGAGACGGGCTTTTCCATTTTTTGTCACCCTTCATGATTATCTTCGGAAACTTGACATTTATCTTTTCCTACGAATAAAAAATAGACCGTCATATCAGCCTTAGGCTCAATCCTGTTCTAAAATCGTAAGTGGGTCGTTTAGCCGCGGTTCATACCCCTTTTGGGCCGTTTTGGGACTTAGACGTTTTTACGGTTTTTCCTAAGAAACAGCCGTTGGTTTTTCCGAAAGGATTCCAATTCCCCGTATAGTTAAGGCAACTGGTGTTCAAGCTAACCATAGCCGTTTTATACGGCAGGTAGGAATCCATTTTGCTGACCAAGTTTTTATAACTTTTCCCGAAGTCTTTCTTTGATAATCCTAAGCGAGACGAGACATGGGTATTGTGTCCAAGGGCCCGAGGATTGTGTTACGGGAACTTAGACGAGGATGCACGGTTTCGGGACGAGAGGTCGGTCCTCGCCCATGGGTGAGGTGACCTCGGTGCGGGTCGTCCTCGCCCATGGACGAGGTGACCTCGGCGCGGGTCGTCCTCGCCCATGGGCGAGGTGACCTCGGCGCAGGTCGTCCTCGCCCATGGGCGAGGTGACCTCGGCGCGGGCCGTCCTCTCCCATGGGCGAGGTGTCCTCGGCGCGGGTCGTCCTCTCCCATGGGCGAGGTGACCTTGGCGCGGGTCGTCCTCGCCCATGGGCGAGGTGACCTCGGTGCGGGTCATCCTCGCCCAGGGGCGAGGTGACCTCGGTTGAGACGGTCCTCGCTTACGATCGAGACCTCATCCAGACTGATCCTCTTCTCGACATTCCTCGGTTAGCATCCGTGAAAACTGTCTTTTACTTGATTAACCATTTTCTGAGAATGTCTAGTTTTCAAGGATCGATCGAGAGTTTGTTTTCCGGGAACTTTCAGGCATTGATTCCGTCGTGACCGGACAGCTCACGAATCCAAAACCCTAGAACCCTAAACTAACTCGGAGACTACTCAGACATGACACAAGAACAGAGAAGCATGATTTCTGAATAATACTACATATAATAGATCAAAGAAATCAGATGGTTCAGGATAATCTTTTCTATGAGATAGATGAGGCCTTCTCCCTTACAAGTAGCAATCGCTAAAATCAACGCTCTCTCTCAGGTCTTTTCTTGCGTAAAAACTAAGGTATGTCTAAAATAATAAATAGGAAACTATATATATAGGAGCCACAGGCGGTTAGAGGAAAGAAATAGGAAATCTAGGGCAAATTCCGAAATATTTGGAAACTTCCTTTTTTTTTTTTATCTCTGTAGCTGGAGCAGGCACTCAGGCTGCTCCGTTTGGCTGTTCCGCGCGAAAGACTCCAAATCATACTTTTCTCTCTTCGTTTCCTCTAGCTGGTCCATTTCCCATCAAATGCAACTCTAGACCTGTTATGACTCGAAAGAGACTAAAAAATCTTGATAAAACCTTGAAAACTATTAGTAAGACATACATATAATGTGCCAAAAACACAATATATCAATTGTCTACATAAGTACTGTTTGCATCTGAAAAGTTTCTTTGCACGAAACTTCATATGTAAGAAAAACGTGCTTCTGTAGTAATTCGAACTTATATACCAATGGTTGCAAAAACACATCAAGTGATCTCTTAAGATGCTCTAACACATGAACAAAAATGGAGAACAACAAAAACTTATCTTGCATATACAAATATGGCAATATATTGTAAGTTGTCACAATTACTGGCCGCAATAAATATTGACTTTTATGCTTTTCATATGGGTTGAACCCAACAATACAGTCCACAGTAGACATTTCTTCTCTCATACACACATTTTGGTTATTTTGATTGGAAATTCTTCCGAACTTCTGCATCTGAAGGATGTGTAATCTCATAATCTGATGAGTGCTCCGCATGTCATGTCATTGGTCATGTTGTGTGTTCTGCTAATATAGTCTTTTAAACCTTTCTTTCAAAGAAAAATAGCACATCCATTTATATGGAATTGGAACTCTTATGCTTGTCTCTAGATACGAGGTTGTTGATAAAATTTACATCTCATCTGGCCTCATATGCTCCCCTGTAAAAAAAAAAATTATCGATGCATACATTGATCACTTGATACGGTAAACTAAACACCAACTACCAGTTTCTAAATTTCATAGTATGAACCATATGCAAAATTATCCTCACATAAAATATTTTTCAGAAAATCAAAAATTGCATCCACGCATTCCTCAACCAAATTATCAAATATGTTCACCAACACGATTTTTTTATCCGTCCTGTATAATACCTTATCCAACATTCAAGCAACAAAAATAAAGGAAAAACAAAGAGAATGACAGCCAAATAGCCAACAACAACAAAACAAAGCAAAAGATAAACAGAACATCCCTCAAAAGGTTCAAGATCCGATTGGGTTCGGCTATCTTTTCCTTTTTTGTTTAAATACGTTTTTTTTTAATCATGGAGTTTGACCGGTTGACTTTCTAGATAACTTACCGTCCACTTTTTACTCCACATGTGTTTTGAGGAATGGAACCAGTAATCTTTCAGCCATTTGTCGTTAATGGACCTACTCACTATAGAATAAGGCCTATTCTTATTATTAATGGGCCTAATTTTATAAGAAGAAGGCCCATACAGTTTCATTGCAAATTTTCTTGTCCGTCTGCACTTGCCAATCTCCGTCGGTGGTCCCCGGTGGAAGAGAACGTCGACGATAGCGTCGGCGTGCCTGGTAAGAAGTAAGAATGTTAATGGAATCATACATTCACGTGGGTAGTGTTCGAGTCTCATTCTGATTTTAATAATCTTTCAAGCTCTGTTGTGTGATTCGAGTTAACAGAAAATGGGACTGTTAAGCATCATTCGGAAAATCAAGAAGAAGGAGAAGGAGATGCGTATTCTCATGGTGTATGTCACAGTAACAATCTTGTAAACTCTCCTCTGATCTATATATACACATTTCTCTAACTTGATGATTTGGTATTGTGTTTGTAGTGGACTCGATAACTCTGGGAAGACGACGATTGTTCTGAAAATGAACGGAGAAGACACAAGCGTGATCAGTCCAACTCTTGGCTTCAACATCAAAACCATTATTTACCAAAAGTCAACTCCTTTTTCACAACTGCTTGTAGTTTTCATGTTTTTGGTCGAGGAATAGATCATCAAACATGTTATGGGCAATGTGCTTGTAGGTATACGCTGAATATATGGGATGTGGGAGGGCAAAAGACTATAAGATCTTACTGGAGGAACTACTTTGAGCAGACTGATGGGTTGGTTTGGGTTGTGGATAGCTCTGATCTTAGGAGGCTTGATGATTGCAAGATGGAGCTTGACAATCTCTTGAAGGAAGAGGTATGAGACTTTGCAATGTGATGCTTGGTTGCTATTTGTGATGATGATGATCTATTTACAAATGGTGGAATGAGTGTTGGATACTGATCTTGGTGGTTTTAATGGGCAGAGGCTTGCTGGGTCATCTTTGCTGATACTAGCAAATAAGCAGGATATTCAAGGTGCTCTTACACCTGAAGAGATTGGCAAAGTAAGTGTTTTGAAACTCTTATGTGTATATAGTAATTGTTATTGTGTTTTATCTCTTTGTCTTGAAAGGTTCTATCTATCTAGATTTCAGTGAGGCTTAGTCGGTTAAATGAGATATGTGTGAAAGGGTTAATCTTTGTTTCTTTTTTCGAATGAATGTAAAATTTATTCAGACAAAAAACTTTTTTACTTCTAATTTTGATTTGTGTAAAAAACCAAAGAATAAATGAAAAAATCAATCTCAGTCATATGAGCCTTGAATCTAAGGAGGTACTTTACTTAGTTTCAGTGAGGATTAGTGGGTGAAGTGAGATATGTTTGTGTTGTACTTTGTGCTAAACAGAGTTTCATCTTCTTGCTTGTGCAGGTGCTAAACTTAGAGTCCATGGATAAGAGCAGGCACTGGAAAATCGTGGGTTGCAGCGCATACACAGGTGAAGGATTGTTGGAAGGATTCGATTGGTTGGTTCAAGACATTGCCTCCAGAATTTACATGCTTGATTAATTTTTGTGCTCCTCAAGTACCGAAGATTCACTTTTCCAGACACACCACATATAGAACCTGTCTATTTATTACCACTGTCTTGATTCTACTCAAGAGACTTCATATCTCCCCATATTAGCTTTTCTTTCGGTTTTAATTGTACCAAATGATTCTACAAACATACATATACGTTTGAAGACAAAATCTTCTAATCTTGTTTGATTCAAAGTGACTTAACAACAAAAATGATGTTTCATACATCCAAGTACAACTTATTACTGATAAGCAAATTCCAAATCTATCACCAAAATTCTCCGTAAAGGAGAATGGTAATAAGCATAGAAAAAGAAGGAAAGATCATTTCGACTTCTTTCCAACCTTCTTCTTAACAACTTCGTCGACATACATGATGCCTTTTCCCTTGTAAACTTCAGGAGGTTTGCAACTCCTGACTGTGGCAGCAAACTGGTGCACCCTGTCCTTGTCGATTCCAGTGCAGCAAACCACATTGTTCTTGAAACAGAAGACACGAACAGCAGGAGGAACCGCGAGTTCGACTTCGTGACTGTAACCCAGCTTAAGGTATAAGAAACGCCCTGCTTCCTCAGCTCTGGCTTTGTATCCAACTCCAACAATCTTCAAGAACCTAAAGAATTTTGCCTCCATCTTCCCGTTTTTTTGCCTACAGATGAGAGCTTGCCACAAGAAGTACCTGTCTATCTTAACTTGTCTGAATCGCCAAGTGTTTTTTTTTAAGAAAAAAGGGTTTTACAATTAGAAAACAAAAGGGTGCTTAGATCAACTCTCATAGACAAAGAAAGGCAGCAACTTCCGTCTCTCTAGCCCTCAATCACACAAAGAATCGAAGTTGTCTAAACATGTCGAAGGAAGTATTATTTCATTCACAAATCATTCAAGAGACGTGGAAACAAGTGATGAGCTAACCAGGAAATACGTCTAACACTTTCCGTGCAATATTATTACGACAAGAGTAAAAAATGCAAAACAATCCAATTAACCCAATTTTTTTTTTTTTTTTTTTTTTTTTTTTTTTTTTTTTTCACATGAACACAGTTAGTTCTCCTCATTTGCAACTAGTTCAATGCAGTAGCAAGAGGAGAAAAAGGGGAGAGATCCACACAAGGAACAGTACCCTTGGCACTAAACATGCTCAAAAGAAAGTATTATTTGGTTCATATATATATTTATCACAAACCATCCAGGAGACGTGGAAACAAGCGATGAGTTAACAAGTAAATACGTCGAACACTTTCCGTGCAATATTACTATAAGAGAACAAATGCAAATCAAACCCACTAATCCCATTCAAAAGAACACATCTACTTCTCCCCCAATCTAATCGATATCGAAATCAAAATGAGAAAGAAGCACAAAAGATTTGCAAATGGTTCATTGCACTAGACAAGAGGAGAAGAAAATAGCGAGGGATCCCTATAGAAGAACAATATGTACCTTGATTTCCGGCGAAAAGAAAAGAGGGTATTGCGACGGTTCGCCGGCGGATAAAGATCACTCCCCAACTCCCTCTTTATTGAGAAGCAGATAAAATGGAAGATGTTTTTTTAGGCGTGAAGAAACGACACGCTGTTTTGTTTGACATTGAGTGCTTAAGAAGCCCATTTGGCTATTTTATAAAGCCTAAAAGACTGCTTGCTTCCTCGCCGCTCCCCTTTGTGATTTTGTTTCTTTGCGAGGCAGATAAAACATTTTTTAGCCGTTAAGAACGACACGCTGTTTGCTTCACATCGAATACTTATGAAGCCCATTTGGGCTAAGTCATAAAGCCCAAAAAGCCTTTTAAGTTGTATTCTTGCTCCCTTCTCATCACCTTTTGAGGTTCCAAGCTTTTCTTTGACCGGAGGAGAGCCTCTCAGCAATGGCGGATTCGATTTTCAGAAAGCTAAGAGACGGAGGCGAAGAAGGCGAGCTCGCGCCAGCTCTCACCATAGAGGAAACTGTAGTTTCACCTTTCGCCCTCGACGTCTCCTGCTATCTCCTCGCGAATCTATCTTCATCAATCCTGGCTGGAAAATCCAAGTCGGAGTACATCCTCGAAACACTAAAATTCAATCTCTTTTTCCTTCACTATCGTGTTTTCATAAAATCTTCGTTGCTATGCAGAGGCCTCGTGCTGGTCACATTCTCTCGGAGCCCTTCCTTCTATTTGCAGTTCTTGAAGCAAAGAGGAATCGTTGTCTCTTCATCCTCTAAATGGTGAGTTTGATACTATCTGTTGATAATTGTTTAAGGCTGTCTAATCATTGGTTTTTGGTTTTTGGTTTTTGGTTTCTGAAGGATTCGTGTTCTGGATTGTTACACCGATCCACTAGGCTGGATTGATCAACCTTCCACTGGTGTTACTGAAGGTCCAAGTTTAGTTAAGTTAAATAAGTGTGTTAGTGACTTGAAGAGACTTTTCTCTTCAGTCATTGATGCAGGGAGAGGTAACTTTTTTGCATCATGTTTTTCAATTTAGAGGATGATTTGAGGTTAAAGTTGATTCCTTTTTGCTGTAGAGATGGTTGGAGATGGGAAGACACGTTTCTCTGTTGCCATTGATTCGGTAAGCAAATCCTCTCTTTGGAGTTTTAGATATGAGATTAACGATGATATATATTTTTGGTTGAATCAGGTGAATGAGCTGCTAAGACATTCATCCATGCCATTAGTTTCTGGTCTTTTAACAGATCTTCGAAGCCACGGTATATTTACATTCTTTGCTACCTGAACCTGAGCACTCACCATTTTGTTAGCTTTTATTCCTTCTTCAGTTGAATTTTGTTTGGTGTAGCACAAGTTTCCAGTTTGTTTTGGTCGTTGAACACTGACCTTCACCAAGAGAAGGTCACCAATGCGCTTGAATATATATCCACCATGAAAGCCAACTTAGAACCTTTTTGTCCATCTCCCGATGGGAAAAGGAATGCTTTGGAAAACCTCTTCTTGGCTCATCAGGATTTCGGTAAAGGACGGTTCCATGTCCGGTTTAAGCTTAGAAAGGGACGTGTCAGAGTAATGGTGAGTGTTCTCTCTTGCTCCATTCTCTATACCCTATATTAGAGTATCATATTTGAGTTAACAACCCTTGTAACGCTTTGCCTTACAGTCTGAAGAGTATCATGTTGATCAAACGGGCATAAACCTTTCACCCATTTCCTCCGCTGAATCTGTTATTGCAGCCACCAAAAGCCTTATACCTAAGGCAAGTTATCTTGTTCTTTCTTAGTTTCTTCTTATCTCTTTGCTGTTAAGCTGTGTGGTCTCAGGTTAGTGGTCCTTTTGGTTCAGGTTCATTTCAATCTACAGTTGTCTGAGAAAGAACGTGTTGAGAAAGAAAAAGTTGTCCTTCCCTTTGAGCACCAAGGTGAGTTCGTTCATCACAGCCAAGATAATTTTAAGCTCATTAATGTCTGACATCTTGTGGATAAAAACATTTTTGATGTGATTATGTTCTACAGATCATGGAAAATCGACAGAGATCTATGATGGGCGGAGAACTCTTGCGGATGGCAAGACCGAGGCAACGCCATTGTCTTCAGGAGAGTTGCAGGCCGATGTGGTTTCATCTGGTAAGGGTGGAGAGATTATATATTTCAGAGATTCAGACGATGAGCATCCAGATTCTGATGAGGACCCTGATGATGATTTGGACATTTAATTGCTCTTGTAAGAACCAGAGAGTGTGTTTTGGTTTTTGTAAGTTACTTTGGATTATAATCGCTGGGATCTTAATTGTTTAGATTTATCCAACTTTGTATACTAGATAGCAGATTTGTAACACTTGAAGGATTTTTTTCATTGTGTTATTGTTGCATTATCAACACAAATTTAGTTTAGATAGAAATCATCTTGTACTAAATCAAATAACTTCAGTTGCAATGGTAAGGGTTTAATAATTCAGTTTGGAAAATGAATCGTATTTTATAAATTTGTTTTGAGTTCACAATTTTTAAAGGTGCCAAGAAAGATGCTTTGACATGTAGTTTTTGTGGTGAGAAACACAATGGAATATGATTCATGTACGTCGAATAATAGACATGTTTATTGCTTGTAAAGCCATATATATATATTTACACAAATAAAGTCACAACAACAACAGTGGATGGGCTGGTTCCTTAAAGCATCAGCATATGAGCGAACTCATCAAATCTTAAAACTCCATCAGCGTTAAGATCATAAGCTTTGATCATGACAATGCAATTATCAGTCGTTCTTGACTCACCAAGCTTCATCAGCATCGTCTTCAAGCTTCTTGGAGTAATAAAAAAGAGCATGAAACTTATCAAACGTGAGAGATTGAGAAAACAAATAGTATTACTCTTTAGATCTGTAGTAAAGTAAAGATATAATATCAGTTACAGTTTACAGTTTTCATCCTCTATGTTTAAAACACGTTTTTTCTTTTATTTATTTTGTTTAAATATAGGAAGTTTGTTGATTGCACATGGTTTCTTATCAGTGATAATATGCATGTGGTCTTTTTCACTCGTGTAACCATATGAAATATGAAGCTGTCTGGTCTGATGTGTTTAACTTGGCTGTCTTTCTCTTTTTTTTTTTGAAAAAACTTGCTTTCTCATATCTCAATATACTTTGATTTGGTGGTTCTTATCAGTCCGATCTCAAATCAGTATCTCACGTTCGATTAGTTTCATGCTCTTTTTGACTTGGCTGTCTTTCTTTTTTTTTTTTTTTTGAAAGAACTTGTTGTCTGATCTTTCTGTGGCTTTTCTCCTCAAAGGTCAGTGGAGTTTAGAGACAAGCATTTGATTTGAGATAGGACTGATAAGAACCATCATCTCTTGAAAGATGTGTTAATTTCGTTTACAATAAGCCTATACTAGTTAAGGTAAAGAGATTCATTGGTACGGCAGGAAGATCTTATCTGGTTCCTTTTGTTGCTGTTATGTAAAGATCTGACTAAGAAGCTCAACTTGAATCTAGTTGTCGTATTATCTGATTTCACATGCTCAGCTTGTGTCTTGAAATGTGTATTTCATGGTCCAATAATGTGTTACACATGTATAGTGTATGATACATCATTCTACTAAAAAACATCTGTGATATATTGATATATACTAAAAACTAGATACTTATCTCAAGAGTTGGCATCACAAGATTATACTAAGTACTTTGCAACTTAGAGACCTTAAGAACATAGCTAGCTGGCTGTGTTGTTGTTTTTGATCAGGCTCTCCTGTGTCTGTTGATAGATTTATTATAGATCTAACTCTTGTAACTAACTCTCGAATCACTCTTTGTATTATGAATATGGAAGTACTTGATTACAGAATGTCTACGATCTCATGACGATCGTTCCGTGACTCATATCGTCAACAAAATACAAACCAAATCAAGCATGAAGAAAATACAACAACTTCTAAATGTATTTATATGATTTATTTTAGTGATCCTTCAGGTAAAGACTGACTACGCTAGAGTCTTTACTCCCTTCTCCACTTGCGACAACTCCTCCACGTCATCCTCCAAGTTGCTCTTCTCGAAATCTCCCTCCAAATTTGAATATAACTGTTCCTCCACTTCTCTAACTCCTCCACGTTTTCCCTTCCTCACATAAGCCTTCCTATACTTATCAATACTTCCCCCTTTAAAACCAAGCTTGTCCTCAGGCTTAAAGAAAGGGAAGACCTTCACAAACTCATCAAACAACATCCAAGAATTATCATGCGAAGGACTCTCACTCCACTGAATCAACAGCTCCAGAGCGCCAGTATTATCGTAACGCTTTGCCAATACATCCACCTGTTGCAATGGAGACTCCAACTCTTCAAGACACACCAGTGGCAAAGGATTCACCACAACTCCCGAACCAACCACAGCTTTAAGCTGTGAGACATGAAAAACAGGGTGAATCTTTGAAGAAGAAGGCAAGGTTAGTTTGTAAGCCGCCTTGTCAACACGTGCCACTACTGCAAAAGGTCCAAATAACTTAGCCGCAAGCTTCTGGCAAACTTTCCTCTGAACCGACTGTTGTATATACGGCTTAAGCTTCAAATAAACCTGAGATCCCACCTCAAACTCGACATCACGACGATGGCGATCCGCTGACTTCTTCATTAACTGCTGGGCACGCTCCAAGTTCAACTTAATATCCTTCAACATCAAGTCCCTCTCCCTCAACGATACCTCCAACTCAAAATTCTTAGTGGAACCCTCTTCAAATCGAACCAAAGCAGGAGGCTCTCGACCATATAACACTTGAAACGGTGTGATATATACGAAGTATTGTACCAAATCTTGGCCCAATTCAGAAAGCGATACCAAGTACGAGGGTGTTGTGAGACAAAACACCTCAAGTATGTTTCTAAGCAATGGTTCAATACCTTCTAGGCAACGGTTCAATACCTCTGATTGACCATTAGTTTGGGGATGAAATGCGGTACTGTATTTCAACTGGGTTTCAGCCAAACGAAATGTTTCCATCCAAAATGTACTGATAAAAATTCGATCTCTATCAGACACAATACTCTTGGGAAAACCATGAAGACGAACAACTCCCTCAATAAACTTCTGAGCCACCTCCACTGTCGAGAAAGGATGCTTCAACGCCATAAAATGACCATACTTGCTGAGTCTATCTACCACCACCAGAATAACCACTACAAGAAATATGAGTATTAGTAGCAGTTCGCGGTAGCACGAATTCACAAACTGCCACCGAAAGTCCCAAAATCTTAGCACTACTCTATTATAGCACTAAGTTTGCGTTAAGATAAAATTTCATTAAGCGGGAAAGCAAAAATCATTATTATAGCTGAAAAAATATTTTGGAGCCAACACTTAGTCAATTTTTGGGTTTCCTTTACATTTTTGTGTTAAAAAAAAAATAGGTTTCTTATCTCTTTGATAAAAAAAAAAAAAAAACTTTCTTATCTCTAGTCGTCTCTGTCCCTCTCGAGTCTCATCTCTGCGTTTCCCCCTTTACTCCATCTCGAGCTCCACCACTCTGTGGTCTCCACTCACCCACAATCGAACAAGGTGGCGCCTCTTGTCCACTCTCGAGCCTCACCGCCGTGCTCTGCTCATCAATCCACCGTGCTCTGCTTCACACCGCAACAGTCTGGCCGTCGTCGCCACGTCGGAGCTCTCATCCATCGCAATCCATCACTGTGTCCGTGACCAAACGACACCACGATAGCACCTGCTCCAAATCCAGCTTCTCTGGCGCGTTCTTGCTTCAACGGAATCATGCCTCACCGTCGGAATCAAAGTGGAGAAGAGAAACAATGGCGTTTCGACAAAAGGTTTGGCTTTTTCAAACCTTTTCAAAAGAGCTTTGAGATGTCTCGTTTTCGAAAATCGATTTGTGGTTCTTGTTGTCTCTATACGTTTTCAATCAATCATTATAGGACTCATACAACTTCGAAATCGATTCTGGGTTAAGTCTCTGCGTTTTTGTTCCTTCTTTTACTTTGTCTCTTTGCGTGAATCTATGAGTGACTGTGAAATCTTAGAGTAGCACTGCCTCTGTTTCCTTTCATTTCTCTGCGTGAATCTATGAATTATATCGTCAAGTTTCTGTTCAAGAACCGGATTAAATAACCCACTTGCTTACAGGTGCTGCTACCAAGTAGTGGGCATTGGAAGATGGTACTAACTCTGTCGCTATGGCTAAGAGAAGAAGTAGGTACATATATATATGTGTTATCTTTGCTCGTTTCTCTTTATTGAGTGAGTTCCTGATTTTTCATTGCTGAAACTACAGTGAGAGCCAACTTTGAGTTTTTGAAGAAACTTGGAGTTAATTGGTGGTGTTTCTACACGTGAGGTGCAGGTGGAGTTCTTCTTGTTTACGACATCAGCAGACAGCAGACTTTTCAGAGCATTGGTAGATGGCTGAACGAGCTGCACAGTAAGTAACATCACACACAAATATTCATCTCTTTCTTTTCTTATACTAAATAATCTCATCTCTTAATGCAAATATTGCAGCACACTCGGACATGAACGTTGTGACGTTCTTCGTTCATTCGTTACGAATTGGAGTTGATTGGTGGTGTTGTGTTTTACTTGTCTCTTGACAGGTGGTGTTGCGGAAACGCCTTGCCCATATCAAAAGAGAAGTTGATAAAAAGATGGTGGAGAAGAGAAGTTGGTTTCTTGTGTTCTTCTGTGTCAAGCTTTGATCTGAGTTAAGTGAGATTCGGTTTGGATTAGATGGTGAAGGAAACAGAGTAATATGATGTGCTCGGCGTTAGCCCAAGTGCTACTGAGTCTGAGATCAAGACTCAGTTTGTTTATGACTAGATTTGATGGTTATATGTTCTTTTATGGAGTTCGTGTGTTTCATGTATTGATTTTGTATGTTTTGATTCTTTGATGGAAAAACATGTGGTATTATATGATTTATTTGTGTTTTATTAGAGTAAATTATATTTATTAATCTTATTGCAATTATATTATAAACATTATGCTTAAAAATTAAATTATCATTTTACAAATTTAGGGATATATAATTTTAACAAAGTGACTAGCTAGATTTATTTTTAACCTCTATACCCTAAATATATTTTTAATCTCTAAACCCTAAAATTAATCATAAAATATAAATTTTAAACTTTAAGAATTTATATGAATCAATATAAATATACTAATGTAACCTGAATCCATCTAATACCCTAAACCTTAACCTTCAAACTTAGATAATATAACAATGCAAAACTGATTTTATATAATTAATTAGATATAAAATCATCATTTATTGTAAAATAATTGTATTTTTAATTTATATGATTGAGTGTAAAATTAAAAGATAAAAATTGATTAATTAGAGTTTTGTTTTAAAATATTTATATATATATATACTAGTTTAGGGGTTCATATGTTTAGTGTGATACTATTATATCAAGTTTGGCGTAGTCAAACCTTAAACCCCTAAACTTTGCTCCAAACCCTAAACCCCAAAACTTAACCTTAAACTATAGACATATATCATAACCCAAATTAGTCATATACACTAAACTCTAACTAAAAATCTTAAAATTTTAAATGTATATCATACCACAGATCATATACCCTAAATCATACTTATATCATAAACTCACATCTTTAATCTCTAATTTTAAATATAAAAATAATATAAGTAGTTGTTAAAAAAAAAAATTTATATAACCAGTTGTTACAAAAGTTAAATTTTAAAATCTTAACCTCATACTTATATAGCTAAACTCTGAATCCATACTCCAAATTTCAAACCATATATAATAAACATAACCTTTAAACTTTAAATTTTAATATTTTAGTTCACATTTAATCATATACTTCATTCTAAATCTTAACCCTAAACCATAAACCAAATACCTCATATTAACATATATCATAATACATTAAATCTTAATTTTTAAATAAATTATATTCATACAAGAAAAACATACTACTCCAAACTAACAACATTTCACATTATACATTTACAAAATAAAATTAAACCACCAAATAATAAACCAAAAAATACAATCTAATCTTTTCAGTCAAACCCTAAACCATATATATATATATCATACCCCAACCAAATACCTCAACATATAATATTAATTAATAAATTTTTAAAACTAAACCGTAAAATATTGATTATAAAATCTTCGTTTTATTCAAACATCAATTTTAAAAAGTTATAAACCAAAAGTCATCAAAATGTTGAAAATAGAACAACAAAAGATAAAAACAAAGAGGAATTCTATTGGATAACTAATAAATAAAAAGGAAAATTACAGGCCAATCCGGTCTCATCACGCGGATCACTCTCTGAGCCGTAGGATACAAATAGATCAATGGATGAGATTTTCTTATTTTCTTTTTTCTTTTTCTTTTTTTCTCTATCTCTCTTTCTCGCTCTTATCTTCACAGATCTTTTTTTTAGATCTCTCCACCTTCGACAAATCTCTTTTATTTTACAGATCTCTTTTTCTTAATCATCTCATACACACTCATCACTGTCTTACTCTCCTAACCTCACTCACACACGATTCATCTCACAGACATCTCTCTGTTTCACTCTCATAATCTCTCTGTCTCACGCACGACACATCCCCAACCATCTTCTTCAGAAAGCGACGGTGGAGGCGCCAAAGCAATGGTGGAAGCTGCGGCAGACTCGTCTCTGGTCAAGCACTGCGTTGGCTTCACCTCCTCACCACCACCGCAGGTCAACTCACTTCACCTTCCTCTTATCTGCTCTCTTGTTCATCTTCTTATATATTTATGATTGATTTTGTTTTGTTTACAGATTTATTAAGGAGCAAGGGAAGGAGAAGCAGTGGTGTGACATAGCGGCGTTTCCGGATCAAGCGTGGTGCGGCGGTGAGGTGGTGGTCGTGCGGTGGAGATGCGAGCATCATGGTAGGCGGAGACTGAAGAAGAATGTAGTTTGGTGGCCGTATTAGGTTTAGTTAGGGTTAATTAGTTAACCAATTTGTAATTCTAAACCAATTTGTAATTGTACCATTTTGTAATTGTAAACCATGTAAACCAAAATTCAATTTATGAAAATACCAATTTATTGTTACAAAAAAACAATTTATTATTTTTCATTAACTAAACCGATTTAATTATAAATTAATCTATAATGTGTTTTTATAAAAAGAAATTAAATGTATATTCTGGATAATTTTTTTTATAAATAAATATATATATTCAGTGGCACTGAAAATGTGTTATTAAAAATAATGTTGCAACATGACCAAAATGCCATAGAAATCTACGTAATAGCAAGAAAAATGTGTTATAAAATATGTTATTATAGGAAGAAATTAACGTTACAACATCTGTATTATTTATAGCACACGGAAAACGTTACGATAGATGGGGGTCTATTATAGCTGCGGCTGTCACGGCGTTCTTCGAAACGCTACGAAAACGATATGATAGCGTTTTTCGGGTGCTACTAATGCCGATTTTTCTTGTAGTGAACGTTGAATCCCTGAGACGTTGGCAACCCTTCAATGAAGTCAAACGTTATATCATCCCACACACGATCAGGCAAGGGCAAAGGCTGTAAAAGTCCCGCATGTGATAGTGTAGAGTTCTTATGGGTTTGACAAACAGAGCATTCTGACACATACTGCTGAATACGTTTGTAAATTCCCTCCCAATAAAATGATTGTTGCACTCTCTTCAGTGTTTTCAACACACCTGAATGTCCTCACAACTTAGAATCATGACACTCGCTCAAGATAATAGGAATAAACCACGACCCCTTCGGTATCATCAACCTACGCTTATACCATAATCACCCCTCCAAAATCTGATAGTTAGGATTACTCAATTCCCCCTTCTTACACTTCTGAAGTAGGCTCTGAATCTACTCATCAGTCTCAATCTCCTTATACACATCCTGTAGCTGTAAGATCGACGGAACAGTTAATGCCAGCAATTGAGAACTAGCCATTCGAACAGGTGATTCCAACCAACGAGACAATCCATCTGCTGCCTTGTTCTCGCAACCTGGCTTGTATACTATCTCAAAATCAAATCCCAGCAACTTGACTAACCACTTCTGATATTCCATGTTAACCTCGTTCTGCTCTAAAAGAAATTTCAAACTCCTCTGATCAGTATGCACCAAAAACTTCCTGCCAAGCAAATAATGTTTCCATTTCTGCACAGCCATCACTACCGCCATTAATTCCCTTTCGTAGGCCGGCTTCAACTGCTCTCTCGGTGTTAAAGCGTGACTGAAGAAAGCTATGGGGTTCTTATCTTGCATCAGTACCGCCCCCACACAAAAACCCGAAGCACCTGATTCGATAATGAATGGTTTATCAAACGCAGGAAGAGCCAACACCGGAGTAGTCACCATTGCAGTCTTCAAACGTTCAAAGGCCCTCTGTGCTTCAGCTTGCCACAGAAAGTGCTCCTTCTTCAACAAGTTGGCTAATGGTTTATCAATCACTCCATAATCTCGTACAAACCTACGGTAATAACCCGTAAGGCCCAAAAACCCTCTGAGTTGCTTAACCATAGTAGGAGTAGGCCACACTCGCATAGCTTCTGTCTTCAAACTATCTGTAGCCACGCCTTTAGTTGAAATAATGTGCCCCAAATACTCAACTTGAGCCATCCCAATCACACTTTTTTTTTTATTCGCAAGCAATTGCTGCTCTCTAAACACCTGCAGAACCAATTTGAGATGCTCCACATGTGCTTCCATCGATCTACTAAACACCAATATGTCATCGAAGAAGACCGAAACAAACTCCCTCAGAAACGGTTTAAACAGTTGATTCATCAGCCCTTGGAAAGTAGCTGGAGCATTAGTTAAGCCGAAAGGCATGACTAAAAACTCATAGTGGCCTTCCAAATTACGAAAAGCTGTTTCAGCTACATCTTCCTCCTTCATATGTATCTGATGGTACCCAGAACGGAGATCAAGCTTTCAAAAGACCGAGGCTCCATGTAACTCATCCAGAAGTTGGTCTATCACCGGAATGGGAAATTTATCTAGAACTGTTGCACGGTTGAGAGCTCTATAGTCCACACAGAAGCGATGGGAATTGTCTTTCTTCTTCACTAAGATCATTGGACTGGAAAATGGACTGTTGCTCGGCCTGATGATACCTGCCCCCAACATATCAGCCACCATCTTCTCCATAACCACTTTAGTAGCATGCGGGTATCTATAAGGTCGAACTGAAACAGTATTCACACCAGGCGCCAAAATTATCGAGTGTTCTTTACCACGAACTGGTGGTAAGCCCTGTGGTAAAGCAAAGACGTCAGACCACTCCTGTAGAAATTTTTGAACCTCCAATGGTATAACGGAACTCATTGATGCCAAGTTAGAGCCAATGTTAAAACGTTCACTCTGATTAACACCGGAATAACTAGCATGATTCAATGACTTAAGGGATAAACGTGGACAATGTAAGCTCATGTCTCCAACCAAAGTCACTTTCTCCCCACCATAAACAAAAGAGAGGACCTGCTCCTTCCAATCCACCTCACATTTGCCTAAAGTTTCAAGCCATTGAATACCCAGGATAACATCAACTGATCCCAACTCTAGGGAGATGAAGTATGATGTGAAGTTAGTTGAACAGAGCTGGAAAGGAACCGCAGTGCAGACTCCGTAACCATTAACAATCACTCCATTTCCTAACAGCACATCCAGGCTACTAGCAGCACAAACTTTCAGTTGTAGCCTCTTCACAACCTCTGGTGAAATAAAGTTGTGGGATGCTCCACTGTTGAGCATGACTATCATCTCCTCATTCCCTATTAACCCTCGTAGCTTTGTTGTTTTAGGAGACTCAATTCCCAAATAAGCGTTGAGAGAAAGGGTTCGCATCTCTGAAGTAAAAGCTCGTATTTCCTCATGAATTTTGACTTCAGAATCTTACACCAACTCCACTTCAAATCCGTTGATTACGTTGAGAATACGAAACTCACGCTTTGGACACAATGCCTCATGAGCCTTCGACCATTTATCTCCACATTTAAAACAAAGGCCCTGTCGTCGCATAGAGTCCAGTTCCGCATCAGAATGGTGCTGTCTAGGTCTTTGAAAAGGCTTAGACGGTGGAATGTTCTCCTTTTGTGTTTTTGGATCCAGCACCACTGTCTTCTGATTATTGTTGTAATACCCCACATTACGAACGTTGTTATTGACCACCGCTTTCTATTGTTTTGTTTCCACCTTAGGTGCAGCACCCAAGACCTTACAAAACGAACTAGACTCCATCTTCATCACCGCAGCAATGTAATTCGAAAGATCTTGAGGTTCCTTCATTCGAATCACCTCCTTCATCTCTTGACTCAACCGAATATAGAAAATCCTCTCCAAATGGTGATCATCTAACCCCGGAACTTTAGCAGAAAGATCCTCAAACTCAGAGACATACTCAGCCACTGTCCCAGTCTGACGAATCGAGAATAAACGCGTGCTAGGCTCATCTTCAATGGACTCTGAAAATCTCACAAACATCCGTTGTTTAAACTCTCTCCAATCCATAAAACCACCTCGACGCATCACCCAAGCATACCACTTCTTCAACGCGCCTCTCAATGATAATGGTACCAAATCCAATCTCGATTCTTCATCATAGCACCCCAATTCAAAGAAATATTCGACATCAACCATCCATTATCCGACTCCAGTACAATCACAACTCGGCATCTCAATCTTTTTCAACATATTCTCTCGATTATCTAGATTCAACAGATCTCTCCGATAACCTAGTGAAGGATCTTCCTGAAACCTGTCAAAATTTGAGTTCCATACCTGAGAACGAGATGACGATAGCATCACCGGATCTCGGAGCGGAGTTTGATTCGGAGAAGAATCAATAACCGGTTGCTTCCCTAACGCCTTAAGCACCGCCGCGAACTTCGTGTCAAGCTTCAGATCCATCGATGAAAGCTTCATATCCAACGAATCGACTCTCGATTCCAATGAATCGAATCTCTTATCCTTCGCTTCCGCATCCTTCGATAATCGATCATAAGCTCCCATCAAAAACTTCAACTGACCTTGTACCTTCGAAGAAACTTCCGTCAACATCTCAGAATCTTCAGATTTCGCTGCCGAATACATCGTTGTTCACCGCGTTTGATCCGATCCTAGTTTCACCGCACCAATGATAGATTTATTATAGATCTAACTCTTGTAACTAACTCTGGAATCACTCTTTGTATTATGTATATGGAAGTACATGATTGCAGAATGTCTACGATCTCATGACGATCGCTCCGTGACTCATATCGTCAACAGAATACAAACCAAATCAAGCATGAAGAAAATACAACAACTTCTAAATGTATTTATATGATTTATTTGAGTGATCCTTCAGGTAAAGACTTTGACTACGCTAGAGTCTTTACTCCCTTCTCCACTTCCTCCATGTCATCCTCCAAGTTGCTCTTCTCGAAATCTCCCTCCAAATTTGAATATAACTGTTCATCCACTTCTCTAATTCTTCCACGTTTTCTCTTCCTCTCATAAGCCTTCCTATACTTATCATCTGTTCTCTTTGTTTTCTCGTTAGCTTCTTCCTCTTCTGTATTCTATCTCTGCATCAGATTTTGAAAAACCAGTGGGATAGGTTCTGCTTCCTTTTTTACAGACTCCATTCTAGATAATAGAGCCTCTTAATCAGCGTGGATGTTGTTTCTTGTTTTTTTTTTTATCTAAGCCACACAATATATGATACAGTTAGCACAATGAATTAACTAATGGTAATGAATGACTCACCAAGAAGCTTTGAAATTAATACGACAACACTCTCACCTTTGTAGCCCTTTGGTGAATTGAAGTCTACAGCTTGTTTGACTCAGCAAATTGGCTCTTCTAGGCAATTTTGTCCATCGCTTGGTGAGTAAGCCCATAAAGAGTCATCACATCAGTGATCTCTACATACTGACTAGTTGTGATGATGTTATCTGCACTAAACCCAAAGGAAGCCTTGTAAGCTTCTAACTCCTCTATGTATTGCCTTGTCTGCCTGTTGTGGTTCCCATTCCCATAACCATTCGTCGGGTACACATATGAATCCTTGGACACATCTGAAATTCAAACATAGTATATCCTTCCATATTTCTTGACACTAGATAGAGACATTTTTGGATTAATCACAAAACAAAGAGTTATGCATCTATACTAGCTTGGTTTATGGCATCTTTGGATAATAATTTACAAACCCTGATCACATGAGAGACTTATATCACAAATGCATCTCTGTCAGATATATGTTCTGCTGTCAAATACATGCCTGGTTCTTTGATTCCTTGCAAGACACTCCAGTGAATATACCCACATACAAACATTTTTTGGTATATATAACTATAACATATCATGTGTATTTAATTCCCAAATGAATAATTTTTTTTCCAAGTTTAACATCAGAAATTATCATAATCAATATGTACTCAAGGGAGTATTATTCAAAGACAAGCTGGCATGCTTTTGATCCTTTGGTTGCATATTCTAGCTTGTTAAAATTTCATTCTTCTTTCCAGATACATATGAGAATGGGGCCATCTTTAAAAAAATCACGTTTTCTAGAACGCATTTTTCGGTTGTATTTTTTTTATTTGTACCTTTGTAATTTCTCAGTTTGAAAATGCCAAACATTTCCCAATGCTATAGTCAACATTGGGGAACAAAGCATTGTTAGTTCAAGTGATCCATCCAGTTTAAACTATATTAAACATAATGTTACAATTCCAACTTAAGAATATGATATTTTGGAGTGCATTTGAGTATGAAGCTTTGTAGATTCCATCACAATGAAAAATCATTTAACCATAGATTAAATCTAAAGTGGATTCAAACTAACTGAATCTGGTTAGATAGATAGTCATCTAGAGTTAACAACTAGTATAGTTGTATAACATTATGAATATATTAAAAGGCAATTTCAGTGCCAAAATAGGGGAAAGGGATTCTGAAATTTTGAAATCACCAACTACATATTCATACATGAAAAGCAATGAATAAGTAACAACTTTATATTTAAAAATTACATCATTTTTTTTTTCATTTTTAGAAGGTAGCATTATATCTTTTGCAATAAGATTTTTGAATGGTAAGCCAAAAGATGAAAAGCAAACTTTAGGATGGGCGAACAATATCTATTATGTCAGTCCATCATATGTTTTTATTATTTATTGCATAATGTGTTACTTCAAATTGCTTTATACATGAGGGTGCAAACATCACTTACATGTCGATCATTTGTGAAGTCTTAAGAAAATTGTTATAAATTGCTTGATCGATAATTTTTAATTTTATTTATTTTAGTTTAGATTTAAAATAAAAAAATTAATCTAGAACCATTTAATATTACTTGCCAAATAATCTAAATTATATTACAAATAATTATTTATAGTAACCAATTGTTGAAATTATAAAAAGAATAATAACGTTCGATCAATTCTTTTTTATATTTATAAACTAAATAATATAATAGACAAAACTTTTATAATTTTTAATTATTTTAATTAGATCTAAAACAAAAGGTAAGTCAAAACTAATTATTATCACTTGTCAAATAACCTAAATGATATTACAAATAATAATTTATGGTAGTAAATTTTTCAAAATTATAGAAAGTGTAATAATTTTGATCAATTCTTCTTATATTTATATACTAAATAAAATAATGAATATAAATTTATTTATAGAAATCGATATAATGATTTCATATTCATATAAAAAATATAGTGTATCTGTAATAATTATTAATCACTTATAGTGTCCATATGCTTTATAAATAATTAGGCTTTGAAGATTGGACGGATTATATTTAACGGAACATGTGAGAACTTTGAATTAAAATTGTTTTGCATTTAAGTCAAATAATATTGTGAATAAGGTAATGTTATGATTGAAAAGAGTTATAAGATGGATTTTTGGTTCATTGATTGTATGGTTTGTATTATTATTTAGAGAGAAAATAAATATTTGGCAAAAAAATAAGTAAAAAATTAGGAAGACATTAGCAAAAAATAAATAAAAAACGAAATGATAACAAGAAAAATAAGATGCCAAAAGAAGATGCATAAAGAGAGGTTAATGTGATAATTACATATATAATTCATCAGGTTCTTGTCAACTCATATAGATTGCACACATAAGGTTAAACAATCGAGATATAAGCATCACCTACATTTTTATAACCCTTATAGTCCATAATGTTTTTCGAATTCAAAGACAAGCTGACATGCTTTTGATCCGTTGGCTGCGTATTCTAGCTTGTTAAATTTCATTCTTCTTTCCAGATACATATGAGAATGGGGCGATCTTTAAACAAGTCACGTTTCTAGAACACATTTTTCCGTTGTATTTTTTTTATTTGTATCTTTGTAATTTCTCAATTTGAAGATGTCTATATGCTATAGTCAACATTGGGGAACAAAGCATTCTTAGTTCAAGCGATCCATCAATTTTAAAAGATATTAGACATAATGTTACAATTCCAACTTAAGAATATGATACTTTGGAGTGCATTTGAGTATGAAGCTTTGTAGATTCCGTCACAATGAAAAATTATTTAACCATAAATTAAATCTAAAATTGATTCAAACTAACTGAATCTGGTTAGATAGATAGTCATCTAGAGTTAACAACTAGTATAGTTGTATAACATTATGAATATATCAAAAGGAAATTTCAGTGCCAAAATAGGAGAAAGGGATTCTGAAATTTTGAAATCACCAACTACATATTCATACATACATATTCATACATGAAAAGCAATGAATAAGTAACTACTTTATATATTAAAAAAATTACATCATTTTTTTTTCATTTTCAGAAGGTAGCATTATGTCTTTTGCAATAAGATTTTTGAATGGTAAGCCAAGAGATAAAAAATTTAACTTTAGAATGGTCGAACCAAATCAATTATGTCTGTCCATCATATGTTTTTCTTATTTAGTGCATAATGTTTTACTTCAAATTGTTTGTTCCATATACATGAGGGTGCAAACATCTCTTTGCTAGATGAGTTATCTAGATGCAAGCCAAGAAATCATAGCTTCACATGTTATAAAGTGGTTCATCTTACACTCAAAGAAAAGCGCTTTAGTCATTGAGCATGACATTATGATGGTGACCTATAGGACGGACCGAATAATTACATTGAAAGAGAACCAAGTGTCGACTATTCACACTCTAGCACCGTCGTCCATTGGAATGAACACATTCTTTTTGGTAATCTAACGCTCTTTGTTATCATAAAGAATCTCTCTGTAGACCCCGAATTGACTTGTTGTCTTTGTAGAACTTGAATATCACATGCAAAATTTCATCCTTTGAGGATTCTGATTAGAAAGCCATGACCTTTTTTCAAGAATTAAAAAGACTAGTAGAGAGACTCGAAAGAGCAAGACTAATTTTGTTTAGAAAAACTATTTACGTTTAGTTGGTTTATATGGTTTAAAAGTTTGTACTTCCCATTATTTAAGCATTTAGATATTGGTTTTGTTCTTACGTATTTTCTTTTTTTGAAAGACTTCCACATATCTTCTTTTTTGAAAGACTTACACATATCTTCGTGCATACCATATATCATAGATCACATATTCAATTATACTAAGACACAACCTCTTACATCAAAAAACCATTAATTTATGCATTTTAAGGTCTCCATCGATACATTATGAAGCTGGAACTCCTTAAATCATGCCTTCGCGCTCTAAATAGAAAACATTGTGTGAAAATCACAAAGAAAACTTTGCTTTTTATTATATGGAAAATAGAATCAAGTCATTTTAACTCCCAACTCTGGAGAAAATTTGAGGCTGAATATGTGGCATCAAATAGTTGGTACCATATGGCTAGAGATGAAAAGAAATTTCTTTTGTTTAGGATCACATGATTAAGACATAAACTAGTGTGGAATGGACTCCTAACTCGGAGCCACAAACACAGTGGCAGCGAATCACTTTCGTTTCTTAAAGTGCATTCCCATAAAATGGTGATAATTGTTAAAAAGAAAATGTTTGATGATTATCTATTAGAGGAGATAAGGATGATGTCATATTTTGTCTTTTTCTTCTAAGTCGGTCACGTGGACCGACCTTGGATCACTATAAATAGGGGTCTCTTCTTCTTGTACGATAAGATAAGTTGAATGAAAAAGTCTTTCAACTCATAACTCTCTCTTTATTACCACTCAGAAATAAATCAATCTATAATAATAAATATAAACTAAACCTCAGCTTTTATTATACAACATGTTATCAGCACGAGGCTCTGACCAACTGAGGTTTATTAATCCGAAAGTTCTTAAACCAGCCGAGGTAATGTTTAAATTTATGTATTCCAATATATTTAATTTATTTAAATTTTATTATTATTTCGGAGTGAGAGGCTGGACCTTCTCCGTTTATTTCTCGGGATGATAGGTGTTGCCTTCCCCGACTGATCGTTATGGTAGGCTATGCCTTCACGATCAGAGAAACACGTGGTAGGCTTTGCCTCCATGAATAAAAAAAAATGTCAAAAATGGTAGACTAAGTCTCCTCGGACCTTGAAATAAGTAAAAGTCAAAATGGTAGACCATATCTCCTCGGACTTTAAAAAATGATCAATATGGTAGTCTATGACTCCTCAGATCATGTGGTAGGCTGAGCCTCCCGATTTTATTTATGTTATTTAAATTTCTGCAATTTAAATTTATGCAATTTAAGTTTATGCTTTTATTTTATGCATTTAATTTTTGCATTTAAATTATGCATTTAAATTCCCGTCTTTACTATATTTATAATATTATTCTATGAATACAGTTATCATGTCGAATTTGACAAAGCTCGAAATTAATGCCCTGGATATTACGGAAAATAATTATATGACCTGGGCAGTGGGTGCAAAAATGCACCTGAGAGGAAGCGGGCTTTTGGAAACCATCGATAGTTCGAAAACGGTGTCGGATGAGAAAAAGGCTAAAGCCATGATATTTTTACGACACCACATCCATGATGGTTTAAAGGATGAATATATTATGAAAGAGGATCCTTGTGACCTCTGGAAATCTTTAAAAGAGAGGTTCGATCACCAAAAATATGTGATCTTACCGAAAGCTAAACACGAGTGGATCCATCTCTGGTTCCAGGATTACAAAAGTGTTAGTGAGTTTAATTCCGCGATGTTCGGAATTACTTCGAGGATGATGTTATGTGGAGAGAAAATAAGTGATTATGATATGATCGAGAAAACTCTCTCCACGTTCCATCCTGAAAATGTAATCCTGCAGCAACAGTACCGGGTGAATGGATATACCCGTTACTCGGAGTTGATGCAAGTCCTCCTTGTAGCGGAGCAGAATAATCAACTCGTGACTTTAAACCATCAAGCTCGTCCCACTGGATCTGCTCCATTCCCTGAAGCGAATGTTGCATCATCCAGTTATGATAATAGAAGAGGACGAGGTCGTGGACGTGGTGGAAACCGTTATCATGGTCGTGGAAGAGGACGAGGAAGAAGATTCCGTCCCTATGATGAAATAAATAATAAAGACTTCCACGAAAATGAAAGGAATGAAAAGGGCCAGAATGATAAAAGGCAAACGGGAAAAGTTTGCTACAGATGCAGCATGAAAGGTCATTGGGTACGTAACTGTCGTACGCCAAAACATTTAGCCGATCTGTATAGAGAATCCCAAAAGGGAAAAGAAAAAGGAAGAGGTGAAACAAACTTCATCTCTGATGAACCTGGGCCATCCTTTCATGGTTTAAACGATGATACTCATCTCGACGTATCAGATTTTCTGGTTGAGCCAGAGAGTATCGATGAGTGATGCAGATCGATGTGATATAAGTAGACTGTATTATAGTATCTATATCTTTTGTTGTAAGATATATGTTATGTTTCATGTTTAATGTTTAATAATATATGTTTTATATTCAGAAAATGCCAAACTTTGAGACTATGGATGGAGATTTGTGTTTGGCAGATAGTGCGTCAACGCACACGATAATTAAAGATAAGAAATATTTCTCCATTCTCAAAATAAGAGATTACGCTGGAAGCGTAAGTACAATATCTGGTAATGCAAAGACTATTATGGGCTCTGGAAGAGTGAAATTTTCAATGCCAGGGGGAACAATATTTGAAATAAGTGATGCATTGTATTCCCCCGAGTCTCATAGAAACTTGTTAAGTTTTAAGGATATCCGAAAAAATGGATATCATATTGAGACTATGAGTAAAGATGGCATTGAATTTCTTTGCATTAAGTCCGAGAGGAAACATATATTGGAAGAGTTAAGAATGTTATCCTCTGGACTATATTGTACGAAAATAACCATGAGTGAGCCCTATGCCGTGGTAAACATGAAGTTTACTGATACATTTAAAATATGGCATGAGAGGCTAGGACATCCTGGTTCAGTCATGATGAGAAAGATAGTGCAAAATTCGAATGGCCATCCGTTGAAAACGGAAAAATTTTGCAAACGGGCGAGTTTACATGTAATGCATGTTCTCAAGGAAAACTTATAACTCGGCCATCACCAGCAAAAGTAGGCATTGAATCACCAATGTTTTTGGAAAGAATACATGGTGATATATGTGGGCCGATCCACCCACCGTGCTGGCCGTTTAAGTATTTCATGGTATTGATTGACGCATCTAGTAGATGGTCAAGTGTGTCTCTTTTGACGACACGAAATACGGCTTTCGCAAAGTTCATTGCCCAGATAATAAAGCTGAGAACGCAGTTCTCAGAATATGCCATTAAGAAAGTAAGGCTTGATAATGCTGGTGAATTTACATCGCAAGCCTTTGATGATTATTGTATGTCAATGGGGATTGATGTGGAGCATCCAGTTCCCCATGTGCATACACAAAATGGCATGGCCGAGTCATTGATAAAACGGCTGCAGTTGATTGCAAGACCGTTGTCTTGAGAACGAAGCTCCCAATTTCTGTATGGGGTCATGCTATATTGCATGCAGCTGCACTGGTTCGGTTAAGACCGAGTGCATATCATAAGTACTCCCCATTACAATTGGCATCTGGGCAAGAGCCAGATGTATCCCATCTCCGTGTCTTTGGGTGTGCGGTCTATGTTCTGATAGCACCGCCACAAAGAACAAAAATGGGCCCACAAAGGAGATTGGGAATATATGTGGGTTATACGTCACCAAGTATAATAAGATATCTGGAACCAGTACCTGGTGATATGTTTACGGCACGATTTGTCGATTGCCATTTTAATGAGGATGAATTCCAGCGTTAGGGGGTGGAATTAATAGAATTCCTAAAGAGATTAGTTGGTGTACACCGTCGTTGTTACACCTTGATCCCCCTACGAATCAAAGAGAGCTGGAAGTTCAGAAAATTGTGCATTTGCATAATTTGGCAAACCAGTTACCAGATGCGTTCACAGATACGAGAAGGGTGACGAAGTCATGTATACCCGCTGAAAATGTTCCATCAAGAGTTGATGTTCCTAAAGAACAAACTGATGGAAATAAAATGAATGAACCTAGGGTCCAGTTAAAGAGGGGGAGGCCAGCGGGTTCTAAAGATAAAAATCCCCTAAAGAAAAAGAAATTGGATGAACAAAGTAAGGTTCTAGAAGAACCTGATATTGAAAGATGTCTGAAAGAAGACATAAATAGAAAGGTTCCAGAAGAACCTGATACTGAAAAATGTCTGAAAGAAGGCATAAATAAAGATGATCCAGATGACGAGAAGGGAACAGAAAAGTATGAGATTTCCATCAACTACGCCCGAGATGAAAAGTTATGGATCAGAAATAAGATAAAAGATGTTGATGGAATGTTCTCATTTTCTCTGTCCAAAGAGATCGATCATGAAAATGATGATCCCGATCCAAGGTCCATTTTGGAATGTCAGAAAAGACATGATTGGGAGGAGTGGAAGAAGGCCATTCAAATTGAATTACTCTCCCTTAATAAAAGAAATGTCTTTGGACCTATAGTCATAACGCCTGAGAACGTAAATCCTCTTGGGTATAAGTGGGTATTCGTGAGAAAAGTAAATGAGAAAAATGAAGTAACACGATATAAAGCCCTATTAGTTGCCCAAGGTTTTTCTCAGAGACCGGGAATTGATTTTGAGGAAACGTATTCCCCGGTAATGGATGCAATTACGTTTAGAATTTTGATGAGCCTAACGGCGTCTAAAAATCTTGAGATGCATCTCATGGACGTTGTGACTGCATATTTATATGGATTGTTGGATAACGATATATATATGAAACTCCCGGAGGGATTGAAAATGCCTGAAGCATTGAAAGAAAAATCATGGGAGATTTGTTTGGTCAAGTTACAGCGATCACTTTACGGATTAAAGCAATCCGGACGCATGTGGTACAATCGCTTAAGTGAATATCTTTTAAGTAAAGGATATGTGAATAATGCGATATGTCCATGCGTTTTTATAAAGAAATCGTCATCTGGTTTTGTGATCATTGCTGTATATGTAGATTACCTGAACATAATTGGAACTCAAAAGGAGGTTGATGATGCTCGAACTCATATGAAAGAGGAGTTTGAAATGAAAGATCTCGGCAAGACAAAGTTTTGTCTTGGGCTCCAGATAGAGCATCTCCGAGAAGGGATATTTGTGCATCAATCAAACTATACGAAAAGGTTATTGAAACGCTTTCATATGGACAAAGCGACTCCTTTGAGTACTCCAATGATTGGTAGTTCTCTCAATGTTGAGAGTGATCCTTTTAGGCCCTGCGAAGATAGCGAGAAGATATTAGGTCCAGAAGTACCTTATATGAGTGCTATCGGTGAGCTGTTATATCTTGCAAACTGTACCAGACCAAATATAGCTTTTGCTACTAATCTACTGGCGAGATATAGTTCTGCTCCTACTCGCAGGCACTGAGACGGAATAAAGCATGTATTCCGTTATCTCCAAGGTACAGTTGATTTAGGGCTAATGTATTTTAGAAAACCCGAGTTTGGTATGGTTGGTTTTGCAGATGCAGAATACTTATCAGATCCTTATAAGGCTCGATCGCAAACCGGCTATGTTTTTACAATTGGTGAAACCGCGATCTCTTGGCGGTCCCAGAAACAAACTCTGGTTGCGACTTCTTCGAATCATGCAGAAACTATTGCGCTTCACGAAGCATGTCGAGAATGTGTGTGGCTTCGATCAATGAGTCACCACATACAAGAATCAAGCGGAATAGTCAATGAGAAAGAGCCGACGAAAATATTTGAAGATAATTCAGCTTGTGTTGCTCAACTCAAGGAAGGCTACATTAAGAACGACAGAACAAAACACATTCCTCCAAGATTTTTCTCATACGTAAGGGAGCTCGAGAAAAATAAAGAAGTGGACATTGAATATGTACGGTCATGCGACAGTCCGGCTAATTTGTTCACAAAAGCTCTTCCGACTGCAACATTCCGAAAACACGTTTACGGTATCGGAATGCGGCATTTGCATGACCTGTGACGAGAAAGTTAAGTCCACTATTTTCAGGAGGAAATTACGGTAGTGTACTCTTTTTTCCTTGTCATGGTTTTTGTCCCAATGAGTTTTTCCATGACTAGATTTTTAACGAGACACTACATAGTACAAAATAGATAATCAAGGGGGAGTGTTAAAAAGAAAATGTGTAATGATTATCTATTAGAGGAAATAAAGATGATGTCATATTTTATCTTTTTCTTCTAAGTCGGTCACGTGAACCGACCTTTGATCACTATAAATAGTGGTCTCTTCTTCTGGTACGATAAGATAAGTTGAATGAAAAAGTCTTTCAACTCATAACTCTCTCTTTATTACCACTCAGAAATAAATCAATCTATAATAATAAATATAAACTAAACCTCAGCTTTTATTATACAACAATAATTACTTTTGAGTAGGGATAAATTGTTGATTTCTCTAACAAGAGATGATATAAAATATTTATTTGAACACATATAGATAGTAACATAACGGCAGGACCGAGTATGGGTTCACTTCAGAATTTTACATCGTTGCTTGGCTTGTTAAAAGGTCGATTGATGTATCCAACTTTTAGTAACGGATACATCCCCAATGGATTGAATGCAACTTTCCTTCCTCTGGTCCTGAAAAAAATGGAAGTTCAATCGATGAATGAGACTCCTGGCACATTTCGTGTTGCAACGAAGCAGTAAGGTAACTTCAAGTCTCAGAACACAGGTCAGCTCCTCTTTAACAATCCATTGATTCATGTTATTATAATCAACCTCCCTAAGCAGTGATTGTTAGCAAGAAACGGAATCCTTAAGAAGGATTCTAAATACTTTACAACTTAGAAGACCTTAAGAACAGACCTAGCTGGCTTTGTTGTTGTTCTTGATCAGGCTCTCCTGAATCTGTTCTTTCTGACTTCTCTCAAGCTTCTTCCTCTTCTGCATTCTATCTCTGCATCGAGCTTGAAAAACCAGTGGTATAGCTTCTGCTTCTTTTTTTTACAGACCACACTCTTGATAATATAGCCTCTTCATCAACGTGGATGCGTTTCTTGGTTTGTGGTCTAAGCCACACAATATATGATACTGTTAGCACAATGAAACAACTAACTAATAGTAATGAATAACTCACCAAGGAGATTTGAGATTAACACGACAACACTCGCACCTTTGTAGCCCTTTGGTGAATGGAAGTCTTCAGCTTGTGATTCAAGATCAGCTTCTGATTTGGAGCTCGTTTGACTCGGCAAATTGGCTTCTCTTCGTAGAAGCTTTTGTCCATCGCTTGGTTTATATTAACTAAAACATATCTGTGTTTCTGCATATAAGAGAAAACAAGATAAAGAAAGTGTTACACTTTTACATTGTAACATAACGCTAGAAGTATGGGTTCACTTCAGAACGTTATTGATGTAAAATTCTTTTATAACGGACACATCCCCGATAACGTAAATGCAACTGTCAGGCCACGTCCTCTTTTAACAATCCAACGTTATAGACACAATATCCCCTTGGAAAAGTGGATGTCGGTAAGAGACGGAATTCTCAGGAAGCAGGACGATGGAGTGAAGATGGAAGGGGATCTCTCGATTCAAAAATTAGGATATCTTATATTAAAAGCACAATAACAAGTTAAGAGCAAATCTGGGTGGATTCGAACCACCAACCTCTCAACTTCAAAAGAAGAACAGCGCTCTACCATTTTGAGCTTACAGATCTATTATATCAAATCTTCAAAAATCAATATGAGCTCATAGCAAGACAACAAGTAACCTTCCACTTGCGGATATAGAAAATCAAAATCAAAAATCATTCAAGGCAGTTCAGATAGGACACAGCTTTTGAGAAAAATTATCAATAAAATTTGTTGGCAGAATTATAACGTAATAAGACGAGCCGTAATAATGGATTTACACTTCGAAATCTATTAAGGAATTCATCAAAGAGTACACAAACTGCCATTTTAGTACCTTCATTTTCAGTAAACAAGGTTTTAGGTCGGGTCTACAAACATACCCTAACTATTGTTTTCACCATGCTCCAAGTGTGTTCATCATGCTCCACGCTTCTTCAGACATCAAATATCGAGTAACAGCATAGCCTTGAGAAATTCTCAAAATATACACCTCAAACCAGATAAAGAGTAATAAAAATACAATATACATGTGTATAGATCGGAAAGCTAGTTGTTCAAAAGCATTTGTCAATTCTTTAACAAAAGAGAAACAATATAATTAGATAAGATCAATACAACTGAACAACAATAAAATTGTAAAATTGCATGACAGACGGAATGAATAAGAACAGGTATGCTGATAACTTTGTATGAGAGTGATTGCGATATACTTTTGAGAAACTAATTTGTCTTAAAAATACTTGCGAGTGCCTGAATGTTGGGGCATGAAGAAACAAATTGACACAGCTCCAGGTTGATAGCTAGCTCTGGTATTACGGGTGTTTCATGACTATCTGTTAGAGTTGTGATGCATAATAATAAATAGAGTGTGTGAAAGCCGAGAGCAAGACACGCACACAAGGAGAGGAGAACCCGGGATAAAAAAAAATAACCCGTGCGAACTCCCCTCCCAACCACAAAATATATATTTTTATTAAGGATCTGTTTTTGACCTGCCATGCAAGCGCACCTGACATGGCAAAGGTCGGATGACAAAAGATGCAATTCAACATCTTCTACATCCTAATTTTAACTTAACCCACACAAGAACACCGCTTCACGTCCATAACGAATTCGATTCAACCTCAAAGCGCTTCAACGCAACCGACTCGCATCATAGACACCCCTCACGCGATGATCCCACCGGCAGATCTAACACCAGATTAAAAAAAAAACGTGATCAGAAACCAAAATCGAGGAAAAAAACAAACGGTGACATGAGATGAGATTTACCCGTAGAGGAAGTATAGGTTTCATGAGATCTGCGTCAGATCTACCGATGAAAGGACTTAAAACGGTTAAATTGCTGGAAAATCAACACCGTTGTGTAGATCGGAGGACTCGCTATCACAAACAGAAGCAATAAATAAAAGATTCGTCGCCATAGAAGCGAGATCTAAAGGTATCGATGACAAAAAGTTTAGAGAAGCGCAAGGATGGAGGCGGCTGTTGCGATTGCCCTAGGTTGAAAACCGTTTCATATTTATATTAAAAGGTTAGAATAATGGACGGTCATGATTAAACAATTAGATAACACATCAACGGTTTCAAAGCAGCCTCGTGGATCATTGCGTGCCTTTCGGGTCATTTTTAAAGCGAGGCGGTTTAGTAATGGACGCGGCTTAAATGCGCTGTTTTGACGCGTCTGTTAAAGATAAATTTTCGCAAATACCACGTGTCTAATACCACTTTTTATGTTTACATTAATCATTTTTACTCTCATTTTTTAAAAGATAGAAAAAGATTTTTGGAAAGAAAAATTTCATATTTACCACTATTCATTTTTACCATCACTAAAAAAACATTTTCAAAAATATATTCTTAATTAAGTGGCAAAAAACTCTTATACCCTTGTTATTTATATATATAATAAATTATTATATAAATAAATAAAAAATAAAAAAAAAAGATATTTTTTACGTTTTCGAGTTATACTTTTTCAAATTCGAACTTGTTATGAAATTTATTTTTGAAAAAAATTTCCGAACTTTCTTTTATTTTTTTCAAAAAAAATTTTTTGAAAATCAAAAATTATGTTTGAAACTATTTTTAAATTTTTATTTATATCTTTTAAGTATTTATTTATATATTTATTAGAATTCTAAATTTCACATTTCAAAAACTCTACCCCACTTCTCAACTCTAAATCCTAAGTCTGATTAATTAACCCTAGAGTTATAAGTGTATTTTATCATTCATTAGAAGTGAGGATAATAGTACTATAAATGTGGTATTTGTCCCAATTTCCCTATTTGGAATGTAAATTTAGGATTCTAATAAATATATAAATAAATACTTAAAAATATTTAAAAAATAAAAAGAAGTTTTAAATATAATTTTCGATTTTCAAAAATAATTTTTTTCAAAAAAAGAAAAAGAAATTCAAAAAAAAATTTATAAAAAGTTCGAATTTGAAAAAGTATAATTCGAAAACATAATTTTTTTATTTATTTAAATAATGATTTATTATATATATAGAGAACAAATGTATAAAAGTCTTTTGTCACTTAATGATGAGAGTATTTTTGAAAATGTCTCTTCCATGATGGAGTTCGCCGTCGCTGGCCTTGCCCTCCGCTGGGGTTTGGGATTCGCCGCCGTCTTCGTCGCCTAGGGTTAACATCGCTCTCAACATTATATTTCCCTCCGCTGGGTTAGGTCCTTCTTCTTTTACACTATTGCAATTTGACTTAATACTTTTTAATTGTGCACTAATCTTTCTCACACTAGCCATTAATATATGAAGTTTTATAATCTATTTTATTGGTTAGTAAAATTGAATATGAATAAAGGAAAAATAAAATAATCTATATATATTTTAGATCTTTTATTTATTCACAACTAAAAAATAACATAAATTTTTACTATTTTATTATTTTTTTACTATTTTCTATTATTTTATTACAAATTATAAATTTATTTGACTATTAAAAATTATAAAATAACTAAACAAAAAAAACCTGTGGAAGCCCCTTTAGTCCAATGGGTTTTTTTTGGAACACAAATGAACGCGATCAAGCACCAATCCAGAAAACCAAAAAACCAAATCAGATGAAGAATAATCAACGAAAGACCAAAGTCACCACGAAGCAGAGAAACACTTGCCTAAAGCACAACCACCAGCTAAGATGTAAGAAGCACTTCACAAACAAAACAACCACATACAAGGCACTTATGCCAATAAAGAACCACAAAACTCTGAGTATAAGAGACCAAAGCTCCAAGAGACTAACTCCACACATCTATACCAAGGAAAGCATGAGAAGAAGAAAAACAACCTAAGGGAGGAAGAATGGAAGCCAACCACAGAGAAACCAAAGCTAAAGTTTGAGACAAGAAATAATCTTCCAAACCCACAAAAACATACACAAAGGAAAACACTATCCAAACCTGGAGTGGCAAACATGGCGAAATGGAAAGCCACCAAAGACGCAACCAGTGATGAAAAGTGTAATGAGATAAGAGAACAAAGAGAGATAAAGAGACTACACAAAATCAGCAAACTGTGGAACACAAATGAACGCGATCAAATACCAACCCAAAAAACCAAAAAAGCGGATCAGAGGAAGAATAATCACCGGAAGACCAAAGTTACCTCGAAGCAGGAAAACACATGCCTAAAGCAAAACAACTAGCTAAGAGATAAGAAGCACCTCACAAAAAAAAAACATACAAGGCGCCATGCCAATGAAGAACCACAAAGCTCTGAATTGAAGAAACGAAAGCTCCAAGAGACTAACTCCACACACCTATACCAAGGGAAGCATGAGAAGAAGAAAAACAATCTAAATGAGGGAGAATGGAAGCCAACCACATAGAAACAAATCTCAAGTTTTATACAAGAAATAATCTTCCAAGCCCACAAAACATACACAAATGAAAACACTAGCCAAACCTGGAGTGGCAAATATGGCGAAATGGAGAGCCACCAGAGACGCAACCAGCAATGAAAAGTGCAATAAGATGAGAGAACAAATAGAAAAAAGGAGACTACACAAAATCAGTAAACTGTGGAGCCATCCTCAAGTTATGAAAAGAACATAAAAATCAGATCACCAAAACCAGATTTGAAAACCAAGACGTGCAGGGACTATCAACGGCAAGCCAACTATGAGGAAGACAACATAAAAGACAACTAAACTCTGACCCAACCCAATGAGATGCAGTTCCTAACATTAGCCAAATCTAAGGAAGAAGAGGACAAATATTGACCAGAACAACGTACAACAACATGATAAACAACCGCACAACTAGGAACTCATAAACCTGATTTACAACAAATATCAGATAATCTCAGAAGAGAAAAAGACGAGGAAAAACAAGAGAAACGAAGCTGAGTCTTTTTCCAGTGATGGTAAGAAACACCCACACCGGAAATATAAACAAAATACATAGATGGTGACGCCTCAAATCAAAATATGCGGAGACGGAAAAAATCTTAGGAGGATAATGTTCGATGTTGTTAAAAAAAAAGAATAATGTTCAAAATATAAAAATATGAAATACAATTTTGAAGTTGAAACCGTTAATGTTAGAATTAACAAATGCTTAAATGCAAAGTTATTGAAATTTAATATGCTTTACACTAGAAGCTCAATTCACCACTAACAAATACTACTATACACACAACAACGCATTATTGAAAAGACAAACACATAATATATTAACATATAACTTAATACTACATAACACAATAAAATACTAAATCATGCTCTTCACAAATAAATAGTGACCACATAGTTACATCATCCAAAAACATCATACTTAACAACAATAAAATAATATTCCGCGCGAAGCGCGGACACCCCCTAGTTTTATTTAAAACAAAACAGTGTTTTACTTATAAATCCGGTAAAATACTAAAATAATATATGTTAAAGTATATTTTTTTAAACACAACATGCAAATATACTTTATCTTAAACAAATATATTTTCTATAATATATATAAATAAAATTTAAAAATGAACTATAGAAAAATGTAAAAAATAAAGAAAAAATATATATTTGAAGGAGGTTATCTATTATTTCATATTGTTATTTTATTGTACATAAATTGAAAAATATATTAATAAGTAATAAAAATTAATAACAAAGTAAAAGGTAGTAAACAAATCACTATATGTTAATAATGCTGAATAAGAAATATAAACAATAATATTATAGAGTTACACAATATATAATATTAAAATGAAAATTATATATTTAAAACCTTTTTAATAATATAAAATACATGTATAAAATGAAAAAATATACGCGCAGACGTGCGGGTTGAAATCTAGTTCTCATTAACCATGGGTGTTTTGTATCCTAATATTGTGTATTCTGTATTATGTATTTTAAAGTTTAAAACTTTCATTACATCATTTTTCTTATATAAGATACTTAACTTAGCAATAAATTAGTTCTGAATTGAGTAAGTGAAAGCATATACATGGTATTTTATGTTTGTCTCCCATGATTGAATTTTTTTTGTTTTTTTGAATGAAGCTTATCTTTATACCCAAAAGCATATCTTGATAATGAATCTCCACGTTGGTTTCTCTGAATTTGAAGTGGAAGAAGTGGTTACAATTAGTTGGGCCTAATTTGCATTAGAACACAAAACCATGTATGTAACCAACATTGAACATTCTCTCGCACACGTCCGAGAATCCAAGTGATAATTTTACACGTATGCAAGAAATCTAACGGTGACAAAAATTGGGGATGAGGCAGCTGGAATATCCCAAGTAGTCACCGTTAATATACCAATCTTCCACTAATTGGCTAGATCTCCACCGTCACTCGATATACAAAGCACTTGATTTCATTTCCCTAGTAAAACGTTTTCGTTTCGTTCAAAAAAAAAAAAGTAAAACGTTTTCATTTGATCATTTTTTTCTCTTTTATATTAGTTCTTTTTATAGTTCTATTCTCTACTAATATGCATAGTTTCTACGAGGGTTTCAAATATTTGGTTGGCATGTGTAGCAACTAGGTCCAACGGTAAAAAGAAAATCAGAGAGTTACATGTATATGTCACTTGGATTTATGGTAATAGCCAACGGTAAAAGCGCTGGTGTATGTTCTGATAAGATCATGGCCAATAATGGGATAGGGATATGGACGTGTGGTTCCTGTATTAGTTGGAAGTCTCCCACTTGTTCAACATGTTCTCTAGTTGTTTAGTTGGAAGTTATTTAGTTGATACCTCTATATGTGTACTTAAGCAACGATTTGTCTTATGGAATGGGATATGAAAAGAAAATTGTTTTAAGTCTTTGGGATTCATCATTGGTATCAGAGCATGTTTTGTTTTTGATCCAGACCACTTTGTGGTATCAAAAACTTTATATTTTTCATCTTACTTGTTATCGGTATTCTTCATGAATCAACGATTATCAAGAACCCTTGACGAGCGGCTATTCTTCGGAATCAACGATCATCGAGATCTATCCAACGATTTTTTTTTATTTTCACCATTTTTCTTCTTGGGTTTGTTGATCAAATTCAACGTCCTTTCTTTGTATGGATTAAAATCTATAATTCTTCCATTGTTTTTCATTTCTCAAAAAAAAAGGATTTCATATTTCTTTGTTATTTCAATTAAAAAAAGAACAAAAAAAAACATTTTTATTCTAATAACGAACCAGAAATAGCTTGGTCTTGGAAGTTGTAGTGCGTTGAAAGACATCTACCGACTACAAGAATCAACATGGAAAGAAGAGAATACAAGTCAAGCTCTCTTTATTCAACACGAACCTTGAGGACAAGGTTCTTTCCGACGGCCGGAGTATTGATGAGACTGCAAGACATATGCTATACCAACGTTGTAACCGAGCTAGAAACCAACCCCAAGATATAAATCTGATTAATTGGCTTAGCTGTTTTATTATTTAGTCTTTAGTTATTTAAGTTTAAAAAACAAAGAGTAAGACTTGGTCTCCTGACTTGTAGGAGAACAAACTCAACTCTAGCACGTTTAGTTTTCACGTACCCATTTGTTTCATGTTTTGTAGGAACTTTAGTTCCATCTTTTCAATTTAAATCAATGAAAACCCTAAAAAGAGGTAGTTTTAACTACCCAAAAAAAAAGTGTTCTTAGTTAATTCTTGGCAAATTCTCTTTGATTTGAAGAGTGACCTTAATTGGTATCAAATCACATGTTTCTAGATCAACAATAGATGATCCTATAACTGGGACCTATCAATTGGTATCAGAGCTTTGAAGAGGGGCCTTAATTGGCATCAAAGCAAATTTTGGTTTTGATCCGGATCACACTTGTTGTATCAAAATCATACCTTAAAAACCATTAATGAGGAGTGTTATGCTCTTATTTGTGAGCCATCAGTGGTGGTTTTGCATGCAGCCATGAAGAAAGAGTTTGTTGCTTTTCGTGATGAGCTGAAGAAGATGGCACAACATTGGGAGGATCAGGCAGCTAGTTGGAGTAAGAAGATAAGGATGTGGAAGATGGAGATGGATACGGCAAAGATGGTGAGAAGGGTGAAGAGATCAATCCAACCGGCTAAACATATTGTGAAGGTCGCAACGGATACGCAGGTTCATGCGGAATCTCGTCGACATGCGACTTCACCAATCAAACGATCTGCAACGTTATCACGTAAACACCAACAAGCTCGACCAGTGCCAATTAGATGCCAACATCCCACTGCTCGTACCAGAAAACTAAGAAGGCGGAGTCGATCTAAGGCGTCTAAAGCTGGATCTAGAGTTGGATCACAACATGCGGAACATGAGAAGCTACGTGGATCACCTTCCACACAGTTGACCTTCCAAATCTTGTTCCCTGTGACTCTTAGTTGTATTGAAGAGGTTTTGTCGCTAATGGGAAGGATTGGCACAAATGGAAAGCGACCATTTGATCGTGGACGAGTTTGGTTCAAGAACCTTGAGGACAAGGTTCTTTGGAGGGCGGAGTATTGATAAGATCATGACCAATAATGGGATTGAGATATAGACGTGTGGTTTTTGTATTAGTGGGAAGTCTCCCACATGTTCTCTAGTTCTTTAGTTGGAAGTTATTTAGTTGATACCTCTATATGTGTATTTAAGCAACGATTTGTCTTATGGAATGAGATATGAAAAGAAAATTGCAGTAAATTGTTTCCTAAGTCTTTGGGATCCATCATGTTCCTGCGCGAATTAGTGATTGACATGTGTATAATTTAGTGTATCCATGGACTCTAACGATAAAAAAAAACCAGAGAGCTACACGTAGATGCCACCTTAATTACTTCGAAACAGGCAAAATGTCCGATTTCAAATATTTTTAATTATCAACCGTTGAGATCATCCACTCTCATACTTCAATGATAAAAGCGCATGTGATTTCACTTTCGACTGGTTTTCAAGTGATAAAAATATTTGAATGTTTATTTTCCTTTCGTTGATTTCTCTGAAGATAGTCAAGGACAAATTAAGGAGCATGAAAGATTCGAAGACATTGCCGTTGGACCTGGGATTTGCCCCCAACAAGGCTTATAAGATAATGAACTCAGTTCATTTAAAAGGAGGTAACTAGGAAACCCTAGACCTCTTCCTTCTATAATTAAGGAACCACTTCTCCTTTGAGGGGGATATTTTGGGAGCCTCTTTTCATCCTCTCTCTATTTCTAGAGAGAGAAACATCTCTCCACATGCTTTCATCCAGACACTTGTGATCCCATTGTTCTAGAACTACGATTGGCTTGATCCCCTTTTGGGGTACGTAGGCATCCCTTCATCGGGTTCAGCTATAATCATTAAACCTCTTTTTATTCTCTTTTAGTCCATCCATCCGGTTCAAGCTCAACAAGAAGGCTTCTCCTAATCCCACAGTCGAAATCTGTCTACCTCTAGCATAGTACCGATTTCGGTACAAACAATTGGCGCCCACCGTGGGGCATGGAGAAGTATCTTCGAAAAAGATTGAACTCGGAGTCCGTTTGGTAGTCACTGGACCGTTTGGTCGTTACTGGACCGTTTGGTCGTCACTGGACCGTCTGGTCGTCACTTTGACCGTTCTGCCGTCGCATGAGCGTTCTGTTATCGCTTGTTTCTGTCGCCAAAAAAAATAAAAAAAAAGAGAGTGCGCTGGGACCTACCATATTTCATTTACTCGGTAGCAAACCAAGGCTTATAAAATGTTTTTACTCGGTCCATGCCGTTCAAATCATTATACCGAGGATTTTGATTCTTGAAATCTCTATGGTCCTACCATGATCGGCCAATCTTTTAACAAGAAGAGGCCCACATCGAGCCCAACACACCATGAAGGCCATCAAAGCGTGATATCACAAGCACTCGCTCGGCACCAGCTTCTCCGCCTCTCTCGTCATAGCAAGCTCAATAAGCTCAACAAGTCGTCATGGCCTTGACGACTTAAAGCTCTCTAACGGGTCTTTTTCTTTTCTTCAAGAAAGACACCCGAGATCCAGCGGTTCAACACCGAACGACAGTCTCGCGCTTTACTCGTCATGGCTGAAACAAGACCGTCAACTCCAACAATGGCGGCTCGTTGCTAACCTGAACTCTGTTTCTTAAAAAATGAAACAGAGCTTGTGATGTCTCAGCAACCTATCGCATGAATGCGACGAGGAAAAGAACTTGCTTCTCTTTTACTCGGCACAATTGAGAGAACAACGGAGACGAGACGCCTTAAAATCCGTTCAGATTCAAGTCGTGATGGTCTTGCCGACTTAAAGCTCTCCCAACGAGCACGCCGCGACCAGAACAAGCTCCTCAAGAGCTTAAAGCTCTTCTCACGCGCCTCAGTTCAAAGTTCATCTCGTCTCATCTCGTCATCCGTCAGAGTCAGAATGGTATACGCCTTCAAACTCTCCACCGGCACCAAGCGAGTATAAACTCTGCTTTAACTCGTGCCGAACAATAGTTTAAGCTCGAGCTTATGAAGTTACTCGGCTCAAGCTCATGCCGTTACTCCAACGCAGCGCCTACACACCAAGCCCTTCACAAAGCTTTTGTGTCGTTTTCATGACGCCAATCTTGAGCTTATGTACGCTTCCAAGCAGATTGTCACCGACTAGAGCTCCTGCCGACTAAAACCTCTCGCCAAACAAAATCTTATGACGACTAAAAGCTAATCCCAACGGTAACAATATCTCCAAAGCTCATCGTTTCGTCGCCTAAAGCTCACCAGCTCGCCAAAGCAAAGTTCGTCGTCTCACTTTACCGGTAGTCGGCTTGGGAGCAATCACAACAGCTCAATGCCGAGAAGCAGCCTAGCCAACGTCACCTCCGTCACGTGCTTTACTCAGAACAGTTGATGCTCGGCACCAGGCTTGACCTCTAGCTTCATCACTTGTCACTGCTCAAAAGAGTGTCGCCAATTCCCAGCTCCGTCACTCGTTGTCACAACTCTCGCTCTGTCGACTCAGCAGTTTGATTTGAGATCGCGAATCCATGATTTATCATGGCTCTCGCAACACGTCACGACCACTAGGTTGAGAGCTCATGCGGTTACTCGGACGTGAAGAAGAAGATTCATCTCGCGTCCCCTTGCAACTCTTTGTCGGTCACAAGCTCGAGCAGAGGGACGACATACGCACCTTCAAATTCTGTTTCAAGAAAACTACAAGTTAGATTCTTGCTCAGAAGTGCCAAAAGAAAAAGAAGATTCTTACTTGGCATAAAAGAAATGAAATGAAGCTTGGGCCTCATAGCAGAAGAAACAAAAAGCTGAAGCCCAACAAGCCCAATACCATGAACAATTAATTAGTTTTACGTGGAGGTCAAGGCGTTTTGCTCGGCCACTTCACTCCATCACTTTTTCTCGGCAAAAGGCTTTTGGTCGGTTCCTGGTGCAGTTTCTCGCTTAGGGCTCATCACCATTGCCGAGTAACAGAGGCGAGATTCCGGTCGCGTCATTCGTCGAAACCGCATCTTCCATAACTCACCTATTACTAGGTATGACTTTGTCTTTCGGCTTCATTGCATTTCGACTTTGTCTACGTATTTACGCTAGGGCACAAGTATAACTTGCCTTTCTTAAGAATGGGTTTACAAACTTGCTTTTTACTAGGCACGAGTTAGTCATGAACTCGTCTTTTACTAGGCATGAGTTGAGAAAACTCGTCTTTTACTAGGTATTAGTTTACATTCAACTCACCTTATTCTAGACACGAGTTACCGTCAACTTGCCCTTTATCAAGCACGAGTTTGGTGAACCCTTCTTTCACTACGCATGGGTTACTTGCCGAGCTACGGTTCCTAGGCATTAGTTAGGTAAAATCTCTTTACTGGCATGAGTTACTGGTCGAGTTACTGCTTCTAGGGATGAGTTCATAGTAAACTCTCCTAGCAAGAGTACAACTCGCGTCCTAGGCATGAGTTCACTAGCTAACTCGCCTAGTCAAAGTACTACTCGCCTCTATCTAGGCACGAGTGTAGTAAGTTTGCCTTTCTCCAGGCACAAGTTTACACTCAACTCACCTAACAAGAGTACATCTACTCTCCCTCGCTCAGGCACGAGTTACTGGCCGAGTCACTACTTCTAGGGACGATTTCATAGTAAACTCTCTTAGCAAGAGTACAACTCGCGTCCTAGGCATGAGTTCACTAGCCAACTCGCCTAGTCAAAGTACTACTCGCCTCTGTCTAGGCACGAGTTTAGTAAGCTTGCCTTTCTCCGGGCACAAGTTTACACTCAACTCACCTAACAAGAGTACATCTACTCTCCCTCGCTCAGGCACGAGTTACTGGCCGAGTCACTACTTCTAGGGACGATTTCATAGTAAACTCTCCTAGCAAGAGTACAACTCGCGTCCTAGGCATGAGTTCACTAGCCAACTCGCCTAGTCAAAGTACTACTCGCCTCTGTCTAGGCACGAGTTTAGTAAGCTTACCTTTCTCCGGGCACAAGTTTACACTCAACTCGCCTAACAAGAGTACATCTACTCTCCCTCGCTCAGGCACGAGTTACTGGCCGAGTCACTACTTCTAGGGATGATTTCATAGTAAACACTCTTAGCAAGAGTACAACTCGCGTCATAGGCACGAGTTCATCAGTTAACTCGCCTAGTAAATGTACTACTCGCCTGGGTAGTCAAATGTAAAAGCACTGAGTCCATTTTCTTATAAACCCTCTTCGTCAAATTTATAGAGATCAACTTCATCTCTCTCAACGAACTGGAGGGCTTACTGTTGGACATGGGCTTTGCCCCCAACAAGGCTTATAAGATAATGGGCTCAGCCCATTTAAAAGGAGGTAACTAGGAAACCCTAGATCTCTTCCTTCTATAATTAAGGAACCACCCCTCCTTTGAGGGGATACTTTGGGAGCCTCTTTTCATCCGAGAGAAAAATCTCTCTACATGCTTTCATCCAGGCACTTGTGATCCCATTATTATAGAACTACGATTGGCTTGATCCCCTTTCGGGGTACGTAGGCATCTCTTCATCGAGTTCAGCTATAATCATTAAACCCTTTTTTATTCTCTTTTAGTCCATCCATCCGGTTCAAGCTCAACAAGAAGGCTTCTCCTAATCCCACAGTCGGGCGAGGGTCGTCGGTTTCAGATTTTTTGAGATTGGTTGCTTCGAGCGGGGGAGAGTAGATGGGTTTCTAATTTGTTGCTTCGAGCGAGGGTCGTCGGTTTCAGATTTTTTGAGATTGAAGTTTTGAGTTTATGAAAAGACGGTTGTGATAATACCGTTGACTCGGTTTAATCGCCGCTACAGAAGCGGTGTTCTGATTCGATTCACCGGGACTCTCTGAGCCTCTGACTCACGGTGATAGATTTTTTTCATGTTCCATAAATTGTTGAGAACTGAGATATTAGGTTTGTGTTTGTTCGATGTCTTGTTAATGTGACTAGTGACTGACTACGTACAGTATAAAGAACTCTTGTGAAAGCTTGGGGGTTTGATTAGGGAAACATTACTTTATTCATCAGGATTATGTTCAGATTTCGTGGGAGAAATTTGTAGAATGATTTTGCTGTAAGTGTATAATTTTGCAGATTGGGATGCTTGGTTGCAGCTTGCGAAGGGGGAGATGTTCCGTTAAGATCAACATATCATGCTTACAGTATCAACGGGAATCTACAACAATCTTTGTGTTCTTCAATCTTCACTCATTGGTTAATTCAAATGCTTCGATTCCCATTCTCCATTTCCTTGTTTCTGCTCTTAGTATGCCACTTCTTTCTCATTCGGTGGTAAAAATTTAATTATTTCAATTTCTATAGATTTCATTTATAGATTGAATTGCCATGATGTTCAAAGTTTCTTCTTTTTTTTTTCTTTTAGTCGCTAAGAAGTCATTCATGACACGAGGGATTTCCTTTAGATATTATTTTGGACAAATCTCCAAAATAGCACATTTCTAAGTTTATGTCACAAAAATAGCCCTCAAAAACTAAAATGACCAAAATAGCATTTTATCTTTTGAAAAATTAAAATTTTTTTTATTATTCAAAATTTGAAATCTTATCCCCAAAACCCCCACTCCCCAACTCTAAACCCTAAAACCTAAACCCTAAACCCTAAACTCTAAACCCTAAACCCTAAATCATAAACCCCACCCCTTAACCCTAAACTCTAGTGTCTAAATTAATTTATCTTTGGGATATAAGTGTATATTTATCTCTTTTGATAAAACATTAAGTGCTATTTTGGTCATTTTTATTTTTAAAGATTATATTTGTGACAAAAACTTTTTTAGTTCTATCTTAGTCATTTTTTCTATTATTTTTGTTTGCGGAAGTGGTTGTGGTTCAGACTTCAGATGCATTAGCTCTTGATCATTTGTGCTAGGTTATGTCTTGGTTTTAGGATTTTCAGCATTATAGATAATTAACAACTGATTGCTGTGTGTTTATGATAGTAACTGATAAATGCATGTCATCAATCTCAACTTGAGATAAGTATATATTATGAATCATTGTTTCAGTAACAATGTTTTTTTGTTTGACTCACTAATATTTTTGTATTATTCCCTTTCTTATGGTTATATGCTTCATTGTTATGCTTTGGGAAATATTACACAATGGCTCTACTTGGTATGTATTGACTTATGTATGTTTGCAGGTCCATCAGCCATCTTATAATTACATCATGTTAGTGCATGAACACAATAGGCGTTGTTACAAAGTCTAGTGACTATTAAACTTTCAGCTGATGCAGTAGTAAGAGTGACATGCTATATCAGGAGAGCGCTTGTGATTGCGGTTATTCATTCAATTGTTTTTGTTTGCAAACTCACAGTCATATTTTTGTATAGGCTGCCATTGTTACATTAAATAACTTCTTTTTTTATTTTTAGGACACTACAAGAAAACAACGACATACCGAGGGAAAAAATCGTCGGTATGTCGTCGGAATAACGTTATTCCGACGAAACAAGTCCTCGGAAATAATTCCTCGAAAATTCATTTTTCCTCGGAAATCCCTCGGAAATTTCCGATGGAATTCCGAGGAAATGAATTTCCGAGGAAACTCCGAGGACCACCAGTTCGTCGGAAAGGTCCTCGGAATATACCGAGGGAGAACTTCCTCGGGATATTTCGATGGAGTTTCCGATGGTCCAATCCTCGGAAGTTCCGACGAAATGTTCCTCGGAATTTTCATCGGGAATTTCCGAGGAACGGAGCCCTCGGAAAATTCCGAGGAATGAGTCCCTCGGTATATTCCGAGGAAGGAGTCCCTCGGTATATTCCGAGGAAATGTTCGTCGGACATTTCCGAGGGTTCATTTCCTCGGAATTTCCAAATTTTTTTTTTTTTTTAAAATAAAATTTTTGAAATTTAAATTCGAAAATATAAAATTAAAATTAAAATTGAAAACATATTAGATAATATTCAAAGTTGTACAAATAAAAATAAAACATTCCGAGTTTTTGAAAAAAAAAACTACGGGTCTTGCACGTTCGGGAACACCTCGTTCGGGTACATCCTCTGCATCATCTCCATCATTTGCTGGTTCAGCCTTTTCTGTGCCTCATAGCCCGCCTGTTTAGCCGCCATCTGGGTCTCCAACAAAGATATGCGATCATCCTTGTCCTTCAACTGAGCCGTAAGTACTTCTGGATCAACAAAGGGCGGTGGTGCAGAAGAAGGAGGAACCGACCGGGTGCGACGACCCAAACCGACCAAACGTCCCTTCTTCTTTGGAACCGACTGAAATAGAAAATAGCCAAATTTAAATAATATAAAAAGATGATAAAATAAAAATCAAGAAATAAATGAATTGAACTTTAAAAAAAGAACTTACCGATTCAGCGATTTCGTTGATTCGAAACCGGGACAAGTTGGTCGAAGCCGTCGAATCGTCATCCTCGGTTTGAAGCTGAGACACTTCGTCTTGCACCTGAGTTTGGACCAGGGTGACCACTTCCCTCACAAGACCGTCATCAATCTGGCCGGTCTTCTTGTTGGTATACGCCCTCTTCATTAGGGTGAAATCATCAACCGGCTCGCCATCATTTTCTTCCGCCTTGAAAAAAACATAAATTAAACAAACATTAGGAATTAGAAGAAATGCACAAAAAATAAAATTTCAAAACTTAAATAATTGAAGAAAAAGCGGCTGAACTTACCATGCGATCCCCCAGAGAGGCAATAGATTGAGCACCCAAGTTATGCTTGAAGACGCCCTTCCCTTTACGGTCGCTCCTGCGGTTGGTGGAGTTGGTGGAAGAAGCTTTTTTCGTCTCTTCTTTACCCCAATGCGCACACAACTCCGTCCAGATCGTGTTGTTTATCGACTTTGGTACTTTTTAATAAAAAAGAAAAGAAAATAGTTTAATAAATAAAACAATAGTTTAATAAATTAAAAAATTGTTTAATAAATTAAAAACAACCTTGTTGATTTTCCACTTTTTCTTCCACTCGTGGATCTGCTTCCCATAGTTGTCCATAACTTTATGAACGAAGTGGTGATAGATAAAGAGCGTCTCATCGGAATTCTAGTTGAATTCTTGCTAAAAAAAACACAATTAGTAGAAAATTTATATTAAAGATTAAAAATATAAGTAAAAAATTAGAATACTTACCGCAAACTGACGAAACCACAGATGCTGCTTGTCGGTAGGGAAGTCAGTGAAAGTCGGATGTCCCTTGTCGAGGGCCGAGTACATCATACGGTTGATCCATGCGCTAATCCCGTTCCCGGATCGGTTGAACCTAATAAAAAGAACAAATTATTAATAATGAATCAAATTTTGATGAAAGAAAAACATGTTTAATTACCATGTTTGACCCTGTCCATGTGGATACGGAGTGAGATAGGGAAGATGGTCACGACCGGGCTGTCGAACCAACTCCGCAACACTCATCACTCCCGGAGGACCCGGAGAAGCAGGAGCGGGTGCAGCAGCGGGAGCGAGAGGAGCAGGAGCGGGTGCAGCAGAGGGAGATGTATGGTAGGAGCTTTGGGGCGAATGGGAAATCCTGAAAATGGTTGGAATCCCGAGACTGGCTCCCCGTACCACCACGACCACGACGCTGTCGAGGCCGGGTCTGATCATCATTAGACCTGTAAATTAAAAATTTTTTTTAATAAATATAGAAATATATAATTTTTTTTTTAAAATCCCAAATAATAGTTTTTAATCACAAAAAAAGTTTTATAGATATTAAAAATGTTTAATAAATATATAAAAATAGTTCTAATAAACAAAAATAGTTTTAATAAATAAAAAATAGTTTAATAATTACAAAAATATTTAATAAATATAGAAATATATAATTGTGTTTTTTTAAATCCCAAATAATAGTTTTTAATCACAAAAAAAGTTTTATAGATATTAAAAATGTTTAATAAATATATAAAAATAGTTCTAATAAACAAAAAATAGTTTTAATAAATAAAAAATAGTTTAATAATTACAAAAATATTAAATAAATATAGAAATATATAAAATATTTTTCTTTTTAAAAAAATCCTAAATAATATTTTTTAATCACAAAAAAAGTTTTATAGATATTAAAAATGTTTAATAAATATATAAAAATAGTTCTAATAAACAAAAAATAGTTTTAATAAATAAAAAATAGTTTAATAATTAGAAAAAAATAGTTTTAATAATATTAAAAATGTTTAATAAATATAGAAATTTATATTATATATATATATATATATATATTTTTTTGTAAAAATCCCAAATAATAGTTTTTAATCACAAAATTAATAAAAACTTAAAAAAAAATTCCAAATCAAGTGAATACCATAATCAAACTCAATTTTACACAATCCTACCATTCACCCTAACAAAAATCTATAAATATCATTCCAAAATCATCAAATCTACTTAAAAACCTAACAAATCTAACCTAAGAGAGTGGGATAGGGTTCATACATGATCAGTGACTGAAATTGAGGAGGATTAGGGCGTTTGGCGTTCGGCGGAGAGAGGAAGAGAGAAATCGCAAGGAGGCGTTCGGCGGAGAGAAGAAGAGAGAAATGGGGAAGAAGATCTGGTTCGACCTAATGTTATGAGGCGTCCGACGGAAAATGTCCGTCGGAATTTCCTCGGACGAATTAAATATTTCCGTCAGAATTTCCTCGGAAATCATTAATTCAATTTTCGCGAAATATTTGGCGGCTTGGTTTACCCAGTGAAAAACCCTTAGTTCCTCGAAATTTCCTCGGAATATTCCGAGGGAATTCCGAGGAAACCCTTATCTTCCTCGGAATTCCGTCGGAATATTCCGAGGAAATACCGAGGAACTAGGGTTTGGGGTTTCAAAACATCGATTTTTTTTGCCGTATTTCATTTCTTATACAATTGTAATGCATACCATTGAGGATTCTTTGTATAGATGATCATAAACCATGAAATAACAAAATTTCAAAAATAATTGTAAGTATTCCTTTTACCGTTTATTAAAGTGTATAAGTGTTTCTCTTATGTTGTGTGGTTTTCGTTCATGCAATCGTAAAAGTGTTTGTTATTGGGTAAAACACCAAAGTTTGACTTCATAATCTGGTTAAGACACGTAATGAAGGTTATATACGTGTTATTCAATCCGCAAAACGTTGTTTTCGGTTAAAAACCCTAGTTCCTCGGAATTTCCTCGGAATATTCCGAGGGAATTCCGAAGAAACCCTTATCTTCCTCGGAATTCCGTCGGAATATTCCGAGGAAATTCCGAGGAAAAAGACTCTATAATCAAATCCCTAAATCGACAAGGTCTATTCCGAGGAAATTCCGAGGAAAACCTATCTTCGCTCGGAATTTCCTCGGTATTTCTATTAAAAAAAAAAAAAAAAGTCGATACTAGTCTGTTTCCGAGTCATCATCACCAGATGAATCTGAATCTGGATCTTGGTGAAACTCTCCAATCACTGGTTCATCCTCTACGTGAACGACGGCTTCCTCTCCGAAGTCGGTTAAATCGACTACAAGGCCAACTCCAGCTAAATCTTCTGCTGCACTTAAGTTGCCGGATGTGCTTGGTTGTAGTGGGTCTTCCAGCTTAGAACTTCCCTGAACTCGCCCTCTCGGGTTGAGTCTTGTAACAGTAACCCATGAATCATCTCTGTTCCTTTCCCGGGGGTACTTGATATAACAAACCTGTAACATTTAAAAAATTATTAGTAAAATTATAAATTAATACACATGATGATGAATCATTCTGAATAATTAACATTTAATTACCTGATCGGCCTGAGAAGCAAGAGTGAAAGGATCATAATATTGCAGCTTTCGCCTCGAATTTACTGATGTAACACCAAATGCATCTGTTCTCACACCTCGATCTAGAGTGTTGTCGTGCCAATCACAATAGAAAACAGTACAGCGCAATCCAACCATGCCCAAATACTTGATTTCCAAAATCTCATGTATGTGTCCGTAGTATACATCATCTCCTGATGCAGAACAAACGCCAACATCATAAGTCATACTCGAACGTCTCCTCTTCTGAGTTGTGAATGCATATCCTCGAGTACAAAATCTCGGATATGACTTTACAATAAAGTTTGGTCCAACGACCATCTCGCGTATCCAATCGTCAAATGTTTCACCTCTGGCCAAACCAGCAGACACCTATTAATAGCACATATATATGTTATATCAATAAATGTGAATTAGTATAAATATGTGATAAATGATATTTTAATTGTTTAAAGCACTCACATAAGTAAACATCGATCCAGCAAATTCTCTCTGCTTCATTTCTTCTAGTTCGTCCTCTGTGGCGTATCTATATTCGAACCGCTTTTCTGCCATGAAAATCCTATACATATGATGACAATAATGTAATTAATTAAGATTTAAATTTCAACTTGTTAATATAAAAATTTGTAAGCTAATTTATTTACCTCTCATATTGAAGAACATCTTCGCAGTTGGTGAGCAAATATGTTTGCAAATTACTGCGCTCCTGCTCAGTAAGTCGACGGTCCTTTGGTTTTCCGCTAAGTCGTCCAACGTCTGTGAAAATGTCTGGAACCGTAACATGATATGTTGCCCGTTCGCCTCTATCATCATGCCGAGCAGGTCTTCTGTTTTTGGTCTGAACTTCTGCTGGAAGTAGTACTCGGCAAAGTTTGAAGTTTCTTCATTGATCATCTGTGCGACTATAGAACCTTCCACCCTACTTAAATTTTTAACCATCTTCTTCAAATGGAACATATACCGCTCATACAGATACATCCATCTATACTGCACAGGACCACCAAGTTCCAATTCTCTTGCCAGGTGAATAACAAGATGCTCCATAACATCAAAAAATGAGGGAGGAAATATCTTCTCAAGGTTGCACTGAATCACGGCTATGTTAGTCTTCAAATTTTCAATACCTTCAAGAGTCACTGATCTCGTGCATAAATCGCGGAAGAAACCACTTATCCCTGCAATTGCTTCATGAACATTTCGTGGTAATAGTTCCTTGAAGGCAAACGGAAGGAGGCGCTGCATCATTACATGGCAATCGTGGCTTTTCAAGCCAGTAAACTTTCCTTCCTTTCTGTCGATACAGTTACGCAAATTAGATGCGTAACCGTCTGGAAATTCCACATCGTTTGAAATCCAATCAAAGAACGCATCTTTTCCCTCTGCATCAAGTCGGTATATGGGAAAAGGAGCCCTACCATTCTCATCAACATGAAGTTCTGAACGAGCACATATATCGACTAAATCCAGTCTTGACTTCAAATTATCCTTTGTTTTACCTTGAACATTAAGGATCGTGTTCATGAGATTGTCAAAAAATTTCTTCTCAATATGCATGACATCTAAATTATGCCTTACCAGATGATCCTCCCAGTATGGCAGATCCCAGAAAATACTTTTTTTGTGCTAGTTATGTAGGTCTCCAACAACATCTAACGGAAAACGCTCATGTCCACCGACGTCTGGCGTCCTTTCTGCACCAAAATCTCTTAGTTGTGTCTTCAAATCTTTCCCACAAATTTCCAGAGGTGGACTGTCAAACACCCTCTTGTTCTTCGTAAACAAATTCCTACTCCTACGATATGGATGATCAGGTGGTAGGAATCTCCTGTGACAGTCAAACCAACACGTTTTCCTTCCGTGTTTTAGTTGGAAAGCATCAGTGTTATCTTGACAATATGGACATGATAGCCTTCCATGCGTTGTCCATCCAGATAACATATCATATGCTGGAAAATCACTTATTGTCCACATTAGTACTGCCCGCATTTGAAAGTTTTCTTTACACGAAACATCGTATGTTTCAGCACCTTGAGCCCATAGTTGTTGCAACTCATATATTAGTGGCTGAAGAAACACATCAAGTGATCTCTTAGGATGCTCTGGTCCGGGAACGAGAATCGAGAGAAACAAAAACTCTCGTCGCAAGCACAAGTTTGGGGGTAGGTTGTATGGTGTAAGAATGACTGGCCATAGAGAATATTGTCTTCCACTCTTGCCAAACGGGCTGAAACCATCAGTACATAATCCAAGGTAGACATTTCTTCTCTCATACGCAAAGTCGGGATACTTTGATTGGAAATGCTTCCACGCTTTTGCATCTGAAGGATGTCTGATCTCACCATCTGTTGAGTGCTCCGCATGCCATCTCATTGGTTGCGCTGTGAGTTCAGACATATACAACCTCTATAACCTTTCCGTCAAAGGAAAATACCACATCCTTTTATATGGCACTGGAACTCTTCCACTCGTATCTTTATAACGAGGCTTCCCACAAAATTTGCATGTAACCCGCTGTTCATCCGCCCTCCAATAAATCATGCAGTTGTCGCTGCATACATCTATTACCTGATACGATAAACCAAGACAAGCTACGAGTTTCTGAACCTCGTAGTATGAACCAGGAGCTACATTATCCTCGGGTAGAATACCTTTTACAAAATCAGCAATCGCATCCACACAGTCTTCAGCCAAATTATAATCTGTTTTAATGCCCATCAATCTTGTAGCAGATGATAAAGCTGAATGACCATCTCTGCAACCTTCGTACAATGGTTGCTTTCCAGCATCCAACATATCATAAAATCTCCTAGCTTGTGCATTGGGTAAATCTTCCCCTCTAAAATGATCATTTACCATCTGCTCAGTACCTACACCATAATCTACATCCGTTCTAATTGGTTCTTCTAATCTAACCGCTGGCTGAGGTTCGCTAGTACTACCATGTTCATAATCAGTTTCTCCATGATGATACCAAATTTTGTAACTTCGTGTAAACCCACTCAAATATAGATGAGTCCAAACATCCCACTCTTTAATAACCTTTCTATTTTTACAATTAGAGCAAGGACATCTTAACATACATGTTTTTGCTTCCGGTTGTCGGTGAACTAACCCCATGAATTTGGTTATACCTCGTTGGTATTCTTCCGTAAGCAATCTCGTGTTCGGATCCAAATGAGGTTGATCGATCCAAGAACGAAAATAATTTGAAGAAGACATGTTTTTTATGAATCAAATTCGTGTGTAAAGAGAGTAAGAGGGAGAATGAAGATATGGAGTGAATGAAGAGGAAGAGGGGTGCTTGTATTTATAGTTGAAATCCTGCCGACAGACCGAGGAAATTCCGACGGAATTCCGACGCCAACGGCTAGTTCGTCGGAATTTCCTCGGAATTTTTAAAATCCCCCAACGGCTCTCTAACAGCTATAATATATCCTCGGAATTCATCGGTTTTTTCTGAGGCATACATTTTTCCTCGGTATTCCATACGAATATTCCGACGGATTGATATTTCCTCGGAATTCCGTCGGTATATTCCGAGAAAACCAAATTTTGTGTTTCCTCGGAATATCCTCGGAAATTCCTCGGGATATTCTGAGGATTTCATTTTTCCGTCGGAATGTCCGTCAGAATACCGCTGTTTTCTTGTAGTGGGAGTTCGAACTTGTTTCGACTTCCCACTATCTCTTTGGTGTTCACTGGTTGACCGTGACAACATTTTTTTCCAGAGATTAAGCTCTTCAAATAGTACTTTACATGATTGCATTGTGACTTGCTTGAGTTATGATCTTTCATTTTAGTTAAGACTAGGTGAAGACCCGTGCTAGGCACGGGGTAAAACGAATCTAAAAAATAATAACATTATATAAAAGTACATGGAATATATTTTGTTACATGAAATCTAATGCGTTTTTGGTTGGTGATAACTGTAGCAATTGTTTTTGGTTAAAGTGAGTAATAGTTGAAGTACAAACTTATAAGTATATTATCTATAATAATAAATGAGGCTTTTCTCTCTCCTTAAGCCTCCACCACAACAATAGAGCATAGGGCAAAAACCTCCACGTGGCACCTCTTAATCATCTAACATTTATTTTCGGGACATATCTGTATGGGTCCTCCTCATTCCGTAAAGACAACTGAGGCATTTTTACATGGAATTTGGGCTTAATGAGGCTATTGCGTTCGGGCCCACATCTATACATTTTTCCCGCCGTCTCTTTTCCCTTTTCCATAAACTCACACCCTGTAACGAATCTATTAGAGTTAAGACCCTTCCTTCAAATCTATATTTTAAAGCATGTAACGCTCCCCTTCCACTAAGTTACATTAAATAACCCTCGACCTTCTTTTATCTCCCCTGATATCACTATCCTATAAATAGTCATGCATATCTTTGTTATTCCATCACTACAACGAACATCCAACTCTTGACGCTTTACATTTCAGAAATCTACAATACAGAGGTTTTGTGGGCCTCATACCTGGGATTCAACTATCACCAAAAGAGAGCATTCATCCGTTTACATTATACCGACGGTAATACCCTCAGAGGAAAAGTCTGTCACAAGTCGCACTATATTTGACAAAATAGAGGTCCATGAAGAGGAACGAACCATTTCGAAAGTTGAGATAAACGATCCGTAAAGCATAGGAGCAATGGCGAAAACGACGGTGTGATACGTGAAATGGTGCCGCCGGTAGCTGCGCGGGAGGCGCGGTGAAGGATAGTCTTCTCTTTCTCAGAGATCTGTTGAACGCCATTGATCATCAATGCTTCGTCTTGCTTAATTTTCTTCAATTTTTTTTGGTTAATTGGATTTTGTATTAATTCACCGGAAAAGAGAAGATCAAAGACGACTCATGACTAGATTTCCGCAGCTTGAGGTTTTTTACTTAAGCCACGTGTAGGATTCATGAAACACGAGTACATTTGTAATTTTATATAGACAGTGGGAAGACCATTCGAAAGAAAAACTAATCTGGAATTCTAGACCAATGTTACAAGAACCAATAGATATTTTACCAAACCGGAATATTAACCAGAAAAAAATAATCTGAGAAATATATTTTAACGTTGCAAAGAAAATCCTTTTTCAATCTAACATTGTGAACAAGGAACCAGTTCAAATTTCTTTAGCAAATTGATAACCAACAAATTTAATTTAAGTTCTGTCGTTTGTTTCGTGTTAGAGTATTTCTCTTTGCGCTAAAATTTGGTTTCGTGGTTTGGAATGCATACAGTTTATCTATGTTAATAAATTAGAACATTCTCTTCTCATAAAAATATTTCATAAAATAAAATTGTCAAACAATTTATTACATCATTATAATTTTGAATATAATATTAAATATTTCACATTTTTCTTCATTTTAATTTTATAAATGAAGTTATCAAGAAATTATTAACTAATTTAAAATTTATTTTTAATTAATATTTTATTTTTATTAAACCAAAATATTTTACAACAATCTAAAATATACTTTAGTTAATATAATCTAAATACATAAATTTTAAAATAAAAATTATAAGAACAAGAAAAGGCTAATCCAATTATGATATTGTTTTCACATTTCATCAAATGAAAAAAAAATCTCTCAAAAATTTCAAATTCTAACAAATATTAAAGAAATAAAAATCGTAACCAGACATAATATTTAATAAATTCAAAAACAGTTTGGATAACAAAATATAACAAGGAATAAATAAAAGTTTAATGAAAATCATATTTAATTTGAGATTGATGAAAATTTAAAGAACATATAATACATAAATTCAACACTTAATAGAAATTACAAAAAAAAAAAGAAAAAGAAGAAAAACTTTTTACAAAAATATAGCAAATAAATTAAATTTAATAGAAATAAATTTCCTTATTGGTTACTAAACTTGAACTAAGAGAATATAAAAAATAATGGAAAACCATGACCAAAAATTGATACATAATCGAAATATACAATCTTAAAAAATAGTAAAAGAAACAAAAAATAACATATGAACCAAATAAAATAATTTGGTTAGTAAAATACATAATATAATAATCATACACAATATTTCTTTTACAGGTTTCATCAAACCAATATCAATGAAAATAAAAAAGCGGTTGAAATTTACGGATTTTTTCCTTTTTAAATTATGAAACTTATAATTAAAATTAACAACATATTTTAGAAAACAATTACAAAAAGAATTAATAGATAGTCAAAAAAAAAATTAAAAGTAATAGTTCGAAAAATAAAATAGAACAAAAAATAGAAATAAAATAATAATTATAAGAACAATGATGAAAAAATATGTTTTATGGGATCAGTAGTCTTACGTTAATATAAGTTTATGTCCTGAACTTATAAGAATATTTAAACATAAATCCACAACTGATATGAAAAATATAGTTATACGGCCTAAACAAAAGATACAATATAAATTATATTAGATACTAAATAAAACTACATGACTTAAAAATAAAATAAATAGATCAACAACTCTACACTGTCAAAATAGAAACATAGCTTCATACCAAAAAAATAAAAAATAGAAACATAGCATAACCTCACTAACTAACAGTAACAATTTTATTAAGAAATTTAGTTAATTACGACAACGAAGTGGAGTAAAGCAGAATAATCACTAAAACAATAATATATATAATATATAACTAAACCTTATAAATTAAAATAAATATTAAATAAAACATCAGAAAACAATATAAAATTAATGTTCTGTAAAAGCAATATCTAAGAGAGAAAAAAATATCTCGATAAACTATTTTGGGAAGACAGTCAATTCAGGTTCTATTAGTGCGGGCCTATGATTAAAACTACATTTATTGGATTCAAAATCATTATGAAGACAAAATGTTTTAACCAATACGTCCACAATAAAACTCCTATTCATGACATATGGACCCACGTTCATGACATGGACAACACATGCGAGGATTGTTACTATTTTAAGAAGATGCATTTACGTGTTTTTTTTTGGAACATTGTCTTTATTTTATGTTTTAAATTCAGCTATATTTACTTTGATTCAACTATTAGAGCATCTCCAATGTATGCTTCTATATTTTTCTCTAAAATAGAGATTTCTATTATAGATGTGTTTTTGCTCCAATGTATGACTCTATAATAGAGTTCCTCTATTTTAGAGGAAAATATAGAGGAACGTTACTTTTTACCTATATATTTAAAGGTGAAAGTAGCACATCTCTATATTTTCCTCTATAAATAGAGAAACTCTATTATAGATGCATACATTGGAGCAAATCCACCTCTATAATAGAGATTCTCTATTTTAGAAGAAAATATAGAGATGAAAATAGAGTTGGGTTGGAAATGGTCTTCTATTTATTCTATTTTTATTGCATCAATCTATGAAAACCACTTATGCTATTCTTTTTTGGCCTAAGCAACTTCAAAACAAAGTAATACTAACCACTATCAAATGGATCAAAAATACAATTTTGAACTCATTAGAAAATAAAACATACGAACCCGGTGCGTAACGCCGGAATACCACTAGTATAATGTGTACCAAGCAATCCGAAAATGAATGACATAGAAGATAAAGATTTTTAATGTAAGACAACTCAGAATATGCCTAACATCAATATACAAATCAGTTTTGTTAACTTTCTCACACTCATTCGTAATAGATTGATGCATAAATATATTTGTGAAATAAATGTAAGATCTTCCAGATTTATGTCAGAGATTTGCTTTAAACACCATGAATATGGCTTTTAATCACTTGTATAATTCTAAAATAATGGCGATATGCATCTAACCTATATCGAGGTTCTATTCAAAAATACACAATTCAAACACGGATTCTATTTAAAATACGATATTTAGAAGATTTCACAATATTTAGTTTCATGTTAATACATATGTTTTTGTATGTTATAAAACTAAAGAATAAGTTACGTTAAACATGTATAAAATGATTTTACACCAATAAAAGAGTTTGATGCTATGGTTAACAACAACAAAAATGACAAAACAATTACCCCAACCATATGTATACGAATAGAAATAAATTAAGGTCATTGAGATTTTAGTGAAATGAGTAAACACAACATAGAAGTTTTGAGAGAATTTCCTTTAAATTAGTTTGTTTGTGTGTTGTTGTTGATTTTTCGTAACCTAGAGCCGTCGTTATTTCAGTTCACCAGAATTTTTTCCATTCTCGAATATGTGTACTCGAATCTCCTCTTTGGGGTTCATTAAATAAATCAAATATTTTTAAAAAAGGGAAATTTTTGAGAGAATTAAAGTTTTAGAAATAAGTAGCAGAGAATTATATTAACCTTTTTGTTTCATAAAGAACATTGGTCTAGACTTCATTTCTTAAAAAACTTATGCCAAAACTAAATGGATGTAACTGTAGAAAAAAAAAATATCTAAGATTCTTACGATGGGATGCCATAACCAAAACAGCAAACCATGTTCCAATGCCAGAGAAAAAAAAAATCTACAATGAAGAACTTATTCAAAGATTAGACTGTTATGAGAAAATAACTTTAAATTACAGCCCTTAAGCCAATAAAACATGCTTTATTCTCTTCATTATTCAAACTTACCCCTGCACATTTTAATACCAAATGCAATAGGATAGTCAGAGACAATGATCGACGAAAAACCACAGCTTAAGTAATACTCTCAAAACTTTTACTCACATTTGAGGACTCCGGTTTATTACTGCTCGTAACCGGCAAACTCTTACGAAACAACATACACAAACATGTTCATATTCATATCTGAGGACTGCAGCTTTTATTCACATACGCCTGGGCATTTTAACCTGGACCCGAAGACCCGAACCGGAACCGATCCAAAAATACACGACCCGGAACCAGACCGAAAATGTACAAGTACCTTTTGGGTCTAAATTTTTTTTACCCGAAAGAACCGGAACCGAAAAAGAACCGATCCGAATAGATCCGGACCCGAAAAGAACCGACCCGAATAGACCCGACCCGATAAGAACCGATTTGTACCCGACTTAAAAACATGTATATCTAAAACTATGATGTTTTTGTGTTTTATTTTATATATATTATTATATGATTTAGTTGAAATATCTTTTGTGAACAACATTTGTTATTATTTGTTTAACATTTTTTAAGTAATATAAAACTTTAAAATGTAAAACTTAGAGTTTTAAAATATTTTATTTTAATTATTAATAGTTTTATTTAAGCTGTTTTGTAAAATTTTAGATATATATGACAAATATTCAACTAAAGTTGATGGAATTGGGTATATCATGTCCTTTTCAGATCATAATTATCCGAACCCGACCCGGACCCGGACCCGATATGGACCCGAAAAATTACGGATATTTTATGGGTATTTTAATTATAGACCCGAACCGACCCGGACCCGGGAAGAACCGACCCGAACTCGAACCGAAAATTTTTAAGTACCTATTGGGTCTAAATATTTAGGACCCGAAAAGATCCGGACCCAAAAAGAACCGGCCCGAACCCGACCCGAAGACCCGAACACCCAGGCCACATCTGAGGACTGCAGCTCTCAACTGCCTTTAATTCAATGCTGTAGGTTCTTTACTAATATGGTCATATAGAAACAAAAACAGTCTCTTTAAAGTTTAAATGCTTAGCTCGAGCCTTGTTCGTCCCAGATCACCGTGGCATCAAATGCTTTGCAGATTTCTCCACACGTCTCGCTCTCTCTTATGAAACAACATACACAGACCTTTATCAAAAAAAAAAAAACAACATACACAGACATGTAAAAGATGTTCGTAAGCGCAGACTGGTTCTGATAGACTCGACGCAACGATTTCGGGTTTCGTTATCTAAACATTCACAATCAATTTCTATTACAAATCTAAAGAATCTGGGATCGAATGCCTCTCGACTAACTTAGGTCATGATTGTGCAATAGAAATGGAACAGCTAGACGTAGCTCATCTCTTTTGTTTGATTCTAACTAAAACTTACATCAACGTGACGCGAGGAAGATTGGAGAAGCAATCAACTCGAGACTGTGAGGAAGTGGTGCAGACGAAGAACAGAGTCATGGTTTATAGTTGAGCTTCGTAGCCCATTTACCTTTTTTTTTAATTGAGAAAACTGGTTAAGAAAGATTTATAATTTAAACAGACTATTGTCCTATTACACGAACCGGGTAATGTCGTATTCATTTGATTATCATTTGATTAAGTAGGTCCTAATGGCAGTAATCGTAAATATCCTAGTAAATAAAGGTCTATTAGTTTAGTTAGCTGAAGAGGGCTGTCAGAGTGCCACATCAGCCATGATGGCAAAAATGTTATTAGTTTACTAAATTAAGATTTATTATTAAAAATGCTTTTGATTAATAAGTAAGGGATTATATTTTTGGGATTTACCTGGACTCAGTGGCGGAACCGGAAACTTTTTTTTATTGGGGGCATAATTTTTATCAAATAATATTTAATATTAAATAAATTATTTTATATAAATAAATAAATATTTATTATTAAATAAAGTGATAAACAGCTTGTATTTAAATAAATATGATTTAACATATAACTTAAATATTTTTAATCAAAAATGTATATAGTATTTGTAAAGAAAATAACCTAATCATGGCTCATGGGGAAATAATAAAAACCTAATTATCTCATCAAATTAGTTAACCAATGAAAAATATAGAAAAGAGTTATTGAACACGAAAGTTACTGAACAAACCTTTTTAAATAAAATACAAAATGTTATGAACCAGATTGTGGATAGCTAATGACCAAGAGATTATACCATCATCGGCCCAAGAAAGAGAGAGTCGGCCATCTTTTCTTTTTCCTTATGTCTTTATGTTTTTCTTTTTCCTAGTTGGATTATGATTTGTATTCTTTCCATTTATCTATGACAGTGTAATCTCCTATTTAAGGAACCTCTATGTTATGAATAAAGATAGACTTTTCCATTACTTTAACAACACGTTATCAGCACGATTGATCTCTAAAACCCTAAGCTAAAATATCGACCATAAACCCTAAATCTCTCTCCATTGCTAAAACCCTAATCTCTATCGATCACCTCTCTTTGATCATGACCCTGATCTGTATTCGACCACTGATCTCAACAAGATCGATCTGTGGACTGATCTCTGCAAGTTTCAGTACGCCTCAACTATTCCAGATTGTACGATCAGCCTGTTCCAGTCCGTGATCAAACTGTTCGAGATCTACGAGTTCTTTGACTGCAAGTACCAGCTCGCATACCAACGATCCCGATCATCTCAACCTAAGCTAAGTTTTCGATCTCTATTTGAATCTCCATCTCTCTCTCTCTCTCTCTCTCTCTCTCTATCGATAAACCCTAATCACTTTCGATCTCAACTTGTACCCGATTTCAGCTCGCGGACAGGAAACAGTTTGGACCAGTCCGCGTAAGGTTCCAGTTTGTACCAGTCCACGTAAGCTCATTCTCTTGGTGGTCCATTCAACCCATCAAAGGTTTAAGAAATATACCTAAACTCTAAGAACCCATAATCGAATGAACTAATGTTCAAAGTGAAACCCTAAAATATGTGATGCAGCGTCACTTATGATCACAAAGGATCCCAATGCCTAGAAGCTAACGGTTACTTTCCTTTTCTTTAAGCTATTTCCGTTTTATGTTTATTTTCTTATCTTTGGGGTTTTACTATTAGGAATAGGTTTTCTTATGACGGTTTAAGGGTTTTATATAAAGAACTCTCTTATGGCTTTTGTAAGATACAATTTGATTAATAAGAATTATAAGTTTTAGGTTTTAAAAGAGCTTTGCAAAAGGCACTGCGAAGAGTATTCGCGCCCCTTCTATTGTTTTCGAAGCTTTCTTTGACTACAAGTTATCAAGTTCAAGATCAAACCCTTGATCTTTTACTTATACGGCTTCCGCACTCTATCAGTTGGTATCAGAATCAGTCCGTTTCGGGAAAGAACTTCGTGTTTTCTATGACTAAGAAGACAGGAGGTGCTGGTGGTGACAATCGGGATCAGAACCCGGAGGGAACCACGCTGGAATTAACTGAGGTACGAGACCTAATCTTGGAGACGCAGACAGCAACACAATCATCTATCCAACAACTAAGCGACGCGGTGGGTGCCCTAGCAGGCCGCCTCGATGCTTTAACCACCGCCTTAACCGCTCGATTGGACCCTCATGTCCAGCCGGTCGTTAATGCACCACCGCCCATCAACCAACATCAACTTCCTCCACTCCCACACCAACACCAGCAGCAACAACGCCATCCTCCGCAACATCAGTTACAACAACAAATACCACCTCCGCAAAATCAAAACTTTCCACCCTACCCGCAAGACCGACATCAACAACATAGGAACCGACGTCAAAATCCAAACGAGGAGGACGAAGATGAAACTCATCGCCGTCTCTTTTATGAGGATCTGAGACAACGGGATAACTATGCACACCGTTGGGAAGGAAGCTTTAAGGTGGACATACCGGAGTTTCATGGAGGACTTTGTGGAGATCTTGGAGTTCAAACATGTGCCTCAAGATAGACGGGTTCCCCTCGTTGCCATGCGTTTTCGAGGCCACGCTGCGACATGGTGGAAGCAGCTTAAGACTACATGTTCCCGGACAGGCAAAGAACCAATTCATTCGTGGGAAAAGTTAACGAAACATCTTCGCCAAACGTTTCTCCCGCATAACTATGAACGTACCATGTACACGAAACTACAAAACCTACGCCAAGGCAACCACAGCGTTGACGACTATGCTGAAGAATTTTCTATGTTATTGACTCGTAATGAGATTAATGACAGTCAAGTTCAACTAGTTTCTCGTTTCATTGGGGGATTACGACCTCAACTACAAACACCTATGGCCCAATTCGATCATCAACGATCGGAGAAGCTCATCGCCGTGCTGCCTCTTTTGAACAGCAATCCCGCTCCTCTACATGGACGACTCCATCTTATCGGAACCGTCCTCAAGATCAAACAGGAAGCAATGTACCTTCCTCCTCGTTGAAAGACCCGACTGACTCCGCCAATTCAGCGACCAAACCAGCGGGCCAAGACGAACAGCAATTACGGCGTTCAATGCGCCCCAATGCCCTTCGCTGCTACTCTTGTGGTGAAACGGGCCACCGGTAAACAGCTTGCCCACATGCGACACGACGTGGATTGCTTATCGACGAAACTATAGATGAACAAGATATCTATGATTCTCAATACGAGAATGACCAAGACGAAGAAGACGTTCTTCCCACCACGGGTGACACCGGCCACCTCCTTGTGGTGCGACGTACGTGTCTCACGCCTCAGCGTAACGATGATAAATGGCTTCGTACCAACATCTTTCGATCCACATGTACTATCAAAGGACGTATCTGCACCTTCGTTATCGACTCGGGAAGCAGCAAGAACGTCATCTCTGAAGAAGCGGTAGACAAACTCGGGATCACTCGCGAGACTCATCCTTCACCGTACACTCTTGGCTGGCTTAACAACACTGTCAATTTACAAGTTTCTCAGCGAGCACGTATTCCTTTTTCTATCGGACCACACTACCAAGATTGCATTTACTGTGATATAGCTCCAATGGATATCAGTCACTTGCTACTAGGACGCCCATGGGAATACGACCGGCAGATTATTCACTATGGTGTTGATAACACATATCAATTTACGTGGAACACTCATAAAATCTTACTACTACCGTCGAAAGAGCCAATCCCAGCAGCGACTATCAACTCAACAAAACAACCACTCCCGTCGCCTCCACAGTAAAAAAACCTCCTTTGCTCTTACACTGCTTTTCTTACGGAATTGAAAACAGAGGGACGAGCATTCGCAATCATCCCGTCGCACGCAACAACAACAGCAGTAGCGGATCACTCCGCGCCCTTCAAAGCGGTCCTAAAAGAGTTCGATGACGTCTTCCCCACGGAACTACCCACCGAACTCCCACCCTTACGCGATATACAACACCAGATTGATTTAGTCCCTGGCGCTACACTCCCTAACAGGCCACACTATCGAATGAGTACGTCGGAGCATGAAGAATTGCAACGCCAAGTGGAGGATCTCTTGCGCAATGTTCATATACGAGAAAGTCTCAATGCTTGCGCAGTTCCGGCTTTTCTCATACCAAAGAAAGATGGATCGTGGCGTATGTGTGTCGATAGCCGGGCAATCAACAAAATTACCACTCGTTATCGATTCCCAATACCACGATTGGACGACTTATTGGATCAAATTGGGACGTTAAAAATATTTTCTAAGATTGATCTCAAAAGTGGATATCATAAAATACGCATTCGGCCAGACGATGAGTGGAAGACGGCGTTTAAAACGAGAGAAGGACTCTTTGAATGGTTGGTAATGCCCTTCGGATTATCCAACGCACCTAGTACATTCATGAGAGTGATGAATCAAGCATTACGACCGTTTATTGGGCATTTTGTGGTCGTTTATTTCGATGATATCCTGATCTTTAGCTTTTCTGTCACCGAGCACAACGACCATCTTCGGCAAGTCTTACAAGTTTTACGAACCGAAAAGCTTTTTGCAGCAAGACAAAAGTGTGAATTTGGTGTCTCTCAGGTTTTGTTCTTAGGATACATCATCTCAGACCAAGGCCTTTCAGTCGACCAGTCCAAAATCGAAGCTGTCTGGTCATGGCCCACGCCTCGTACAGTCTCGGAAGTTAGGAGTTTTCACTGTCTCGCATCGTTTTATCGTCGTTTCGTACATCACTTCAGTTCCATCACGGCTCCGATTACTAACTACATGCGTGAAGGGAAGCTGGTATGGACGGATGAAGCTGCACAAGCCTTCGCTCTCACCAAGGAGAAGTTAACGTCAGCACCAATTCTGGTCCTTCCGGACTTATCTAGTACCTTTGAGCTTCACTGCGATGCTTCAAAGCTTGGTATCGGTGCGGTGTTGAGTCAAAACAGCCGGCCTGTTGCTTATTACAATGAAAAACTGACTGGTCCCCGAAGTCGTTATAGTACTTACGACGTCGAGTTTTATGCTATCGTCCAAGCCATAAAACATTGGCGACATTACTTGGTTCATCGAGATTTTGTACTCTTTACAGATCATGATGCTCTGCGTCATCTGGACAGTCAGGCAAAAATTTCATCTCGTCATGCCGGATGGATAGCATATCTGCAACAGTTTACGTTTTCTATACGCCATAAGCCTGGCAAAACTAATCGGGTGGCTGATGCCCTTAGTAGGCGACACTGCTTGCTTACAACTATGCACAAATCGGTTTCGGATTTTTCCACTTTTACTGAGTTATATGACTATGATCCATTATTTGCGCGCATCTTTGCTGAGACGAAACAGGGCTTACATGATGACTACTCCATTCAAGATGGTTTCCTGTTTCGCGGGCTACGTTTGTGTGTACCCGACCGCAGTCGCCGCCTCAAAATAGTCGCTGAACTCCACAATGAGGGCCATGTGGGGCGTGATCGTATGCTGCACCTCGTCACGACGTCGTACTTTTGGCCAACGTTATGACGCGATGTGGAACGGTTCATGGAGCGCTGGTTTATATCTTCCGTTACCAATCCCAACTCAACCTTGGACGGATGTTAGTATGGACTTCGTGCTTGGCTTGCCTCGTACTCAACGTGGTCATGACTTTATCTTCGTCGTCGTCGATAGATTCTCAAAAATGGCACACTTTATAGCGTGTAAAAAGACAACAGATGCTGTTCAGGTCGCCGTGCTCTATTTCGTGAGGTGTATCAATTACACGGCTTGCCTTCGTCGATAGTCTCCTACCGCGATACCCGTTTCCTTAGCCATTTTTGGCGATCCATATGGAAGCTTCTCGGCACTTCCTTAAACATGAGCTCTGCATATCACTCACAAACCGATGGTCAAACAGAGGTTACAAATAGGTCGCTAGGAAATCTTTTACGCAGCCTCGTCGGGGACAATATTAAATCTTGGGATAGCAAGTTGAGCCAGGCGGAGTTTGCACATAACCACGCCCTGAATCGCAGCCTTGGTTATTCTCCTTTTCGTGTCGTCTATGGCATGATTCCACGGGGACCCTTGGACCTCTCCATTGCGCCAGACCGGACGAGACAACACGGGGAAGCTATCAACTTCATTACCGAGTTGCAGTCGGTTCATACGAAAGCTCAGGAACATCTCGAGTCTTCCGCACAGAAGTATAAAGCGGCGGCTGATTCCAAACGCCGTGAAGTCATTTTTGCTCTGGGAGATCTTGTGTGGGTCTATCTGACTAAAGAGCGACTTCCATTGCGAGAATACAACAAGCTTAAGTCTAAAAAGATTGGGCCGGTGGAGGTGATTGAGCGTATCAATCCAAATGCATATCGCGTCAAGTTACCCGATCACTTGAGGACTTCCGACGTTTTTAATGTGAAGCATCTGTCTCGCTTCCATGGTGACAATGTCCCGCCAGATTCGTGGTCGAATCCTCCTCACCCCGTGGGACCTGATGCAGCGTCACTTATGATCACAAAGGATTCCAATGCCTAGAAGCTAACGGCTACTTTTCTTTTCTTTAAGCTATTTTTGTTTTATGTTTATTTCCTTATCTTTGGGGTTTTACTATTAGGAATAGGTTTTCTTATGACGGTTTAAGGGTTCTATATAAAGAACTCTCTTATGGCTTTTGTAAAATACGATTTGATTAATAAGAATTATAAGTTTTAGGTTTTAAAAGAGCTTTGCAAAAGGCACTGCGAAGAGTATTCGCGCCCCTTCTATTATTTTCGAGTTATCAAGTTCAAGATCAAACCCTTGATCTTTTACTTATACGGCTTCCGCACTCTATCAATCTGTAAACCCTAAATTACGTGTGCATGGATTATTTTATTTGTTTGATTGATTGAATGTTTCTTTGAGGTTTAAATCCGTGTGAGTTAGGATTGATAGTTTTTATATCCTGATTGAATGATTTGAGGTTTAATATTGCATGTTATTAGCTTTAATATTGCATGTTATTATCTGTCCGTCTTCGGGGGGTGATCGGTCTCGAGGATGAGATATTTCACGCTGGTCACTTCCGAGAGCTCTCCAGCTAGTAGCTTCGCAGCCAGCCTTGCTCCCAAGACTTTGCAGTTAGTCGTGGAGTGTCCTCGGGACTGGTGGAACTCGCAAAGAGTGTTTTCGTCATATCCTTGATTGCGAGTCCACGTATTACCCGTGGTTCGGCCCTGGTCCGAACTGATCGCGTAATTGTGCGGTCCTTGGAGAACCTCCCCATCGTGATGGACATACTTGTCGTTACGAGAGTTCTTCTTCTTCGTTTTTGGATCTATATCTTTCGAGGATGGTCTTGCCGACTTATGTTTTTGCGATAAGACTTTCGTTTCTTCCTCGATTATGATGTAGTCCGTCGCCTTGTGGAGGGCGTCTTGGATCATCCGCGGTTTGTCGAGGGTTTTCCATTTTCTTAATTTCGACTTGTACCAGAGCGTCTTTCTGAGAGCATCAATGGCCACCTTGTCGCTTATCCCGCTGACCCTGGACATTACCAGCGTGAATCGGCTGATGAACTCGCGGAGGGGTTCGTCTTCCCTCTGGGACAGACTCCAGAGATCGACATCGGAAGTTTCTCTATCTATGAACATAGAGTATTGCTTGAGAAATTTCGATGCGAGCTGTTGGAAACTCCCGATAGAGTTTCGCTTAAGGCGTGCGAACCATTCGAGGGCTGCTCCTTCCAGATTCTCGACGAAAAGGCGGCAGTAGCCTGTGTCTTTTTCGCCGTCCTTCAGTCTCACTCTTCCCATCGTGATGTGGAAAGCCTGAAGGTGCGCCTTCGGATCAGTCGTACCATCATACTTCGGTACTTTGATTTTTCCCGAATCGGATACCCTCATATCTGAGATGCGAGTGGTGAAGGGGGTCTTCTGAGCCCCTTCCAGCAGCCAGTCGATCTCGGGTGCAGCGCTGGTAGCGTGATAGATTTGGGATTTCACGGCTCTTACTTCTGCCGCAGTCTTGGTGATATAGTCGCGAAGATCGCGGATATCCGACGTCTCGCCAGCAGATTTAGAGCCTGTCGGCGTTTACTGCGAGTGAGCTCGGTTTGCTTTTCAGCCAGCTCTTCTTGTTCGTTCCAATAAAGGACTTCGTCCTCTTCCGTCATCGGTTTGTCGAATGGAGAGCTTTCCCGAGCAGATCGGCTTCTGGTCCTTCTTGGATGTGTGTCGACGTCCTCATCGGTATCGTTGGAGACATCGCTAGGATCCATGTCGACGTGCTCGACTTCGTTATCCTCCGAATCGTTTGTGGGAGGCGGAGGAATTTCAGGGTTCCCCTTTTTGACAGGAGATTTTTTGCTAGGGTTTTGACCCGAAGGTTGTTCCCGCGCGGCTCCAGGCCTATTGAGTGGGGTAGCGAAGTCGAGTCTTTTCCCGCGGACTTTAGTGTTTTCGCCGGGAGGGATTGCTCTGGTCCTTGCCGTTAAGGTTTCAACATGTTTGGTCAAGGTGCTCACGAGCATGTCCTGTTCTTCCGACCTTTTTTCGTAGGTGGCGAACATCTTTTTAAACTCCTCGAGCGCCGCAGGGTTGGCTGGTGCGTTGGCCGCGGATACGTCCGCTGCGGGAGTGTGGAGATCAGTGCCACTGCTTCCGTTAAGAGGAGTCTGCACGTTATCCGCGTCGTCAGTTGACATGTCTGGTTGAGCGTGATGTGGTTGAGAGTTAGATTGATCCGTACCCCCCTCCTTCTAGCGCCAAACTGTGGGAACCGAAATTCGCACTCTCGATTTCTGTTTAAATTAGGAAACTAGGAAAACCCTAATTTCCCAGAGGTCCCAGAGATCTGTTAATACCACACGCTAAGCAATCAGAACATGAGATATCAATGACAAAGTACAAAAATCGTAAAAGGAGAACAAAATAGATCTTATTCCGAATTCGTGTTTGAGCGTTACAACAAGATATATGCCTGGGCTCGAGAGCTGTCGGCGAGATTCCTAGTTCTAGCAACCCTAAGACGGCTAAACCTAATTGTGTCGCAGCTCGAAATAACAAAAATGGAAATATGCCTAAATCGCTCTAAGTGCTAAATTTTCTCCGAAAAAAGTCTCTCCCCATGCCTCTCGCCTAGGACTCTTTATATACTGGCTCATAGGTCGGTTTACGCTTTTCCTCTTCTGCCCTTAAGCCGTCATAGCATAAAAATGGAGATATTCTATTTTTTTCGATCTTCGTAATTATCTTCAAAATTTCATATTTATCCGCAGAAACTTGACATTTATCTTTCCTTGCGAACCAAGTGTAAACCGTCATGCGGCTTACGGGCTATTGGTTAAGAAATCGTAAGTTGGGCCTCGAGTCATGTCTTAGGTCCCTTTGGGCCGTCTTCTGACTCGAAGCATTAATTACGGCTTCCATCGATAAAAAACGAACTTTCCGCGGTTTTTACCGTAAAGTTTGATCGATGACTTAGAATGGCGGGAAACATGAAATGGGTTCGCTACGGTCTTCAGGAGATAGCATCGAAGGGTAGACGAGAATGCATGGACTAATGTCGTATCGATGTTTCGGAAGAGCTCGGTCGCAACGTAGCGACCGAGATTGGCTCAAGCTCGGTCGCAACGTAGCGACCGAGATTGGCTCAAGCTCGGTCGCAATGTAGCGACCGAGCGGGATGAACGCTCGATCGCTACGTAGCGACCGAGCTTAGCTCGAGCCAATCTCGGTCGCTACGTAGCGACCGAGTGGGACGAACGCTCGGTCGCTACATAGCGACCGAGCTTGGCTCGAGCTCGGTCGCTACGTAGCGACCGAGCGGAACTGACGCTCGGTCGCTACGTAGTGACCGGACAGCGTGCATGTGCGGTAGTTGCGTAATGACCGAGCTTGGTTCGTCCGTGTTCTGATCGTTATACTCGGACCTATCCGTAGCTGGTCTGGGTATGTTTCCGATGGCTTATGTTTGATCTAAATAGAATTCGAACGAAGCTTTATCTCGGGAACATACGTTGCGACGTTTTCTTGACCGAGCATGATTTGTGGCGGAAAGACATACTTGTATTCTGCGGGGATTTGGACGTTAACTTCATCGTAACCGTTTTCGACCCCAACAATCCATTCAGTCCAAAGGTGGACGATAAAGAAGTCCATTTAGTCCTGAGATGGACGATGCAGAAGTCTTGTTTTAGATACTGATATGTTTGGTCCATAAGAAGGACGATGAAGAAGCCTTTGATTTTGGTTTATTTTATACTAACCAGCCCAAAGAGGAGTTATTTGGTTTTGTTGATTTGTTTTTCAGACAGATTATGCTTTTCACATGGTGGTACACGCATATCACAGCAACATCATCCAAGATTTCGTGTGTGTGTATTTGAGGTCGATGACTCAATATGTTCGATCAGATTGTAGCATGGCCGATGGTAAAGAAGAACCAATTATCATGTTCGAGGACGAAGCATATTCTGCCCAAGATCTTCATCGCCCACGGATTGCAGAAAACTGGAGAGGTCCAAGGGACCTTCAGTAATGTCCAAATCAGGGGGAGTAATGTGTGTTGTACTCTTTTTCCTTCACCATGGTTTTGTCCCAATTGGGTTTTCCTGGTAAGGTTTTAATGAGGCAACATTAAAGCACATTACAAGCTCTAAATGGCTGTGGCATCCAAGGGGGAGTGTTATGAACCAGATTGTGGATGGCTCATAACCAAGAGATTATACCATCATCGGCCCAAGAAAGAGAGAGTCGGCCAGCTTTTCCTTTACCTTATGTCTTTATGTTTTCCTTTTTCTTAGTTGGATTATGATTTGTACTCTTTTCATTTATCTATGACGGTGTAATCTCTTATATAAGGAACCTCTATGTTATGAATAAAGATAAAATTTTCCATTACTTTCACAACACAAAAATGCATTGAATATTTTGTCATGGATATTAGTGTACATGCAAAATAGGAAAGTATCAATCTCCTATATATTAATTGAGAAACATTTGAAAAGACTAACCTCAATTTTGTAATAATTAAAAAAAAACCATTGTTTATGTGTCAATCAATTAGGTAGTTAATTAGTCCTACGTGTCAGCCTCACATTGAAATTGAAAAATATGTTGGTCCAATTCGATTTTTATATCTCACTAGAAACATTTAATACCAACTATATGATATCATATGATATTAACTAAAGCAAGGTGGCTATTTATTATATATTATTTCCTTAAATAAAACCTACAGAATTACCTAATGTGGTTATAATATATATAATAATTAATGATTTTAAATAATGAAGATTTGCTAGTAATTTTTATGTTTTCTATCATTTTTTTAATTATTTACTATTAAAATAAATTACACAATTACATTAATCATATATTAAAAATTTAGATTTTTTTGTATATGTTGTATTTTGAATTTTTTAAAACGAGTATAAATTACTAAAACTGTTAAAAGTCTTACATAAACTTTTGTGATCAATGTTTAATTTTTTTCTATAATAAGATACAATGATAATAAAATAATAATTTATTTTAATTGGTGTTGATGTTAATATATATATACTTCATATCGTTTAAATTTAAGTATATATCATATACGATAGATAAGATTGATTGTTTTGATTTATTTATTCTAAAATGATTGCGAATAAACAAGAGCAGTCATTTGATTTATATGTGCAAGCCAATTTATTACACAATAGTAACTAATTTCTTAGTTATTTAATATATAATTATTATTTTTTTATTTCATAATATGCAAAAAAATATAAAATAAGTATTTGTTCTGCACAAGACGTAGATCTTAACCTAAGTATGTATCTATTTAATAATTTTGAATCTTAAACATTTTATAAATTTCAGGCCAAAATAAAAGAAAGAATTGAGAATAAACTCAAAAATTAATATTTATATCGAGCAATAACCAAAATGACACAAAAAGGAGAAAAATGTCGAAGATAGATATAATTGGCACGTGAACGTAAACTTCTCATAACCATAATTAACTTTTAAATTGCCAAATCATGATATAAAACCGAGCTGACATAGTTTCATTGTAACCAAATAGTAGGCATGAGATTCTTCGGCCTAAACGTTAGGTTTTTATGCGATAAATAATTTTTTGACCTAAAATATTTTTAAAAAAGAGATCAGTTAATTAGTAAACAAATTACGTAATTAACAAAAAAAGTTTTAAAAAATTGTTTAAGAGCCAAGTATATTAATTCGATCAATAATATAATTTATTTTTCATACGATATTTCTTAAATAATTTTCATATAAATTTACCCAGCACAAGGCGCATGGCTTATCCTAGTAATTTATTACAACTGATAAATATAAGATTAAAAAAAAAATTGAAATGGTGAGATGTGAGGCTTAAAAGTTCACTACCACATCGTGAGGTGAGAGAGAAAGTTAGAGAGAGAAAAATCTTTACAAAGGGGATCCGGCGGTCGGCCGGCGCATGAGCGTCCGTGCCGACGCTGGAGCCCTTTTCCCTTCGATAAAATCATCCGGTCCTGTCGCTCTTCCTCTTACTCGGTTTCCGTTTGTCGGAGCTCTGATCAGCCACCAACCGGTGTGGTTCTGGTCCGGGAGTCACGGCGGGGTTTGCGGGTAGGAGGGGGGGGGGAGTGTCAATAGTTCGAGTTCTAGCTCCGGGAGACGGAGGCTCTCACAGATCCGTCGCCGCCGGTCGTCTGTCTCCGCGGCGGGGAAGCTTCCTTAGTTCCGCCGTCGTCGGATCCAGCTTCCGGGAGATAAAGGCTATCTCAACTTTACGTCGCCGGCTTCCGTCCCCTAGTCTTTTAGGGTTTAGGTCTTCCGTTTGTTTTTTTATTTCGGGGTTTAGTTGTGGTTTTGAGTTGTTTCTGGTCGCGTCGGAGGAGAGGAAGATCTCCGACGGAAAGAGTGAGGTTGCATGCGAGGCTTTGGGCGGCTGCGGTGAACGGAGGTGGATGAGATCTCGCCATGACGATTGATTCTCTCCGGTATTAGAGTCCCATAAGCTCTTTACGGTGAAGAGGTTCGGAACGACGGAGTTCCGGTGTGGCCGGTTTGATCCGAAGGTTGGATCTCCGGTAAGGTCGGGAAGCGGGTGTGATGCGATGATCTCGCGACACGTGACCCTCGACGTCGAGGATGTTAACACGTGTCCACGCGACAAAAAGACTGATCTGCGAGGCGGCCGCGCTTCGCTCCCGTGTAGTGTCTAGGGTTTCTCAAGGTGGGCCGCTGGAAATGGGCCCAATTGTGTAACGAGTTTTAGCCCGGTAGGTTTAGTGGGCTTATATTGTAATCTGTTTCTGGGCTGGGCCCGTTTCTATAAATTAAAAAACTATTGACAGAAAAAAAAAAAAAAAAAGAGATGTGAGGCTTGAGGGAAGGTTTGGTGGGGGCAGGAAGAAAATTTCAACGGGGGCAAGACTAGCTGATCTAGTGAAGCTTTGGTTAATTACTTAACGATTTTGATAAATATTTTGTTTTATCTGGACCCCCCTCTCCACTAACGTAGCTCCGCCACTGCCTGGACTATCTTATCGAGGACAGATTTTTCTTTCGTTCTGTCAGTAAAAGATAAATCATTTCAGTTCTATTGGCTATTGAAAAGTTTTCTCATATGTTTTTTCTCTCTGCTCTGAAGTGTCAACTGCTATGATCTTGGCAAATGGCTGTAAATCGCCTCTGTTGCGAAATCTATACTCAATGCTACCATCTCGACGAGTCTGAGGAATAAGAATCAAGGTAGAATCATCCTTCGGAATTTTGCTCTTCCTCTTCTTACTATTTATTCTCATAGACTTAGGTTTTTCAACTTCATTCGGCTCTGATACCCGAAGGGTGTCGACCGACACCATGGTGGTATCGATTGACACTGCTGCCCAATGTCCACTCTAACAAGCTGTTAAAGGTGCTGAATCCTCACATATCTCAATATAATTAGTCAACCCACTTTTACTTTCATAGACATATCATAAAAGACCTTATCACCGATGTTTGTCAAAATCTAGATTAATATTTGATTGCTAAACAAAATTATATGAATAATTTGTTATTTAAAAAAATTAATAACGATTTAAGAATAAAATGCAAAATTACTTTGTGAAATGGCTATGACACAGTTATGCAACATCACAAATTCAATACAATTATCAAAGAAAATTTTACATTCACACATACTTTATTCTTCTTCCATATCAACTAGACATAGTCTCTACATGTGGAGTACTTTACTGTACTCAAATGACTGAACTACCCTAGAACCATGACTACTCTAGTTAACTCTTCTTACCATAGTTAAATTTATTATTTTTTACACACAACACCATTTACCTCTTTACCAAATCTTATTTCTCGTCTAGTGCTATTCACCAACCCTAATTGTCACTGATTTCCCTCGCTCGCCGCATCTCTACGTCGACGGTTTAACCCTAGCCGAGATCCTCTCAAATCTCCGATTACTCAACACAATCCTCTCAGACAATCTCAAATTACCATATCCTCTAAAAAGTCCTAAATGTCGTTGATTAATCTCTCCTCGCCGCAGCTCTAGTTTCACCCTGTCTTATTCGCCGCTTCCCCGTCGAGACGAAGTTAGGAGAAGTACTTTGGTTGCCCCTCAATGACTGGTATGTCGCTCCTTCTCTTATTTATCGATGTTCTTATCGACAGCTCTAGGGATGTTCTTTCTCACTTTTTTACAGTCACTACTTTCTCACTTGTTCTAATTACTTCTTCATGCAGACACATGTGCGAGTTCCCGGCCATATCGCCGTCTACCGGAATGACTCTTTGCAACAAATCGATTCCCGACGAAACAGTTAAACGTATATTCCAAACCCGACATACTCTATTTCGTCAGGAATGTCCTTCGCGGTTCTGATGAGTTTGAGGTCATAAGGAACTCTTGCTTTGGCCGTCTCTTCGATATCCCTGCTCGCCAGTCCCCTGTCTCGCACAAACTTCTCCACAGCCTGTTGTGCAGACAGGTTGTGTCTCTTCAGGAGTATACCCTCTGGCCAGTAGTTGCTGGATCTCCATTCCGCTTCTCTCTTGCTGAATTTCACACGGTAACAGGTCTCCCTTGTGGTCCTTTCCCCGCTAGCTACGATGCCCCTTCCTTCAAAGTCAGAAACCTTGCTAAGGACCCTCTCTGGCAGAAACTAATTGGCCATGATTCTCAAGTTACTATTGCTGACATTGGACACATGCTAGAGACTGACAAAACCTTGCCATCAGACAAGCGGCTACGCCTCGCCCTTATCATGATCGTCGACGGAGTACTCATCGCTCACAAACAAGTTGCAAAGCCTACTCTGCATTACGTTCGTATGGTTGACAACCTCGACGCGTTCCTCAAATTCCCATGGGGCCGTGAATCGTTTCTCAAAACAATTACCTGCATGAAACCGCCTACAGATGCTGCAGACCCCGTCGGCGCACTAGCTCAGGTTCTCCAACAGACAACCTACAGGCTCACGGGATTTGCTCTAGCGCTCCAGCTTGTAGCCATGAAAGAGATTCCACTCCTTGCCACCAAGATACCAGCCCCATACTACAACTTGACTTTGCTGGATCTGGACGAAGGACATCTCCCACCACATGGCTCAATTCACCTTGAAGATTTCCTCACCGTAGAGGCAGACACACAGGCCAGTGCAACAAAAATTGCTTCCCAAAGTTTACTTATTTCCTTTCCAAAATGACTAATTCAAAAAAGTTTGGCAGCTCCGCGTAATACCACTAGCTGAAAATGCACCTTCCTGGGGGAATGAGACGAGCGACGAACGTGTTGTTTATATGGAGTCCTTGATTGCCGAGAACCATCATTTCCACCTTTTCGACTGGCCGGGGGGTGATACATCCAACCCTGAATTCATCTTCAAACCTGCAGTCTTAACCGTGCACAGGAAACATACGGTCCCAAAGAAACAGCCTCTCAAAGTCAACAAAACTCCCAAGAAACGAGCCTCATCAGCTCGCAAACAAAAGCGGATATCAAATTACTTCAAACCCAATGTTAGTGACGCTCCTCATACCAACGAGTGGTTAGAAGCCAAAATCAAAGAACACGACATTGCGATCGCTCAGCTGCAGTCAGACAATCGTCGCCATAGGAGAAAGCTCTTTCGGACCCACAAAAAACAAAGCTGTAAGCTGACCTCAGTGACCCCTAAGCTCCGCAAACAAAAACCAAAAAAACCCTCCAAGGTAAACTTCATCCTCCACACCATTACAATACTCATAGCTGCCCGCTAACGCTATTTCCATGCCTCGCTTCTCAGAATATCACCCTGGAGGAGATAAACACACGAACATTACGAACATCTCCCCGTTCACCGCACTAAGGACCTTTCACTGAAACTACTCCCGCTGAAAACCCACAGGTGATACAACAACATTAGTTAAAATGTTCTGTTCATTCCACTGTTGTGTGTTAACCTCTTCTTCCTGACACTCACCCACAAGCTCTGCGCCAATACAACATGCCGACATGCCTGACTATTCTCTTCCAGACTATCCTACGCAGGTGAGCCCGTGATTTAAATACTCTCAACCCGTGTTTTCAGATTAGTTGCTTGCCGTGCACCTAAAATACAAACCCCCTGAACAGGCAACCACAGGCAACCAACCACAAACAGCTGACCACACGACTATAAACTCCATCGATGAGTTCAACCCTCAAACAAAGACAATACATGTACACATCTTCTACTCATCCTACTAGTGTTTCCCACGTCATAATAGTGAAAAACCATCTGCAAAACTTTGAATGCTTCAAAATGCAACTCACCCAACAACACACCGTTGCAGGAAACCACAGGGAGCCAACCAAAAGCAGCTGACCACACGACTATGAACGCCATCGACGAGCTCAGCCCTAAAAAAAAACAATACAGGTACACATCGTCTTGATTATGCTTCCCACGCCATAATAGTGCAAAACCATCTGCAATTAAATTGCTTCAAATGAAACTAACCCACCTACACAACGTTGCAGGAAACCACGTCTGTCCACCCATGCCTAGATGACCACAACCCTGCTTACTATAACGCAGGGTCCACACCGCAGGCACAACCACAGCCAACAAAGGTGCACCTATTACTTTCAACCTCTCCCCTCTTACAACGCCTAACTAATACAAAACTAACGCCACAAGTCCCCTTTGCAGCTCTTGCAGGTGTCCAGCCAAGATAACTCTCCCCACTCACCAAGTGGGGAGACCATTTCGCCGTTTGTAAGCCAATACAACGCCCAAAGGTTTTCAGCTAACCGTGGAGACATAACAACAGACGAAGCAGACCTCATCATAAACAGCGTCATCAAGTCAACGGAACAAGCGCACCCAAGCCTTAACCCTATGTCTCCGCACAACAACTCCACCCACCATTACTCTCCTAAAACAAAAACAATGCCACAAACCTCGACACCGCCCTCACCTCTCAAAACTCCTAAATCCAAAACCCCACTAACCAGCACCATCAAACAACAAGACACTAACCACGACCAGCCAACCAAGGACATAGAGATATGCTCAGCACCCCCACGCCTCTATCCAGTGAACTTAAGCCCCAAGCAAATCGCATCTATACCTACCAGAATCAGCCACGTGCGCAAGCCGGTTCCAATCCAAACACCCCGCCAGCTAGGATTCGTAGCACACGCAACGACTGTTAATGACTTCGCATCTCAAGCTACTTCAAAGACTACATCTAAAACCAGCACATCAGACCAAGTAAGCACTAACACCAAAGATTACAATGTGCTTGAGAGGTTTCGCTTATCAAACTCTACTTGCCTACAGGAACACTCGGATCCCCTGCTTGAAGCTACATCTGCACTTGTCTACGTCAGCGACTCGTCTCCCTCTAAAAAATTGCCAGCACACGTACCCTCCGGCCCAGAGGAATACATAGCCAAACTACTGCTCAGTTCTCCTCCAGTCCCCGCCACCATGCTGTTCGCTCCTATCGACCCTCAACTATGGGAAGACTTCCACAACACTCTTCAGCACCACCAAGACATGTATGTCAATTACCTACAAACCTATGTTTTCGCTAACGTATTAAAGCTATTAACCACTGACCACAAAAAAAAATTACTGCAGCCTACACATCAACTCTTACACAACAGCTTTCAAAAACTCATCCCTTATCAGGCTAGCAATTCCAGGAGAATGGACAGACAGCACGGTCCATTCTCTCAAACACAAACAATCAATCAACATCATACTAATACATCATATACCAACTGTGTCACACACTAAATGAATCAATCTCACTTTTGCAGCAAATGGAGGTCCTTATCTACAGAGCTGGTGTCAGAAACGATTACGTGCTAGCCAAGGAAAGTAGCATCTTTGTTACACCATGGCTCACATCTTACATCCAGAAAAAATGGCGACAATTCAATGCAGCTGTCGACAAAAACAAGTTTCGTTGGGATGCTCATTTGTCCAAACTTGTTCTCCTCCCGGGCCAGCAATGGATTAGCAACATACACACAATTTACGCACCAATGATATGGGACGACAGGCATTGGGTTGGGCTAGCTATCAACCTCCACTTGAGCCATGTGGAAGTGCTTGACCCATTTCTAATGCTCTACAACGACAGGAAGGCCAAAACTGCACTACAACCCGTTCTTGAGATGCTACCATTCATCATCAGCAAACTGACCACCAACACGCCATCTCAGTTCGAAGGTGATCGTCCATTCACCTGGCAAAGGAGGAAGGAGATCTAAATCAACCACCAAGGCGGTGATTGCGGGCCTCTGAGTGTCAAGTTCATGGAAATGCATGCCAACGGAGACCTAGAGCCGCACATGGCAGACTTAACTGACGAGATGGTCGTTGACATGCGAAAACAATACGCTCTGGACATCTACAGAAACATTGTAGTCCCGACTTACCCTGTTCCCGGAACGCCAACCACAAAAAACTAACCACAGTGTCGTCGCTTGTGCGATCTCGAGGTCTAACTCCCTAGGTTTCCTTTTGTATTTTGTGTCTCTATTTGCTGCTACTGGGACGCTGATATCTACCACTCGGTTTTAGAATTTAAGTCGGCTTCTACCAATTAGGACCTTATCTGTAAAACTGGATGGTTTTGTTTTGTATTTTCTATTGCTGCTACCACTGATATCTATCACTCGTAGGCCAGAAAACGCTACTTGTAACAACTTAGTGGCAAGTTCAAGATGCTTCGACTGTTGTATTTTACAAGCGCTGCCCACACATTGCTTGAACTAACCATAGAATCCACGCATCAACCAGACATATCGCTTTCTAAATAACCAAACCCTTGTGCTTGACAATCCAAAACACATGTCGAGAAACTGACCACTACGAAACCCATGCTTAATATCCAGAACAGAACAAAAAATTATCTACTACCTAGCAAACTTTGAACATTTTAATACACTACACAAGCATCTAGAAACCGACGGAGTCAAAACAAAAGAGGGTTGCAATCCCTATAATGACGGTTATACCACACAAATGACCACATGGTGGACATAACTGAACATCTTTAGATAACGACAACATAACTATTCAGGGACGAAGTCTCCATAGACAAAAACAAACAGCACCGGATACTAAGCAATCTAGAACATGAAAGGACCAACATCTTTATAACACAACCAATTATGCGATGCATAACCATAGACACAGAACACAATCACAACCCCCAAGTCAATGCACGAACACAATCGCTAAGCGCCAAACGCTTTGAACAGCAAAGCTAACCCACCGGCGACGCAAAATACAACCACCAGTTGAGGCGTCAAAACAACACAACCTCTCTGCCTTTTTGTACATTCCTCAGCTTCCCTCATTCTGACGGAGTTCTCCAATTCACGAAGCCTAGACTCTTGTTTTGCAATTACCAACTTCAAACTCCTACCCAACCCAGCCATCTCCTCTGCCATCCTCCCCAGCTCAGAAAAAGACTTCTCAAAATTCAGGTTAGCTTCTGTGAACTGTTCTTCCATAGCTATCTTTACCCACTTGAATAAGTGGGACTCAGCCTTACGCTGTAGTGTCAGGTAGATATCACAAGATGATCAACGACATCATAAATTCAAGAAACTCTATATTCAATACAAGTTCGCAATGGAAAAAAATACCTGCAACGCGCCCTCGCATCGGTAGAACCTCCAGAATGGGTTGTCGTTGGTCTTCGAGACAAGCAAATCCACCTTGCTACAGCACCAACAACGCTTAGGGACCCCAAATGACTCTGTGGGTCCTTCGCGACAAACTGAACTCGCGGTTGTGGAGCTCATCGAACCGAAATACAAGATCTACAAATGTCGCTTCAAGGGCTACCCGACAAGCCAACTTATTAAATAAAGAGAACACAAGAAGGTTCAAACCGACACTGGAAAATGCCGTTTCATTAATAGTTTCCAAAAATTTGAAATTTGAAATTCCCACCATTTCTAAATAAAAGTTGCCCCCCCCCCCACCCCGTTTCGTAAAGCTGTTCAACCACAAGCCCATCGACCATGTTTTTAAGTACCGTATGGTTGCAAAAGTAAACAGGTCTAACTAACCACACTTTATTCACCCGCAGATTTGCAACCAACATATAGTTCTCGTAAAACATAGGAACATGCTCGCTGACCATGACTACGTTAACCACACCGTCCACAAAAAGTTTTTTTGTATAGCGACAACTACCAAAAATGAACATCATTTTTAATCAATAACCACATTGTCAATAATCAATAACTAGACTGATCATAAAAAAACTACAAAAAAGGATCAAATACATTTAATTTATAAATCCCACCATTTTAGTGCTAGACCAACAAACATATTTTATCATTTCCACATGGTCACGCCGCGAAATACTAACGCTAAACATGCATACAGTGACCACATATATCTCACATTTTGGTTTTTGGTAAAACTAAAAAACAAATACGATAACTGAAATTCCACCAACCATTTTCCGTCAATCAATATGCATGCCATAAAATAACCCAATGTGTAGTGCGAGAACACAAAAAAGAAATGGCTATGCTTGTCCATAATCAGTGCCAATTACCGCAAAAACGTTTCCTCGTTAAAAAAACCGAACAAATCCCTACATGGGTAATCATAACAACGATGATACAACAGAAAACAAAAAAAAACAAGGGATTGCACCAAAACAAAACTTCCTCCACACCGGCGTTGCAGGCCAACAAAAACCAACCCCTTGCTACGCTACCAGAACATCAATGGCTCATATAGGATTCTGTCAACATGTCCTGTTATGACCCTCCATCTTGCAGCGACCACACCTTATTGTCACAACTTTGGTCTTCTTCCCCACCTTTTCTTTCAACAGAATGCACTAATAATAAAACATACTCCCACAAGAGACACACACAACAAAAACTATAATCGCACTTACTGGGAACTCGCCGATTGAGGGGATGCGCATCTTCCTACGTCTACCCGCCTGACGTTTGGTTATTGGCGGGTACAGTATTTGTTCACTGACATCATCGGGAATCTCTACATCTTGTGGCTTCTCCTCCGGGCATATGAGACTTGCATACGTCTCTCTCCAAGCAGCGGTCTTGTACCAGTGACCAACTAATGTCTCGTAAGGAAGGCCTAAACGATCTGCTGCAAGCATGGCGTGACCACAGGGGATTTTAATCCGGTCGAAGTACTTGCAGGTGCACCTCTTATCCTCTAACATGACATGGTGCTTTGCACCAAACTTTCCAACAACTTCGCAGCTCCAGTTTGAGATAGGGTTCACCTGAGTTCCTCGCATTGTGGCCATACTCTTAGTCATAACTTTGTCAACCTCAACTGTCAAGGTCCCGTGATGGCGCTCTGCCTTTCTCCTACGTGCGTTAAACCATCTAGTCATCATCCTCTGGATGAAGATAACAAGCTCCGTAATTGGCGATCCCCTCCCCTCCCCAAGGGCATTGTTCAGCTGCTCTGCTATATTACTGGTCATGATATTATACCTTTCGCCCCCAAAATAGAATCTTGACCACTGACCAGCGCCAATGTTTGAGAGATATATGATGCAGGCACTGTTAGATCCTCTAATTTTGTTGAAGTATTCCTTGTAATCAGACAACCTGTAAGCAGTCGTAGCCTTCGTAACAAGCTTCGCCAAACCTTTGCTAGAGAAGCGTGAATTGACGTTTCTAGCTAGGTGAACAATACAACATCCATGATGCGCGAGAGGGTAGATGCGTTTCCCGGCTGTGGCAATGCAAGGGGCCCTATCTGAGATTATGGCCAGATTCTTGGAGTCAGCTAGGATCCTTTCTACCTTTTGAAGAAACCAAGTCCAAGCTTCCTCGTTCTCGCTGTCAACTATAGCGAATGCAAGTGGGAAGATTTGAAAGTTACCATCTTGCCCACTTGCAGTCAGCAAGACGCCTTTGTATTTTCCGCTGAGGTGAGTGCCGTCAATAACCAGAACATGGCGAAGCTTCTTGAAACCTTTGATTGAAGCCCCAATAGCCAGAAACAAGTACAAGAAGCGCTCGTCACCGTCGTCGTCCACCTCGGTTTCCAAATCAGAAATTGTCCCTGGGTTGGCGAGCTTAAGCATGTAGAGGTACTCTGGTAGCTTTAAGAAGGACTCCTCGTCAGACCCGGCGACCTCAGACGTTGCTATATCAATAGCACGATAACACTTCATGTACGATGTGGATAGCCGTAAATCCTCCAACACTAGCCTGTGTAGATCTTTTGCCTTTGGGTTCCTATTGTGCTCGCCAAATCTGGATTTGTAGACAGCAGCTATAACCTTTGAGGTTGCTTTCCCTCTGTATCCATTTCTGCTCTCAATGGGGCAACGGTGGTCGAGCTGTGCCTTCTTAATTTCGTAGTAACCACAGCCACGCATCTCGTGGGCAGTTACCCTCCAGTCACAGTGCTCGTCGGGGCACTCCACTACAAAGTAATTCAACTTCGTAACAGTCTGTGTGAATTGGAATTGGTTTTTGATAGCATAGATTGCTAACGAGATCTGACAATCTTCTTTGCTCCCATACATCTTCCCAACATAGACACGACCATCGTCTTTATCTGAATCAATGTCTCGTATTTCTTCAACCACGTATGTGGTGTCGTCGAACAGGGCCGGAATGTCGAACTCCTCTTCGTCGACCTCTTCTAGTTTACGCGTCTCCCTCTACGCCGGTGCGACCAAATTGCTGTGACCAGGGTTTATCGACCATGGAAATTTCACGTCTTCCCACTCTGGTGTTGTTTTGTCGTTCGAGGAAGTGGGGCCGCCGGCGACGACGGTATGGTCGAAAGCGTTGTTAGTGGTGCAGCTATAAGTCCTATGGTTAGTGTCCTCAGCATTGAAGACCTTACCCACAACATCAGAACCGCCGTTGTCCTCAATTATGAACGGGGCCCAAAACTCTTTGTCGTATCCTCTAGGACGAACATCTCTGTCATCTACCTCATCAGCCAAGCTGGAGTCGCTATCAATAGTTTTGCTAGGCTCACCCTCGTTGCTCCTCATACTTTCGCCCCTGATTTTCTCTTCAACCTTCTCAACCTCGCGTAGTAGCTCGTCTTCCTCAACAACAACAGCGTCAATTTTAGAGGATGCCGATGAGACATAACCCCCTCTACCAGAGCTCCAAACATCGTCAAACATCTTTCTCTTCATTGCCTGAGCTGGTGTCCGGTAGCCTTTACCCCTCGACTCCTCTCGGGAACTATGACTCCCACGATCAACGACGTCGAATTTGGCAAACAGATTCATAGGGGCGCCGACCTTCATGTGTCTGCTGAAAAACCCTACCGCGCCGCCGTTGGTGAGCAAAACCGGAGGGGTCCTGATGCGTGTCGCAAGTTCGATGGTTGACGGTGGCCAGTAACTTAAGGCTACACTCCCAAGCTTTCCTCCGTAGCTGAACTCTTTCATAACGTTCGCCTCCAACTCGCTCAGTGTAATGCCTTCTCGGAACGGGACCATGTGAGACATCTACTGTTTGTCAACGAAGAAATTCCACTTTCCATCTTCTCCACAAACCCAATCGCCGGCCATCACCATGCAATACTCGTCCATGTCGTGACCACAAAATATTACACCTGCAAACACTGAGCTAGACAAAAACACTCAGAACAACTGCATACATTGCAAAAACAAAATATAGATCCATCTAGATCTATGTCTCCTAGAAACATTACCCTCAGATTTGGTTGCCGGAGGTTTTGCTGCTTTCAGAGAAGAAGGAAGATAAGAACAAGCAATTAATAAACCTACTTTACCGCTTAAAGCATCATTGTACTGCTTTTAACGAGAGCTGTCCGATTCTTTCCTAAAATATATTCATCTAACGTCTCACAAATAATACCTCTGTTTCATGTACTACCATTTTTTGACCATTTAATTGCAACCAGCCCATGTAACGACAATCTCAAAGTAAGTTTCTTAACTCCTTTAGACTTAACCAATGTTAGAAAACTTGTCCACTAGAAGGGCTTTTTGGGAAGTGAAAGAGTTAAAGTAAGGGAAAAAATACACCTCATTCCCAAAGTATGTGCACATGCAAGAAACAATAGAAAAGTACCCTAAAACGTAAACAGCTCATTATCAAAACATCTTACTAATAATAAACAAAAATATTTTACACAAATATGATTACAAAGGAAAACACAAATATGATTTCCTATATATTAATTGAGGATTATTTAAAAAGTTTTAACCTTAAGTTTGTACTAATTAAAAAGAGACCCAGCTTAGGTGTCATTTAATTATGATGTCAATTTACTCTACGTGGTAACTTAAGAATCAATTGAAAAAAATGTTGGTCCAAATCCAATTACTTGGGAACATTATATTAACCCAAAATATAAGAAGCGTGCAATTTTTTCCTTAAATAAAAGCTATGGAATTACCTTATATGATTAACATATATATGACAATTAATGACTATGAATAATAAAGATTTTATAACAATTTTTGCATCATTTTTCATTTTTATTTAATTTTATATTATTACAAAAAATTAGACAATCAAATTAACTATATAATAAAAAATAAAAATTTCTTATATATTATATTTTAATGTTTTTTAAATGACTTTAAATTACAAAAATAAGGAAATCTTACGGGTTGGCTGTTTCACCACTATTAACTTCTCTCGGCTTATAGAGCGTAGGATACAACCATAAGAGTTTGACTAGTCTTATCCTAGTTACAAAGATAAATACAAATATTAAAATTAATTTAAAAAAATGTAAACAAAAGATATACTGACTCTTTGAAAGTCAGATCATAATCTAGTGTATTAATTAAATTATTTTCTTTAGTAAAAGGCGAAAGAGTGGTTGGCTTTGTGTTCACCACGTTGCTGCGTTAAACCCTTTTCTATATATGTCTCTCCAATCAATAACTGTTTCAAACATAAGCGCATGAGATTCAGAAATCCTAGGCATAGATTTTAACTCATCCACCATCGTCTTCTCTTTACCTTCAAGAATACATTTTGATCTTATGGAGATTGCAGCTCTCTTTAAACATCTAGAGTTGGCAAAGATGTATTTCACTAGTTCTTTTTCTTCGAATTTTCCTCCATATTCTTTCCATTCAAAAATTTCGAGATTTGTTAACAAGCATTTAGGAACAGAGCCTGGATGGTGCCAAGAAATTGGGAAATCATCATCTTGATCCATCTGGTAAGATACACATCTACTTCAGTTTTTAATCAAACCAAAACTGCATGAGTTTATTTTAAGTAAGAGAGGAGAACGAACCACGTCAATAAGAAGTACTTTAAGTTTTGGAGAATTTTGAACTAAAATCATAAGTGGTTTCAACCAGTCAAACTCATATGGTTGTATCCTACGCTCTATAAGCTGAGAGAAGTTAATAGTGGTGAAACACCCAACCTGAATAAACATAATTATAAACTACAAAAGTGGGTATTGGAGATTGAAAGAAACTGAGTATTAAAATTTGTATATCAATACGTACCGTTGGATTGTTCAAAAGCACATCGAGACGTATAAGGGAGGAAATAAATATCCTAATGTCATCACCAAGATGATTTAAAACTTTTATACTTGCTTTGTCAAGGAAACACTTGTTTTCAATCAAGAAAGAATCTCCTGAATAATCACAAATGATGGCAGTCTTCAAAGTAGGAGAATTAATAACCAAAGACCCGTTACTATCTTCAAAATCTTCTTTATATTCGTTCACATACACCAAGGTCTCTAGAAAATATATTTTCACATTGAAATTTGTCACGTTGTCTTCGTTACGTCGTACCACATATAGGTTTCTGAGAATAGGACAACTTGATAAGAGTCCAACAAGAGAATCTTCGTCTTTAAATACAACAGAGAGAAGCCAAAGACGAGTGAGGGATGGAAGGCAAGCCGGAGTTACAATTTCCACGTTAATCTTTTTGGAAAGAACCAATGAGACTAGCGTATCACATGTGTAAAGACTATTAGGTAAGTTTATAGGTTTTGCAGACCAGTTGAGTATAAATATTAGTTCCCGTATTTTGCGATAAACAGCATTTGCAATCCATTTTCCTACATCAGCACAACAGGACATCCGGGACCAAGTTCGATATAAAGATTTTGTAGTACAGGTGTTTTGTGGAGTTGCATTGACTTATCAATAAAATACCAAATGCTCTTGCTTTCACCGTCAATATCGCTATCATCGTAGTCTAGTGCTGGAAGCATTGTCCAAATAGACCGCCACCGTTTTGACAAAATCATAGTAGACACTGCATCTTTTATAGGGACATGCAACAATATGTGCACAAGCAGATCGTCGGGTAAATTGTTAATCATGTTTTTACCTTCAATTCTCATATAACCTAGTGTTAAGAACTACTTATACACCATATAAGCTATCGCTGCATTATATAACAATACTTTAGCGACAAGTATTAAAAATTAAAGTTTTTTTCCAAAACTGATATTTTCTATTTATTTATGTGCATATTATCTATAGCTATATATATACATAGATCTTAAAATATTTAAAAATTATGAAACTAAGAGAAAGAGAAATAAATATTAATTTTAACATTTTTCAATCTAAATAATAATTTAAGTTCAGCGCATTTCTATAGTAGTTATTGTATAGCTATGTAATATTTCCATATATATGTATATATATGTAAAAAGTACATACAATATCTCACTTAAATAACACTTGTACTTCATTACATTGATACAAATTCAAAAAAAAATATAAGATTTACTTAGCACCAAAATGTTATTTCTGCCTTATATCACTATACTTTAGCAACAACTATCAAAAATAAAAGAAGTTTTTTTCTAAAACTGATATTTTTATTTATTTATGTGCATGTTGTCAATAGTTATATATATACATAGATATTAAAATAATAATACAATTATAGAACTGAGAGAAAGAGATAAATAAATATTAATTTTAATATTTTCCAATGTAAAAAATAATTTAAATTCAACGTATTTTCAAAGAAGCTAATATAGAGCTGTATATAAACTCATATATATATATATATAGATATACATGTACAAAATCACATAAAATATATCTGTTAAATCACATATTTATTACATTCTATTAATACAAATTTAAATAATTTATAAGATTACTTTAAACTTAAATAAGTTTCCGAACTTATAAGATTTTCTTATATTAGATTATATGTAAATATCACAATATTTTCTCATATATACATATTGGTTCAAAGTATATACTATAAATCTCTTAAATGAACAAGTATTTCTTGCCATTGAAACAAAATTAAATAATTTAGAATGTTATATGAAACTTTGAACTTAATTGTGTTTTAAAATTTATAACATTTTATTTTAGTTTTTACAAACTATTTTATGTTTTCCCTTAATACATACATTTTTTCCTTTTAAAAATATAAAAGGAAAACTCTTTTCCCAATATCTATATGGTAATGTTTCAGTTGAAAAAAATATAATAAAATTGTAAATATATGTTAAAATGCATAATTATCTTTTTATAAAATTTGATACTCATATTACATTTAAACATTAAAAGATATATTTCTTATGAATAAAATATATTAAAAAGTTTTCTATCGTTCTAATACATGTCTTCTATTTTCTAGTTTAAAAAAATGTATTGATTTTTTATTTGTTAATTTTTAATTATTTTATAAATTTATCTACATTTTCTTTAAAAAAATAACAAATTATTTTTTGAAGGTCAGTAACTTATTCCCAGCCACAATGCCTGTTCCTTATCTCGCGGTGTTAACCGTCTGAGTTTTTCACCAGATGGACCTTCGGAAGTGATACGCCTTAGAAAAGGATCACACTCAACCGGATTAGAGAAGATATGAACTCCAAAAGAGAACTGATGGGACGATGGGTCGCACAAAGGTTGCGGAGTGACCTTTGATATTCCCGAACCAGATTGTTGCCGGATGTGACGCACCGGTCCAATAAAGAGGCGATCTTGAACCGTTGCTTGATATGACTCACAAGACCAACGGACAAGGGCGTTTGCTTGGAGCTAACCACACCAAGGAAACTAGAAAAGTTCTAAACAAAGAACAAAGAGTAAAGACTCAAAAGTTGAAAGAAAATGGAATGATTTTATTATGAGAAGTGTTTACATATATTTATACTACTCGAGGAATAGAAAACGACTTAAGAATGTATTAAAGACAAACTTAGTAAATCGAATATGGATGAGAAATTTAAAGACAATGTATTAAAACTCTTGGATCTCAGATCTGGTCAAAGAGACTCTTCGGCTAACGTCCAGGTTCGTCTGAACCAAGTGGTTCCTTCGCAGTAAGGAGCAGGACAGTCGCGGCGTGATCCAAGCAGTCTGTTGGGTAAGGCTCATGCGCCAACTTGGTTCCAGCACGACCCAAGTCTTTGGACAGTTGAAGAATTCGTGCCTTAGAGAAATTTTGATCGTCAAAGTTCAGGAACTGATCATACTGGGCGGCTGATCCATCAGTACGTTCATCGGGACACTCGGCTCGGATCAAACGGACCAAAAGGGAAAGACTATGGTCTGTCTCGGGTTCTTCTCGATCAAAGTGAGTTCTGGCTCGACCATCAGTCTTGGCTTGGCGAGTGGTGCGGGGAAGACGGGCTTCGGTTCAGTCAGTTCGATCGTCTAGACGTGGTTCCAGCCTTAGCTCCTTTCCGGACTTACGCGGGTCGATCCGGTACACGGCTCGGTCAGTTGCGCGAACATCGGTCGGAATGATCTGATCGTCCTGAGCTCCATCCTGGACTGGTTCCATGTACTGAGGTGCATCATTCCCTCCCTCTTCAAAAGGATTTGTCCACAAATCTGGATCATCTGCAAGAAAATGAGATAAATCAGAAACATTAAATCTTGAAGATATGTCATACTTACCTTGCAAGTCAAGCTGATAAGCATTGTCATAGATTTTCCTAAGGATCTGAAAAGGACCATCGACCCTAGGCATGAGTTTGGACTTTCTTTCTTCCGGAAATCGTTCCTTCCTAAGATGGACCCAAACAAGATCACCCTCCTCGAAAACGACCTTCTTTTTCTTCCTGTTTGCCTTTTGTTGGGGTCAAAATCGGTCACGACGGAATCAATGTCTAAATATCCGTAAAATTCAGCATGAACGTCTTTACGAAAAGTATTCTTTGTAAAAGAAATCTTTACAAGGAACTTTGCGGAGAAATCTTGCATGTTGGGGTCAAAAACGGACACGAAGAAGTTAACATCCAAATATCCATAGAAATTAACATGAACGTTAATTTACGAAAAGTATTCTTCGAAAAGGTTACTTTTACGAAAAGTCTTGCGGTGAAACATTGCACTAATCTTGGTGCATTCATCGGAACTAAAGAACACGTTCATGAAACATCGGAAAAGGATGCAAACAAAGTCGCCACGTAACGACCGACCTGCGAACAAGCCGGTCGCTATGTAGCGACCGACCCGCGAACAAGCCGGTCGCTACGTAGCGACCGACCAAGCCTCTCGATCGGTCGCTACGTAGCGACCAATCCGTAACGAGTCGGTCGTTAAGTAGCGACCAACCAAGTAGCGACCGATCCGTAGCGAGTCGGTCGCTACATAGTGACCGACCAAGCCATTTGTTCGGTCGCTACGTAGCGACCGATCCATCGCGGACCCGGTCGATACATAGCGACCAGACTGTTTCGGACATCGATCAACGGGTACGACCCAAAACTTTGCATTCTCGTCAGTTCCTCAATGCTAGTTCCCGAGTACCGCAGCCATACCATTTCTAACTCCCGTCGATTGGAGTTATCGCTTAAATTTTAAGATAAAAATCGCGGAAATTTTGTTTTTATCGATAAAAATCGTAATAAACGTTTTCAGTAGAAAGACGGCCCAAACAGGTCTAAAACGCGATTAGAAACCCACTTACGATTTTTTAAGGAAAAGCCCATAGAATCTATGGTGGTTTATACTTTGTCTGCAAGAAAGGATAAATGTCAAAATTCCGCAGATAAATGTTAAGTTTCCGCGGATAATCATGAAGTTCAAGAAAAATGGAATATCTCCATTTTCGGGTTATGACGGCTTAAGGGTAAAAGAGAGAAGCTCAAACCGACCTTGAAGGGAGTATATAAGGAGTCCTAGGCGAGAGGCACAAAGGGAGAACTCGGCACTTAGAAGCTCTGAGGCATTATTCTCGACATGCTCTGTTTCTATGAATGGCACCCAATTACCAGACAAACGCGCACAAGTAGTTCGATCTCTTGGTTCACTCTTGAACTACGTTCGGCTTGATCCTCTAAAGGGGTACGTAGGTTTCACAAGGTTCAGTCCGAAATCAATCAAAACTATTTTCATACTTTTTCCGTCTTCTGTTTTTGAGCTGCGACTCAACTAGGTTTAAGGTTTTAGGTTGTTAGAACTACGTAATTCGCTGACAGCCCTTGCGGCCGAAGCTTTTATAATCTCTTGTAATGATCGCAACGCTCTTACGCGGATTCGAAATAAGATCTACTCTTTCTATAAATTCGTTTTGTTATCTTTTCATATTTTCTTGGCCACTTGTCGTTGGCTCTCACAGAGAATCCGGGACCTCATGGAAAGTTAGGGTTTCCTGACTTTCCTCCGATTACGGAAATCGACAGTGCGAATTTCGGTTCCCACAGTTTAGCGCTAGAAGGAGGGGGGTACGAATTACTCTAACTCATAGCCGCAAAACGCTTGATCAAAACAATGTATGGAAAAACGAAAGACAAAATCGCAGTTCGCAACAACGCTGGTAAGACAACTCCAGCCACCACTACGCCTATGGCCAACGCTTACGCAAACGCCACAGTTCTTGAGAAAATCGAAAACCTAGCCGCGACTTTTCGCCACAAGAAGTTCAATGAAACGAGCTTGCGATTTCTCTGTCTAAACATAAAGGGAAACGATAAATTTTATCAAATCCCGTAAGTTTGGCTCATTAACGAACTAAAGAAGTCTCAACGTGTAGGGGTTTTACCAAAACACGTTTTTCGAAAACTTTTCGGAAAAGTAAAAGTTGCTCTCCCCAAAACCGCAGAAAAATCCTAGGTTAATCGCGGAAAAAGGAAGTACAGCAAATTGGGTACATAACTCACCGCTGTATTTTTCCGAATATCTTGCGGAAAAACCCTAGGTTAGTCGCGGAATAAGGGAAACACAACAAATAGGGTACATAACTCACCGCTGTATTTTTCCGAATATCTTGCGGAATAACCCTAGATTAATCGTAGAAAAAGGAAGAACAGAAAATCGGTCACGAAACCCCCACGGCTGTACTTCTTCCAAATAACTTTCAGAGAATCGAAGTTGATTTCTATAGAATCACTCGAAACCTATAACCGCTGATGAAGACTAAATGAAGCAAAATGGGGGATCATATCCCCACCGCTAAAACGTTTTCTGAAGCCTAAGATTTCGTAAGAATTTAAGTATCACCTCCATAGTAACAAATTCTGCGAGTTGTCGATGTTTGTTACCTAAATCTTACTTCGGAAAAAACTACTCGAAACTTCCACGGATCAATCCCACGGATAAGAGAAAAACTTCTGACTAAGTTTGGTTGCAATAATTAACCTCGTCACGGCTCTTGTACAGCCAAAACTTGAAAACCTCTTTACGGAAGAAATCTCGTAAAAATTATGCTCGACAACATTTTACGAAAAACCTTTTGTAAAATTAAAATCGATAACATTTTGTGGAATAAATTTCGTAAAATTAAACTCGATATTATTTTTCGGAAAAAATTTCTTAAAACTAAAGTTGGCAACATTTGACATCCTTCGAAAATCTAACAACGATCGCAGAAAAAGAATCTCGGATAAAGGAAAGAGATGGAGCGAAATCCGAGAATCAAAATTCGCCCATCCGCCTGTCTCCACGGTCTCACCATCCTTCCTCTCACGCCTTGATCTGTGGCCAAAACCTCATCACCTGGTGAGTCTTCCTGATCATCCTTGGCATCTCTCGATCGTCCCTGGCTATTCCTAAACGCTAAAAAGTTTTCGACGAGATGCTTATTCATTTTCGTAAATCCAATGATACTAAGATTAAAACATGGAACACGAAAACCGCAAGATTGGCATCAGCCAAAACGCGGCCAGGAAAGCCGACAAATTCAGGAAGAATCAATATCCTTGCTATTCAAAATGGGCACACATACACGAAAAGAGTAAGGGCAAATGAGCAAGCAAAACGGAGAAGAGGCTAACCCGAATCTTCAAGAGAACTAAGGTACTTCCGACTTGAAATTTTTGAAATCAGACTTGGAATTTTCGTAGAAAATTACTAAGAAATAAAAATGTTTTCAAGACTGCCATAGAACTTTAGGGAACGTAAAACCTGGGTTGATAGTATAGCGAACTAAGTCTTAGGCGATTTTTCCTGTCTCGATATATCGTTCCATAACTGTTCAGACAGATCTTGCAAACGGATCTAAACTCTCCGAAAATCGAGAAACGATGGCCACACATATCAAACTCGCTTTCTAAAGAGAAAAAAAACTAGAGACATGAACGTCATCTTAAGACCGATTCGTTTCAAGCGATTTTCTCAAAACCGACTTATTCTAAGTCGTCAACCTGGAAACAACCAAATCACAGTCCAAGTGTCGTCTTTAAATCGACCCGGATTGTCGATCATTCTAAAACCTCGGAAGAATAAACGTACACAACCCTTCAAAGTATCGGTTCAACTGTTTTATTTCGTAAAAAAAAAAGGGGAGTAGGTACGTATACTATACTCGTATACTCCCAACGACAAAAAACTTTTGCAAATCGTCAAGAAAACGCTTTCGTCAAAGCAAATCGTCCCAAGTAGGGAAACAACAATCTAAAATTCGTCTAAATGCTAGCAACATATCTAGACGATCATGAACATAATCTCAAAGATTATACAACATTTCTTGTCGTAATTATGGGTATAGAAAACCTGTACCAATATCAAACATAAACTCGACGATTAGCCAAAGTCTTGAAGCCCTTTCCGGCTTTATGAAGCTAGTTTCGTTTAAAAATTTATGCGAGAAATCTTCAAGCACCAAAGCATTTCTTTCAGTTTCCATTGTACCAAGTGAGTCACGGAAAAGCATCGAAAACATATGCGACGAAGAAAACTCGAGAATAGATGTAGCATCGTCCACATTAAAAGGATCACTTTCTTCCCGATCTTTGGCTAGATCTACCTCTGGTTGACCAATTCGTTCCAGAAACGAATGTGTCATGAGAATCCTCTAAAAAAACCTATGAAAAACGTTCTGCGACTAGATCGTAATGAAATAAGCTTCGGTAACACTCCATGAGTAACTCCAAGCAACTTTCACCTAAGATCGAAATCACAGTAGAAACGTTTCTCGTAAAACCCGCAGAAACAACGCTACTTTGACATATGTATACATATCACCGATTTACAACCTTCGTAAAACCGGTCCCCATTACTTACGGGAAAAATCCTTCGTACAATCAGACCAAGTCTTACGAAGAAACTTTCGAAAGTTAACATAACAGGTTTTATGAAGAAGTATGTTTTGTATAGAAGACACAAAAGATCTGATTTTCGATGATCAATCTAAACTTTATCTCTTCGCATTAAGATCTAATAGATCTCATTTCCTTAGCCCTGCGGCTCGCTGACTTCTGCCTTTCTTTTCCCTCGGTCACATCCGAGAAGGCAATCATCCCGCCACTGACTCCACACTGGTTATGTAGCAATCATCTTGGGCTTCGTCTTCCTCAGACAAAAACGACTCGATTTTCATAAGACTATATGTCACATTATACGAACTATTAGTCGTATAACTGAAACCTAGAGCGGAGAATCGTTTTCTATGACTATCAGCCATATTAACACGGATAACCCCGACAAACTTGGCATGTCAATCTCGATAAGCGCTCTTTGGCCCTCGGTCAATTACGCCTTCCAGTAAAAATCTGAACCAGAATTCGGCATCCCCTTTAAAGACAATCGTAAACTAACATGACCTTAATGTTAACACGAAAGTACCACGGTCTGATGCATGACCTACAACGTCCTTGGCTATCTGAGTGAACAAATCCTTCACGCCAAGCCAAAGTATTTGAGAAACCATCGCTCCATCACTTAACGGCTAAACGATTATCCGCGATTTGCCTAAAAATGTCATGTGACTATCAAGAAAATAATTATCGTATAACCCATAGCCGGAAATCTTATGATAAATTCTTCGTAGCAAAACTCAGTCCTAACAACCAAACGGTTAACGGATAACCTAAACTTGTCGACAATCGACCAAGTTCAATACGTTCCACCGATAACTTTATAGCCCGCTATGTTTTACCCGTAAAATGCGGCATGTAAGGAAAACTCGTAACAGAACTCCTAGAGCTATACGAAACATCCTCAAATGTATAAGAAATATATCTCGGAAAGACAACACCGCACAAAGCACTACGAAGAGAAACGCTTCTTCTCAGGGACAAATTTACGGGACCCCTCGGTTCTAATTCCTCGATCGGAAATCCAATTATTAGCATCCAAACAGGAACAACAATTTTGGCTGCGAACATCTGTAGACAAACCTGAATGTTTCTCAAACGCAGGGTTAAGACTAAAACCTTGCAATATCGCGAAACATCTTCAAGCCCGCGGACATTTCGAGCACGAAACACGACATACAAAAGAAAAATCAATCTTCAGCACTGCGAGACGTCGCAGACGCCTGAAGAACCATTTTTCGACAAAATTACCTTCCTCGATAAATGACCTTCTTGGAAGACCAAAAAGTCATACATACTAACATGTTTTCAAACGCGTATTCTTCGCGAAGACTCAAAAACGGTAATATCTACCGACAAGTTTGTTGCTGATCACAACAAACTCTTAACGTCCTAAACAGACTTAGCCATCTCGTAGAGATAGCTCTCGTACACCCGACACAAGGGTAATAGCGCTATATAAAAAAATCCGAAATTTTGGTCAGCACTTTCGGGAGACTTAAAAATTGTCCTCGAAGAGATGCTCGATTCCTACCATACAAGTCACGTAAGCCGAGATCATATCACAGACTTTAAAGCGGGATGGAATCATGTTGAAAACGATACGGGAAACGTAAGCCGAAGTAGTCATCGCACCCCCTAAAGCCGTGATTAGACCTAGGTCTTGTCCTAAACCCAGCACACTGGTCTCTAACATCTCTAGGCATAGTATCAAACACCCTGGTACGAGATCCCAAAATTTGTGTCTTGGCTAATATTCGAGCATCTTCAGAACTCCCTCAAGTTTATGCACTGCGGAAAACTCTCGAAACATATCACGAATATAGCAGTTCACACAGAGTTAGATTACGAGATGACAACTTGTAATCTTCCCTCTACACCAATATAAAATGCCATCGGCAGCAACATGCCTGATAACCTCTACACGACATATAAACTGGACCGTAAAGGTCTCACTGGAAAACAGGTCTTAAGAATCTCAACTCCAGGGCGAACTACGAAAGGCTTGATCCCTTCGACAAGGGTACGTAGGCAGCCTTCACAAGGCGCAGCCCCAATCTTATCGCATTCCACTCTCAAAAGAACGAGAAGACCACTTACGACGGACCTTGTCAACCATTAATTTCGCCTAACTTTCCTAACTTGCCTAACTTGCCAAGCCACTCGCTAGAACCTCACGCTAAAAGCTCACAATTCAAACGAGCTGGGGGGCTAACTGTTGGGGTCAAAATCGGTCACGACGGAATCAATGTCTAAATATCTGTAAAAGTCAGCATGAACGTCTTTACGAAAATTATTCTTCATAAAAGAAATCTTTACAAGGAACTTTGCGGAGAAATCTTGCATGTTGGGGTCAAAAACGGACACGACGAAGTTAACATCCAAATATCCTTAGAAATTAACATGAACGTTAATTTACGAAAAGTATTCTTCGAAAAGATTACTTTTACGAAAAGTTTTGCGGTGAAACATTGCATTAATCTTCGTGCATTCATCAGAACTAAAGAACACAGTCATGAAACATCGGAAAAGGATGCAAACAAGGTCGCCACGTAACGACCGACCAAGCATCTCGATCGGTCGCTACGTAGCGACCGATCCACAACGAGTGAGTCGCTACGTAGCGACCGACCGAGCCTCTCGATCGGTCGCTATGTAGCGACCGATCCGCAGCGAGTCGGTCGCTATGTAGCGACCGACCGAGCCTCTCGATCGGTCGCTACGTTGCGGCCGATCCGTAACGAATTGGTCGCTACGTAGCGACCGGCCAATCCATTCGTTCGGGCGCTATGTAGCGATCGATCCATCGCGGACCCGGTCGATACGTAGCGACCGAACTATTTCGGACATCGATCAACGGGTACGACCCAAAACTTTGCATTCTCGTCAGTTCCTCAATACTAGTTCCCGAGTACCGCATCCATACCATTTCTCACTCCCGTCGATTGGAGTTATCACTTAAACTTTACGATAAAAATCGCGGAAAGTTTGTTTTTATCGATAAAAATCGTATTAAACGTTTCGAGTCAAAAGATGGCCCAAACAGGTCTAAAATGCGATTAGAAACCCACTTACGATTTCTTAAGGAAAAGCCCATAAATACTATGGCGGTTTATACTTTGTCCGCAAGAAAGGATAAATGTCAAAATTCCGTAGATAAATGTTAAGTTTCCGCGGATAATCATGAAGATCAAGAAAAATGGAATATCTCCATTTTTGGGTTATGACGGCTTAAGGGTAAAAGAGGGAAGCTCACACCGACCTTGAAGGGAGGATATAAGGAGTCCTAGGCGAGAGGCACAAAGGGAGAACTCGGCACTTAGAAACTTTGAGGCATTATTCTCGACATGCCCTGTTTCTATGAATGGCACCCGATTACCAGACGAACACGCACAAGTAGTTTGATCTCTTGGTTCACTCTTGAACTACTTTCGGCTTGATCCTCGAAAGAGGTACGTAGGCAGCCTTTCACAAGGTTTAGTCCAAAATCAATCAAAACTATTTTCATATCTTTTCTGTCTTCTGTTTTCGAGCTACGACTCAACTAGGTTTAAGGTTTTAGGTTGTTAGAACTAGGTAATTCGCTGACAGCCCTTGTGGCCGAAGCTTTTATAATCTCTTGTAATGATCGCACGCTGTTACGCAGATTCGAAATAAGATCTACTCTTTCTATAAATTCGTTTTGTTATCATTTCATATTTTCCGTATTTATTTGGTCACTTGTCGTTGGCTCTCGCAGAAAATCCGGGACCTCAGGGAAAGTTAGGGTTTCCTGACTTTCCTCCGATTACGAAAATCGACTGTGCGAATTTCGGTTCCCACACCTTTCTCGTGTACACCTCGGTTTTGGCTTCAATGTTGGCGTGAACTGTCTCATGCAACTTCTTGATCGTGTCCGCCTTCCTCTTGCCATCTGTACTAACTCTTTCACTCAAAGGCAAAGGCAAAAGATCAAGTGGAGATAAGGGATTGAAACCGCAAACAACCTCAAAAGGAGAAAACTTGGTAGAAGAATGTAATGAATGATTGTAAGCAAATTCAACATGAGGCAAACATTCTTCCCAAAGTCTAAGATTTTTCTTGACCAATGATCTAAGCAATGTAGACAAGGTCCGGTTCACAATCTCAGTTTGACCATCAGTTTGAGGATGACAAGTGGTGGAAAACATCAATCTAGTTCCTAGCTTAGACCATAACGTTTTCCAGAAATAACTAAGGAACTTAGCATCACGATCAGAAACAATGGTCTTAGGCATTTCGTGGAATCTAACAATTTCCCTATAGAATAGATCAGCAACTTGCACATCATCATCAGTCTTATGACAAGGTATGAAATGAGCCATCTTAGAGAATCTATCAACCACCACAAAGATAGAATCTCGACCAGATTTAGACCTAGGCAAATTAAGCACAAAGTCCAGAGATATGTCAACTCAATGATGAGAAGGAATGGGAAGAGCGGAGTACAAACCTTGGTTTTTGGCTTTAGACTTGGCTTTCTTGCAAACCACACATCGGCCACAAATCTGTTCCCCATCCTTCATCAAACTCGGCCAATAAAAGTGCTCATACACTACCTTGTGCATTTTCTTAATCCCAAAGTGTCCCCATAAGACCTCCTCCATGAGCTTCCCTGAGAAACAACTCCCTCGAAGAACATTGGGGCACGCACAAGCGGTTATCAAAGAATAAAAATACAGAAGCTTGATAATACTTTCCATAAGCCGCCTTGGAACACTTTTTGAAAACTTCTTTGAAATCCGAATCAGTTGCATAAAGATCTTTGATAAATTCGAAACCAAGCAACTTTGTTTCAAGAGCTGAAAGAAAAACATACCTCCTAGACAAGGCATCAGCCACCACATTTTCCTTACCTTGTTTGTATTTGATTACATAAGGAAAGGTCTCAATGAATTCGACCCAACTGGCATGTCTCTTGTTCAACTTCTGCTGGCCCTTAAGGTGTTTCAAGGACTGATGATCCGTATGGATCACAAACTCCTTTGGCCAAAGATAATGCTGCCATGTTTGAAGAGCCCTCACCAAAGCATATAACTCCTGGTCATAAGTGGGGTAGTTGAGTGTGGCTCCTCCAAGTTTCTCGCTAAAATAAGCAATGAGTTTCCTGTCCTGCATTAGAACAGCACCAATACCAACACCCGAGGCATCACATTCAATCTCAAAAGTCTTAGAGAAATCAGGAAGAGTAAGCAAAGAAGCGTGAGTTAACTTCCCTTTTAGAATCTGGAATGCCTCTTCTTGGGCTTGTTCCCACTTGAACCCAACGTTCTTCTTGATCACTTCAGTAAGCAGAGCGGCTACGGTACTGAAGTTCTGGACGAATCGTCTGTAGAAGCCGGCTAGGCCATGGAAACTCCTTACTCCGCCCACGGTCGTTGGACTCGGCCAGTCTCGGATGGATTTGATCTTTTCCTTGTCCACTCTAAGTCCATCAGCACCTACAACAAAGCCTAAGAACACCATGTGATCTGTTCCAAAAGAACATTTTCCAAGATAGGCAAAAAGTTTTTCTTTCCTTAGAATCTCAAGAACAGATTTCAAGTGCTTCTTATGATCATCAAGGTTTTTGCTGTAGATAAGAATATCATCAAAGTAGACAACCAAGAAATGACCAATGAAAGACCTCAAGATATGATTCATCAAACACATGAAAGTGCTAGTGCATTAGTAAGACCAAATGGCATGACAAGCCACTCATACAATCCTAGTTTCGTCTTAAATGCAGTTTTGCACTCATCACCTTCTTTCATTCTAATTTGGTGATAGCCACTTTTCAAATCAATCTTAGAGAACACTGACGAACCATGCAACTCATCTAGCATGTCATCAAGCCTAGGGATGGGATGCCTATACTTTACCGTAATGTTGTTGATGGCTCGGCAATCCACACACATGCGCCAAGAGCCGTACTTTTTGGGTACAAGGAGGACTGGCACGGCACAAGGGCTAATGCTCTCCCGGATGTAACCTTTCTCCAAAAGGTCTCCAATCTGTCTTTGAAGTTCCTTGGTCTCCACCAGATTGGTTCGATAGGCTGACCAGTTCGGTAGAGATGCTCCTGGAACAAAATCGATCTGATGTTCTATGCCTCGCACTGGTGGCAATCCTTTGGGATTCTCATCTGGAAAAATATCAGAAAAGTCCTGCAAAACATCTAGCAAATCACTCGGAATCTCCGGTGCAGAGCCAGAAGAAGATGAGGCCATAAGAGATTCTTTATACACAAGTAAAAGAATTGGCTTTTGAGAGTAAAGAGATCTCTTGACCTGACTTTGTTTGATGAAGAAGTTGGAATTTCTGTGAGATGACTCAGGTTCGTCCGGCTTAGACTCTTGGTCGCGGTTCTTCTTAAGTTGGACCTGATCTTGGTGAACTTCCAATGGTGACAAAGGCACCAGTGTGATCTTCTTTCCTTTATGGTCAAAGGAGTGTCGGTTTGTGAAGCCATCATGCACGACTCTCTTATCAAACTGCCATGGACGGCCCAGAAGGAGATGACAAGCGTCCATAGGAAGAACGTTGCAAACAACCTCATCCTCATATCGTCCAATGGTAAGAGAGATCGTGACTTGCTCCTTTATGTACTGTTCACCAGTTTCATTCAGCCATTCTAACCTGAAAGGTCGAGAAAGAGGTCGAGTAGCCAGCCCAAGTTTCCTGACAAGAGTATCACTAGCAACATTAGTACAACTCTCACCATCAATGATCAAGGAACAAACTTTTTCAGAGATTAAACAACGAGAATGAAAGATATTCTCCCTTTGTTATTTTTCATTGGTTTTGGGTTGAACACTCAAGGAACGTCTAGTAACAAGTAGTGGTCCATGAGCTGGGTAATCAAAGCTGTCTTCCTCATCAAAGATCGGCTCAGAATCAGTATCAAAGGTCGGGCCAAAGTTGTTGTCCGTGTGGCCATCCGTCTCGTCGAAGATGGGATCATCCCAAGCCTTCCTAGCAACGAGTAATGGCCCGTGATGTGGGTAGTCAAAGGACTCGTCTTCCTCATCAAAGATAGGACCAAGATCTTCCTTGTCCTTCTGCTCGTCCTCGGAATCAACCTCTCCATTCTCCATGAGAATCATCACTCTTTGGTTCGGACATTTGTTCGCATAGTGTCCTAGACCTTGACACTTGAAGCATCCGATGTCTCTTGCACGGCTAGGGTTCTCAATTGCTTTTCCTTTGTCAACACGAGCATGAACATCAGTCCTAAAAGCTGTATTTGTTGTGGAAGAAGACTTACCTTTGTCTTGATAACTTGGCTTAGGAGTGAAAGACGGTTTAGGAACAAAGGCCAGCTTTGAGTAGCTCTTCCTTTTGACATGTTGTTCGATCAGGATGGCTTTGTGCAGAATTTGATCCATGGTTCCATACTCTTGAAGCTCCATATGGTCTTGGATGTCTCGGTTGAGGCCAGAGAGAAACCTAGCCATAGTAGCGTCCATGGGCTCGTCTATCGGCCTTGATCATCAAAGTTTCCATCTCCTGGTGGTAGTCATCCACGGTCTTGGTGCCTTGAAGAAAACGTCTGAGTTTCTGGTGGAGGTCTCGGTGATAATGGGCAGGAACAAAACGTCTCCTCATCAGCATGGAAAGCTCGTCCCATGTCTCAATCGGTCTTGCACCTGTTCTCCTCCTGTGGGTCAAAACTTGATACCAATTAATAGCATAGCAAGAGAATTCAGTAACATCTAGTTTAACTTTTTTAAGTTCAGAAAAGTTTTGACAATCAAAGACATGTTCAATTTTTCTTTCACATTCAAGAAAAACATCAGGATCATTTTTACCCTCAAAAGGTGGGATTTTCAGTTTCAATCCTCCTAAGCTATCATCAGTACGTTCATTTCTAGCAAAAGGATTGGTATCACCTGGTTCCTGGTTTCTGTGACCTCTCCTAGGTCGATTGGTGGATCGGACGTCGTCCTCATGAGAGTCCTCCTCTCGGATCTCATCATCAGACCGGTTCGGCCTCCTTGGCCGATCTCTTATGGCTCCGGTTCGAGGACGCGTCTCTTGACTGTTCTGGATCTCGTCTAGCCTTAGATGGATCTGTTCAAGACCTGTGTTCATAAGGTTAGTAAAAGAATCATTCAAGGCTCGCATCTGCAAGTTAGATAAACCGGCCACTGAGTTTCCGGGTCGGCTTCTTTCGTCTCCACTACGCATGGTTTCCTGAAAATTCTTTAAGACACGAAAAGTTAGATCAAAACCTCACACTCTCAAGTGTTTGATCTCGCCCACACACGCGTTTATCTCAGATTTTTGGTGATCACTCAAAAAGCCTTATACTCAAGGTTCTAAGAGATCTAATCAAGGAATCCCAAGGGACAAACTTCAAGCAAACAAGGGAATTTTTTTTTTTTTTGTAAGATAGATAGAAAAGACAGAACTTTGGTTTTGAAATCCGTTTTAACCACCTCAAAGGCTGGATTTCTCCTCAGCCAGCAGGCTTTCTCTTCCACCACCAATCCACAAATCAAACTCTTTGAAATCTCTTTTTTTTAATCGTAGATCATTCTTTTCTTTTTTTTTATATTTTTTCTGGTGGATGGTAATGAGGGGCCCGAATTTATAGAAAGAAGAAGAAAAAATGTTTATGAAATGGGAGATGAGAAGATGAACAGACAATACCGGAAGAGTGGCTCTGATACCACTTTGATACGCCTTAGAAAAGGATCACTCAACCGGATTGGAAAAGATATGAACTCCAAAGGAGAACTAATGGAACGATGGGTCGCACAAAGGTTGCGGAGTGGCCTTTGATATTCCCGAACCAGATTGTTGCCGGATGCGACGCACCGGTCCAACAAAGAGGCGATCTTGAACCGTTGCTTGATATGACTCACAAGACCAACGGACAAGGGCGTTTGCTTGGAGCTAACCACACTAAGGAAACTAGAAAAGTTCTAAACAAAGAACAAAGAGTAAAGACTCAAAAGTTGAAAGAAAATGGAATGATTTTACTATGAGAAGTGTTTACATATTTATACTACTTGAGGAATAGAAAAATACTTAAGAATGTATTAAAGACAAACTTAGTAAATCGAATCTGGATGAGAAATTTAAAGACAATGTATTAAAACTCTTGGATCTCAGATCTGGTCAAAGAGACTCTTCGGCTAACATCCAGGTTCGTCTGAACCAAGTGGTTCCTTCGCGGTAAGGAGCAAGATGGTCGCGGCGCGATCCGGGCAGTCTGTTGGGTAAGGTTCATGCGCCAACTTGGTTCCAGCACGACCCAAGTCTTTGGACAGTTGAAGAATCTGTGCCTTAGAGAAATTTTGATCGTCAAAGTTCAGGAACTGATCATACTGGCCGACTGATCCATCAGTACGTTCATCAGGACACTCGGCTCGGATCAGACGGACCAAAAGGGAAAGACTATGGTCTGTCTCGGGTTCTTCTCGATCAAAGTGAGTTCTGGCTTGACCATCAGTCTTGGCTTGGCGAGTGGTGCGGGCAAGACAGGCTTCGGTTCAGTCGGTTCGATCGTCTGGACGTGGTTCCAGCCTTAGATCCTTTCCGGACTTACGCGGGTCGATCCGGTACACGGCTTGGTCAGTTGCGCGAACCTTTGTCGGAATGATCTGATCGTCCTGAGCTCCATCCTGAACTGGTTCCATGTACTGATCCATGTACTGAGGCGCATCAGGAAGGTTCACCACAAGGATTGCCGAGTACGATGAGCATGAAAGAATTGGTTCAGCAACCTGGCCGAGAATCTGTAACGCCCCGATTGCCCACGGATAATGGACCACCCACTCCCGCTCTCTCGGCCCGTGGGCTCCATCCCGTTCCAACGGTCGGTGCATTAATTTTCCAAAGCCTGAAAGTCTTGTTTACTGACCCTACAATCACCATCCGACCTTTCCCTGTGCTTTGGCCTCACTTCCACGGTATCACGAATCACTTCCCGATAGGTCACCCATCCTTCCACTACTCCAGCCCAAGCGTGCTTAACTCTGGAGTTCTAAATGGATGTATGACGGAAAAAGTAAGTCAACTTTAGTGATATAGGTAGCCAAATCAATTCTCTTAATCCTTTCCATATATCAAAACTCGGGATGTTACATATTCCCTTCCGCATCTCCATTCTTATTATAAGAAAGTTCCAAGTCAGGCAACAGAATCAACATAAGCCTTTTGGGATGTTTACTCCCCTTTTCTGGAGCATGGTTGGCATAATCAATGGGTAGAAGCAGACGTAGGAGGTTCATATAGTGCCAAAGCACATAAACCCGACAATTAAGGAGGATTTGACTATTGGCGGAAACTGAAAACGAAGGCTTTGTCGGTAACCAACTCCACTAACAAGCAAAGTGATAGTGGCGGGAAAATAGCTAATGTCCCCAATCTAGGGTGGAGAAGTTTATCTTCTCAGGAACTTCAACTAGTAAGTTTAAAAAGCCATATTCAAATTAATTTTATTAACATTTATTAGTCTCTATTATTTTTATTAGATTACAACAAACGAGGATAACCCTATCAACGATTTTACGTTGTTGAAGTCTACCCATACCAACAAGCACACTGGAGAAATCGTGATCTGGTTACGAAGGAGGTCATCCAGCTGGTCCAGTCCCAAGTATATGACATCATATTGACCCTGGCTTGTATGTCTGAATTCTGCTTCTTCCAACAGCTTAACTCGGGAGCAACTGAGCAACCTTTTTCTTGAGGTACATTTCCAAATATTTACTTCATATTAGATGTCTTATATATTATTATAACTTTTTTCTTTTTCCCAAGCTGTTCGAAAGAGAAGGTCGTTTCGTCCTCCAACAAAGAGGTCTTCTTCTCCGGTTCACTGTCCTTAACCCATACCAACAAGCACACAGGAGAAATCATGATCTGGTTACGAAGGAGGTCATCCAGCTGGTCCAGTCCCAAGTATATGACATCATATTGACCCTGGCTTGTATGTCTGAAATTCTGCTTCTTCCAACAGCTTAACTCGGGAGCAACTGAGCAACCTTTTTCTTGAGGTACATTTCCAAATATTTACTTCGTATTAGATGTCTTAGATATTATTATAACTTTTTTCTTTTTCCCAAGCTGTTCGAAAGAGAAGGTCGTTTCGTCCTCCAACAAAGAGGTCTTCTTCTCCGGTTCACTGTCCTTAACCCATACCAACAAGCACACTGGAGAAATCATGATCTGGTTACGAAGGAGGTCATCCAGCTGGTCCAGTCCCAAGTATATGACATCATATTGACCCTGGCTTGTATGTCTGAACTTCTATGTCTGAACTTCTGCTTCTTCCAACAGCTTAACTCGGGAGCAACTGAGCAACCTTTTTCTTGAGGTACATTTCCAAATATTTACTTCATATTAGATGTCTTAATAACTTTTTTCTTTTTCTCCCAAGCTGTTCGAAAGAGAAGGTCGTTTCGTCCTCCAACAAAGAGGTCTTCTTCTCCGGTTCACTGTCTTAACCCCCCCCCCCCCCCCCCCCCCCCCACATCCCATTGAGGTACATTTCCAAATATTTACTTCATATTAGATGTCTTAATAACTTTTTTCTTTTTCTCCCAAGCTGTTCGAAAGAGAAGGTCGTTTCGTCCTCCAACAAAGAGGTCTTCTTCTCCGGTTCACTGTCTTAACCCCCCCCCCCCCCCCCCCCCCCACATCCCATTGAAGACGTTCCAGATGAAGAGAGTCAGTTCTTGAAGAACGATAATGCTGATATCTGAGTGGAGCTAGAGAAAAACTAGTCTGAACTGCAAGAAAACTGATATCTCAGCCAAACGTTGCTGGATAAGATGAAGCACCATTTTGGGGTCAATTTCTAGTTTCTTTTTTTTTTTTTGAAATTTTTTATGTATTATTAACCACTTTTCGATAAAACGTTGCTGGATAAGATGAAGGACCATTTTGGGGTCAATTTCTAGTTTCTTTTTTTTTTGAAATTTTTTATGTATTATTAACCACTTTTCGATAATTCTATTAATATATTAAATATTATTTTGTTAAAATAATATTTTAATTAAAAATAAATTAAATAATTATAAAAATATAAAAATAAAATTAATCAGAATGAGAAATCTCGACGGATGGTAGTGGTCGTCCGTCAGAAATTTCCAAACGAATCTATTGTCGGTAATTGAGCGTCACCTTCAGTTGGAAATTACCAACCGATACTTTCCGCCGGGAATTCGCGACCTCCAACTTCCATCGGGATTTTCCGACCACCACCTTCTATCGGGATTTGTTGGGGTCAAAAACGGACACGACGAAGTTAACATCCAAATATCCGTAAAAATTGGCATGAACGCTTTTACGAAAAATAATCTTCGTAAAGAAATCTATACAAAAAACCTTGCGGTGAAATCTTGCAGTAGTCTCGGTTGATCCATCGAAACTAAACACCCATAGCCCAAGAACACGTGCATAGAACGTCAGAAATGGATCCAAACAAGGTCGCCACGTAACGACCGGTCCGCGAACGAGCCAGTCGCTACGTAGCGACCAACCAAGCCACTCGGTCGGTCGCTACGTAGCGACCGACCCGCGAACTAGTCTGTCACTATGTAGCGACCGACCAAAGCCACTCGGTCGGCCGCTACGTAGCGACCGACCAAGCCACTCGGTCGGTCGCTACGTAGTGACCGACCCGCGAGCGAGTCGGTCTCTACGTAGCGACTGACCAAGCCTTTCGTTCGGTCGCAACGTAGCGACCGATCCAGTGCGGACCAGGTCGCTACGTAGCGACCGAACTGTCTCGAAAATTGATCAACTGGTAGGACCCAAATCCGTGCATTCTTGTATGTTCCTCAATGCTAGCTCCCATGTACCGCAGCCATATCATTTCTCACTCCCATCGATTGGAGTTATCACTTAAACTTTACGATAAAAATCGTGGAAAGTTTAATTTTATCGATAAAAATCGTAATAAACGTTTTGAGTCGAAAGACGGCCCAAATAGGTCTAAAACGTGATTAGAAACCCGCTTACGACTTTTTAAGGAAAAGCCCATAGATACTATGGCGGTTTATACTTAGTCCGCAAGAAAAGATAAATGTCAAATTTCCGCAGATAAATGTCAAGTTTCCGCGGATAATCATGAAGATCGAGAAAAATGAAATATCTCCATTTTCGAGTTATGACGGCTTAAGGGTAGAAGAGGAAAGCTCAAACCGACCTTGGAGGGAGTATATAAGGAGTTCTAGGCGAGAGGCACAGGAGAGAACTTTTCCAGAGCAAACTTAGCATTTAGAGCAATTAGGCAACTTTCCGTTTTTGTTATTTCGAGCTGCGACTCAACTAGGTTATGCAGTCTTAGGTTATTAGAACTATGGAACTCGCCGACAGCTCTTGTAGCCAAGACTCCTACCTTGTTATAAACGCTCATACGCAAATTCGGAATAAGACTTCTTTTTGCTATCTTTTTACGATTTCTTATTTCTCTCGTCTTTATTTCGTGTTCGGATTGCTTGGCGTGTGGTTTAGCAGATATCTGGGACCTCTGGGAAATTAGGGTTTTCCTAACTTTCCTTATTTAAATGGAAATCGACAGTGCGAATTTCGGTTCCCACAGGATTTACTGACCACCACCCACCCTTCTGTATTTACCGACCATCATCTTCTTGTTGGGAATTCCCGACGAACACCAGTGATCGGGAGTTCCTGACGGCTTATCCCCACGGGAACTCCTGTCGGTAATTCTTCGGGAAAGCGCCTATTAGGAATTCATCCGGATCTTTCTACAAGTTCACGATGATTTTTTCCAGATACTCTAGTACTGATGACTTTGTCAATAATGCCGATTCCCTACGAATTCCCCATCGGGATTTAATCGCCTATTTTCTGTAGTGTGTGTGGTGATAAGAAGTGACAAACGCACATCCATGAAAGAAGAATTCTAAAAATCTCATCACGCCCGATCGATCTACGTACTCGCATGCATACGTCAATAATATGTTATATTGGAACTTAATAAACAAAACTTGATACCAAACCCATATAATTTTGATCATCGGTGTTCAAATGTTGTAATAAATCATAATTGATAACCCCATCGATAAATTAATTACTCATTGGAGTCCTTTATTATTAGTGAATTCCTTAAAACCATATCTTGACCTAATATGGATTTATTTTGGTTGTATGTTCTAGAACCCTTTGAATGATTTGAAGACTTTGAGAAATCGTTGTTGAACTCCAACATAATTATGACTCTTGTTAAGCGTTTGCCATTCGGTTTGGGTTTGACTATTGATCTTACTCTTACATCAAAAGCTATTGCCTCACGAGATGTTGTGTCAAGATCCATGACGTGAAAATCCACGAGGGAGTTGTACATGTAAGATCATAGCTCTGTTTGATAGTGTATTACCTTAATCGGAGACTCATATATAATCTAAGAAAACAGTATAAATAAATGGAAACATCACTATTTGTAACGTGACCTATGTCGGATCATATTTACCTACACCACATATTGGACACCCGACCCATCGTAGTTGAAAACGTTGACAATATCATGAAACTTGTCTCTAGCCACAAGGGCCGAAACAATATTATTTTCAACAAAGTAAGATCCTATGAAGAATTTCACAAAAGCCCACCAATATGAACTGAACCTTCAAGAGGAATGGAAAAAATGAGGGATGAGCATTTCGATAAAATCTCAGTGAGGGAAGCTCCATGAGTCCTGAAGTCATCCACCAAGAATCATCACACAACATAAAGAAGCTCTACCTAGAACATCTAGTAAAGTAAGAATAATAAACAAGTAACGACACTACAAGAAAACAACGGTATTCTGACGGACATTCCGACAGAAAATAAAATCCTCGGAATATCCCGAGGAATTTCCGAGGAAGCACAAAATTGGGTTTCCTCGGAATTTCCTCGGAATATACCGACGGAATTCCGAGGAAATATCTATTTGTCGGAATATTCCGAGGAAATTCCGAGGGAAAATGGGTTCCTCGGAAAAAACCGATGAATTCCGAGGAAATATTATAGCCGTTGGAGAGCCGTTGGGGGATTTTACAAAATTCCGAGGAAATTCCGACGAACTAGCCTTTTCCGTCGGAATTCCGTTGGAATTTCCTCGGTCTGTCGGCAGGATTTAAACTATAAATACAAGCACTCCTCTTCCTCTTCATTCACTCCATATCTTCATCCTCCCTCTTACTCTATTTACACACGAATTTGATTCATAAAAAATATGTCTTCTTCAAATTATTTTCGTTCTTGGATCGATCGACCTCATTTGGATCCGAACACGAGATTGCTTACGGAAGAATACCAACGAGGTATAACCGAATTCATGGGGTTAGTTCACCGACAACCGGAAGAAAAAACAGGTATGTTAAGATGTCCTTGCTCTAATTGTAAAAATAGAAAGGTTATTAAAGAGTGGGATGTTTGGACTCATCTATATTTGAGTGGGTTTACACGAAGTTACAAAATTTGGTATCATCATGGGGAAACTGATTATGAACATGGTAGTACTAGCGAACCTCAGCCAGCGGTTAGATTAGAAGAACCAATTAGAACGGATGTAGATTATGGTGTAGGTACTGAGCAGATGGTAAATGATCATTTTAGAGGGGAAGATTTACCCAATGCAGAAGCTAGGAGATTTTATGATATGTTGGATGCTGGAAAGCAACCATTGTACGAAGGTTGCAGAGATGGTCATTCAGCTTTATCATCTGCTACAAGATTGATGGGCATTAAAACAGATTATAATTTGGCTGAAGACTGTGTGGATGCGATTGCTGATTTTGTAAAAGGTATTCTACCCGAGGATAATGTAGCTCCTGGTTCATACTACGAGGTTCAGAAACTCGTAGCTGGTCTTGGTTTATCGTATCAGGTAATAGATGTATGCAGCGACAACTGCATGATTTATTGGAGGGCGGATGAACAGCGGGTTACATGCAAATTTTGTGGAAAGCCTCGTTATAAAGATACGAGTGGAAGAGTTCCAGTGCCATATAAAAGGATGTGGTATTTACCTTTGACGGAAAGGTTGCAGAGGTTGTATCTGTCTGAACGCACAGCGCAACCAATGAGATGGCATGCGGAGCACTCAACAGATGGTGAGATCAGACATCCTTCAGATGCAAAAGCGTGGAAGCATTTCCAATCAAAGTATCCCGACTTTGCGTATGAGAGAAGAAATGTCTACCTTGGATTATGTACTGATGGTTTCAGTCCGTTTGGCAAGAGTGGAAGACAGTATTCTCTATGGCCCGTCATTCTTACACCATACAACCTACCCCCAAACTTGTGCTTGCGACGAGAGTTTTTGTTTCTCTCGATTCTCGTTCCCGGACCAGAGCATCCTAAGAGATCACTTGATGTGTTTCTTCAGCCACTAATATATGAGTTGCAACAACTATGGGCTCAAGGTGCTGAAACATACGATGTTTCGTGTAAAGAAAACTTTCAAATGCGGGCAGTACTAATGTGGACAATAAGTGATTTTCCAGCATATGGTATGTTGTCTGGATGGACAACGCATGGAAGGCTATCATGTCCATATTGTCAAGATAACACTGATGCTTTCCAACTAAAACACGGAAGGAAAACGTGTTGGTTTGACTGTCACAGGAGATTCCTACCACCTGATCATCCATATCGTAGGAGTAGGAATTTGTTTACGAAGAACAAGAGGGTGTTTGACAGTCCACCTCCGGAAATTTGTGGGAAAGATTTGAAGATACAACTAAGAGATTTTGGTGCAGAAAGGACGCCAGACGTCGGTGGACATGAGCGTTTTCCGGTAGATGCTGTTGGAGAACTACATAACTGGCACAAAAAAGTATTTTCTGGGATCTGCCATACTGGGAGGATCATCTGCTAAGGCATAATTTAGATGTCATGCATATTGAGAAGAACTTTTTTGACAATCTCATGAACACGATCCTTAATGTTCAAGGTAAAACAAAGGATAATTTGAAGTCAAGACTGGATTTAGTCGATATATGTGCTCGTTCAGAACTTCATGTTGATGAGAATGGTAGGGCTCCTTTTCCCATATACCGACTTGATGCAGAGGGAAAAGATGCGTTCTTTGATTGGATTTCAAACGATGTGGAATTTCCAGACGGTTACGCATCAAATTTGCGTAACTGTATCGACAGAAAGGAAGGAAAGTTTACTGGCTTGAAAAGCCACGATTGCCATGTAATGATGCAGCGCCTCCTTCCGTTCGCCTTCAAGGAACTATTACCACGAAATGTTCATGAAGCAATTGCAGGGATAAGTGGTTTCTTCCGCGATTTATGCACGAGATCAGTGACTCTTGAAGGTATTGAAAATTTGAAGACTAACATAGCCGTGATTCAGTGCAACCTTGAGAAGATATTTCCTCCCTCATTTTTTGATGTTATGGAGCATCTTGTTATTCACCTGGCAAGAGAATTGGAACTTGGTGGTCCTGTGCAGTATAGATGGATGTATCTGTATGAGCGGTATATGTTCCATTTGAAAAGATGGTGAAAAATTTAAGTAGGGTGGAAGGTTCTATAGTCGCACAGATGATCAATGAAGAAACTTCAAACTTTGCCGAGTACTACTTTCCAGCAGAAGTTCAGACCAAAAACAGAAGACCTGCTCGGCATGATGATAGAGGCGAACGGGCAACATATCATGTTACGGTTCCAGACATTTTCACAGACGTTGGACGACTTAGCGGAAAACCAAAGGACCGTCGACTTACTGAGCAGGAGCGCAGTCATTTGCAAACATATTTGCTCACCAACTGCGAAGACGTTCTTCAATATGAGAGGTAAATAAATGAGCTTACAAATTTTTATTTTAACAAGTTGAAATTTAAATCTTAATTAATTACATTATTGTCATCATATACAGGATTTTCATGGCAGAAAAGCGGTTCGAGTATAGATACGCCACAGAGGACGAACTAGAAGAAATGAAGCAGAGAGAATTTACTGGATGGATGTTTACTTATGTGAGTGCTTTAAACAAATTAAAATATATTTTATCACATATTTATACTAATTCACATTTATTGATATAACATATATATATATGTGCTATTAATAGGTGTCTGCTGGTTTGGCCAGAGGTGAAACATTTGACGATTGGATACGTGAGATGGTCGTTGGACCAAACTTTGTTGTGAAGTCATATCCGAGATTTTGTACTCGAGGATATGCATTCACAACTCAGAAGAGGAGACGTTCGAGTACGACTTATGATGCTGGCGTTTGTTCTGCATCAGGAGATGATGTATACTACGGACACATACATGAGATTTTGGAAATCAAGTATTTGGGCATGGTTGGATTGCGCTGTACTGTTTTCTATTGTGATTGGCACGACAACACTCCAGATCGAGGTGTGAGAACAGATGCATTTGGTGTTACATCAGTAAATTCGAGGCGAAAGCTGCAATATTATGATCCTTTCATTCTTGCTTCTCAGGCCGATCAGGTATTTAAATGTTAATTATTCAGAATGATTCATCATCATGTGTATTAATTTATAATTTTTTTAAATGTTACAGGTTTGTTATATCAAGTACCCCCGGGTAAGGAACAGAGATGATCCATGGGTTACTGTTACAAGACTCAACCCGAGAGGCCGAGTTCAGGGAAGTTCTGAGCTGGAAGACCCACTACAACCAAGCACATCCGGCAACTTAAGTGCAGCAGAAGATTTAGCTGGAGTTGGCCTTGTAGTCGATTTAACCGACTTTGGAGAGGAAGCCGTCGTTCACGTAGAGGATGAACCAGTGATTGGAGAGTTTCACCAAGATCCAGATTCAGATTCATCTGGTGATGATGACTCGGAAACAGACTACCATTGATTTTTTTTTTTTTTTTTAAGAAATACCGAGGAAATTCCGAGGAACACTTGATATAACCTCTTTCCTCGGATATTAGTTATTTGGTTTATCTAGCAAGGCAAAGCTGAATACGAATTAAAAACTACTCAAAACACAACCAAATAAAACGAAGAAACCATGTAAAAGAAATACGAACTCATAATTAAGAAAAAAAAACTAAGTTCAAAATTAACAGAAAATAAGACCATAAAACGTTAGAATAAAAAAGAAAATAAAATAGCGCGGTCGGAAATCAAATGGCAATACTGGCCGGTGAAAGCTCCTACTCCTCGTCTCCTGCTCCAGATGTTCCTGAACCACTCGAACCCGAACCAGAGCTGGATGGAGAGTTGTCCCGATGAACTACATCATCCTTTTGGCAACGACACGGCCTGATACGTGAAATGGCAGCCCAGATCTTGTGTAGCATGTCGTTGTTTGTCTTTATGCTCTGATCTCTCCAATGTTGTTGCTGGCGCGAAGTGGCGTTCGGTGGAAGCTCTTGCAGCTTGTACTGGCTGGAGTCTGATGGGAGTAGCTGATGGGGTTGTGAATCATCTGGAATGGCTTGTGCAGCCTCATCTTCTCCTTCTTCATCAACCACGGCCTTGCCTTTGGTCTGATATTTTGGCGTGAAGAAGGATGGCTTGTCTACTAGTGCGGTAGCAGGGGGTAGGAACTCAACTGCAGCCTCTGAAAGTAGAGCAGTCAGGCCGATCTGAGGCAGGTGGCAGTAGAGTGTTTTCTTCGCTCGGTCCTGGAATACGTAGACGTAAGGACCATCCCGATCGATCCTCGAGTGGGGACCAGCTATGAACTCCTTACTTACTAGAGAAATGACATCCAGGTAGTTCCAAGCAATGTTGTTCGATCTGTCCAGTGCTACCTGCTGGTTCTGGCAGTCTACACCCACATGTCTAAGGATCCGAGTAATCACTGCACCAAATCCACATGCATTGCTCTTGGATTTGGTTACTTTCCCCTTGTATCCTGCTAAGTTTGCGGCCAGCACCGCTCCCATGTTGAAGGCAGTAGCAGGTGGGAATGTAGAGTTTCCAAATGCCGGTAGCAAATGCCTCACACCTTGGTACAGGAGGCACAACTCCCATTGCGTGACTGATGCGGCTGTGGTTGTCCCGTATAGCAATGAGCCAATGAGGCGTGTCGCATATCTCAGTACTGGGCTCCGGATAAGTGACTCCTTTGCCTGAGAAGATCTATAAACCCCTGTGCCAATCGTTTCCCAGAAGTTCAACAGCTCTGAAGTCCAATAAAGACCAGATGTCCTCTCCCCCGCACTCAATCCAAATAGTCCGCAGAGGTCTGTGAAAGATACCTCATAGTATACTTTCTGCACTACGAATGCCAGAAAACCTTCCTGATGGCTATCATCGGGACGGCTGACGTATGCGGATGCTATGAACTGGCGTACCAACTCCGGATAAGTGGGTTCCTTGAGGTTGCATAGTTGGCCTAGACCCATGTTCTGGAATAGCCCTTCAATGTCTGCTTTGATTCCCAATATTGTCATCGTCTCAGGACATGCTAGTTGTGTAGCCGGAACGGCTACCTTCTTCATGTTGTTGTAGTGGGTCGTATCAGACTTATCCCACTTCTTTGGCCTTTGCGTCTCTCGCTGAGACGAACCCTCTTCTTGTGTGTTCTTCTTTGCTGATGTTTTCGTGCGCTTCATTCTCTACAAAATAGAATCATTGCTCTCAACATGGTTATAATCAATTAAGAACTCAAAGCAACATGAAAATGAAAGGCGAAATCGAGTTGTGATAAAAAAAACGAAATTGAAAAAAATTCTCAATCCCTAAATCATCTCAATTGTGTTCCAAACTCGTTGATCACAGACAATTGTGTTCTATTCCATGTTTAAACATCTGTTTCATGCATATTTGATCAAGGAATCAACAAGGAAATAAGAAATTCACAAAACCCAAATATTGCTCAAGAACACGATTTCAGAATGTGGAGATTCGCGGAGTATACCTGTCTTAGGGTGAAAACGAGTGTAGGAATCAGGTAGAGCTCGAAAAATCAAGGGGAATAGAGCCCAAAATTGTTCAAATCGGATGATTATAGAGAGAAAGGGGGGGGGGGGGCGAATTATAGGGGAAATCGGAGGGGATGAGAGTTCTGAGGTTTAGATCCAAAAAAGGTCGGGTTTTGCCTTATAATTCTGTTTCCCGCACACGTATCGATCGATGCGTTTTTGAACAAATACAGATCGATCGATCACATTCTTACGGCCCGGTGCATCTTAGTGATCGATCGATTCGTTTTTATACATATAGCGATCGATCGATTCGTTTATACAAAAACTCACTAGATTTTCCGAGGACATTCTGAGGAACACTTGAGATTCTCGATCGATCTATGGGATAATCTCATCGATCGATCACATTCTTACGGCCCGGTGCATCTTAGTGATCGATCGATGCGTTTCTAGATATATATCCATCGATCGATCCGTTTATAAAAAACTTACAAGATTTTCGAGGAAATTCCGAGGAACAATTGAGATTCTCGATCGATCGATTGGATCATCTCATCGATCGATCACATTCTTACGGCCCGGTGCATCTTAGTGATCGATCGATGCGTTTCTGGATATATATCCATCGATCAATCAGTTTATAAAAAAACTTACAAGATTTTCCGAGGAAATTCCGAGGATCCGAGGAACAATTGAGATTCTCGATCGATCGATTGGATCATCTCATCGATCGATCACATTCTTACGGCCCGGTGCATCTTTGTGATCGATCGATGCGTTTTTGAACATATATCCATCGATCGATGCGTTTATAAAAAAAATTGACGTTTTGAAACCCCAAACACTAGTTCCTCGGAATTTCCTCGGAATATTCCGAGGAAATTCCGAGGAAGAAGAGGGTTTTTTCGGAGTTCCCTTGGAATAATCCGAGGAAATCCCGAGGAAATAGGGTTTTTAAACCAAAAACAACGTTTTGCGGTTTGAATAACACCTATATAACCCTTATTAAGTGTCTTACGTTCCTTATGAAGTCAAATATTTGTTCCTTACCGTATAATTAACACTTTTCCGATTGTATGAACGAAATCCCACAACATAAGAGAAACACTTATACCTTTTAATGAACGGTAAAGGGAATACTTTCAATTAGTTTTGAAATTTGTTATTTCATGGTTTATGCTCATCTATACAAAGAATTCTCAATGGTATGCATTACAATTGTATAAGAAATGAAATACGGCAAAAAAAATTGATGTTTTGAAACCCCAAACACTAGTTCCTCGGTATTTCCTCGGAATATTCCGAGGAAATTCCGACGGATATTTTACTATCCGTCGGAATTTCCTCGGAATATTTTCATTTTACCGGGCAAATATTTCGCAAAAATTGAAATTAGAATTCCGACGGAAAATGTCCGTCGGACCCTAGGTTTTATAACCACGAGCCCCTTCTTCTTCCCCATTTCTCTCTTCTTCCTCTGCGCGACTCCTCTCTTCTCTCCGGCGATTTCCCCCTGAAATCCGACGATATCTCCGGCGATCTCCCCCTTCTCTTACACAAATCATGTAAGGACCCTATCCCACTCTCTTAGGTTCTATTTCTTAGGTTTTTGTGTAGTTTTGATAGATTTTTGTTAGGGTGATTGGTTAGGATTGTGATTTGGTTGTATAATAGGTTTAGAATTATGATTTGGTTGAATAATTTGTTTTGTTGAATTGATGTAGAATTTTTTTATAATTTTTTTATTTTTTTGTATTTATAAAATCGATTTTTGTATATAAAATCGATTTTTGTATTTTACAAATCGATTTTTCTATATAAATTCGATTTTTTGGATTTTACAAAAAAATTTTGGTATACAAATTCGATTTTTTTGGATTTTACAAAACATTTTAAATATCTATAAAACTTTTTTGTGATTAAAAACTATTATTTGGGAATTAAAAATATTTTTAATATATATATATATATTATTAAAACTATTTTTTTAATTATTAAACTATTTTTATTTATTAAAACTATTTTTTGTTTATTAGAACTATTTTTACATATTTATTAAATATTTTTAATATATATAAATCTTTTTTGTGACTATATTATTTGGGATTTTTTTTAAAAACAAAATTAATTTATATATTTCTCTATTTATTAAATATATTTTTTTAATTTACAGGTCTCATGATGATCAGACCCGGCCTCGACAGCGTCGTAGTCGTGGTGGTACGGGGAGCCAGTCTCGGGATTCCAGCTATTTTCAGGATTCCCCTTCGCCCCACAGTCTCGGGATCCGCTCCTGTTCCTCCGGGTCCTCCGGGAGTGATGCGTGTTGCGGAGTTGGTTCAACAGCCCGGTCGTGACCATCTTCCGTATCCACATGGACGGGGTCAAACATGGTAATTAAACATTTTTTTCTTTAAATTTGGATTCATTATTAACCGTTTATTCTTTTTATTAGGTTCAACCGATCCGGGAACGGGATCAGCGCATGGATCAACCGTATGATGTACTCGGCCCTCGACAGTGGACATCCGACTTTCACTCACTTACCTACCGAGAAGCAGGTTCTGTGGTTTCGTCAGTTTGCGGTAAGTATTCTAATTTCTTACTTATATTTTTAATCTTTAATATAATTTTTCTACTAATTGTATTTTTTTTCAGCAAGAGTTCAACTGGAATTCCGATGAGACGCTCTTTATCTATCACCACTTCGTCCATAAAGTAATGGACGACTATGGGAAGCAGATCCACGAGTGGAAGAAGAAGTGGGAAATCAATAAGGTTCGATTTAATTTATTAAACAATTTTTTAATTTATTAAACTATTTTCTTTTTTTTTTTTATTAAAAGGTCCCAAAGTCGATGAACGACACGGTCTGGAAGGAGTTGTGTGCGCATTGGGATAAAGAAGAGACGAAAGAAACTTCTTCCACCAACTCCACCAAACGCAGGAGCGACCGTAAAGGGAAGGGCATCTACAAGCATAACTTGGGTGCTCAATCTATTGCCACTCTGGGAGATCGCATGGTAAGTTCAACCGTTTTTTCTTCAATTATTTGAGTTTCAGAATTTTAATTTATTGTGCATTTCTTCTAATTTCTAATGTTTCTTTAATTTATGTTTTTTTTCAAGGCGGAAGAAAATGATGGCGAGCCGGTTGATGATCTCGCCCTAATGAGGAGGGCGTATACCAACAAGAAGACCGGCCAGATTGATGACGGTCTTGTGAGGGACGTGGTCGACCTGGTCCAAACTCAGGTGGTAGACGAAGTGTCTCAGCTTCAAACCGAGGATGACGCTTCGACGGCTTCGACCAACTTGTCCCGGTTTGGGTCGTCGCACCCGGTCGGTTCCTCCTTCTTCTGCACCACCGCCCTTTGTTGATCCAGAAGTGCTTACGGCTTAGTTGAAGGACAAAGATGATCGTATATCTTTGTTGGAGACCCAGATGGCGGCTCAACAGGCGGGCTATGAGGCACAGAGGAGGCTGAACTAGCAAATGATGGAGATGATGCAGAGGATGTACACGAACGAGGTCTTCCCGGACGTGCCAGACCCGTAGTTTTTTTTTTTTTTCCAAAAACTCAGAATGTTTTATTTTTATTTGTGAAACTTTGAATATTAATTAATATGATTTCAATTTTAATTTTAATTTCATATTTTCGAATTTAAATTTCAGATTTTTTTTTTTTTTTAAATTAATATTTTTTACATTCCGAGGAAATTAATTATATTTTTTACTCGATCGATCGATGCGTTTTTGGACATAAATCCATCGTTCGATCTGTTTATAAAAAAACGTTCGGAATATACCGAGGGAAACCTTTCCTCGGAATATACCGAGGGAACGGTTCCTCGGTATATACCGAGGGACATTTCCCTCGGAATATTCCGAGGGACAGATCCCTCGGAATATACCGAAGGACACATTCCTCGGAATATTCCGAGGAATATGTCCCTCGGTATATTCCTATCGATCGATGTATATATGCCTAAAAACGCATCGATCGATGAACGTCCGAGGAAGTATCCCGACGAAGTTCTCCCTCGGTATATTCCGAGGACCTTTTCGACAAACTAGTGATCCTCGGAATTTCCTCGGAAGTTTGTTTCCTCGGAATTCCGTCGGAAAATTCCGAGGAATTTCCGAGGAAAGAAGAAATTCCGAGGAATTATTTCCGACGACTTGTTTCGTCGGTATGTCGTCGGAATAACGATATTCCGACGAAATTCCGACGATTTTTTCCCTCAGAATTCTTGCTGTTTTCTTGTAGTGCGAGAATAAATTATGGTGGTGCCAACATGAGACCACACCACCTAAAAAGGTACCCGTGTTTCTTATATTGCCACGTGAGTGCTCACCACCTAAATCAGTACCTCGTCAGTTCAATACCTTCATACAATCTCGTAACCTTCACGTGTGATCCGCCACCAAATTCACGCGATCGCGCTACCTCATTCGGCCCGCGTGTTTCAGAGACGTGAATGAGAAGAGTATTGAATGTTTGCAACGAATAAGGAACTCAAATAGGTCGCTTCCATCTTCTAAAATCCGTTCAAAACAAAAACTGTAAACTTATGTATGACCTGATGAACTTTTGAGTGAATCTAGTTTACTTATTTTTTATTTTTTGGTATTGATTATAGATTTTGATTTGATCGATAAGAAAATGAACATTTTTCGTGATGTCATGGTGAAGGATCGAAATTTGATATGGTGAGCCTAATTCTGTTGGAGAAAATAATATTTATTATATTTGTAGTCCTTTGGTAATTGTTCAATATTGTATCAAAGTAGAAAACCAATCAAAACAATACTTGGTGGATTTTCCCTTTATTCAAAATTCATGACACCAACATTATATATTGGATATATTAATTAATGTTAAACCGCTTAGACGAAGACTCAGACCACTATCATTAACATAAAGTTCGCCTACGTTAAACCGGCAAGCGGTCATGAGGTCCTAGGAAGGGCGCGAGGTTACAGCTCACTCGAAGGAAAGAGATCGATTTTAGAATAATATTCTCCTAAACAATAGGACCAAAGATCATTGAGGCGTTAACAACATGAGAACATCGCGCTAACAAACAAAGAAAAGATAATGACCATAAACGAATTGAGGAGAAGAGGAGATAAGAACATTAGAAACCTTAGACATCTAGCACACTACACACGACCTCAACCTCTTACTCTGATTATCGATATCTTGTTCTTAGTTGTTGAAACCCAATTCGTAACCAATGAATTGAATCATTCCCTATTAATAAAGTCCATTTTTGTCAACCGAAATCTGATTACATCGCTGTCTTCTGAGGATATTGTTGCCCATGTTATTTCTTCCCTAATATTTTTGCAAACAATTACTACCAAATATCTAGTGTGGGTTTTAGGATCCACATTTTGGCACCGTCTATTGGGAAGAGAAACGAAAAACATCCTTGTTAAGAATCTGATTTAAGGTTCCTAAGTGTGATCCTGGATCCCACTTAAACCCCGTCAGGTTCCACCGAACCAAGAACAATCGACGTCGATCGCTCCAGATCTTGAGCGGGAAAAACTAACCAGACCTCGGTGGCCGGAGTGACTCAAACACAGCGAACACCTCCGCATGTTGGTACGACGGGATCCCAGCTGATCCATATTGAATATTATCATGTCATCCGCAAAACTGAAATGGGTTATCTCAACCTCTTTGGTCATGACATATATCCTTCTTCTCCTCTTAAAATCTTCAACCTTAATGCTCCCATTCCGTATCTCTCTTTCGAGGAACGTCTTCACACTATTAGTGTTCTCTTTGCCTTGGATCAAAATCCAACCGGCTCTCCAACTCGTCGTCATGAATCCGATGATGCTCTCAGTGAGTATCAAGAACTGTGCTTGAGAGTTTTTTTTTTAGTACGGGGAAATATTTGCGCTCAAGGCTATGATCTAGCTCATAATCGATAGCGTAGGTTGGATTTACATTGTACAGCATGTTCGTCCCTTATGTCCTAGAGTTGTTTGGGAGTGTATCTCAAACATGTACTACACTGCATTTGGTGTGTTCATAAGGGGACATCACTTTAAGTTTGATCACCAACCATCCTAGGCATGCTTCACTTGGTTGCCTCTTGCCACGTTTTCTTTAACTGGAGAGTATGCTTCATCTTGTGTCACCCAATGTCCTTTTTTATCATCAGTGTAATCCCACACGAAGAAAGAAATTGATACAATTCTATCCTAAAGAAAATAAAAAACTATAATTTTTACGTACCTATTGAGTCACTGTAATTGAATCCAAAATCTAATTCATAATGCAGACCATTGGTCTAGTTGTAATAATAGCCGGAAGCACTGTCAAGCATCCAATCTGTCACTAACAGTATCAACAGTACGTCAAATTATCAATAACTATGAATGAAAAAGGCTAAGAAAATTGTGAAAAATGTGAAAGAACCTGAGAGTGACTAAAAAAAGGTTCAATGGTGATCATACTCTATAGAGTTATAGGCATCCAAACTTAGAAGTCAGAAGTCCTATGTAAACTGTGTAATGCGACAATGGAACAATCAGATGTTGCTTGACTAAGCTAAGTCAAACAACAAAACTCGCTGATGGGAGACATAACTATAACAGGAGCAATCTTAAGATGATGGTGGAGAAATACTTACCGCCTGTACAATCTCACCGATAGCTAGAATCATGCATCTCATGCTGCAAGGCAAATACTTTGACTCGGTTTTAAGCTCAAATATATCTTTGTATGTGCATAGACTCTTCACAAACTCCTGATGCGGTTTGCCATGTTTTCGCCCTTGTTATATGAGCTGCCTTCATAAGAAAATCAGCACCATACCAAGAGAAAATATATAATACACATCTATTGGAATGAAAAAAATATGTATAGGCTAGACGATGGAAACCCATTATAAGAGATGAACCTGAGTTCATAATTATCACCACCGACAAACTTTAAGAAACGTTCTAATTTTCCAGGGGAAGTTGTGCAAGTACATAGATATGCGGTGGATATTTTTTTGAATTGTAGGATTAAAATCCATCTCTGTCTCTAATTTTACTCTGGCTAAATCACTTAAATATATGTAAACTGACCTTGCTGAAAGTCCATCAATCACACCAGACCTCTCATTTGATCACGACACATGTATACATATTTTTTTCTTTCCGTACTACTAAGCTGCAAAATCATATGAATGGTGAGAGATCAAATCATTTATCACAAAGCAGCAATTCAGAAAGAAATTCCCTTAATTAGCAATACCTCACGACAACCAAAATAGTTGTCTGCACAGAAACTATATCTAAACTGCAAGACTGGAGCTCATATACTTCTCAAGGAATACTCAAGTCTGTAAAAACATGAACAACAAAGCAAAAGGTCATATAGATAACCTCATTGACGATGTGCTTCTTCGAAAGATCAAACTAGGCAAGTAAGAGGAGTAATGTGCCAATGGGTAATCAGAGTCAACTCAGTAAACTTATATAAATCTAATTTGAGATTCTTATTAACATATATCCCTATAAGTATGAATCGACCAAATCAATCTTGAGAATCGGAGAATATAGTAAACCCTAATTTTTTTTGTCAAAGTCAATGGCAAACCTTAAGGATTCATCTTAGGCATATGTTTCGTCAGCTCAAATTCATGATAGACCTTTGATATGGGAGAGAATTTAGAAGAACTTACCATGCTGTGTTCAATGACAGGAACATAAGAACCATCTCTGCAATGACGCAAAGAAATCGATCAGAAGCTATCAATTATAATAACTACTAAAAACACAGAAGTAAGTTTTAAAACTGGCATCATCTTGAGACAAAACATCGATTGCAGTTCCGAGGCATTGCAGTTCTTTCGAAGAGGGAGAAGCGAAAGAGGCAAAAAGGGATATAGACGTTGTTTGGAAAGAAAGTTTGATAGGCCTTGGATTTTACCCATTTTTAGCCATTTTTATAAGTATTTTAATAACTAATTACTACTATATAGAGTCTATTTAGAGTGTTTACAGTTTCATGGACGATTTCGAGGAAAGTGGTGATTTTGGTGTCTTTTGGAGCATTTTGAGTGCAGAGCTGCACAGACGCATGAGATGTTTAGCTATAGATGGAGACATTCCCACCGTTAGATTCAGCCCATATTTTGACACAGGATATATATTTGAGTTAGCTTTCCAATGCCACCGGTTTGCGGTCAATCAGCATCCTGTAGCAGAAGTTATGTCTGGTTTACAGAAGAGTGGTCAGTCTGCCTCGCGAGAGGAAACTGTCGAGGAGATGAAGAAAAATCGATCGATGGTGAAGCCTTGGCATCGATCGACGGTGTTTCCAGAATGCAGGCCTGTTAAATTTTATGACTAATTTAGGCCCAGAAGTTACCATAAATTACCATAATACCTCTGCACGACTAAAAACTCTATTTTACTGTTTCTAAGCCATTTTTGACGGCTATGTTTCATACTATTCTAGAGAGAGATAGCTCAAGATTGGAGAGAGAGATCTGTACACCTTTAGAGAGAGAATATCTTGAACTCCCTTTGTTTCTTTACTCTATTTTGTTTTTATTTATCTATTGCAATATTATTCAAACCTTCATAACCATGTCTTTTATGAATATGTCTGAGTAATCTCACTGTTAGATTTAGGTTTCTCATAAGATTGATATATGTATTGCTAGATTAAATTGTTGCTAGGGTTATTTAATTAGTTCTTCATCTAGTTTTTCTTACTACTAAGCTTAGGGTTGATAAGCCCTGAATCTTAGATCTTAGGACTGATTGGTGCAAGTGAGAACTTGGTCTTTTACTTGAAACTAAACTAGTATGATCTAACTAACTAAATACATACAAAAGTTGGTCTAGTAAGTTAGAGAACACTAATCAAACACGATCGTAAAGCTTTCTGGAAGAAGCATCGATCGACGCGACGACAGTTCTGTCAATCGATATTTTGAAAGGTGTATCGATCGATATTCTTTACGTATCATCAATCAAAACTTTCTCCTGATTAACATACGAAAGTTAAAATCCGAGATCCAGATTAGATAATCTAATTGACTATACCTAATTTTGAGTTCGAGAACAATTAATATCAATAAACCCCTAAAAACCCAAATTAAGTTATTTATTTATCGTACCTGAGAATATACCTGAATCTAGCTATTTCCCCAGCTGTTAACAACCTCAAATCAAACCAATCGAGCAATTACCTTGCTCACCAATTCATTTACTGCTTTAAAACCTATTAACCTATTAATCTAGCTTTAATTCAAAGACTATATATCTATTGTGTAATCCTAGAGTCTATGTGGATTCGATCCCTAAGTACTACATTTGAACCTCTTATTTGAGAGAGTCATTCACTCCTTAGGCTAATTTGAGTGATATCAAATTTGGCGCCGTTGCCGGGGACTCTTTCTTATTACCAATTAGATTAAAGTTTAGAATATAGTTTAGATTTTGTTACTGAATTTGCTTAAGTTTTCCTTTTTTCCCTGGTGACACAGGTACTCAAGATGAAGGACATGGATTGTGGGAACCAAAATTCGCACTGTCGATTTACGTTTAAATAAGGAAACTAGGAAACCCTTATTTCCCAGAGGTCCCGGATCTCTGCGAGAGCCAACGGCAAGTGACCAAATATATGCGGAAATCATGAAAAGATAACAAACGAGTTTAGAAAACAGTAGATCTTATTTCGAGTCCGCGTGAGAGCGTTGCGATCATTACAAGAGATCATAAAAGCTTTGGCCGCAAAGGCTGTCAGCGAGTTACCTAGTTCTAGCGGCCTAAAAGCTCAAACCTAGTTGACTCGCAGCTCGATAAGAAAAGACGAAGAAAATACAGAAAAAGTTTTTGATTGATTTTGGACTGAACCTTATGAAAGGCTGCCTACGTACCCCTTTCGAGAATCAAGCCGAACGTAGTTCAAGAGTGAACCAAGAGATCGAACTGCTTGTGACGTTCGTCTGGTAATCGGGTGCCAGTCATGGAAACAGAGCATGTCGAGAATAATGCCTCAGAGTTTCTAAGTGCCGAGAGTTCTGAGTCTAAAAAGTTGTCCCTCATGCCTCTCGCCTACGACTCCTTATATACTCGCTCCTAGATCGGTTTACGCTTTTCCCCTACTGCCCTTAAGCCGTCATAGCCTAAAAATGGATATATTCCATTTTTCCCGATCTTCGTAATTATCCTCAAAATTTCGTATTTATCTGCGGAAACTTGACATTTATCTTTCCTTGCGAACCAAGCGTAAACCGTCCCACGGTTTACTGGCTGCTGGTTAAGAAATCGTAAGGTGGGCTTCGGGTCATGCCTTAGGTCCCTTTGGGCCGTCTTTCGTCTTGAAGCATTTATTACGACTTCTTTCGATAAAAACGAAGTTTCCGCGGTTTTTATCGTAAAGTTTGATTGATGACTTCGAATGGCGGAAAACATGAAATGGGTTCACTACGGTCTTCGGGAGACAGCATCGAATGGTAGACGAGAATGCATGGATTCGTGTCATATCGACGTTTCGGACGAGCTCGGTCGCTACGTAGCGACCAAACGGAACGCACGCTCGGTCGCTACGTAGCGACCGAGCTTGGCTTGAGCACTATGTAGCGACCGAGCAGAGACGTTCGGTCGCTACGTAGCGACCGATCTTGGCTCGAGCTCGGTCACTAAGTAGCGACCGAGTGGGATGTGTGCTCGATCGCTACGTAGCGACCGAGCTTGGCTCGAGCTCGGTTGCTATGTAGCGACCAAGCGGGACGTGTGCTCGGTCGCTACGTGGCGACCGAGCTTGGCTCGAGCTCGGTTGCTACGTAGCGACCGTGCGCACTTTTTGGGCTTTTCTCCGATGTCTCGTGTTTCTTCCGCAGGGCTCTTCGTAAGAATAAATCTTTTCCGAAGATTTATTTTTCGTAAAAATGTTTATGCCGATTTTTACGGACCTTCAGACATTGATTCCGTCGTGACCGATTTTGACCCCAACAGTTAGCCCCCTAGCTTGTTAGAACCATGAGCTTCTAGCGTGAGGTTCTAGCAAGTGGCTTGGCAAGTTAGGCAAGTTAGGTGAGTTAGGCGGAATTTATGGTCGAAAAGGTCCGTGGTAAGTGATCTTCTCTCTCTTCTTAAAGTAGAACGCGATAAGATTGGGGCTGCGCCTTATGACGGCTGCCTACGTACCCTTGTTGAAGGGATCAAGCCTTTCGTAGTTCGTCTTGGAGTTAAGGTTTGTATGACTAGTTTTCCAGTGAGACCTTTACGGTCTTGTTTTTATGTAGAGGTTATCAGGCGTGTTGCTGCCGATGGCATTTTATATGGGTGTAGAAGGAAGAGTATGAGTTGTCATCTCGTAATCTAACTCTGTGTGAACTGTTATCCGTGATCTGTTTCGAGAGTTTTCTGCAGTGTGTAAACTTTCGGGATTTCTGAAGACGCTCGAATATTGGCAAAGAGACAAATTTTAGGATCTCGTATCAAGGTTTTTGATACTATGCCTAGAGATGTTAGAGACCAGTGTGCTGGGTTTAGGGCAAGACCTAGGTTTACTCTTGGTTTTAGAGGGTGCGATGACTAATTCGACTTACATATCCCGTTTCAGTTTCATCCTGATTCCATACCGATTTAAAGTATGCGATAGGTTCTCGGCTTATACGACTTGTATGGTTGGAACCGAGCATCTCTCCAAGGACAATTTTTAAGCCTCCTAGAAGTGCTGACCAAAAATTTTGGGTTTCTTTTATAGCGCTATTATCCTTGTGTCGGGTGTACGAGAGTCATCTCTACGAGATGGCTAAGTCTGTTTAGGACGTTAAGAGTTTGTTGTGATCAGCAACAAACTTAATGGTTAAAATTACCGTTTCGAGTCTTCGCAAAGGATATGTTTTGAGAAGATGTTAGTGCGTATGACTGTCTGGTCTTTCAAGAAATGTTTTTATCGAGGAAGGAAATTTCGTCGAAGAACGAATCTTCAGGCGTCTGCGACGTCTCGCGATGCTGAAGATTTGTTATTCTTTCGTATGCTGCGTTTCGTGCTTGAAATGTTCGCGGGCTTGAAAATTTTTCGCGATGTTGCAAGGGATTAGTCTTAGCCCTGCGTTTGGGAAACATTCTGGTTTGACTACAGATGTTCGCAGCCAGAATTGTTATTCCTGTTTGGATTTGATTTGCGATCGAGCAGTTAGGCCCAAGGGGTCGCGTAAATTTGTCCCCGGAAAGAGGCATCCTCCTATACCGTGCTTTGTGTGGTGTTGGCCTTCCGAGATTTCTTTCGTGTCTATTTCAGGATGTTCCGTATAGCTATAGGAGCTCTGTTACGAGTTTTCCTTACATGCCGCATTTTACGAGTAAAACACAGCGGGCTTAAAGTGAATCGTAGTATATGGAACTTGGTCGATTTTTGACAAGTGGAACCTTTCCGTTAACTGTTTGGTTGTTAGGACTGAGTTTTGTTATGACGAATTTACCGTATGATTCCCGTTTTTGGGTGGTACGATAATTGTTTGTGTAATCGTTACTTGGCGTTTCAAGATAAATTCCGGATTACCGTTTAGCCGTCAAGTTATTGGAGCGGTGGTCGCTCAATTGTTTTGGCTTTGCATGAAGGTTGTGCTCAGCTTTATAGCCAAGGACGTTGTTGCCAAAGGATTAGACCATGACACTTTCGTGCTGTCAATAAGGTCAAGTCGGTTAGAATCGTCCTTAAAGGGGATGCTGTAACCTAGTTCGGCTTCGAAGGAAAGGCGTAATTGGGCGAGTGACGAATGGCGTTTATCGAGATTGATAGGCCGAGTATGCCCATGGTGGTAGAAAACGTTTTTCCACTTTAGGGTTAATTTATACGATGAAAGTTTCGTATAATGTTTCCTTTATTCGTATGGAAGTTGTTTCCTTTGTTTCCGAGGGAGATAAAGCCTAAGAAGCTCGATACAGAGCCCGTGCGGAGTCAGTTGCGGGGTGATTTCCTGCTCGGACGTGACCAAGCGGAATGAGAGCGGATGCCAGTGAGTCGCGGGGCTAAAGAATGAGACCTTTCAGATCGTGGTGCGAGGAAGTAAAGTTTATATTGGTCGTCCAATGTCGGATCATGCAGCTTGGTTTTTTGCTATGAGGAAAGTAATTTTTCGTAAAACCTGTTACGTTTATTTTCGAAAGTTACTTCATATGACATGATCTGATTATACAAAGGATTTTTGGCGTAAGTAACGGGCGACCGGTTTTTACGAATTTATTAAATTGACGCGACATATGGAGATGTCAAAATAACGATGTTTCCGCAGATTTTTGAGAAACGTTTTCCCTTTTGTTTTTATTCTTCGGTGAAAATTTCTCTGAGTCAGTCATGGAGTTTTACCAAAGGTTATTTCACCGAGATCTAGTCGCGAAACATTTTTGCAGGTTTCTTGAATGATAGACTTAGTCGACGAGCGGGGAGGACGTGTTCTCTTTGTAGCTGTTACTTTTGTTCTTGATTTTGCTTTGTTGCAAACGTTTTTGATGTTTTTCCGTGAGTCGGTTGGTTCAACGGAAAATGAGAGTGATGCTTTGATGCCTGAAGATTTCTCGTATAATGATTCTTATACGAAACTCGTTTTATGAAATCAGAAAAGATCTTTATGACTTCAGCAAATCATCGACCTTCATTCTGAAGATTGGCAGAGGTTTTCTAAACGAATGATTGCGATGATAGATGCTGTATAGTCTTTGAGAATTTTTCCAACATGGTTTGGATCAGTTCCTAGCGTTTAGACGAATCTCAGATTGTCGTTTGCTTTTAGGATGATCTTTACGAGACATCGCATTGTTTGAATATGTTTATGAAGTATGGGAGTATACTAGTATAGTATACGCACCTACTCCGTCCCATTTTCTCGAGGAATAGAATGATCGACAGTCCGAGTCGGTTTGAAGACGACGCTTGGACTGGGATTTGGTTGTTTCCAGGTTGAAGACTTGGAATATGTCGGTTCTGAGAGAATTGCCATAAACGAATCGGTTTTAAGACGACGTTCATGTCTCTAGTTTTTTCTCTCCTTAGGAAGCGAGCTTGATATGCGTGGTGATCTTTACTCGATTTCCGGAGAGTTAGATCGGTTTGAGAGATCTGGATGAACAGTTATGGGACAATATATCGAGACATGAAAAATCACCTAAGACTTAGTTCGCTAGACTATCCACCTAGGTTTTACGTTCCCTAAAGTTCTATGGTAGTCTCAAAGACTTTTTTATTTCTTAGTAATTTCCTACGAAAACTCCAAGTCTGATTTCAAAAATTTCAAGTCGCAAATACCTTAGTTCTCTCGAAGATGCAGTTTTGTCTCTTCTCAGTTTTGCTTGCTCATTTCCCCTTCCTCTTCTTGTGTATGTTCGCCTTTTTCGATATTGGTGTTTATCCTTTGAAACTTGACATTTATCTTCCGAACTTGACTGATACGAAGTCAATAAAAAGGTTCAACGTAATCGTATAGTTGAGGCGGCTAAGGTGTTAAGTTAACCGTTGCCGTATTATACGATTAATCTGAATCCACGCGAGAAAACTAGTCTTTGCGGGTTTTTTTTTATCGTAAAGTTTCAATGGTAACTCCAATCGAGACGAAACAAGAGACGTTTCGATCGAGATTTGAAGGAGAACACAAAGATGGAGGTAAGGGCGAGTAGGAGCAAGCGAAGGAGTTTAGACGAGTCTTACTTGTTTTCGTCGTAAAATCTCAACGGAAACTCCGATTGAGACGAAACGAAAAGCGTTTCGATCGGGATTCAAAAGAGAACACAAAGGAGGAGCTTTTTTAGGCCTCACAGGTCTCTATGTAGCGAGATGGAGGTCTGACAGGTCGCTATATATCGAGTAGAAGTAAGCCAAGAAGAGTCCTACTTGTTTTCGACGTAAAATCTCAACGGGAACTCCGATTGAGACGAAACGAAAAGCGTTTCGATGAGGATTCAAAAGAGAACGCAAAGGAGGACTTTTCTGAGGCCTGACAGGTCGCTATGTAGCGAGTAGAGGTCTGACAGGTCGCTACGTAGCGAGTGGAAGCAAGCCAAGAAGAGTCCTACTAGTTTTCCTCGTAAAATCTCAATGGAAACTCCGATTGAGACGAAATGAAAAGCGTTACGATGAGGATTCAAAATAGAATGCAAAGGAGGACCCTTTTTAGGCCTGACAGGTCGCTACATAGCGAGTGGAGAGTTGGCTTGAGCTCAGTCGCTACGTAGCGACCGAGCCGTGTGCGTGCTCGTAGCGACCGAGCCGTGTGCGTGCTCGTAGCGACCGAGCTGTGTGCGTGCTCGGTCGCTACATAGCGACCGAGCTGTGTGCGTGCTCGGTCGCTACGTAGCGGCTGAGCTGTGTGCGTGCTCGGTCGCTACGTAGCGACTGAGCTTGGCTGGAGCTCGGTCGCTACGTCGCGACCGAGCTGTGTGCGTGCCCAGTCACTACGTAGCGACTGAGCTTGGCTTCAGCTTGGTCGCTACGTAGCAATCGAGCCGTGTGCTTGCTATGTCGCTCGTAGCGACCGAGCTGTGTAATCGATTTGTTGCGCTTTCTTTTTCCGCGATTAACCTAGGGGTTTTCTTTTGTTCAGTAATGAGCCAAACTTACGGGATTTGATAAGATTTATCGTTTCCCTTTATGTTTGAAAAGAGAAATCGCGAGCTCATTTCAATGCACTTCCTGTGGCAAAAAGTCGCTGCAAGGTTTTCGATTTTCTCAAGAACTGTGGCGTTTGCATAGGCGTTGGCCATAGGCGCAGTGGCGGCTGGAGTTTTCTTACCAGCGTTGTTGTGAACTGCGATTTTCTCTTTTGTATTTCCAGACATAGTTTTGATCAAGCGTTTTGCGGCTATGAGTTAGAGTAATCCGTACCCCCCCTCCTTCTAGCGCTAAACTGTGGGAACCAAAATTCGCACTGTCGATTTAGGTTTAAATTAGGAAACTAGGAAAACCATAATTTTCCAGAGGTCCCGGATCTCTGCGAGAGCCAACGGCAAGTGACCAAATATATGCGGAAATCATGAAAAGATAACAAATGAGTTTAGAGAAAACAGTAGATCTTATTTCGAGTCCGCGTGAGAGCGTTGCGATCATTACAAGAGATCATAAAAGATTTGGATGCAAAGGCTGTCAGCGAGTTACCTAGTTCTAGCGGCCTAAAAGCTCAAACTTAGTTAACTCGTAGCTCGATAACAAAAGACGAAGAAAATACAGAAAAGGTTTTTGATTGATTTCGGACTGAACCTTATGAAAGGCTGCCTACGTACCCCTTTCGAGGATCAAGCCGAACGTAGTTAAAGAGTGAACCAAGAGATCGAACTTCTTGTGCACGTTCGTCTGGTAATCGGGTGCCAGTCATGGAAACAGAGCATGTCGAGAATAATGCCTCAGAGTTTCTAAGTGCCGAGAGTTCTGAGTCTAAAAAGTTGTCCCTCATGCCTCTCGCCTAGGACTCCTTATATACTCGCTCCTAGGTCAGTTTACGCTTTTTCCCTTCTGCCTTTAAGCCTTCATAGCCTAAAAATAGAGATATTCCATTTTTCCCGATCTTCGTAATTATCTTCAAAATTTCGTATTTATCTGTGGAAACTTGACATTTATCTATCCTTGCGAACCAAGCGTAAACCGTCCCACGGTTTACGGGCTGCTGGTTAAGAAATCGTAAGGTGGGCTTCGAGTCATGCCTTAGGTCCCTTTGGGCCGTCTTTCGACTTGAAGCGTTTATTACGACTTCTTTCGATAAAAACGAACTTTCCGCGGTTTTTATCGTAAAGTTTTATTGATGACTTCGAATGGCGGAAAACATGAAATGGGTTCGCTACGGTATTCGGGAGACAGCATCGAAGGGTAGACGAGAATGAATGGATTCGTGTCGTATCGACTTTTCGGAAGAGCTCGGTCGCTACGTAGCGACCAAACGGAACGCACGCTCGTTCGCTACGTAGCGACCGAGCGGGACGGACGCTCGGTCGCTACATAGCGACCGAGCGGGACGGACGCTCGGTCGCTACGTAGCGACCGAGCGGGATAGACGCTCAGTCGCTACGTAGCGACCAAGGTTAGCTCGAGCTCGGTCGCTACGTAGCGACCGAGCGAGACAGACGCTTGGTCGCTACGTGGCGACCGAGCTTGGCTTGAGCTAACCTTGCTACGTAGCGACCGTGCGCCCTTTTTCGGGATTTTCTCCGATGTCTCGTGTTTCTTCCGCAGGGCTCTTCGTACGAATAAATCTTTTCCGAAGATTTATTTTTCGTAAAAACGTTCATGCCGATTTTTACGGACTTTCAGACATTGAATCCGTCGTGACCGGTTTTGATCCCAACATGGGTTTCGGCCGTACATCGATCGACGGAATAACAACAAGATCGAGCGACGTGTCAACGGAAACATCATCCGACACTGCACTACAGACATCGGGCGACGGGTCGACAGAAAAATTGATCGACACTCTGCTACCAATATCTGTAGACGCTATCCCGCCGGAAGCAGGTAAGTATGTTCTTACCTATTTCAATAATGGAAAAGTAGTTCTAGGAGATCAAAAAGGTTGAGTATGCAACGCATCAAACCAAATTAATTATAGACATAGGGCTCCAATTCCTATTGGAATAGCTGTTGTTTTGAATGCTGGACAGGAGTATCACCGAACGCTTGGAGATTGCAACAGACCTGATCGGTTCTACACTAAAAGGTCTGTGATCCGCCCTCCAGCATTTCAAAGAAAATACTTTGAACTGAAACCCAAATATTTCTCTCTTGTAGGTCAACACCCCTTTCATGGTCTTCCTCATTAAAACCCCATAGACCATATCGAAGCACTTGATACTTTGTGTCTAACATCAAGGTGCATGGAGTCTCCGAAGACCACCTATTTTGCAAACTCTTCCCGCACTCCCTTGCTGGAGATGCGACGCACTCGCTGAAACAATTGCTGCCAAGATCTTTGACTTGCTGGAGTGATATCAAAAGCGTCTTCCTCAACAACTTCTTCGATGATGCACGATCCGAGGAATTTAGGAATAAGATCTATAATTTTTCTCAAGGCACTACTGAAGCTTTTAAGGCTTCTTGGTTGAGATTTAGAGCCTACCAGCGAGACTGCCCACAACATGGTTTTCCCGAAATCCAGCTACTTAATATTTTCTTCATAGGTCTCGACTGGACATACCAAGCGATTTTGGACGCTGTGAGTCAAGGAAACTTCATAACCAGGACCCCTGAAGAAGCTACTAGGCTCATTGAAAATGTGGCCTCTAGCACTTGTGCCGAGAAGACTGATCTCAAGAGGAGGAAGATGGTCGAGAATTCGAATGGAGATCGGATATCTAAGGTGAAAGAAACGTCAGATTCAGTTCATGCTTTTGTGATTTGAGATGAGCAAGTTCTGTTTACCGATGAGAGTCAGACCTTTCTACGTGAAGGAGATGAAGAAGAGCATGTAGACCTCATCGATGAAACTAGCTTTCACAAACAAAGACTTGCCGATCAGCAGCGAAACATGAGCTTCACAAGGACCTACAAGGCAGAACATACTCATAAGAGCAAGCTGAAATCTATGATGGGACAGGTTCTAAAAGGCCATCAAAAAATGAGTGCGGTTCTCAATGAAAAATTGGATTCCGTGTATTCTGATTTACATGATAAGTTTGAAACTTTGAGTGACCGTGTCAAGAAATTGGATAGCCAAGTTGCGCATAACGCTGGGTTTGTCAGAAGGGATGAAGGATTCCTTCCTGGAAGAACTGACACCATCCCGAAACGTCAAGTTTGTGTAAGAAGTGGAAAACGCCTTACCCCAAGCACCATAGAAATCAATTCTGCAGAAAAACCCCTTGAAGCTGAAAAGGCAATGATTAACCTCGATGAAGAAGAGGAGGAGTCGGAAGAAGATGTGTAAATCGATCGACAAGAAGGGAATAATGTCGATCGACCGACTATAATAAATATCGATCGACAAACTGGAAACAATGTCGATCGACACTCGATTCCTGCCAAACCAGCAGTAGAGAGAGTGTATAGGACTTTACCCCCCCCCCCCTTTCCTCCCAACAGGTCGTAGACTAAGCGAGAATTGGAGAAAGCGATTTGCAAGAAAGCATTTGAAAAAATCACGGTCGAGATGGCACTCAGCGATGCTGTTCAGATTTCTCCCCCAATCAAGAAGTACGTGAAAGATATGGTGACCAGAGGTTTCCAACCATCGGAAGAGAGTGTGATGATGGTTTCTGGGCGAGTAAGCGCTATGATTCAGGAAAGAATCCCAATTAAACAACCTGACCCTGGTAGTTTTGTTTTGGATTGCAACATCCACAATGATCGGTTCCAGAGATCTCTATGTGATCTAGGCTACAGTGTGAACTTAATACCTTATTCCGTTGCAGTAGCCCTCAGGTTAACTCAATTCAAGCCCACAAATATTACTCTCGTTTTGGCTGATAGATCTATTAGGATTCTTGAAGGTATTCTGGAAGACGTGCCCATAAGGATAAATGAATTTCATATACCTATAGACTTTTTAGTGCTTAAATATGGGCATGAACCTAAGGACCCTCTTATTTTGGGAAGACCATTCTTGGCCACAGCCGGTGCGATAATTGATGTTAGAAAAGGGCGTATATGTCTTAACATCGGATATTTGTCAATAAATTTGACATGGAAAACCTGGTCAAGAAACCTTTGATCGATGGCCGAACTTTACTTGTTGATGACTTATCCGAGGAAGTTGACCAATCTTTCATGGATATGTATTCTAACAATCCTTTAGAAAAAACTCTCGCAGCTCCTGAAAGCGACATTTTCGGTATATATGACCGAGCTGTAGAGTATAACAGATTAATGGATGCTACTGAAGAGATCATGAAAGTCGACGTAAACGAAGAAAACAAAATTCCATCCAATGTCGACAGATGTTTCAGACACAGTGACCACCATTCTCATTCATCGGACAGCTAGGGTTCGGAAAAAATGTCGAACGTTGAATTCAAACAACTTCCAGCTGGACTCAAATATGCTTTCCTCTACAATAACTCCTTTCCTGTCATAGTCAATAGAAACCTAACTAGTGGAGAACTAACTTTGTTGCTAAATAAGCTGCGCAAGTATCACAAAGCTCTTGGGTATTCTCTCGATGACGTTCCCGGTATCTCGCCCGATTTATGCATGCATAGGATACACTTGGAAGACGAGTCGACATCATCTGTTGAGCATCAGAGAAGACTGAACCCAAATCTGAAAGAGGTGGTTCAGAAAGAGATAATGAAACTGCTAAATGAAGGAATTATCTATCCAATTTCAGATAGCAACTGGGTCAGTCCAGTACACGTGCTTCCTAAGAAAAGAGGAGTGGCAGTGGTAAAGAATGATAAAGACGAGCTGATTCCTACGAGAACTGTTACTGGTCACAGGATGTGCATAGACTACAGGAAGCTCAATGCTGCTACAAGAAAATATCATTTCCCTCTACCATTCATAAATCAGATGTTAGAAAGGCTTGCACACCACAAGTACTACTGTTTTCTAGATGGGTATTCGGGGTTCTTCCAGATTCCTATCCATCTGGACGACCAAGAAAAGATCACATTCACTTGCCCATATGGTACGTTTGCATACCGCAGGATGCCTTTTGGGCTTTGTAATGCTCCTGCTACCTTCCAGAGATGTATGATATCTATCTTCACAGATATGATCGAGGATTTCATGGAGGTCTTTATGGATGATTTCTCGGTGTATAGATCCGATTTTACATCATGCCTTAACAACTTGTGTAAAGTATTAGCAAGATGTGAGGAGAAGAATCTCGTCCTGAATTGGGAGAAATGCCATTTTATGGTAAATGATGGAATTGTTCTGGGGCACAAAGTTTCAGCAGCTGGTATAGAAGTAGATCGAGCTAAAATCGAAGTTATGACCGGTCTGCCAACACCCACCAACGTGAAAGACATGAAGAGTTTTCTTGGGCACGCTGGTTTCTACAGGAGATTCATAAAGGAATTCAGCAAAATCGCCAGACCACTCAAAGCCCTCCTATGCAAAGAAGTGAAATTTTACTTCACACCAGAATGCGTAAAAGCTTTCTAAGAAATAAAGAAAGCCTTAATAATTGCCCCCGTCGTACAAGCACCTGACTAGAATCTTCCTTTCGAAATTATGTTCGATGCGAGCGATTTCGCTGTAGGAGCAGTTCTAGGTCAAAGGAGAGACAAAAAGCTACATGTTGTTTACTACGCAAGTTGAACTCTCGATGAGGCACAAAGGAATTATTCAACAACAGAAAAATAACTACCTGCTGTAGTTTATGCATTTGAAAAATTCCGCCAATACATAGTCGGTTCGAGAGTCATTGTTCATACCGACCACGCTGCAATAAAATTTTTGATGCAGAAGAAAGATGCGAAACCACGACTTTTGCGATGGATCCTGCTACTCCAAGAATTTGATATAGAGATTAAAGAAAAACGAGGAGTAGAAAACGGAGTGGCATATCACCTTTCCCGAATAGGAGTAGAGGATGACATCCCTATCGACGATTTCTTGCCAACAGAGAATGTTTACCAAACGGATTCATCATTCGTTGGTAACGTATGTCTTACATCCGAGGAGCCATCAATGGACACCAGCGATGCTATGTCGAACGACACTCCTGATGATCAAGGCCAAGAAACTTTACTTGTAACCCTCACTATTGATATAAAAGTCAGTGTCGCCTGCAACGCCTTGCATCCTGAATACGATTCTCCCGGAGATAGAATTTTAAGTCTGGAGGTGCATGCAGTCGAAAGAAGTCTAAGGGATAGATCTTGGTACGTTGAAATAGTAAACTATCTAGCCGCTGACGTAGAATTTGAAGAGCTAAAATGTTATAAAAGAAAAAAGTTTTTTTAGAGAAGTTAGGAGATATCACTGGAATGAACCATACCTCTACAAAAATTGCTCTGACGGGATATATAGACGTTGTGTTGCCTCAACTAAAACTCCAGACAATTTATTCCAGTGCTATGGATCCGACTACGCGGGACATTTTGCGACCTTTAAAACAGTATCCAATATTCTTCAAGCAGGATTCTGGTGGCCAACTATGTTTCGCGATGCTCATGCATTCATAGCACAATGCGACAGATGTCAACGAAGAGGAAAATCAGCAAAAGACACGAAATGGAAAAGAAATCTATTCTTGAGGTAAAAGTCTTTGATTGCTGGGGGATAGACTACATGGGTCATTTCCCTTCCTCCTACGGGAACAAATATATCCTAGTTTTTGTCGATTATGTGTCAAAATGGGTCGAAGCAGTAGCTTCCCCAACAAATGACGCGTCTGTAGTTATCAAGCTTTTCAAGAGCATTATTTTTCCAAGATTTGGAGTTCCTCGAGTAGTCATAAATGACGGTGGCTCCCACTTTATTAACAAAGTTTTTGAAGGATTACTCCAGAAGAACGGAGTTCACCACAGAGTTGCTACACCTTACCATCCATAAACAAATGGACAAGTAGAAGTCTCAAATCGATAGATCAAAGAAATCCTAGAAGACACCGTAGGAATTTCTAGGAAAGATTGGTCTAGAAAACTAGACAATGCACTTTGGGCTTACCGGACTGCATTCAAAACTCCATTAGGAACAACCCCATTTCACCTGCTCTGTGGAAAATCTTGTAACCTACCAGTTGAGCTAGAACACAAGGCAACATGGGCAGTAAAACTATTAAATTTCGACATTAAACCAGCTGCCGAAAGGAGACTTTTACAGCTTAACGAGCTGGATGAAATCATACACTTAGCCTATGAGAACTCAAAAATTATAAAGAGAAGACAAAAGCATACCATGATAAAAAGATCATCTCCAGACACTTCGAACCAAATGATCAAGTGTTGTTATATAATTCTCGGCTAACGCTGTTTCCCGAAAAACTCCGATCTCGTTGGTTAGGTTCTTTCACTGTTGTGGATGTCAAACCTTATGGAGCCATTACACTTGTAAATGATAAAGGGGAGGAATTTAAAGTGAATGGACAACGAGTGAAACATTTTTGGGCTAAATAACAAAATAGCAGACCTTTACATTTAGGCCTTCCTGATAATTAGACAGATCGGATCTTAAGTCAAGCTCAAGACTTAAAATAAACGATGAATGGGAGGCAACCCATTTCTAGGAATTAGTTTAGGCAGTTTAATATATATATATATATATATATATATATATATATATATATATATATATATATATAAAGATCCTAGTAGACGATTGCCAATAATATCGACCGATGAGACCCTGCCGATATCGTTCGACATAACATCACCTGCCGCGACCGATGAAAACATCTTCACATCGATCGACATCTATTCTGGTCTGGTATATCATTCTTACTTGTTAAATTGAGTCCTTTTGCTTTAGTTATCACCATAACTCCGACTGAATTTACACTGGGGACAGTGTAGTTTATGTATGGGAGAAGGTTTACTGATATTAGTTTATTTCATGAGTCTTATTAAAATATTTTTAAAAAAGATGTTTTTATTGAGTCAAGAAGGGGACAATGAACTTATTGATTTTGCTTCTTATCTAACCACACCATTCTAGGCTTACTAGTTGCAGATAAAACTAAAGATACCAAAGTGGTTCAACATGTCAACTATGTTACACTTGCTTAGAATGTTTGAAGGAACCAAAGCTGACCTCCAACCTAACTGAACTCATCTTTGCTTGTCTTGGGGCTTGATATATATATATATATATATGATAATTTAGGAAAAGAATTCGAACAAGACGTGGTGGCTACAACTATTAAGGTTTGATTCACAGAGAATCCTAGGATATAGGTCAAAAAGAAGTGAACAAGATTTGGTGGCTAAAATCATTAAAGCTTGATTCATGAAAGCATGTCTGATCTTGGTCAATGATCTTGCAATAAAGCAGACTTTAACTGAGAGAGAAATTAGTAGAGAGAGAGGAAAGGAATTCTTATTTACCTGCAGGTCCAGATACTTGTTTGAGCATCCTTGCATCCTATGATCGATATCTCCAAGGTAAAATCTACACTTTTATTTATGCAAGAAATGAGGTTGGTAGAGGGGATTGTCAGATATGATTTGCTAAGTTGTTGACTAGGTGAATTTGGTTGCTAGACTAGGATATGGTATAATGTGCTTCTGAGATTAAGATTTTCTAAGGTGATGATTATGAGTTTTAAATCTGTGAGTCTCTGCTGTTTTTAAACTTCTTTCAGAGAAACTGCATGTATGTTTTGCTTGAGGACAACCAAAAGGGTAAGTCTGGGGGAGTTGATAGGCCATGGATTTTACCCATTTTTAGCCATGGTTTATAAGTGTTTTAATAACTAATTACTACGATATAGAATCTATTAGAGTGTTTAGAGGTTCAGGGACGATTTGGAGGAAAGTGGTGATTTTGGTGTCTTTTGGAGCCTTTTGAGTGCAGAGCTGCACAGACGCATCAGATATTTAGCTATGTATGGAGATCTTCCCACCGTTAGATTGATCCCCTATTTTTATACATGCTATATCTTTGAGTTAGCTTTCAAATGCCACCGATGTGAGGTCAATCAGCATTTTGTAGCAGAAATTATGTTTGTTTTACTGAAGAGTGGTCAGTCTGTCTCGCGAGAGGAAGCTGTCGAGGAGATGAAGGGAAATCGATCGATGGTGAAGCTTTGGCATCGATCGACGGTGTTTCCAGAATGAAGGCCTGTTATATATTATGACTAATTTAGGCCCAGAAGTTACCACAAATTACCAGAATACCCCTGCACAACTAAAAACCCTATTTTACTGTTTCTAAGCCATTTTTGTTGCCTATGTTTCATACTATTCTAGAGAGAGAGCTTAGGTTTGGAGAGAGAAATCTATACACCTTGAGAGAGGGAATATCTTGAACTCCCTTTTTTTATTTACTCTATTTTGTTTTTATTTATCTATTGCAATATTATTCAAACCATCATAACCATGTTTTTTATGAATATGTCTAAGTAATCTCACTGTTAGATTAAAGTTTCTCATAAGATTAATATATGTATTGCTAGCTTAAATTGTTGTTAGGGTGATTTAATTAGTTCTTCATCTAGTTGTTCTTACTACTAAGCTTAGGGTTGATAAACCATGAATCTTAGATCTTAGGACTGATTGGTGCAAGTGAGAACTTGGCCTTTTACCTGAAACTAAACTAGTATGATTTAACTGACTAAATACACACGAAAGTTGGTCTAGTAGGTTAGAGAACACTAATCAAACCCGCTCGTAAAGCTTTTTGGAAAAAGCATCGATCGACGCGACGACAGTTCTGTCAATCGATATTTTGAAAGGTGTATCGATCGATATTCTTTACGAATCATCGATCGACACTTTCTCGTGATTAACATACGAAAGTTGAAATCCGAGATCCAGATTAGATAATCTAATTGATTATACCTAAGTTTGAGTTTGAGAATAATTAATGTCAATAAACCCCTAAAAACCCAAATTGAGTTATTTATTTACCCATACCTGAGAATATACCTGAATCTATCTATTTCTCCATTTGTTAACAACCTCAAATAAAACCAATCAAGCAATTATCTTGCTCACCAATTCATTTACTGCTTTAAAACCTATTAACCTATTAGTCTAGCTTTAATTCAAAGACTATAAATCTTTTGTGTAATCCTAGAGTCTCTGTAGATTCGATCCCTAAGTAGTACATCTGAACCTCTTATTTGAGAGAGTAATTCACTCCTTAGGGTAATTTGAGTGATATCAGAGTTGTGGGTTACTAGGCCAACACAAATTATCAACATGCCACTACAAAATGTAAACAGAGGCAAAACTAGAAGAGAAACTGATATAAATTGAAGCTTTTCATTTCAAAAAATTGCTTGAAAGTTGTTTACATTGTAAGCTAACTAATTATACTAAAAGGTTAAAACCATAAGGTCTCTCCTTGCTGTCGATCAGATCTCCCTTTCTTCATTGGATGCCAGCACATGAAAGCTATTCCTTAATGCTATTGGTTGATCAGAGTAGTACGATGCAGGACCACCACTTTTGTCCTTTACTCTGTCTTTGATTTCTGAAACTATTATAGCCGTTTCTTCATTCTTGGTTTGAATGGGCTTTTCACTTGATTCCCGTAAGCTCATTTCGTTGTTCACAAAGCTTGTCTCAGCCCTTATCAGTTTGTCGCTTTCATGGCTCATACTAATTCTCTTCTCTATTTCAGACTACACTGTTTCAGAAACAGAACAATTTTCTGAAACTGTCTTCATCTTTGGTTTCCAAACCTTTGTTTCCTTGTCTCTTCTGTCTACATGCCCCCTCAAACTTTGTGTGGGAGATCTGACCACACCAAGTTTGATTCTAAGGTTCTGAAAGCTTTGAGTAGACATTGATTTTGTGAAAATATCCGCTAACTGTTGCATTGGCGTTATGTGATGCACCATTAGAGAGCCTGAAGCCACCTTCTCACAGACAAAATGAAAATCAACTTCAAAGTGTTTTGATTGTTTGTGCATTGCAGGAGTAGCTGATAGATAGACTGCAGATAGATTATCACAAAACAGTTCAGGAGGTGAAGTGTGTGGGATTCCAATTTCTCGCATCAGATTGATGAGCCACACAATTTCAGCAGTTGTGTCTGCTAGAGTTTTGTACTCAGCTTCTGTAGAGCTTCTGGAAACTGATTGTTGTTTTTGAGCAGGCCATGAGAGGATATTAGAACACAAGAATGTACATAAACCTCATTGATCTTCTAGTATCAGGACAGCCACCCCAATCAATGTCACTATCAGGACAGCCACCCCAATCAATGTCACTATAAGCTCTAGCAGTGAAATCAGTCTATGAGTTAAAGGAGATACCAAAGTTTGTTGTACCTCTGAGATGGCTTAGTACTCTCTTCAATAAAAGGAAATCAGTCTTAGTTGGGGCATGCATCTTCTGACATATATAATTCACTGCAAATTGAAGATCAGGCCTTGTCAATGTGAGATATTGTAGTTTTCCCGCAAGACTACGAAAATAAGTTGGCTGAGGAAACAGAGGAGATTCATCTGGGACTCGGTTGAGTTGAAGAGGCAGAGGAGTTGCAACCGGAGTACACTCAGACATACCAGAGATGTGGAGCAAATATTCAGTGTACTTCTCTTGATTAAGAAACATACCATTCGATAAAAATGAGCCTGCAGTCCAAGAAAATAGCGAAACTGACCCAAATACTTCATTTTGAACTCTTTGTTCAGTGCTTCTAATAGTGTTCCAATGAGAGAATTGTTACTCCCAGTAAGCGCGATGTCGTTTACATAGAGAAGGAGTAGAATGACATCACCATTCTTGCGATATATGAATAGAAATGGATCTCTAAGACTGCAGGTGAAGCCAAAGTCAAATAGAAAGTCATTCAATCTGTTGAACTATGCTCTCGAAACTTGTTTAAGCCCATAAATTGCTTTGTTGAGTTTGAAAACATGAGCTGGTTTCTCAGGATTAATGAAGCCTGGTGGTTGATGCATATATAATGTTTCCTCCAAGTCTCCATAGAGAAAGGCGTGCTTGACATCTACCTGTCTTATATCCCACTTGTTAATAGTGGTAAGGTGAAGAGTAGCTCGTATGGTGGGTGATTTAACCACCGGACTGTAAGTATCCAAGTAATCTATGCCTTCTTCTTGATCATAACCTTTCACTACCAAGCGAAATCTCAGACATTTGACTGTTCCATCTGCGTTTAACTTGACTCGGAATATCCATCTACAGCCAAGTATGTGCATATCAGGTTGATATGGAACCCGTGTGAATGTATCAGTTTCATCAAAAGACACCATTTCTTTAGTCATTGCTTCATTCCATCCAGGGTGTTTTAGAGCTTCAGTCACTGTCCTTGGTTCAGTGGGAGTTGAGGTAATAGTGAACAGAACATATCCTGGATTTGGTTTAGTTGTTCCCACCTTCGATCTTGTAACCATTGGATGGGTTGACTAATTTTCTGATGCAGAAGACAACTTTTGTATTGGAGGAGCTCCTTTTATCAATAGTTTTCCTTGTCACTGGAGATAGAATGTTGTTAGCTTCGGTATGAGACAATGTACATCCAGAAGTGGTGCCATTTCTCTGTAATGTTGGACTGATTTTTGAACCAGAAGATGAAGATGGACCATTATTTGAATCTCTCTGTAGAGTAATCGGAGGTAAGGTTCCAAACTGAATTGTAGGTAGTTGACTGGATCTTGAGACTACACTTGGAGTGTCTGTAGTGAATGCAATGTTTGTAGACTGGCCCATTGCAGTTGTCTGAGAAGCACTATAACCAAAACCAGGAGCTAAAGAAGGCATTGAGGAGCTGGTTTGTGGTACTGACTGCAGAGGAGTTACATTAATGCAAGGAAGTAACACAATTTGCAACGTGAAGAGGTACTCTGATTGCTTGCAGGTTCTTTAGACACAATAGAAGAGCGAGAATGAAAGAAGCTTTGTTGCCACACAGAGAGGATATGTCTAGTATGTTGATGGAGATGAGAATATGTTGAAGCAAAAGAAAGAACCTGTTCATCAAACAGAACATTTCTGTTGATATAAACTTTTCCAGATGGTGGGTGAAGACAACGATACCCCTTATACTTTTCTTATAACCAAAGAATACACATTGAAGTGATTTTGGATAAAGTTTGTTTGAGGCATATGGTCACAAAGAGGGGTAACACGCACTCCCGAAGATTCTCAAAGCAGAATACTCAGTTTTCTTGTTGAATAAAGCTTCATAGGGACTCTTGTTTCCGAGAGAGATGAAGATAGTAGGAGATTTCCGAGAAAGCTGGAGGTGAAGAATGCCAACCTAATATTTTGAGGTAAATTCCCATCAAATAACATAGATAATCCAAGCTCAGTGATATGTTTGTGCTTCCTCTCTGCAAGGCCATTTTGTTGTGGGGTGTAGGGACATGAAATCATTTGTTTGATTCCATGGTTTGAGAGATGAGTTAAAAAGTTATTGCTTGTACACTCACATCCTCCAACACATTGAAACATGAGGATCTTCTGGTTCAGTTGTTTCTCAACCATTGTTTGCCACATGATGAATATTTGAAGGAAGTATGGCTTCTGTCTCATTGGATAGAACCAACAATACCGAGAAAAATTGTCCACAAAAATAGCATAGAATTTGAAACCTTGAATTGAGCTAACAGGAGAGGGACCTCAAAGATCACAGTGTACCCTCTCAAGAGGTATATTAGACACATAAACTAAACTAGAGAAAGGTAGTTTATCACTTTTGCCAAATTGACATGAGTCACAAATCTTGGACATGCTTTTATTTATGCTAATAACTTGACTTCTACACAAACTTTGAAGAATCTCTGCACTAGGATGACCCAATCTTCTATGCAAGACCTCTGCACTTGCTTCGACTTTTCTTTCTGTGTAGAAGGCAGTAAAGGTTGAGTTCTCCAGGATATAGAGATATTTATGTATGTTTCCTTGAGTCAGAACTTGCTTGGTGAGCTTGTCCTTAACATACACACCATCACAGTCAAAAGTGAATTCACAAGGATAATCTACTGTCAATTTGACACAGAGAGAAGTTATTTAGCTTTGTTTGGGCACACTAAAACATCTTTTAGAGACAATATATCTGAAGTACCAGAAGTAGACTGCAGTGGAACATAACCTATGTGTGTTATTGGAAGAAAGTTACCATCTACAACCATTACTGAATCATTACCTTGATATAGCTGGGCTGTTTGTCGACTCTGTTGGGAGTTTGTAACATGAGCTGAAGCAGCTATATCAGGATACCACTCAGCTCCAGTGTAGGTTTGTTCAGAAGCCGGTGGATCATTGGAGACTTGAAGCGCATCCATAGCAGAAGGAAGATCTTCACTTTGATATGGGATATCAAAGCGTTTGTAGCATTTCAAAGCATTGTGCCCAAAATGTCCACAAATCTGGCAAGATGGTCGAGTTGAGGAGTCTCCTTGAGTATTATTTGTTCAGGAGCTTTGCTGATGGAATCCTCGACCTCTAGTGGAGTATCCTCTGCCTCGACTGTATCCAAAACGTCCATTATTTCCCCCTCGTCCTTTGTATTGGTTGAAGTGGGGTGTATGCTGAAAATAGTTGGAGTTTTGAGTGTAGTTGCGATCGTTTGTAGCCACATGAAACGCCAGGTGAGGAGACACTGAGGTTTGAGATACTTCATAAGACTTAAGACGATCTTCAAAACCAGTAAGAGGAGGAACAATGTCTTCAAACGTCGGTGCAAGAGGAGAGTCCATAGCTCCTTCAATACTGGTCTTGATAGGTTCATACTCACGTCCCAAGCCTTGTAGTGTTGCAAAAATCTTTTTTTTCTCTGTAACTGGACTACCAACCGAATTAAGCTGGTCACACAACCCTTTAATTTCCTTCAAGTAGTCACTCATGGTCTTGCTTGTTTTGGAGACAGTTTGAAGACTCCGTTGCAGCTCAAACAGTATAGAAGATGAGACCCGGTTGAAGTGATTTCCAAGAGAGACCCACACCTCTTGAGCTGTTTGAGCTCCTAAAACAACACTGAGAATGTCTTTAGAGAGAAACCCTACCAGCCAAGCTTGAACAATCTGGTCAGATCTAACCCATTGTTGATAATCTGGGTTAGGAACATCACGATAACCGCCAGCTATGTGTGGAACATGTATTGAAGGAATATGAGCAGGAGATGCGCCATTCACGAAGCCTAGAAGACCAACGCCGGAGAGGAAGGACTGAAACTGACGTTCGTTTCTAGTGGATATAGTTGCATTCGTGAGTTTAATGGTGACACACTTTGAGATGTTGAGCTGAGGTTGAGAGTAAAGATCTAAAGCGTTGTCCAGAGCTCAGGATGTGCTTACTGAGCTCTCATACCATCTAAACACAGACAAAACTAGAAGAGAAACTGATAAAAACTGAAGCTTTTCATTTCATAAAATTTCTTGAAAGTTGTTTACATTGTAAGCTAAGTATTTATAATAAAAGGTTAAAACAATAAGGTCTCTCCTTACTGTCGATCAGATCTCCCTTTCTTTATTGGATGCCAGCACATGAAAACTATTCCTTAATGCTATTGGTTGATAAGAGTAGTACGATGCAGCACCACTACTTTTCTCCTTTACTCTGTCTTTGATTTCTGAAACTATTATAGCCGTTGCTTCATTCTTGGTTTGAATGGGTTTTTCACTTGTTCCCGTAAGTCCATTTTGTTGTTCACAAAGCTTGTCTCAGCCATTATTAGTTTGTCGCTTTCATGGCCCATATTAATCCTCTTCTCTGTTTCAGATTTCTCTGTTTCAGAAACAAAACACATTTCTGAAACAGTCTTCATTTTTGGTTTCAAACCTTTGTTTCCTTGTCTCTTCTATCTACACAAAAGAGCGAATGACGTGGCGAAAACGCAGGATTATTATTGGTTGATTTTTAAGATGAAGTAGACACATTTATAACTTTTATATTAAAACTTGAAAATTTCTTTTTAACTCATTCTAACCACTTCATTAATTGTACCAAGTTTCTATATTTGTATGTAAAATTATTCATTTTCATATAGTTCATTGTATTACCATTTTTATATAGTTTCTAAAGATAGATTATAGTTACACTTTTATAACTTGCTAAAAATATCAAAAAAATAATAAATCAAATTAACATTATTTTTAAAAATTTCAGAAAATAATTATTCATCCATCTTATAATAACTTTAGCACTAAATTTAACTTTCCTTTTACTAAGTTTTCTTACAATTTCTGCATTTCTTGTTAACTCTTTCTAACCAATTCATCAATTGTACCAAGTTTCTATATTTGCATGTTGAATTTTTCATTTTCATATAGTTCATTGTATTACCAATCTTATATAGTTTCTATAGATAGATTATAGTTACACTTTTATAACTTGTTAGAAATATCAAATTTACCGGTTTTATATTTGTTAGGAATATCAAAAAAAAAAAAAAAAATCAAATTTACATTCTTTTGTTAAATTTTGGAATATAATTAATATTCCATCTTATTATAACATAAGCACTAAATAAAACTTTCTTATTTCTAAGTTTTCTTTCAATTTCTGCATTTCTTTTTAACTCATTCAAACCACTTAATCAACTGTACCAAGTTTCTATATTTCCATGTTGAATTTTTCATTTTCATATAGTTCATTGTATTACCATTTTCATATAGTTTCTATTGACAGATTATAGTTACACTTTTACAACTTGTTAAAAAAGAGAATAAATCAAATTTACATTTTTTTTATCATAGATCAAATTTACGTTCTTTAGTAAAATTTCAGAAAATAATTATTAATCAATCTTATTATAACATAAGCACTAAATAAAAATTTCCTTTTTCTAAGTTTTCTTACAATTTCTACATTTCTTCTTAACTCATTCTAACCACTTCATCAATTGTACCAAGTTTCTATATTTGCTTGTTGAATTTTCCACTTTCATATAGTTCATTGTATTACCATTTTTTAATAGTTTCTATAGATAGATTATATTTACACTCTTATAACTTGTTAAAAATATCAAAAAAATAAATAAATAAATCAAATTTACATCCTTTTGTCAAATTTCAGAATATAATTATTAATCCATCGTATTATAACATAAGCACTAAATAAAACTTTCCTTTTCTAAGTTTTTTTTTTGTATTTTCTGCATTTCTTTTTAACTCATTCTAACCACTTCATCAATTGTACCAAGTTTCTATATTTGCAAGTTGAATTTTTCATTTTCATATAGTTCATTGTATTGCCATTTTCATATAGTTTCTATAGATAGATTATCGTTACACTTTTATAACTTGTTATAAATATCAAAAAAAAAATCAAATTTACATTCGTTTGTTAAATTTCAAAATATAATTATTAATCCACCGTATTATAACATAAGCACTAAATAAAACTTTCCTATTTCTAAGTTTTCTTACAATTTCTGCATTTATTTTTAACTCTTTCTAACCAATTTACCAATTGTACCAAGTTTCTATATTTGTATGTTGAATTTTTCATTTTCATATAGTTCATTGTATTACCATTTTCATATAGTTTCTATTGATAGATTATAGTTACAGTTTTACAACTTGTTAAAAAAAAAGAATAAATCAAATTTACATTTTTTTTTATCAAAGATCAAATTTACATTTTTTTTGTTAAATTTCAGAAAATAATTATTAATCCATCTTATTATAACATAAGCACTAAATTTAACTTTTCTTTTTCTAAGTTTTCTTACAATTTCTACATTTTTTTAACCACTTCATCAATTGAACCAATTCATCAATTGAACCAAGTTTCTATATTTGCATGTTGAATTTTCCATTTTCATATAGTTATTTGTATTACCATTTTCATATAGTTTCTATAGATAGATTATAGTTACACACTACAAGAAAACACATGCATAATGACTACAAAATTATTTGTTATGTCGTTGTAATATACCTATTACGAAGAACTAACTATGAAATTAAATTAGTTGTTAGCAGCTCGTCGTACTGGACAAGTCGTCATAACGTGGTCGTACTACTCACTACTCACGACTAACACAAATCACGTAATATAGGCGTAAAAAAATCCGTCGTACCTTAGACGTAATGTTACGTCATTTATTTTATTCGTTTATTGGTCATAATCATTTGACGTTATGTAGACATAAATACTACGACGAATGAACATCGACCGTAGTCGTAAATGGGTCATAATTTTTACGACTACATTACATCGTAATTTGATGTTAATTGGTCGTAATAGTTACGACCAGATTACGTCGTATTAATATTATTTTGGGAAAATATATTTTAGTTTGAAATTTAAAATATTTATAATTTAAATTTATTAAAAATTCTTGAATTTGGAAAATTTTGAAGAAAAAAATAATATATCATAAAACATAATATCCAAAATATAATAATATTCAAAATACAAAATACATAACCGAAATAAAGCCAAATTATTAAGGTTGATGTCGTCGAAGATCTCGGAACTACGGTGATCGGCCCGTTGCTCTATATCCGCCTGCTCTTCCGGAGTGGAGTCGGGGGTAATGGCCGAACGCACAACTTGCCACATCTGTGCAAGAGCCGGGTTTGTCTCTGCAAGAACATCGAACATCCCCGCCAAGGACCTAATGTGGGTCCTGTTGGCCTGGTTGTCTGCCCGGAGCTCCGAAATGACTTGGTTGGCAGCCGTCGGATCTCTCCGGAGCTTAGAATCATCCTGCATTCTGTCGCATATTCAGCTCTCGCCCTAGGGACATTGTTCACCGTACCGAGCCCGACCATCCGTCCCCTTTTCTTCGGGACAATCTTCAATTAATGAAATAGATAGATTATAGTTACACTTTAAAAACTTGTTTAAAATATCAAAATAAAAAGAATAAATCAAATTTACATTATTTTTTTATCAAAGATCAAATTTACATTCTTTTGTTAAATTTTAGAAAATAATTATCAATCCATCTTATTATAACATAAGCACTAAATAAATATTTCCTTTTTCTAAGTTTTCTTACAGTTTCTATATTTCCTTTTAACTAATTCTAACCACTTCATAAATTGTACGAAGTTTCTATATTTGCATGTTGAATTTACCATTTTTATATAGTTTCTATAGATAGATTATAGTTACACTTTTATAACTTGTTAGAAATATCAAAAAAAAATTAAAAAAAATCAAATTTACATTCTTTTATTAAATTTCAGAATATATTAATCCATCGTATTATAACATAAGAACTAAATAAATGTTTCATATTTCTAAGTTTTCTTTGAATTCTGCATTTCTTTTCAACTCATTCTAACCAATTCATCAGTTGTGCCAAGTTTCTACATTTGCATGTTGAATTTTTCATTTTCATATAGTTCATTTTATTACCATTTTCATATAGTTTATATTGATAGATTGTAGTTACAATTTTATAACTTGTTAAAAAAATAATAAATAAAATTTACATTCTTTTTTTATCAAAGATGAAATTTACATTCTTTTGTTAAATTTCAGAAAATAATTTTAATCCATCTTATTATAACATAAGCATTAAATTTAACTTTCTTTTTTCTAAGATTTCTACATTTCTTATAAACTCATTCTAAACACTTCATCAATTGTACCAATTTTTTCTATATTTGCATGTTGAATTTTTCATTTTCATATAGTTTCTATAGATATATTATAGTTACACTTTAATAACTTGTTTAAAATAAAAAAAAAATCATATTTACATTATTTTATTTAGATCAAATATCAAATTTACATTCTTTTGTTAAATTTCAGAAAATAATTTATCCATCTTATTATAACATAAGCACTAAATAAATCTTTCCTTTTTCTAAGTTTTCTTACAATTTCTACATTTCCTTTTAACTCATTCTAACCACTTCATCAATTCTACCAAGTTTCTATATTTGCATGTTGAATTTTCCATTTTCATATAGTTCATTGTATTACAATTTTTATATAGTTTATATAGATAGATTATAGTTACACTTTTATCACTTGTTAGAAATATCAAAAAAAAAAATCAAATTTACATTCTTATGTTAAATTTCAGAATATAATTATTAATCCATCTTATTATAACGTAAGCACTAAATAACAAATTCATGTTTCTAAGTTTTCTTTCAATTTATGCATTTCTTTTTAACTCATTCTAACCAATTCATCAATTGTACCAAGTTTCTACATTTGCATGTTGAATTTTTCATTTTCATATAGTTCATTTTATTATCATTTCATATAGTTTCTATTGATAGATTATAGTGCACTAAATAAAACTTTCTTTTTTGTAAGTTTTCTTACATTTTCTACATTTCTTTTAGCTCTTTCTAACCACTTCATCTATTGTACCAAGTTTCTATAAATTTGCATGTTGAATTTTTCATTTCAAATAGTTCATTGTATTACCATTTTCATATAGTAGATTATACTTACAGTTTTATAACTTGTTAAAAATATTAAAAAAGAGAATAAATCAAATTTACATTCTTTTGTTAAATTTCAGAAAATAATTATTAATCCATCTTATTATAACATAAGCACTAAATAATACTTTCCTTTTCTAAGTTTTCTTACAATTTCTACATTTCTTTTTAACTCATTCTAACCACTTCATCAATTGTACCAAGTTTCTATATTTGCTTGTTGAATTTTCCATTTTCATATAGTTCATTGTATTACCATTTTTTATAGTTTCTATATATAGATTATATTTACACTTTTATAACTTGTTAAAATGTCAAAAAACCAGAATAAATCAAATTTACATTATTTTTTAAATTTCAGAAAATAATTATTAATACATCGTATTATAACATAAGCACTAAATAAAACTTTCCCTTTTCTAAGTTTTTTTTACATTTTCTGCATTTCTTTTTTACCCACTCTAACCACTTCATCAATTGTACCAAGTTTCTATATTTGCATGTTAATTTTTTCATTTTCATATAGCTCTATAGATAGATTATAGTTACACTTTTATAACATGTTAAAAAAAAAAATTTACATTCTTTTTTTTATCAAAGATCAAATTTACATTCTTTTGTTAAATTTCAGAAAATAATTATTAATCCATCATATTATAGCACAAATCTTTTAATATATATCAAGATTTTCCTAACAGAAATAAATTTAAAATTTCGATATAATTTTTATTAAGACATCAAAATAAAAAATTAATTGTCATATCCAAAAATGAAAAAAAATCTTAAATCAAAGTCAATCAACATAGATTCTAATAGTGTCTATATTATTGCTTTGCTTCATGTTCTTCATTCATCTGGCTATATTTATTCCACTTGATGAACAAGGATTGTAAGTGTCTCAATATCATGACACTTAAATACAATTCCAACCTACAAAAAGTAGAAGAAAAAAAGATAAAATCTTTCAGAACAACTATTCAAAAGTATAGTAGATGTCATAGAATTTTTGAAATTCCCTTTTATGTTCTCCAAATATGTAGAAAACATATTTTTCCAGTGATTAGTAGTCCATCTCTCTGTGATCTTAAAGTTCACCATATCAAAATCATTCTAAATAATATATATAGATATGAAGATAACTTTCTCAAAAAATATATGAAGAAATCAAAAACGAAAAATGATATAATATAAGAAAATATTATAGAAGATGAGTAAGAAAGATCATTATCTGATTACAGAAACAAATTTTTGAACTGTTGGAAACGATTTTTCTAAGGGGGAGAAGTTGAAGAAGATAACTGACGTGGTAACTAAGAGGGGAATAGTGGGTAATTAAAAACAATTTTACTAGTTAAATTTTTAGATAAATCAGGGTAAAAATCCCTATATTTATGGCAATGAATTTATCTCCAATGGCATTTCATTTTTTTAAAGCAATAACTGTGAAATTAACTACTAGTACCTAGTTACGGCAAAAATTGTTGTATGTTCATAGTAATTTTCTTCTTCTTTTTTTCCAGCTAGCTCATTTCTTTTAATTATTTAGATAACTTGATATCTTTTATTATTAATATTTTAGTAAATATTTAATAGAATTTACAATTGATAACAAAATTATGAACGTTGGAATTTATTTAAGTCATGAAGATTTTAAAAATGTTTATGTACATGTGTGTATATATATATATATAAACTATTACATGAATTCAAAGAATTCTTATGAATTACTTATAAACCAATACACTTTTAAAGATATCCATTATATTTATTTTTAAGATATTCAATATCTAAATAAATATATATATATATCAATTTATTATATAACTTTATATTATTGCTATTGAATATTTTGACCTAATTTTTTTTTGACGTAAACACCACAAACTATGCATTAGTTTGAACTGAATTATATTTGTATCATTTAGTTTTTGAGGTAATACTTGATTCTTTTATTTAAATGATGTTAACTTTGTATCATTTCTACAAGTATTGTTAACACAGATTTGTATATGTATCAGTTATTTAAATATGTAAACTCATACTTTGTCAACTTTTCAAAAATGATGTAAATGAATGTGGGTTTTTTTATACCATGAGACTACAAATGTAGTGAAATTGATAAACGATTACATATGTTGTTTATTTCGAGAAGAAGAAGAAAAGAGGTTAAATAACATGATCACAGCATAAATAAAAAGTATATAAATTAAGAGAAACTTTTATTTGTCTTCTACTCGCACTTTCTTTGTAGAGAATCGAGTGATGATCATTTCTTCTTGTCCACGGTTTTGGTCAACGTTATCTTTGAAGAGCTTCCGTCAATGCTTGCCTTTATCATTTGTTGCGGTTTCAAAGTCATCGAGACCGATTCTGGAGGTTGAACTTTTTTTTGCCTCGGAGGTGTTTGCTTTCAACGGTGGAAGCATTGTGAGGTTAGTTTTATCAGCCATGTTTCTTTGTATTGTGTGTTTTATGTTTTCTTAGTTGATATGCCTTATTTATAGATAAAGGAAGCCAATGTGAACAAAGAGATTTTAACTAGAAAAACTTAGTACCACTGTTACTTACCTACAAATAAGGCATTTGCACATATAAACATATCATATATGTTTATTTGCAAAAAAAAAAAAACATATCATATATGTTTGCTATCACATTGATTTTACCAGAGTTTAACTTAAACCAACACACGTTTGCATCTATTACTAACTGTCACACCGACTCGTCAAACTTCCCATCATTTAACACTTATTGAAACAAGAAGTAACGAACCAATGTTAAATGAAAAAAATACTTTGGTTTAGTAAGTTAAAAGAAGACATTCACATTTTATATCTTGTACTAGCACTTTCATACTTACCCAAAATTTAAACAAGAAGGAGTAACCTATATTTCAATGGAAAATTTTTAAACAGGCATCAAAACATACATTCTGAAATTAAATACCATGAGATATTATATCCAACGACGATAAAATTTAGGTAAATTTAACTAAATTAACCAGCAATGATAATTCATAAGTGTAACCATTTTAAAATAATCTCACAATTAAATATTTTCCAATTAAAATAATTCTAGCATTTTATTTATTTTTGACGACAAATAATGCTAGTATTTAAGTAAACCAATTATCAAGTGTAGTTTTAAATCAACAAACTAAAATCGTGTAGCTATTGATCAACAAACCTAAATTTATCATGAACACTATTTTATTTCTAATCAAAATTATTAAATATTTACGACGACATATTGTGTTCTGTGAAGTATAATGCCACTAATACTTGGATTTATTGATTCTTTAAATATGAAAACGGTCAATTTTGATCTACTTATATTTTTCTTGGCAGTGTCTGGTCTTCATTTTGTATAACTTATTTTAACTGTTTCTAATACAAGACAACTGTTGAAGTTTTACAATGATAATGTAGAATAGGCCCAATTCCCAGTTCTGGCCCAGTACGAAAGTCCCAACAAGAAGTCCAGCAAGGCATTGTTCTCCTTTACCTGCAAGGAAATACGTAGGTTATTGTCAATTGGGAAAAGGAAAATAAGCATAATGACGGTGGTGATATGTTATAAATAGAGAAGGTGGTCGTGACTTTAGAATCATCCGAGTAAGAGACAAATACGAGAGCTAGGAAAAGAGAGAGAGAGATCAAGAGAATCAGTAGTTAAGGTTTTGGTTCCCAAGAGAAACTTGTGATTTCTATTTTGTTCTTGTAAGGTTACTCATTGATAGTGAATAAAGGGAAAGAGCTTTTGATATTGATGTCAAACTAAGTTTAAAGCACCCAGCAAAGGTTTAAATCCTAACAGATAACTCATAGATTTCACTTACGATCTTTGTTTCTTTCTTTCTTTCAATTTTCAAATATTAGTTTTCTAGATTCTCACAAAAATACATTATATATATAATAAAACATGATCTTAATAACTAAGTGTTCTTGGCCTGGTGGTAAAGGGGTTCCAACTGGAGCTTCCGCCCTGGGTTCGATTCTCCTTGGCCACCCATAGACGCCTTAAGTGGTAAGAAAATCCTTGGTGATTAGTCGTTGGGCCTAGAAAGCCTTTGGGATCACACCAAAGTTATCAAAAAAAAAATGATCTCATGTTGGATAAGCTTCAAGAAGATTTGGAGTAGAAATTATCCTTAAATGAACAAAGATAACAAAAGCGATTTGTAACAGGATTAGAGTTTCCAAATACAATAAGAAATATAGAGAAGGATATCTAGTGCCTATAATAGTGATCATCGAGTTGTGATGAATCAATGAATTCTCAGCTACTTTATTTTGTTGGGTTCCTTTTAGAAGGAAAAGACTCAATAAGTTTGGTTGATAACCAAACTTTAAAGTTGAGTCACTGATATTAGTCCGTGAGATTAGTATTAGGATTTAGGATTAGTGAGACACTATATAAAATCTCTTAAACTAATTTTTGTAGTAACTCTTAAGAAACTGAAAAAGACAAAAGAGGAAAAAAAAGAGAAGGAAGCAGAATTCATCAGAGTTTGTCAAGGAAGGTTTGGAGGGTTAAAAGGATCCTTATGGGGCTGATATTTTATGGGAAGCTTCTTCAGTAGGTGGGTTAGTGGTTCACCAAAGGGATTTAAATTCAACTGTTGGATCTTCTTTTGTTTGGGTTCTAGTGAAGCTGATCGTCACAGTTCTTCAGCAGTGTTGTCTTGAGTGTTTGGTACATCCGACTGTGCAATCTTCTTTGATTGATCTGAAACTTGGCAGAGGTGTTGTTGATTTGCACGGTGGGGTTAGTATCTTGTTTCCGGAATCCTTCTGATCTGAGGTCATTTCGTTGTTGTCGGTCTTGAAGCTTTGGTGTTGCTTAATTTCTTGTCGTTGTAGTTCTTGTGTTTGAGATAGTTCTTTGTAGCTAGAGTCTTTGTTTTGTTCCGATTGTTGAACTGGAAGGACGTGGTTGTACGCATATCCATTTATATAGTGGATTTTTGAGTGGATTACGGTCCCATAGGTTTTTCCTTCTCACATCGGGGAGGTTTTCCTATGAAAAAATTGTTTGTCTCATTTAGTTATTGCTTATAGTATATCCTGCTATTGATATCACTCAAATTACCCTAAGGAATGATTTGTACTCTCTCAAATAAGAGGTCGAGTTGTAGCACTTAGGGATCAAATTCACAGGGAGCTAAGACACACAAAAGATCTAGTAGTTATGTGGTTAAGCTAGGCAAACATGTTTAAATGTAAATAGGAGTGGTGTGAGCAAGATAATTGCTGATTTGACTGATTGGGGGTTTTAAACATATATGAAAGGCGTTAGACTTAGGGTTTCTATTCAGATAATCAGGATTATAGAGATATAGAGACTAAGTGTATGTTGGATATTCTGGAACTCAAACTAAAGAATAATCGATCAACTTTCATATTTTTAGACTATCTATTGCCGGATCTAAGACCTCAGATGTCGCTTGATGGTCTTGAGAAAGTGTCGATCGATACCAATTATGGATTGTCGATCGATACACCTTTCATCCCGTCGATCGATGCAACTACTGAGTTGTCGATCGACGTCCCTTCCAGCAAGCTTTACCGCACGGGTTTGACTTGTTCACTAGGTTAAACTAAATCAGCTGTTGCTTTTTTCTAGCAATCCTAGCACAATGTAAACTAGATCAGACAAAACACCATTCTTCCGCTTGCGCCCTAATATCTATGGACAAGGTCTTAGTTAGCTACTCTAGAACACGTGCATTAAAGAACAGCTCAATTGATTGATATCCTAACTAGAAATTCTATATTTTGGCCTAATCCCTCATGAATATATGAACCTTAAATCTAACAAAGAGAACTACTCAGACATGCCTAAACAATTCATAACAAGACAATGAATAAACTGCATATAATATATAAGAGTAGAAAAACTTGGAGTTCCAATCACAAATCTCTGAAGGAGTTCTTTGATCTTCTCTCCAAACCTGAAACTCTAAGTATTTTTCTGTGAAAGAAAGTATGAAAGCGTGTGTTGCCTCGAACAATAGCAGAACACATAAATATTAGGTTAAAACTCGTCAGTGGCAATTAAGTAATTCTTGTGGGACTTGGGCTTTAAATCGGCTGGAACCAAATCTGGTTTTGGCGCGCTTTGCCGTCGATTGACAACACAGTATGTGTCAATCAATTATCATCTTCAATCATTGATCGCTGGACTATTCGATGGTCAGGTACGGGTCTTTCTCATTTTATCTCCAAAATGCACCAAAATCACAACTTTTCTCCAAATCACTCCAAAACCTGAAAACATACTAAAAAGACTCCAAAACAACTACAATGTATTTAAAAACACCTATATACCATGGCTAAAAGTAGATAAAATCCATGATATACCAGCTATCTTCGAAGTATTTTCCTCACAGGTTCACACAAGGCCAGGGGAACACGATTTGCTATCATACTTTCGATGCGCCGTGTTTTTCCCAACAGAGTGGTATCAGAGCTTCTTGTTTTAGAGCTTTGGGTTTGATAACTTCAGGTTATTTTTTACTTGTGTCAATGATGGAAAATATGGGAAGGATGATAAGTTTGAATAATGCTAACTACCATCTATGGAAGGGCAAGATGGAGGATCTGCTCTTTGTTAAAGAATTTCATGTTTCGGTCTTCTAGGAGAAAAAGACCTGAAAAGAAGACGGATGAAGAGTGGAAGTTGCTTCATCGCCAAGTGTGTGGATTGATAAAGCAGTGGGTAGATGATTGCATCATACTGAGATTGAGACGGATACTCGTTCTTTATGGAAAAAGTTGTAGCAGTTGTATGCTTGGAAGACCGGAAATAACAAGATGTACATGATCAAGAGGTTTTCCATATAAAAAAACAAAGAGTTTCATTATTTTACGCTACAATCCACCTTTATATAGAAGCAACTTAATGTTTAGTCCATTTTAATTCAACATGAAATATAATTTTGTAATTATATGTAATATAATATATTAACGATTTGTAAAATTTTTGAAGAACTTGATAAGTATTCCCTTTTAAAATTTGCATGAATTCAAAATCATATATATATTTCGTTCTGGAACGATTAATAAAACTGTATGATAGCATCTCAACCACACATTCCATTTAATTTCAAAAAATTCAATAACACGAATTAGTTATCCACAAAATTTTCCTAATATAAACATATTTCTTTATATATTTCTAACATTTAGGCATTTAAAAGAATCATTTAACATATTTTTTTTTAGCAAAATCTACACACTTTAATTTTTTGTGTATATTAATGATTTTTAAAACAGTTCTTTTTTTAACAGCAAACTAGATTTGGATCCGCATGTCCGCACAGATTCATAAAAGGCATTATTATACAATAGAGCATCGATTAACAAAAAACATGTCGATAGCATAAAGTAAATGCGAAGATTTGTTAAAGGTGAGATTTAAAACGTTCCAAGCTTTTTTCGTCCCAAAATTCATTGGGCTGTTTGATGGATATGCCGCATTGGCATCCGTGATTTTGAGTACTCAAGAAGACCAGAACACAGCTTGGTACCACCAGACTTCATCACAAGATCTTCATTTTTTCGAAGGATATTATCATCATCAGCTCCTCCATCATCTGATGAATCTCCATCATCTGATGAATCTCCATCAATCATTTGAGAATCAGGTGGAGCCCAATCTGTTCTCGAGTTTAGCTTATGATAGAGTATTGATCCGGATTCTCAAAGACTCTCTCTCAACTCTATCTCACTGAACAATACTTCTTTATTCAATATAGAAAGGAACAAGATTACACTTGTATAACAGATATGAGATATGTTGGCCTAACCCAATTTTAACTCCTCAAGTCAAAGACTCATCCAAAATACAAAACTAATTAATTACAAATGGATACATCATCCTTTATTTATACTCAGCTCAAATCTAACTGACTCTAACTGACTTCTAACAAACTCTCTCGTCCAATCACCAAGATTTATTATTCCAGATCAGCTTATGCACTGGCAGTCCGACCCACTTGATCAAGAGCTCGAGACAACCTCGATTATTATAGCGTGTATCTACCACCTCTTCTGGCTGAATAACCAAACCATCGACATCCGTCAACTGCGATGGTAAAGGAAGGACAACATGATTGGATCCTATCACAACCTTCAACTGAGAGACATGAAACACCAGATGAATTTTGGACTCCAATTGTAAACGTAAGCGATAAGCCACCTTGCCTATACGACCCATAATCTCAAATGGTCCACGGTACTTAGCAGAAAGCTTTTGACATACTCTTTTGACATAATATTTTGCCTTTTTGTCAGAAACTCAAAAATCAGAAAAAGAAATTAGTATATTAAAGAGGAAAATCCTTGAAATTGAGCTCAGACTTTGAATAATGAGCACATACAAAGGGAGATCAAATTATCACATTCCAGGTTCGTTAGAAAACCTTCATACACAAATGCCCTGAATATAAAGCACCCAACTTTCTCGGATTCATAAGTTGATGAGGCTCAAAGTTTCTAGATTTACTTGGGATTTAGGAAAATTAAACCTGTGTTTTAAAGAAACTTGTTTGACTTTAGAATGGTTGGTGATAGAACTGGAAGAACTAACAAGAGAAGTCTATGACTGAAGCATGATGATGAAGACGGTGAACAGAAACATCAATCCACAGTGAGGCATTGACATTAGTTCTTGGTGTACAGAAGAAACATATAAAGATCAAAAACAGAATGATTTACTTTTTTCCAAGAAAATAATAAAGAGGGAAAATTTTGTTTTCTCTTCTCAGAAAAATTTAACGGTTGGGAAAAGTTGATGGTGTCGTTTTGCAATCAAGTTTTTCAAAGGAACGATTGCCAACTGTTTAATGTATTAACAAAATATGTAATATGAACACCAGTGGCAATTGTAATTTCTCTAATAAATAAAGGTGTGTTAATAAAAATGGCTGATGAAGGTTGTGGTATTGCCACATCGTACATGTAATTAGTTTACTACTTTAAGGTTACTCTTATCAGTTGCTTATCTTTTAATAATAAGGGAATAGTTCTTGCGTACAGAGGAAACATAGAAAGATCAAAAACTAGGAATTATTTACTTTTTTTCCAGGAAAATAATAAAGAGGGAAGATTTTGTTTTGTCTTCTCAGAAAAATTTTACGGTCGTAAAAAGTAGATGGCGTCGTTTTGCAATCAAGTTCTTCAAATGAACTATTGCCAATTGTTTAATGTATTAACAAAATATGTAATATGAACACCAGTGGCAATTGTTGTAAATTCTCTAGTAAATAAAAGTGTGTTAATAAAAATGGCTGACGAAAGCTGTGGTATTGCCATGTCACAGAAAATGACATACATGTAATTAATTTACTACTTTAATAAGTTTATTACTCTTACCAATTGTTTCTGTTTTAGTAATAAGGGGATAAATATACTATTTTTCTAGTATACTAAATGCATATCATATATTGGACTAACCCACACAATGTATCAAAAGTTATTAAATGTATTTAGGTATTGGACTTAATACTTCATTTCACATTTTTGGCGTAAAGAGTTAACAATTTTTCTAATAAAAGCCTATAATAAAACGGAAATTGGCTTGATTAACCCTGGAAACAAAAAATTAGGAAAATAACCATCGTAAGCTTTAGGCTAAGATATACAGTCAATATTATACAATAATTGACATATTACCCTTTTCTCACACGCACTTGTTCAAACAAAAAAAAATTTATAAATTACTTTTCCCCTTAAACTTTTAAATGCTTTTAATTTTTTGTTAAAAAAATTATTCAACTTTATGTTTTACATATTAAAAACGTAGATTTTTTTCTACACATAACATGAATTGAAATTTTCAAAACAATAATATACATTATTAGATTTTATACAATATTACATAAACTCGATTTTACATCAATAATATTTTACACATGCATATAGTATATTTAGATTTTCTTTTCAAATGAAATAAAATTTTGTTGTATTATATTCTATTTAGAAACATAGTATAGAAATGTAATGTACAAATTTTGTTAAAATACAATAGTGTTTAAGTATAAATGACATATTTCTACTAAATTTGATGGGGTTTGGATATTTTGTGTCTTTTTCAGATCCTAGATACCCGAACCCGATAAAGATCCGATATGGACCCAAAAATTACATGTATTTTACAGATATTTTTTAGTTATTGATCCAAACCGGCCCGTACTCGAAAAGAACCGACCCGTGTCTGAACCAAAAATTTACAATACCTATTGAGTCTAAATGTTTAGCTCTCGGATGATCTGGACCTGGAAAAAACCGATCTGAATCCGAACCCAACCCCGACCCAAAAGCCCATGCCTACTCTACCTTCCTCTCCTTCCTTCATTCCTTCCTTCCTTCCCTCCCTCCCTCCCTCCCTCCCTCCCTCCCTCTCTCTTTCTCTCGCTCTCTCTATCCTATATGTACACAAAAAATATAATAGTACTTGGGCATAAAATAAGAAAACCCACGCGCATCAAAGAAAAGTGGGTGTAAGTCTATCTCATATGTTCACAGTTTCCAAAGTATGGTCATTTTCTTAGTTTTTCTCCAAGTCTGATTATCCTACCAATTAACCCATAATAAAATTTTGCGCAGGCCCAACATAATAATATTAATATTATGTTTGAATTGGATAAGACACATGTCATTATCTTGTTCTACTATATTCCGTGAAAATAAGTTATAGTATAGTATGTGTTTTTAGTACAGTTATTTATGTAAGGTTACTATACTTTCAAATGTCTAGAACCTGCATGACTCGGACCTGGAAATAACCGACCGAACCTGACCCGAACGCCCATTCCTACTCTCCCCACCTCTCTCTCTCTCTCTCTCTCTCCCCCTACATGTACACGAAAAATAGAATAGTATTTGGATATAAAATAAGCAAACCCACGCGCATCAAAGAGAATGGGTCTAAGTCTTTCTCAAATGTTCACGGTTTCCAAAGTATGGTTATTTTCTTAGTTTTTTCCTCCATTATGGTTATCCTACCAATTAATCCATTAACTCTGCGCATGCCAAACATAATAATATTAATATTATGTTTGAATTGCATTGGGAACATGTCATTATCTAGTTCTACTATATTCCGTGAAAAAGAAATTATAGTATAGTACGTGTTCTTAGTACAGTTATTTATATAAAGTTACTGTACTTTCAAATATAGTTTTGTATTCTTTATTTTTGTCTACATTATTTGTTTAAAATAGAACAATATGTCATACATTTAAATTTGATACTTCTCTTCTCTGCCATTTTGTATGATTGCTTGGAATATAAAATTCATTCCGTACAAATGTTTGACAAAGGGATTGTGTCTAGTTGAAGGACGTTTTTTGCATCAACAAAAGCTTTGATTTCTTCTCGTTCTATTTTAAAAATAATGCTCAACTAATGTAAATAGAATGGACCATTTTCTACATTGTTTTATTAAGGGTCCATATTATGTAATGTACATGAAAAACAAAATATTTTAAAGTATTATATATTTCAGATTTTGATTTTATTTAAAATATTTAAAATTTATATTATAATTTATATTTATATTTGGATTTAGGGTCTAGTGGCTAGGGTTTAAGGTTAGTAATTAAAGGTTGGGTAAGGTTTATTATTTAGGGTTTGAGAGTGGAATTGAAATCTTATATTATTTCTACTATACGGAATAAAATACTTTTGGATTATACCATTTATTGCAAAAGTGTTTTATTATTTATCCAGATGTTTACTGTGCACAGTGGAGTTGATTACACTAAGAAACACTTTTTGACTTTCTATTACACCTAGAGATACTTCTTACATGTGACATACTTTGTTGTGGGCCAGCAACAGATTGTGGACAATTTTGTCCTTAATGGAAAGGACAGTTGTGGATGAGTGATTTGTGGACGAGTGATGTGTTTAGGTGATTTGTGGACGGGTGATGTGTGGATGAGTGATGAGTAATGTGTGGATATGTGATGTTAATGTGTTTATAGTAGATAAGTGGACAAACTCTCTGTTTTGATTTCATAAAACTATACAACAATACGTGGACATAGACTCATGTTACTAAAATTATACCATAAAACGTGGACACGGACTCTGTTATCTCCAATACAAACACTTGGCTTCTTCAGCTCAATTGATAAATTATCTGCAGTTAAACTTCAATCAAGATGAGAAAGAGATGATATTGTGAGTATGAACGGACAGAAAAATTGAAGAACCATTTACCTTTTGTCGGAGAGTAATAGATCTTGCATGTCAGAGATTTCTGATCCAAGGAATTTGCGCTTTGTCATGATGTGGATGGATGTAATTTTGATTAGAATTGAATTTAGATCTCGAGATGATGAATGGAATCGAATGAATATTGTCCATGTACACAACTAGCTTATAATTCTGTTAAGATGTTCATGTCGACAACTAATTTATAATTCTGTTCTCCACGCTTTCGTGTCCACGTCCACAATTTGTTTACACATTAATATATATAATATATATATGAACATGAATCTTAAAAGATAGAGAATTTTACATATAGTTTATTATGACAATTATTTTTGTTTAATATATTTTAGAACTTGAGATAAAAGTAAATAAATACATAAAGTAGAATAAGAAAAATAATAAAATGAAATAAGAAGAGGAGAGAGATTCTCTTTAGTTTATGGTCATAAGAGTCTTTTTGACAAAAGAAAGTGTGTCTCAAGTGATAAGTGTCTTGTAATGTAATTTGAATGTGAGAAAATGCCTATAGATGTAAAAAATTCCCGTAAATATTGTCCACATCTGCAGTAGTCGACGTCATCAACTTTTTACCTCATTTACCAGAGTACTTGTATGCAAGAAGTGTATAACCGGCTCAAGTCGTACATAATTTTAAGTTGAATTTTTTACATCAAGAGGCACTTTATCACTTTTCAATTACATCCAAAGCCACAATGCACTTCCAAGACACTTTTTCATGGGACCTACAGAAAGAATATACATATTTGCCCTTAATGAGAAGAAAATGAGATCTTTCTTATACAAGAGGAAAGAGAAAATGTGTTTTTTTATTATTGTTTACTCTACTTCTTAATATTTTATTTTTTTTATTTTTAAATTAAAAATACATATAGAAAATTTTGTTGATATAATAAATTATATTTTTTTATTCTCTATAATTTGATATCCACTTTGATATATTTTTTTGTTATATTTTAAAATTTATACTTGTACACATATTGAATGATTGTGTTATGGATGAGTGATATGTGGATGTTTGAAAAACATGGATAACTACTTGTAGAATATAAGCATAGAACAACACATGTGGATGGGTGTGAGAAGATAAGCGTGGACGGGTAAACATGGACGGGTATTTGTGGACGAGTAAAATTATGATTAAAATTCAAAATTCAGCATACTACATATCTCATGGTGGATGACTGTGACGAGCTCGAACCACCGCAGCTTCACCGAGCTCATCCACGACGATGTTGAGCTCGGAATCCATGGTGTGGTTCACTGGGAAGAGGAGCTGACTCGTTTTGACCGGGGGTTTTGGAGGAGGAGATGACTCGTTTTAACTTTTTGGTTTGTTTAGCTTTGTTTTCATCACTCAAGGTTTTTTTTCTCGACATGTATGTTGTAGTTATTGGTTTGAGTTATTAATTTGTTCATCCTTGAAATTGTGGACACATTGGCATCCATATCACAGTCTTTCAATATGTTACATTTTTAATATCTATGTTTAGTGTTTGAGTTACTACTCTATCCACCACATCAAGCTTCAATTCCTTATCCACAAATTTAAGAGATCTCTCTTGTTCTTTATTCATGGTTATGTTAGCATCTATATCCACAACATAATCAAAATCTTCTCGTCTCCGTCCACAGACAAACATTGTTGTTGGATTTGTGTCCTCACTACAAGAAAACAGGGGGATTCTGATGGCCGAAATCGTCGGAAATTCGTCGGAATTGACCAATTCCGACGAATTTCTGACGAACCCGTCCGTCGGCATCGTTTCGTCGGAAAAAAAAAATTCGTCGGAATTTCGTCAGAACTTCCGACGACTTTCTGACGAATACCGAGAAACGTCATTCTGACGAACTTCCGACGATATTACGATGCAGATACACGAGACCAGAGTTCATCGGAAAAACTACGTACCGACGGAGAACGTTCCTCGGACACTTCCGACGTAGAGTGTTCCTCGGTGGATTCCGACGAACCTTGTTCGTCGGAATTTACCGACGGATATATGTCCGTCGGTATATTCCGACGACCACTGTCCGTCGGTATATACCCATTTATTTTTTTTAATTAATTTTGCATTTTTATATATTTTTTGATATTAATAAATTTAAAAAATCAGAAATTTAAAACTAATAATATTATAAAATTTAAATTCATAAAAACCGAAATAGGAAAAAAACATTCATAAAGTTTAAAATTCATACAAACCGAAATAAAAAAAAACATTCCGAAAGTTTTAAAAAACCGAAATAAACTAAGATGAACTCGAAGACATCAAACGATCTAGCTTCTGCATAATCTCGGTGTTGAACTTCTTCTGGGATGCCAACTCAGCAAGGATAGTGGCATTCTCCGAACGGATAGTGGCATTCTCCGAAAGGATAGTGGTGTTCTGCTCTTCCAATGCCCCAATCCGTTCATCTTTGTCATGTAGCTCCTCGAGAATCATGGGATCGGCATACGGAGCTTGTGAAGAAGATGCCGGATACGAAGAAGCACGACGGGCCAACCCAACTAAACGGCCTCCTTTCCTTTTAGGAACCGCCTACAAAAATATTTAAAGTAAGTAAATAGGGACAAGTAAGTAATCGACATTATAAAAAAAAATATATTAATAAAAAAAATTACCTTTTCAACCATCTCATTTATTTGCAATAGAGACAGGTTGGTTGAAGCTCCCGTGGACTCGCCGTCATCAGAGAGAGGCTGAGATTGGGAAACCATTTCGGCTTCCACCAAATCAACTACACCTTTGATCACGGGGTCCTGAATTTGACCCGTCGTCTTGTTAGTGTGAGCCACCTTAATGAGTTGTAGACGATCAACGGGATTACCGTCATTTGCTTCGATCTAAAAAAACCGCCATTATTAGCCAAGAAATATATAAAATATTTATTTAAAAAATATAAAGATAAATTATAATAAAAAACTTACAAGTTCATCCTCCTTCGTAGACATAGAGCAAGCGCCGAGGTTGTGGACATACATACCTTTCCCGCCACGATCGCTCTTCCGGTTCCTGGAGTTCCTAGAAGACGTCTCTGCAGTTTCTTCCTTCTCCCAATGAGCTATCAACTGCTCCCACACCGACCCGTTGATGAACCGTGGCTTCTTGTTCTTCTGCCAAACTGTCTTCCACGAGTTTATCTGCTTTGTGTAAGAGTCCATGGCCTTTTCGTTGAATTTCTTACGGACTGTTTCCGTATGATCGGAGTGCCAGTTGAACTCTTGCTACAAAACAAACACAATTTAATAAGTAAATATATTTAAAAAAATGTTCAAACTTTAAAAAAATGAAGAGTTACTATACCGCGAATTGACGAAACCACAACTCTCGTTCGTCGGTAGGGATCACACTCCACTTTGGATATCCAAAACGGAGCATGGAGTACATCATCTGGTTGATGCTCCGGCTAATGCCATTTTTCGACTTGGTGAACCTTTAAAAAAATACAAGTTAGCAAGTTAATTAAAGGGAAAAATATAACGGTACAAATAAACAAAATACTAACCAAGTGCTATGGCCTCGGCGTGGGTTGGGTTGGAGAAACGGGAGATGCTCTCGACCTGGTTGTTGAACCAATAGATGAACCGGCATGACCCCCGGATCCAGTGGAGCAGCAGCGTGAGGGGCTGAGGGAGCCGGAGCGGGAATATATGCGGGAACCGAGTCATGAGACGATCCCGATGCACGGGAACTGCTCACCGAACTACGTCGAAGACGGGCTGCGGGGCGGGCTTCATCCTCGGCCCTAAAAAAAAAAATTAACCCATCAAACATATTTTCAAATCATTTCTATTTTTAATGTTTTCATTTATATATTTACAAAAGGTTTTATAAACGTTTTAAAAAAAACTATTAAACCTTTTATATATATATGTATATATGTATACAAAATTATAAAAAAATTATAAATATAGAAAAATGTTGTTAAAAATTTATAAATGAAGAAAAATGTTGTTAAATATTTATATTTTTTTAAAAAAAATGTTTTATTATACATAGTTTATTAGTGGAAACTTATAAAAAATTATAAAAAATTTTAAAATTTTTATTATAGATGATTTACATATATATATATATATATATATATATATATATATATATATATATGTACACAAAATTATAAAAAATTTATAAATATAGAAAAATGTTGTTAAATATTTTTTAAAAAATTTAAAAATGTTTTATTATATATATTTCATTACTGGAAACTTGAAAAACGTTTTTAAAAATTAAAAAAAACGTTTTAAAAAATCATAAAACGTTTTTAAAAATAAAAAAAAAAACGTTTTAAAAAATCAAAAAACGTTTTTAAAAATCAAAAAACGTTTTTAAAAATAAAAAAAAAACGTTTTAAAAAATCAAAAAACGTTTTTAAAAATCAAAAAACGTTTTTTAAAATTAAAAAATGTTCCAAAAAAAACTAAAACAACAATCCTAACTTATATATCCTAAACTATCCATTTAATCCCAAAATTTTCAATCAAACAACCTAAAATCCGAGATCAACTACCAAAACCCTAAACAATTGATAAAAAAGAAGGTTTGGGATGATTCTTACATGATTTGGGGTTTGGGGAAGAGATATGAGGGTGAGGAGAGGATTCGCCGGTGAAGAGAGGTGGAGAAAGGCCGGAATCGCCGGAGAGGGGGAGAAATCGCCGGATTGTTTGCGTTTTGTGAGAGGGGGGCCGCGGAGATAACGAAGAAGGAAGAAGGAGGGTTTTTATATCCGAGGATTCCGACGGACACGGGTTCGTCGGTATTCCGTCGGTATAATTAAAATATACCAAATGCCGATTCGCGAAAATTTTCAAGCGGTTTGGTTCTCCCGGGCAAATTGAAATTCCGACGGAATTCCGACGACTTAGTGTTTAGGGTGTTGATTTCAAGTTTGTAAATGCAAAATCCAAATCTTTGATAATATATATAGTATTTGCATAAAGATTTAACAATAAAAATGTTTTATAACACGATTTTACACAACAACATTTTTTGTAGTGTAAGCTTATATAAATATGATTGTATAAGTATATAATGTTAAGATGAGATGTTATGAAAACAATGATATGCATACATAAATATTTTAATGAGTTGTTATATTTGAACGGTTGCGATCTAATACTATACTAAACACTTATTATGTGTTATTTTTATAGTTTTGGCATCTAAATTTATAGATTTTTATGATTGAAACTTTATAGAAACACATGTCGTCGGTATTTTCCGACGAAATACCGACGACCTTTCCAATTTTCAATGAAACCCATTGTCGTCGCTATGTCGTCGGTATATTGCGACGGATTTCCGACGGACCATTAAAAAAAAAAAAAAAAAACTAATCAGAATCTTCTGAATCTTCATCAAACTCCCCAACCTCGGCTTCCGGCTCTGAATGTACGACAGCATCATGTCCAAACACAGTCAAATTCTCAACGAGTTGAACATTTTCCAAATCTTCAACTGCCTGGGCGTTGCTGGTAGACTCTGGTTGCAATGGTTCGTCGGTAAATTCCGACGGATATATGTCCGTTGGTATATTCCGACGACCACTGTCCGTCGGTATATACCCATTTATTTTTTTAAATTAATTTTGCATTTTTATATATTTTTTGATATTAATAAATTAAAAAAATCAGAAATTTAAAACTAATAATATTATAAAATTTAAATTCATAAAAACCGAAATAGGAAAAAAACATTCATAAAGTTTAAAATTCATACAAACCGAAATAAAAAAAAACATTCCGAAAGTTTTAAAAAGCCGAAATAAACTAAGATGAACTCGAAGACATCAAACGATCTAGCTTCTGCATAATCTCGGTGTTGAACTTCTTCTGGGATGCCAACTCAGCAAGGATAGTGGCATTCTCCGAACGGATAGTGGCATTCTCCGAAAGGATAGTGGTGTTCTGCTCTTCCAATGCCCCAATCCGTTCATCTTTGTCATGTAGCTCCTCGAGAATCATGGGATCGGCATACGGAGCTTGTGAAGAAGATGCCGAATACGAAGAAGCACGACGGGCCAACCCAACTAAACGGCCTCCTTTCCTTTTAGGAACCGCCTACAAAAATATTTAAAGTAAGTAAATAGGGACAAGTAAGTAATCGACATTATAAAAAAAATATATTAAAAAAAAATTACCTTTTCAACCATCTCATTTATTTGCAATAGAGACAGGTTGGTTGAAGCTCCCGTGGACTCGCCGTCATCAGAGAGAGGCTGAGATTGGGAAACTATTTCAGCTTCCACCAAATCAACTACACCTTTGATCACGGGGTCCTGAATTTGACCCGTCGTCTTGTTAGTGTGAGCCACCTTAATGAGTTGTAGACGATCAACGGGATTACCGTCATTTGCTTCGATCTAAAAAAACCGCCATTATTAGCCAAGAAATATATAAAATATTTATTTAAAAAATATAAAGATAAATAATAATAAAAAACTTACAAGTTCATCCTCCTTAGTAGACATAGAGCAAGCGCCGAGGTTGTGCACATACATACCTTTCCCGCCACGATCGCTCTTCCGGTTCCTGGAGTTCCTAGAAGACGTCTCTGCAGTTTCTTCCTTCTCCCAATGAGCTATCAACTGCTCCCACACCGACCCGTTGATGAACCGTGGCTTCTTTTTCTTCTGCCAAACTGTCTTCCACGAGTTTATCTGCTTTGTGTAAGAGTCCATGGCCTTTTCGTTGAATTTCTTACGGACTGTTTCCGTATGATCGGAGTGCCAGTTGAACTCTTGCTACAAAACAAACACAATTTAATAAGTAAATATATTTAAAAAAATGTTCAAACTTTAAAAAAATGAAGAGTTACTATACCGCGAATTGACGAAACCACAACTCTCGTTCGTCGGTAGGGATCACACTCCACTTTGGATATCCAAAACGGAGCATGGAGTACATCATCTGGTTGATGCTCCGGCTAATGCCATTTTTCGACTTGGTGAACCTTTAAAAAAATACAAGTTAGCAAGTTAATTAAAGGGAAAAATATAACGGTACAAATAAACAAAATACTAACCAAGTGCTATGGCCTCGTCGTGGGTTGGGTTGGAGAAACGGGAGATGCTCTCGACCTGGTTGTTGAACCAATAGATGAACCGGCATGACCCCCGGATCCTGTGGAGCAGCAGCGTGAGGGGCAGCGTGAGGGGTTGAGGGAGCTGGAGCGGGAATATATGCGGGAACCGAGTCATGAGACGATCCCTATGCACGGGAACTGCTCACCGAACTACGTCGAAGACGGGCTGCGGGGCGGGCTTCATCCTCGGCCCTAAAAAACAAAATTAACCCATCAAACATATTTTCAAATCATTTCTATTTTTAATGTTTTCATTTATATATTTATAAAAGGTTTTATAAACGTTTTAAAAAAAACTATTAAACCTTTTATATATATATGTATATATGTATACAAAATTATAAAAAATTTATAAATATAGAAAAATGTTGTTAAAAATTTATAAATGAAGAAAAATGTTGTTAAATATTTATATTTTTTAAAAAAAAATGTTTTATTATACATAGTTTATTAGTGGAAACTTATAAAAAATTATAAAAAATTTTAAAATTTTTATTATAGATGATTTACATATATATATATATATATTTATATGTATACAAAATTATAAAAAATTTATAAATATAGAAAAATGTTGTTAAATATTTTTAAAAAATTTTAAAAACGTTTTATTATATATATTTCATTACAGGAAACTTGAAAAACGTTTTTAAAAATAAAAAAAAAAACGTTTTAAAAAATCAAAAAACTTTTTTAAAAATAAAAAAAAAACGTTTTAAAAAATCAAAAAACGTTTTTAAAAATCAAAAAACGTTTTTAAAAATCAAAAAAATGTTCCAAAAAAAACTAAAACAACAATCCTAACTTATATATCCTAAACTATCCATTTAATCCCAAAATTTTCAATCAAACAACCTAAAATCCGAGATCAACTACCAAAACCCTAAACAATTGATAAAAAAGAAGGTTTGGGATGATTCTTACATGATTTGGGGTTTGGGGAAGAGATATGAGGGTGAGGAGAGGATTCGCCGGTGAAGAGAGGTGGAGAAAGGCCGGAATCGCCGGAGAGGGGGAGAAATCGCCGGATTGTTTGCGTTTTGTGAGAGGGGGGCCTCGGAGATAACAAAGAAGGAAGAAGGAGGGTTTTTATATCCGAGGATTCCGGCGGACACGGGTTCGTCGGTATAATTAAAATATACCAAATGCCGATTCGCGAAAATTTTCAAGCGGTTTGGTTCTCCCTGGCAAATTGAAATTCCGACGGAATGTGTCCGTCAGTATTTTCCGACGGACACATTCCGTCGGTATATTCCGACGGAATTCCGACGACTTAGTGTTTAGGGTGTTGATTTCAAGTTTGTAAATGCAAAATCCAAATCTTTGATAATATATATAGTATTTGCATAAAGATTTAACAATAAAAATGTTTTATAACACGATTTTACACAACAACATTTTTTGTAGTGTAAGCTTATATAAATATGATTGTATAAGTATATAATGTTAAGATGAGATGTTATGAAAACAATGATATGCATACATAAATATTTTAATGAGTTGTTATATTTGAACGGTTGCGATCTAATACTATATTAAACACTTATTATGTGTTATTTTTATAGTTTTGGCATCTAAATTTATAGATTTTTATGATTGAAACTTTATAGAAACACATGTCGTCGGTATTTTCCGACGAAATACCGACGACCTTTCCAATTTTCAATGAAACCCATTGTCGTCGCTATGTCGTCGGTATATTGCGACGGATTTCCGACGGACCATTAAAAAAAAAAAAAAAAAAAAACTAATCAGAATCTTCTGAATCTTCATCAAACTCCCCAACCTCGGCTTCCGGCTCTGAATGTACGACAGCATCATGTCCAAACACAGTCAAATTCTCAACGAGTTGAACATTTTCCAAATCTTCAACTACCTGGGCGTTGCTGGTAGACTCTGGTTGCAATGGTTCGTCGGTAAATTCCGACGGATATATGTCCGTCGGTATATTCCGACGACCACTGTCCGTCGGTATATACCCATTTATTTTTTTAAATTAATTTTGCATTTTTATATATTTTTTGATGTTAATAAATTTAAAAAATCAGAAATTTAAAACTAATAATATTATAAAATTTAAATTCATAAAAACCGAAATAGGAAAAAAACATTCATAAAGTTTAAAATTCATACAAACCGAAATAAAAAAAAAACATTCCGAAAGTTTTAAAAAGCCGAAATAAACTAAGATGAACTCGAATACATCAAACGATCTAGCTTCTGCATAATCTCGGTGTTGAACTTCTTCTGGGATGCCAACTCAGCAAGGATAGTGGCATTCTCCGAACGGATAGTGGTGTTCTGCTCTTCCAATGCCCCAATCCGTTCATCTTTGTCATGTAGCTCCTCGAGAATCATGGGATCGGCATACGGAGCTTGTGAAGAAGATGCCGGATACGAAGAAGCACGACGGGCCAACCCAACTAAACGGCCTCCTTTCCTTTTAGGAACCGCCTACAAAAATATTTAAAGTAAGTAAATAGGGACAAGTAAGTAATCGACATTATAAAAAAATATATTAATAAAAAAAATTACCTTTTCAACCATCTCATTTATTTGCAATAGAGACAGGTTGGTTGAAGCTCCCGTGGACTCGCCGTCATCAGAGAGAGGCTGAGATTGGGAAACTATTTCAGCTTCCACCAAATCAACTACACCTTTGATCACAGGGTCCTGAATTTGACCCGTCGTCTTGTTAGTGTGAGCCACCTTAATGAGTTGTAGACGATCAACGGGATTACCGTCATTTGCTTCGATCTAAAAAAACCGCCATTATTAGCCAAGAAATATATAAAATATTTATTTAAAAAATATAAAGATAAATAATAATAAAAAACTTACAAGTTCATCCTCCTTAGTAGACATAGAGCAAGCGCCGAGGTTGTGCACATACATACCTTTCCCGCCACGATCGCTCTTCCGGTTCCTGGAGTTCCTAGAAGACGTCTCTGCAGTTTCTTCCTTCTCCCAATGAGCTATCAACTGCTCCCACACCGACCCGTTGATGAACCGTGGCTTCTTGTTCTTCTGCCAAACTGTCTTCCACGAGTTTATCTGCTTTGTGTAAGAGTCCATGGCCTTTTCGTTGAATTTCTTACGGACTGTTTCCGTATGATCGGAGTGCCAGTTGAACTCTTGCTACAAAACAAACACAATTTAATATGTAAATATATTTAAAAAAATGTTCAAACTTAAAAAAAATGAAGAGTTACTATACCGCGAATTGACGAAACCACAACTCTCGTTCGTCGGTAGGGATCACACTCCACTTTGGATATCCAAAACGGAGCATGGAGTACATGATCTGGTTGATGCTCCGGCTAATGCCATTTTTCGACTTGATGAACCTTTAAAAAAATATAAGTTAGCAAGTTAATTAAAGGGAAAAATATAACGGTACAAATAAACAAAATACTAACCAAGTGCTATGGCCTCGTCGTGGGTTGGGTTGGAGAAACGGGAGATGCTCTCGACCTGGTTGTTGAACCAATAGATGAACCGGCATGACCCCCGGATCCTGTGGAGCAGCAGCGTGAGGGGCAGCGTGAGGGGTTGAGGGAGCTGGAGCGGGAATATATGCGGGAACCGAGTCATGAGACGATCCCGATGCACGGGAACTGCTCACCGAACTACGTCGAAGACGGGCTTCATCCTCGGCCCTAAAAAACAAAATTAACCCATCAAACATATTTTCAAATCATTTCTATTTTTAATGTTTTCATTTATATATTTATAAAAGGTTTTATAAACGTTTTTAAAAAAACTATTAAACCTTTTATATATATATGTATATATGTATACAAAATTATAAAAAATTTATAAATATAGAAAAATGTTGTTAAAAATTTATAAATGAAGAAAAATGTTGTTAAATATTTATATTTTTTTAAAAAAAAATGTTTTATTATACATAGTTTATTAGTGGAAACTTATAAAAAATTATAAAAAATTTTAAAATTTTTATTATAGATGATTTACATATATATATATATTTATATGTATACAAAATTATAAAAAATTTATAAATATAGAAAAATGTTGTTAAATATTTTTAAAAAATTTTAAAAACGTTTTATTATATATATTTCATTACTGGAAACTTGAAAAACGTTTTTAAAAATAAATAAAAACGTTTTAAAAAATCAAAAAACGTTTTTAAAAATAAAAAAAAACGTTTTAAAAAATCAAAAAAACGTTTTTAAAAATCAAAAAACGTTTTTAAAAATCAAAAAATGTTCCAAAAAAAACTAAAACAACAATCCTAACTTATATATCCTAAACTATCCATTTAATCCCAAAATTTTCAATCAAACAACCTAAAATCCGAGATCAACTACCAAAACCCTAAACAATTGATAAAAAAGAAGGTTTGGGATGATTCTTACATGATTTGGGGTTTGGGGAAGAGATATGAGGGTGAGGAGAGGATTCGCCGGTGAAGAGAGGTGGAGAAAGGCCGGAATCGCCGGAGAGGGGGAGAAATCGCCGGATTGTTTGCGTTTTGTGAGAGGGGGGCCGCGGAGATAACAAAGAAGGAAGAAGGAGGGTTTTTATATCCGAGGATTCCGGCGGACACGGGTTCGTCGGTATTCCGTCGGTATAATTAAAATATACCAAATGCCGATTCGCGAAAATTTTCAAGCGGTTTGGTTCTCCCGGGCAAATTGAAATTCCGACGGAATGTGTCCGTCAGTATTTTCCGACGGACACATTCCGTCGGTATATTCCGATGGAATTCCGACGACTTAGTGTTTAGGGTGTTGATTTCAAGTTTCTAAATGCAAAATCCAAATCTTTGATAATATATATAGTATTTGCATAAAGATTTAACAATAAAAATGTTTTATAACACGATTTTACACAACAACATTTTTTGTAGTGTAAGCTTATATAAATATGATTGTATAAGTATATAATGTTAAGATGAGATGTTATGAAAACAATGATATGCATACATAAATATTTTAATGAGTTGTTATATTTGAACGGTTGCGATCTAATACTATACTAAACACTTATTATGTGTTATTTTCATAGTTTTGGCATCTAAATTTATAGATTTTTATGATTGAAACTTTATAGAAACACATGTCGTCGGTATTTTCCGACGAAATACCGACGACCTTTCCAATTTTCAATGAAACCCATTGTCGTCGCTATGTCGTCGGTATATTGCGACGGATTTCCGACGGACCATTAAAAATAAAAATAAAAAACTAATCAGAATCTTTTGAATCTTCATCAAACTCCCCAACCTCGGCTTCCGGCTCTGAATGTACGACAGCATCATGTCCAAACACAGTCAAATTCTCAACGAGTTGAACATTTTCCAAATCTTCAACTGCCTGGGCGTTGCTGGTAGACTCTGGTTGCAATGGTTCATCATCATCAGAAGTTCCATCCACTCGTCCTCTTGGGTTGATTTGCGTTACAGTAACCCATGGATCGTCTCTGTACGTCACCCGAGGGTAACTGATGTAGCACACCTATACATATCAATTATACAAGTATTAGTAAAATATATAACATTAATTAATTATATTGGTAAAAAATTATGAATAAATTGACATACCTGATCAGCTTGCGAACCAAGAATGAAGGGATCATAATATTGAAGTTTCCGCCGCGAATGAACTGATGTAACACCAAACGCATCAATCTTCACTCCTCTATCTGGGGTGGTGTCATACCAATCACAATAGAATACTACACAACGCAATCCAACCATTCCAGGAAATTGGATTTCCAATATTTCTTTTATGTTGCCGTAGTAGACATCGTCACCAGAAGAAGATGAAACACCAGCATCATATGTTGTCTTAGAATGACCTTTCCTTGTGAATGCATATCCTCGCGTACAAAATTTAGGATATGATTTGACCACATAGTTTGGTCCCTGCACAAATTCGCGTATCCAATCATCGAACACAAGACCTCTGGCCAAACCATCATTCACCTATAAATTAAAAACATATATGATTGTAAAATTAATTAGTTTATATATATTAAATTTAAACTAATCATTTGCATAGGGTAATATGATATATGACTCACATAACTACGAAGCCACGCAGCAAATCCGTTATCTCTAAGTTGTCGAAGCTCATCTTCTGTTGCATGCCTGTGAGTCATACGCAACTCCGCCATATATACACTATATACAAAAATATTATCAATATGAAATAAAATTATTGAATATTAATCTAACAATAAATGAATAAATATTTTTACCTCTCATATTGTAGAACATCTTCACAGTTGGTGAGCAAATATGTTTGCAAATGAGCGTGCTCAGTGTCCGTAAGTCTCCGCTTCGTGAATTTTCCACTAAGTCGTCCTATTTCCTTGAACATGCTTGGGACAGTAACATGATATGTTGCTCTCTCCCCTCTATCATCATGCCGAGCAGGTCTTCGGTGTTTTGTATGCACTTCTGGTGGAAAATAATTTTCAGCAAAGATTGCAGTTTCTTCATTGATCACCTGTGCCACTATAGATCCTTCCACCCTGCTTTGATTTTTGACCATCTTCTTCAGATGATGCATATAACGCTCAAAAATATACATCCATCTGTACTGCACAGGACCACCAAGTTCCAATTCTCTTGCGAGATGAATAGCAAGATGTTCCATTACATCAAAGAATGATGGAGGAAATATCTTCTCAAGGTTGCACATGCTGACTGGTGCGTTTGTCTTCAAATTATTAATACCCTCTTCAGTCACTACTCTGCTGCATAAGTCGCGGAAGAAAACACTAATCCCTACATAGATAAAAGACATAATTTTCGTAAGTATTAAGTTTTTATAAGCATAATTGTTAAATATAAAAATAAATTAAATTGTAAAAATATAATATACCTGCAATTGCTTCATGAACATTACGTGGCAATAATGCTGAAAAAGCAAACGGAAGGAGGCGCTGCATAATTACATGACAATCATGACTCTTCAAGCCAGTAAACTTTCCATCGCTTCTATCAACGCAGTTCCCCAAATTTGATGCATATCCGTCAGGAAATTTCACTTTATCTGTAATCCAATCAAAGAACTCTTCTTTTCTAGCACCATCTAGACGATAAATGGGAAAAGGGCCCGTACCGTTCTCATCAACGTGAAGTTCAGAACGATCACAAATATCGACTAAATCCAACCTTGACTTCAAATTATCCTTCGTTTTACCTTGGATGTTAAGGACTGTGTTCATCAGATTATCGAAGAAGTTCTTCTCAATATGCATGACATCTAAATTATATCGCAATAGATGACTCTCCCAATATGGCAGATCCCAGAAAATACTCTTTTTGTGCCAGTTATGTAGCTCTCCAACCGCATTGACTCGAATGTTTTCATGTCCACCTACATCTGGCGTCCTTCCTCAGGTGGACCATCAAACACCTGCTTGTTCTTCGTAAACGAAGTCTTACTCCTGCGGTATGGATGATCAGGTGGTAGAAACCGTCTGTGACAGTCAAACCAACACGTTTTCCTTCCGTTCTTTAGTTGGAAAGCATCTGTGTCATCTTGACAATATGGACATGATAGCTTCCCATGTGTTGTCCATCCAGATAACATACCATATGCTGGAAAGTCACTTATTGTCCACATAAGTACTGCCCGCATCTGAAAGTTTTCTTTGCGCGAAACATCATATGTCTCAAAACCATGCGCCCATAGTTGTTGCAACTCATATATTAGTGGTTGAAGAAACACATCTAGTGATCTTTTAGGATGATCTGGCCCGGGGACGAGAATTGAGAGAAACAAAAACTCTCGTCGCATGCACAAGCTCGGCCGTAAGTTGTACGGTGTCACAATAACTGGCCATAGAGAATACTGCCTTCCATGCTTTCCAAATGGGCTGAAACCATCAGTAGATAATCCAAGATAAACATTTCTTCTCTCTTCCGCAAATTCTGGATATGTTGACTGGAAATGTTTCCAAGCCTTTGCATCTGAAGGATGTCTAATCTCACCATTTGTGGAATGCTCTGCATGCCATCTCATTGCTTTTGCTGTGCGCTCACACTGATACAACCTCTTCAATCTTTCCGTCAAAGGCAAATACCACATTCTTTTGAATGGGATCGGAACTCTTCCCCTCGTCTCCTGATAACGAGGTTTCCCACAAAATTTGCATACATTCCGTGTCTCATCCGCTCTCCAGTAGATCATGCAGTTGTCAATACATACATCTATCACTTCATACGGTAGTTGAAGACCTGCAACAAGTTTCTGAACCTCGTAGTATGAACCCGGTGCAAGGTTATCCTCAGGTAGAATACCTTTGACAAAATCAGTAATCGCATCCATACATTCTTCAGCCAAATTATAGTCTGTCTTAATACCCATTAATCTAGTTGCAGATGATAAGACTGAATGACCATCTCTACAATTTTGATACAAAGGTTGTTTTCCTGCATCCAACATGTCAAAAAATCTCCTAGACTCGGGGTTTGGTTCTTCCCCTCTATAATGATCATGTACCATCTGCTCAGTACCTACACCATAATCTATATCCGTTCTAGATTCTTCTAACCTAATATCAGGCTGAGGTTCACTAACAGGCTGAGGTTCGCTAGTACTACCATATTCATAACCAGTTTCCCCATGAAGGTACCAAACTTTATAATTACGTGAAAACCCTTTCATATACAAATGAGTCCAAACATCAAATTCTTTTATAACCTTATTATTATTGCAAGAAGAGCAGGGACATCTTAACATACCACTTTTTGCATCCGGTTGCTGTTGAACAAGCCTCATGAATTCTCCAATCCCTTGAACGTATTCTTCCGTAAGCAAATTGGTGTTCGGATCCAAATGAGGTTTATCCATCCACGAACGATAATAAACTTCTGAAGACATGATTTTCACGGAATTGTTATGACTAAAGAGAATGAAGAGAGAATGAAGTGTGAATGATTTGAATGAGGAGGGGTTGTATTTATAGGAAATTGCTTACGGACCTCCGACGACTTTCCGACGGAATTCCGACGGATGTAAAGCAGTCCGTCGGAATTCCGTCGGTATTGTCCAATCTCAAACGGCTATACAACGGTCATATATATTTGTCGGCAACGGTCACATGGTTCGTCGGAATTCCGTCGGATAATACCGACGGAATTCCGACGACATTCCTGTAAATCGGAATGTCGTCGGAAATTCGTCGGTATTTTCCGACGGAATTCCGACGACTACAACGGTTACATTTTTTATCGGAATGTCGTCGAAAAGTCGTCGGAAAATTCCGACGAACCCTATTTCGTCGGAATTCCGTCGGAAATGGCCGACGGAATTCCGACGACTTAGATTTTTTGGATTTGGTCGGAAATTTGTCAGTATTCCGTCACAAATATCCGACGACCTTGGTGTCCGTCGGAACCTCCGTCGGAATTCGGTGTGTTTTCTTGTAGTGCCTTAAGTTCAACTATTGTGGAGCTTGCTCTGATGAAGCTTCTCGAATTTTTACATTCATCTCCGTCCACGTATCACCCGTCCACGTATCATCCGTCCACGCATTGAATCTATATTATTAAAAGAGAAGTACCCATTTGAAAATGTTCTTACTTCATTAATTAAAATTTCTTTTTTTTTGCTTGTCTTTTTCAGTTGCATTTATGAAATATCCTTAAACGAATAAAACTGTCTAATTTATTACTTGTCTTTTCAGTTACATTAATGAAATATGTTTAAATGAATTTAAACTTCCTATTTTATTGTTTGTCTTTTTCAGTTACCTTAATGAAATATCCTTAAATAAATTTGAATATAATGTCATTTAATCAACCAAAAAAACTCATAAGTTATCCTTACGTGCATAATTTTAATAATGGAGATTTTTAAAAACGTGCATCATTAAAATGTTACCTAAAACATGCAGCACTAATATATAACATGCATCAATAAAACTAGAATTTGACTCACACAATTGTACGGATATTATTTTCAGTTGATTAAATTTAAAAATAATTATTTATTCAAAAAATATTTAAGAATGACTATGTTTTTAAAAATTATATGGTATTATTTACTCATAACTCATTTGTCATTTGATAAATTGTTAGAAATAAAATTTTAGCATAATATAACTCAGTTGTCATTTGCTAAATTTATGGTTTTTATTTATATTTTTTATTATTTAATTATAATATTTTCATTTTATATTTGAAAGATAAACGAATTTTCTTTCAAACAATATTTTTGTAAATGTATTTTTAAAAAAATAATCAATTAAAATTGTTATTATCATTGAATATCATTATTTTGACATAATTTGAGTTTTCGTTTACATTAAAACTTATCATATTTTAGGATAATTTTAATGTAAAATGTAATTTTCATATTTTTCAAAAAAATTCTAAAAATATTTTTAAAATATTTTGTTATAACTGTTAAAAATATATTGAGTTGCATTTCAAATAAAAAGGTAAAGATATTAAAAATATTCTAATTAAAATATGTAAAATTTAATATAGTTTTAAGAAAATGGTCAAAATAAAAAAAAATTACACATAAAATAATCATGATTTTTGTTAACTGGGCGGATCATTATTTATATGATATCGCACACGAAAGAAAAATTTGTGTTTTTAAAATTATCTAATTAACTCTATACTTTTTTTTTATGATATCCCACATTCGTAAAAAAATAAAAAAGTTTAAGATGCAAAAAAAAAATTTACTTAATGAATATAATATGAACGAATATTACAAATACATCAATTAATAAAATAAATAATTAAAAACTGAAAATCCATATCCGCGCTCAGGGTCTAGTGTCTATTAAAGGCAAAGTTGTCCACAGTTTATTGCTGGCCCACAATAAAGTGTCTCACATATAGGAAGTGACTCTCAGTGTAAAGAAAAGTGGCTTAAAGAGTAATCAACTCTTTTAAGTTTCTATATTATGTCAAAATCAGTTCATTCTCTTCATTGTTTTTCCCATTTTAGTTAGGTAGCAAATTAACCCTTTTAAAATTACCCAAAATAAAAATTAGGGCTCTTCGTTTGGTGAAAGAAGTGATTGAATCTCTGGTTAGCCAGTTTATGCAAACTCGTTTTGATATATTTTCTGCAAGCTTGAATTATTTAATCTTGATTTTTTTTCAGCTTGAAAAGGTTGAAATTCATTTCTGAATTTTTAGTTTGAAGATGTGTTTCTCAATGCAAAATATCAATGGATTTAGGTCATGTGATACCTAGGAAGTGACAATGTGAAGCTTTAACGATTGTGTTGAAAACTTAAAAAAAAAACACTTGTTCAAGTGGCATGATAAAACATATCTTGAAGAATTTGATGTTTTGGCAAATAAACAGTCTATGGTGGAGATCTATTTAGCTGAGATAAAAGGAGATCTATTTAGCTAAAGGACAAACATGAGTGAGATTATTGGAGTAACTGAGTCTTAGAATAAAGTTTTAGAAATCCCATAGTGTCATAAACTAATTTCATAAGTGTCATGGGTTTGCTTATACGTGAAGAACAATCTAAACGTCACAATGACATTGCTGTTTAGCTTGCATGGCTTTATTTTTTAAACCTCAAAATCCCTCAAGAATCCTTTCTTTCATTAATCTTACCATGAGGAAGTCGATTCATCTCTCGTGGCTTCATGAGAGATTTCATTTAGGAGCAGCCGGACTTTTAGTCTCTCGGGAATCAGTGCTACATGATCCTTCAGCTTCACTGCTTTGGAACTCTTGGCTCGACAAAGCTACATGTCTGAATTTCTTCATGTCTGCATTGTATGATGTCTGACTATAATCCGTGCTTGTTCCTGATGTCCCGTAAACTTTGCTATTTCCAGGCTTCACACTTTCATTTAGAGTATCTAGTGACATTTCTCCTTCTAATGCTCTTACAATCTGAATAAACATAACAAAACATTATACTATTATGTTACTATACGAAAAATTAGATTTGTTGGGTTGTTATTTTGATTCACCTGGCTCATCTTTGGGCGTTTACGTCCAGAATGGCGAATACTAGCAGCAGCACAAGTAACCATTCGAGCCATTTCTTGAGGGTTGTAGTTGCCTTCAAGCCTTGCATCGGCAAGCTCATTAAAGTTTCCATCTTCTAGTGCACGAGCCATGATAGGACGAGCCTATATTTTAGATTAATGCAATCATTACCAACCACAATAAAAAGGCAAAAAAATCTTACACAATTAACTGTTTATAAGTAAAAAGAGTGGAAATGAAAAAAAATACCCAATCCACTAAAGTGTCATCCATGGTGCCGCTACTATCAACCGGTCGTTTTCCAGTGATTAGTTCCAGTAACATGACACCGTACGAGAAAACATCTGATTTCTCTGTTAATTTACCGCTTGAAGCATACTCTGGAGCTAGATATCTACACATGTTTGTGCAAAAAAAGAAGCAAACTGGTCACACTACAATGGTTATGTTTCTTAAGTGACGAGTAAGATTTTATCTAGTAAAAGTAAACTTACCCGAAAGTTCCCATCACACGAGTAGATACATGAGTATAGTTATCAGAAGTTAACTTAGCTAATCCGAAATCAGCCACCTAAAAAGACAAAAGCTTAAAGTCATCAGCTTTAGCAATGTTTGTATCAACATAAACCAAAGAGGAATGCAGCCACTAGTTTATCACCATTGCATCAAAGTTAAAGTCCAGGAGAATGTTTGCAGACTTGATGTCACGGTGAATGATCCGAGGATGACCTGCGGCGATATATAAGCCATAAAGAAATTATTAGTTAGAAACAGAGCTTTCTCTGTTTTCTAACATTGGTTAAGAAAATGGTTTTTGGTGAAATGTTGAAATTTACAGTCTTCATGAAGGTAAGCAAGTCCTTTCCCAGCACCTAAGGCGATGCGCATCCTGGTGGAGAAATCCATTACTGGAAGATTCTTCCCTGCAACAACAACAACAACAAAATTTACAACTTTCTTGAATCTATAGACGCTAGAGAAAACATTGTGTTGTAACCTAAGTGTCTTACCATGAAGATGATACTCCAAAGTATTATTAGGAACAAATTCATAAACCAACATTCTTTGTGCATCAGCTATGCAGTAGCCAACCAAAGAAACAAGATATCGATGATGCACACGACTAATGATATCAACCTCAGCTTGAAACTCTCTTTCTCCTTGACCGCTACCCGATTTTAAGCTCTTAACTGCGACTTCTTTACCACTAGATAACACCCCTTTATGGACATAGCCGAAACCTCCCTGTCCCAAAAGGTTAGAATCCGCAAAACCTCCTGTTACAGCTGCGAGCTCTTGGTAAGTAAAAGTGCTTTTGTTGAATCCAAGGGCTAGAGTAGGCGGAGGAGGAGGTAAAACCCGGCGTGCTGGTCCCGAGTACAAGGAGGAAGCATCTCCACTTGTAGGCATCTGCTGAGGAGGAGGCAGTGATGGTCCACCGCCCCCCCAACTATTAGGAGGTTGTTGGTTTTGGCCTTGTGAATTTAGATGCCAATTTGGGTAATTCTGTGAAGAATTGTTGTTGTTGTTGTTGTTGTTTCCATAGTATTGATATTGATTTCCTGAGACAATACGAAACTTTTAAAAACTTTTAATACAAGCACAAATATATATATATATAAATGGTTTTACCTTTCATGGATTCAGGGTAGAAGGAATCTTTTCTCTTCTTTTTGCGTCTAAGACACACAATAATAAGCACGATCATCAGTAGTCCAGCTCCAACTAGTACACCTATTATGATCGCCGTATTCGTATTATTTCCTCCTCCTCCGCCTCCTCCACCACTTCCACCAGAAGGAGAATTATCCGAGCGAGATCCCCCATTGTTTCCAGACGGTGACGATCTGCTGCCACTATTATCTCCACCCCTAGAAGGAGGGGAGCCACGTGACGGTGGAGACTGATTTCCGCCGCCATTTCCTCCACCGCCTTGTGATGCTGGAGAAGGAGGAGTGTTATTGCTAGAACTGGGAGGAGAAGGAGCTTGTGGAGCTGGTGGCGAGCTGGAATCAGGAGGTGGAGATGATGAGTCTCCTTGAGTAGGAGAAGGAGGAGACGGTGGAGTGGAGGATGTTGAACTTGAATTAGACGGTGGAGATGGAGAAGAGCTTGAATTTGACGGAGGAGATGATTCAGGGGAAGAAGCCATCAGAGAAGAGGAAGAAGAAGAGGAAACCTCAGAAATCAAAACTCTCTGCCTTCTTTCCGTTAATCACTAGAATTGTCTCAAAACAACAAACACCAAAACATTGAGAAAATTTGGACATGTTTTCTGTCTTAATATGTTCGTTATCTAACAACTAACAACAAACAAAAGAATGCTAAACTTGAGAGATTTAATACAAAATTAGCAAAACATTAGTACCTAAAAGGAAGATAGAAAGGGGAGTGAGAAAGAAATAGAGAGTTTTTGGTAAGAAAAATGGAGATTTGCTCTGTCTTCATCCCGACAAGCATGCCTCTTCTCTCTCAGTCTCTGTCTTAATGACAGTTTTTGTGTTAGTTAGTTAGTTAGTTGCTTTGGTCTTATTTTTCTCATTTTGGCTCCGTGATATTAGGAGTTAAGGATGTTGATTTAATTCCACGTAACCTCATGCACTATTTTACCTTTTCGTTCGTAGAGGATCTCAATTTAGTTCTCGTCCGTTCCATCTAATCCACATCGTATCTTTTCGTTTGGTTTTGACAACTCTCGAGAAAGAAGAATTTTTTTAGAAATTTGGCGTGTGTTATGAACCAGATTGTGGATGGCTCATAATCAAGAGATTATGATTTGTAATCTTTCCATTTATCTAAGACGGTGTAATCTCCTATATAAGGAACCTCTATGTTATGAATAAAGATAGACTTTTCCATTACTTTTATAACACGTTATTAGCACGAATACCCAAAGCTAATACCCAAATCGAAAAACCCTAAAACCCTAACCCTAGCCGGCGACCCGACGAACCCTAAACCCCGATCGCGTCTCTTGTTCCCGCATCTGTTCCAGCTCGCGTCCACGATCAGCTTCAGCCCAAGGCGTTCATGACCCTAGCTCAGACGTTCGCGACCCGAGAGCAGCTGCAGCACGCGACCTTTTCCCCGTTCGCGACAGCATCAGACAGCTCGCGTTCGACGATCAAGGCGTTCCCGATCAAGGCGTTCCCGATCAAGCAACAAAGGACGTCCGCGACCCGATAAAAGCGACTCGATCCATTCCAGCTCGCGTCTCGTTCGTGTCCAGCTCGCGGCTCAACTCCTTTGGTGGTCCGATTCAACAATCATCTAAGGTTAAAAGGTAATTCAAAACCTAAGAACCCATAATCGACATGGATTGATTGATAAAGAATGAAACCCTAAAACCCTAATCTTTATGAATCAAAACCATATAGGGTAATAGATCAAAAATCCTAATTGAGTAAATCGAAACTCTAAAAGTTCGATACCCCAAACCCTAAATCATGTTCCCACATTATTAAAATCTCAAATCGGTTTTTACAAGTTAAAATCCGATAAACCCTAACCCTATATCTATAAACCCTAAATGATATAAGTATCAAAATTAATTATACTATAATTATCAAATCACATATTAAAACCCTAATCGAATATTTTGAAATCAAAACTGTTTTCGGTTTTGATCATTGAGGTTTTAAATCTGATTGAATCTGATGCTATGCTGCTAAAATTGTTTGACCGTTAAATTGATAGAATTATTTTCTCATCCTGCTTGGTTAATTGTTCATTTGATTTAAAATTGTTTAAACCGACCAGCCTGTTAAAACATTGATTGAATCTGATAGGTTGCTAGCTTGCTTTGCTTATATAATCCGATAGGATGATAGATTGATTGAGGTTTACTTGTTTAAAATCCGAATGATCTGATTGCATGATTCTTGATGTTTAATATTGTGGGAACCGAAATTCGCACTATCGATTTCCGTTTAAATTAGGAAAGTTGGGAAAACCCTAATTTCCCAGAGGTCTCAGATATCTGTTAAACCACACGCCAAGCAATCATAACACGCAAGTAAAGACGAAAAAGAAATAAGAAATCGTAAAAGAGAGCAAAAGGAGTTTTATTCCGAATTCCCGTATGAGCGTTACAACAAGGTCGAAGCCTCGGCTATGAGAGCTGTCGGCGAGATTCCTAGTTCTAACAACCTAAGACTGCAAAACCTAGTTGAATCGCATCTCGAAGTAACAAAAACGGAAAGTTGCCTAATTGGTCTAAGTGCTAAGTTTGCTCTGAAAAAGTCTCCCTCATGCCTCTCGCCTAGGACTCCTTATAAACTCGCTCCTAGGTCGGTTTACGCTTTTCCCCTTCTGCCCTTAAGCCGTCATAGCCTAAAAATGGAGATATTCTATTTTTCCCGATCTTCGTAATTATCTTCAAAATTTCGTATTTATCCGCGAAAACTTGACATTTATCTTTCCTTACGAACCAAGCGTAAACCGTCATACGGCTTACGGGCTGTTGGTTAAGAAATCATAAGTTGGGCCTCGAGTCATGTCTTAGGTCCCTTTGGGCCGTCTTCTGACTCGAAGCGTTTATTACGGCTTCTTTCGATAAAGAACAAAATTTTCGTGATTTTTACAGTAAAGTTTGATCGATGACTTAGAATGGCAAGAAAAATGAAATGGGTTCGCTACGGTCTTCGGGAGGTAGCATCGAAGGGTAGACGAGAATGCATGGACTAATGTCGTATCGACGTTTCGGAAGAGCTTGGTTGCTACGTAGCGACCGAGCGGAACGGATGCTCGGTCGCTACGTAACGACCGAGCTTGGCTCGAGCTCGGTCGTTACATAGCATCCGAGCGGAACGGATGCTCGATCGCTGCGTAGCGACCGAGCTTGGCTCGAGCTCGTTCGCTACGTAGAGACCGAGAGGAACGGACGCTCGGTCGTTACGTAGCGACCGAGCTTGGCTCGAGCTCGGTCGCTACGTAGCGACTGAGCTTTGCTCGAGCTCGGTCGCTACATAGCGACCGAGCGGGACGGATGCTCGGTCGCTATATAGCGACCGAGCGAGACGTGCGCTCGGTCGCTTCGTAGCGACCGTGTGACCTTTTTCGGGCTTTTCTCTGATTTTTCGTGAATGTGTTTTCTCCGCAAGATTCTTCGTAAAAATAAATCTTTTTCGAAGATTTGTTTTTCGTAAAAACGTTCATGCCGATTTTTTCGGACTTTCAGACATTGATTCCGTCGTGACCGATTTTGACCCCAACAGTTAGCCCCCAGCTCGTTAGAACCATGAGCTTATTAGGCAAGTTAGAACAACTCGTTAGAACCATATAGCGTGAGGTTCTAGCGAGTGGTTTGGCAAGTTAGGCAAGTTAGGTGAGTTAGGCGGAATTAATGGTCGAAAAAGTCTGTGGTAAGTTGTCTTCTCGCTCTAGAACGCGATAAGATTGGGGCTGCACCTTATGACGGCTGCCTACGTACCCTTGTTGAAGGGATCAAGCCTTTCATAGTTCGTCGTGGAGTTAAGGTTCTTCCGTGATCTGTTTCGAGAGTTTTCTGCAGTCTGTAAACTTGCGGGATATCTGAAGACGCTCGAATATTGGCAAAGAGACAAATTTTGGGATCTCGTATCAAGGTTTTTGCTACAATGCCTAGAGATGTTAGAGACCAGTGCACTGGGTTTAGGGCAAGACTTAGGTTTACTCCTGGCTTTAGAGGGTGCGATGACTAATTCGACTTACGTATCCCGTTTCATTTTCATCCTGATTCCATACCGATTTAAAGTCCGCGATAGGTTCTCGGCTTATACGACTTGTATGGTTGGAACCGAGCATCTCTCCAAGGACAATTTTTAAGCCTCCTGGAAGTGCTGACCAAAAAATTTGGGTTTCTTTTATAGCGCTATTATCCTTGTGTCGGATGTACGAGAGTCATCTCTACGAGATGGCTAAGTCTGTTTAGGACGTTAAGAGTTTGTTGTGATCAGAAACAAACTTAATGGTTAAAATTACCGTTTCGAGTCTTCGCGAAGGATATGTTTTGAGAAGATGTTAGTGTGTATGACTGTCTGGTCTTCAAAGAAAGTGTTTTTATCGAGGAAGGAAATTTCGTCGAAGAACAAATCTTCAAGCGTCTGCGACGTCTCGTGATGCTGAAGATTTGTTATTCTTTCGTATGCCGCGTTTCGTGCTTGAAATATTCGCGGGCTTGAAGATGTTTCGCGATGTTGCAAGGGATTAGTCTTAGCCCTGCGTTTGGGAAACATTCTGGTTTGACTACGGATGTTCGCAGCTAGAATTGTTGTTCCTGTTTGGATTTGATTTGCGATCGGGGAGTTAGGACCAAGGGGTCGCGTAAATTTGTCCCCAGAAAGAGGCATCCTCCTATACCGTGCTTTGTGTGGTGTTGGCCTTTCGAGATTTCTTTCGTGTCTATTTGAGGATGTTCCGTATAGCTATAGGAGCTCTGTTACGAGTTTTCCTTACATGCCGCATTTTACGAGTAAAACACAGCGGGCTTAAAGTGAATCGTAGTATATGGAACTTGGTCGATTTTTGACAAGTGGAACCTTTCCGTTAACTGTTTGGTTGTTAGGACTGAGTTTTGTTATGACGAATTTACCGTATGATTCCCGTTTTTGGGTGGTATGATAATTGTTTGTGTAATCGTTACTTGGAGTTTCAAGACAAATTCCGGATTACCGTTTAGCCGTCAAGTTATTGGAGCGGTGGTCGCTCAATTGTTTTGGCTTTGCATGAAGGTTGTGTTCAGCTTTATAGCCAAGGACGTTGTTGCCAAAGGATTAGACCATGACACTTTCGTGCTGTCAATAAGGTCAAGTCAGTTAGAATCGTCCTTAAAGGGGATGCTGTAACCTAGTTCGGCTTCGAAGGAAAGGCGTAATTGGGCGAGTGACGAATGGCGTTTATCGAGATTGATAGGCCGAGTATGCCCATGGTGGTAGAAAAAGTTTTTCCACTGTAGGGTTAATTTATACAATGAAAGTTTCGTATAATGTTTCCTTTATTCGTATGGAAGTTGTTTCCTTTGTTTTCCGAGGGAGATAAAGCCTAAGAAGCTCGATACAGAGCCCGTGCGGAGTCAGTTGCGGGGTGATTTCCTGCTCGGACGTGACCAAGCGGAATGAGAGCGGATGCCAGTGAGTCGCGGGGCTAAAGAATGAGACCTTTCAGATCGTGGTGCGAGGAAGTAAAGTTTATAATGGTCGTCCAATGTCGGATCATACAGCTTGGTTTTTTGCTATAAGGAAAGTACTTTTTCGTAAAACATGTTACGTTTACTTTCGAAAGTTACTTCGTATGACATGATCTGATTATACGAAGGATTTTTTGCGTAAGTAACGGGCGACCGGTTTTTACGAATTCATTAAATTGACGCGACATATGGAGAGGTCAAAATAACGATGTTTCCACAGATTTTTGAGAAACGTTTTCGCTTTTGTTTTTATTCTTCGGTGAAAGTTTCTCTGAGTCACTCATGGAGTTTTACCAAAGGTTATTTCACCGAGATCTAGTCGCGAAACGTTTTTGCAGGTTTCTTGAATGAATCAGTTAAACAGCGATAGACTTAGTCGACGAGCGGGGAGGACGTGTTCTCTTTGTTGTATTTTCTGTTACTTTTGTTCTTGATTTTTCTTTGTCGCTAATGTTTTTGATATTTTTCCGTGAGTCGATTGGTTCAACGGAAAATGAGAGTGATGCTTTGATGCCTGAAGATTTCTCGTATAATGATTCTTATACGAAACTCGTTTTATCAAATCGGAAAAGATCTTTATGACTTCAGCAAATCATCGACTTTCATTCTGAAGTTTGGAAGAGGTTTTCTAAATGAATGATTGCGATGATAGATGTTGTATAGTCTTTGAGAATTTTTCCAACATGGTTTGGATCAGTCCCTAGCGTTTAGACGAATCTCAGATTGTTGTTTGCTTTTAGGATGATCTTGACGAGACATTGCATTGTATGAATATTTTTCCGCATATTTCTACGAGATTTTGCTTTGTCGAAAGCGTTTTCTTGTCGAAAGCATTTTCTTGATCTTGACGAGACATCGCATTGTTTGAATATGTTTTTGAAGTATGGGAGTATACGAGTATAGTATACGCACCTACTCCGTCCCTTTTTTCTCGAGGAATAGAATGATCGCCAGTCTGAGTCGGTTTGAAGACGGCGCTTGGACTGTGATTTGGTTGTTTCCAGGTTGAAGACATGGAATATGTCGGTTCCGAGAGAATTGTCAGAAACGAATCGGTTTTAAGACGACGTTCATGTGTCTAGTTTTTTCTCTTCTTAGGAAGCGAGCTTGATATGCGTGGCGATCGTTTCTCGATTTTCGGAGTGTTTAGATCTGTTTACAAGATCTGGACGAACAGTTATGGGACAATATATCGAGACAGGAAAAATCACCTAAGACTTAGTTCGCTAGACTATCCACCTAGGTTTTACGTTCCCTAAAGGTATATGGCAGTCTCAAAGGCATTTTTATTTCTTAGTAATTTCCTACGAAAACTCCAAGTCTGATTTCAAAAATTTCAAGTCGCAAATACCATAGTTCTCTCGAAGATGCAGTTTTGTCTCTTCTCAGTTTTGCTTGCTCATTTCCCCTTCCTCTTCTTGTGTATGTTCGCCTTTTTCGATATTGGTGTTTATCCTTTGAAACTTGACTGATACGAAGTCAATAAAAAGGTTCAACGTAATCGTATAGTTGAGGCGACTAAGGTGTTAAGTTAACCGTTGCCGAATTATACGATTAATCAGAATCCACGCGAGAAAACTAGTCTTTGCGGGTTTTTTTTTATCGTAAAGTTTCAATGGTAACTCCAATCGAGACGAAACAAGAGACGTTTCGATCGAGATTTGAAGGAGAACACAAAGAAGGAGGTAAGGGCGAGTAGGAGCAAGCGAAGCAGTTTAGACGAGTCTTACTTGTTTTCGTCGTAAAATCTCAACGGAAACTCCGATTGAGACAAAACGGAAACTCCGATTGAGACGAAACGAAAAGCGTTTCGATCGGGATTCAAAAGAGAACACAAAAGAGGAGCTTTTTGAAGCCTGACAGGTCGCTATTTAGCGATCTGTAGGTCTCACAGGTCGCTATGTAGCGAGTAGAAGTAAGCCAAGAAGAGTCCTACTTGTTTTCGACGAAAAATCTCAACGGAAACTCCGATTGAGACGAAACGAAAAGGGTTTCGATGAGGATTCAAAAGAGAACGCAAAGGAAGACTTTTCTGAGGCCTGACAGGTCGCTATGTAGCGATTGGAGGTCTGACAGGTCGCTACGTAGCGAGTGGAAGCAAGCCAAGAAGAGTCCTACTTATTTTCGTCGTACAATCTTAACGGAAACTCCGATTGAGACGAAACGAAAAGCGTTACGATGAGGATTCAACAGAGAACGCAAAGGAGGACCTTTTTTAGGCCTGACAGGTCGCTTTGTAGTGAGTGGAGATTTGGCTTGAGCTCGGCCGTTATGCGTGCTCGGTCGCTACGTAGCGACCGAGCTGTGTGTGTGCTCGGTCGCTACGTAGCGACCGAGCTTGGCTGGAGCTCGGTCGTTACATCGTGACCGAGCTGTGTGCGTGCTCGGTCGCTACGTAGCGACCGAGCTTGGCTTGAGCTTGTTCGCTACGTAGCAACCGAGCTTTGTGCTTGCTCGGTCGCTACGTAGCGACCGAGCTGTGTAATCGATTTGTTGCGCTTCCTTTTTCCGCGATTAACCTAAGGGTTTTCTGCGGTTTTTGGGAGAACAAGTTTTACCCTTCCAAAATGTTTTCGGAGAACGTGTTTTGGTAAAACCCTTACGCATTGAGATTTCTTTTGTTCGGTAATGAGCCAAACTTACGGGGTTTGATAAGATTTATCGTTTCTCTTTATGTTTGAAAAGAAAAATCGCGAGCTCGTTTCATTGCACTTCCTGTGGCGAAAAGTCGCAGCAAGGTTTTTCGGCGTTTGCATAGGCGCAGTGGCGGCTGGAGTTTTCTTACCAGCGTTGTTGGGAACTGCAATTTTCTCTTTCGTATTTCCAGACATTGTTTTGATCAAGCGTTTTGCGGCTATGAGTTAGAGTAATCCGTACCTCCCCTCCTTCTAGCGCCAAACTGTGGGAACCGAAATTCGCACTGTCGATTTCTGTTTAAATTAGGAAAGTTGGAAAAATCTTAGTTTCCCAGAGGTCCCGGATATCTGTTAAACCACACGTCAAGCAATCAGAACACGCAAGTAAAGACGAAAAGAAATAAGAAATCGTAAAAGAGAGAAAAAGGAGTTTTATTCCTAATTCGCGTATGAGCGTTACAACAAGGTAGAAGCCTCGGCGATGAGAGCTGTCGGCGAGATTCCTAGTTCTAACAACCTAAGACTGCAAAACCTAGTTGAGTCGCAGCTCGAAATAACAAAAACGAAAAGTTGCCTAATTGCTCTAAGTGCTAAGTTTGCTCTGAAAAAGTCTCCCTCATGCCTCTCGCCTACGACTCCTTATACACTCGCTCCTAGGTCGGTTTACGCTTTTCCCCCTTCTGCCCTTAAGTCGTCATAGCCTAAAAATGGAGATATTCCATTTTTCCCGATCTTCGTAATTATCTTCAAAATTTCGTATTTATCCGCGGAAACTTGACATTTATCTTTCTTTGCGAACCAAGCGTAAACCGTCATGCGGCTTACGGGCTGTTGGTTAAGAAATCGTAAGTTGGGCCTCGAGTCATGTCTTAGGTCCCTTTGGGCCGTCTTCTGACTCGAAGCGTTTATTACGGCTTCTTTCGATAAAGAACGAACTTTCCGTGGTTTTTACCGTAAAGTTTGATCGATGACTTAGAATGGCGGGAAACATGAAATGGGTTCGCTACGGTCTTCGGGAGGTAGCATCGAAGGGTAGACGAGAATGCATGGACTAATGTTGTATCGACGTTTCGGAAAAGCTCGGTTGCTACGTAGCGACCGAGCGGAACGGACGCTCGGTCGCTACGTACCGACCGAGCTTGACTCGAGCTTGGTCGTTACTTAGCGTCCGAGCGGAACGGACACTCGATCGCTGCGTAGCGACCGAGTGGAACGGACGCTCGGTCGCTACGTAGCGACCGAGCGGAACGGATGCTCGATCGCTACGTAGCGACCGAGCTTGGCTCGAGCTCGGTCGCTTCGTAGCGACCGTGCGACCTTTTTCGGGCTTTTTTCTGATTTTTCGTGAATGTGTTTTCTCTGCAAGATTCTTCGTAATAATAAATCTTTTTCGAAGATTTGTTTTTCGTAAAAATGTTCATGCCGATTTTTACGGACTTTCAGACATTGATTCTGTCGTGACCGATTTTAACCCCAACATATATCTTCTGCTAGGATTGATAGTTTTGTAATCTGATATGTTTTAAATAGAAACCCTAAATAATCCGTATGATAGGTTATATTGATCTGATTTGGATGTCTTTGAGAATTGAGAATCAGTATGCTAGGTTGATTGATTCATGATAAAATCTAATGTCTTTGAGGTTTAAGATTGTATGCTAAGTTCGATTAAATTGATTGATCTGATTATATGTTTTTTAGGTTTGATAAATTCAGATACTAGATAAATTATTTACACATGGTTTATGCAAAATACCAATCAGCCTTGAAACTGATTCATTGTAATTCATGCTTGAAATCTATATTCTAGTATTGCTAAAATCAGCCTTGAAACTGATTGAGTGATTAATAAATCTTTTTACTAGTCTTGCTAAAATCCATTGATTGTTAAACCCTAATTGCATGATTAATTGAATCCGTTTTGCTAGTCTTGATAAACTATAATATTATGAGCACATAGAAATAGTATTGTTGAGACTTACTAGAAATTGACTGATTGATTAATAGTCTCATTGTCCTTGTCCTCACAAGATTGAAATCCGAATTGATTATTTTTAAGAGTAAGACCTTATGAAAATTATACCTAAATATTGAGTGATATATGATTTGAGATGTCGAAAATCAACCTGGATTTTGCTGCTCTAATTCTCTCTGGAGATAATTATTTACGGTGGGCATTGGATATAAAGATTATCCTAAAGTTAAAAAGACTTGGTGAATGTATCATAGAAGGCAATAATGCCAATGAGAAAAATTGATACAAGGCAATATTAATTATTAGCCATCATCTTATTAAGAGTCTCAAAGATCAGTATCTGACTATAGAGAATCCTCTAGACCTTTGGACAGAGTTAAAAATCGAGATATGAGCACCAAAGAACGGTGTTATTACCAAAGGCCCTATTTGATTGGAGGAATCCCAGAATCCAGGACTATAAGTCCGTGGATGAGTCTATTGCTAGCTGAGAAAAAATAATGGATTACTGATGAGAAACAGTGAATTGAGACCTACTGGATTAACCCCATTACCTGATACCAATAAGGCCGCAGAAGAAAAAAAAAAGGTAACCACGTCCAGAATGATAGTCCACACGGTCATGGCCGTGGAGGTTGGAAAGGACGTGGCAATGGCCACTATAACACATTTGTCCGTGGGAATCACTATGGCAGAGGCTGTGGGTATCAACCCAATTTGAGCCATGGTCAAGGCAGTGGTCGTGGTATATCCTTTAAACCACAAAGCTCGACCAAATCAGTGTGCCATAGATGTGGAATGGGGAACAATTGGGCTAAGATATGAAGGACTCCCAAACATTTTTGTGACCTCTATCAAAGAGAGTCTGAAAGGGAAGAATCCTGAAACCCACTTGGTCTATAAAGATGGTGAAAATAATTTCGAACATGATCAAGATGATCTTATGAAATATGAGACTTATGATTGCCTAAAAGAATCAAGTTGATAATCTGATTTCGACATCAAACTTGTGTGATTGCTTTGCTTATATGCTTTCTCTGATTTTTATCTCTTTAAATTTATTTCTATTACATTGTCTGCTTAGATTAAATGAATGAATGATTTTTCTATATGAGTACACTGAAAAACGCCAATATAAGTACTAAAGCAGGTATCGCCAGTCTGAAAGAAGACTATGGCTAGGCTAATATATTATTGCCTAAGGGTATGCATCTAGAAATCAGTGATGCCTTATATTCACCCAGCTCTAAGAGCAAAAGCAGCCTATTGAGTTTTAAAGATATAAGAATGAATGGTTTCCATATTGAAACAATGGGCGAAGGAAACAAAGAGTTGCTTCAGATATATGTATAAAATCCCCCAAGGCCATAATAAGTCGTAAAGACTATATCTGCATTCTCTACTGACCTAGACTATGCATAGATCAGTATGATAGATGCTAAAAGCCTGCGAAAATATACACTTTATGGCACGACCGGATTGGTCATCCTGGTCCAAACATGATGCGAAAATTGATATTCAAAAAGCACACATTAAAAGATAAGAAGAGTTATCCCAAAGAATCTCACGTGTGTAGCATGTACACAAGGGAAACTCATTAGGCCATCACCAAGCATTTAAATGATTATGGTATGTCCATGGGGGTAAGTGTGGACAATTCTGTGATACATGTCCATACCAAGAACGGCTTGGCCGAAATCTTTTAAAACACAAATAGCTGATTGATAGACCATAACTTATGAGGTCAAAACTCTCATTCACAGCTTGGGCCACACGAAATTTACATGCACCTAAGTTAATACGCATCAGGCCATTTAGTGAGCATAGATATCCCCTATCACAATTATTAATGGGTCAAGAGCCAGACATACCCCATCATAAGACATTTGGATGTGCTGTCTATGTACTAATTGCTCCACCACAGAGAACTAAGATGGGACCTCAAAAGGAGGATGGGGATATATGTTGGATATGGGTGATTATATTTGAGGCCAGGTACACGGATTATTTTAAGACCAGGAGGAGAAAAAAAAATAAAGCTGGTAAAAGAATGGTAAAAGAAATAGAATGAAATCAACCATCAATGTCTTGGCAAGATCCTCGGACTAAAGAATGTGAAATAGACGTCCAAAGATTATACATTTACAAAGCTAGCTAATCAAATGCTAGACACATTTGCTGACCCGAAAAAAAATGACTAAGTCATATATAAACCAGCTTGTAAAGCACCAACGAATTTGATGTCCAAGAAGAGACACAGTCAAGTTGCTACAGAGTCTAGACAACGTATGAAACGTGGTAGACCAAATAGGTTCCAAAAGTTAAGAATCCTCGGAAACAAAAGAAAGGTGCAGAGAATGATAATCAAAATCCAAATCCGAGGTTACTAAGGAAACCATCCCAGACATGGAGATAAGGCCGGCCGGCTCTAAGGTACAGGTACCAAACAATGTAGCTTGGGACGCCAAGCTGTAAAGTATTAAAGGTCCTGATAATAATGAATCTCAATCGATTATATCATGTCTGGAACATAATGGAACCAATAAGGAATGTCGACATAAAGGTAGCACTTGAATTTATGAATATAAGCGAGGATCATGAACCCACGTCAATATAAGAGTGTGCACTCGTAGAACAGATTGGATTGAATGGAAACGTGGGGTTAAATAGTTTAAGGAAGAAATGCGTATTTGGTCATATGATTAAGACGCCATATGATGTTAAAACCAGTGGATATAAAAGAGTCTTGTGAGGAATAGAAATCGTGAGATATAAAGCTGATGTTGCACAAGGATTCTCACAAAGACCCGTAATAGATTATGAGGAGACATACTCCCATGTGGTGGATGCAACTACTTTTAGATTTCTCATAAGTCTGGCTATATAAGAGAGAAAATTAGACTTGCAACAAGTTGATGTAGTGGCTGCATATTTATATGGTCCACTGGATAATGAAAGTACTAGAGGGTATTGAGCTGAAAGTACAGCAAGTTCTCGAGAACAGTATTGATAATCATCAAAGTATATGATCTGAATATCCTAGGAACCTCTGGATACAATTTCCCAAACAGTTGAATATCTCAAGAAAGAGTTTGAGATGAAAGATCTTGGAAAACAAAGTTTTGTTTGGGATTACAGCTTGAGTACATTAACAATGAAATCCTTGTGCATCAAATAGTATATACAGAAAAGGGTACTCAAGAGATATAATATGGACCAGTCTCATCCATTATCTAGTACATGGGCGTGAGATCACTTGTTTTGGACACTGATCCATTCAGTCCAAAGGTGGACGATAAAGAAGTCCATTTAGTCCTGAGATGGACGATGCAGAAGTCTTGTTTTAGACACTGATCTGATTGGTCCATAAGAATGGCGATGAAGAAGCCTTTGATTTTGATTTATTTTATACTAACCAGTCCAAAAATGGGTTATTTGGTTTTGTTGATTTGTTTTCAGACAGGTTATGTTTTACACATGGTGGTACACGCATATCACAGCAACATCATCCAAGATTTCGTGTGTGTATTTGAGGTCGATGACTCAATATGTTCGATCAGATTGTGGCATGGCCGATGGTAAAGAAGAACCAACTATCATGTTCGAGGACGAAGCATATTCTGCCCAAGATCTTCATCATCCACGGATTATAGAAAATTGGACAGGTCCAAGGGACCTTCAGTAATGTCCAAATCAGGGGGAGTAATGTGTGTTGTACTCTTTTTCCTTCACCATGGTTTTGTCTCAATTGGGTTTTCCTGGTAAGGTTTTAATGAGGCAACATTAAAGTACATTACAAGCTCTAAATGGTTATGGCATCCAATGGGGAGTGTTATGAACCATATTGTGGATGGCTCATAACCAAGAGATTATGATTTGTAATCTTTTCATTTATCTATGACGGTGTAATCTCCTATATAAAGAACCTCTATGTTATGAATAAAGATAAATTTTTCCATTATTTTTATAACAGTGTGTATGTGTTTTTAGTTACCCAAAATAGAGAAACCCTTACATTTGCTCTTGCTCACAATATTTTTAAAACACTAGGGGGTTATTGGTAAGTGAATTCTCATTAATTTTGAAAATTTTGAGATTTTATTGTTATTGGTTCTTGGATTTCAAAAGTCTTAGTAGAATCCATTGTTATTGGTTTAGCATTTTCAAAATCCATTCAAATCTCTAGTTATTAAAAAATTTTAATTATTATTGATTCTCTAATTCTAACAAAATCTATTGTTATTGGGAGATGAATTCTATTCATTTTTACTCATAAGACTTAACTTTCAAAATATCATAACCTTGTGATTTTCAAAATCCATGTAATAAAAAACTAGAAAACAAAATAATTATTCTTACCATATATCTATTGCACCTTAAATCCAAATTATATGTCCAAAACTATAATTCATTACATTTATATACTTTTACATTTTAGAATATATAATTATTTTTATAAATATTTATCATTTTGAATATAAATATTAATAATTAGATTTATAAATATTAATAATTTTAAATATTTTTTAAATAGTTTCAAAAATATTTTGAATTTCCAAAAAAAAAATTCAGAGCCAAATTCTCGGTTACACGAACAGACCAGAGTTTAGAAAATATTTTGAAAAAAAATTCAAAATTATAAAAATTATTAAAAAGTTCAAATTTGAAAACATATAATTCAAAATTATAAAAGAAACTTATTTATTCGTAATTTTTATTGTTTATTACTTTTATATATATAAAGCAAGAGGTGAAATCGTCTTTTGCCTTTTTCATGAAATTGTTTTTGGTCATTTTTCTCTTTGAATGCTATTTTATGACAAAATTTTTAAAATGGCTCACTATTACTTAAAAAAATACAAATTTTTAAAATGGCTCAATAGATTATATATTTATTTTACAAAAAGAATGATAGAAAATTGGTAATACAAATTCATGAAAATCTATACTAATCTAAAAAAGTTGTGATCAAATTTCACAAGTCAATGTATATAAATTTTCACGTTACTTTTAAAATCTATCAAAAATTTTTTTGCTTTCAACTTTAAACTTTGATCAAATGTACAATAGTCTTTACTATTAAAACAAATTCCAAAACTAAATAAATTTTCTATCTAAAACATAAAAATTTGTGGCTTCTTTCCCAAGTTCGAAATTATTTATGTTTATAGATATATATACATGTGTGTGATTGACAATGATGAAGTGGCTTTTGATCAATAATATAAAATATTTATTAATTGTAATACTTAAAATTCTTTTTCTTTTGAAATTTTGTTTGCTATTAATAACTTTTTGTATTTTTCGGATTTTATAATCACCCCTATAAAAGTACAAAATTGAGCTCGTACCTAAACCCTAACAACCAAAACAAAAATTTTAGTAACCCAAAATCAGATTAAACACACAAAAGAAACCCGAAAAGCAAGAAAAACTTAATCGGGAGAAAAACACTCACGCCACCGTCATCTTCAGAAAAAAGATCTTCACTACAAGAAGATCTCGAAAGAAGAACACCACACTAACCGAACAGATACATACCATCTTCTCAAGCCCTAACGGAAAGAATCGACTGTTGCGTGAAGAAATTGCTGCATCGGCACAGAAAGTCACCAATAAACTACCATTATTAGATTTGAGAAAAGAAAACCGACGAAATCTACCAAAACAGAAGAAGAAAGGATCAAACTTACTCCATGTTAAAAAAGGGTCGGATGGCTATTTATGCCACGCTCAGCCTAAGATTAAAAGGGTGAGTGCTGTCAGGTCCGTCTCTAGGGGTGTGTCCAAGGTGCTTTTGGCCCAAAATTTTTGAGACAACTTTAGTTATAATTTAGGGCCTATTTTTCAAATTTAGGGTCCTTTTTCAAATAATTTTGTATTGTTTATGCATTGGGTCTCCTAAAACTTTGAGACGGACCTGAGTGCTGTATGGTACAATCAAAACACATTATTTCTGGAATCCCCCATAGGGTTGGCTCCAGTAGCGGATCCGGGAGTAATTTTGTTTGGTGTCAAAAACGAATAAAGATGTATTTTCTGGATATCAAACTCGGATTGTGTGGGGTTAAGCACCTTATTTTACTAACTCTGCTACATGTTGTTTAATGTTTTCCTATACGAAACAGATTTTTATCTTGTTTTTGTAGTGTCAGGTGGCTCCACACCTCTTCAAGTGGATCCGCCCCTGGTTGGCTCGCTCGGCCGACCCTCCTTAAGAAAAAAAAAAAAAAACCTTACTCCATGTTAGCGAAAGCGGAGGTTGAAGTAGAGAAGATCAACGGTTGAATAGAAGATGTTGGGAAAACTTCGAAATAAAGCAGATCCACCGTCTCCAACACATCAACGACCCAAAACTACATCCAACGAGTTTCCACTACAGCACACACCCCATCGCCTTACACGCATGATTTCATGAAAACCACCACACGAGCATCAACCACCATATCCAAGAACCATATGTGATAAGAACCACCATAGTATTTGAAATTTTATCAAGTATAATTATTTATATATTCACTAGAGTTTGATCCGCACACCAGGTGTTAATTTTTATGTTTTTATACATTGATATTCGTTTTTCATGATTGGTGTTATATATTTTAGATGTGTTGCTATATAACTAATTGTATTCAAAAGACTCGGACTGAATCGAGTAATTAGATTATTTTTGGTACAAATATCCGAACCCGTTTCAGATATATTGGTCATTTAGATATTTTTATGTTCCTACACATCTGAATCAAAATCATTCAGACATGGGAGGATCCAACTCGAACCCCACACATAAATTTATAATATCCCAGCGGAAACTAATTCAAAACCAAAAAATAAAATTGATCCGGAAAGAAACCATTTGTACATGAATGAGTACCCGAATGTCCATACCTAATCGATTCTGTAAATATTTTTTTTTTAATTCTTTCTACATGTTTGACTAAAATAAGGGAAATAGAAAGTTGTTTTCATTTAGTAAAATTATATAGAGTGAAACATTAAGTGACAATAAATGTAATATGTTTTAATTATTTTGATTTAAATTATTATTTTGTTCACATAAACTATATCTTTGAATTATGTGTTTGGCTAAGAAATTTTTCACTAATTGGTACTAAGATAAAAAAATTTTTTTAGTAAAACAGATTAAACCGAACTATTAATCATATGCAAAATTCGATTATTAACATTTTTTATTTTTATAATTTGTACAAAGTTAATGTTGATTAACTAATAAATAAAAATTGACGCTTTTAGTTTTATGATAATATAATTAATGATTTGATATATTGTTAAGGTAACTATAATTGATTATGTGATATATTGTTAAAGTAATATAATTAATGAAATTACTAAAATGACACTATATTTTTTTATACTGCTATCTATGTTTCCAAATAATTCTCAATTATACTGCTATTCATGTTTCCAAACAATTCTAAATGTACTTCAATTTTAATAATATAGAAGTATATATAAGGGTGATGTCGATTGTTTTTTTTTTGAAATTATAAATTTAATTTCAGATAAATCAATTAATAATCCGTTAAAGACAAAATATCCATAAATATAGCTTCAGTTAATACATTAGTGTCATGGAAGTGTAAATATATGGAAAAACTAAGGATAATCTAATTTTTGTTATGAATATTATGGTGATGTCATTATGGCAAGTCTTAAATATACTTGTTCTCCAAGCTTTACTTGTTCTCCAAGTGGCTTTATCCACAAGCTATTGTAATCCTATATAAAGGACTCATTACTCATGGAATAATACACACCAGTTCCTCTCTTCTTTTGTCTTCTCTTCTTTACTCAAAACACGTTATCAGCACGAATCTCTACTGATCTTGAACTAATAGGTATAGATTTTATTTTATACTTTTAGTCTATGTTCAATCCTTCTACCGATCATGCTTATTATCAATTCATGGTTTGTAAGATTGGGATTCATAGTTCATCACATGTTAGATTGAGTTTAAAAGTTTTAGTCGACAATATTGATTTCCCTTGTTTCAAGGAAAGAAAAATCCTTCGATCAAAGTGAGATCTTATCGACTTTATAAGCTATACTCAATCTCGCTAGTTTTGATATTCATATTTGTATAACCATGATTATTGCTTAACAAGTTCATATAGTTTGTTTATGCATATTGTTAATTATAGCATACCATTATGGTTCAGTAATAGCAGATGACTATAGCTCCAAAGTTTGAATACGTCTCATTACGGCTGCATATTATTATTACGGTTGCATATAGTATCGATACAGTTGAACGTATAAATTAACAAATTCATATATTTAGTGTTGCAGCTACATCTTATATTGTTATTGCGTTTGTGATTGCATCCACTTTTATTCCTTATGGCTGCGCATTGTTCAATACTTAAAACTATATCATCGAATTGGATTTATAGGTTAATAATTATTTACTAGACTTGATAAGATATTGCATGTTGGTTTAAAATTTTTGGCTGAGTGCATGTAATGTATACGAATACATATAATATAGTAATCAAGTGTTACGGTTGAGTGCATGTAATATATTATTTCTATTTTACTTGGAACATCACATGATATGGTAATAGTTTTGGTTTTCATCGGGTTTAGAAACCGTTGGTTTGCACATTCTGCTTAATGCTCGAATGATTTTTATAGTAATTATATATACGCTTGATTTAAGTAGATTTTTTTTCGAATGAATTATCACTATTTAATATGGTCTATGTTATATATTGATGTTTACTAATACGTTAGCCATATTTATATGAGCAAATTTTGAGTATTTCAGAATTATTTATCCTCTTTAAAAGAGAAGAGATCATGTAAAATTATATCCAACCAAGATACATGAGCAATTCAAATTCTCATCTCCTTTGCACTTTTTACCGAGATAAGTATTTTATTTTCATGCTTTATATACAAGGGTAATAATTTACATGAAAATTGATAAATGTGATATAAGATTTGTTTAGTAAGTTTATTGATTCCTTGTTCAATAGCATGAAAGTAAAGAAGTGGCACATATGATGATTACTATAGAAATATTATCTATTTCTTTATATAATAAGATCTATGTTATTATATAATAAGATCTATGTTAATACATATTTTATATAATTTGAAATAGTTTTATTATTATATTTCATTGTGGTTGTATATGTGAGAGTTTTAAATTTAAGGTTTGACCTTAAGATCCCATAAGTCTTGGAGAATAATCTAAAGAAATGTACAATCACCTGAATTGATTACCTATAGCTCATTATGTATTTTGCATCTAACGATTACAAGACCTGAAGTCTGTAATATATCTCAACTATGTTGGATGTTAAGTTTAAAAGTAAAATTCTTGAATTTTTTTTTAATGATGCATATATATGGGAGAATATATATTTTTCACACTAGTAATGTTGTCCAGCAGACACATGCTTGGGAAAATAGATTAAAAAAAAATTTATACTTGTATCTTGTCTCTTTGAGACTCAGAGAAACAATGAGCTATTGATTTAAGATAATAAATCACATCTAGTTGATTATGATCTCTTCTTTTAAAGAGAATATGACATTTATATTGGGAATGAAAATCCACACAAATAGTATTGCTCAAGAAAATGAACATAAATGTAGTTGTAGACGTGAATGTGGATATAAATAAGGTCAAGATCCAAAGAGTTTCTTTTTAGAACTCATACTCTCACTTGAAGTTGAAAAATAAAGATGGTAATAAAGAAAGACCCAAGAGTTTTTATTTAAAACTCATTTTCTCACTTGAAGTTGAGAAAATAAAGATGATAAGAGATATGATTCAATCATCCAAATATGAAAGAAAATTATTGTGAGTACAATACAAGGTAGTAAAACCTTATAGAATGTTCAAGAAAATGATATATATGATGCTCCAGAAGAGTACATAATATTATTACACATAAGAATGCAATTTAAAATCCTTAAAGTCTCAAAAGTTAAAATGATTTGGGAAAGAATACATGATCCATGTAGGGTAGGTTATTGATTCAAAAATGAGATTCATTCGAGATTGATAAACATATAGTAATATCATCTCGAGGGGAAGAGTTAAAGAATCTCACATTTCATGATAAGTGAAACATCCAGAAGATTATGTTTGCACTAAAACTAAGACTGATGAATCATTCTCAAAGTAGTCTCTGAAATTTTGAGTCACTTATGTTGAGACAATAAGCAAAAGAAATGCTTAAGACAGTATAAGTATTTTAGAGAAAGTATCTATAGCCTTTTTGTACTACACAAATATTATTGTAGTGGAAATAAATATATAGTAAACCAGAAGTTTACAAAATATTTGGCATGAACCAGTTAGACCATTTTGATTCAGTAATGATGCGAAAATATACATAAAGATTTAGTGAATATTCATTGAAGAACTAGAAGATTCTTGCGAATGATTTCACATATATTGCTTGCTCATAAGATAAAATGGTAATACGGTTTTCACCAGCCAAATAAAGTAATTAGCATGAATAAAGGAGATGTTAGTGGACTGATCACCCACTATGCATCTTTATAATACCGTTGAATCCACTTCTTAAAGTCTCTCACGACTATAGAAAATCATTGGATAAGTGTTAAACATTTTGAGCAATACTAATTCGCATCAAGCCAACAAGTAATCATTGGTTCTCCCCGTCATTGGTATTGGGTTAGAAATCAACCATTTTCCATCAAAGAATGTTGGATGTGCGATATACATTCCATTTGCTCCACCATAGAGCTTTAATTAAGATGGATTCTCAAATGAGGTTGGAATTATATGTTGGATGTGAATCTTCATTGATACTTAAGAATCCATAGCCATCCCTCGATTTGAATGCTAAAAGTGAATTAGCATTTCCAACATAAAGGGGAGAAAATAAACAGCTGAAAAAGAAAATAAGTTGATATGAGTTATCGTTGATCCTCAGACTAAAGAAAATGTAAAATACAAGTCCAAAAGATAATTCAATTATAGTGCTTAGTAAAGCAGTTGCCAGACAAATTTGCAGACCCCAAATAAATATAGTGATCGAGTCACATATACCAGCTGTAAATGCTCCAATAAGAATAGATGTTCTATAAGAACAATATCAAACTGCAAGTCACGCCTGAAGCGTGGTAGACATGTGGTTCCAAAGATAAGAATCCTCACAAATGAAAAGGAGCATAAATTAATAATGGTCATGAGGAAATAAAGTTTTTGAATGATCTCCAGAAGAGACATTAAACATGACTGAAAGAAATTCAGGTACCTGAGACAATGAAGAGATCTCAATAAGTTATGTCATGTATAGAATAAAATGGAACGAATAGACAAATCGACGTCGATGATATTTATGCATGCAAAATAGCAGTTGATATGATAAATGAGAAAGAGGATCATGAAAGTCTATTGAAAAGTGTACACAAAGAGATGATTGGCCAAATCAAAAAGAAGCAATAGACAAAGATAAAAACTCTTGTGAAAGAGTGAGGTTTTTGGACCAGTAGTCCATACACTAGAAGGTGTAAAACAAGTGGGATAGAAATGAGTCGTTGCACCAAAGAAAGATCAATATGGAATTGATTGTAAAGAGACATAGTCTTATGTGGTAGGTGCAACTACTTTTATGTTCCTTATTAGTCTGACAATAAAGGAATAACTTGAATTATAAAACCCACTGGAAACTGATAGTCCCTAAGAGATAGAATCCCTAAAAGATAGAATCATGAAGGATTGATGAAATCAAAATCATATTCGATCGAAATATGTTTATGGGATATATGAAATATTTGAAGTTAATCAATATATCTTTATATTTATCAAGAGATTATAGATCAATAGAATCATTGATTTGAATGTAATCAAAAACTCCTAAAGAGTTATAGAAAATTATATTTTGGAAGAAAGCTCTTGACAATATTGTCTTTATGTATTCCAAATCGGAGATCTAAAATTAGATGTTATCATAAAGATCCTTGAAGGATTTTATTTAAGATGTTCATATATGTTTGGTCTTGAAGTACCATATTTAAAGTGTTATTGAGCAAATTACAAATCTTTTCATAACCAAAAGATGTAATTTCATATGACAAGAAAGAAAGTCATAATAGTAACTTTCATAGTTACGAATGAGTTATTCGTATGTATGAGACGAAAATCTAGACGATTGTATGTAAGAAGTTTGGTTTGAAGTCCAAATAGACCAAGAAAATATTGTCTATATCAAATAAGAATTGTGGACCAGAAATCTATAGACCTTGAATACTCTAATGGAAAGAGTATTACAATATTCTCAATTTAAAAATGAGATTTCTCTGATTGGAATGCATATCCTGAAGATATTTGTTTTCCGGATATTTCTTTGAAACTATTTTTTAATATTAATTGTAATTATTATTTTTTAAATATCATAAACTCCACCCCTAAAATCTATATTATATATCTTAATTAGTTAACCATATGAATATAAGTGTATTTTATCTCTTTAATGAAACATATTTTGGTAATTTTAATCCTTGTATGCTTTATTTGTGATAAAAAAAATATAGTGCTATCTTAGGGAATTTCTCTTTAATTATTTGGTATTTAATATTTTCGATATTAAAAAAATATAAACTTAAAATATATACATATTCATTTGAATTTAGTAAATACTATTGTAAATAATTTTAATACAACCTTAAGATTTGTTTGAGTTTTTATTAAATTTACATAATATCAGGAATACTGAATAAAATGTTGAAATTAAAACTATCTAGAATTTTTTTTTGAAAATAATGATGTTTATCTGCTTAATTATTTTAAATTATGAAGCTTGTGTACCAAATATGGAAGAATATATTGATATTCATTATATATTGATACAGTAAATTACTTAAGAAAGATAAACCATTATACAAGAACTACGTCGAACAAAACATTAAAAAAACTGTTATAAATTTACACAATGTAAAACACCAGATTTTAAATACTATGTTTAACTATTATCTCATATAAACAAAAACATACAAAATTTAGGTCATATATGAAATTACATTAACAAAAAGATTTAATCGAATATATAATGGTGATTATATTTTCAGAAGTATATTATCATATATGTATATAATCATTTTATAGAATCACCATTATATTTTTTTGTCAGCAAAATCACAGCTATATATACCACAAAAAGTAAAGATGGATAAGAAAACGTCAATCACGCACCGGAATGTATATCCATCCTAAAGTAAATAACATTAAAATGTTGACACAGAAAATCTAGATTTGGATATCATCTACCTTCTAGACTAACTATCGAATCTATGTAAATGACAACAAATCAACTTTTTATTGTATCCATATATTATCATATAAATAGAAACATTTTTGGAAAACTAAATAAGAAATTAAGGATTTTTATTTGACTTATAATTTAGAGTAGATATTTTTCCTTTCATATTTTAAACTAAATTTTCTTAAAAATCTTTTTTAGCTTCTTTTTTTTAATGGAGGCTTTATAAAAGGATGCATAAGCACCCATGTAAAATACTATCTATCTTTCAAAATGTCTTCAAACCCAAACAGATTCAGCTCTTATGGGGATGATAATACAAACTATCATGGTTTTGTTCCCAACTTCAAGAATCATAATTCCAAAACAACTCGATCGATATTCACTACCTCTGATCACATGAACCATAGAGGTTTATTCTCTTCTTGTCCCTCTTTTTCTTGCTACCAAAATTCACATGTCTCTTCGTCTTCTTTTGGATTGAACAATTCATATATGAATTATCATATGAGGAGTGAAAGTGATTCTGTTCTTGGTGTTAATTGTTTTCCTATGACAAATAATCCTCTATATTCTCAAGTCTCTTTCACCCAAACAATTACAAATAGGTTTTCTGCAATTGTTCCTAGCAATCAAATTTACAATATCCAAAATGATATTGCACGTGTCCAACATGACATGGATTTTAAAACCAATATGTGGAATCGTCCTACATCTTATCGTCCAACCTTTCTTGATAAAAACTGTGGGATCTTGAACCCTAAGCCTGTTAATGCCATTCCTCGCCAAGACTCTCCTTATCGTCAGCATCTGGACATGTTTTCTTCTTCATCAAAGTACAACCATGACCGACATGTTCTCCAAGAAGGTCAATCGTCAAGGAAAAGCCCTAAACCAAACAAATCTCATGATTACAATTCTGATGAAGACGGGAGAAGTTAAGATGTTCAATATGATGGTCGGACACATAGTTTTCCATATGAGAAATACGGTCCATATACATGTCCCAAGTGCAACAGTGTGTTTAACACTTCAAAGAAATTTGCTGCACATATGTCATCTCACTACAAGAATGAGACGAAAAAAGAAAGAGATGAGAGGTATCGTGCAAGGATTAAAAAAAATATCACAAACTAAGCTACAATATACATGGTGGATCTAAGAAGATCAAACTGGAGGCGATGGAGTAAGTGACAGCGAAGCTTTCAAACAATTGTGATGGTAAAGAAAGAGCATGCTTAAGAGTTCTTTTGTTTAGTGGCTTCCCAACTTATTTAATTTATCTAAATAAAATGCATGTTTCTCCTTTTTAGCCTTTCATTATCTATGTTGTTTCTTTTGTTTAGTGGCTTCCCAACTTATTTAATTTATCTAAATAAAATGCATGTTTCTCCTTTTTAGCATTTCATTATCTATGTTGTGAATATGGTTGAATGTACGGTACTTGGGCGGATAATTGTTATCTTCTCTCATTAAAATATGGCTCCCTGGTGGCTAACAATCAAAAACTACTTGAAGCACAAAAAGAAGAAAATCAATCTTGAATACGTCATCATGAAGCTTCAGATGGAATCCAGGAATCGAATTTCTGACAAGCTCTTCATTAAAAAGCACAATGTTAACATGGCTGAGATGAAAGGAAAAGGAAAAGAAAAAGTCTAACTCTTCTGCTAAGTCTTGCAAAATGGCTGCACCCTTGATGGCTTTTGGAACAAACTTAAAAAGCCGCTGAAGCAAATGTAGAAAAGTTCAAGGGGAAGTGTCACTACTACAAAAATATTGGACACAAGTCTCATGCGCAACGCATATAAAGATCAATGATGAGAAGGCTCAAACCAATCTTGCTAAACAAAACCTTTGTGTAGTGGTGACTGAGGTCAAAATGGTTGAAAACAACACCCTAAGGAACGATGGTATGATACAAGAGCTAACACCTCCATTTGTACCGATAGGTTGATGTTCAGCACCTATCAGAAGAGCAAAACTCAGGAGCAGTTGTTAATGGGTAACTCATAATAATTCAAGATTGAAGTTCACTGTAAAGTGGTTTTGAAGATGATATATGGATATGAAGTCACTCTGCAAAACGTAAAGCATGTGTCTGAGATCAAGAAAAACTTGGTTTTGGAATTTTCCTCAACAAGAATGCATTTGTCATGATGATTGAGGCTGACAAGCTTGTGAATATGAATAATAGGGTTTATTTAAGGTGTATGTTAAGAATGGACTGGTCAAGATGAATATAATGACAGTCCTTCGGTAAGTTGTAGCTCCAAAAACTTCAATGAATAAGTTTCAATAGCATTCCTCGGATATGAGGACATTAAATAAAAAAACATTAGATATCATCTCACCTTAAGTTGCATGCATATCACTTCAGAAGAGATTTTAACTTTTAATCATCAAAATCTTCTTTGCAAAATAGCTTCCTATCACTATGGATTGCATGTTGATCACGTTGGGTTAAAGATAAAAATTTTGGTTGGATGAAGCACGTTTGGTGGTTGAGAAAGAGGCATAAAACCCTCACCAAGGTGATCATAGAATATTAATTAAAGGGTTTTGTCTGTCCCAACGTCTCATCGCCGCTATTGATGAAGCTCTGGTTTTGAGAGAAGTTGTTACTGCTGCAAGGACCTCTTCTGCCAAAAACGTCTGGATTAGATCCAATTTTCAAGAGCTTATCAGAGCTTTACACTTGAAGTTGTATTCGATGGAGCTCTGTGAGTTTTCATGGATGTCGAGTGCTTATCCCACTTGTTTGATTTCATTATGTTTTCTCTTATTCCGAGAGATCAAAACTCTGTTTTTGATCGTCTTGTGAAGTCAGCTCTTCACTCTCCTTAGTTGTAAACTTCCTCTTAAATTAATATAGTCCTTGGTTGCTCAAAAAAAAAATCTAAGGTATTTTCCGAAACGTTATTGTTAACAACTTTTTCTTAGTTACTGTTTGGTGGGCTAGGTTAACATTAAGATTAGCAAAATCCAGCTCAATTTTAATTTTATTAATTAGCTCATTTTAATTTGATTCGTATTGCATGAATTTTAGTAAGGTTACAAATCTATCAAAAGATCCTAAAATAGGTTTTATTACCAAAATAAAACGCACTAACAAAATATATTTCATTAAAAAAAGTAAGAAAAAATCTCATATTCTTATTTTATAGATATATAAATATATATAGATATATTATTACTGAAATGGAAATAAAATTATATAAAAAAATTTCAAAAAATATCGAATTTTATTTTTCAAAATTTTATTTAAAACCCAAAAATTCTCTCTGAAACTATTTTTAAATATTAATTGTAATTATTTTTAAAACAAAATCATAAACTCCACCCCTCATATCTATATTCTATATCTTAATTAGTTAACCATATGAATATAAGTGTATTTTATCTCTTTAATGAAACATATTTTGGTAATTTTAATCCTTGTATGCTTTATTTTTGATAAAAAAAAAAAATTAGTGCTATCTTAGGGAATTTCTCTTTAATATTTTCGATTTTAAAAAAATATAAACTTAACATATATACATATTCATTTGAATTTAGTAAATACTATTGTAAATAATTTTAATACAAACTTAAGATTTGCTTAAGTTTTTATTAAATTTACACAATATCAGGAATACTGAATAAAATGTTGAAATTAAAACTATCTAGAATTTTTTCTTGAAAATAATGATGTTTGTCTGCTTAATTATTTTAAATTATGAAGCTTGTGTACCAAATATGGAAGAATATATTGATATTCATTATATGTTGATAAAGTAAATTACTTAAGAAAGATAAACCATTATACAAGAACTACGTCGAACAAAACACTAAAAAAAAGTGTTATAAATTTACACAATGTGAAAAACCAGATTGTAAATACTATGTTTAACTATTATCTCATATAAACAAAACATACAAACTTTAGGTCATATATGAAATTTCATTAACAAAAAGATTTAATGGAATATATAATGGTGATTCTATTTTCAGAAGTATATTATCATATATGTATATAATCATTTTATAGAATCACCATTATATTTTTTTTGTCAGCAGAATCACCGCTATATATACCACAAAAAGTAAAGATGGATAAGAAAACGTCAATCACGCACCGGAATGTATATCCATCCTAAAGTAAATAACATTAAAATGTTTACACAGAAAATCTAGATTTGGATATCATTTACCTTCTAGACTAACTATCGAATCTATGTAAATGACAATAAATCAACTTTTTATTGTATCCATATATTATAATATAAATAGAGACATTTTTGGAAAACTAAATAAGAAATTAAGGATTTTTATTTGACTTATAATTTAGAGTAGATATTTTTCCTTTCATATTTTAAACTAAATTTTCTTATGAATCTTGTTTAGCTTCTTTTTTTTTTAATGGAGGCTTTATAAAAGGATGCATAAGCAACCCATGTAAAATACTATCTATCTTTCAAAATGTCTTCAAACCCAAACATATTCAGCTCTTATGGGGATGATACTACAAACTATCATGGTTTTGTTCCCAACTTCAGGAATCATAATTCCAAAACAACTCGATCGATGTTCACTACCTCTGATCACATGAACCATAGAGGTTTATTCTCTTCTTCTCCCTCTTTTTCTTGCTACCAAAATTCACATGTCTCTTCATCTTCTTTTGGATTGAACAATTCACATATGAATTATCATATGAATAGTGAAAGTGATTCTGTTCTTGGTGCTAATTGTTTTCCTATTACAAATAATCCTCAATATTCTCAAGTCTCTTTCACCCAAACAATTACAAATAGGTTTTCTGCAATTGTTCCGAGCAATGAAATTTACAATATCCAAAATGATATTGCACGTGTCCAACATGACATGGATTTTAAAACCAATATGTGGAATCGTCCTACATCTTATCGTCCAACCTTTCTTGATAAAAACTGTGGGATCTTGAACCCTAAACCGGTTAATGCCATTCCTCACCAAGACTCTCCTTATCGTCAGCATCTGGACATGTTTTCTTCGTCATCAAAGTACAACCATGACCTACATGTTCTCCAAGAAGGTCAATCGTCAAGGAAAAGCCCTAAACCAATCAAATCTCATGATAATTACAATTCTGATGAAGACGGGAGAAGTTATGATGTTCAATATGATGGTCGGACACATAGTTTGCCATATGAGAAATACGGTCCATATACATGTCCCAAGTGCAACAGTGTGTTTAACACATCACAGAAATTTGCTGCACATATGTCATCTCACTACAAGGATGAGACGAAAAAAGAAAGAGATGAGAGGTATCGTGCAAGGATTAAAAACAAATATCACAAACTAAGCAGCAATATACATGGTGGATCTAAGAAGATCAAACTGGAGGCGATGGAGTAAGTGACAGCGAAGCTTTCAAACAATTGTGATGGTAAAGAAAGAGCATGCTTAAGTGTTCTTTTGTTTAGTGGCTTCCCAACTTATTTAATTTATCTAAATAAAATGCATGTTTCTCCTTTTTAGTCTTTCATTATCTATGTTGATTCTTTTGTTTAGTGGCTTCCCAACTTATTTAATTTATCTAAATAAAATGCATGTTTCTCCTTTTTAGCCTTTCATTATCTATGTTGTGAATATGGCTGAATGTACGGTACTTGGGCGGATAATTGTTATCTTCTCTTATTAAAATATGACTCAACTGTATTTTACAGTACTTTGTTCTTTTATGGCATATCCAACCTATAATACTATTATAGTGTCAAAAACACACTATATTAGTGTAGTTTCAGCACTAAAAATCATTGCATCATCTCCTATCGAATTGAATGCAACCATAAACTCTTGTAAAGCAAAGTGTTGACAAGGGGTTTTCGATATATAGTCAATACTCTTCCCTATACCCACTCATCTAAACACTCAAGAAGACATATATGGTTGCTCCTTGACGATCCAAATATTCTTAGAACCAATGATAGCGTTAGTAAGTGCCAACTTGTAGAAATGAAACATGATGTATAAACCATGTACCTAGCTATCGTCAATTGGAGAAAACTTATATGTGTCATAAGATAGAACTTTTGCTTATTAGCATCAGCACCTTCCACATAACTGATTTCCATTCCACATACATTTCCACTATCTCTCGAGTGGCTATTCTCTAAGAATGAGGCTTGCAAAGTTTGACATGATGCAATAATAACTCCCAAAATAAGCATGTCATTGCACGACTCCTTGAAAATACCTTCAGATACTTTCCCCAACTTAATACTACCCAACTCATTGTTCTTCCACAATAATGACATTTGCATTTGTCATTATTGACTATGATTCTTGTAAAATGATCCCACACGAAAGATGGGGTACCAGTTTTCTTATGCATATGGAAGTAAACTAGCTCCACTTGTTCAAGATCAGTCTTTCCTTTTGTTTACAGTAGCAGGACTCATAAATCTTCTTTTGTTTCATCTACTCATCATCCTTTGCACCCTCATTAGCGTTATGAGAAGCAAGAAACTTCTATATGTAAGATTAAATATAATATGTTATGATCTGATGCAGCAGCATCTATGACATTGGCGCCAACATATAAAATCTTATATTTTCAAATATTTTTCCTTTAGCTTATATGGTTTGGCTTTAGTTTTATTTCCTTTTTTAGATAAGTTTATGTTATCATTTTTCTTTTGGGGTTTGTCTATTCGAAAAGAAGCAGAGTTGAGGTTCTTATGTTTTCCATACTTTGATAATTTAAGATAATAGCGCTTTCTCTTATTTCTTTGTGAGATTTGATCCAATTCATCAAAAAAAAGTTGGTCTTGAAAAAGTTATTTTAGAAAACTCTTTGATCGATTCAAGAATAGGTTTCTGCGCCATGATCACTAACAACTCACAGATAATAGACAAAGCTTACAACATTGGTCTGAATATGATGGCGCTCTTGATATGTATATGCATTTCATCACGTGGATATAAGAATGCTTATCATCACCATAATTTCAAATGTTGTAACACAAATATACTATTCTAGAGAGAAGATATAATCAGGACATGAACCCATTGCTTGGTTTATGAAAATGATGGACAGAAAATATAACCAAGAGAATGAAACTAGTCTCACCTGTCTATATCTCTCTGAGTACTACTTGAAGAACAATTAAAATATAAACAAGAAAAAATTATCACTTGTTTTTGAAGATCAGTTAGAAATCCTAAGATTTGAAAATCATAAATCGATTCATAATTTAAAATAAACAATAGTACATCAAAAAAATTTTTTGGAATCCATTACCAATTTTGCTTCATTAAACTTTTATTAGTTTTAGGAGTTAGATATTCATTTAATATGGTTCTCGAATTATATTTTTTTCTTTTCTTTTGACATCGAGACAGACTTTCCGGCGAGGAATTGAACAAAAGTGCAGTTAGAAGGACATAGACTAGGTTCATACAACTAGCTCGAATTCTATTGTCAATGATTAATACATTTTAACAATTCTTTAAAAAAAATACATTCTAACAATTTTGTAAAAAGTAAAAACCCTACTAACTATAAATTTTAACATTTCTTTTTATTGTTATTGGTTTGATGGTTTATAAATTTTATTCAAATGTTTTGTTTTTATTAGTTATGTTGAAATCTACTGTTCTCGAGATAATAATTCTTAATTATTTAATTCAATGAATATAATTTTATAATAGTATGCATATCTTTTTAGAATTAGAAAAGAGATATGTATAGTATTATGTTAAATTACTATACATATCTCTTGAATTCTTAGAATTCTTAATTATAACATAAATTTAATAGATTTTTTAAATACACAAAACTCTACACATATATAACATAACTCTATGCAAATTTAACAATCTTTTAACTTTTTAAATAACCTAATCCTATCCAAATTCAAATCCGAAAGTTAACCTGTATAGAGTTCGAATCACAAAGACCAGCCATATCATAACTTAAATACATTATTTACTAGTCAAATATATCATACTTTAGAAGTTACCACTCGAGAGAAAATAACTCGTTCTAACTATCTAATACTAAGGTAAAAGTTTATAAAATATTCTTAATTTCATGAGAAAAACGTATATGTCTAGTGAAACAAAAAGTTCGTTCTTTTTTTTTGATCAACCATCTTTCATTAATAAGAAACTAGAAGTCTAGGCCCAAAGAGGCCCGGTTACAAAGAGAACTTTTTGCTAAGTGGTCCGCAGGTCCATTAAACTCCCGAGGAATAAAAGAGAAAAAACAGAAAGCAAAGGAAAGTGATAAAGCTCCGATATCCGAGAGAACTCCGTGGATGATCTTCGGTTTGTTGATCGAAGTGATGGCTCTGATGAGCACAAGAGAATCTGATCTAAGCCAGATTTGTGTGTAGCCAAGACGAATGGCGTGTTGGAGGGCAGATCGTACCGCTAGGGCTTCAACCAGGAGGACCGATTGCACGTGAGTCTGAAATTGGGCGCCTTGAAGAGTTGGGGTTCCTGGAGATGTAAATATCCATCCAAGTCCCGTCGATTCCGAGTTCTTATCCCACGCTGCGTCGCTATTGCATAGGATTGTCCCTGAGGGGATCGCCGGCGTCAGAGTGATAGATGGCTCCTTTTGCGCATTACGTGAGGTGTCGATTGGGTTCTGAGCAAGCTGACATTCCCTAGCTGCTGCCAAAGCCTTGGAGACCACTTCTGAGGGTGATTGGTGTGACGCGACTCAAATAAGATTTGGTTTCGTGTGTTCCACAACGCCCACATGATCCAAAAGAGTGTGTTTATTGACACTCCCGTCGGTGGAAGGCAAGTCCAATTGCTCGAAGCTTCAAGTGCGATGGCTATTGATGGGCACATAGTTGAGCAGAACGGTGATTGGAGAGGAACGAGGTTCCACACAGTCGCAGCAAAGGTACAATGTAGGAAAAGGTGGTTCACAGATTCAGATCCCCCGCAGTGGATGCATGAGATATTGTTAATTACTCCCCGTCGTTGCAGGTTCTGACCCGTAGGTAAAGCTTCATGGAGTGTTTTCCAGACAAGGAGTTTAAGCTTCGGAGAACAAGCCACATTCCACACTGCCTTATGCCACTTGAAGGTTGTTGATGTTGCAGGTTGGGTTATCTCCTGTACTTTTTGCTCAGAAGCTGCCGCATATCCTGATTTTGCTGTGTATGCTCCTGAGGCTACAGGGTACCAGATGTAGGAATCTTGTTGGCCCGTTATGCTTGGTCGAATTGCCATGATCTCATTCTTAAGCGTAGGTAGTAGCTCTTCAATTCTTGCAATGTTCCAGCTTTCTTTATCTCGCAAAAGCAGATCAGACACATATAAATCACTTTCCTCTTCTCTTACAGGTCCAAAAGGCATTAGCGCAGAGGAAGTTGAAATCCACGGGTCTCTCCAGACCTTTGTGGTCGATCCATCTCCGACTACTTTCCCCAGTTGTTCAATCAGTAAGTCTCTTCCCGCTAGTATTCCTCTCCATCCATGAGAGGCTGATTTCTCTGGTTGCACTTTTAGAAGGCTGTTGTTTTGGCAATATTTGCCCATCAGCACTCTTGCTAGTAAGCAGTTAGGATCGTTAGCATCCTCCAGGGTAGTTTTGCTAGGAGAGCTGTGTTGAACCGTTGAATGTCCTTGAACCCTAGTCCTCCCATACTTTTTGGCATAGTGAGTTTATCCCAAGAGATCCAGCACATTTTCTTTGTTCCATCATTTGCATCCCACCAAAAACGTGTTAGCACAGATTGTATCTTCTTGCATAAGCTAACCGGTAGTTGGAAACAGGACATAGGGAATGTTGGTATTGCCGATAGGACTGATTGGAGAAGAGTCATCTTGCCTACAGTGGATAGATATCTAGACGAGTAAGAGATTGCTCGTTGCTGAATCCTATCGACAATGGAGGCGAAAAGGTCCTTCTTGCGGCGTCCAAAGTGCTCTGGGAGTCCGAGGTATTTGCCTACCCCTCCCTCCCTTGTTATATTGAGTATCTGTTTTGCCCTAAACCTCGCTGATGAACTCGTTTTCCTTACAAATGTGATTGATGATTTATCGATGTTGATCTTTTGACCTGATGCTTCCTCGTACAGGTTCAGGATCTTCATCAGCGTGGAGCAGCTTCTCTCGTCTGATCAGATAAAGAACATGTTGTCATCGGCAAAAGGTAAGTGATTTATTCGTGGACAGTTTGTTGCCACTTTAACACCCGCCAGACAGCCATCTCTTTGAGCTTTTGCGCATAATCCTAACAAAACTTCACTGCAGAGGATGAAGATGTAGGGGGACAGAGGATCTCCCTGTCGGATCCCCCGTTTAGGTACAACTCTTCCAAGGACTGAGTCGTTGATCAAGAAAGAGTATGAAACCGTGGAGATGCATTCCATGACCCAGGTAACCCACTTCTCATGAAAGCCTAGTCTCATCATTATTGCCTTTATAAAACTTCACTCTAAGCGATCATACGCTTTGCTCATGTCAGTCTTAACTGCCATGGAGCACTGTTTTTTGGCCTTTGACGTTTTTAGGTAGTGGAGCGTCTCATGCGTGATCAGTACGTTATCTGCAATCGCTCTCCCAGGTATGAAAGCAGATTGGTTTTCCGAGATGACTGACTGGAGAATGGGTTTTAAGCGTAGAGATAGGATCTTTGAGATCACCTTATAGTAGACATTACATAGAGCAATAGGCCTGTAATCTGAGACCAACTTCGGGTCTTTTATCTTAGGGAACAGTCTAATGAAAGTTGAGTTCACCGTGGCTGGTAGATGGCCATTGCTGAAGAAATGTCGTATCTCTGCTGTGATTGCAGGACCCACAGTTGCCCAATTTGATTGGAAAAAGCTAGCAGAGAACCCATCTGGTCCAGGGGCTTTGTCTGGATGTATTGAGAACATCCCCATCCTGATCTCATCATCACTCGGAAGCTTTATTAACTGCTCATTCATTTCGTGTGTAACCTTTGGTGACAAAGCTTGGTGGATGGTCGGCATGCAATCTCTACTTGATGAGGTGAAGATATCTGCGAAGTATATAGATATAGTGTCCACGATTTTTTCCTCTTCGTAGTATACTTCGCCACTTGAGTCTTCTATCATTGATAATCTATTTCTCGCTTTTCTCCCTTTTGTAGCAGCATAGAAGTATCCCGTGTTCTTGTCTCCCAAAGAAAGCCATAACTGTCTACTTCTTTGTTTCCAAAACTCCTATTCAGATCTATAAGCTTGGAGTAGAGAGAGGTTTAAATTCGAGATATCTGCATCATCTGCATCAGTAGCTGAGAGTGCTGTGTCTAGAGCCTCCTGTAGATACTCAATCTTCTTTCTGCTATTGAGATACTGGGTGCGGCTCCAATCCGCTATAGCCTTGCGACATTGTGAGATTCTGGAGGTAACCTGAGATCCAGGATGTTCATTCCAAGCCCTTTCTACAATGTCTGTTACTTGTTGGTTTGAACGAAGCCTTCTGTCGTATCTGAAAATTCTCTTTGGCTTCTTCTTTGTAGGATCGAAAATTGTAAGAAGGGGTCTGTGGTCAGAGATCTCATACCGAAGATAGTGACTACGACTGTGTGGGAAGATATCTGACCAGTCACTATTTGCAATCGATCTATCTAGTCTACAGTGCACAACATGTTTGCCACGCTTCCCTCTCCAGGATAAGAAGTTACCTGAGTGTTGTATATCAAAGAGATCGCTTTGAGATAAAAAGCTTCAGAAAGGTACGAAACTATTTTCTGATCTATCAGCTCCTCCTGTTTTTTCAGCATTTTCAATAATCTCGTTGAAATCCCCTGTCAGGAACCACGGTCCAGGGCGTGATGCAGGGATTGCAGACAGAGTGTTCCACACCTCTTGACGGTTACGTACTTCAGGGGCGCCATACGTGAAGGTACTATTGAAGGACTGTCCCTTAACCACACTTACCGTGTCGATGTAATTATGGCAAGCTGATATAATTTGGATATCGATGTTTCTGTTCCATAGCAGGGCTAAGCCACCTCCTCCATGTCCATGGGGGGGTACTAGAAAGTGAGAGTCGTAACAGAGGTCTTGTAGCTCCTTTAGCACGAAGCTGTCAGGGTTTTTTGTCTCCATTAGAAATAGAATATCAGGCGTGTGAAGTTTATGGAGATCTTTTAAGCGCTGGACTGTCTTGGGATTCCCCAACCCTCGACAGTTCCAGCTCAGTACAGCTAAGGGAGAGGAGGTTCTTGGGTGTGAAAATCCTTCTGCGGTTTCACACTTGGAGGTATGATTGTCATTTGTGGTCTCCCTTTATCTGTGACATTTTGATTTCCATTTCTTGACGTAGATGCTTGACCTTGTCTAGGAACTGCTGTCGGCCGTCTGGCTGGAGATGTATGGATCAGAGTGAGATTGCGTTTCCGCAAGCTTGCTCCATATAGGACTTTTGCTCCTGGAGATTGCTTTTTCTCCTTTGGGGGTCTACCTCTGCGCTTCGGTATACTACTTCCAGGGCCAGGGAGTAAGATAGGAGCAGACGTGGGGAGTATGGCTACTTCAGGCTCATCTGGAATTATGCGAGATGTATTCGCAGGGGCCAAGAGAATATGAGGTTCATTTATACTTGTGCTAGCTGCTGCAGCAATGATAGAAGCTGCTGTTTTTTCCATGATGCCCTCAGCATTACTCTGCAAAACTCGTTGATGTCTGGCTTCTCTTTCCACTGGGTCAGCACAGTTGGTATATTGGATCGACACATCTACCAGTTCCTGCATTACCTCTTCTGTGGTAGGGATCCTAGCGACTTGTGGGAAATCACTTATGGCTAGATTCCTTCCCAGGGAGCTGTGCTCGAACGGCTGGTACTGGTCTTCAGGGGCAGGAGTAATAGGATCCACAGATTGGTCGTCCTCCCGAGAGGGGGGTGGGGGCTTTTCTTTTTCTCTCCACATCTGTTGTGGTCCTCATGGTTTCGTCGGAACTCTGTAGTCTGATGGGTTTTTTGAGCCATATCTTCTAGCTTCCGAGGCATAGTCTCTTGTGATTGGTGAGTTTGACCTCCCATTTGCTCCCCTTCTAGTTGGTTCATATGGGGCTGGAGCAATTTTATTACGAAGAGGTCTGGCCGCTCCTCGTGACTGAGAGATTCGTTCTCCAAAAAGCCTGCTGTGGCGGTCTAATCTTTGATGATAGTCTCCTTCCTGCAAGGTACGCTCCTGGCGTTTATGTGTTGGATAAGGCTGATAACGTGGTTCTCTTAAGGAAGAGTACTGACGGTTATCAGATTCCGTTGTCTGACGGTTCTCCGGGGCTCTGCTTGGTGAGGTTGCTCGCATAGGTTTCCACGGACATTCCTTTGCAAAGTGCGTGAGGCGGTTGCAGATGTAGCACATGTATTGGATTCCTTCATACTCAAGGGTAAGCCGCGCCTCCTCTTCCGTGTCGAAATCAACAATTGTGTTCTTCGTGATGGGTTTGAGACCATTGAGTGATATGCGCATTCTTATGGCAGTCTCAGATACAGTATAGTCATCGAGGGTTCCCAGCTTCAGACCCAATTTGTAGATAATTTTTTCATGCCAAAAATGGAGAGGGAGACCCTTGATATCAATCCAGAAAGGGATCTGGGAGGGGAAGGTTTGAGAGATGACAGGTTCCCAGCGTTGAAGAATCACCATCCATCCATTGAAATGGTAGGGCCTGTTACTTAGCACACTATGGATGTCATCCTCTCGGTCAAACCTAAACTGGAAGCGTTCATGACCTAGGTCAGATCCAGAGGCTCTCCCTTTCAGTGTCCAGTTTCGGGGAAGCTCCTCGAGCAACCGTGATATAGGTTGATACTTTGCGCTCGTCACTCTGCCGATGAGAGTTCGCAGATTTTGTTGGATGAGTGCTGAGTTATCAAAGCTAGGTGCTCTGATTCTCCTGTAGATAGTTTCATCTTCAGTGTTAGCTACCCTTTTACCCTTTTGCCCTTTTCCTCCGCTGTGAGGCGTTTTGGAGACATTTTACGTGAGGTGATAGGTTGTAGGTGATGGTAGAGCACGGATCTACGAAGACTCTTGTAGATAGTTGCTCTGTTGCTGCAAATCTTTCAAAATCCGGAGCTACGATCTTCAAGATGTGGAAAGAACTTCGTGGAGGATGCTGTTTGTAGTAAAGAAGTAGGGCTTCCAAACGTTGTAAGACAAGAACTCAGTGGAAACTTTCCTATCTTGACAAGCAAGTGACTAGTCACTATCACTTTATTATCCGCTGGGGAAAGTCGTTGCACACCTCGCTAGACGTGCCTGGGAGAGTTTCCGTCGATCTCTCCTTTATGTTCTCTTTTTTGGTAGAGTTGTGACCAAAAAAAAAGTTCGTGGACCAAAAAGTTCGTTCTTCGTTGAAGAAACCTCCCCTCGAAACTAGAGCTGTCAAATGGTCTGTCCAGGGCCCAATTGGGCTTGACCAGTTGGACCATTTCAGTTTTGGGCAGTAATGGGTGGTCCATATTGGACAATGGTCCAAACAAATGTTCAAGACCAATAGAGACCATGTCCAAATGGGCATGCCCATGGACACCCAATAATATTTATAATTATTTTTCAATTATTAGTTTAGATTTTATTTCTAAAATTTTGAAATTATGTTTACTTTCCAAAATTATAAAAGTATGTTTTTTCTTGTCAAAACTATAAAACTATATTTTCCTGCCAAAATCCGAGAAGTTACGTTTTTCCGCCAAAACAGAAAAATTGTGTTTTCCCGTTAAACCGAAAAATTGCGTTTTCCCACCAAAATACGAGAAATTGTTTTTTCCCGTCAAAATCCGAGACATTGCGTTTTTCCGCCAAAATCCAAGAAGTTACGTTTTTCCGCCAAAACCGAGAAATTTTGTTTTCCCGCCAAACCCGAAAAATTGCGTTTTCCCGCCAAAACCGAAAAATTGTGTTTTTCCACCAAAACCAAGAAATTGTGTTTTCCCGCCAAAACCGAGAAATTGCGTTTTCCCGCCAAAACCAAGAAATTTCGTTTTCCCGCCAAAACCGAGAAATTGCGTTTTCCCGCCAAAACCGAAAAATTGCGTTTTCCCGCCAAAACCAAGAAATTGCGTTTTCCCGCCAAAATCCGAGAAGTTCCGTTTTTCCGCCAAAACCGAGAAATTGTGTTTCCTGCCAAAACCGAAAAAATGTGTTTTCCTGTTAAAACCGAAAAATTATGTTTCCCGCCAAAACCGAGAAATTGCATTTTCCTGCCAAATTTGTGAAATACATTTTTCCGTCAAAATTGTGAAATTATGTTTTCCGTCAAAATCGTTAATTTTTTATTTTAACGATAAAACCGTTTTTTGGGTTAAATTGTAAAACTATGCTTTCTTTTGTTAAACTCGTGAAAGTATGTTTTATGAAGCTCATGGACACTCATTGTCCATTTGGTCTTTGTCCAATTGGACCATGTACCAATTGATCTTTTGTCCAATTCGACCATTTATTAATTGGACACGTCCATAGTCCGCCCGAAATGAATTGGACTGGGCTAGCCCATGGTCAGCCCGCCCAGTTGACACCTCTACTCGAAACGAACGACAAGAGGATCCAAGGAGACAATATAATCAACTCAGGCCTCAAAAGTCATCTTCCTCTAATTCTTTTTCATATTTATTTGTTTCAGCTTTATATTTTTCTTCTTTATCTATAAATGGAACAAGACAAAGTGATTACTTTCTTACTTGCGTCTTTAATTATAAAGTTACAAAGTGGATGCTCCTTAACATATAATTAGAACTTGATCCACGCTCCAACACCAATATTTAATATAACTTGTGTTTAATGTAAATTTATATATACTTTTTATGTTTTGTAATTTACATATAGAATAAAATATATTATTTTATAATATAGATGTTTGATAATATTTTCTTATTTGTACATAATATTATATTAAAGAATTTATACTTTGATGCAATTTGATGTAGTTATACTGTTTATATATTAACATGTTGTTTTTTTGTTAATTTATTATAAAATGAAACAACATACTAATTTTTTTTACTTTTTTTTGCATTACCCATTATTAATATTATACGAATATTATTAAATTGACCATACTAAAAAAGTTATCTCCTTTAGTACATGCGATTTAGTTAATATTCGTACAGTATTAAAAATGGTCAATATATGAATATCGATTTGGTTTGATAAGCTTTGAAATTGTAATAAATTAATTTAAATTTATTTTAAATGCAGTGGTAAAATCTGTAAATAAAGAGAAATACAAAAGAAAGTACCTAATTTATTGTAAATATAATGGTTAAATGTGTAAATAAAAAAAATACTAAAAATACTGATATCCATGTTTTCAAACAATTCTCATTTATACTGATATTCATGTTTCCAAACAGTACCAAAATGCATTTCAATTTTAATAATATAGATTTAAATTGATTTTAAATGCATTGGCAGGATCTGTAAATAAAAAGACATACAAAAAGGAAGTATCTAATTTATTTTAAATGCAATGGCTAAATGTATAAATTAAAAAAAAAATGATATTTTTATTTCCAAACAATTTTCATTCATATTGGTATTCATGTTTTCACATACCAAAAGATACTTTAATTTCAATAATATAGACTAGATCTCGATCCGCGCAGCCGCACGGATTTTTGTTTTCATTTATTTTTATATAAATATTTTATTTTCAATTCTAAATTGATATATATTATAATATATATGTGTCTATCAATTTTTAAAACATAATAAGTTTACGGTATATTTTTTCATTGAATAAATTGTTTCAAACTTTCACATGTATTTTTATCTTCTTCTATATATATATTTTCGGATTATTATTTCATTATTAAAATCGTAACTATATATATAAAGATTAGTAAAATATTGTTTTATTGTCATATTCAAAGATATTGTAACATTTCACAAATTTAGAAAGTTTTTAAAAAATTAAACTTTTCGCTTCATAGACTTATATTATCGAGTAAATAATTAAACATTTACTTTTTGTTTAATTTTTAAAATAAACTATATAGTTTAAAATTTGTTTTCATCGGTTTAAGGTAGTAAAGATTAATCATTGTTAGATAATTTGATTTTTGTTATTTATAAAAAATCTTTATAATTTTAAAAGTTAACATCGACAAATATTATAATATTTAACATATGGAGGTATAGTATTACAACATTAAATTATATTTATTTAATTTATATTATCTATAAATCTAATGGATCATCTATTGTTTAAATCCAATTATTGATAGCCTTATAAAAATTTCTGGTATGCCCAAAATTTAAATGATAAAATTATAGATTAAATGTAACATGATTTTATAAGAATATAGGTCCATTGTGTCTATTTTTATCAATACCGTGACTTCTGTTTTAAATGCTTCATACTCTTCTTCACTTCTCCATAATACATAGAAACATGAGGAGAGAAAATAAGAAAAAATAATGACGAAACGTTTCAAATTAAAGATAACAAGAATCCTCTCCTTCAAGTCTTGCCGTTCAAAAGTTCCTTCCGATCTCCCTTTCGATCCTGTCCGTTCATTTCCCCGCCCATCTCCTCCACCGGCTAACCCCATAACCACCGTGCCACAGCGTCGTCGTTCTACTTTAAGACAACACGTGTTTACCACTTTTGGCTGCGGCTCAAGTCGGAGACGCTCTTCTGCACCGTTGGCTGTTTCCAGGAGGAACTCACCGTCTTTGTCGCCGCCGCAGACGCCGACGTTTCAGTGGGAACGCGAGGGAATATGGCACGTGGTTACTCAAGAAGATGGTGGAGAATACGAAACGCCTCGTCGGAAAATATACGACGGAGATGATCGCCGACGTTTAGTGAAGAAAGAGAGATACGCACGGCGGCGAGGGAGCACTTCCTCCGCCGAAGAATACGAAGAGGAGACGGAGAGAGAGACTCTCTTACCATCTTCCACAAACCTATCGCCGGAAAGTTCCTCTTCGGGATTGCCACGTGTTACCAGACGACGGAGAAACCATCCGAGGAAGAAAAACACGTCGTTGGTTGTTGAGGAGAAAAGCGAGTCGCCTTCTCCTCCACCATCTCCGGCAAGACTGTCGTCCTTCGTGCAGAGATTAATCCCGTGTACGGCGGCGTCGCCGGTTGTGATGGAAGGAGTGGCTGTGGTGAAGAGATCGGAGGATCCGTACGAAGACTTCAAGGGATCAATGATGGAGATGGTAGTAGAGAAGAACATGTTTGAAGTGGCTGAGCTTGAGCAACTTCTAAGCTGCTTCTTGACGCTAAACGCGAAACGCCACCACCGCGCGATTGTCAAAGCGTTTTCTGAGGTTTGGGTTGCTTTGTTCTCCGGTGGCAATAACAGCAGCCGAAGGTCCAGTGTTCGACTCTCTGATTATGATGAATGTTAGAAAAAAACATATAATGTTTATGTAATTTCTTAACTCAATTATCTTTCTAATTTTTAATTAAGTGGTCGATGTAAGGGGTAGATTAAGCGGCTGTGTAATGATTTAAAACTGTAATCATTATGTACCTTCTCCGAATTTGTTTTTTTTAGGACTTTTTCTTGGGTTCACCCCTAGGCTGAACCTAAAGGTTCACCAACCAATAGAAAATTGTCATTTTAGATCTAGTATTTTTTAATTAAGGAAACAAAATAACTTGCCAAATTATATTATGTTTTTAAAATAAAAAATAAAAAATTAAATAAATAAAAATAACAATAGTTCTAAAAAAAGATTATTTAAAAAAAATATTTATTTTTAAGATTTAGAGTTTAGTGTTTAAGATTTATAATTTAGAATTTATCCAAATGTTTAGTGTTTTTCCAAGGGTTTAGGATTTACCTAAGGGTTTAGGGTTTACCCAAGGGTTTAGGGTTTACCCAAGGGTTTAAGGTTTTCCCAAGGCTTTAGGGTTTAGGATTAGAGTTTAGGGTTTAGTGTTTTGTTGACAACATGTTTAGTATTTTTCCAAGGGTTTAGGGGTTTACCCAAGGATTTAGGGTTTACCCAAAGATTTAGGGTTTAGGATTTGAGTTTAAGGTTTAGTATTAGAGTTTTGGGTTTAGTGTTTTGTTGACAACCTTTTTTTTTTTTAAATTCGTTTTTTATATATTATTTTTATTTATTTTTAAATTTTATTTTGAAAAAATAATATAATTTGCCAAGTTATTTGGTTTCCTTAATTAAAAGATACTAGATTTAAAATGACAATTTTCCATTAGGGGGTGAACCCAAGAATAACTCTTTTTTTTAGTAACAACATACTACACTAAAAGGTACTTTGGACTCTAAAACGGTGTAGTTATGCAAACCAGTACAACTCACACATGCACCAATTGTTGACCTGTTGTCGATGGTAAGTCGGGAGCATTTGTCCGACTTTTGAGTCGATTGTTCTTGGTACAAATGTGATTGTGAAGAAACTGAAAAACGTCTTACATCTTTAGAATTCTTTGATATGTATCAAGAACGTTGGTTATTTTGTCGTCGTTTGACACTATTTCTTTTATCAAATTAGAACTTGCATCTATTTGTATGATTATCTCAGAACAGTCTCTGGAATTCTCCAAATTAAATTATCAAATTTGTATGATGTAGATTCTAATCCTTAAAGCCAATTCTAGTAGGTCACAAGAAAAACCAAATTTGGTGTTGTTTTTTAATTTCATCTCCAACAAACACAAAATTATACCATCAAACTTGGTGTTTTATTTGTAGTTAAAAATAAATATATCATATTATTATGTATTTTTCATTTTTTGTTTAACATTACTAAACATTAAAATTTAGTTTTATTTATATACTTTATTAATAACATAACTAATAAGTATTAAAAATTACATCAAATCGTAACAAAATACAAAATAATTATTCTATTTGTTTCATTTTTAAATATATGAAATTCTAATTTTAACTAATATTTTACATAAAATTAATAAATGAGCTAACTAAAAATAAAATAAAAACAGTTAAAACATAAGATTATCAAATTTTAAAAAATAAAAAAATAAAATCTAAATACTATAAAATATAACTATTTAATTAAAAATAATTAATGTATTTTAAAAGAAAATATTAATTATTAATAATTTTATTTTAGTGTAGAATTTAATGTTATGGTTGGAGATGAAAATTAAAACTCAACACAAAAAATCGTATAATTTTAATACCAAATCATGATTGAATTTGTCCCTTACATACATATCCACCACATTTTCAACAACTAAACTAATAATATAATAAGTAAACTAGGTAATAATCCTAAGGTGCGGAAATAAATAGAAAATATTTATTAAATAAATAATTTTAGAAAAAATATTTTTAAATAATAAAAAAATTGTAAAATATATTTTAATGGTTTGATTAAGTTAAACTTGCATAAATATTTAGTTTTTACCAATTCAAGTATGATACATATTTCTATAATTATGAAACTGGAATATTTAGTTATATGGTATATACTAATATAAATGATATTAAAATAATTATAAATTTTAATTTGGATATTTGTTAAATGAGCTTTCCTTTTTCTGTCACGAAAAATGAGATTTCCAACTCATGTAATTTATGATTATTTTTAATTACTTATAACAAAATAAATAAACAAGCCATCACAAAATTTTCAATGTAGGACTTTTAACAATTTTAGTAATTTATAATCATTTTAAAAAAATTCAAGATATGCCATATATAAAAAAATCTAAATATTTTTATATGATTAATATAATTTTTATTTATTTTAATAAAAGAAATAAAACAAAAGTGATAGAGGGTACACAAATTGTTACTAAATCTTTATTATCCAAATTATCAATTTTCATATATATTTTAAATCATATTAGGTAATTCTGTAGTTTTTATTTAAGAATTTTTTTATACATTACTAATTAATTGTATCTTAATTTAATAAGAAGTATAATATATGTTTAGATAGACCAAATAATAAATAATATGTATTGTATTTATTTTAATAATTTAAAAAAAAATTCTAAGGACTGAGAATAATTCTAGCATTGACACATTATCATAGTTCACATATTAAATGATTTTTAATTAAAATATAAGGGATTACAAATGATGTTTATTTGTTAATAAAACAAGAGTTCAAGCAACCTAAGAACTGTAGGTTTCACAATTTTTTACCCTACAACACGAGAAAAAAGAACAGATGTGTTCACTTTATATTTTCTTTTTTCTTTTTTTTTTTTTTGATAAAGGGTTTCACTTTATATTTTCTTATATCGTAAATGCTTAGTAAATGACACGTGGACGGTCGATATGGACTATTTTGACTTGGCAAACGAAGTGACAAATGATTGAAATCAAAAGAGACAAGAGTTTATTTTAAAAAAAATCTGAATATTGGTCTTTTGGGCATCTCAGAAGCGCAATACAGATGTGTCTCTCATATCTTCAGTTCTTTAAGGGTTAGACAGACTATTGGAAGAGTGACTAAAGAGAATGGGTCCATAACTAGAACAGCAAGCTACCTCTGTTCAATCACTCGTGTCTGGTTTTTCTTGTTTAGTGTAAAAAGCAACCTCCAGGGTCAGAGAGTGAGTAATTGAGTTTTTTACAGCATATTTCTGGTAAAACCCAAAGCACACGGCATCAGACATTCTGCAGCATAACATTAACACTAGAAACCAGACATGCGCACTAATTTCCACGCTCTCTTTCTCTCTCTATCTCTTAAACAAAAGATAAAGAGATTCTCTTGCAGATATTCAGAGACAAGACATGAGACAATATGGCATATTGTTCTAGCTTTTGGTTTGGATACTTTCTTAGATTTTAAAAGTGAAGTTTGAAAAATTCTTGAGATTACTTGTCATGAAAGAAAGGGTTTACAAAAGAGTTAACAAAACTCAGCCTTGGTGTGGTGGTGGTGGTGGAATAGACATGGGATGATGGTAGTGCATAGGTTGTTGTGGCGGTGGTGGTCCACCTTGCTGCATGTGTTGCGGGGGCCACCCATGTTGGTGCATTCCCATGGCTTGAGGTGGTGGTTGTGGCCTTGGACCGCCGAAACCTTGTTGGTGATGAAGAAACTGGGGAGGTGGTGGCGGCGGCATTCCTTGAGGAGGACGATACTGCATCTGCATGGGCGGTGGAACAGCTAAGCCGTGTTGTTGTTGATGCGGCTGAGATTGCCAAGATTGTGGCTGAGTTTGGTAGACTTGTGGAGGTGGTGGTGGAGGTGTTGGACGAGGACCTGGGATCGGAACAGGTTGCATGCCGCCATTGGCAAACGGACGTGCAATACCATTAGCTTGAGGAGCAGTTGGTGGGCCGCTTGCGAATAGAGTATGAGGTCTGCTTTTCTGGGCAATTGGATTTGTGGCAGCCAAAAGCCTCTCTGCATTCAGAAAAGCAATGTATTGTTGTTGTTATTAAGTATAATTGCTCCTTCAATCAACTGAACCAACAAGTTAAGATAAGAGACGAGACGAGTATAAAGATCCTAACCTGCTGGAGTACCGTGGCGCTCTCCTTTGGTGTCTTTCTTGTATGCGTAAGAGACTGTTATCTGACGATTACACAGATACTGTCCGGTCATAGACTGCAATATACATTCATAGGATTAGTTGAATAGAGAAGCTATTTATGTGAAACATATTGGGAGTTTGGGACTCTTTCTCGTAGCCAAGTGATAGCCAAAAGAAATAAAGAGAATGACCTCAATAGCAGCATCAGATGCATCAAAGGAGTCATAGCTAATGAAACCGAAACCACGTGAGTTCCCGGTATCAGGATCTCGCATTATCTGAAATGAATAGTCGAGAGCATATTACTCATATGCGTAATATGAATCAATTCTCATATGATTACAGATATATGACATAATAACAGTAATAAAGGATTCAACCTTAGGATTAGAAGCGATCCCACCAAATGCGCTGAAAGTGTCATACAAAATCTTTTCATCCACATCCTGTAAAGTAGCAAACATTTCATAGTAAAATTACCATTGTAGTTGAAGTAGCAATGTTTCAGAGTATAGTTACCATCATATATACTTACAGGGTCAAGGTTTCCAATGAAAAGGTTAGCACCAAAGTCCAAGCTCTTCTTATCTTGAGACGCCTAATACAATTACAACCAGGAGAAACAAAAATGTTAGCAAAACTTGCAGTTCCCAAATGATAACGGATTCAGCAGAAACAAGGATGATACCTTGTTAACACGTATAGGCTTCCCATGGATCTTAATCATGTTAAGAACCTTAATTGCCTGCACAAAAAGGACATTTACCATTTGTGCTTCAGAAAGAAGTCTAAAACTCTTCCGAAGAAGGGAACAAGTAAATGCTTACATAGTCAGCATCTTCCTCGCTACGGAACTCAATGAATCCATATCCTAGGTGAAGACCTGTCACCCTATCTTTCGGGACGTAGACGTTCACTGAACCCAAAAGAAAATAAAAACACAAAGACCTAATGTGAGAATGTTCATCGATTCAGATCAAGTTCCACTAAACAAGAAACCATTAGCTATCGAACAAACTGAGCATTGCCTATTGAGTATTGATGAATCAAAGTGTTAGAGCTTACCAAGTGGGCCGGCTTGTACGAACAGTTCCCAAAGCAATTCTTCAGAAAGCTAAATCACACACACAAAACAAACTCATGAATCAATCCAAAACCCTAACATGACTTCTCCTCGGGAGAGAGAAAGAGAACCTGGGGTTCGAGACCACCGACGTAAACAGTGGCTTCTTGGTTCCTCTCGGCGGAGTGTTGGCCCAGAAGATTAGCTCCGACTCCGGGAGCTATTCGAGTCGTCATCTCCGGTCGCTGATTGAGAAAGGTTTACCATATTTCTAGCTCACAGAACGAACTCATTGGGTTCTGCATCACTAATGGGCTTCTTCTTTTAGACCCATTAATCTTTTCCCGTTGGTTTTTTTTTTTGTTTTTAACACTAAAACTATTCTATAACTCACACAAAAAGTTTTGGTCTTGAATCAGATCACTATAAATAGCTTTGCAATTTTAGCTAATGAGTCAACAAATTCCATTTTGTGTCAGAGGTGCATAAGAGATCTTGAAATGATTGATATTTTCGTTGTGGCGTTGTTATTTCTTTCAACTATGTTGAGAAGTTTAGTCATGGATTAGGTTTCTCAATCATTGATATCGAATCTTTACGGTCCGTTCCAAAATTCTGACAGCATATTTTCTATTGCCCAACCTAATGTTTTAGCTCTGAATGTAGAGAGGAGGCTTGTCTTATTTGGTTCTTTGTACCCATAAATTAAATTTTTCCAAACATCTTTACAATTACCCATTCACCACTACTATATAGCGATGTAGAAGTTCATGAGCAATACACTACACTTACGTTCTGTAAACAAACAATTTGTGGAACAATTGTTTTTGGTGATTGTGCCTCTATAATGGCTAATGCATTTGCTGCGAACCAAGCTTGCCATTTTCCTTCTGCATGTTTAATCAGCTCTAATAGATCCATGTCAATACCTCTAAATAATTTAACGTTTCGAACTTTTCAGAGATACCAAATTATCCATAGATAAGAATTTCTATCCAGTTCTAAATCTTCAATACTATTTTTTTGCAAGATTAGGTAATCCATATTTGTATAGACACTCAAAACCAGAAAAATGTTTGGACGAGAAAGTGTAGAAAATAATGCATATGCTTATAAAGATAGTAGACACTGAAAAATATCATGAGTCACATATTCATCAGGTTGTTGGTTAGTCGTTATGTTGCATGAAATCGGAAGCGGGTACGTAGAAGCGGAAGCGTAAAAAAACGTTGAATCGAGTTTTCAAAAAAAAATTCGAATTGGGTACGTATTGGAAACGTTCATTATTATATATATATATATATGTATTATATATTCCATATATAAAATGAAATATATTGTTAAAGAAAATCTTAATTGATTCAAATAATTGTATTTATAAGTTTAAAATGAGACTATTTTATGTTGGGCAATTCTCTTAAATAGACAATTTTCAAGTTTTGGTCACAAAAATAGATCACAAGGAGGAAAATGACCAAAATGTTTCATTTAATAAGTAAAATGACACTAATACCCTAGATATATAAAAAAATCAAAAAAAAAAATTATAGTTTTAGATTATATGTTTTCAAATTCGAACGTTTTTATAAAAAAAAAAAATTATAATTTTTTTTTTGAATTTTTTTTTTTTTCAAATTTTTTTTTTTATTCGAAAATACTTATTGAAACTATTTTAAAAAAATTTTATTTTCAAATTTTTAATAATTATTTTTTATTTTATAAATGTTTAAACCTCAATCCCAAATCCCCACCCCTTAACTCTAAACCCTAAGGTTTGGATTAGTTAACCCTAGGGGTATAAATGTATATTTACCTCTTTAATGAAACATTTTGGTCATTTTGATTCTTAGAGTCTATATTTGTGACATAAACTTTTTTAGTGCTATCTTATGGTATTTCCCTTTGGACAGAATTTAGGTTCACCCCCTAAGGTGAACCTTTAAATTAACCCCACCCTTTAGGAGTAATCAAATTGACACATAGATTATTAATTAAAAAATATTAAATAAAATAAAAAATAGCTACAAAAAATAAAAACGCTAATTTTAACGACGCTAACGCTTCCAGCTAAACCCTAAACCCTAACTCTTAAATTCTAAACCCTATACCCTAAATTATAAACCCAAACCCAAATCCAAACCTCTAAACCCAAACCCTAAACCCTAAACCCTAAACCCTAAACCCTAATCATAGACTCAAAACCTAAATTATATACCCTAAACCCAAAAACTAGACTATAAACCTAAACTCTATACCCTAAACCCAAGTCCTACACCCTAAACCCAAATCGTAAACCTTAAACCCAAATTATATACCCTAAACCCAAAACCTTAACCATAAGTCCAAACGGTAAATCCTAAACCCAAACCGTAAATCCTAAACCCAAAACCTATACCCTAAAACCAAATCCTAGATCTAAAACTCAAACGGTAAACCCTAAACCTAAACTTAAATGCTATATGATTTGGGTTAAGGTTTACGGTTTGGGTTTAGGGTCTAAACCTTGGGTTTAGCGTATAGGGTTTAGGTTTATAGTCTATTTTTTGGGTTTAAGGTATATAATTTAGGTTTAGGGTCTAGGATTAGAGTTTAGGGTATAGGGTTTGGGTTTATAATTTAAGGTATAGGGTTTAGAATTTAAAATTTATGGTTTAGGGTTTCGCTACCGGTGTTAGCGTCGTTAAAATTAGCATATTTATTTTTTTAGCTATTTTTTATTTAATTTAATATTTTTAATTAATAATGATACTTTAATTGGTTTTTAAGAGTAGAGTGAATTTAAAAGGGTGAACCTAAGTTTTGTTCATTCCCTTTTATGTTTACTTTGTAGTATTAGTATATTATGAAAATATAAAATCTAGTTACAATCGAATTAAATATTTAAAAGCTTTTAAAATATTTGAATTTAGTTAAAGCTCATGACAAACCAAATAAAATGAAAATCAAAACTCGTTCAATATCTCCACCGGCTTGCCCCGAGTTGCAGAGATCCATCCACCATTGAAACTTCGTTTAGCTTTGATTTTTTTTTCAACAATATTTTTGTCTTTGTCTCTTCAGTTATATCATCTGTCAATATTGAAACACTTTAATTATTTTCCATTTGACCGACTTTTAACGCTTCCAATTTTACGACAACACGCTTCTAAGTTGGAAGCATTCGCTTCAAATTCGCTTCCGAACTCAGGTATTCTAGAGTCGTGCTTCTCTCACGCTTTCGGACGTTTCCACGCCCGTATCCGACTCTGGTTCAGAAGCGAGAATCGCCCGTCCATGGATGCTTCTGTGTAACGTAGGTTAGTTTTTAGTATCGGTAGGTTATGCTAACTTATAAGTAATATTTTTGTATTTCGAATGAACTAACTTACAAATTGAAACCCCACAAAGTATTTTACCAAAAAAAAAAACCCCACAAAGTAAAAAGTTTCTCCAAAATGATTGTTTTGGATTTATTTTGTGACTTTCTAAGGTACAAGACTGTTTTTTGGTGTTGCTACTGAAATCGATCAATAAAACAAACACCATTCAATATATAAACAAAAAACGAAAAAAATCAAGGGCAATTCTCTTAACACACACAAAATATCTTTTATCACAAGATAGCACTCTAGGATGAAAATGACCAAATAACATTTATTAAAAAAACTAAAATAGTAAGTTATGCCAACTTATATAAGTATTTTTTAAAAAAATTTATTTAAGACACTATTATGTTGTTTTTGTGTTGCCACTGAAACCAATGAGAGTAATCTACTTTTTTTTTTTTTTTTCAACAACTTTATAGACTCATATTGACTCTGTGAACCACACCAGGAGATCTTGATCCATGTGAACTACAAAATACGTTTTCTTCCTAGCGTTTCGTGCTAAGCTATCCGCCTTTTTGTTCTGTTTATATGCTTTAAATATACTAGGGATTAACCCGGGCTACGCCCGGGATTTTATTTTTTCTAATTTAAGTTGTTAAATTATTTATATTTAGGTTATGATATATATTTATATAAATGTTAAGATGCATATCATAATTAAAATTTATTTTTAAATTTTAACACGTTAAATTAACATATTTTTTACTATTTAAATATTTTTTTGTAATTTTGTTGGCTATCTAGTTATCATATTTAGCAAAACTATCTATTGAGTGTTGAAATAAATGTTTTAGATATTTAATTAAACTGCAGAGTATTTTCGGATCGACCACATGCTCAACAATTGATCGATCCGTAAAAAGATGGTCGATCTCCTTGGCCAGGTAAGTACAATTTTAGCAAAAATATCTTTGATTTTCAAATATTAAGTATATAACTATTCTTTTGAATATTGTTTTTTTGAATTATATTTTCAGATAATAATTGTACACTAAAAAAATATTATACTAAAATATATTTTATTTTATAAAACATGAGAAAAATTTTACTTTTATCTGATGGTATGAGTTGAAAAGAATATTCATATTGTTTTGTTAGAAACAAAATTATTAAATTAAAAAACAATATAGTTGAAGAAAATCTAAAGTAAGAATAACTAATATATTTTAATTTCTAAGAGTATTAGATTTTAATATTGAATGTCTAAACAAATTTTATTATATGGGCATGCACGGTTTTAAATGAACCGCTGTGTTTGATATAATGATAGTAAAATTTTCTATGTTTTGCATGTATTCAAAAAAAGTTTGCGCATTTACTTTTTTGTTTTGTTCCGAAAGTGCGTTATTTAATTATAGTGATGATGGTGAATAATTTGCGGTTGTTACATATTCACTCCTAAAGTTATCATCCTCGCCTCTAGCCCCTCTCAAATATTGATTCGCTTCCCTTCCTTATAACTTAAAAGAGTTAACACTTCATCTCATAAACCAATAAAAATTGATTTCATTTGCTTTACCGTTAATGCTCACACCGTCAATCATCAATATTCCTTTTCTTTAGTTTGTGATGGTACAAATTCTTGCTTTTCTCAACTGAAAATCACACCATCTTCTTCCCAAAACTATCTTCACATGTTCAGAATCGAACAGTTAACTGATCCCTTGTACATATATCTCATCCTTACTTTATTTAAAAAATAATCACCAATGCTAACAGATCTGAAGATTAATAACAAACTCAACTATATAATTGAGAATTCATAGTGGTGTAATGGTTGATACAACAAAGAGTAATGCAACTTAATTACATAGTTAAAAGCAAAACATTTCTTGATGCTAACTCTTATATACAATCTTTCACTTGATGTTTCCCGTTAAATTCTTCAGAAAACACTTGCTGCTAGTGTAATATAAATAGAAGGAGTCATAGGTGATGGGAACTACAAACTTAATATAGACCTGCACTGAAGAAAAAATTTTGGTCGCAGAAAGAAGACAAAACAGAGTTTCCAAGTGATGAACAACAGAACAACTAACTTCTCACGCTTCACGAAACCATTATCTATTAACTTCTTCAATACTCTAGCAATCTAGTTAATGGATTCAAGGAGAACGTAACTTACAGAGGCAGGAAACTTCAACCACACATACTTCATAGTGTATGGTCTCTCTCAAATTCTTCGATATTAAAAATTTTTACCTCTTTCTTGTGACCATATAACGAAGTACAACCGATGTGTTTCTACCCAATCTAAAATCGAAAAGAGAGTGTATGTAAGTCCAAATCAAATACAAAAGGCGCAAGACAAAAACCGAAGGGTTGACGTGTAATACCTCAATCGCTTGTTTGATTGTTGACATAACCAAGGTTTGAGACTTAACGAAGGTAACTTGGCACCAATACTGTTCCTAGTGAAAATCTGAACCTTCTTCTTTCAGCTCAGCTGACCTAAACGTCCACGTTGAAGCTGGATAAATTTTCATGAAATATTACTGTTCGTGCGTCGAACACACTCATGCAAACAAAAGATACATCCCTATACATGTGTAATCATAGAAGTGGAGTTAATCGTTTCAATGTTTATTAGAGATGAAGCTTCTTCAATGAAGAAGTGTTCACACAGGACGTTTTCACTGACCTTTGAATTCTAATAGTTTCCATGACACGTTCTTTGTCGTGTGTGGCATCATTCAACTTGTGCCTGATTGCTTTCAGTTCGCCAATAATGTCTTCCCGAGAGAGAAAATGAACATTGTCAATAGCATAAGGATATTTGAATTCTCTGTTTTAAAAGCAATGGATAAGAGACTAACCAGAAAGATGTATATTGGTGTTTGCCAAAAAGTAATTATTCTTCATTTCGGAACCGGAACAACTCCATAGGGAGTGGATTAACCGGGTCGGTTATCTCAGTGTAGGCGGTCTCTGGTCATTGAATCATATGGAGAGATTAGAGTCTGAGAGCTTGAAGTTACCATTGCTAAGCTTTATGTAGGATTTTCTGATGGATGCTAATAGAGCCCTAGATGAGCATAGTCTGCATCAATAAAAGATCTGAAGAATTTTAAATATCCACAATGACTTTCAGAAAAACATATTCAGTGAACAGAAAATACCTTCTCACAACCAAGGATGAATTAACAAAATCTGTAGGCACAGCTCTGCTTCACATTCTCTGCTTCCCTTCACATTCTCTGCTTCCCAAAAATGGAGGAGGCGTGTGACATCAATATCCTTACACCAACCAGCCTTCAGCTTCATACAGAAGCTGTAGCCATGATTATACCAATTCTTACACATAGTTTGCTATAATAGAATAGCGGGACGAACAGATGAACAGAACCCTCTTTGATGAAAAAAAAAAAGAACAGGACCCTCTCCTTCAGCTTCATATATATAGTGTAAAAAATTGGTGAAGAAAGAAGGAAAGCTGTAAGGATGTGGAGTTGTAGATTGATGTAAGTCGTCATTAAGAACTTACAATAAATCGTCGGTCAGTAAACCTCAAAGTAACAGTGACGGTTATAAAGAGGCATGAGAATGAGGAGTACAGTACTCTCGAACTCCCAAAATTGTTAATACCCTATGCCCATCTGGGCCTACACAAAACGTTAGCATAAAAGCCCAAATACGATACAATATCTGCTAAAACATGAGAAACGATTGGATCATACACTTTTGTCACAAAACGAAGAGAAAGTTGTAATATTAGGAGAAGCCAAGTGTCTCTATTTGCCCATCTCTACATACTGATGTGGCTCGATGAAGAGAGACCCAAGTCTCCTTTATTGTATAAGGTCTCTTTTATTAGTATAGATTTCTTAATTGTATATTTACTTAGTATTTATTTTCCTTATATTGTATATTTACTTATTATTGTTTAATGCAATGTTTCTACTCCTTATATTGTTTATTTACTTATTATTTATTTTTTTCTTATATTGCAAATTTACTTATTATTTATTTTCTATTTTTTAAATAATAATGTCACGTGTCATCTTTTGGGAGAATTTGTTTTCGCTGATGTGGACGCTCTATGGAGCCTCAAAAGATCCCTTTTATTAGTATAGATTTCACTTTTTTATAAATAAATATATATATATATATATATATATATATATATATATTTCACTTTGTTTTAAGTAAACGTTCCTAATGTAAAAAGGAAAAATCTAGCTCATATATACTCTAGTTACTTACAAGAATCTTGATTTATACATTACATATGTGTATGTATATGAATATGATTTATGTTTTGAATACTATATAGTTGTTCTTTGATCAATGGTGATAGACAATATTCTACAAATTCGTTTAGGTGGCACCTAGACGACAAATAGGTAATCACCAAAACGAGTTTATTAAAATCAGATTTAATCGGTTCAAAATAGTTTACATCTTCCAAAATTGTTTCAAATTTGTATAAATTGGTCTAAATTAGTTAAATCAATTAACATCAAATGAAATATGGCCAATTTAGTTATATTATATTTACCTAAAATTTGTAAATAACAAAGTGGCCCCAGAGAATTTTATACACAATGTAGTTTTCATAGTTTGAATCTTCCACTATAAAACATGGTAAGGACTTCTTCAATGGTGTTCTTGTTTTTGGGATTATCCACATACTTATTGCTTTTTCAGCTAAAAGTAAGTGCTGGAAAATATTTGAAGAATAGGTAGATGGTCTAACACTTAAGCCTTTGTCGAATACTCGTTTGGAAAGCCATGTTGAAAGTGTTAAGACAATACGATTTCAAAATCCTAAAATCATGGACATTTTAGTTTACATAGCTAAAACTAGTGTTGATCCACAAGAACAGAATGAAGATGAAATGTCTTGCAACAAGTGAAACACATGAAATTAAAAGTTTTGAATTCTTGGTTTCTCTGGTTATTTGGTACAATCTTTTATTTGTTGTTAACATTTTGAGTAAGAGCTTCCAGACAGAAGACATGGATATTGATGTTGATATTGATATTGTTCAGTTTAAGGGGCTGGTTTATTATTCTCAAAAATATAGAGATCCAGGTTTTGAGAAAACAAAATCAACGGCTAAATTAACTGCAACTTCTATGGAGATTGAGATTGTGTTCCCCAAGCAAGGAGCGCAGTAATCAAAAGAAAAAGACAGTATGGTGAAGATTCAGGGAAGTGCGAGATTATTACACGAAGAGAAATTTAGAGTTGACTATTTCATTCAGATCATAGACCAAGCTCTCTACTTGCTTGGGACAAGATTTAAATAATTCCAAAAATATGAAAATATTTGATTTTTTGTTTGATTCGAAGAAACTGCAATCAGCAGGTGATGATAGTTTGATGGTTTTTTGTGTCAATCTTGAAGATTCTTTAACTCATGGTGATCATTCAGATTGGTACTGATCTTTTTGCTGAACTCAAAATTGTAAGAGAAACTTTACCCGAAGGAGTTACGACGCCTATTGAAGTGCTATACTTTTTGAAAAGTGTTCATGATTTTTATCCAAGTGGATTGCTTGTAGAATATTCTTGACCATCCCAGTTTCGGTTGCATTTGCTGAGAGGAGGTTTTCAAAGCTGAAGCTGATAAATCTTATATTCGTTCGAGTATGTCACAAAAAAATTGAGTGTTTGGCTATTTTATCTATTGAGAGAAAAATCTTAAGGAACATTGATTTTTGAAAGTTTAATCAATGAGTTCGTAGATAAGAAAGAAAGACAAATTATATTTTAGAATTGTGATTTAGTGTTTTTTAAGTGAATGGTCTTATAAGACATTTTTTATGAAGAGGACATATTTTTTTTTATCGCTGAAGCATGATATTAGTGTTCAAAGGACTATGGTAAAAGACTTGGAGCATAATGTAAACCCATCTGTCTTGGGTTCGATTATGTTGGGATCAAAGTTAATGCTATTTGACTAGTCTAGTTTTGGCTTGGTCCATACAGTTTACATGGTAGTTTAGTAACAGACGATTTGGCTATTTCCTGGCATTAGTTAAAAGGTATTACAAACTCAGATCTGTGATATCCAATCCACTTATGTATTATTAAGTGTGCTTTTATCAGAGTCGACCGGATCAGGGATAGAGAATACCCCAAAAAAAATATACAGATCATCAGATCACAGAGCTTGTTCATAAACCGTTAACTGCCAATTATGTTTAAAATTTCACATGTGACTTTTTGGATGAAAGATAACTAGAACACATAAATTGACTATCGGTAAATAATTATACGATATATTATATAGCGTGGAAATGTGAAAGAAAACGAAAGGTAGTGATTTTTTTTTTTTTTGACGTCAAAAGGCTATTCTATTACTCAAGCTTGAGGTGGTCTGGGTAACCAAACCGGAATAGAACAACCAATAAAAAATAACTCCCTATGGAAGGATCTTGCTGTTTTAGCTAGAAAATCTGAAATCTGATTTCGCGCCCGTGGAACATGAATGATGCTGAATTCCGGGAAGCATATCTGTAGCGTCTATATCCTCTCCAATTCTGTTGCAAAGCTTGGCCAAGCATGTGGATCTTTTATCATTGCAATCAGCTCCTTACAATCTGTCCCGAAGCGTTGACATGTTGAGTATTGAAGCATATTCTCCATTGCCCGCCGCAATGCTTCTACTTACGAATGCAAGGCTGATTCGAGTCGAGTGAAATTCTTTGTTCCCATAAGTTGAGTGTTCTCCGCGCTGTCCATCCATACCCAGCCGCAGCCACTAATGTGAGCAGAAGATGTTCAAGATCCATCTAACAAGCATATGTTACCCAAGCTTATGGCTTGGTCTACCTCAGAAATATTATCTTGTACCACTGGTTGGACCACTGGTTGTACATCGTTAGCATTAAACCAGGCCAAAATAATATATTCTAAAGTGAAGGCCAAAATACCAAACAACATATCCAACCTTCCAAAGGGATTCTCCCAGTGTCTAAGAAAAAAACATATTATGACTGCGACTACTCTTTTTTTTTTTTTGGAACACTGACTGCGACTACTCATTATGTTCCTTTACCATATTGTAAAAGATTGAAGATACTCCATCTCTTTTCCTCTTTTCTGGTCAAGTCCATAATTTGATATAAAAAAAGAACATTTGGGCAATGTGACTTATGCCAACTTTAACTTCAAGAAGGTATGAATTATGATCACGCTGATCATGAAAACTTCATAGAAGCCTATCTCCATGATATATATTATTCATAGATTGACATAAATTTTCCAAAATAAAAGTTACTATATGGACGATAAAATTCAATATCCATAGTTTTATTTTGAATTACTAGAAAATTCTGGGTCGAAGTTCTTAATCTTTCAGAAATGAAATTGTATTTATGTAATATTGTTTTGTTTCAAGTGTACTCTTTGTGTAATCTTTAGACTTTATATATGAATTTTCTTCCACTTAAATTAACGACACTTAGTACCATCGTTAGCTACTAAAATGTAATTGATAGGTCTACTTCATTTCTAAATTAGACAACATTTTTCTTGCTCTTTGATGCCATACTTCGTCAAACACTTTAATTTATTTTAGAAACCGTAGAAATCACTTTACAAAGGTCAAAAGATATTTATAGTGAAAAATATGTAACACATGAATGAAAGTCATGTGCCATCTAGATTCTAGAACTAACTGAACAAGATTTTCGAAGAATTTTTCTTTTGCTAAGAATGTAACTTGGTAATGACTAATGAATGTTTGATTACAAGAACTTGCAATCTCATCTGCTATGAAGCTATTCAGATGAGATGAAGAGGGCCGCAAAAAAATATAAAAAACCGTAGTCATCTATTACAGATCACATGAATTGAACATAAGATCAAAGTTGATGTTACTTGGCCAGTCTAGTTGTGGTTCGATGCCAGGTTTAATTCATGTTTCATACCAAATAAAAAGGTTAATTCATGTCAAGTCACTACAAGAAAACGTGACCATAACAACGAACATTTACGACGAAAATATTTCGTCGTAAATTTACATGGTCTTTACAACGAAATTACGAGGAATCTAACTTTCGTCGTAAACGCCATGTAAATTTACGACGAACTGATTTCGTCGTAAACTCCATGTAAGTTTAAGACGAATGTACGTGGAATGAAAAATACGTCGTAATCATTACATCGACATTACAACGAAGCATGTTACCGTTATATTTAGGTGAAAACGTGTATTCAATGTGCTTTAACTTACCTAATTTCGTCGTAAAGTCGTTGTAAATAATATGTTAAAACCATGTAAAATCCATGTAAAATATTCCTTGTAAAATCGTTGTTATATTTTAACTACCCAACTCGAAAATTTCTCTATATATATGTCATTTCCCACAACTCTCTTCCTCACAACACACAAACGGGAGAAAAAAAATCCGAAAAAAAAAATCAGAAAAAAAAGATTTCAAAAAAAAATCTAAGAAAAAAATGGCCGGTGGCGGTAGTATTTACGAGTTACGGAGTTGGATGTATTTGCACAAAGATTCCGACGGGAGGGTGACGAACGCATTTCTGAGCGGGCTAGAGACATTCATGCACCAGGCGGGCTGTACACCGATCACACAGGAAAGCGGTAAGATGTTCTGCCCCTGTCGGAAATGCAAGAATTCAAAATTTGCACGTAGTGAAACTGTATGGAAGCATTTAGTAAACAGAGGATTTACACCACAGTACTACATTTGGTATCAACATGGAGAGGGTTATGGGGGAAATGAAGCTAGTAGTAGTAATAATAATTTTGAGGATGGTCATCATAGTGAAGAACCGAATCATTTGCATAATGAATATAATTATCATCAAGATCATGAGCAGATGGTAGATCATGATAGGGTTCAAGATATGATTAGTGATGCATTTTTAGAAACAACTACAACAATAGCTGATGGAACTGGAAATGTAGAAGAACCTAATTTGGATGCAAAAAGGTTTTATGAAATGCTAGATGCTGCAAATCAACCAATCTACACTGGTTGTAGAGAAGGTCTCTCTAAATTGTCTCTAGCAGCTAGGATGATGAATATTAAAACGGATCATAATTTACCTGAGAATTGCATGGATGCATGGGCGGAGTTGTTTAAAGAGTATTTGCCAGAAGACAACGTGTCTGCTGAATCTTATTATGAGATTCAGAAATTGGTTTATAGTCTTGGGTTGCCTTCGGAGATGATTGATGTTTGCATCGACAACTGCATGATCTACTGGAAAGAAGATGACAAGTTAGAAGAGTGTCGATTCTGCAAAAAACCACGATTCAAACCGCAAGGCCGTGGGAGGAATAGGGTACCGTACCAAAGGATGTGGTACCTACCAATTACAGACAGATTGAAAAGATTATATCAATCTGAGAGGACTGCTGCATCGATGAGGTGGCATGCGGAACATGTCCAGAGAGATGGTGAGGTTGCACATCCATCAGACGCAAGAGCGTGGAAACATTTCAACAAGGTACACGCAGATTTTGCTACAAATATTCGGAATGTCTATCTTGGGTTATGCACCGATGGATTTAGTCCATTTGGAATGTCTGGTAGACAATATTCTTTGTGGCCAGTCATTCTTACGCCGTACAATTTACCGCCGGATATGTGCATGGAACAAGAATTTCTATTTTTGACCATATTAATCCCTGGGCCGAAGCATCCAAAACGGTCTCTTGATGTTTTTCTTCAACCGTTGATAGAAGAGCTAAAGCAATTGTGGTCAGAAGGGGTGAGGACGTACGATTGTTCCTTGAAAAACAATTTTACGATGCGAGCAGTTCTGCTGTGGACGATAAGTGATTTCCCTGCTTATGGGATGTTGTCTGGCTGGACAACACATGGAAGATTATCTTGTCCATATTGTCTTGGATCGACAGATGCTTTTCAACTGAAGAATGGTAGGAAGAGTTGTTGGTTTGACTGTCATCGTCGCTTTCTTCCACTTGCCCATCCGTACAGAAGAAATAAGACATTGTTTCGGCACAAAAAAATTGTCAGAGACGGTCCTCCTCCATATCTCACCGGCCAGCAGATCGAAGCAGACATTGATTATTACGGAGCTCAGGAAACAGTTAAAGTTGGAGGAAATTGGCATGTTCCTGGAAATATGCCTGATGGATATGGTGTGTCTCACAATTGGCATAAGAAGAGTATATTTTGGGAGCTACCCTATTGGAAGGATCTTCTCTTACGCCACAATCTGGATGTCATGCATATTGAGAAGAACTTTTTTGAGAACATCATGAATACATTACTTAACGTCCCTGGGAAGACAAAAGATAACAAAAAGTCAAGGATGGACTTACCTGATATTTGCTCAAGAAGTGAGTTACATATCAAGAGCAATGGAAACGTTCCTGTTCCCATCTTCCGGTTGTCATCAGAAGCCAAAACAACCTTGTTTGACTGGGTTGCATCAGAAGTTAAGTTTCCTGATGGTTATGTTTCAAATCTGTCAAGATGTGTTGAACGAGGTCAAAAGTTCTCCGGAATGAAGAGTCATGATTGTCATGTGTTTATGCAACGACTACTTCCATTTGCTTTTGCCGAGCTCCTTCCAGCAAATGTCCATGAAGCACTTGCAGGTAATTATAAAACGTTAATATATATACATATGTTATGAAATGTTATTAATTTGATTACTTTTGCAATATACAGCCATCGGCGCTTTTTTCAGAGATCTCAGCACACGTACGTTCAAGGAAGAAGTCATCGAACAACTTCATCATAACATTCCGATCATATTGTGCAACCTGGAGAAGATATTTCCTCCTTCATTTTTTGACGTCATGGAGCATCTAGTTGTCCACCTACCGTATGAAGCATTGCTTCGTGGACCTGTTCACAACGGATGGATGTATCCGTATGAGCGACAGATGAAACATTTGAAGGGGAAAGCAAGAAATCTTGCAAAGGTGGAAGGTTCAATAGTTGCGGGAAGTTTGACAGCCGAAACATCTAACTTCACATCATACTACTTTGCTCCAACTGTTCGTACGAGGAAAAGAGTTCCTAGAAGATATGATGATGGTGGAGTACCGACATCATATCCAATTGATGGTGTTCCTGACATTTTCTGCGAAATTGCACGGTTTGGTGGTAAAACGAAAGAAGTATGGTGGTCATGTGAAGAGGATAAACATAGTGCCCACACTTATATTCTGCTCAACTGCGAGGATGCAGTGACCCGTTACTTTGAAAGGTAAATATTTTTGTGAATGTTAATTATATGAATTGCAGTTAATTATGTATGACTTGATTATTTGTTTAATTTGCAGCATGTTTGTATCTCAAGTTGAAGAAGCAATACCAGGAATATCTGCAACTGATGTGGACACACGTAAAGATAAGCACTTTGTCAAGTGGTTAAAATCACAGGTACGTAATATATCTCATACATTGATTAATTAAGTAAGTGTTTTGATACTTCAATATTAATTAAGAATAACTGCTTTTGGCAGGTTGATTATGACGATCCTTATTATCCCGTATGGTTTCACGAATTGGTTCAAGGTCCAGTTGCAAAGGTCACCACATCACCTATGTATTTCACACGAGGATTTACCTTTCACACATACGAGTATGGGAGACATCGGGCAACGAGTAACTACGGAATATGTGTGAAAGGTGAAACGGACTTTTACGGGATCTTGCAGGAGATTATTGAAGTGGAATTTCCGGGGTTATTGAAGCTAAAATGCGTCCTCTTCAAATGTGAATGGTTCGATCCTGTTGTGAACCGAGGGATTCGGTATAACAAATTTGGTGTTGTGGATGTCAATTTTGGGAGAAGATACAACAAATTTGAGCCTTTCATTTTAGCTTCACAAGCCGAGCAAGTAAGCTTCCTTCCTTATCCTCGGCTTCGAACTTCCGGGATAAACTGGTTAGCTGCTATCAAAATTACACCTCGTGGACGCATTGTCGCTGGAGAAGAACCGCCCTTGCAAGAAGAAGACGCTATCAATGAAGTTGAGGTACCAGAACAACCAACTGATGAAATCCTTTTGATCGACCCGCAAAACTTTCAATATGAAGATATTCCCGAAGATGCGACAGATGAAGCACGTGAAGACGAGTTCGAGAGAAGCGACGATGATGATTGTAATGATAGTGATGAGAACGAAAACGATTTAGAGTGATGTAATATTGATGAGAACGAAAACGATTTAGAGTGATGTAATATATGTCTCTGATGTTGTATTTCTCTATTGTAACGTATGTTTAAAGAAATATTGTTTTTTTACCATCCTAATGTATGTGTAACAAATGTTGTTTTATATAATATGTATTTGTGTTAATTTTAAAAAATTATTTGGAGTTTTAGGGTTTTAGAGTTTAAGTTGGAGAAAGAGCACAAAGTAGTAGAGAAGAAGAGATATGATGTTAGATGATATGTGACTTTGGGGTTTAGGGATTTCATTCTCGGTGTTTAGGGTTAAGCGTTGTAAAATCGTCGTAAACCAATGTTTCCACGTAATTTCGTCGTAAATGGAAAAATGCGGGCCTGGTAACTTCGTCGTAAACGTGGGCCTTGTAAATTCGTCGTAAACCGATGTTTCGACGTAATTTCGTCGTAAATCAAAAACGCGGGCCTGGTAACTTCGTCCTAAATGAAAAGAAGCGGGCCTGGTAACTTCGTCGTAATGTTACGTCGCGTTTACGACGAAACATTTTTTATATATTGGGACGCCGAGACGAGGCTGCCTCGTCCATTCCTCCTAAACTCCTCTCCTCTCCCTAAGGTACATTCTCTTCCCTCCTTTCCTTTTTTTTTTTTTTTTTTTTAAGTTAGTTTAGGTTATTAATTAGTTAGGTAATTAGTTTAGGTGATTATTTAGATAATTAGTTTAGGTGATTAGTTAGATGACGGAATCCTATAGTTTAGGTGATTAGTTAGGTAACGGAATAATTTTTTAATTATGTCGTCATAATTGATTAAATTTATTTAATTTTTTTTAGATGGCTCCTAGAAGGAAACCAGCAGCACCTACTTATGCCCAGTTGTTTGGCGATGGTTCCGGTACATCTTCTTCCGGTCCATCGTCTTCCGATGCAGTTCCAGACTCTCAGACTTCTCAGAGAGTTTTTTCGAGTCCTCCTCTTCCACCGCAGATGCCTCCACCTCCTCCTCCAGCGGCTGCACCTGAGCCTGTCCCAGAAGGTGCAGTTCATCCGGATTTGCGTGTGCCTTCATATGCTCCCTTCGCGAGATATACGGTGGAGGATTTGCTTGCCCAGCCTGGACGGGAGGGTTTGGATGTTCTAGACCCCGATAGACCCCGAGGAACTTATTGGTAAGTTATTAATTTTTATTACTTTAAAATTTAATTAATTTTTATTTTGTAACGGTTAAATTGTTTTTTTTTCAGGTTTGGGGCTAACAACCGTGTTAGCCGGAGCGTTTCGGCGACGATTAAGGGTTACTACGACGGGGCATACCCGAACTGGAGCAAGACACCAAATCACGTTAAGATCACGTGGTTTAAATGTTTTGCGGTAAGATTTTTAAATTTAATTAAATTTTCACTTTTAAATATATATATATATTTTTAATATTTATTATTAATTGTAATTTTTTCAAAATTTTATGTTTCAGCAAAAGTGGCATTGGTCTTTGGGAATCACCGAGAGGGTGAAGGCGGAATTCGTTGCAAAGGCAAAGATACGCCTCTGCAACACAGTCTCTGATTGGAAGGACAAGTGGGAGATCTACGGGTATGAGGGAAAGCCCACTGAGCTCACGACGGATGTGTGGGATGGCCTCATCGCCTATTGGGAGCACCCCTCTTCGATCAGAAAGGCCAATTCGTGCTCGGCTTCTCGAAGGACGAAGGATAAAGATGGTCATTTGCCCATGCTTCACAGAACCGGACAAAAACCTCATGCAGGAGTCCGTCTAGAAGCTGTAAGTTTTGTTTTAAATATATATTTTAAAATATTCAATTAATATAATTTATAATATTTAATTTAATTTTTTTTTGTAGTTCGAGAAGACGGGAGTCTTACCTTCTCTGTCTGACCTATTCAAGATGACTCACGCCACATCCGACGGAGTTTTTGTGGATCCTGCATCTGAGAAACTCTTCCAAACAGTGGCTGGTCGGATTGAAGAACGGGAGACGCAACTAACCCAGGAGTCTCCCGATGGATTACCAGTCACATTGTCCACCCAAGAGGTCGACAGAATCTTCGAAGAGGTAACTTAAAATTTTAGTTTACATTATTTTAAATATTTTAACATAATTAACTATATTAATATATGTTTTGATTTTATAGGTGGCTCCTAAAAAGAAGGGACGGATAGTCGGTATAGGCCCTGTTAACGAAGTTGCAAGGGCAACTTCGTCATACACTTCGAGACGGGATGAAGAGACTGCTCAGATGAAGGCTCAAATGGATAGCCAGAAGGCTCAAATGGATAGCCAGCAGGTTCGTTTAGACTCTCTTGAGGATTTGCTAGACGTGATGGCCGTGGGAAAACCGGTTATGCAGAGAATGTTGAGTGAGAGACGAGCCGCTCTTGGAATGCCACCACGAGATCCCCAAGAGTCCGATCCAACCCGTCAACAGCCGAGTAACCCCACCAACTACTTCGAGAATATGTAGTTTTTTTTTTCTGTTTGTATTATGAATTTAAATATTATTGTATGACTTTTTAAAAATATGTTTTCCAATTTCATATTTTGTTTTAAAATTTAAATTATTTTAAATTTTGAATATTAAATATAAATTAAAATCTATTATATACTAATTAATAATAATATAATAAGAAACGATGTAAACTCCTCGTAAACATTACATGGAGTTTACATCGAATGTTTACGAGTGATTAACATCGAAATATTTACGAGGATTTTACATCGAAATGTTTACGAGTGATTTACAACGAAAGTATTTACGTGTGCTTTACATCGAAACAATTACGTGGGCTTTACGACGAAGTCTTACGTGGCGTTTACGACAAATCCTTTCCCTGCGCTTTACGAGGAATATATTTCGTCGTAAATGTAACGAGTCGTTTACGACGAAACCTCCGATGAACGTTTAACAACGAAACGTCTTTCGACGTTAATTCGTCGTAACACCCCGTTTACGACGAATTTACAACGAATACTGCCCTAGTAAAAAATATGTTTTCTTGTAGTGAGTGGACTGCTGTTTCTAATTGTTTGAATACTAAAAAGAAAACCAATGAATCAGTTATGAAAACATCTAAATTACGTACACTGTTTATCAATTATAGGGTATACATTAAGATAGATTCTTTATCTATTAGGATTTTTGTACAGAGTTAAAACATAGTTACACTTGATGTAAAAAGTTTTTCCGATTGAATAAATTTTACATTCATCCGGAAAAAAAAATTATAGGGTATACATTATTGATATACTACATGCACAGCTATGCATGAACTTTAAAACAAACATACTTTCTCGATCTTATTATTATTTCTTCCTTGCCCTTTCTGCGTTGTATTTTAATGAAAACAATATTTTAAGTGTGTGAATGACATAAAATCAGAATCGACTTAAAATAACTTTCCCATAACTTTTACTGCTTTTGTGAGCTACAAGCTTTCTCTACTTTAAATGAAACGTCTGTGTGTTGTGTATCATCGATCGGCCTCTCCTTTGTTTCCTTACTTCCTAAGTATTTGACTCTCTTTTCGTTAGACAACTTGATGTGCCAAAAATAAAATGTATATAAAAGCTTTAATAGAAAACAATGAATTACCAAAAAAAATGTCTTAAAGAATCCCGGTGACGAAAAAATAATGAAAAGAACGAAAACAAAGAAAACATTGAGAGTGTGTCCTTCACTAAAACCTAACAATAAATGGAAAATTTTTATATAAAATTTTATTTTTGGATAGAAATATTGGTTTTTTAATATTAATGAACAAGTAATATAGACCCGTCTAATACATTTTTGTTTTCATTTGAAATCCGTTTTAATAAAACTAAAATCTTATATATTAAAATATAAGTCACAACCTTGATTCATGTGTGATATTTAAAAAAAATGGACCATTACTAAAAAATCATATTTCATTTATTTCTTAATAAAATTTTGACATCATTACTAAATCACCTCATATATTATTGACTATAATAACTACTTTCCTATAAGATTGGAAGGAAGTCATTAATGTGTATTTTAATAACCTTGAACAAAACCAAACCATTTGGATTGATAAAACTTTTAACCAAATGGTTTGGAAATATATTTTGGTTTGGTTTAGATCGGTTTGAGTTTGGTTGGGTCGGTTCGGTTTGGTTTGGTTCAGTTTTTTTTTGTCCACCCTATTATTGGCTCATTTATAAGATATATAATGTTTTAATAGATAAGATTTATATATTGTTGTAAAGGCTTATTTAAATTTGTATATGTTTGAATTACATTACATATAAACTTATATTTTAATAATATATCTTCAATTGTAACTTATTAAAAACAATTATCAATGTTTTTTGTTTAAAATTCATTAGTTCATTTTATCATATGTTCTAATAACTAATACTAAATGCTTAAAGATTAGTGTATACGAATGTTTTTTAATTGTTAAAACTATCAAATAAAATTATCATATTAAATTGTTTATTATTTAAAAATTAAATTAAAAAATAAATGTAAATTTAATTTTGATAATAAGATGTTAAATATAAAATAATTTTAATTTTTAAGAAAGTATATATTAGTTCCCTAATAATTAAGTAGAAATCCAATAAGATATATTTATAATAAGAAGAAACAAATTAATTTAATAGAAAAAAAATGTAAACAACAAATTATTGGATTTGAAAAAATAATATAAACATTTAAAATATATACATAAAAGTGAAAACACCCGCGCGGTTGCGCAGATAAAGATCTAGTCTGTTCTATTAAAATAAAAGTCACAACTTCTATTCATGTGTGATTTTTTAAAATATGGACTTCACTAGAAAAAATCATATTTTATTTATTTCAAATTAACATTTTGGTATCATTAAGATATGACATCTTATATAATCAACACATATATATAACAACTTCACCTATAAAATTGTTTTAATACTATTTTTAATTATAAAAATCTATTGATAAAAAATCTAACAAAATCTTACTAAAAATTAAATATTTTTATATAATAATACATTAATTAATTTCGTAATTAAAAGTATAATATTATTTAAAAAAAAATAATTAAGATTTTATTATAAAAGAATTGTATGCTATTTTCATAAGTGTTCTATTTATAGCCTATATAATATTAAAATAGAAGTATGATATAAATTAAATATAAAAATTATGTTAAATTAATAAATTAACTTATTTATTTAAAAAAACATTTAAAAAATCATTTACCATTAAAACAGGTTAAAATTTGTAAAGCATGTATAAAATTTACTCATAATATCCTACTATATATTAAAATTGTAGATGCTAAAGTATATTTTTTGAAACAAAAAAAATGATCCTAAACAAATATTTGTTCTATAGTATAACTAACTAAATTTAAAAATATTTTGTAGGGAAACTGTAAAAACTTAAAATATATATTTTGAGTGGGGTTATCTATTTAATTATTTCAAGTTATGAATTTATTGTGTCCAAAAAGATGTTATCTTTTTATATAATAACAATTAATAATAAATTAAAATGTATATAACAAATCTTTATATATCAATAATGTCAAATAAAAAACATAGACACTAAACTTATAGAATTACATTATATATAACAATAAATTATAAATAATATATTTAAAAAAATTATATAAAATTATACGTTAATTATATGATTTTCTTATGTGAAAAATTGTCTTTCTGATCATCAACATAGCGGAGCTCGAACATGTCGTGATCAAAACCTCATTTTCATAAAAGCAAAGAATCATTTTCCTTGCAAAAAGCCTCCTCTCTTTCCCTTTCTTCTTCTCTCACGCAAACTTCGAGAAAGAAAAAACAATACTAATTCTACATTCACAAGACATGAGAGTCCCAGCTTCATCGAACAGTAACTCAGGAGGAAAGAATCTTGTTGTCTATGACGAGCCCACTTCCGTGCTCGGCCTCCGTAGAAGCCCAACTCCCACAACGGTGGAAGAGAAGCCACTCGTCTCGGCCGCGAGTGGTGGTGATAATCAATTTCCGTCAGACGATCACGCGATGCGTTCCATGGATTGGGATTCAATCATGAGAGAGTTAGAATTAGATGACGATTCTACCCCTAACTTGAAACCAAATTTTCCTCCGCCTGCCCATTTCGCCGTCGTTGATCCACCGCTTCCTGTCTTTCCCGATCAGCTTAATCCGGCGGAGTACGGGTATGACAGCAACAGCAACAACGGAGGAGGAGGAGGATTTGATATCATTGAAGATCTCATCCGAGTTGTAGACTGTGTCGACTCGGACGAGTTGCAGCACGCTCATGTGATATTGTCACGGCTCAATCAACGGCTGAGATCTCCTGCGGGTAGGCCGCTTCTGAGAGCAGCGTTTTACTTCAAGGAGGCTCTCGGTTCGCTTCTATCCGGTTCGAACCGGAATCAAAACCGGTTAACTTCATGGACCGAGATCGTCGAGAGAATCCGAGCAATCAAAGAATTCTCCGGTATATCTCCGATACCTCTCTTCTCTCACTTCACGGCGAATCAAGCAATCCTCGACTCTCTCCACCAATCTTCCTCGCCGTTCGCTCACATCGTCGACTTCGAGATCGGATTCGGCGGTCAGTACGCGTCGCTCATGAGAGAGATCGCCGACAAATCATCAGCAACCGGCGGATTTCTGAGAGTCACGGCGGTTGTACCGGAGGAATCCGCCGTGGAGACGCGTCTCGTCAAAGAGAATCTCGTTCAGTTCGCCGCCGATTTGAAAATCCGATTTCAGATTGATTTCGTTCTGATGCGAACGTTCGAGATGTTATCATTCAAAGCGATAAGATTCGTAGAAGGAGAAAGAACCGTCGTGTTGATTTCTCCGGTAATATTCCGCCGTTTAAACGGAATCTCCAGTTTCGTTAACGACTTACGGCGAGTTTCACCGAACGTCGTCGTTTTCGTCGACAGCGAAGGATGGAACGGAATATCCGGAGCTGGATCGTTTCAAAGAGAGTTTGTTAGTGGGTTCGAGTTCTACACGATGGTGTTGGAATCTCTCGACGCAGCCGCTCCGAGCGGAGATTTGGTGAAGAAGATCATAGAAGGGTTTGTGCTGCGGCCTAAAATCGCGGCGGCGGTTGAAGCGGCAGCGGTTAACAAGAGACAAGGTGGTGGAGAGATGACGTGGCGGGAGGCGTTTTGTGCGGCGGGGATGAGGATGGTTCCGTTAAGCCAGTTTGTTGATTTTCAAGCTGAGTGTTTAGTGGAGAAAGCGCAAGTCAGAGGGTTCCACGTGGCGAAACGACAGGGAGAGTTAGTGCTTTGTTGGCACGGGAGGCCTTTGGTCGCCACGTCAGCTTGGCGGTTTTAAAAAATGAACCGGGAGGTTGGGTATAGCGGTATAGAAGTATTTGGCTGGTTGGTTTATTATTATTTTGTATACATTAAAATAATCTCTGGTTTTAGGATGGAAATAAAATATTTATTTAAAAATACAATACATCTGCGTTAAATCGAAATTCCAATGTTCAAATATGTAAATCCAGTACTCGGTTTAGGTTCAAATTATTATTGGTTTATGATTAGGACCATCTCCCGTGGTTTCTCCATTTTTCTCTTCAAAACAAAATATTTTTTTATGACCAAAATAACACACATGGAATAAAATGACCAAAATAGATTTAATTCAAGAAAAAAGAAGAAATTACCTTTAATAAATTATACATTCAAATAAATTAGGCCATTTTAAAACAATCATTTTTAAAATACAATTATTTTATTCTCCAACAAATAATCAATCAAGCATGTTCTATGTTGTGTTAAGTTTGTATGTGTTTAAAATTATGTATTAGTTGTATTTTTAATATTACTGTTATTATTTTGTTTTATATATATCATTATTGAATCATATTTTCATATTTAATTATTTTTTTTAATTTTTATGATAATTATGTTTTAAAAAGTTTAATCAATATATATATATATATATATATATATTAGATAAAAGTTTTAAAAGTAATATTTTGTGTAACTATTTTGTTTATGCATAAAATAAAGTTTTGTAAACTGATTAGAGACTATTATATAAATAAAAAATCAATATCAAAATGAGTTTGTGAATAAAGCTTATTAAAAAAAATGCATTTTTATGTTTTCCTCATTTTGATGCATCATTGAAAATGCTCTAAAAAGTTGTTAACCGATATTACAATTTCTCCGTGTATAAAACAGCGTATTGATCGTGTGAGGTTTTGGTGCCTCTTGGGCCATCCGGGACTGGGCTGGTTAATGGGCTTCGACTTAAACCTGAAAGATAAAACAAGATGGGCTTAGTCTTGTGTAATAAGGAGTCCAAGTTCTAATAGGAAACAAGATCAGATGCATATGACGGTGGATTGATAAATCCTTCTCCAATTAGAACTAGCACAAATCAGGTTGTATAAATATAGGTCTCATCTCTTCCTTGTAAAAACACAGAAACATAAATACTCTCTAAAGCATAGAACACGCAACTAGTGCGAAGCTTGTAACGTTTTCGATTCATAGTGATATAGAGTTTGTCTCCGGTTTGGAGAGGACTCGCCCAACATATTGTTGTGTCGATTTACTTGTTACAAGAAGCAGCCAAGGTCGATTCTCTACAAGTGGTATCAGAGCTAAGGCTAACCTAGATCCAAGTACAGAGATTCGAAGGCAAGATTCAATAAAACAAAGCAAGCAGAATACTTATCTGGTGTGGTAAGAAGGTCTCAGCTCGTGGTTATTGAAGCTTGAAAGTCACGGCGCGTTACATCAACCTGAAAACAAAGAAACAAATAGTTTTCGGGTTAATAGAGAGATGGAAGCAACATCAAAGAAATTTGAAGTAGAGAAGTTCGATGGGAAGGGTGACTTTGGTCTATGGAAATACAAGATGCTATGTCAGTTAGAGATTTTTGGTTTGGGGTCTGTTCTTAAGGAGAAAGATCCTTCTACGGTGGTTGAAGGTGAAGAACAGAAGGATACTAAACTTGATCCTAAGGAGCAAGACAAGGAATTGCGTACCAAGAACCTGATCAGTGTCTGTCTATCTGATCTCATACTACACAAAGTCATGCACGAGACAACAGCATTAGCTATGTGGAAGGCTCTAGAAGCCGAGTATCAAACCAAGACGTTACCTAATCGAATCTACATGAAGCAAAGATATGCAGGTTTCAGAATGGATGAACATAAGTCTATTGAGGAAAATTTAGACGTGTTCCTGAAACTTGTGGCTGATCTAGCTAGTCTGGATATCAAAATTAGCGAAGAAGACCAAGCTATTCAGATTCTAACAAGCTTGCCTAAGTAGTATGAGTCTCTCGTGGATGCTCTCAAGTATGGTAGCGGGAAGGAGACTTTAACAGTCCGAGATGTTACAAGCTCTGCCTATTCTAAGGAAGTAGAATTAAGGGAGAAGGGACTTCTTAACAAGTCTAAAAATAACTCTGAGGGGCTGTTTGCTGGCGACAACAGAGGCAGAAGTGAGAAGAATAACGATAAGACTTGGAGAGCTAGATCTAAAAGCAATAACAGATCAAAATCAAGACCTAAGTTCTCTAAAGAATGTTAGACGTGTGGCAAGGAAGGACATTTTAAAAAGCAGTGTCCAGAAAGAAAGAAGCCATCAAATTCAGTCAACATAGCAGAAGAGAAGGAGGAACCATTAGTATTAGTGGCTAGCCAGCAAGCTACTAAAGACGAGTGGGTACTTGATTCTGGCTGTACATTCCATATCACTCCAAATAAAGATGTCTTATTTGATCTTGAAGACATAGAAGGAGGAAAGGTTTTGATGGGAAATAACACTATCAGCGAGATTAAAGGGATCGGGAAGATCAGGATCATGAATAATGATGGATCGAGCGTGATTCTCACTGATGTTCGTTACATGCCTACAATGGGCAGAAACCTTATCTCCTACGGTTTATTGGAGAAGATGGGATGCAGATACGAAGGCAAAGACTTCATGGTGCAGTTTTACAAAGGAGATCAGAAGGTTATTTCTGGAAAATACTGTGATGGTCTGTACTACTTACAAGGGACAGTATTGGATGGTGAAGCTGCAGTCGCAAGGCCTGATATCGATTTGACTAAAAGGTGGCACTCTAGGCTTGGACATATGAGTCTAAAGGGCATGAATATTCTAGTCAAGGAAGGATATTTAAACGCAAAGGATGTGAAGACGTTAGAGTTTTGCGAGAATTGCGTTCTGGGTAAAGCACACAAGCTAAGCTTTCCAAAAGGCAAGCACACGTCTAAGGAAGTCCTAGAGTACATCCATTCAGATTTATGGGGTTCACCTTCGGTGGTAGAGAGTCTCGGAGGATGTTTCTATTTTGTTACATTCATTGATGATTTTTCTAGGAAAGTTTGGATCTATTTCCTAAGATCAAAGAATGAAGTGTTTCAAAACTTCAAGGAATGGAAAACATGCGTAGAAACTGAGACAGGAAAGAAGGTGAAGTGTCTAAGGACGGATAACGGATTAGAGTTCTGCAATACACAGATGGACACATTGTGTAAGGAAGCAGGGATTAAAAGACACAGAACATGCGTCTATACTCCACAGCAAAACGGAGTATCAGAACGCATGAACCGTACTATTATGGAGAAGGTAAGATGTATGTTGACAGAGGCAGGCTTAGAGCAAAAGTTCTGGGCGGAAGCGGCTTCTACAGCTGTCTACTTAATCAACCGATCTCCTAGTACAGCTATTAACTTCAAACTACCGGCAGAGGTTTGGTCTGGAACCAAAACAGACTTAAATCATCTAAGGAAGTTCGGGTGTACAGCTTATGTTCACGTGACTCAGGCCAAAACCAGTCCAAGAGCGATGAAAGGAGTTTTCATGGGATATCCAGAGGGGACTAAAGGTTATCGAGTGTGGTTACCAGAAGAGCTAAGATGTACAGTGAGCAGAAATGTGATTTTCAATGAGGAAGAGATGTTTAAAGACATTAAGGGAGTCAGCGAGAAGAAAAGGAAAACAAAAAAGGTAATGTTCAATCCTGTGCTGATTCAAGGACCTTCAAACACAACTACAGACACTGAGACAGAGGATACAGTTCAAGGTGGAGCTTCTCCACCATCAGAAAACTCGGAACCTGAATCTTCAAGCTCAGAAAGAGAAGAAGAAGTTGTGGGAGCTCAACAGGAAAATCTAGACAACTACATTCTTGCTAGAGATAGAATCAGGAGAGAAGTAAAGAAACCTTCTAGGTTTGATGATTCAGATTGCGTGGCTTATGCTCTAGCTACAGCAGAAGAAATAAATAAGGATGAGCCTAAATCCTATTTGGAAGCAAGAAGGAGTAAGAACTGGAAGTTATGGAACGAGGGAATGCAAGAAGAGATGGATTCATTGGAGAAAAATCAGACTTGGAAGCTGGTTGAGAAACCAGAGAAAAAGAAGATTATTGGCAGCAAGTGGGTTTTCAAGCTGAAAGAAGGCATTCCTGGAATTGAGAAGCCGAGATACAAAGCTAGATTAGTAGCTAAAGGGTTTTCACAAGTTGAAGGGATCGACTACACAGAGGTGTTTGCACCAGTGGTGAAACACGTGTCGATTAGAATTATGTTGTCACTTGTTGCAAATTATGATCTAGATTTGGAACAACTAGACGTGAAAACGGCTTTCCTGTACGGAACGTTAGACGAGGAGATTTATATGGCACAGCCAGAAGGTTTCGTTGAGGAGGGAAAAGAAGATCAAGTTTGTCTCCTGTTGAAATCCCTTTACGGATTAAAACAGTCACCAAGACAGTGGAATAGGAGATTTGATAGTTTCATGAAGCAACAAGGCTTCGAAAGAAGTGCATATGATCCTTGTGTCTACATGAAAGGTTCAGATTTATCTCATATGGTTTATCTCTTGATCTATGTTGATGACATGCTCATAGCATCTAAGGATTCTAAAGAAATTAAAAGAATCAAAGATAGCTTGAAGAGAGAGTTTGAGATGAAGGACCTTGGAGCAGCTTCAAGAATACTTGGAATGGATATTATTAGAGACAGGAAGAAAGGAACTCTAAAACTATCGCAAGGGAAGTATCTACAGAAGGTGCTGGAAACTTTTAACATGGCAGAGAGCAAAGCTGTGGTTACTCCTATCGGACCACAATTTAAGCTTAAAAGTTTGACACAAAAGGAAGAGCACGAGGAAGCAAGGTTCATGAACGTGATTCCATACGCATCAGCCGTTGGAAGTTTAATGTATGCAATGGTGGGATCTAGACCAGACTTATGTTTCGCAGTAGGCTTAATCAGCCGTTATATGAGCAAGCCAGGAAGAATACACTGGGAAGCTGTTAAGTGGGTGATGAGATATCTTAAAGGAGCTCTAGATTCGGATCTATTGTTTACTAAAGGAGAAGAGTTCAAAGTACAAGGATTCTGTGACGCAGACTACGCAACCGATTTGGACAGAAGAAGATCTGTGACAGGATATGTGTTTCAAGTCGGAGGCAACACAATAAGCTGGAGATCAGGTCTCCAACATATTGTCGCACTATCAACGACAGAATCAGAATACATGGCATTAGCCGAAGCTTTTAAAGAAGCATTATGGCTTAAGGGGTTTGTTAGTGAATTGGGATTCAAGCAAGATGATGTGAGAGTGTTTTCAGATTCTCAAAGTGCTATACACTTAGCTAAGAATGGAGGATTCCATGAAAGGACTAAGCATATAGATACTAGACTACACTTTATGAGAGACGTAATTGAGGCTGGCGACGTTACGGTTCACAAGATTCACACATCTATCAACCCTGCAGATTTTCTAACTAAGTGTGTACCTGGACAGAAGTTCGAGACATGCTTGGAGATCCTCAAGGTTCTGCCTTAGTAGGTCTCGGTGGCTGCAAGTGACACAGCTGTCGAAGTGATCACCTCGCGGAAAGGCCACAAAATGTATCAGTTTCGAGAAAAGAAAACTGATGTTTTTCGACAGGGAGTTATAAAAGGCTTGGGATGAGTTCAAAAAAAAAAAAAAAAATTTTATTACCTTTGAAGAATGGTGACTGTAGACAGGAGTTGTCTACACAAGGAATCTGCAAAGTTAGTTCAAATACTAGTCAACCGAATGAATTTGCAGGATAATAAGCTTCAACAGAAGTTGAGACACCATTATAAAGAAGCAGAATCAGATGTCATACCTGAAGGATACGTGTGACTGTAGCAAGGAAACGTCTACAACAAAGCTGTGAATACAAGGTTATTAGTTCACAGATTCAAAGCTCTTAAAGGGATTGAAGAAACAACTCTGTTTGATTACCTAATGGAAGTGAAGTGGTGAAGAGACGTCAGCACCATAAGCTGTGGAAATTAAACAAGGAATAAGTTTAATTTTTTCAGCAAATGAATCTTTCATTACAGGTTTTCTTTAAGAGAGCATGAAGACACGGATGTCTACAGGAAGAAGAAAAAGTCAAAACAAAAGGAGTTACCTTTTGAAATTTGACGTGTCTGATTTGGTCCGTATGAAAGTCGTGTGGTGTAGGATTCACCGGAAGAACACGAAGACTCAAGGGATTTTTTATTGATTTCATCAAGGGACAAGCTGGAAAGAAATTGAAATCAAAGGTTAAGGTTTGGTCGATGTCTAAGGAAAAAGACATGAGAAGAGCAAACGGAACCTGGATTTTCAAGGGTGAAGGCGGTGAGAGCAATCGCCGGTGAAGACGAGCGGCGGTGAAGTCGGGATCTTGTCTTGGTCACGGGGAATCGAAGAAGAGAGAGGTTACAGCCGGAGCGAGATAAAGAGGAGCAAGGATCGGAGAGAAGCATGCATCTCCGGTGACGACGGCGTCGAGGAACAGACGATCGTCAGAGAAGACGAAGCGGTGAGCTCGTCGAAGCTTCTGGTCGCCAAAGAAGAAAAAGGAGAGAGACGGAGAAGTCGATGAGTGAGGCCAAAGAGTCAAGGTGGAGAATGTGAGGTTTTGGTGCCTCTTGGGCCATCCGGGACTGGGCTGGTTAATGGGCTTCGACTTAAACCTGAAAGATAAAACAAGATGGGCTTAGTCTTGTGTAATAAGGAGTCCAAGTTCTAATAGGAAACAAGATCAGATGCATATGACGGTGGATTGATAAATCCTTCTCCAATTAGAACTAGCACAAATCAGGTTGTATAAATATAGGTCTCATCTCTTCCTTGTAAAAACACAGAAACATAAATACTCTCTAAAGCATAGAACACGCAACTAGTGCGAAGCTTGTAACGTTTTCGATTCATAGTGATATAGAGTTTGTCTCCGGTTTGGAGAGGACTCGCCCAACATATTGTTGTGTCGATTTACTTGTTACAAGAAGCAGCCAAGGTCGATTCTCTACAGATCGTTCTTTAGGTGTTAATTAGCGTTAAATGTCTATATATGTAACTTGAAATAACTCGGTTAATAGAGAGATGGAGATTGACTGAGAGAATGATCTGAGATAGAGTGTTCAGCTTGTAGTGATAGCTGTTTGTTATTCAGTTCTGATATTATCTGACTGACTTCTATATTCATTCCTTGTTCAGCAGTGACCTTCTCTCTATTTATTATTATCAGTCTACATCTACTTCTTCAACGCGCTAGAAAAATGGTAGCTTAGCTTTTGATGTTTGTCGCCACTATCTTCTCTAAGAATGTTCTTTTTAATTCAATAATGTGTTACAATTCTGAAATATTTTAATGCGACACTTTGTATAGATGGAAGAAAGCCAGAGTGTTTCATTTTTTCGAAGTCGTTCCATTTTTGCTCTTTCTTTTTGCTGATTGAGTTACGACGAGTCATGTAATTGTCAAACAGCATAGAATAATTTCATGTACTAAGTCGGAGTGTGGAAAAGAGAAACACACAACTTCTCTACCAAGGAAATGAGGTGTAGAACAACAACAACAATTTGGAGATGAGTCACGTTTCAGCCATTTTTATGGAACCTGTGGGTTGAACAACGTTAAACAAAGCCAAAGATTTGTGACGGAAACACATACTTACTGTACTATCTTTCGTCATTACATGTGATGTAAGTGTCGAGTAGAAAGACTAGAAGCAGGACCGAGCCTCTAGAGAGTGGATTGAAACATTTCAAAGGATTCCCTCTTTATGGAACCCCTAGTTCTTAAAAATATGTTTGATTATATATATTTTTATTTGTGAAATATATAAAATATAAAATAAAATGTATAGATAAAAAAAAAATTTGTTTGTAAGCATACTTTAAAAGCTGGATGAATTTTAAATTATTATAATTTAATAAAATTTAAATTATAAGAGAAATAACTATTAAAATAAAATGTAGGTTTATAAGTTATAAATATATGGACTCAATTGAAAATATTTTTGTTTCGAATAGGGACCTGAAATCTCAGGCTCCACTTTAATTAGAAGTGGATAGATCATGGATGGACCGAACCGAACTGAAACTAAAAATCGAACTCTTTGAACAAAAGTAATAATGTGATAATGTTACTAACTACTAACTACAAATCTTTGGTCTACAAATCTTTGGTCGAATAGCCTATGCAGGTATATGATATAGATTTATAATTGTTTTTCTTATGTATTCTACGTACGAAACGATCGAGGCAAGTGAATGCATCACGTGTATTTTGGTTCCACACCACTATATAATAATAAGGGTTGAAGAAGTAAGCAGCCATATGCAAAGGAAAATCCAAACTTCCTTTCATTTTTTCGTCAATAATCTTGAATATAGGTTGATAGTTCTTCTCCAAATGGTCAGTAGCTTCTTTAATAGACTTCTTAGCTTCCAAAAACTCACCATAAACAAACTCAAGAAATGGTATCTTCTCTCCATCAGCCAACTGAAGAACCTTCACCATAAGGCTGAATACTTTCAAAATAACCATGATACTATTCCAAAACATATAACTCATCACAGTATCAGATGCAGTCTTACCTTCACAGACTTGAAATGCTTACAATCATGCCACTCATCACTGTTGAATATATTCTTTAGTTGCCACTTCTTCTCATAATTACTTTGTAGTGTGAGGAAGCATGTTGCAAACCTTGTTGCTCATGTCCTCACAATATCCTTCTTCTTTGTATATGTTCTCATCATTGACAAGTGGCTTAACACGACAAAACATGTGAGTATATCAAAGGTGAGTATATCAAAGGATGCTTCCAAAGAAAAAGGTGAGTATATCAAAGGATGCTTCCAATTTTCAAAAGCAGGTACTTTGAAATTGCAGATTTTCTACGTGCAAAAAATGGTCCAAGACTCTCATACGCATGGAGGAGCATTCAATTTGGGAAAGAATTATTGAGCCAGAGATTAAGGAAGCATGTCGGTAACAGCAGGACCGTGTCAGTATGGATTGATCGATGGATTAAAGGAGATGTCAGAAGAACGCCCCTCATGAAGATCATTTTTGTCGATCTTGAGCTCAAGGTCTGTGACCTTATAGATTTTCAAAACAAACGATAGAACCTGGATAAACTTCAGGAGTTGTTCTATGAGGAAGATCATAGCAGAATTTTGGCCATGAAAACTGTATTTGATCAGGAGGATTATTAGGTGTGTTGCACAACAGACATGGCTGCTATTCTGTGAAATTCGGATACTGGTTTATCAACAGCTTAGTAAGAAGAGAGGAAATCAGAGAAGCTGAAGCTCGTCCGTCTTTAAATGAGTTGAAAGTTGAGGTCTGGAAAATTCCAACTGCTCCAAAGATTAAAACCTTCATTTGGAGAGCTGTGAGTAATGCAATCCCGGCAGGACCGTGTCAGTATGGATTGATCGATGGATTGAAGGAGATGTCAGAAGAGCGCCCCTCATGAAGAACATTTTTGTGGATCTTGAGCTCAAGGTCTGTGACCTTATAGATTTTCAAAACAAACGATGGAACCTGGATAAACTTCAGGAGTTGTTCTATGAGGAAGATCGTAGCAGAATTTTGGCCATGAAAACTGTATTTGATCAGGAGGATTATTGGGTGTGTTTCACAACAGACATGGCTGCTATTCTGTGAAATTCGGATACTGGTTTATCAACAGCTTAGTAAGAAGAGAGGAAATCAGAGAAGCTGAAGCTCGTCCGTCTTTAAATGAGTTGAAAGTTGAAGTCTGGAAAATTCCAACTGCTCCGAAGATTAAAACCTTCATTTGGAGAGCTGTGAGTAATGCAATCCCGGTGGGGGAACTCCTAGTGAAGCGTGGAATTAAAATGGACCCGGTAGCATGTGGTTTCCAAGGTGAATCCACAACCATATCATATTTCAATGCTCTGTTGCAAGACAAGTATGGGCGCTGGACAATGTACCGTATCCAGAAAGTGGGTTTGATAAGGTATCCCATTACTCTAACTTTCATATGCTGATGGTGATGATGAAGATGAAGAATGGTAATATTCCCGAGAAAGTGAGAAATGTAATACCATGGATAGTTTGGTACCTGTGGAAGTTTAGAAATGGTGTTATCTTTGAGGCAAGGAGCAAGACAACCTTGGAGGTGGTGGTAAAGGCAATGGATGAAGCTGAGTTTTGGTTGATGGCGCAGAAAAATGATGAAATGAAGGAAAAGGAAAAACATGAGGCAGTGGTGGTTGTAAAGAAGTCATGGTCAGGTCCCCCACGAGGTTGGATGAAAAGGAATATTGGAGTTGATTGGAACAAAGCTCAAGCAAAAAATGGTGCAGCATGGGTAGTTAGAGATGAAAGGGGAAAGGTACGGTTTCATAGCAGAAGGGCTTTCTTCAATACTAGATCATTGGAAGAAGCCAAGTTTCAAGCGCTCATATGGTCGCTGGAAAGCTTTCATTTTCACCATCTTAATAGAATTATTATTGCCATTGATGATTTAACTCTTTCAAATGTTGTTTTAAGACCGAGAGCTTGGCCGAACTTCAAATACCAACATGCGGAGATAATGAAGAGGTTGGAAAAGATAGAATGGTGGAGGATTTTGAGAGAAGATAGGTCAACAAACAGAGGATCTTTCATCATAGCACAAAGTGTTCTCAAAGGTGGCTACAAGCAGTCTTACGTAGCTATGGGTGCTCCTTTTTGGCTTCGGGAACTCTTTGAGAATGAAGAAAAACTTTCCTCTGTGGGTGTTGAGACCTGATGGTCAAGTGTGAGGCGTTTTTTGGGCTGGGTTCAAAGCTTGTGAAGATTGAACTTTGGTGATTTGGCTTAATTTTTTGGGTATAGTTTATCATGCTCTGTGATAGCTAGTTGATAATAGTTAACATCTTGGATGTAAGCTTGTTTGTATCCAAAACTTTATAGCTCGTTTGAGCAAGGAAATAAAATTAACAGATGACCAAAAAAAAAATCAAAGGATGCTTCCAAAGATTTTTTTTTTTTTTTTTTGTCGTGTGCAGCTAATCAGTCAGGACCATTTCTTTAACATGGCTTCACACGACAATTCTTTTTCTTGTCAGCTTATAGTTTCACATGACAAAATTTAAAACTTCTAAAGTGAACCTAACAAATAAATAAATAAATCAGTACATGTCCACTTCCATTCAAGTAAATCCTACAAATTATTAACTCAACATTTAGCAAAATCAAACTCCATTAACCCTTAAAAAAACTTCTCAATTGAACTATAAAATCTGAAAAGTCCACAGTTCGAGTAAAAGCTTGAATAACTAAAGAAGTGAATGGTTTAAAGTTTATTACCTTGAATCCGGTACAAGAAGAATTTGCAACAAGTGGACAATCTTGATTCACGGTGAATTGCTTTGGATTCACTGGATTGAGGAAGAGCAATTGACACTAGAGTTAACAGAAATCCCCAATTCTACTATCGGAAAAGATCGATAATGGTTTGAACCTTTTTATTATTAATAGTTTTTTAGTGGGGCAAATTGTGTACAAAAATAATATGGTCAATTTTTTTAGTCTAAAAATTTTACTTATTCTACGTCCGCATAATGTTAAAATACGGACTAAGCGGGCATAACCTGGTCTAGAGTATAATGCAACTGTATTGGTTCACTAGCCAGGATGAACCTGCGTTTAGCGATTATGCGGCTATCGGCCGCGTTTTCGACTAGGGCTATGTATATTTCCTATGTTCTTATGAACAGGAGTATATCATATTTATTAGTTATGGGTTAGGTACAATCACATAAATTAAACCGAACATATATTTTGTTTGAGCTACTTAATCTAGATGGTTAACTGTGATATATGTTTGTTTCCATTTGTTATCGTTTTGAAAATATCATCTAAACGTACAAGATAAAAGTATCAAGATAATGTAAAATTTAATTAATATACCAGAAAAGATGACCGACTTTCAACACATCAATCCATGATATCTTGACACATATCATTCTATACTCCAATGAATATAGTGAACCTGACTTCAACTTTGAAAAGTACCCGTAGACCCTGCTTCTTTAAACTTTAATATCAATCCGTATTTCCTAAAATTGCACCAATCGCGTTCTTTTTATCACTTCTCGATTCCACTTTTTGTTAAGAATAAATTGCAAACTTTGGACACATATATACGCACATAACATATCCCTATATATACACATGTCGTCAGTTTCTTCATGGTTAATTTGACAGAATCTGAACTTTATGCAACCATTTAGCTCACACACTTGAGAGACACCAAGCAGGTACAAAACCTTGATCTGCTGAGGAGATAAGGGACATGGGACAATTAGAACCATGAATGCTAAGTTGCTGTTTCTTAGAACACCCATATCAATAACAATATCTCAAAGATTTCTAACAGTGATTAATTATAATAAACATATTAATCACAGGTGTTTTGAGTATCTTAACTTGTAAGAAAAATACCCATTATTTTTTTTTCACTTAGCCAATTTGAGAGATATTCTCAAAGAAAATGTTCCCACTACAAGAAAACATAAGCTTAGTGAGGACGGTTTTCCTCGTGAGTTCGTCGTAAAAGAGGTTTTACGAGGAATTAGCGAGGAAACACGTTTTCTCGGTACTCGTCCGTCGTAACACATATTTCTTCGCCAATTCGTCGTAACTTAGCGAGAAAAATATTTCGTCGTAAAGACGAAGTACATCATTTCGTCGTAAAGACCACGTAAATATTCCACGTAAGGAGGTCACTATATTTCCTCGTAAATACCTCGAAACGTGTTCCTCGTAAACTACACGTAAATACCTCGCAAGTGTTCCCTCGCAAAATACACGTAACTACCACGAAAGTATTTCCTCGTAAAATTCTCGTTTATCTTTCCTCGTCATTTCCTCATAAATGTTTCCTCGTAAAATACTCATTTATTTTTTCTCGTCATTTCCTCGTAAAGTTTCCACGTAAATAGGTCGTAAATTAGCTACGAATTTACTTCGTTTTTTTATTTTACAGAATAAAAAAATATAATTAAAAAAATAATTAAAATTATTTAATTTATTAATAAAATTATAATTTAAAATAAAAATCAAATCAATATGAAAATATTTTATATATAAATATGTTTTGAATTTATAATACAACAACCGGAAAAAAAAGAACTAAGGGTCGTTCATCGCCTGGTAGAATTCCCCACTCCTCCTCGCAACATCCGCCTCGTTATGTGTGTCGGATGACTCGCCTGGAATGGGATGTTGTTGTCGCATGTTCCTCAACATGGACTCCCATTCCGGATTTGTGGCCGCTATAACATCCAAGAAGCCCTCGACTCCACCCATACGAGCTTTTTTCGAGGCCAATTCGTTACGCAGCTCAGTGACTTCATCATCCCGTCGCTGACCATAAGACGATGTCGCTCTCGGAACATCGTTGACGGAACCAATCCTCAACGTCCGTCCTTTTTTTTAGGGACAACCTTAAAAAAAAAAAAAATATTGTTACTAAAAATTTAAAGTTAAATTAAATGAATAATAAAAAATTAAAATTTTAGAAAATTTACCTCCTCGTAAATCTTATCCACTTCAAGTGTGGATAAGGTGACGGGTAATCCGTCGGTAGACTGCTGGGTCTGGCGGTCTTCAACCCGAGCAACCACGTCGTTGTAGATTTGCTCGGACTTGCCATCTACAAATACGCCCGCCTTGTTCTTGTGGGTCCTCTCCTAAAGTTCCATAAGAGACGGGAGATGTCCCATCTCTTTGGCATAAAAAACATTTAAGAAAGTTAGAATAAAAATATATATATTAAAAATTTTATTTAATAAAATATTTAATTACCATTTCCATACGGACACTGGCGTGGGGTTTTTGGCCCGTAGTGTGAAGCATCGGCCCGTTCCCGTGCTCATCGACCGTGTTACGGGAGTTAGAGCAAGACTGGGCAATTCTAATGGAATCAGGAAGACGCCAATAACGGATGAGGCCATCCCACACATCCGTGGTGAGCTCAGCGGGTTTTCCACGCTCATACCCCTTCACGATCGAGTCACCCTTCCAGTTGGAGACCGTGTCCAACAAGCGAACTTTCGCCTTCGCGTAAAACGCTTTCCTCACCCTCTCAGTGACCCCCAAGGCCCAATGATATTTTTGATGTGAAAAAAATTAAATAAATAATTAGTTTTTTTAAAAGAAATATATATAAATCATGAAAAAATTAAAGTATATATAATTAATTAATAGAAACTTACAGCGTAAATTTTGAACCACGTCTTTCTGACGTAGTGAGGCGTCTTACTCCAGTTCGGATGTGGCATGGAGAAGTAACCTTTGATCGTGTCGGTTACGTCCGATGCAAGACATCCGTCAACCCCCCACCTGGAAAAAAACAAATTTAAAATATAAATTATATTTTAATGTTATAAAAGAATTTTAAACGAATTAAAAAAAAAATTAATGTAACATACCACAAAGTTCCGTCCGGTCGGTCGGGGTCGATGACTGGTAAACCGTCTCTGCCTGGCAGACGGAGAATGTCCTCGACAGTGTACTGCGAGTAAGGAGCACTCGGAGGCACCATCAAATCGGGATGAACATCGGCGGGCATCGGAGGAGGCATAGGAGGAGGCATCGTCAGAGGTGCCATCGGAGGAGGCACAGGAGGAACCGATGGTGCACTAGAAGAAGGCGACCAAGAGACTCTCTGAGAAGACTGAGTCTCGGAGATAGTCTCCGGACCCGAAGAACCGGGAGCTGAAGAAGACGACGGGTCTAAATGACTACCAGGCTCACCGAACATCTGTCTGTAATGGGGAGTAAGTTTGTTCCTTCGAATCGTCTGGAAAAAAAATTTAATTTTTAAAATTAACATCAACAGTATAATTCCCTACATTATCCACCTAATCAACACTAATTAACATAAAACCCGTAAACCTATCTAAATTCCCTATACTAACCACCTAATCTATCCTAAACTAATCAAATTAGAGAGGAATTTGAGAGACTTACCATTGCTACGAAATAGAAAGGAAGTGGAGAGGAAGTAGAGAGGAAAGAAAGAGTGAGCGCTCGGGAGTATATATAAGATTACTTATCCTCGTTATTTTCTCGTAAAGTTACGAGGAATTACAAAGGCCTGTGTTTAGCTTTACGAGGAATTACAAAGGCCCGTGTTTTATTGTACGAGGAAGTAGCGAGGAATTACAAAGGCCCGTGTTTAGGTTTACGAGTTTTTTACGACTAAGTTTACGTGGAATTTACGAGTCAACATTTTACGAGGAATTAGCGAGCCCCGCTTTTCTATAAATACCCGCAACTTTCCTTCTCAAACCACACACAAACTCACAAATCACACACAAACTCACAAATCTCACAAATCACACCCTATCTCAAATCACACAACTCAGCAAAATACTTTTAAAATTAGAAATATTTGAAAAAAAAGGAAGAGAAGAAAGATATTGGAACACATGTGGGCTAGACTTACGAAAGTCTCGCCACATGTGATTCCATTATCTTTCTTCTCTTCTCTTCTTTTTTTCTAGTTTTTATTCTACGAGGAATTAGCAAGGCCAGCTTTCTTTTTTTTGGTTACGAGGTATTTACGACGATTTGCGCTTACGTGGAATTAACGAGCCCCGCGTTCTTTATTTTTATATTTCGTCGTTATTTCCTCGTTGACTTACGAGTGCTTTACGACGATTTCTTCTTACGTGGAATTAACGAGTCTCGCGTTTTTTTTTAATATTTCGTCGTTATATCCACGTTTATTTACGAGGAATTAACGAGTATTATGTTTAAATCCCTAAAATCTGAAACCCCAAACCCCATCTTCCTTATCTTCTACTTCATATATTCCAAACCCCAAACCCATCTACCCTTTAAACTCAATATATTCTTTCACCTCAATCTATTCTTTCCATTCCAAACCTCATTCCTTAACTTATTATCTCAATATCTTATTTACAAAACAAACTCCCACATTACCTTACACAAAATCAAATACATCAATCCGATACATCGACATTCTCGTCATCACTAGAAACATCATCATTTTCATTAAACTCGACTTCAACAGCTTCCTCTGTGGCATCGTCGGTAAGATCTTCGTACTCGTGATTATGCGGATCAATGAGAAGGATGTCATCAATTTCTTGTTCAGGTTCCTCGACTTCATTTATCTGTTCTTCTTGCAAAGGTGGTTCTTCTCCATTGATGATTCGTCCTAGAGGTGTAACTTTGATCACAGCTAACCAATTTATACCCGAATCTCTCATCTGAGGGTATGGAAGGAAGCTAACTTGGTCTGCTTGTGAAGATAAGATGAAAGGCTCGAATTTGTTGTACCTTCGTCCACCGTTGACAGCAACTACACCGAATTTGTTAAACCGAACACCTCTGTTGACGACGGGGTCGAACCATTCACATTTGAAGAGGACGCATTTCAGCTTCAATATCCCTGGGAATTCGACTTTAATAATCTCCGTCAAGGTCCCGTAGAAATCTGTTTCCCCTTTCACACATATTCCATAATTACTGGTCGCCCGCTGTCTACCATACTCATATGTGTGAAAAGTATAGCCTCGTGTGAAATACATCTGTGATGTGGTGACCTTTACAAGTGAAGATTGAATTACTTCGTGTAACCACTTAGGATAATCTGCATCGTCGTCATAATCAACCTGCAAAAATAAAGAGAACGTTGAAATACAGATCATGTATGAAAAAAGAGTTTGAGTTAATTAATACCTGATTCCTCAACCACTTAATAAAGTGTTGATCTTTCCTTTTGTCTACGTCACTTGTGGATATACCAGGAAATGTTTCTTCGACTTGAGAAACAAATAGGCTGTAAAATCACATTTTATATGAATGAATCTCTCGCAATTATATAATTTATACTTATATGTGTTTAGAAGTGTCCATATATGTTACCTTTCAAAATAACGCATCAATGGATCCTCGCAATTGAGTAGAATATAGGTGTGTGCACTATGAGTGTCTTGTTCACTCGACCACCAAACCTCTTTTGACTTCCCTCTGAGTCGCCCAATCTGGCTAAAGAGATCTGGAACACCAGCAACTGCATATGTTGGGGCAACACCACCATCATCATATCTTCTTGGAGATCTTCTCCGGGTACGTACTTTTGACGCAAAGTAGTACGATGTGAAGTGAGAAACTTCTTCCGTCAAAATTCCAGCAATTATAGAACCTTCAACTTTGGCGAGGTTCCTTGCTTTTCCCTTCAAATATTTCATTGCTCGCTCATACTGATACATCCATCCGTAATGTACAGGTCCACGAAGCAATGCCTCATATGGGAGGTGGACAGCTAGATGCTCCATGACGTCAAAAAATCCGGGAGGAAATATCTTCTCCAAGTTGCACAATAAGATGAGAATGTTCTCCTGAAGCTGTTCCACAACTTCTTCTTTAAGAGTGCGTGTGCTCAGATCCCTGAAAAATGTTCCAATGCCTTTTATATTCCAAAAACAATTAAACGCATTGTTAGTCATATATTATTTTGCAAACTAAACCGTTATAAAATTATTGCGCTATAAAACACTACATGCAAGTGTTTCATGTACGTTTGTTGGAAGTAGCTCCGCAAATGCAAAGGGCAGTAGTCGTTGCATAAAGACATGAAAATCATGACTCTTCATCCCAGAGAACTTTTGACCATTTTCAACACATCTAAAGAGATTTGAAACATACCCATCGGGGAACTTCACTTCTGATGCCACCCAGTTGAACAACACCGACTTTTTTTCCGAAGACAATCTGAATATCGGAACAGGAACTTGTCCATTGCTTTTTATATGTAACTCGCTTCTTGAGCAAATATCCGGCAAGTCCAACCTTGATTTTATGTTGTCTTTTGTCTTCCCTGGGACATTCAATATTGTATTCATGATGTTCTCAAAGAAATTCTTCTCTATATGCATCACATCGAGGTTGTGGCGCAGAAGAAGATCCTTCCAATATGACAACTCCCAAAATATACTCTTCTTGTGCCAGTTGTGATTAACACCGTAAGAATCAGGCATATTACGAGGGACATGCCAATTACCAACCCAACGAACTGTTTCGTTAGCTCCGTAGTAGTCGATTTGCGCTTCAATTTGTTCTCCAGTTAGATATGGAGGAGGAGTGTCTCTCACAACCCTTTTGTGCCTAAACAAATTCTTGTTTCTTCGGTACGGATGGCCAATGGGAAGAAATCGATGGTGACAATCAAACCAACTTGTCTTCCTACCATTCTTCAGTTGAAACGCATCTGTCGTTCCATTACAATATGGACAAGCTAATCTCCCATGTGTAGTCCATCCAGACAACATCCCATAGGCAGGAAAGTCACTTATGGTCCACAAAAGCATCGCTCGCATCGTAAAATTCGTCTTCATTGAACAGTCATACGTCCTCACCCCTGTTGACCACAAATCCTTCAACTATTTTATCAGTGGTTGTAGGAAAACATCCAGGGACCTTTGTGGATGGTTCGGACCAGGTATTAATATGGTCAAGAATAGCAACTCCCGTTGCATGCACATCTCCGGTGGTAGGTTGTATGGCGTAAGAAAGACTGGCCACAATGAATATTGTCTCCCTGACATTCCGTACGGACTAAATCCATCTGTGCATAATCCGAGATACACATTTCGGCTATTGCTAGTGAAATCCGGATGTACTTTGTTAAAATGTTTCCAGGCTCTTGCATCTGATGGATGAGTCTCTGAGTATGTTCGGCATGGCTCATCTTTCCAGCTGTCTGCTCTGATTGGTACAATCTTTTCAATCTGTTTGTAATTGGTAGGTACCACATCCTTTGGTACGGTACCATATTACGTCCCCGTCCTTGCGGCTTGAATCGTGGCTTCTTGCAGAATCGACATTCTTCTAACTTCTCATCTTCTCCCCAGCAGATCATGCAGTTGTCGATGCAAACATCTATCATCTCCGAATGCAACCCAAGACTATAAACCAGTTTCTGAATCTCATAATAAGAATCAGCATACACATTGTCTTCCGGCAAATACTCTTTAAACAAGTCTGCTCATTCGTTCATGCAACTTTCAGATAGATTGTGATCAGTTTTAATATTCATCATTCTAGCAGCCAACGACAAATTAGAGAGACCTTCTCTACAACCACTGTAAAGTGGTTGATTTGCCGTGTTTAACATTTCGTAAAACTTTTTTGCATCTATATTAGGTTCTTCGTCTTCATCATGAGCTACGAATGCATCAGCTACCATATCATGAACCTCATCATAATCTACAATCTCCTCCTAATTGTAACTATGTTCATTATGCAAATGATGATCAACCGGTTCTTCCTGAAAATTGCTATTACTACTACTAGCTTCATTCTGATCATAATTATAACCTTCTCCATGTTGAACCCAGATATAGTAATTTGACGTGAAACCTCTATTTATTAAATGCTTCCAAACATTTTCACGGTTTGCCAATTTCGAATTGTTGCATTTCCGACAAGGACAGAACATCTTACCACTTTCTTGGGTGAGCGGTGTTGAATCTGCTTGATGCATAAATGTCTCCAGCCCCGCAAGGTATTCTTTCGTCACTCTCTCGTTAGCATCTCTATGCATATACATCCACTTCCACAACTCGAAAATATTCCCGGAGCCAGCCATTTTTTTTTCTTTCACTTTTTTTTTTGTTGGTGTGTTTAAAATGATGTTCAAACAACCCTATTTATAGAAAATTTTCGAATCTGGTAGTTGTAATTTTCCTACGAATTTACCACGAAAATTAGTTAGCTGGCCGAAAAAAAAACGTGTGACAAACAAAGTTGGTGGATTCAAAATTTCGTCGCTAAGTAGACGTAAATTATTTCCTCGTAAAGACCACGCTAAGTTTACGTGGAATGTACGACGATATACGATTTCCTCGTAAAAGCCACATCACTTTACATCGACTTTACGACGAAACTGTTTCGTCGTTATTTTACGAGGAAATAACGCTGATTTTATTTTTCCTCGTAATTTTCTCGTAAAGTCGACGTAAATTAACGAGGAAAAATATTCCTCGTTAATTTTCCTCGTTAAGCTTGTGTTTTCTTGTAGTGTCCTTTTTAATTGTTCTTAGGTTTACAGTTTAGCTTGGTATGAAAAAAACTAGTGACAAGGTTCTATATATTATATTTATGCATGTTTCTAGACATGGACAGACGTCATATATTATCCGAATCTTTTTGATTCAAATAAGAAACTGATAATAGTAAGATATGAATAGCAAGATATATAAAAGATTCGAGCTTCTCTCTCTTCTTCGTTTTCTCTCTAGGATCCTTCACGAAGAAGAGATCGAGATAAAGCTCCTTTGATTGTCGCCGGTCTCTTTTGGCGACTCTGCCTCTGGTATACTCGGTCAGTTCGACGAGTATAGCCGGCTTTTGTTTCCGGTGGCTTGCGGTCTCTTCGACGGAGCTGTCCGGCTTTTGACTCCGCGTCGCGTTATTCTCGATGGCGACGGCAGCTTTACTCCGGGGTTCTCCCGGTTTCGTTGATCGATGTTTCCCATTCTTCTTTGTCCAATCGCCTGTCTTTCCTCAGCCTCGATGTCATCGCTTCCTCTCCTCCTCGCGAGTCGGTTCATCTTCGAGCTTCCACCTATCATTAAAGGTGACAGTTTTTCTAGCAGGAAGATTGACGGTGGTGGGATCGATTGTAGGCGATTAGTTCTTCTGGAAACATAGATCCGGTGTGCGACTTGAACAAGCGTAAAGATGGTTCCTTAGTGTGTTGTTCTTCATCGGTAAGGTTCTGCTTGACGGCGGAGTTTCGTCGAGTCTCCCCACCGGTGGAAGGCGGTCCGATCTCTCCTTGACGCGTGTTTCAGGACGCCGGGCGTTTGTCCACGTGGTGGGACGTGTGGATGCCTTTCTCAACGGGTTTCCTCTTTCTGGGCTTACGGCCCAAAGAGTTTGTTATGTTTAGACCTGTAGTTTGAGCCTTTGTTTGTTTGTTATGTTGGGCTTGGTCCGGTTTGAACCATGACCCGTTTAATAAAGTTTCAGTGAAAAAAAAAAAGAATAGCAAGATATATTCTAGCTAGAGTCAATATTGGACCGTCCTAGAGTCCTAAGCTATCCAATTTTGTGGTCACATGAGGTGAACCCACATTTATTTATTACCTAATTGAGTTCCATTTTATCCGAATATCTTTTCTAAATTTTGGCAAATATTATCTTCGACCCTTAAAATATTAAAGTTTTTATCGTCGTTTTGTTTTTGTTTGTATATGATATGCGAATGCGATACCTTTAGCCGTTAGTTTTCTAAGTCATGCCACTAAATGTGGTAGATGATGATTAAAACGTTCTTAAAGAAAACCCATTATCTATACAGGTTCTATTATATATTATATTACGTTGTATAATTATTGGTGTTATTAATAAGGTTTTTCTATTGAAAATTAAGTATTAGTTTTTCTTATAAATATATATGTCCGTATTCCTTTCTTTTTATTATTATGACAACCAGTGTCCGTATTCTTGTTAAGAAATTATCTAACGTACTTGTTTATCTCATAGGATTTGTAGATATAACTCTTTTTTACCAAGTTTTCTTAGTAAATATTAAATTTGTCAATCAAGTCGTGCACTGCAGAAACAAAATAAAATCCTCCTAATCAATAATTATTTTTCTTGAAACAATAATTCTTTTTTTTCGAAACACAATAATTCATATCATGCGACTAAACAATAATGAGCAACGCAATCTTCAAAAAAAAAGAAAAAAAAGCAACGCAATCTTCACTACTTAGTTAAATTTATCACGTATCTATAATACTTATATACAGAACTATAATGCATTAATTGACAACAAACTATTTATTGTTTTCAAGTGCTCGTAACCATCATCAAATATGTCGTCATACAGTTTTAATGGTTCTTCTGGCAAATTATTTTTGGTTGCTAATTGTAATTTTCTCTTTTAATAGTATGTTACGGTTGAGTTTTAGTAGTTAAATTGTTCTGATTATAGATAACTTGTTGTTGGATACTTATTTCCTGGATAAGAAATCAGGGATTAGTTTATACTTTAATGATTTCTTTGTATATACTGTGTATATGATTTTGTTAAACAATGCACATATATTTGAGTATAATTTTCTCAAAGATAGTATCTTGAAAGAAAATTAAAGATTTGCCGCAACCATGAATAGCAAGTAATTTTATGTATTAAACATCTTACAAGAAAGAGAAATCATAATTTATATCTTTTGTCCAACATTGACCATACTGTCAAACTAATTAAAGCAACTTTCAACCTAATTAATAACTAAGCAATTATGCTTAGAGAAGATATGCACAATATTACACAATCTAATCAGACCCATTGTTCTATCTACATTCTGCTAATCTGCTTCGTTATAGATAGCGACCAATCATATATATATATATATAACCTAGTTATCACAAATAACCCCTATCATTTTACGAACTTTATACTAATTAAGTTAACTAGTTGTTTTCACATAAGTTGGCTCATCCATTCTAATACATCGATATATTCCGGCGAGTAGAACAAGTTCTCGTAACCTTCACCGTCGTCTCCGATTTGGTAATCTCCAAAAAAGGGCGTAGTCAGATTGGCTTCGACGGAGATAGAAGATGAGATCGGACTGTTGCTTAAGGCTCCTTCGACTCTTTGTGCCAACCGTTGAATCTCTATTTCAGCGTCATAAAGCTGTTCCTTTAGGTGAAGAACCTGAAATAATTAGTTGATTTGATTAGCTAAAATACTTTACCATAAATAGCTAATAATGTTCTATGAGTTTGAGTGTTACCAAAAAAAAAAAGTTTTTATGAGTTGATTTGATGAGTGTTATTTGTGGGCCTGGTGATTAGAGGCCCAGTGATTAAGACAAGCCAGTGAGTGACCATTAGAAAACAAAGAAAGTTGTACGGAAAGATAATTTCATAAAATGACACTTTATTTTATTTATTCTTTTGGTTTTTGCAAGTCACTTCTTTATTATTTTGTTTCTTTTGTATAACAAAAAATAATATATAGTTTTATTAATTTGTACTATTTACTACTTTATAGACTAAAAGTAACAAAACAAATCTGAAACTCGATCAAAATTTTGGTTTCTTTCTCTCTCTCACACAATTTCTTACAATGTGTTTCGGCTATATTTGGTATTAATTTCCTTTATCTTTAAAATAAATTTCATTATATAAAAAATATCTAAATCTTTGTTATATGTTAGTATAACCAGAATTTCATTAACCTACAACTCTATCATATATCTTAGCCCTTTTCCAAAAAAAAGAAAAAAACACTCTAGCATATATTTTTAAATAGTTTATGACAAAATAATGTATTCTTTTAGAAAGAGAAGACTATCACGCACCTCAGAATCAAGATGACACTTCTGAACGACAACGTTTTCGTGTTCGTTCTTGAGTTTGGTGTATTCATCTTCAAGCCTCTTGTTCTTCCACCGTGCACGGCGGTTCTGAAACCAGACGGCCACTTGACGAGGATCAAGCCCTAACTCCGAAGCAAGACGGTTTTTCCTCTCAGACTCAAGCTTATGCTCAAGCCCGAAACTCATCTCCAGCATTCTTACTTGCTCATCACTCAATTTCCTCTTCCTAAACCACCCATTGCTTCCATCTCCACCTTCCTGGGCCATCTCAACATTCTTGCTCTTCCTCCTCCTCCTCGGACGCACTGGTTTTGAATCTACTGCTAGACCAAGAACAAGCCCATCAAAACTAATGTTTTAACTTAACAAATAGTCTCAATTCTTTAAGCCCTCTTAGTATCATACAAGTTTGTGAAAAGACTAAAATAAGATAAACATATTATCAAAAAAAAACAAAGAAGACACAAGATATTTGTATAACCAGTTATGGGTTTTTGTTAAATAACTACAATGATATAAAAATGATTAGAACTGTAGAATGGGCAAACCTTGTTGTGGTACTGATGAAGCATAGACATTCGGGTACATCCGAGAAATGAGAAGAAGGTTATTATCATTTACATTCTGGTTATTCATGTTTCTTGGTCTCTCTCTAAATTTTGATCTTCTCTCTTAGAATGAATAGCTTGATGTTTTTTTGTCTCACTTTATTTGCAACAAGAAGAAGATGTGTTGGGAGAAGAGGAGGAGTTATCATTTATAAAGGTAGAGTAGGTGTCAAGGGATGGTTTGATTACACCTTTTCACTTATTTTGTATTACATTTAGTTCTTTTGTGGTTTTCTTCAAATTACGTAATTGCCATTTTGCATATTAATACTCTCAATTCCTTCTCTTTTTTTTTAACCAAACTCTCAGTTCCTTTGCAGAGGGGAAAAAAAAGGTACTCTTCCTCAGGTATGCGAAAAGATGGATGCATAATTACATATACATCAATATCCTTACTATTGTTTCACGTCGCAAAAATATGATTTTATATGTTAACTTGACACATATCATTTTCTCGAACTCATGTGAAAGCAATAAGAAATAAATAAATTAATACACCCCAATATTAATTAGACGATAATGCGATAAAGCTTTTACGTGTAATGAGAGGATTAGAGGAAGTCGTTATCACTATCATATGGATAAGTCTCAGCAACAAACTAAAAGAGAAAACATAAGTGACTTGTCTTTCAAAAGGTTGTTTACTTTATAGTTTTTACTTGTATCTCAATTACTTTATTTTTACTCGTTTTTTCTTTCTTTTTACTCGTTCTTTAGGAAGCTTTTCTTTAATCGGATTTTTAGACTGGCAACACCTAAAATAAAAGATATATAAATTTCAAAATTGAATGCTCACAATGACCTAGTTGAAAGAAAAAAATCTAATGTGTGGATTCAGTTGTGTTGAAAACTTTTAACCTGTTAAAAACAAAACATCTGAGTCCACATTGACACATATCACTATATTGAAGCATTATGTTTTAATTAAAATATAAATTAAATATATGGTTTTTTTTATTGGCTATATGTCTTTTGGTATTAGTTTTTTTCACGCCAATTGTTTAAAGATAATTATTCGATAGTAAATTTGTTTATTTTACTTTTATATTATATCAAAATTTATTATTTAAAAAAACTCTACAAATAGATATTTGTTTCATTTTATTTGGACATTAAAATTTTCTTTTTTGAAACATATTCAATAATAGATATTTTAATATTTGATCATAGTTATTATTTGCAAAATATAAAAACATAGTGTATTTTAAAAAAATTGTTTAAGTATCAATTATTTTGATTTAATTACAATTTATTATTTTTTGTTAGTATATAAATATGAAAATAGAAAAGAAAATAAAAAGTGGGATATGATGTTGAATTATATTAAACAAAACAATTGTAGAGACAAAATTTGTATTTGAATATCAAATTAATAGGTGGAAGATAAAGAATATGTCGTGAACGGTTTAAAAAATGTAAATTAGGATGTTGAATACTTATAACCATTGTTGATAGTCATAAAAAGAGATTTGATCTTGATTTTAGTGCAGTAATAATCAGCACCAACAGAATGAATACCGCTTGATGCCTTGAATTTTGCCCAACTTTTTTTAAGCATTTGGGTGTGAATAGTATAGGAATTTGCTCATCTATTTGAATTAGATCAAAATCACTAATGTAAAAACAAAACTAAATATTCATACGTATGATATTGTTTCATTTGAAAATTATAGTGACAACTGACTTGTTTGTGAGTGTGACAATGTGGTTTGAGCACTAGACGCATATGCTTCATTTACAAAAAAAAAGTATTGTCTTATATATCTGCCTCAGTCATACTTTACGTTTATTAACTGTTACTCAAATTAAAAACCGCAATACAATACTTTTTTCCGTAGTTTTTGGAACAATTATAAAGACATTTGTTATTTAGATGTACTCAATGCTAGAAAATTAAATGGTTAGTCTCCACACTCAACATGTTTCTGGAAAAATCATTTTTGAACTACATTTCATGTTTAAATTCGGTACAAGAAGATAAATGCGAAGCAGACCACCGGTGAAGCACGGAGTGGTTTTACTGGATAATGGATATTAGCTACTTTCCTATTTAGGAAATTAAAAATCTAATTGCCCATGCTATATGGTATTAGGCTATTAGCATATCAACATTATCTTGGTGATTCGGAAACATTACGACCAATAAAAACATACTCCATCTATTCCATATTACATGATATTTTACCTCACTACGTAAATATTAAAAAAATTACTTTTTATCAAAAGTATTACTAAAATATAATTTAGAATTAATTAATTTAATTATAAATAATAATAATAATAATAATAATAAAAAATTTGGTTACACAGTTTTTATAAACTTAAAACTATCTAAATTTATGGAAACATTTAATATTGTTAAACTCTATTAGATAATTTTAAGTTTATCGTTCACTATTGGGATCCCAAATTCCTTGGACCAACTAAAAAAATCATAAGTATAAAATAAAATAAAACTATGCAGGAGAACAAAAAAAAAATCAGAGTTTATCATATTTATACCAATGCCCATTTTAAGACCAAATTAATTGTCGTTTGTAATAGTTTAGCAGTCGTGTTACCAGCCGAACTCAATTTTCTTTTATTTTTGTTAAAGAAGAACTCGGAACTCAAATTTGATGGATCGAGTTGTTGTTTGTGCAAAAAAATAAAATATAACGTGATTATAAGAATATGTATTTCTAATTCTAATCACCTTTTTTTTTATTCTTGGCTAATCAGATCTGAATATAAATAAAGTTTTAGAGTAAAATATAAATAAAATATCTTAATCTAATGTTATTGACTTTTGTTCAGGCAAACTGGTGTAAAGTGAGTCTTGGGATTTGAGAATATATGATAGAAAACTAAAGGTCGTCTCGAATAATTAAGATGTGTAGACTCGTGGCCAAATTTAAGTCAGTGGTTAATACTCCTTCTATCTTCTGTTCCCGAAAGTAAAATTTTCTACCACACTTATTAAGAATTTAATAAATATTTATAATTTAATTTATATTTTATTTTCTTATACATTTTCCAATAACTTTCCACCAATAAAATTTAATCAATTCAAATATTCTCAATTAATGTTTTTCAAAAGTATTAAAAAGTACTTTAACAATATAGAAAATCTATCTTTGTAGAACAAGAAAAAAATTTAAAACATCTTAGTTTCAGGAACGGAGGCAGTAATTAACTTTATTTAAGTTAAGAGGTAGTTATCTAGAGTCTTAGTTGCTTGTAGATCTGGACTTTGTACAAGTCTCGGTCTCTGATCTGGGAGAAAAACATGTTTTTCCTTTATCTATATGTTTTACTTTGTTCCAAAATAATGCATGTTAAAATTTTCACATATATTACAAAATTTGTTAAATTTCGATTATAAATATATTATCTTTTGTAATTAGTTATTTTCAATAATTTTTAGACAATCAAAATTCAGTGAATACATTAATATCTTCAAAATTAACAATTTACCATTATTATATGCATTAAAAATGTAAAAAATGTATTTTTAAAAATAATTGTTTTTTAAAACATATATTATTTTGAAACAGAGAGATTATAATGTTCGGAATCAATGTGTTAGCTATAAACTTTTTAGTCATTGCACACTATAACAGAAGATATTTGAGATACAAATACAAATATTCTAAATATTTTTAAAATAAAATATACCATTAAACTAATTTCTTTTTTAAAATTGGCCATTTATGAAAATAGCTTAAAATCTGATCATACAGTTTTTAATATATTTTTATCTTAAAATAAAAATTACAAAGCATCTTACATATATATATATTTTGTAAAAATTACAAATCTCAACATAATTTTCATTTGTTTAGTGATTTAAATATTTTTGTATAGATGTACTTTAAAGTCAATAAACAATTATTTTCTAGATTATGAATTCTAGTTGAGGACTGAGAATAAATTGCAACAAAAATTAGTTTCGTTCAAAATCTTTGTTGGTATACAAATAATAACAATAAATAATTATTTATTATTTTTTTACGTAAACTAAATAGCATATAACAAAGCTATTCCATAAGCTTTAATATGAGGGTATAAAGTGAAGTTAACTTGCTAAGCTTGAAAAGCTAATATGAAAAGATCTTATATTTTTTTTCTAACATTGACATTAACATTCCAACATTGACAGTAACAACTCGAATTTGTTATAACGAACACTTTTGTTAATGAAGGGTCGAACCATTCATATTTAAAAAAGACGCATTTCATCTTCGTTAACCCAAAAAAACTTCACTTCAGTAATCTCTTGCAAGACACCTTTCTCACATATTATGTAATTAACGGTTACCCTATGTCTCCCATACTCGTAACATGATAAGTAAACCTTCATGTCAAATACTCAGTCTTTTACATCTATATAACAACTAACTAACATACTCATACCAACTGATTAGAAACAAAATGGCTTTACATCTATATAACAATGTACTATATTATTTTTACTCGTTCATTCGTCACTAAAGAATTGTAAAATATTTTCTCGTAGACTATTTGTTAATTTAGAATAATTTTACGACGACTCTATCGAAAGTCGTTAATGTGTCCTAAACTTAAATGTGTTTTACGATGAAATACTTTCCTCGAACTATTACATCGAGTTTACGACGATTCTTTTTTTTTTCGTAATCATGTCGTCCTCAATTTATGACGACCAGATTCATCGTATTATAGACATGTTTTTTCATGTAGTGTTGGAGACATCGGTCATGAGACTTCACAATTTATAGAAAAAACTGAACTTCTTATTTTGGTATAACTATCGACTAGATAAATAAGCACACTAAAATCCATCTTTTTTTCAATCTCATGATAATCTAATAAAATAAAAGTAAAGAACTGACCGATAGGAATATCATGTACTTTAACTTCCATGTGTATATATTTTGCTTCCAATGCATGTATTCTTATTTTAAACTAAAAAGATAGGCGGATCTAGTGGTAGGTGAGGTTTGGGTTGCTAATCATCTCGAGTTCGAAGACCCCATTACACTCCATCATGTGGACCGTTTCTTCCTACGAGTTGTCAATAATCTAGATTTGTGCAGAACATTCCGATGGGAACGTATAAAGTTGGTCCAACCTAGGAAAATTGAGATAAATTTCTTCTTCTTCTTCTTCTTCTTCTTCTTCTTCTTCTTCTTCTTCTTCTTCTTCTTCTTCTTCTTCTTCTTCTTCTTCTTCATTGACATTAACAACCCAAATTTGTTATAACGAACACTTTTGTTAACGAAGGGTCGAACCATTCATATTTAAAGAAGACGCATTTCAACTTCATTAACCCAAAAAAACTCCACTTCAGTAATCTCTTGCAAGACACCTTTCTCACATATTATGTAATTAGCTGTTTCCCTATATCTCCCATACTCGTAACATGATAAGTAAACCTTCATGTCAAATACTAGGGTCTTTTACATCTATATAACAACTAATTAACATACCCATACCAACTGATTAGCAACAAAACGGCTTTACATCTATATAACAACGTACTATATTATTTTTACTCGTTCATTCGTCACTAAAGAATTGTAAAATATTTCCTCGTAGATTATTTGTTAATTTAGAATAATTTTACGACGACTCTATCGAAAAATCGTTATTTTTTCCTAAACTTACATGTGTTTTACGATGAAATACTTTCCTCGTACTATTACATCGAGTTTACGACGTTTCTTTTTTTTTGTCGTAATCATGTCGTCCTCAATTTATGGCGACCAGATTCATCGTATTATAGACATGTTTTTTCAGGTAGTGTTGGAGACATCGGTCATGAGACTTCACAATTTATAGAAAAAACTGAACTTCTTATTTTGGTATAACTATCGACTAGATAAATACGCACACTAAAATCCATCTTTTTTCAATCTCATGATTAAGTAATTAAATAAACGTAAAAAACTGACCGATAGGAATCACATGTACTTTAACTTCCATGTGTATGTATTTTGCTTCCAATGCATGTATTTTAATTTTAAACTAAAAAGATAGGCGGGTCTAGTGGTAGGTGAGGTTTGGGTTGATAATCAACTCGGGTTCGAAGACCCCATTACACTCCATCATGTGGAGCGTTTCTTCCTATGAGTTGTCAATAATCTAGATTTGTGCAGAACATTCCCATGGGAACGTTTTGCATTTGATAAGAACTTGGATGATGTGTCTTGGTTATTGCAGAAGGCCGAAGGGGTTGTAGAAACGTACAAAAAAATTTGTAGAACTAAAACTTGCACTATCAAGGAAATAAATACAAAACTTGGCAGTACTAAGGATATTGAGAGTATCTTGGAACCAACGCCCGCGAACGGAAAGTTTTGGGAAGAAGCATAGGGAAGGAGAACGATTGGAATGTGAACTAAAATGATGATGAGGTTGTTGATCGTTGGACAAGGAATATACTTAAAGGGAAGCAACAAATCCTTTTTGAAGAAATGTACAAGAACCACTACGCTGCCCGTACAACTCAGGTTGAAGCTCTCTCAGCTCCCTCAGCTCCTGAGAAGAAGACTCCAGTTGAGACTCCTTTGGTCGAGACTTTGGGAGTATCTGATTTCAATGGGATTGAATCACGCTTGAGGAAGGAGATTCAAGAGGGTTTTTATTAACATAAAAATGTTGTCTTAAGTGGAATGAATGTTATTAATCAAAAGGTTGATTCTCTACCTGACTGCCTATCACATGTAGAAGCCGAAGTAAATTCACTAAGAGAGGCTGTTGGAGAGCCTGTTAGAGAGCCTTTTGTAAAGCCGCCTGATGGAGAGGCTGACGCAGAGGCTGTTCGACAACCTGATGGACAGACTGGTGGTCAGACTGATGCACTCTCTGTTTTGAAAATTGCTCGGGCCATGGTGAAGGAAGGTGGTAATGAACCAAGTGAGGAAGAAATGGATGATGGCGAAACATTTCTGGCCTTTCTCAAGAGGGTATGTGTATTTTACGGACAAGAAGAACCGTCCAAAAAGCCTAGATTGAGGAGTCCCATTCAGACAAGAGCCAAAAAGAAGAAGGACAAGAAGGAGAAACAGACGAAGGATAAGGACAGTAAGGAGAAGCCAAGGAAGACCAAGAAAGATAAGCAGGGGAATCACAAGTAGGGCTAAACTCTGTTCCTAAACTTTGAATGGGAAATTAGCTTTTGTAAAACTTGATGTTCGGATGGGAAAACTTTATAATTTATCCCAATGTTAGACTAAGTTCCACTTTAACGTTTTCGTTTTCAAAAGATGAAAAAAGTTTCCCAATTTTATATTTTCATTTACAAAATATGGGAAAAGTTTTCCAAGTTTTACATTTTCGTTTGCAAAAGATGGGAAAAGGTTTCCCAAATTTTACATTTTCGTTTGCAAAAGTTAGCCAAAAATTCCCAAAATTTGATGTTTTCTTTTGCAAAAGTTAGCCAAGTTTTACTTTATCTTTTGGAAAACTTGGTAGAAGTTGTCCAACTTTTACAGTTTCGTATGATTGAAGCAGCATAGTTTCGATGTGAAAACAAACAGATAAACATAGACTTGTTCCGATAAGTTTCGAGTCGGAAGACTTTCCGATTTCGAGTTAGATACAACTTAGGATCAGAGTTTTACAAACTTAAACTTAACAAGTAATTTAACCGTTGACTAATTTCTTCAGTTCTGCAAGTTCCAAGATAATTTGCACAATCTTAGATTCCAGCTTCGCGACGTTGATCGCCTCGTCACGAGCGTCGTTCTTCAACATTGTCAACTAATTTCTTCAGTTCTGCAAGTTCCAAGATAATTTGCGCAATCTTAGATTCCAGCTTCGCGCGGTTGATCGCCTCGTCACGAGCGTCGTTCTTCAACATAGTCAATTCGTGTTTGCATACATAGTAATGCCTTCCTTGCTCGGCGGTCTCCACTTCGATAGGTTGGCCACAAGCACACTTCGTTGGAATGCCATAGTTTGCGTCCACCACGGCATAGAGTTAGTCACACTCCCTTTTGTCTGCCTTCATCAGGTTGTAGTAAGGATCTGACATTTGAGATTCAGATTTGAGAGAGAGCAAAGAAAAAGGGAAAAAGATGGATGCGAGAGAGAGAGAACTTGAGTTATGAATTGGGGATGAAATGAAATTGCGAGAGAGAGTCGAATCGTAATTTGTATTTTTGGCGGAAAATTTTTCATTTTCCCCACAAAACAATTGGGACAAAAAAATTCGTGCTAGAGGTTATACCAAGTTTGAATTTTTACAAATATCTTCAAAGTTTCACTTAGATTTGTTTCACAACTTTCTTAGTTTTACTGGACTAAAAGGATTTATATTATGATTATACCAATTACATTCAGTTTGCTATGATTATTTTTCATGTAAACATGTGAAAATATAAATAATTCCATGAAATATAAAAGATTGATCATTTCATAAGGGCAATACGAAGAAAGAAGCCACAAAAGTATATATATTGTAATGAAAATCTAGCTATTTGATAAAATTTGGTAAATGGGAACTATATATTGCCCGTTCAATGCCATCAAATTTGATTCAAATTCAAACAATAACTACAAAACAAACAAAGACAAGTTTTCATTTAATTTCGTTTACTGCCAATAAATTTGCAAAATCTTACTAAGTTTCATTAGGTTTTAGTTTCGTATTTTTACAAACACAAAGCTAGTTTTACCAAGTCTTACAAAAATTATTCAAAGTTTGGCTAACATAAAACAACATAACTAGTTTCACCCTTGTGTTCCTTGTGAGCCTTGTGTTCATTGTGTTCTTTGTGTTCCTTGTGATCCTTGTCGAGTTTGTGAGCCTTGTGTTCCTTTCGAAGCATAGAAATATGATTCCAACGTCCCCTTATTTCACACTATCTTGTTCTTTTTCCGACGTTCCACTACTGAAGGATACCTTTTTTCTTTAACTCTTCCTTGTCGTTTCGTGTATTGAGGAGGTAAGACATACAACTTTTTATTTTCTTCTAGAACAATCCATTCTGACATATGCGGAACTGGATATATAGTCCTCCTATAAGTCATTCCCCACACATTCATCAAGTAATAAGACGAGCAGAAAGCAAACAAATCACACATGTCATATGGACAACCATTCTGCTTGAAGCACTTATTTGATGCGGCTACTGCATGTGCACATGGGTATATATCTATATCAAAGTATTTGCAGCTGCAAGTTCCACGTCTCAAGTCCACCAAATAATTCTTGCCGTCATCTCCAAAGACACCATATACAAGATCAAAAGAGTTCAGCTCAGTCACCTCAAGGGTTGCAACCACCCCACATCTAAGATGCATTTCATTTTCCACAGATGGAATCAATTTTTAAGTCCTGGTCACAAAATAAATTTCCTTCATGTGCTTGTTGAACCACTCACCTATTTTCAGAAGAATTGCATCAATCATCGGAAGTAAATCATACCTTGTTAAAAAAAACCCATTCTGAGACTCCACAACGTTAGAGGTGTCTATGTTGTACCTTTCAGTCGGGAATTTACATTTCGCCCGTTTGAACATTTCTCACGCTTTTTCAAGATATCTACCACATGCTGGATACCTCTTCCTTAAATCTGCATATCTTCTTTCAAACTCAACCTCAGAATAAATCGTTACAATATGTCGAAATTGTGATGCAACCTCATCCCTCTCATGTTTAACACTTAGTTTCACATTGTGGGACAGATGAAAGACACAATATCCATGTTAAGCCATCGGGAACAATTCATTTATTGCCTTGATGAGACTTCCATTTCTGTTCATAACAAACACCAATTCACTATTATCCGCTATAACGGTTTTCAACTTTGTGAAGAACCAATTCTAACTTTCTTTTTTCTCGCCATCAGCGACAGAAATAGTTAAAAGATAATGGTGATGGTTAGGATCATGCACGGTGGAAATTATTAGAATACCGCCTTTTACAACCTTCAGAAAGTTGCATCCACAATTATGACTTTCTTCATGTTCTCAAGCCCATCAATGCAAGCTCCGAAAAAAATAGATACTTAAACCTTTTTTCTCCATCCAACAACATACTCGTTTTTGAACCGGGGTTCAGCTGCTCCAACATATACAAATATGAAAACACATACTTGTAACATTCCTCTAGAGTACCACACAGATCATGAACTGCTCTATGCTTTCCTCTCAAATCTGTAGAGTAAGACACTTCCACACCCGCTTTTCTTTTAACCAGAGTCATGAGAGTTCTAGGATCTGGGGTCTCCATGTGTCCAGAAAAATTATTCTTAATAACAGCTGCAACCAATCGTAGGTTGCCTTTACTTTTCTTTTATTTTCTAAAGTTGAATTTGCCCTTGAGCATGCATGCATTTTTGTGTATCTTCTAATCGAAAACATTTTAGAATTCCTAACCTTTGTTGCCCTAACATACCATTCACAACCGTATTCCGCTCATCGACATCTAACCACATATAAGAGTTCAATACAACAATACCAAAGCAGTTCTTTGTTGATGCTCTATCAATTAAATCTTTCACAACTTCTTTACTTGGAAATCTTGACCCATCTCAATACCCATCACATCTTCCCATTCCTCCATTGGCCGAACTTCTTCAACAACAAATGGAAGATCAGCATATCTCGCACGACTACACACATGGATACCCACGTTCTCCGCGTTCTCCATGTTCTCCGCTTTCTCCACCTTCTCCGCGTTCTCCACCTTCTCCGCGTTCTCCAAATGCCGCACGTTTTCCCCACCAATTCCCACATCTTCTTCATAACGAATCACAACAGTTTCCACAGCTCTTGCACCTCTAAATGTTGTTCTGCACCAGGATTGCCTTCAACTTCGGCTACTCCACTTGCAATCTCACTAAAATTCCCGCCAAATGAACTTGCTTTCTCAGTTCTAGAAAGTTGCTCAATTATGGGAACTTTCTTTCCATGCGTGATACTCTCTACATGAAGAATACTTCTTCTTTAGTCTAAATCCACTGATGTTAGATAACAAACACATCTTCATTATACAAGATATATGACTGCCTCTTAGGTTTCACTACCAAAAGAATGTAACTCAAATTCAGCCTCTTCCTGGATGGTTCTATGGCCATCTTTCTGCATAGTCTATCCACTAAGGCCGAGTAAGTGATCTCCGCCGTCGAAGATGTCTTAAAAGATAAAGCATACAATCGACAGTCGCTTGGAGTCCATTTATAATCATCTCATGTCTTTGTATAGTATCCTTCATAATCAAAGTGTATGTTCGTTGAATAAGAATTCATGACTGAGATTCATGTGGATTTCGGCAACTAAACAATAACACAAGGAATACCTATATTTGAAGGTTACACTTCTGATTTCTCGCCAGTGGCCTCAATGTGGTTCTCGTTTTAATCTGATTTCAAACAATGGACGTCGCGAGTCTGTCGGTATTTCCTGAATTTGAATTCCGCATCCGTCCCCGTGTCCCCTTTTCTATTCAATTTTGAATTCCCGCGAGAGAGAGAGAGAGAGAGAGAGAGAGAGAGAGAGAGAGAGAGAGGAATGCCCGTCTAATTAGAAAGCGGACCCACATGTGACGACTGAGAGTGATTGGTTGAAAATGAATCAATTAAATGGAGGGTATTTTTGAATTTTACCATTCCCCTAGAGTATCCCAATTAATGAAGAGTACGCTAGACTCATTAAGAGTATGACATATCAGTTTTTTTTTGTTTAGGAGCCTGCCAGACTTTGCTCCCTATTTTAAGGGTAATAATCTCAAATGCTCTTAATGAGCTCAAAAAATTTTCTACACTCTTACTTATTCTAGTGTACTCTTATTTTTAACGAAATAAGACAATTCCAAATTTTCCCTTGTTTTTCTCTCCAAATCAAATTTCAAATTTCAAAATTTTAGATCTTAATAATGGTGGTCAAGTTTCATCTAGTTTTACCAAATTCTAATTTTTACCAAGTTTTACAGTTTTACAGTTTTACAAAGTTTTACAATTTACAAGTTCTACGATTTTACCAAGTTATACTTAAACGATTGTACGTTTGGTGAAACTAGGCACAAAGTTTTACTAAGTTGTACTATTGTCGAGGTGCAACTTTATAAAACTTTGTACCTAGTTTAACTAGGTTCTATAGAACTTTGTACCTAGTTTAACTAGGTTCTATAGTCTTACAAAGTTGTATTTAAACGATTATATAACTTGGTAAAACTTTGTTTCTGAGTTAAAGTTTTACTTTTACAGTTTTCATATATCATGTCACATGCCAGTTCTAAGAGAGAAAATCAAATAAGAACAGGAGGAAATCGTAGAAAAATCCTAAATCGCGAAAAAGACCAACAAAACAGAAAAAGAGAAGAAGAACATATCGAAGTAGAAGAAGAAATCAAAGAAAAAGAATGAAGAATTCATAAAAGAGTAGAAGAGATTAAGAAGAATATATTTGTTGAAGAACGAGAGGAAAACATATTGAAAGAGAAGGAGAAACAAAGAATTCATAAAAAGAAAAGGAAAGGCAATTTGAAGAACAAGAGATTGAGATCGAAGATTGAAAGAGATGAGAGAAAAAAAGAGAAGAGAGAAAGAAGGAAAATGAAGAATGAAAGAAAAATCTAGATCTGTAGAGATGAGAAGAAAAATTAGGTCTAATGGCATAGCATGTAAATAAGTGGATTTATTAAGGGTATATTAGATTTTTTAACGAGATTTCAAATAAAAAATAAATCAAAATAAAATAGAATTTAGAAGAGGAGTATTTGAGATTTTTTTTTTCACGCAGGAGTACTGGAGCAATTGATTCCTATTTTAATATTTGCAGAGATTGTCTATCTAAGGAGTTACACATTTTCTAGAAGATTAGTTTGAATCTTTCAATAGGTCTGAACCCTAAGCTAATTAGAAAAAAAACTTATAAAGAAATAAGAAACCAAATCATGAAACGTAGCAAAATAAAACGCCAATAAGGCGTGCGTTTTAATGTGTGGAAAGATATTTGAATAGAAAAGAACAGTGGAATCCTAACTCTTGTGTATGCATTTGTGTTGCTTTTCTTCTTCTTTCTTTTTAACTTCATGTGTTACTTTTCTTTTTAAATCTGTGACTACTCTTTGGACTTGATTTTTCTCTATTGTCTCACACTCTTCCACTCTCCCTCCAATTAAAAAACACTAATGGTTAAAAAAAATTATGTAAGAAAAGAAAGGGCCGAATGTACTTAGTTTATGGATGCATTATAATGTGTACATGTTTTGCTATTAAAAAATCCACATACGAATATTAATCTATTGTTTTAAGAGGTTTTGAGGACTAAATATGAATCAAATTATATATTATGATATATATGAGATATGAGATATGAGAATAAAGTTCAAAAAATAGAGAGAATAAAGTAACATTTTCTCTAAAAATGTTAATACTATATAGTATATATATATACTGCATCTCACACACCAAATTATTTTCTACCCACTTTGAAAAAGTTAGACAAGTGATTTATGTTATTTTTTTTAAAAAAAATAACCAATCTATTTAATTGGGTCTAAGTTTTATTTTTTTGAAGAAAAAACGAAAACCCAATATTTTGACCTACATTGGAACTTCTTTGCTCCACGTCAATGAAAGGGAAAAGGAGATAAGTAAAACCCCTGTTCGAAACTACGTTAGGCGCTAGTCGGGCGGCAACCCCGGGCCTAGCGAGTTACTAAAAAATCAGGGATTAATCGGAGTATACGCGGGGCCTAGTTTAATTATTATTTTATTTTATTATAATATTTAAACTAAATATAAAATATAAATATATTAGAATTTAATAGTTTTTGTATGTTATTATTGAAATTAATTATTGATTTTAAAAATTTAATTGTTAGCAATACAATTAAAACACAAATTAATCTAGATTTTTAATTTTTATTATACGTATATATGTATATATATTAACATATGCGCAAAAGTACAAAGCATTCAATGTCTCCTAGTGGCCAAAGCATGTCAGTTTCTTCGAATAACCCGCGGGTTCGACGTCTTCTTCTTACGTTTTAATTATTTCGCATTATTACTATCAAAATAGACAAAAGTCCCACATCGCTTAGATGCAACAAGAGAGGCCAAATATCACTCTATATATAGAATACAAACATGTAGGAGAAAGGTAAAGTAGTTGGGTTGCCTGATCTTTGGAAGCCCGATAAATACTTTCATAAGTAAAACTTTTGGCATGTTTAATCTTCAACTGGGCCGATTAATCGGTTAATGGACCGATTAATCGGTTAATGGGCCGATTAATCGTTTAAATGGGCCGCATAATTGGTCTCCGATTTTGTTGGCCGATTGTGGTAAAGTCGCTGCGGGTGATGTCCGAATTGCGCCTAAGCGGCCGTCTAGGCGGCTAGGCGGCCGCGTTTTTGAACAGGGAGTAAAACACATGGGGTTGACCACGTGTCTTACATTCCACGGATCCGAAGGTAGATCTCCTCTTCCTTTTGCACGCATGTTCTGATCTTCTAGTCTCCCACTTTCTCCCGACCAATCATATCGCTTTGTCTAGCCGCCATGTTCTTAGAGATTTTTTTTTTCACTTTTAATTACAATATAGGAAAATAGATGTATATTTTCTAAAATATTTATAATAGACAAGTATTTTGTTTTTTGACATAAAAAACTACTCTATTACTCAGACTTGAATTAGTTTGAATAACTAAATCGAAATATAATAACTAACAAAACAAAAAAACTTATGGAAAAAGCCTACGAAAAGACAAGTGTTATTTTAAATATAAGTTACGTAAAATAATATATCAATTTATTGTTGAATCTGTCAACTGTTGAAAAATCAACCGAAACATTAGTGTCTTTTTAAAAGTGATTGCAATTTAATTTTGATTTAGACTTGATTATTAAAATGTGAGCATGTTAAAGTTTCTGTTAATTAGTATTTAATAGTTGAATTTTAATCATAATTTTGCATCTAACTGCAGACTGAAGTACTATTTTGAGTCAGCGATGGTTAAAAAAACTTCGGGATTGTAAATACTAGGTCCATAGTCTCCGCGCAAGCGCGGGGTCGACTACATTATAGGTGTATCGTATAGTTTTGTTTACGGGATTTTATTGTTTTTTTATCTATAATGTGATTGATGGGACTTTGGATATTACATAGGTTGATGAGTTTGATATAAGAATGAACGACGAAGTCATATGTTGATATTTTTATATCTTATATGTTCAAAGTTGAGGGTGATGGAACTTGTTAGTGTTTACTTAGGTAGTTGTTTGTATATAAATAAAATAATGCATGGAAAAATATAATAAATTTGGATTTAAAATGTTAGTGTTTCAAAATAACTGAGCCTTGAATCTGTGGTTTAGTCTAATACTGAAAAAACTGTTAGGACTTCAACTCCTTTTTTTCTCTATGTCGGGAATGTGGGCACTAATTTCCCGATTCATGTAGGTAAAATTGTTTCTTAGTTTGTGAGATTGAAAAGCGTAGATTGATTTTAAGCATGATTGATGAGAGGTTTACTTGCATCAGCTTCGTCTGCCGTGGGTGTTGAGTTTCGTCGGCGCCAGATGTTAGACATGAAAGAGAGAAGATCTGAATATGTTAATTTCGTGTTTTGTTTTTTCTTCTCTCGTGTTTTGTGGGTTCCACTCTTTGCTCAGGCTGTACAAAAGATGAAGTCTGGCTAGGCTGTCTCACTTCTCTGAAGTATTCCCTTGATTAACCTCTCCCACCAACATTTATCTTCTGATCATGTCTTGAAGTCGAGGAGCTTCCAGAAAAATTAGCTTCCATCTGCTGTTCCGCTTGGAATGGAGAGTTCTGAAATGCCGCGTAAAAAAATATATTGACAAATAACTAATGATTGTCAACAACTATCACTATACTAAATAGAAAATAAATCAAAGTTTTTTGTTCTGCTGTTCTGCACAAACTAAAATTTTACAACAGGGTTGTCACGGTCTTTTTTCAGGAGCAAGATCTTTTTCTTCCCAGAAACCATAGTCAATGCAATTCTTGGGAGAGAGCTATCCATGACAGAGGCTAAAGTTGCGTAGATGAAAAAATAGATCAGAAACACAGTAGATTTTTTCAGATAAGGAAGATATGAGATAAGTTGTTGACTAATTACCAATTTCAGTTGTAGGTATGTCATTCCACTTGAATTTGCCTGATTGTAATCTTGATTGGAGCTGCCAAATATGCTATGTTTACCAATTTCTAGGTTTGTGTTCGCAATCACTTGGAGCACCTAGCAACCTCAAAACGATCGACTTTCACAATGAAATCTGCTTTCAAAGATGACATGTAATGATTAGCACGTCCGACGGGAGTAAACCCATGAATCACGGAATCTGCAAATAGTATTATCCAACAAAGAATCAGGAAATAAATTAAAACAATTATGTTAAATAAGTGTGATAGATCGAAGATTAACTTACCTTTTCATCGAGGAAAAGAACCGTGATTCCCACAAACTCTCTGTCTTTCTTGAAGTTCAGGAATCCCAGAAGCGGAGGAAGCCAGAGGCTATGCTCTGACTACTAAGTCCAAGACGGAGAGACTCGAAGGTTGAGTGACGAACGCCGGGACGCCGGTTTGACGAACTGGAGAGGCAGAGAGAAACATTTTCTAGAAGATGGTTAAAGCTAAGAGGAATCAATGAGTTTTGTGGAGATGCAGATTGAGTTCATCAAAGATGAGAATCATATATATATGGTTTACAAAGGGGCTACAAATCAGGAACATTTATGATCAAGCGATTTAAGATGGGGACATGAAGAGTTCACCGGTGAAAAAATAGATTACGAACATACACACAGCGCAACTCTGTAACTCAGACTTGTTTGAGACAATGATGAAAAGAACTCATATTAAACTACAACAGTTTACAATATAGGAAAACCATAATTGTTGCAAACTTAAGTTTTTTTTCATATAACGTGATGAATCCCATTTAAAAATGAAACCCAAAACACACTTGTAGGACCGACCCACAGAGGAAGCCGAAGAAGCAAGGGCTTCCGACCTTCATAAATATATATTAGGTTCGGCCATCAATGTACAAAGGTATCTGTTAGCTTAGTGGTATAAATGTTGGTGTTTATATCTCAATAACCCGGGTTCGAGCCATGGGCTTGACACTTTTTTACACTTTTTAAAAGTGAGGCCCACAAAACGATGACGTGGCGCGCTGAGGAGTGAGCAAAAACTAATCTATTATAATATAGATTCGAAGAATTTAATACTTATTTTCCCCATATCAAGGGATGGGTAAGGTTAGAAATTGGGTTTGGTATTTTTAAAATTGGAAGTTCTATTGGTTCAACCAACCCAGTGCATACTTCTCTCCTTTTTTTTTTGTGGACGCATACTTTTCTCCTATTTCTCATTACGAATTATTTACTGACAATATTTCTATGGGAAATTGGGCTGTATGACCATGAAAAAACGTATAAATCATTGTCTAACCAATTTCCCTAATATTTATATACACGACTTTATTTTTTTATCACAATACTGTGTTGCCCCTTCCTCTAACTGGTGAAACCTGCATAATAATTAAAATTAAAATCTTATATATTAAAACATAAGTCACAACTTTGATTCATGTGTGATTTTTTTTAAAATAGACCTAATAGACCTATTCCTAGAATGTCATGTTACATTTAATCTCTAATCTTATCATTTATATTTTGGGCCTACCAGAAACTTTTATTGGGCTATCGATAATTGGATATAAACAATAGATGATCCATTGAATTTATAGATAATATAAATTAAATAGATATAATTTAATGTTGTAATACTATACCTTCATATGTTAATTATTTAAATATTTGTCGATGTTAACTTTTAAAATTATAAAGATTTTTTTTTTAAATAACAAAAATCATATTATTTAACATTGATTAATCTTTACTACCTTAAACCAATGAAAACAAATTTTAAACTATATAGTTTATTTTAATAATTAAACAAAAACTAAATTTTTAATTATTTATTCGATAATATAAATCTATGAAGCGAAAAGTTTAATTTTTTAAAAACTTTCAAAATTTGTGAAATGTTACAATATTTTTGAATATGACAATAAAACAATATTTTACTAATCTATATATATATATTTACGATGTTAATAGTGAAATAATAATCCAAAAAAAAAAAAAATATATATATATATATAGAAGAATATACAAATACATGTGAAAATTTAAAATAATCTATTCAATGAAAAAAATATACCGTAAACTTATTATGTTTTAAAAATTGATAGACACATATATATTATAATATATACCAATTTAGAATTGAAAACAAAATGTTTATATAAAAATAAATGAAAACAAAAGAAAAAATCTTCGGTAACTCCCCCTCCATACGTGGTTTCTTCCTTCTCTTTCATGTGGAATATATGTAACCAACTATTGGCCATTTATTCCATGTAATACGTCACCGCCTCTCCCATCCACACACGTAAGCTTATATATCCCATAATTATTCTGTAAAAGTGCATATATCTTGTTTCTATTTCATCTGAAACACATAAGATGGAAAATCATCTTCTTTAGATTATGGTTTATATTTATCTGTTGGGTTTAGTGATTACTTGATAGGGTTTAGTTTTTGGACGATTAGGATTGCCATTGGGGCCACGTTCTATGAAGACATAGGCATAGCAATATTTGAGAAAGATGGTAGATTGTCTTTAGATTGCAACTACATTTTCACCTTGTTTATTCTATATGCCCTCATGTAGAATGGAAATGAATATGTCTGGCATTTTTAATTTTGACTTTAGCTTATGGAAGATTTGAGTTGACATTGGATTATAATTTATATTTCTGTGTAGGATATATTGATTATGGCTATGGTTTAGTTTATGGAAGATTGAGGTTGACATTGGGGCAAGCATTTCCACTTTCATATTGTGATATTTGGATTATGGTTTATATTCCAATGTTGGGTTTAGTGATTTACTTGATTGAGTTTAGTTTATGGACGATTTGGATTGACATTGGGGCAAGCAGTACAACGTTCCATGAAGCCATAGCTATATCAACATAGTCATTTCATAATTTCATCAATATTTACTATGCTATTTATTTTTTTTCATTCTATTTGGATTTAAGGTTTATATTTTAGTAATGATTCATGTACTATCCATATTTTGATATTTGGGTTATAGTTTATATTTTCTTTTAGGCTTTAGTGATTAGTTTTTTGGGTTTAGTTTATAGAAGATTTGGGTTGACGTTAGAGTAAACATTACCTTATTCCATATAATCACAGACATTTCAAAATTTGAACAATATATACTATGTTATTTCATTTGTTACTATTCTATTTTAATAATACTTCATAAGTATTATTTGCATATTTTGATACCTGAGTTAAGGTTTATATTTCATTTTAGGGTTTAGTGATTAATATTTTGGATTTAGTTTATAGAAGGTTTGAGTAAACGTTGGGGTAAGTATTATCTACTTCCATGCAATCGTAAACATTTCAAAATTTGAACAATGTGTAATATGCTATTTTGTTGTTACTACTCCATTTCTAGGGTTGTGCTATACCATTTTGGTTATATGGAATGTGAACTTTGTAACTTTCAATTCTTCACATATGTTACATACTTTGAATGCACTTTTTACTTTAAAACGTCAACTACTTTTTCTTCATTTTTACTGCATATTGTTAAAATTTAGGTGGTGAATAAATCTAAAACATGCGCTTTGTTTCCATACGCCACAAAAGACGAAGTCATCTACTCTCTTTTCTGCAACTGGAAACTTGTTAAACGCATGGATAAAACCGGACAGTTTGGGGTTTAAATGTCTGATATTGCATTTTGTCAAAATCATTACCACTCACCTAATTTGTGTTTAAAATATGGTTTTACGCAAATAAGCCTTTTTTTTATTTTAAGAATATAATGCAATTTTTTTCTTGACCATAATTCTTCTTGGAAGCTACGAGTTCTATACTTTATAGTATTTGATAACTAAAACTAACGGAATATTAATTGTATAGCAGGTTCAAGACAATAACAAAAGATTACATTACTCGTTTATGTTAAAATGCAAGATAACGTGTATTTAGGCGCTAGTCGGATTCCTTCTGAGATGTCCGGATTACCAGGATTATCAAAAAAGAAAAATGTGAGATAGTGTTTTTGCTAGTTATACATGCATCAACTAGCCAGAATGGCTCTTTTACGTCCATTACTACCAGAAAAAGGGAACATAATCACAATTACTAATCACATCTTATTCCAAGCTACGAGTTTTTTTTTTTTTTTTTGATAAATAAGCTACGAGTTTTATGCTTATCAAGAAATAACTATTACTTAATTGTTGTAAAAGTATTAATTGAAACTTTGTTTAAATGAAGATAAAACAAACTAATATCACAAAACAATAAAACATTGCGTGTGTGATGAACGTCTTTACCAGATTAATTGAATTTGTTTGGGTTTTGAATCGGGAAAATTTAAAAGAAATGGTTTACCTAAGTGTCTTTAGATATTTCCCAAATGAAGAAACGAGACGAACGACAAAAGCATGTGAGTTTCAACTTTCAACGTTTTGTCCCGATTGAAGTTATTCTGATAAGGACACGTGTCAGCGATATAATTCATGATATAGCCCACATTTTGTATGTTAGTAAGAGACAGACGAAAGAAAATAAATGAAAAAACTATATCTACCACACCATGTTCAAGACTAAGGCTTCGAAACGGAAAAAATAGGAAAGTGGGTGCCGAGTTATCAATTTAGGTTTCGGATCGCATTAAGTTTTTATTTGTGTGATGGATCGCGACCATTTTTGACCCTATGCAAATTATGTGTAAAATACGTCGAACACCATGGTCAACCACATTAATCACAAAAACGCCATTGAATCCTTGCATGTGAGAAACTGTCTCGATTCCCAACACCGTCGACCCATTAACTTCGTCGTCTTTACTGACTGACATGTTATTGGCGGTAAACCACTGCGATAATTAAATACCTCTCTCTCTCTCTCTCTCTCTCTCTCTCTCTCTCTCTCTCTCTCTCTCTCTCTCTCTCTCTCTCTCTTTCCTCTCTCTCTCTCTCTCTCTCTCCTCTCCCTCTCTCTCTCTCTCTCTCTCTCTCTCTGTCTCTCTCTATCTTTCGCTCTCACACCTCTCTCCTCGCTGCAGCGATTAGTCGTGGAATCAAGAAATCCCAAGAACTCTTTCGCGGCTGTGAGCTCTGTTTCAGCTCGGAGAGCGGTGGATCGTCTTATATTATACCGATATGGTGTTGGAAGCGGAGAAAACAGAGAAGTTGGTGCGTCGGCGGACCAGATCTAGGGGCGAAAAACAGAAACACCCCTCACCTACCAAAGATCAACGGTACCCAGGTTCGTCTGCTCGTTTATTGAAAAAGTTCAAGTATTCCGCCGATTCCTTGCATGTTAGTCTCGATTCTGGGTAGAATTAGGTTTTTGTAAAGTTTTTGTCCTAATTTTGCATACCTCGTCTTTTTTATTTATCTTTTTCGGATTTCTTAGTTTCTGACTCCGACGCCGGTGAAGCGGGATCGTCGATGGACTCGAGCGCAGAGGGATCTTCGCCAGTAGAGCCCCAGGGTGGGGACGTCGGTTCTTTGGCGTTGAAATTTCCTTCAAGACTTTTTACCGCAAATTCTTACCCAACTGCTTTGCATCTGAACATTTACTGGAAGGCAAACGTCATTGGTGCTGTGGCGGCTTGTCTTCAAGGTTCGCCCGACATGGACATTTTGCTTCCGCTCTCAGTTTGGCAAGATTTTTCAGCTGCCCGTCGTCCGCTGCCAGAACTCTACAAAGCTTATTGGTAACCTCGTCAGCTTATTATGATATGCAAATTTGAACTTTGGTTCACCTTCGGTCGTCATCCTCTATGCTTCTCGCTCGATGAATTTCACGGCGTCACTGGTTTAAACGGCGGATCATTCGATGTTGGAGATTCTGAGGCTGACGAAGCTCCAGGTTCTACAATGTGGAACAAGCTATTTGATACAACACTGGGGGACATTACCTTGAGTCACGTTCTTGAGATGTTGCGGAATCCATTCCTGGCTCGATGGAAACGTGTTCCTTTGGCTCTAATAGCCTTGGTGGACGGGATTGCATGTTGCAATAACAAAACACTCAAACTCACCCCGAGGTATGTCGAGATGCTCGGCGACATTGAAAGCTTGGTGTATCCATGGGGTAGAGAATCGTTCTTGGCAACCTTACCTCGTTTTTTACCTCCCCCAGTCAGTAAAGTTATAAAAGACCCAGTGCAAGCAATGCGGATCCGGTTATCTCAACAGACAACAGCCTGCTATGGCTTTCCACTAGCTCTCCAGTTGTTCGCTTTTGAAGCTTTGCCTCAGCTGTTGTGTAAGATTCCCGACGGAGCAAGAACTACAACTTTCTTGGAGGACCCTACAGCTTGCAAAGATATTGTTACTATCCTCAGCGTACATGACATTCTTGTCATCGAAGCAGATGTAGCTGTAAGCTCATTCTCCCTTGATCGTAGATAATAGATTTATTAGGTTCATTGTCTTTTTGCATTTTTATTAAAATAATTAATTTTTTATCAATAGTTATCCGTACACGTGGACATGATTCCTGAAAGAGAACGGCATATGTGGCTGGGGGAGGTTGAAGAGGACCGAGTAACTCGTTTGGTTGAGATGATGCGTAGTGGAATAACATTTAAACTTGAAGATTTCTCAGGTGGAGACAGGTCATTTGCCACTAAGACAAAAAAAAAGCAGGTGGATGTATGCTTAAGGACGAGAAACCTGGTGGTGGAACCGTCCACCGCCGTAATTTACATCCACGTAAACCTGTGGTTGTTATTTGCAATGACGAATCATCATCTGGAGACGGCGGACCAGAGGGACCCCCTCAAACAGGCGGGTGAACACATGAAGATTTGAAGCCGTGGTTTGCGGAGCAGTTGAAAAAGATGTCGACTGAGTTTAAGCACCACTTATGTGAAATGGAGAAAAATATATGTAGGCACTTAGGGGTGCCCAAGGCTACCATCAGCAAGAGTCGGAAGAGGAAGCCGAATGAGGATAATCATGGACAGTCTGAGTCTCAGATCAGTGGTGGGAAACAAACACGGTCGCCAATCCACAGGAAAAAAAAACAAAACCGACGGCTAGTAGTCCAGGAGGGAAAAAACATTCTTGTGCACTTCGCTCAGGAGACGGCAACGATGCATCTGAAGTGGTACACCTAAGGGATCATGTACTAAGTTGAACATATTCGGATATTTTATATGTTCTGACCCGACCGCTTTTTTCAGGCAACCAAAGGAGACACCCCAACGTTATTTGAGAGGGAGAAATGTTTTGAAAACGAGTATCATAACACTCGTAGTCCACCATTTGATGAAAATATCGCCGATGAGGTTAAGTTTGTGACTCTTGTTTTGTTATTAGGTTGGTTTGTAATTGGTGTACACTTTTATAAGTGGTATACGATTTTCTTACAGGGTATGAGTACACCCAACGCTGCTGAGGATTGTCTGCAACCAGAAAAATCTGGCACTGCGGTCACTGCGCTCTTCGTGTATTCGAATGTTTTATTAGTTCGGTCTCAGTCTTATGTGTCACCACCAAAGGTCAGTTTAACTGTAACTGTTAATAGTTGGATGTTAATTGGCTAAAAAATTGTCAATAAACAATTATGATACTGTCATCTTCTCACTGTTTGCAGAGTACTCTAACCAGGCGGTACCGAGATGAAGAATCCGTACCTGTTGCGTGGGAGGAAAGAAACCCTAATCTCCACAATTCGGTTAAAACAGTACATGCGAGTCATCCTGCATCATCAACCTACCCCAAGTCTGAACCAATGGTTGCATCCACCGGAAATAAAGACGTAGGGGAACCAGTGCTTGTGGAAGAGAATCTTGAAAGAGTCCCTTCCCCTGTTGTGGAGGGCGGCCCCCATGAGCCACCTCTCGGAGAGGAGAGGAAACCTTGTTCCTTGACGGAGGAGGACGAAAAATATGACAGTTGCAAGGAAGATATCTCCAATGATTCCCAGTTGCAAGAGAAAGAAACCCAACCTAAACGAGGCCATCCACTATCTGACACTGACGATGACTCGAATGATGTGGAGAGTGGTGGTAAACGTCAGCGCAAAAAATCAAACAAGATTCGTGGAGTGTACACCCCAGAAGCAAGGTTGAAAGGTTTGTTCAGCAGCGAGAAGAAGGTTGAGTATAAGCCCATAGGGAAGACGAGTCGAGCGGTTTTTAACAGGTTTAGATATATTTTGAGTGAACTTACTGCACCAGGTTATACATAACTTCATTTCAAGTTTGTATTAAAATGATGAGAAAATATCGTTTTGCCTGTTGAAATTTGCAGGAAGTTCGAAATCAAAACTGGTACCGTTGTCATGAATTCCTTCTTCCTTAACATAGCTGAGCCAGAGAAATGGTTGTCTGACGAGGTAATATTTATATTTGTATCGTCGTCACGTATTCTTTTTTTTTGTCTCTTACGAAGAGAGTTTTGCAACTAATCTTTTTGTTTATAATAATGTCATACAACACATGCATGTCATAATGGAAATGTTGTGGATGCGTCGTGGGCAGGTTCTAAAAAAAAAAACGGATGATCATTTTTGATCCATACTTCACAAAACTCATTCAATCATCCTGGACTGCTTTCAGTGAAGTTGAAGATAAGCTACATTTCGATTGGGGCAAGAACATAGCAAGTTATGTGACAGGAAAGACCAAGGGAAAAACCTGAAGTTGGAACTTGGCCGCGATGTTGATGTGGTGTACGCTCCAATGATGTGGGGTGCAGATCATTGGTGGGTCTTTGTATTAACTTTCTCACCGCGAATGTGACGATCTTTGATTCTTACATCCCTCACAGTGGAACTATTGAAGAAGTCGATGCACACATGGCTCCGCTGCTTAGCTCCTTACCATATATATTGGAACAATACGTGGGGTATACTATTCAACACGCGAAGGAAGGATAGCGATATTACTCGTGGAGTAGTGTTGTAGGGATCTATCAGAACGGAAGGACTGTCGACTGCGGGACATGTGCAGCTAAGTTCATTGAGATGCATGCTAATGGTGATGACAAGGAGGAGATGAGTCTGATTACGGACAAAATTGTTGACAGATTTCGAGAGAAGTATGCAATGGACTGCTACGAAGAATTCGTTGGCGATTTTAGAGTTCCGAACAAGGGCTCAATGAAGTAGAAGTTTCTCTCTTTCACCTGTCGGTTTTCCAAAACGTTTTCCGCATGCATGATTACTTAAGGTGTGTTGTTATAATGGTGTCTGAACTTAATGTTTTGTTTGCTGTGTTTGCCTAGTTAACCAATGAACTTAAGGTGTGTTATTATAATTGTGTATTGATGTTTACTATTTTGAGATCTAGTTACATATGTAAAATAACATATGTACACGAATCAAATGCAGCTGCACATGCATTCATAATTCAACTGCAAGATCTTTTAATTTTAAAATAACGCAATTACAGAAATAAGGAAATGAAATTAAAGAAATACTGGAATATTAAGATGTACACTTGTTGAATGGTGTACAGACGTTAGGTGTTAGGTGTAGATGTACTCCTATTGAATGAAATTAGAGAAATAAGGAAATGAAATAAGATTTTTATGGAGAATGGTCTTAGGTGTACATGCGCTCGGTGTAGATGTACACATGTTGAATGAAATTAAAGAAATAAGGAAATGTAATTAGATTTATAAGGAAAATAAATGAGATTTATAAGGAGAATAGTCTTTAAGAGTGATATGTGGGAAGAACAATTGCCACGTGTAATTTTAAATAGTGTAGGTGATATTCAAGACAAATAAAGCCGTTAGGTGATATTCAAAACAGATCTAGTCGTTGGGAGAAATTGAAAACCAATATTACCGTTAGGATTTAGAAAAGTCTACTTTGTTTCCCTATTTAAAGAGAATGAACAATGATGTTTTCAATTCTCAAGAAACACCATAAGGTATATTCAAAAGCCCCTTCGCAAATTATAATGACGGATCCTTACTACGCAGATATGAAGCAACACAGAAGGGATGCAGATTGGCGTAAGTGTGTTCTCTATGCTCACCATAAAATACCGAAAAAGTGTACCTGCGGTGGACCTATCAGATTGGGAACCGACGAGGAAAGAATGAGTTACACGAATGCAAAGAGTTTGAGGTGATATTACAAAGTTCATAATCTTATATGCATTTACTAGTTTTACTAACCACCCAATCCAAATATTTATTCTTTAGAATGATGGGTTCCACATTCGATATAGTTGTTTTGATGCTATTGAAGAAGAGTTGGAAGAGTTGAGGAGGAAGTTGATGACCAGGTGAAGAGCCGAATGAAGATGGAGGATGAGATTAAGAAAATGCGTGAAGATATAAACCTGCTCAAGAAATTTGTTAAGTGCCCCCCGGTGTTGTGGTTTTTTTAAATAATCTGTTATGTTTTAATTAATGTGTTATGTTTTGTTCGATGTTTAGTTATGTGTCCCCGGTGTTTAATTAATGTGTTCTGTTATGTTTGATTAAAATAGTTTAAATGATGTCAAGATGGATGATGAGATTAGTAGAATGTGTGATGAGATCAAACAGCTTACTTAATTAGCTATCTAAGTTATAAACGGTCGCCTTTCTTCAAATCTCATGCTTGAACAGTTAAACAGTTTCATCATTACAGTGTTCATAAACGAAACGCCGCCTAATGATGCATTCTCCGTTCCGAATGGTTGCTTGACAACATTAAAATGAAGCAAAATGATGCCTTTAAAAAATTAGACCGGACCAACATTTTCGTTGGCAAAATGAATCAAGGAGATACTTCTGTGAGAGAATATAATACAAAGTTTCTTGCAAGGGATTTGCTTGACAAACACGAAGAAGCTACATTGATAAAGATGTATCGAGATGACTTACGAGAGGACATACGGTCAGAGATCGGAACGACAGTCTTTTCGACCATAGATGAAATTATGCAGTCAGCTTTGGATGTTGAAGAAGGTGAGAGCCCCCGTGACAGCAATGGCTCTGACATAGAATCCGATGATTCCGGATCAGAGGAATCGGGAAGGCGGCCGAAGAAGAAGGCTAGAACCAAAAAGAATCATAACGACCACCAAGAAGATGAAGACCATGATGCTGAACAAGAAAATGAGACTTCTGCTGATACCGAAAGTGAGTGGTCTCTTCCGGATCCGGTCGAAGGGACTGATGATGAGTTAGACAGTAAGGTTGATCTTAAAGACTATCAGGAATACCTAGAGAAGCACCACAAGTCCGATTCTGATTCAAGTGAAGATTCCAATATGGGTCCTTGAATCAGTTCGTTTATTTAATCTCCTGGAATGAGTAAATGAGTAAATTTCAAATGTAAAAGGGGATTAACGGTTTCAGGAGATATGTCAAACACAATGTCTTTTATTTAATTTACATTGTGTTAATTTGAAATTTATTTTTTGTTTTTTTTTTAGTTTCAAATTTTAAAATTATTATATATCTTTAATTATAAATCGAGGAAAATCGTCGTCGTAAAATATTAGTAACATGTCGTTGTAAAGTTGACGTAAATATTCAAAGTAAAAGAGTAGTTGATTAGACGTAAATTTTACGTCTTCTTTACGTCGAATGAATTGTTTATTCCTCGCAAACTTTACGTCGAAATAACAACTATTCATTTAATTTTAATTAATCCTGAAAATTTAATAAAAAATTAATTTTAATTTTTAATTTAAAATTATAAAAAATAATTATTTAAAATTCTGAACTTAAAAACTGCATAAATAAAAGAGTCATAATGTTTTACATAAAAAAACTAGAGAAAATTAAATGTTATACATAAAAAAAAAACTAGGGAAACATGTCTCCGTAAAAGTCTCGGACGTTGGTTCGCTCTAAGTCTGCAGTTTCCTGTTCCTCAGTCTGGCTTGATGGACGGTTGATTTTGAGTGTCTGCCGTCTAACCTGCAACAAATAGTGCAGCCTCAACTGTCAGAGCAACCTATATAGAATTATATAAATCAGAAAAAGTTATAAATTACAATTATCTATCTATCACAGCCTAAACTTTTTAAATTCCAAGTCTTATCTATCATGACAACCTAAACTCTTAAAATTCCAAACCTAAACTAACCACCTAATCTAATCCCCTAAACTAACCTAAACTAAAAAAAAAAAAAAAGACAAAAAAACTAACCTGAGAGAGAGAGAGAGAGAGGAAATTGAGAGGAAGAGGTGTCTAATGAAGGAAAAGAGGTGAGATCACATATATAGGGAATTATTTTTCGTCGTTCTTTACGACGAATTTATGAGATCCCGCGTTTTTAACGACGAAATATCGAGGTCCCGCATTTTATGGCACATCGACTTTACGATGAATCCGGTTAACTTCGTGTTTACGACGAATCCGGTTTACTTCGAATTAAAGACATCCCGTGTTTTTTATTTACATAGCCTTTACGGAAAACCGAGTTTACATCGAATTAAAGGCGTCCCGTGTTTCTCTTTACATCGATCATACAATGACCCTGTGCTGAATCCCTATGCCGACATATCCTTAAACCCCAAACCATATACTTCTACTCTTCTACTTCAAACATCGTATACTCCTTCTCTTTTTCTTCTATCATCTTAAACTTCTTTTTTCATTTTTTTAAACATCTCATACTTCTTATATTTTCTTCTAACATCTCAAAACCTCTAAACACCCAAACACATCTCTAAATATAATTTTATATAAATTTAAAATTTAAAAATTAATAAGATTAATTTTTATTTTAAAAAACATGCATTATTATTACTTTCATAAAACACAAATATAATGCATCATTCACACAAATATCATGCATTCTTTTACGAGGAAATACCGAGGTTCTGAGTTTTTATGGTATGTCGTCTTTACGACGAATGATGTTTACCTCGAATTAAAGACATCCCGTGTTTTTTGTTTACATCCCCTTTACGACGAATTGAGTTTACATCGAAGTAAAGACGTCCCGTGTTTCTGTTTGCGTCGATCTTACAATGACTCCGTGCTGATTCCCTATACTTAAAATCCCCAAACCCCAAACCATATACTTCTTATCTTCTACTTCAAACATCTTATACTCCTTCTCTTTTTTCTTCTATCATCTTAAACTTCTTTTCTCATTTTTTAAGCATCTCATACTTCTTATATTTTCTTCTAAAATCTCAAAACCTTTAAACACCCAAAAACATCTCTAAATATATTTTTATATAAATTTAAAATTAATAAGATTAATTTTTATTTTAAAAAACCATGCATTATTTATTACTTTCATAAAAACACAAATATTATACATCATTCAGATTCCTCATTTAAGTTAGCATTGCTACATTGTTCATCACTTTCATAAAACTCGTCTTCATTTCTTTCATCAGGCTCATCATCCGGAAGATCTTCATAATCACGGTTTTGCAGATCAATAAGAAGGATGTCTTCGGTACAACTATTTTACAAAACGTTTACAACGAAAATAGTTTGGTATAGTCCATTAAATATACGTTTTCACCAACCATTCAATCGAGTAGTTGTTAAACCGATGTAAAAGATTTTTCTTCATAAATATGTCATTCCTTTACAACGATTTTACAAAGAAACATATTTTCGTCCGTATGTAGACGTAAATTTACGTTGATTTTACGACGAAATATTTTACTCGTAACTTTACTTCCACTTTAGGACAAATTCATTTTTTGACGTAAAGAAGACTTTAACTAGTCGTACATATATGACTACATATTTTCGGCGTTAAATTCGTAGTAAAGCCAATGTTTTCTTGTAGTGATTAAACAAAAAAGACAATTTGTTCTTAGATTTAAATTTTATTTATTTTAATTTAGTGTCAATTTATTATTCATTTTAATATGTAAATATACGAATACAGAAAAATAAATTAAAAAATAAATTATACTGTTGTAAGATAAAAACTAAAGTAAATATTGAATAATTAGGTAAAAGAAAGAGAAGATGACATAAAGTAACAAATTTGTTTGGACATGATGCACAAGTGACAATAAACCTTTAAATAGTAGGGAAAATTGTTTTTTTAGAACAAAAAAATGATAACTATGTTGTTTTAGACTAATATCTATTTTGTGTCATTTTTTCCTATAATACTCTTTAATATTTTTGAAAATAAATTTAATAAATAGTTTTACAAACAAAAAAAATTGGAAAAATAGTTACTATTGATAAAATACCTATAGTGGTATTTTTTCAGTTCTAAAAATGTTTAAATCATAATTTTCATATTTTGTTCTAAATAAAGTAGAAATGGCATTCTACGAAGTAGAAAACGAAATCCACTTTTTTTATTGAATCTACAATGTTTAGAATACGTGATCTACGTAAACAAGAGTATTCTAAAAATATTGAGAATACACATTCCGCGCTTAATATACCGATCTAAAATCATTAGAAATCAAAATTTACACATTAATATAAATCTAAAACACGTAGAAAACGATTTCTACCGATTAAGTGTAAATCCAAAACATGCAGAAATCAAAATCTACACATTACTATAATTCTAAAAACCTGTAGAAACCGATTTCTATAGATTAGGTGTATTCTACGGATAAGAAATCAGTTCCTAAAAATATGGAAACAAAATATTTGGGAATGTTCACTTTCATATTTTGAAAAAATCGATTAAAAAAAACACAAAAACGCAAAAAAAAAAACGTGGAAACCTTTTTCTCACGCCGTCTTCTATATTCCATTGATTGTTCACAAAATTTTCACAAAAGTTTCACAAAAATTTCACATTATTTCTACCAAATCAATGTGAAATTGAGTGAGTTAGGGTTTATGAACTTGAGACTTTGATTTTCTCCCCCTTTGTAGGAGATGAGAAATTATGGGTTTCATCTCAAACAAATCGAGTTTAAAGAGTTGAAATCGTGTTTGGTCGGTTCAAATCAAGTGGGAATCAAACCTGATATAACCGAAGAAAATAGGAAATCAATTTGGAATACTTACCTGGGCACGAGATCGATCGGTCGATCTGTATGAAATCGACTTTTGCCGATCGAGTGAAATGGGCCATGTCGATCAGTATATGGTCCGCGTCTTTTTTGTTCTGCGTAATGATCAGGACCGATTGATCCACTCGACCTTGTAATTTCGGATCGATCGATCCCGTTTGATCGAACCCATTATTTATTATATTTAAAAAATACAATTTTAAGAGCATTATTGCCATTTTTAAAATAATTAGCCTAATAGAACATAAATTATATAAGATTAGTCTAAAGGGACATAGTTATCATTTTTTGCTCTAAAAAAACAATTTTCCCTAAATATTTTAGTGTAAATAATTTAAATAAGAGCATCCCAGCGACATTCAAATGATAAAATCTTATTAAATAAATGATTAAAAATTAGAAAGAGAAGCAAAATTTGTGAGAAAACATTTTTTGTGTGAAATGCCAAAAATGTTTAGTACAGATGTCAATCTATGACTGCTTAATTGTGTAAAAATAAATGTTATTTGTTTTTGAAAGTCTCCTTGTAATGGTTGCAAACTTGTAACCGTTGATGATGTTCTTAAATGGTCCTTGTTTTGTGTGGTCCGTTCATCTTCTGGAGAAATTAGTCTTATTAATTATCAGAAGACATAGAGTGCATGGCTGCATGTGCATGCACAAGTGGTCATCACTCACTGCTCTTGTGAACAGAAGAGTATGAAGCTGGTAATGGACCCCTTTTCATTTCTTCAAATCTGGGAAATATCGGGCCGCATAGATTCTTTTTCTTTTTGTTTTATATATTCTTCTCGGAAAATTGTTTTTAGACCAAAAAAATATAACTATGTCCTATTTGGCTAATTTTTTTACTATTTTTTCTTCTAATACCCTTTAGCATTTTCTAAAATAAATCAAATAAATAATTTTACAAACAAAAAAAATTAAAAAAATAGTAACTACTGATGAAAAACATATATCAACTTATTGGTATTTTTTTCCAGTTCTAAAAATTTTTAAATCATAATTTCATATTTTGTTCTACAAAAAGTAGAATTAACATTCTACACATGTCATTCACTTTTTTTCATTGAATCTAATATGTTTAGAATACGTGATCTACGTAAATAATAGTAATCTAAAAATATTTAGAAAACACATTATGCGTTTAACCTATCGTTCTAAAATCTGTAGAATCTAGCATCTACTCATTACTATAAATCTAAAACATGTATAAATTGGAATCTATACATTACTATAAATCTAAAACTAGTAGAAATCGATTTCAAACATGTTTATTGTGTTCTACATATAATAGAATACAAATTCTACAGATAAGAATAATCAGTTCCAAAAATATGGGAAGAGAATATTTGGAAATATTCAGTTTCCTTATATTTATTAAATCAATTTTTTTTTTTAAAAAAAAAGAAAATCGTGATTTATAAAATCATTTTTTAAATTAAAAAAATTAAAACATCGATTTGGAAAATTCTTCTCAAGCTATCTTCTTCTCCCCTTTGTTCTTCAAGGAGAAGAGAAAAATGGGTTTGATTGTTTAGAAATCAAGTTTTAAGAGTTCAGCTCGTGTTTGTTTGGTTCAAATAAAGTGGGAATCAAACTGGATTTGACCGACGAAAACCAAGAAATCGATTTGGAATACTTACCTGGGCACGTGATCGATCGATCCCAAAGATGCGACCGATCGATCGAAGTGGGATCGAGCTTCTGTGATTGACTGACCTGGGCTTGGTCGGTTAATATATGCTCTGCATATTTTTGTTGTTCTGGATATATTTATCAGGATCGACCGGTTTAGGAACACTTGCTCACGGGATCAATCGATCCCTTTGAGAAAAAAAAACTTTGAACTTTAGTTTTTTTTGGGGAATTTTTAATATTTTTGTAATTATTTTTGTTAAAAATTATATTTTAACATTTAACAATTGTTTTATTAATGTAATTTCAAATTTTTAATTGAAATTAAGGACATTATTGCCATTTTAAAAATATTTAGACTAATATGTTGTAAAGTGTATGAGTTTAGCCTAATAGGACATATGTTGTTATAAAACTAAGGGGAATAGTTTGTATATTTATTAAAAAACATATGGTTCTTTTATATAAGGATTACAAGATATAGAAATATGGAAAATATCCAAAACCTAAACCAACTAGGATTAGAAAAACTACTAAGACAAGAGAAAGGAAAAACATCCCAAAGACTTAGCTGCCTATGTGTATGGGCCGAATATGGTCTTGGAAGATGCTATGGTTATGGGCCATCCACAATATGATTTATAACACTCCCCCTTGGATGCTATAACCATTAGAACTTGTAATACGCTTTGGATGTTGCCTCGTTAAAACCTTACCAGGAAAACCCAATTGGGACAAAACCATGGTGAAGGAAAAAGAGTACAACACGTATTACTCCCCCTGATTTGAACCTCACTTGATGAATAGATCTTCTGAATTGTTACTTGAATGAACTTGAATTACTTGTACCTCTCCTGCCTTTGCAATGCGTGGGTGAAGGAAACTTTGGGCAAGATACGCTTCTTTGCCGTCAACCATCCCATGTTCTGACCGGACCTCGACCAAAACACTCTCATAGTCCACATATGCCGAGCTTGGTAATGTATGCTTATAATCCAACTGGGAGCTCCAAAGGTGATTAGGTCGAGCTGGTACGTCTTCGTGTAATAATGACGGGCTGGTCTGTTGAGTCATGGATCTCAAGACACACACACCCACGACTTGCCTCTTGTATGGCTATGCTTTCCGCGTGATACTACAATGTATTGCAGTCCCACGTGCTTTTGTTGCTGCAATGATATGGATTGCCAAGATATTGCATAACCTGTTTGAAAACAAATCAACAAAACCAAATAACCCCCTATTTGGGCTGGTTAGTATAAAATAAACACAAGGAATTCGAATTTCTTTATAAGGATACATGGACTGATTTGAATTGTTCTTATAGAACTTCTTTTACTAAGTATTTACTTGGTCTATCATACTATATGCAGGTGTTTTGTTTCAGTCCATAAACAATTTTGTTCACCTTTATACAATGTTGTTTTCTTGAGAACTTCTTATCTCATCTTTGAGCTCAATATATTTCTTTATCCAGTGGATCATATGCTGCTTACTACATCCTTTATACATTAATCTAATTTCTTTTTTTTGTCCAGACTTTATAATTTTCGAAATATGTAGTAGCATCCGCCACAATCTCTATTCCTGGTCTCTGTGAGATTCCTTGTGTAACAAGCCATGCTTGAATGCTGTAAGTAGAAACATGGACAACTTAGACCATGTGATTATGTTCTTTATCTCACGATTTTACTTCTCACAAGACTCATATATATTCCACTGGTTTAATCATAGGGTGTCTTTATTTATTAGCCAAATACGCCTCTCTTTTTAAAATTATTTAACCCCACGTTTCCATTTCAGTCTAATCTGATCTATGAGTGTACACTCTTATATTGACGTGGGTTCATGATCCTCGCTTATATTCATATGTTCAAGTGCTACCTTTTATGCGCTTCCTTATATCATCTTATGTCGACATTCTTTATATGTTCCATTACATTCGAGACATCACATAATTGGTTGCAACCTTATTACCTTCATGACCATTAGTACTATGGAGTTTGGCGTCCCAAACTCCATTGGGTGGTACCTTAGATTAGCCGGCCATTGTCTATGTCTGGGATGGTTTCCTTGACCTCGGATTTGTTTTATCATTATATGCACCTTTCTCTTTTGTTTCCGAGGATTCTTATCTTTTGGAAATTATTGGTCTATCTTGTATAGACTCTGTAGCAACTTGATTGTGTCTCTCTTAGACATCAATTTCGTTGGTGCTTTACAAGCTGGTTTATAACTTAATCATTCTTTTCTTTTCTTTTCTTTTCTTTTCGGGTCAAATGTGTCTGGCATTTGTTTAGGTAGCTTTTGTAAATGTATAATCTTTGTATTTATCTTTGGACGTCTTATTTCACTTTAGTCCGAGGATCTTGCCAAAACAATGATGGTTTATTCCATTATATTTCTTTACCATCCTTTTACTCTTTTATCTTACCAGTTTATTACTTTTCTCCCCCTGATGTTGGATAGTCGAATTTATTAACTCTTGCAATCTGTGTTCTTGGCCACTAAATAGATCACCCATATTTGGCTCAAGGTACTTCATTATTTGTGGGAGATTCATATCCAACATATATCCCCATCTTCATCCTCTTCTAAGGATGCATCTTAGACGGCACATATATTTGTGGTGGCTTATCCAAATATCTCAAGATGGTATATGTCTGGCTCATGACCCGTAATAAATTTGAGATGGGAATATCTATGCTCACTTAAATGGTCTGATGCTTATTAGTTAAGATACATGTAAATTCATGTGTCCCCAAGCCTTGGACTGATAGTTTGGACCTATGGGTAATGGCCAAGCTGTATATAGTATGGACATGTGCGGATTTGTCCTCACTGCCCCCTCATGGACATACTATAATCTTTAAGTGTTTGGGACATCATGGCCTAATGAGTTTCCCTTGTGTTCATGCTACACACGTGAGATTCTATGGGATAACTCTTTGTGCCCTTTCCAATATCAATTTCGCATCATGTTTTGGACCAGGATGGCTAATCCGGTCATGCCATAAAGTGTATAATTTCGTGGGTAAACCATTCTGGTTACCATGACTTTTGCCTCTATCTTACTGATCTTGGCATAGTCTAGATCAATAGAGAATGCATGTATAGTCTAGACTACTTTTCTATGGTCTTGGGCGATTTTCATAACTCTGAAGGAACTTTTGTTTCCTTTTGCCCATTGTATCATTGTGGAAACCATTCTTATATCTCTATATAATCTCAATGGGTTTCTCTGGTTGAATATAAAGCATCTAAATGCTTGCCCTTATACATATCTGGCCGTAGCCCTTAATGTGTACCATACCCGTAATTTATAAACTCATATTGGCGTTTTCAATAATAAAATCATTCATCTTATTAAATAAAATCAGATAAGATAATAGAAATAAAGTAAACTCAAAGAAATCATATTATTAAAAACGTAAGTAGCAAAACAAAGCAAACATAAATCAAAGCAAAAGCACAAAAACAGAATGTCGAAATCATCTCATTCTCTTAGGCAATCTGAAGTCTCATAATCCATAAGGTCATCCTGGTTATGATCAAAATCGTTTTCCCCATCATGGTGGACCAAATGGGCTTCTGGATTCTTCCCTTTCTGGCTCTCTTAATAGAGGTCACAAAGATGTCTGGGAGTCCTACAATTCTTTGCCCAATGGTTATCCATTCCACACCTGTGGCATACTGATTTGGACGAGTGTGGTGGCTTAGAGATACCACTGCTTCTGCCTCGACCACGGCCATAGCTGGGACCGGCCATAGCTGGGACCACTACCACGGTTATAGTGGTTCCCTTTCCCACGGCCGTGTGAGCTATAATTGCCACGCCCACCACGTCCTCTCCATCCACCACGGCCTCCTCTACCATAGCCATTTCCACAGTCGTGTGGTTTATCATGATGGACGTGGTTACTTTCTTTGGTGGGTTCTTTCTTTTCCTCTACAGCCTTATTGGCTTCAGGTAATGGAGTTTATTTAAGGAGGTCTCATCTCATTGTTCCTCATGAGCAACTCATTATTAGCCTCAGCTAATAATAGCCATGAGATCAGATCAGTATAGGTGGTGAAATCTTTCTTTCTGTATTGTTGTTGCAGCAACACGTTGCTAGAATGGAATGTGGAGAAAGTATTTTCCAACAAATCCTTCTCTGTTACAGTCTCACCACAAAGTCTCATCTTGGAGACAATTTTGAATAGAGCTGAGTTATATTCATCCACGGTTTTGAAATCCTGGATTCTCAGATGTTTCCAATCATATGTACCCTTTGGTTGTAACACTATTTTCTGGTGATCATATCTCCGCTGTAAAGCGGTCCAAAGTTCTAGAGGATTCTCAATAGTGAGATACTGATCTTTTAGACCCTCATTGAGATGAAAGATCGATCGATATTTGTGAAAGGTGTATCGATCGATATCCGTATAGGACCATCGATCGACACTTTCTTGTGATCAACAAATGACAGTTGAGATCCAAGATCTAGTTAGTTAACCAGTGAAACATTGCCATCGCTTCAAGGGGTTGAGCTCTAATATATCATTCATGCAACTGATAGGCATCTATAGGATTATAATCTCCAACACCTGAATAGAAACCCTGCATCTAATACCTTTCCAATAAGTTACACCTCCAATCATCTTGTTAGTCGAGCAATAGACTTGCTCAATTAGGATTGCTATTTACATTTAACTAGATTTAATAGGTTCCTTAGCTCCTTGTAGATTTGATCCCTAAGTACTACAATTGAACCTCTTATTTGAGAGAGTAATTCACTCCTTAGGGTAATTTGAGTGGTATCAAATTTTGCGCCGTTGCTGGGGAGCTTTGATCGCCATTAGATTTAGTTTGAGAGAGTAACGTTCCACATCGATCGACGCAGCAGCTTTCACGTCGACTGATTCTCGCACCCACCCATCGACCGACACCCGACCTTCATCGTCGACCGATCTACATCGTTCGACATCGATCGATTCAACACCGCGTACATCGATCGATCCTCAGTCGCGAAACATGGTTGCAATTGTTATTCTCAGACAGGATGAGAATGGAGACCTGTATGACCAGGATGGTCATCTGCGTAATGCAACAGGTCAGAAACTAGACGCTTAGGGGAATGTAATCCCTGATGCTGATGCTACAGGAGCTGCTCAACATGTAGAAGAGGCTGCTCCACCAAAAGCACTGGCTGACTACAATCGTCCAGACAAGTACTACGCCAACAGATCAGCTATTCGCCTTCCAGAGATTCAGAAGGAGAATTTCGAGCTGAAGCCTCAGTACTACACACTCGTGTCGCAGCTTCCCTACTCTGGGTTACCGCGCGAGCATCCTATGGACCATCTGGAGAGGTTCGAGGATCTTATCTCTGCTATTCGTATGGATGGAGTCCCTGACGACTACCTATTGTGCAAGCTCTTCAAGTATACTCTGACAGGAGAAGCAATGCACTGGCTTAAGCAGCTACCGACAAGATCTCTAAAATCCTGGGCAGACATCAAAAATGCTTTCTTGTGAAACTTCTTTGATGAGGCACGCGCTAAAGACTTGAGGAGCAAAATTGCTACATTCGCACAGGAGACTGGAGAGTCTTTCAAAGAGGCGTGGATCAGATTCAAGTTCTTCCAGCGAGACTATCCACACCACGGATTCAATGAAGTGCAACTGCTGAGCACTTTCTTCAGAGGTACCGCCTTGAGGTATCAGATGGCTCTTGATACAGATACTGAGGGAAACTTCAACACCAGGAATCCGGTGGAAGCTATGAGATTGATAGAAAATCTAGCAAACAGCAGCAACACCAAGAACACTGACTTTGAAAGGAAGAAGTCTGTTGCATCCCTAGGAAAGGAGCAGATGGACGAAGTTAGAGCAAAGTTAGATGTGGTTCATGAGCTTCTTAGGAAGCAGGTCTGCTCAGCTGAAGGAGAAGTAGCTGTAGACATGAAAGGAGAAGAAGATGTGAACTACATTGGAGGTACTGGATTTCAGAGGTCTGGAAACCAGGGTGGAAACATAAACTTCTATGGCAATGGTCAGAGGAGTAACCAGAGTTCACAGTTCCAGAAACCGTTCAGCAACAACAACAGAGGCTATGGAAACTCATACTACCAGAATCCACCACCACAGACTCAGGAAAGCAAGATTGAAGCAATGCTTGACAGAGTTCTGGAAGGACAGCAACAACTCACTGTGGATTTCAATGAGAAGATAGATTCTGCCTACAACAGTCTGAACACAAGAATTGAGACCTTAGGGACTCAAGTGAGGAAGCTTGAAATGCAAGTGGCTCAGACTGGAGACACTGTAAAGAGGCAAGAAGCCTTGGCTAGAGAGGTAGGAGTTGAGAAAGCAAAACACCACGTGAATGCCATCCTAAATGATGATTTCTGGCAAGTGGTGAAGCATGAGAAGCTTGGAGAAGGAGATTTCGAAGTTGAAAGCTCCATGAGTTTCGGCGGATCACACTGGTGTTGACCGATGTCAATGGATGCACATCGATTGACAGACCATGACGAAGATTGATCGACGGATTACTCTGGACATCGATCGACGTCATCTTCTGAATCGACAGCGGAGTGTAGTGCAGTTTGAATCATGACTCATGAGGAATTCGCAGAAAAACATCCTCACCCACCATCCCCTTTCTACGTCAAAATCGATCGACCGCATGAGCCAGCCGTCGATCGACAAAGAGAGACCGACATCGATCGACCCCCCTCACCTCCCATCGATCGACGGGCACCTCTCACCTACCGGGTGCGATTACCATCAATTGATAGTAACCGAATCAACGCACTCAGACCACCACCTAAACATTTAGTAAACCCACCAGAACCTATAACAAACCCTTCAGACATTACACCAGAGCCTATGCAAGTTGATGAGGCAACTGAGGGAAGAGTGTTAAGGAAAAGGAAGGAGAAGATTCCTAAACACCTTAAGAGGGAAGCTAATGAGAAGGAGATGGATGGTTTCACTAAGAGAGTCCTCAGAATCCCAGTGGAGAAACATTTTGATGAAGTTTATTACACACACCGGCTGTGGATGTTCTTCAGGGAGACTAAGGAAACTGAGGAGAATGTTTCATCATGTCAGAGAAAGGATGAAACTAAGGATCACATTGAAGAAGAAGAGTGATCCTCGGAAATTTGCAATACCATGTTTGGTAAAGGGTATTGAATTTCCCCATGCACTTTGTGACACAGGAGCATTAGTCAGTATACTACCTAAGGTTATGGCAGACCAGCTGGGTCTGAAAATAGAGCCCTCATCAGAATCTTTCACCTTTGTGGATCTTTCAGAAATGAGCTCAGGAGGCATCATAAGAGACCTTGAGGTACAGATTGGTAATACCCTTGTCCCAGTAGATTTTCATGTCCTGGACATCAAGCTTAACTGGAACTTTTCACTTCTGCTTGGAAGAGCTTTCCTAGCTACAGTAGGAGCTGTATGGCATATGAACACCAACAGATTGTGTCTCACACTCATAGATCCAGACGTACACTATGACCTAGTTCGAGTTGTGAGACAACATGTCAACGTCGTGGAGCTTGGAAATGATCTTGGCTACATTGCAGCATACCACTGTGGAGCAGAGTACGAAACCGAGTACTCGGAATCGATCGATACACACACTATCACATCGATCGATTCCAATGAGTCACCGACGACCGATGGATGCTATTCCACGTCGCTCGACGGGAAGCAACCGGTAGACCACTCCACATTACCAGATTAGTACTATCCAGACTTTTCCTTTCAACAACCCAACAAGAACGGACGAGATGACTATTCCATAGGCAGTTGGGCAGATAGTGGATTCCATGAAAGTTTTGCCGGGGTTTAGTTTCGTGACTTCCCTCACAAACTGCTCCCCTTGGGCAGCAAACACGTCAATGGTCTCTTGAGGGATGTCACGGCCACTAGCTTTCAAAGCTTCAAGGCATTTCTTAGTTCCGATTGCCTGACTCTGCAGCAGCCGTGCTGTGTCGAACGGCGCGTAGCGAGCCCACCAGTCGCGGAGATTCCCAAAGCGCTTGTTGGACTTTGCGATCATCTCGGTTTCGACCTCCACCCTCTCCTTTCTAACCTCATAGATGCGCGAGTCCCTGAGTCGGTCTAATTCTTTCTTATGCTATGTGGCCTTGACTCCCATTTCCTCCATGAGATTGGCTTTTCGTAGCTCCAGAGCTTCGATAGTAGAGCGAGCGACGGAAAGCTCCTCCTCAGCTGCGTCGGCTCGCTTCTTCTGTGCCTTTCTCTGAGCAACCGCTCGATCCCGCTTTTCAGCCATTTTATCATACTCCCCTTGCCATTCCGCCCTCTTTCGGCGAAAGAGCCTGCTCTTGGCCGCCACCGTCTTCTTCAACTTCTCCGACTCTGCAAGCGCTTCCTTCAGCGCAGTGTCGTATTTCTCGATGACGAAGTTCGAAACCCCGTCACACTGCAAAATACGGAAGCCAAAACACTTAAGCAAATAAAATAAATGTGACACAAATTGAAAAGATGAAGGAGTCGAAGGAAACTCTTACCAGCAACTTGGTACGAGCAGCATCAACGTACTCATCCTGGAAGATCAAGTCAGCAACCGGCGGAAGAGACTTCGGGACGCATTTGATCTGACTGACCAATTCCGCTCATCTGTTCGGAGCGTAGATGAGGGTAGTCGGCCCATATTCAAATGAGACACGGTCGGGAAACTCAACCCTCAGAGTCTTCCTGACAACCGGAGCACCACCAGTCGACAAACCGGGAGCCAACGCCCCAGGGTTCGATGGAGCAGCAACAGAAGGAACCTGTCGTCTGGTCGTTCCCTGCTCGCTCGCTTGCTTCGACCTTTTCTTCTGGAGCGGAACCTCGGGCGAGACGTTCTGAGGCTCATCTGTTAGAGCCAAATTGAGAGGCGGCCCGACAGTCGAGCCAACCTGAGCAGAGGAACGGGCAACTCCAGTACCTCGGTTTGCGACATTCTCCTCCGGAGATTGCTGTTTCTTCTTCTTTCTCTTCTTCGTGGACGGCTCGGCGGCCTCAGAACGATCATTTACTTCTGGCAGAGTCTCAAGATCATCGCCAATGGACGGATCATCGTGAGACCTCTTCTTGCTTTTCTTCTTCTTAGAGGCAGCGGCGGCAGCGCCGGGCGAGGAGTCGCGACGTTGGGGAGACACGTCGGTCGTATCAGTAGCCACCATCTCGTTAGAAGGTATCGACGGCTCAGCACTCGGCAGACCAAGCTGTGCCGCCATCATGGCGCTCAGATCAGTAAGGCCCCTCATTTTCCTCGCTTCGTTGATCTTCTTCTGCTCTTCCTTGGTGAACAGCAAAATCCGTCTCTTAGTCTTATTAGCCGAGGGAAGGTAACTTGAATTCCAATCCTCTGCGAAAGACGTTTAAAAAAAGAGCTTATTTACAAAAGTAGAAGCAAAGATTCGCAGTAGAACGAAGAAAAAGAGTGGACTTACTCCTGGAAATGTGATCGATGGAACGGCGAACCCTCTCCCAATAAATATTCCCCCAATGTTCTTGAGCGAGTCTCGCGACAGCACGAGCGCTCGAAAGGAATTCTTCTGGATACTCACGAGAAGTCGGGTGATCAGCTGCAAAGAAAAAAGACAATGAGAATAAAAGACGGTTAGTATACGAAGAAATGACGCGAGTTAACGAGGGTATTCTACCAAGAAGAGTGTTCCACAACACACGATAGTCTTCATCCGGAGGATCCTCGAAGGCAGAGTCGTCGCACTTAACGTAGAAATAAGACCTCTGCCAATCAAACGTATTATTAGGATGTCCCTCTATCACGTTATAACTTGGTCGCATCTTTATCGACAAAAGGCCGTCATCCAACGAGCTGATGGATGTCAACTCCTCGAAGACGCGAACACTCAGAGAGACATCGATCTCTGCAGCCATAACCATCAAGGCAACCGCGCTACGCCATGAGCCATTCAGAAATTGGCTTAGCGTTGCACCTCGGTGCCTCACGTACGATGTGACTAATCGAGGAATCGGAAACCAGAGCTTCGTATAATCTTGAAAGTAGGATTCATAGACACATTGGAACCCAACCGGTGGCGACCAAGGCCTCTGGCTTTTCGAAGGAATCAGGAAGGTCACCCCCAGTCCGCGACGATCCCTCAAAAGTTTCTTCACGCTATCAGGGGTCGACTGCGTCTCGGTAACGTTCTCCCAGGCCTGGCCATTCACGTCTGGGGAGCGCACGAACTCGGGGGCTACTGCCGGGAGTTCCTCGAAAATTTCTCCAGGATAATAGCATGTCGGCACGTAATTAACAAGAGGAACTCCGTCTCTCGCACCGCCCGAACCGTCTCTCTCGCAGGCCTGTGGCTCAGCTGGATTTCCTCCTACTTCTTGTCGATATGAGCGCGCTGACTCGGAGACCAAAATCCTTTGAGACAGATCTAAATTCCGAGTGTCCATCATCGCTTCGTGATGGACCAGTTCGAATTCTTCGAGCGTAACCCCGCTCACGTCCCTCGCGGGACTAGATGCAGTCGCGACCTCTTTCCCTTTCTTTTTACGAGATAACCTCCCTGAAGAAATCGACACGTCGTTTCGACTTCTCGCGATAACCGGCCCAAATCCAGATCGAACCAACGGTCGAAATAAAAATCGGATCTAACCAAACAAAAACCGGTTCGACCAAGACTCGATTAAACAGCCCGATAAAATAAGAAGTATATGACGATGTCTCGCGATGTGTCGACCAGGCAACGTACTTTCGCAACGATCCGTGTGTTCTTCCAAACCTTTAACTTTCCAAATTCATCGAGTTCGACAGAACGTCACTCACTAATGAACTGGGGGGACTTACTGTAGAGGATGGATTCGACCATCCCTCAAGGACTGGAGAACAGACGGTCTGGCCCGAACAAGGCATAACAACAGTTCGATGCGGCGGCTCGAGGCACCGGTCTCTCGGCGCAATGCGAGGGAACTTTTAATCAGTTGCATTTCGACTAAATGAATCCGGCTAAACGGCTCCTCGAAGCAACGTGGGCTTCTCGGCCCAGCGAGTTAAAAGCCCATGAAGACGACGCAAGCTAGGTCACAGGAAAACACCAAGTCGACTATAAAAGAGTGGAGGGGGTGCAACGTAGAAAGGATCCGAAACTACACACTCATACTTGGCGGCTAGATTAGGGTTTTACTTTCATTATCTTGCCGTATTGTATCTTTCCGACAAAGCTCTTCGAGCTCCGGTCACTTTTCCTATAGGCATTCCTTTTCCTTGTAACCGACAAAACGTTTTTCCGACCATCAATAAGACGTCTTTGCTAAACCCACATCTAAACCGAACGTTCCCTCGTTCAGTACCGTTTTCCGATCAAACAGTCACGCAATGGGCACCGCAAGTTGAGATCTTGAGCCATGAATCGATTGGTGGATTTTTGTCTCGTTGTGGTTGGAGCTCCGTGTTAGAGAGTTTAACTAAAGGAGTTCCAATCATGGCATGGCCTCTGTATGTAGAGCAATGGATGAATGCTACGTTTCTAACGGAGGAGATCGGTGTAGCTATTCGTACATTGGAGTTACCATCAAAGAGAGTGATCAGCCGGGAAGAGGTGGTGTAACACCCTAAAACCCAAGCCCAAAACGTTTTGTGGTTTAAAAGAGGAGGGCCCGTCCTGCAGCCAATTTTGGAATTAAAACCCTAGGGTTTTCATGCCTTCTCCTATAAATACAAAGCCTCCTCCTTCTTTTCTCTCATCAGAAATTAGAAGGGAAGCCCTAGTCGTCGACTCTCTCTCTCTCTTCTCTCTCTGCCGCGCTCTCTCTCTCTCTCTTCTCTCTCTCTCTCCAGACCGACTCTCTCTCTCCTCGCCGTGAGCAGCCGCGAGTGGTGGTGGTGGCCGTGTGGTGTCATTGATCTCATATCTCATCTCTCTTGTCTCTTATTCCAGATCCAGATCCAGATCTAGGCTAAGGTGATGTGTTCTACCCAGATCTCTTTCATGTTTTTCTATATTTTTGAATGAGGAGCTAGTATTGAATAGACCCTGTTTGTTGTTAGGTTAATAGATCATATTGCATCAGAACGCTCATTCTGATTAAGGACTTTAAATGAACTGGTTGCAATGATAATGATGAGTGATCGATTATTGGGTGAAGATCTGTTTGTCTGTGATTGAGAGCTAGGATGTATAGAAAGAATTAAACGTAGGATCTTAGAGTACAGTTAACCGGTCTGGTTGATGAATGATTGTTAAATGAATTGAGTGTGGCACCGAGAACGGGTTGCGTCTAAAAGGAAAGAATGAATGAGCCTAAGGGATAAGAAAAAGGAAATGATAATGAAAAAAGAAATGAAAGGAAAAAGGAAAGTTAATTGAATGAGTTGTAAGCCACCATGGGATAAGGGTGGGTAGACAGGAAACGCGGCGGCCGTAGCGTTCAAAAACGGCAGGGTAAGAATAGAGGCGCCGGTAAGATTGAGTCACGCCGAGTCTTGGCGGGAAGGGGCCGTAATACACTGCAAGGGGTAGACTGCATCCAAGGGAACCGGATGTCGAGTGTACCAGGACAGGCGGCTCTACAGGAATGCAGCAAGAAAAGGGAGGGTTGGTCCGCTTGAGTTGTGTAGGTCCTAGAGTTCTAGGATGATTGGAGTCTTAAAACGATTAGTGTGAATTGGGTGATGACTGAGTTCATTACACTGTTTGTTTTTCGTGAAATGGTTTCGTAGTAACTGGATAAATGAGTCGTATCGAATTGGGTGTAGTGGCTAGTCGGTTCTCGTTTCGCATTGAGCAGTATAGAGGCTCATGGGGGAGACTGGTCTAGAATCGCTTCACTGAGTATTTGTACTCACCCCTCTTTTTCCCTTCCTTTTTGCAGAACTTTAAGTGGAAGTGTCGATGGTAAGAAATGAATCGCATCTGAAACTCATGGGCCCAGTAATGGGACACACAGAGATGTCGGGAAAGTAGACATGTGTGTCCTTAACCCCGCGCCCAGGAACCCCGGTTGGAAATGGGGAAGGGGCGGGTGTTACAATTGGTATCAGAGCCAGGTTAAAGTCCCTTAATACTAACTTAAGGGATCAGCGTTTCCGCCATTGTTCATTATTCCCTTATGGTTCTGTTGGACTCGTTGTAGTCAATATTGAAATAGAAATTGAACAGCTCAGAGGCTTCGCCGAGATCGGAACAACGAAAAATCCTCGAACCGCGGTGTAGTGGAGTTTTAGAGGCTCATGAAAGGATTAACAAGGAGTTGTAAGACAAGTATACAGAGGGATCAGTTGCCTAGCACGACAGGCTAAGGAGGAATGGAAGGTGGGACATACCAGCTTGAGGTGATACGTCTCGCCGGCAGCACCACCCCACGCCGGCCCGGGAAGGCCGGGGGACGAGGGTCGGACGCAAGGCCGACGCGTGGGTAGCTCCACGGAAGAGATATCTCTGCAGGAAAATAGCGATGCGTCATTCTGATATTACAGTCAAACTCGTTCCTATATATTAAAAAAAGGAGAAAAGGCGCCGAGTACTAGGCAAGGGGGAAATGCTAGCGCAGACTCTTCCAACATCGGCAAGGTCGAAACCGAAGGTGACATGGAGGCTGGAAAAAAAGAGCGGGCACGACAGGGAGTAGCACTTCGATTTGGGAAAATGACCCCAGAGTAATTGGCCAAGCGGATGGAAAATATAAGGGGAAACAAAGGGTCTCAACTCCAATGTCAAGGATTCAAGTCCTTAAGGATAGGCATGGTGAGAGCTTTGCTGGTAATAAACGAGACAATGACTAATGATGAAGTAACTAGTGGAAGGAGCTTCTCGAAGTCACAACGAGGAGGACCAATTCCGGTTTACAGGAAGTAAACTAAGTATCGTCTTAGGGAAAAATGGTTGATGGAGATAAGGACGATGGATGATCAATTTTTGGGAAAGGAAGGATACTAATAAGGATAGTGGATCTTCGTAGGGGTGTCTTCACCAGTGCATCGATATCTGAGAAAGACACATGCGCTTTTGACCAAAGGGAACAAAGGCGTAAGCCCCACTGCGACGCATGGGGGTAACATGGTACATGCCCTCTTCCCGGATGAGGAGGAAATGGAGTTCGTGGAGCAGACGAACGCCCACATTCGGGAGACGACGAACGCCCACATTCGGGAGACGACTTCGAGATGTCAGGTGCTGATGCCCCATTTCCAGAAGGCGGCGGAATATAGGCTGATGTACCAAGGCCATGGGACCTTCCAGTTCACACCTGAAGTCGAAATGACGCCCCCAAGAGGGCACCCAAGGTAGTCAGGATTGACTCGGGAAGGTCTTGGACCGTTTAGGATGGAAGACAGTGTGCCAACAAGGAAGCATGGTCGTCTGAGGAAGATTACTAGCATTGATGCAGACCGCCTTAGGAGCATGAATGGGGTATGTCGGTGTGGGACACTGATGCAAGCCAAGCAAGGACCGCGCTCAGTTTGGGAGTACACCGAGGAATTCATGGAGACAGCCAAAAGATGCAAGCCAAAGTTAACGGAGGATTGGTGCCGGTGGTATAAGGCAGGGCTCCGCGAGGAAATTCAGGGCAAGCTGCTTGGTGTTTTGGAACCATGGGAATTCGCTCTGGTGAACCGGATGGCCGGTCAGGCAATGAAGGCAAAAATGGCACTTACCGTCGGTTCGTCGCCATCTCGAGCTCTAAGGAGGAAGTGGATGTGGAAGATGATCTGTGGAAGACATCGATTATGGATGAAAGAACCTCGGGAGGATGTACCGAGCCGTGCAAGTGTGAGACCCTTGTTCATATAGTGCATAAGCCTCGCCCGGTCCAAGAGTACACTAAGGAGTTCTTAGACATGGCCGAGAAATGCAAGTCGAAGCCTGCGGAGGGGTAGTGCCGGTGTTATAAGGCGAGACTCCGTAGGGACATTCGAGGAGAGCTGAATGGAGCCATGGAATCTATGGAATTTGCCTTAGTGGTGAGGATGGCAGGGAAGGCGTTGGCAGCAAAGGCCTGGTTGTTAAACAGGTTATCATGTCACGAGTTATGAACCAAAAGAGAATCCATCAGAAGATTAACAACAGAAGGATTATGAGGAACCGTCAGCTAGAGGTGCCCGCGTGTTTGGTTCGGATCCGAGGCGGAACGCGCTTCTCAACTTTATAGAGACTAGCTAAGATTCTGGGAACATCTCGTATAAGTAGGAATTATGTTTTTCTTTATTTACTTGGGAGTTTTCGAAAGAAGATCCTTAAGAAAAATATTGTGTGCCTCCCTTGATTGTGTTTGAAAACTCACCTCGGGTTTTAGGATGCTAAGATTTGAAGCCTGAAGATTGGAATTCGGGGCGAATTCTGATTAACAGGGGGAGAATTGTAACATCCTAAAACCCAAGCCCTAAAAGTTTTGTGGTTTAAAAGAGGAGGGCCCGTCCTGCAGCACATTTTGGAATTAAAACCCTAGGGTTTCCATGCCTTCTCCTATAAATAAAAAGCCTCCTCCTTCTTTTCTCTCATCAAAAATTAGAAGCGAAGCCCTACAGAGAATTCTCGAGACCCGGAAGCCCTAGCCGTCGACTATCTCTCTCTTCTCTCTCTGTCGCGCTCTCTCTCTCTTCTCTCTCTCCTGGCCGACTCTCTCTTTCCTCGTCGTGAGAAGCCGCGAGTGGTGGTGGTGGCTGTGTGATGTCATTGATCTCATATCTCATCTCTCTTGTCTCTTATTCCAGATCCAGATCCAGATCTAGGCTAAGGTGAGGTGTTCTACCCAGATCTCTTTCATGTTCTTCTATATTGTTGAATGAGGAGCTAGGATTGAATAGACCCTGTTTGTTGTTAGGTTGATAGATCATATTGCATCAGAACGCACATACTGCTTAAGGACTTTAAATGAACTGGCTGCAATGATAATGATGAGTGATGATTATTGGTTGAAGATCTGTTTGTATGTGATTGAAAGCTAGGATGTATAGAAAGAATTAAACGTAGGATCTTAGAGTACAGTTAACCGGTCTGGGGTATGAATGGTAGGACATCTGTGAATGATTGTTAAATGAATTGACTGTGGCACCGAGAACGGGTGGCGTCTAAAAGGAAAGAATGAATGAGCCTAAGGGATAAGAAAAAGGAAATGATAAGGAAAAAGGAAATGAAAGGAAAAAGGCAAGTTAATTGAATGAGTTGTAAGCCACCCGGGGATAAGGGTGGGTAGACAAGAAACGCGGCGGTCGTAGCGTTCAAAAACGGCAGGGTAAGAATAGAGGCGCCAGTAAGATTGAGTCACGCCGAGTCTTGGCGGGAAGGGGCTGTAATATACTGCAAGGGGTAGACTGCATCCAAGGTAACCGGATGTCGAGTGTACCAGGGCAGGCGGCTCCACAGGAATGCAGCAAGAAAAGAGGAGGGTTGGTCCGCTTGAGCTGTGTAGGTCCTAGAGTTCTAGGATGATTGGAGTCTTAAAACGATTAATGTGAATTGGGTGATGACTGAGTTCATTACATTGTTTGTTTTTCGTGAAATGGTTCCGTAGTAACTGGATAAATGAGTCGTATCGAATTGGGTGTAGTGGCTAGTCGGTTCTCGTTTCGCATTGAGCAGTATAGAGGCTCATGGGGAAACTGGTCTAGAATCGCTTCACTGAGTATTCGTACTCACCCCTCTTTTTTCCTTCCTTTTTGCAGAACTTTAAGTGGAAGTTTCGATGGTAAGAAATGAATCGCATCTGAATCTCATGGGCCTAGTAACGGGACACACAGAGATGTCGAGAAAGTAGACATGTGTGTCCTTAACCCCGCGCCCAGGTACCCCGGTTGGAAATGGGGAAGGGGCGGGTGTTACAGGTGGGGTCTTTGGTGAGAAAGATTATGATCAAAGAGGATGAAGAAGGACGGAAGATAAGGTCCAAAGCTGAGGAAGTGAGGGTTAGCTCGGAACGAGCTTGGGCTCTTGGTGGGTCGTCTCATAGTTCTCTCCTCGAATGGGCGAAACAATGTCACCTCGTGTAGTGATTAACAAATACTAAAATGTTTTCAAATTAAGGTTACTTTCGAATAATGTGGTTTTTATATAAAGGTCTACTTACGTGAGACTTATTATCCGAGATCCGGATTCGATCCGAGATCCGCTCCGGATCCACTCTGAAATTAGGATATTCGGGGTCTCCGGATCCGAATCCGGATAGTAAAATTTTGGATCCGTCCAAATCGAATCCAGATCCGGATATCTTAATTTTTATGTCCGGATATCCGGATCGGATCCGTATTTTAAAACACATTAAATTTTCAAATTTCATTAATATTTATATTTGATATATTAATATTTATACATGAATTGATCTTACAATATTATATTTTAATTTTTACAATATTATAGACATATATAAATATATTTATAAATCTTGTATAAATATTTAATTTATGTATTATATTAAAAAAAATATTTTTTATTAAAAAAATATTATTTTTAATTATTTTTATGGATCTGGATCTAGATATCCATGGGTAATAGAATATCGAGACGGATATCCGAAATCCGGATATCCGAAAACCACAAATCCGGATCCGGATATTAAATCTACGGATCCGGATACACTAAATTTTCCGGATATACGGATCCGTCCCAGGCCTACTTATATCTGTCATGAAAATATAATTTCTACGGATTCAATAATAATTTTAAAGAGACATGATAATTAAAAAATTATTATGATTTTGTTTTGCCTGCGGGCTTAATTATATTATAATATTTATTAGTATATACATTATCAAATTAACGATGACGGTAAAATCTGCCAAATTTTTTCATCAAAACGGTAACTTAAAACCTTGGAATATGGCCAATGGTAAGGACGGACTCATTCGTGCACCCAGATTGCAAATTCAAATCCTACCGGAGGAAACTATCTCACGATGTTTCTGAACACCCTTCACGGCTATGGATCTCTTTTTTCGATCTATTTTCAAATCCGATGCATGAGACTATCTGTGGATCACGCACCCCAAAATATTAGTCTAGATCTGTTTGGACCTAAGATTTACTACTGAGTTATCCAAAAAAAACCTTAACGATCGATTTCTTTTTATCACATGAGTTTTTATAGTTTTGTTTAAAGTTTCAAAACATTATCTATTCAGCCTTGAAACTTTACTGATATGAACCAACACTTATCGAACATTTTTTATTCAAATCTAACTTTCTGAAAAACACATTCCACTAAATTAACCAATGTTATACCGTAATTCTTATTTTTGGTCAATATAATTAATTAAATTTTATTTCTCTTTTACTTTATAAATATATAATAATTTCATGTTTTTATGTTTTATTAATTTTGAATTATAACACAGTAATAATATTTTTATATAATATAGAATTGTTTTAGATAATGATAATATGATGGAAAAATTTAATTGATCATTCAACACAATTTTATAAATTTATTAAGAGTAATAATGACTTTAATCATTCTCATTTTTAACGTGAGAGCTTACAGAAAAAATCACTTCGAAAATAATAGTGTAGATAATGTGATATTTATAGAAATGATTCCAGAAAGTGATACTTTTAGAAAATCTTATAATATATTTATGATTTTTATAATAATTTTAAATATTAATTATTTTAGGGAAGTACTTAATTATCTTTGTATCTTTGTAATCTAGATGGTTATAGAACTGAGGACTTTTGTAATGCTTTATAAGGCTTCGTTGAATAGGCTATACTTTAAAGTTTTAATATCGTAAAAAAGCAACTAGTATATAAATTAATTGTAAAATCATGCCGGACTGGTAAGCCACCAAAATATCGATTACGAAATCCAAGCTAAAAAGACATATTTTAGTTTTTTTGTTAATTCTTATGGATAAACAAATTAGTTAAAAAATACTTATTGGATAATCTTTTTATCATATTTTGGAAGCATATGGTTTAAATATTGAAACTTCTTCAGATTGTTCTTTCAAAGAGAGATTGATTTTAAAAGATATACATTCAAATATAATTGGAGATAATTGGTTTATGGAACTATTTTTTATGAGAATCGATACAAAAGAATTAGAAAACTTATTACAGTATTTTCCAAAAATAGGAGAATTGTTATCAAACACATATAAATTGCTTAATGCGTATTGTTGAATATTCTAATATCGGTAACCAAAGAATTAAAAAAAACAAATTGATAAATTGTTATTTGTGATCTGACATGTGTCATACAAAAGATTAAATAGCTTGATTTTTTTAATCAACTGAGACTGACATAATTAGATATTATTTACATTAGTTTAATGAATGATTTTGTAAGAAAAAAAAAACAAGAAAAACTATATTTCTAGTGATTTAAATCTACTGTTTTTTATAAACACTTAATGTTATCCAACTTTATATGAAAAAATATATATTTATTTTTATATTAATGTTTTATAATTTTTGATAAAATCAATCAAATGGCATAGTTTATAATTCTTTCTATTCAGAAAACAGGAGAAAATAGATGGAGTGAAGGATTACAATACTGGTTCTCTACAAGGCCAGGTTTTTCGAATGTATAGAGTTACAACATAAGGGAGATAGAGTTATAAAAATTCTTTGGAATAGGAAGCATTGTAAAATGTAACAAGGGTTTTTTGGAGTGAATAAAATTTAACATTCACTCAAAAAAAAAAAAGATATTATGGTTTGACTGATAACAGTTTGAAAGGTAAATTAGTTGTGTAAAATGGAGGTGGGGAAACTTAATTTACTGGGTTGTAACATGGACTCTATAGAAAATGGTTTGCAATATGGAATAGGAATGGGCATATTTAATTGTTTTTGATTCAATGAGGAATGACTAAAACAAACGCCTTAATAAGTGGTAAGAAAATCGAGAATTGTATTATCAATTCCCAATTTCCCATCCAACCATCATACTACCTACATGAACGACATATACTTTTTCTTTTGTAAACTGGCATATCATATACTTATTTTTATGGGCCTGAGATACTTAGTTTCTTGTGGTGTCCAGAGCCATCTTTCTATTCTCCTTGTAATAAGCAAGGCTCATCGATAAAAAAAAACTCATTTGAATTAGATTATTGACGTTCACAATAACAAAATTGTTTGGAAATTGGACGTCATCACAACTATAAACCTTTAAATGATTGTGTAGATAACATAAATAAATGGTACACATAGTAAGGAATGGTATTAGAAGACAAGAATAGATAAATGCAGTTATGGCAGTTAATGGCGATTGTATAAGCGATTGACTTTTCCTCTCTGTGGATCGAAGTCTGTTTCTGGTCACGGGAGTAACAGTGTTTCCGGTGATGCTCCTCTAATCTATACATCTACATGATGATTTCAGTGTTGACAATGGCCATAGTTTTGGCCTTTTTCCAAAGATACGTAGATAGTGCTCTTTTATTTCTCATCTTCTAATAATGGGTGTTGATACATCATAGTTTTATGGGTTTTGACTATGCAATACATCTTTTTTTAGAGTTTTATGTATGTTTCGAATTCTTATCGAGTCATTACAGGTTCAGTTACATTTTGGATAAGTTTGGAAATTTTGGAGCACTTTGGAGCATAAAGAGAATTAGAGCTGAAAACATTAGGGTTGGGCAAAAACCTTATTCCGAAGAACCGAACAGAATCCGATTCGAAAAAGTAGTACCGAATTCGAACCAGTATTGATTAAATATCCGAAGGGGTTCAAAATTTAGATATTTAAAGAACCATAACAAATCCCGACCCAAACATAAGTATTTCGGGTATCCAAATATATCCAAAATATATTTATATATGTAAACACTAATATAAAAAATATCCAAAATATATAGATAATTCGAAGTTTTCCAAAATATTTGAAAATATATATAAATAGTCAAAAATAAATGTCTAAAATAGCTAAACAATACTCAAGTACCAAAAATACTTGAAATATAAACTGATTCTCTATCCAAATATTAAAGCCAAACCAACTTATATGTTAATCTTAGGTATTTTGGCATACATTATTCAAATTTATATGTAATATATTATTTTGTTTTTTAATTTTGAGAAATTTAAAGTATATAATGAATTTAATTTGTTTTTAAATAATTTAAACGGGTTATCCGAACCTGAACCGAACCGAGACAAATTCGAACATAGATTTATAAATATCCTAATGGGGTTGATATCTTTAACCACCAAAACCCGAAACCCGAAAAGACCCGAACTGAACTTGAATGGGTAGCCGAACGCCCACCCGTAGAAAACATCGAGTCGGAGTTGAGATTTGGTCTGGTGTTGATCGACTCCATTATTGGTGTCAGTCGATACCCATTGTGCACAAGAGTCCCGACGAGTTTTTATTATGTTTCAAAAATTATAGTTTGACCGAGAAGTTTACCTTATTTTCAATTAAGTCCTTGATGTGTTTTAAACCTATATTTATTATTTTTTATCCATTGTTTAGGCTATGCTTTATTTTACACTTGGGGAGCAATTTGGAGAGACAAATCAAAACTCAATAGAAAGAAGATTTCAAACTCTCTTATTACTCTCTTTGATTTATTAATGCAATTTATTCATACTATAATTTGTGTTTCTTCTATTATGTCTAAGTAATTCACCTGTTAGATTTATGGTTTTTCAAGAGTTTATGATGAATTGTTAGATTGAATTGAATTGCTAAGGTAATCTTATATTCTTCATCTGGATTTTTCTTAATGCTAAATTTGGATTGACAACGAGAAATCTATATTTTAGGATAATTGGTAGACACAAGGGTGTTATTGATTGCTTGAACTAATCTTAGATCATATAAATACATATTTGCAAAGACATTTGGTTTAGAAATTTGGTGAACTTATCAAACTTGTTCTTAATACTTCTCTGAACTGATTGAATTTGCAAAAAAAAATTTGAAATTCTAGGATCTAGACATAGATAGTCTTTGCAACGAAAGTTGATTGATTTAATTATTGTGATTTGGGTTCAAGAACAATTCTCCATAAACCCTTAGCCATTGTTGATCTGCAATTTTGATTCACATGCGAAATTCCTTGAGTCTAGTGTATTTCATGTCTGAACTTACAACCACTTTTACTTTCTGTATTTTATTGCTTTACATCTATTACTGTTTAGATTAAATCAAATACTGAAGTCTATTAAGTGATCCAACGATCCTAAATTGCAGAGTATTTCATTGGGTTAATTTGAGCATATCAAGTGTAAGTGGTCTTTGTCTTGACAGTGATGATTACTGATCAAAATCTGGATACACATCGTGAGATCATCTCGATCATCATCAGCGATAAGTTTGACACATGACCATTTGGTATATAACGGTTATTAGAATTCTATCATGTTGTCGGTGTGGGACAATTCTACGGCACACCCGTTCAGATATTCTTCATCTTCATGGTGGAAAGGTCTATTATGATGTCATTTTGACAAAATTTGGTCAAATATCGATTACATGATATTATTCGTTGCTGTTGTAGAAGGTAAGGTTCAAGTTACAGCTGAGGCCCAACTCACAGTTGGTACACTGAAGCCCAAGAAGTCATATGCGGAAGCTGTAACTTGTCCTCAACGTCTTCAGACTAAAGACAAAACAGAGGAGGTAGCTGGACGTACGGTAAAGCAAGGCACACTATTACCAGATCGTTTTGAAATACTATTGTCGTGGTGTGAGGTGTAAAGTGAAGTAATACAGCTGTGTAGATAAGGTTGATAGAGATCTAGATTATTCTTAAGGTCTCTATAAAATTCCTGTTCTGAGCTTTGTATGAGCGCAACGTAGGTCTCTATAAAAGTCTTGTTCTGAGCTTTGTATGAGCGTAACGTTTTGGAGATAATAAGAAATATAAGTTCTTCATATTTTATCTCTTTCACATGGTATCAGAGCCGTCAAACCTTAACAGGTAGAGATGGCAGATCCATATCCTTTTCCGAGTAATGTTCACATCTTAAGCTCCGTTACCCTAAAGCTTAACGATGGGAATTATCTCTTGTGGAAAACACAGTTTGAGTCCTTGTTGTCAAGTCAGAAGCTTGTCGGCTTCATTAACGGCGCTGTCACCCCTCCTGAAGAAACTGTAACGGTGGTTCGCGAAGGGGTCAACGTGGTATCTCCTAATCCCCAATACGAGTCCTGGTTTTCCTCCGATCAACTTGTCCGTTCGTGGCTGTTTGGTACTTTGTCAGAGGAAGTCCTAGGCTATGTTCATAATCTTTCCACATCTAGAGAGATCTGGCTTAGTCTAGCGGAGAATTTCAACAAGAGTTCTCTGGCCAGAGAGTTTTCACTTCGTCGCAACCTCCAGCTTCTCAACAACAAAGGAAAGACGTTTGCGGTTTACTTGAGAGTTCAAGACAATGTGTGACGCATTGAGTTCAATCGGTAAGCCAGTGGAGGAGTCGATGAAGATCTTTGGCTTTCTTAACGGTCTTGGTCGAGAGTTTGATCCTATGACTACGGTCATTCAGAGTTCGCTTAGCAAGTATCCAGCCCCCACCTTCAATGATGTTGCTTCTGAAGTCCAAGGTTTTGCGGCCAAGCTTCAGTCTTATGAAGAGAACACCTCGCTCACGCCTCACCTCGCTTACAACACGCAACAGGCTCAGGGGAATCAACCTTTGGAAACGGCTCCACCGACGTATAACCCAAACTACAGAGGCCGTGGCAGAGGTGGTTCCTATAGAGGTCGTGGAGGCTACTCATCCAGAGGAAGAGGGTTTATGCAACATCAGATGCAACCGAGCAACTCTGGGAATCGACCAGTCTGTCAGATTTGTGGGCGTATTGGTCACGTCGCTCTGAAATGCTACAATAGATTTGACAATGCGTATCAAAGTCCTGCGGCGTTTGCTTCCTTGCGAGTTACAGATGAATCAGGAAGAGAATGGTATCCTGATTCAGGAGCAACGATCCATGTAACGTCATCAACTCAAAATCTTCAGTCCTCGCATCCGTATGAAGGAACTGATGCAGTCATGGTGGGTGATGGGGCGTATCTACCCATTACTCATGTTGGATCCTCGACCATCACATCCTCATCAGGTAACATTCCGTTAAATGATGTAGTGGTTTGTCCTGAAATAAAGAAGTCTTTGATATCAGTTTCTAAGTTGTGTGAAGATTACCCTTGTGGAGTATACTTTGATGTTAATGTTGTGTATGTGATTGACCTAACACATCAGAGGGTGGTGGCAAAGGGTCCACGAGTTAAAGGGTTATATACGTTGAAGAACAATGAGGTTGAAGCCTTCTTCTCTAACCGTCAAGTTGCAGCGTCAGAGGCAGTTTGGCACAAGAGGCTAGGACATTCAAACTTCAAAGTTCTTCAACAACTACAAGCCTGCAAGGATATTTTCATCAATAAGAACAGAACAACCCCCCTTTGTGAGCCTTGCCAGATGGGGAAGAGTAGTCGTCTTATGTTTTCATCTTCTAGTTCATTTGTTTCAGAACCTCTTGGGTGCATCCATAGTGATCTCTGGGGTCCCTCCCCGGTTGTATCGAATCAGGGGTTTAGATACTATGTTATCTTTGTTGATGAGTACAGCAGATACACTTGATTCTTCCCTTTGAGAAATAAAACAGAATTTTATTCAGTTTTTGCTGCGTTTCAAGCTCTAGTTGAGAATCAACTGAATACAAAGATAAAGATTTTCCAATCTGACGGGGGAGGAGAGTTTATGAGCAAGCAGTTTAAAGAACACTTGACAAAAGATGGTATTAGTCAAAGAATATCATGTCCTTACACGCCAGAACAGAACGGCATTGCGGAACGTAAGCATAGATATATCATGGAGCTTGGTCTATCTATGATGTTTGACAGTCACCTACCACTTCATCATTGGGTTGAGGCTTTCTTCCCTGCGTCCTACATCACCAATCTTCTACCTTACAATCAGGGTGAGAAGAAGAGTTATGTTGAAATGCTTAGGAAACAAAAGCCAAACTATTCTCATCTAAGAGTCCTTGGCTCTGCATGTTTTCCTTATCTAAGACCGGTGGCTGATCATAAGATGGAACCAAGGTCATTGCAGTGTGTGTTCCTTGGTTACAGTCCACAGTACAAGGGGTATAGGTGTTTGCATCCTCCTACAGGCAAGGTATACATCTCAAGGCATGTGATCTTTGACGAATAGTGCTTTCCATTTAAAGAAGCTTACAAGAATCTGGTTCCTCGGTATGAGACTACTCTGTTAAAGGCTTGGCAAAAGGCTACGCTGCAGTCACAAGAATCAGGGCCTGAGCAAATAACAAGGATACTCCAACCTCCACCGATTCCACCTCCGGTTGCAGAAGTTGTGCCACAACAGCCTAATCAACCTCAACTAGCTCCACCCCCTATAGTAGATCAAGTCCCTCCTATTCCTCAAGCTGCAGAAGAAGCTCCTGTTGGGAACACACATAATATGAGAACTAGAGGAAAATCTGGAATTCAAAAGCCTAACTCTAGGTATGTGATGTTAACGTCATAGTATCACACAAAGGAGCCAAAGAACATTTGGGAAGCTATGGAACATCCAGAGTGGAATGGTGCGGTTGGAGAAGAGATAATTAAGATACACACGCTACATACTTGGTCATTGGTACCACCTACGCCTGATATGAACATATTGACCAACGGTTGGGTTTACTCCACCAAGTATAACTCTGATGGTACTGTGCGTAAGAGAAGAGCTCGCTTGGTAGCTAAAGGGTGTGGTCAAGAAGAAGGAGTGGATTATTTGGAAACGTTTAGCCCGGTTGTGAGAACTGCTACTATAAGACTGCTTCTGAATATAGCAATGGCTAAAGGATGGTCTGTGAAACAGCTAGATGTGGCGAGTGCTTTTCTCCATGGGGAGTTACAAGAACCAGTATACATGTATCAACCATAAGGGTTTGTTGATCCTAACAAACCTGATCATGTCTGTCGTCTCACTAAGGCTCTATATGGTCTTAAGCAGGCACCTAGGGCCTGGTTTGACACATTTAGTCAGTTTCTGATAAAGTTTGGTTTCAGTTGTAGCAAGTCAGACCCGTCGTTGTTCACATATCATAAGGAGAAACAAACTCTGGTCCTTCTTCTGTATGTTGATGACATCTTGCTCACAGGGAGTGATAATACATTGCTCTAGGAACTGCTAACCGCACTCAACAATAGGTTTGCTATGAAAGATCTTGGTTCTCCTAGCTGTTTCCTCGGAATTGAGATTCAATCTCATGAAGATGGAATGTTCCTACATCAAGAAGCGTATGCTAATGATATACTTCATCAGACAGCAATGAGTGAATGTAATCCAGTTGCAACACCTCTACCGCTTCGTCCAGACTATGATGAGTCTGAGTTGTTTCAAGATCCGACTTACTTCAGGAGTGTTGCAGGGAAGCTGCAGTATTTGACTATAACAAGACCTGATATTCAATATGCTGTCAACTTTGTGTGTCAGAGAATGCATGCTCCTACCAATGCTGACTTCGGATTCCTTAAAAGAATACTGAGGTACATCAAAGGAACGGTGAATTTGGGGCTACACATCCGCAAAGATTCGGCTCTGAAGCTCTCAGCTTACTGTGATAGTGACTGGGCAGGTTGTAAGGAGACCAGAAGATCTACAACAGGGTTCTGTACTTTGCTTGGACCTAATCTTATCTCTTGGTCGGCAAAGAGGCAGCCCACGGTGTCTCGTTCATCTACTGAAGCTGAGTATAGAGCATTGGGAGCAACAGCGCAGGAGATAACTTGGATATCATTTCTTCTCAGAGATTTAGGCCTGCAACAACCGGAATCAACATTGCTCTTATGTGATAATCTATATGCGGTCTATCTGAGTACAAACCCGGCTATGCACAAGAGATCAAAACACTTTGATACAGATTATCATTACATAAGGGAGCAGGTAGCGCTTGGCCTAATAGAGACACGACATATCCCAGCTGCTCTTCAGATTGCTGACATTTTTACAAAGTCGTTGCCTCGGAGAGCCTTTGAAGAATTGAGAAACAAACTTGGTGTTGGGATTGCCCCCACCACAAGTTTGAGGGGGAATATAGAAGGTAAGGTTTAAGTTACAGCTGAGGCCCAACTCACAGTTGGTACACTGAAGCCCAAGAAGTCATATGCGGAAGCTGTAACTTGTCCTCAACGTCTTCAGGCTAAAGACAAAACAGAGGAGGTAGCTGGACGTACGGTAAAGCAAGGCACACTATTACCAGATCGTTTTGAAATACTATTGTCGTGGTGTGAGGTGTAAAGTGAAGTAATACAGCTGTGTAGATAAGGTTGATAGAGATCTAGATTGTTCTTAAGGTCTCTATAAAAGTCTTGTTCTGAGCTTTGTATGAGCGCAACGTAGGTCTCTATAAAAGTCTTGTTCTGAGCTTTGTATGAGCGTAACGTTTTGGAGATAATAAGCACCATAAGTTCTTTATATTTTATCTCTTTCACAGCTGTAAATGGTGACTTAGCCGAAGAATTTGGGAACAAAAAAAATTACTAAGACTTGTTGAAAATCTATATGTTAGATCATGAGTAGAAGAACAACTTCAGAGATGGCTGAAGAATCTTTTAAAATCTATATTTTGATACAATATATTTAGTATCAAAATATGGATAAATATAATGTCGTTGATATAATGGAAATCTCCATGGAAAAACGAAAGTATAGAAAGAAAGTTTATTCTCTTTTGTTATATGGCAATACTTTTACAATCGTTGAAAATTGGTTTTCTAGATTTTAAATTTTACGGTTGAATACTTTGGATTCTATACTAAAAATAGTTATAGCTTTAGTTTTGGATGAGATCAATGTAATATAACAAAGAAAATTAGTGTTTCTGATGTGACCAAGATTCGAAGTTCGCAAAAAAATTAATAGAATTGATATTTTATTGATAAAAAGATTTCGGAAGGAATTTTATCTTCAAATTTTACTTCATTTGACGATGTATTGTTGTCTTTAATTAGGCCATTAACATTGGTAGTTTCTACATGATTTTCTAGGACAGGTTCTAACAATAAAAAAATATAAAAGAAGAGAGATACAAGATAGAGTCCCTTCGTAAAGAAAAATTTGACACCATCTTGAAGTACTCTATTGACACATGTCAATTCTTTAGTGATTCATTTTAGTTAAAACATAATTATGTAATCAGTTTTATTTTTAAAAATTTATGAGATTTGTGGAGTCTCTCACCACTAATCATGATCTTAGTCATTTTTGTTATGTTATTTGATGTTTTCTATTTTTAAATGTATTGTATATGCATTATCTTTTAACAGTCTAACTAATAAATATATAAACAAAAAAACCTTAAATAAGTGGTCGTTGTTTTGTGGGGTGCGTTGATCTGTTGGAAACACGAGTAGCATTATGAGAACTGAGAAGACATGTATGCTGGCTGCAAGCGCACGTCATCGTCACTCACTGCTTATGTGACCGAAAGAGTATGATAATGAAGCCGAGTGATTGAGTCTTTCTTTGTTTCTTCTTCTTGCTCTGGACAAATCCGGAAACATCGGTACGCGTAGATTTTCTTGGGTTATTTTAACTTTTTGTCTACAAAGTTAAGCTTCAGTCCAAAAGTCCGTATGCCCCTTAAGTTTCACGTCTCTTTAACATTACGTTGGGTCATATGGGTAAGAATTAACATGTACGTCACTTGTCAGTAACCCATATCGGATTCAATCCACGGTTTTGCATTTTAAGAGATAGATAGTATAGCAGTTGTGCCGTTTTAAAAAAAACAAATTCTCTAAATTAAAATCAGTAATAAATACTCTATATCTCATATGAGCCCGTATATATCGATAGTCTATGGTCTTATCCCAGTTCATGCACCGCCATTGACAAGCAGGAAACAACTTCTAATATAAGGAAAAGGTAAGTCCGTACATCCGCAAGGATCTCTCACGTAATTAACGCCCTTTTACTATAACGTTTTCTTTCGGTTTTCGTAATCATTTTAATTAAACTTTCTAATGATTAGGTCATGGAGCAGCCGCACGCGCTTCTAGTCGCTAGCCCTGGCTTAGGCCATCTCATCCCTATCCTCGAACTTGGAAACCGGCTCTCCTCTGTACTCAACTTCCGCGTTACAGTTCTCGCAGTAACCTCCGGTTCCTCCTCCCTGGCCGAAACCGAGGCAATACGCGCAGTTGTTGCTAGAGGGACATGTGAAGTTACAGAATTACCCTCGGTTGATATAGACTACTTCGTTGAGCCAGATGCGACGGTGTTCACTAAAATTGTAGAAAAGATGCGAGCCACAAAGCCCGTGGTTCAAGACGCCATCAAATTAATGACACAAAAACCGACGGTCATGATCGTTGACTTTCTTGGTACAGGAATGATGTCCATTGCCGATGATGTCGGCATGGCTAAGTACGTGTACGTCGCTTCCCACGCGTGGTTCTTGGCAGTGTTGGTGTACTTGCCCGTATTGGATAAGGTTGTGGAAGGGGAATACATTGATATCAAAGAGCCTATGAAAATTCCAGGTTGTAGACCGGTTGGAGCGGATGACCTTATGGAAACAATGCTAGACCGGTCCAACCGACACTACCGAGAGTGTGTACGGTGTGGCGAGGAGATACCTATGACTATGAGCGATGGTGTTTTGGTGAATACTTGGGAGGAACTACAAGGAAATACTCTAGCCGCGCTTATGGAGGACGGAGAATTGAGCCGGGTTATGAAAGTACCGGTTTATGCTATCGGGCCAATTGTTAGGCCTAATGGGCCTACTAAAAAGCCTAATAGTATATTCGAGTGGTTAGACAAACAACGGGAAAGGTCAGTATTGTATTTGTGTTTAGGCAGTGGTGGAACGCTGTCTTTAGAGCAAACGATAGAACTTGCATGTGGATTAGAGTTAAGTGGTCAAAGGTTTATGTGGGTTCTGCGTAAGCCTGCTTCTTACCTAGGTGAAAGCTCGAACGATGATGATCTGGTAAGTGTCGGCCTACCGGAAGGTTTCTTGGATCGCACACGTGGTATGGGTCTTGTGGTCACCCAATGGGCACCACAAGTTGAGATCTTGAGCCATGGATCAATCGGTGGGTTCTTGTCTCATTGCGGCTGGAGCTCTGTGTTAGAGAGTTTAACTCAAGGAGTGCCAATAGTGGCTTGGCCTCTTTACGCAGAGCAATGGATGAATGCTGCATTTCTGACTGAAGAGATCGGTGTAGCCATTCGTACGTCGGAGTTACCGTCAAAGAGAGTGATCAGCCGAGAAGAAGTGGCGTCTTTGGTGAGAAAGGTTTTGGGCGAAGAGGATGAAGAAGGACGGAAGGTAAGGGCTAAAGCTGAGGAAGTGAGGGTTAGCACCGAACGAGCTTGGACTCAAGGTGGGTCGTCTCATAGTTCTCTCCTCGAATGGGCAAAACGATGTTGCCTTCTGTCATTCACAAATAATACAGTGTCAATTTAAAGGTGTTTTTCAAATTAAAATTACTTTTAAATAATATGAATCATATGATGTTATACGAAGTATGCTTACCATCTGGCATTATGTAATTTCTTATGAATAAAATAATAAATTGAAAAGACTTGATTATTAACAAACTATTATGATTTATAATGTGATAGCTTTATAAAAAATTATACAAGAAAGCGGTGATTTTTACAATCTAAGAAATTATTTATGAATTTTTATAATTCTTCAGAAATATCAAAAGTACTTTCTGAAAATACTAAAGTTTATTTTAAAATTACTTTTTACGATAACACTAATTTTTTATAATAAATATAATATACAAAAATCAAACTGATCAAAATATCTATCATTAAAGAGGTAGCATGCATTTATACCTTTAGATTTAATCAATATTTACTTATGCTTTATATTTAGTTAAACATTTTTTTAAAAAAAGATTAAATTGAATAAGAAATTTCAATTTTCTTTTAAAAAATTACTTACTTATTTATTTAAATATTTATTTATATATAAAGTGATGGTGCTAACAAAAAAAATAAGTGATGGTATAAGATTTTTTTACCGGGAATTTGCCAAATATGACTCAAAACTTGAATTTGATTGCAAAAGTATATTCAAACTTGAATCAAATGCAAAAGTAACTCAAAAGCCTTGTGAAATTACAGCCAGCCCCTTGTGACCAAACAAAAAAATATAACTCATTTTTACGAATATAGCCCGAGAAAGTCTTCTGAGTCTTCTGAAATATTGTACACCGTCTAGACGACGTCCATGGAAGTCTTCTGGTATAGTTGATCTTAAAAATAATTTATAAATTTTAAAAAAAATATTTTGATAAGTGAAAAATTAAAATCATGTAATTATAAACTGTTTTAACTGATATAAATTAAGATATAATAAAATTGAATACTTTTCAACATAGATGAGTGAAAGTAGTTAATCATGATATTCTTTGGCTTAGGGTTTGACAATATATGTTATAATATTGTATGTATTCTTAGGGTTAGATTTTGGAAAACTTAAATGTTTTTTTTGAAAAATTAAAATTTTACCTATATGTGTTTATTTCTGCGTATAGTAAACACTTTTTAAGTTTAATTTGGTTTTATGAAGTGTTTAGTTAGTTAATTTAGTTTAGGGGTTATGTTTAGGGTCTAGAGGACTAACATGTAAGTCGTCTGGCGATTAGAAGACTTTCAGAGAAAGTCTTCTAACTCCCACTAAAAATATTTTAGTTTACCGCTAAAATATTGAAGTCTTCTGGGCGACTTACAAGTAAGTCGTTTAGGAATTTTTCTATTAGAGACTTACTTGAAAGTCTTCTGAATCGAAAACATTTAACATTATTAGAATTTTTGTCTCCATATATAAAGAAAAATTTATGTATTCTCTCTCCTCCTCTTAAATAGCTGCAACAAAAATGTCATGTTCCTCATTCTAAAACTCTCCAATCTCTTTCTAATCTCTTTGAACTTATAAACACTAAACTTTATATCAATTTATTGTTTTTGTCTTATGTCTTTCTCACTAGTTTATCTTGTTTTGCTGGTTTTTCATCACATGGTTCTTTTCTTCCACTCATTTAAAGGTAGATCTATTAATTTTATATATGTATTTATGTGTGTTCTATAAACGTAGATCTATCTAATCTTCCACTCATTTTCTATGTTTTTAAGCTATTTGAACGTTTTTTGATATGCAGGTTTTTCAGATCTGGGTTTGATATACATGTTTTTCAGATTTGGAGCAGACTTTGGAAGACTTATGGGAAGACTTACGGAAAGACTTATGGAAGACTTTGGAAGACTTATGGGAAGTCTTCTAGCGGATTATATTTTAGAAGACTTTGGAATACTTATGGGAAGTCTTCTAAAATATAATCCGCTAGAAGACTTCTGACGGAGTCTTCTTTCATATCAAGTGGAGTCCAAGTTTGTCTTTGTAGAGGAATGATCTATAATAATTTTGTTTGTGGTTTGTTTTGTGATTTGCATGTGTACTCTTTTAGTTGTGATTTTTTTTTTTGTAAATTTGAAGATATATTAATAAAAAATTTGGTAAATATGTTCATACTCCATAATATTATCTTGCCAAAATTACTTGACATAATTGAAGTTACTGATACAACTTCGATAGCAAAACACAATAACATAAAAAATTAATCAAATTTATTACAACTAAGGGAAAAGAATTCTCAAGAAAACTTAGTCAAATTCACAAAAGATAAACCATTACATAAGTTCAAAGATAGAACACTTTCATTATAAGTCTTCTAGGAAGTCTTCTCGAAAGACTTATATTTAAAGCGGAAAATTGAAATAAAAGCGGAAAATTAAATTTAAGTAGGAAACTCAAAATTTTAAGTGAAAATTGAAATTTCAAATTTTTTGAAAGTTAAAAAGTATATCTTATGATCTAAGAAGACACATTAAACCATATTACTTGATATTCTTGAAGTTACTTAACACTTTTGAAAATTAAATAAACATATATTAAAGTTACTTAACAAATTTACAAAAACTAACGTAGATAAAATGTCGGTAAACTCATAATTAAAACCAATTAAGTTATGAATTTCATGCAGGAGCTCAAATATCAACTAATATACATGAATTAACAAAAAAATATTAAAAAGTCTTTATAGTTTTAGAAAAAATAAAAGTTTATTAAACATTGACGCACACGACTTCCACGGAGGTCGTCAGGTGGACTTCTAGGAAATCGTCCATTTGGGTTAGTTTTGCAATTTATTTTTAACCTAGACGACTTACATGGAAGTCGTCCATCTTTTTTTGTTAAAAACAAATACGAGACGGCTTCCATGTAAGTCGTCTAGAGTAAACGGGTTAGTTTTGCATTTGACCGGATTCTGTCCGAAATTTAACTTTTACTGCACTACTTACACATAAGTCGTCCAATAGAAAATTTAAAAAAATCAATATTTTGTTATACCTAGACGACTTCGTCTCAGGTTAGTTTTGCAATTGAAAAATAAAAATAAAAAAATTATTTTTTTCTAGACGACTACACGGAAGCCGTCCGTCCGTCGACTTACATGAAGTCGTCCAAGATAAGCAAGGTTTGACCATAATCTCGGAATAAAATCATGGATGGCTTTCGTGTAAGTCATCTAACGGACGACTTCCGTGTAAGTCGTCTAGAAAAAAATAAATTTTTATATTTTATTTTTCAATTGCAAAACTAACCTGAGACGACTTACATGGAAGTCGTCTAGATATAACAAAATATTGATTTTTTAATTTTCTACTGGACGACTAATGGGTAAGTCATCCAGGAAAAGTCAAATTTCTGACACAATCTGGTCAAATGCAAAACTAACTTGTTTACCTTAGACGACTTAGACGAGTTACATGGAAGTCGTCTCGAATTTTTTTTTTAACACACAAAGATGGACGACTTCAATGTAAGTCGTCTCTAAAAACACATTTTAAAGTCAATTGCAAAACTAACCTCTGCATTGACCAGAAAACTTCCATGTAAGTCGTTTACAGCCAGAAGACTTACCCAGAAGTCGTCTGGGCTAACAGATCTGAAAAAAAAAACTGATTTCGTAGTTTCAACCAGTGAGATAACTTGTTTAGCACACATAAGTCTTCTCCAAGCACCCAGAATCTCAAACAAAAGTAACCCACCAAGAATCGTAAGCTTCAATGGCTCCATGAACCATAAAAATTTTAGAATCAAAATCTTGGGTTTTTTTGGATGAATATGGAGATAAAGTGAAAGATATGTTGTTTTTAGTTCATAAAAATTGAGAAAGAAGAAGTGTAAATCGATTTGAGGTGCATTAAGAACTTTAAATTGGTTGTTCATGGTGGTTGGTGTATTGATGGCAATGACAATCTTGTAAATACTTGAAGATGATGAGGTTGAGAGAGTAAAAAGACCATTTTCGAAAAAAAAATAATTATAAGCATTTTCGTGATTAATCTGAACTTGTGGGTGAATAGGACAAAGAAAATCTCCAAAAAAATATAGGTTAGTTTTGTAGTTGACTTTGAGTTTTGAGTCAAAAACTCTCTCACAGTCTCACGGAGGATATCGAAGAGGAAGACTGAAACTGACGGCGCTAGGTCAAGAGGAGAGAGATGAGAGAGTATAGGGAACAATTGTCCTTGTGTCTTGAATTTATTTTCAAAGCTTAAGTTTTTGAAGATCTTGCTTGGTTCATATTTGAATTTATAGATGATCGAGATATTCCAAAATCTGTTAAATGATTTTTTTCATTTATTGGGAAAACGAAATATGTAGGCCCCGTTCGTTTACCTATCGCATGACCTGCGATCTGCGACCGGTCGGAGGTTGTTGTTCGTTTTGCTGTCGTCTAATATGCGACTTGCGACCAATCGCAACTTGCAGGTTGTTGTTTGTTTTGATGTCGCACGAATGATCATAGGTTCCGATTCAAGTTGCCTAAAAAACAACGACTAAAAATTTAAAAAAAAATTTGATCGCGCGACACGTAACCAACCATAATTTTAGTCGCAAGTCGCAGGTCGCGCGACATATAAACATGCAATCGAACGTAATCTTAGTCGCATGTTGCAGGTTACGCGACACGTAAACGAATATGTCTGATAAACGAATATGTCTGTAGTAAGAAAAAAGTGATAGTCCTTTGCAACTATTTATAATTCAGTAATTCTCGCTATAAATTATAAAAAGGTTCCACTCAACAAACACTATTATAGTATCGCACACTCTAATATTTTGTATGTTACTAGCGTAGTACATATGTATAGGTTTGCCGAGTGTGCATACAAACGCGTAGTATCGCACACTCTAATATTTTGGATATTTATAAACAATAAAAACACCAAATAACGTTCTTAACAAATAAATGTGATCCTTTAATTACATTATCCAAAAAATCATATTTTTAAGAAAAATAAAAAATATTCCGCGCGAACCGCGGACACCCCCTAGTAGTTAATAAATTTGGGGAAAGCATTATATAACAAACATATGCTAATTATATATCTATTCTATTAAAACATAAATATTTTATTGAAAATAACCTTTAATATTATAACACTAGATTATGACCCGTTCTTTTGTGCGCGGAAATATTTTGATAAGTGATGTTACAACAATTTTAGTTTAGTTTATTTAAAAACTATTTAGTTATATTATTATATATTTATATTAAATAGGAAATTATCTTAAATATAACTTAATTTTGTTTTTAATTATTTCATCCCGTTTCGTTACGAAGTTGTAATAATATCTATAATTTTTTTGATTATATTTGTGATATATATTTATGTGATAAATTTTTAATTATAAAATTTATTTGATGTTAATTTACTGACTCTAACATTTTCTTTGTATAAAACATTAGGTCTCATCTTTTTAATAATAAAAAAATTTATCAGTCTTTTCTAAATTATTTGATAAATCAATTAATTGACCAAAACACTAAATTAATGATATGTATTTTTTTAAATAAGTATACGTATTTTTCAGGTTAAGATACAACAAAATAATTTAATTTACTATGAAGTCAATTAAATTAATTGACTCCTTTATTTATATTTTCACAAAAAGAAAATTACACTCATTTAGTCAATAAATTGACACAAAATATATTTTAACTAAAATGTTATCAAAATATTTATCGCAAAATTAACCAAATAAGTAACAGAGATTTTATAAAAATTTATAACGGAAAATGTTGAACTAATAAAAAAATAAAATTTAATAACCTCTTATTAATTGAAAAACATTACAACCTTTATAAATGACACATGCCATCACTAAAATATTTATTTAGAGTCTTTAGAAAAATTAGTTGGTTCATATAAATATATATTATACTTATCACTAAACTAATCATAAAATTAATTATTTATCTACACAAAATATTATTCATTTTTTCCATAATTAAAAGTTACAAAATTATCTAATATGATTAAAATATATATGACAATTAATTATTTTTAATAATAAATATTTAATAAGAATTTTTAAAAATGATTATAAATTAATAAATTATTAAAAGTTTTGCATTGAAAGATTTATATTTTTCAACAAGATAAAATAATCATAAAATCATATAAGTAGAAATCATTTAATATATAGAAAATTAAAAATATACTATACCTCTATTTTAATATCATGTAAATTTAATCACATACCATATAAAATAGATAAAAATAATTGTTTTTATTAATTTACCACAAAATGATTCTAAATAGCGATAGTTTTATTTTATGCTAATTTAATTATAAATGTAATGGATATTGGCTTCTTTATTATTCCATATATATATATATATATATATATTTATTATAATATGTAACAGAACACAAAATAAATAATACTACTTAAAATAATTTGTATACACAAGTCCAATAGTATATTATATCATTTTCATATTTAATATAAATTCAAAATAATATAACTATAGTTTTTTCAAATACACCAATAAAAATCTTTAAACATTTTTATTATGTAAATTAAATTTTTTTAAAATATTTTTTCACGCTCTTAAAATGAGGATTATAACCTAGGGCAGGCCAACCACATTTTCAGGGGACTTGGATTTAACTAATATTTAAAATATTGTAATTTAAGAGCTGGAACTACACCATGTGCAGTAAAAAAATTTAAAATATTTTTTAACAGATAAATATAAATTATATTTTAAAATAAAATTTTATTAATATTATAAATTCTTTTTTTCGTATCAATATTTTAATATAAATTTGATTTAATTAAACATAAAAATTATATTTAAGAATATGCATGTATATATTTGAAATTATAATCTTAGATAGATTTTTCTATCGATTTATTTTAATTAAATATATTAAATAAATTTGGAAAAGTTTCATAATTACCAAAAATTAAAATTAAACAATATTTATAAAATATGTCATATTTTTTTGTGAAATTGATTGTATAAAAGACATGTGGCAAATCACTTCGCAAATATATTGTAGGGGATGTCCTAAATTAGTTCATCTATAAATAACCATTGATTTGTTAAATTATCCTTTTTAAAACCTATTTTAAGTCTCAAACTAATAAAAATGTTTTTTTAGAAAGGACATTTAAGATAAGTAAATTCGTTTGGGATGAGAGCCGATCTCCAAAAAGCAGTGACACTATCTTTGTATGATGTATCGGCGGCACCTCGTATGCGTTATTATATATTTGTTTTTCTATTTTTGTCAAATACATACTTTATGTTTGTTCCCGAGAAGCTTACATTGAAGGACACATTATGAGTTTTGTTTTCACTAGAAGACACATTGTAAAGATGAGACACTTTGTTATGACAGCTGTATAAATCTGGACGAAAATAACCTTCCACTTGTGTAAGTAAGAGAATGTTGCTTTTAAGCATGTAACCGTAAGGAACCAAATTCTTTTTTTGTTGCAATAAATGAAAAAGTTTTGAAAACAAAGGTAGGTTTCGGAGATTGTTTTCGGGACGTTGGATTAACTTTTAGTAAGAAGATCTAATGGTTGAGAAACTTTCATCCTTAATGGCTGAGAAACTCTCATCCTTCGATATACAAAATTTGATTTTTACTTTTAAATACTTCTTATTGTAGTTTTGATTTTTAATTTTCATATGTAAACTAACCGAGAACTATCATCATAATATAATTTCATATGCTAATTTCTTATTGTCACGGCAAAATATCACTCATGATATCCACAGATCTGTTGTTCACGTATCTCATGTCCACCACTATCCTATCCACCGATTTTCTTGTCCAAGAAACTCATGTCCATCCATCTTCTACACATCGAAACTCATGTTGTTGTTTGCTATCCACAGAGCTGTTGTCCACGTATCTCACGTCCACGACTATCGAAACTCATGTTGTTGTTTGCTATCCACAGAGCTGTTGTCCACGTATCTCACGTCCACGACTATCATATCCACCGATCTCCTATCCATCCATCTTCATACAGATCGAAACTCATCTTCTACCAATCTCCAATCCATGCAGCTCCCCTTAACTCATGTTGTTGTTTGCTATCCACAGAGTTGTTGTCCACGTATCTCATGTCCACGACTATCATATCCACCGATCTCCTGTCCACGAAACTCTTGTCCATCCATCTTCATACACATCAAAACTCATCTTCTACCAGTCTCCAATCCATGCAACTACCCTTAACTCATGTTGTTGTTTGCTATCCACAAAGCTGTTGTCCACGTATCTCATGCCTACGACTATCATATCCACCGATCTCCTGTCCACAAAACTCTTGTCCATCCATCTTCATACACATCGAAAGTCACCTTCTACCAGTCTCTAATCCATGCAACTCCCCTTCATCAATCTCTCATCCACCAAATGCCCATCCACAAGACCACAAGATGTCTCCAAATACATCGAAACTCATCTTCTACCAGTCTCCTATCTGTTGCGAAAAGCTTCCCGCTCTCGGGAAGGCGGAGGTCTTTTCCATTATCTGCAAAATCATTAAAAAAAAAGACTTCGATTTTTGTTTTAGGCAGATAAGAAAAATTGGACTTATGTAATTGTTTGTGAAATCAAAAACTAACATTCCCTGCTGAAGATTGAAACCGAAGCAAAGCGGCGGAATCGAACACATGTTGCAACTGATGAATCGGATTCTTGATTAGAGAAGGTTAGGCGATCCAAATTTGGATCGAGAAAGTGGAAACAAAGAGAAAGAGATTGAGATTTTGTTCGTGAGAGGTTACTTTATTTTAGGAAAAAGGAAATTAAATTAATTGTTTTTAAAATAATCTGTTTGTTCTAGTTAGAAAATTCAATGAAACCCACTTTCACTTAGTTGAGGGCTAGATTGGACAATTCAACAAGAGAAAGTGTTCTATAAGTCTAATGTGTCTTTATGGGTAATTTTTTCATATTTTATATAAATGTAATTATTTTTCTACGTATAGTAAATAAATTAAAATTATTCCAATTTATTAAGTTCGAGCATCTTTTTGTTTTGTCATATTGGTAAACGATTACTGTCTTTGGTGCATGTTTGTTTGTTGGTTTTTGTTTGTTTGTTTTTGTTTGTCATATATACTCTTCAACCTAGCTAGCCCTAGTACTGTGGCTATCCATGTTATATGTACTTACGTTTTAAGTATATACCGCGCGGATGTATTTTTCAAATATATGTTTCTATTTGTTTTTCATGTCAATAATATAAGGGCTGGACAAAATACATGAATTTGAAGAACCAAACCGATCTCGATCCGAAAAATAGTACTAAACCCAAACCGAAATTGATTAAATATCTGAATTATTTAAAATTTTGGTTTTTGGAGAACCGAAACCGAATATGATCCGAACCTAATTATTCCGGGTACCTGAATGTATCCGAAATAGAGCTTATATATATTAATTATTTTTAAATTTAATATATATAAAAACATCTAGAATATATATGATACTTTTAAGCTAGTTTAAATACTTGAAAATATATACAAATAATCAATAGTAAAAATATAAAATATTAAAAGTATACTTAAAACACCAAAATACTTAAAATAATTATTAATTCTCTATCCAAATATTTGAACTAAAATAATTTATATGTTAAGTTTAGGTATTCTGACATATGTTATTGAAATTTATATTTAATATATTATTTTGTTTATAGTTTTTGATAAATTTAAGTATATAAATATATAATGAATTTTAAAATTTTAAAAGTAATTTAAAAGGGTTATCCGAACTCGAACGGAACCCGCAAAAATCCGAAGCCAACCTGAACTGAAATTTAAAAATATTAGAATGAGGCTGAAATCTTTGACCCCGGAAACCGGAAATCCGAAACCCAAACAAACCTGAACCGAACCCGATTAGGTACCAGATAGATAGTTTCTCATAATATAATAGACTTCCAAATTTTCTTAAAAAATAGAAGCCCATTACTTTTTTTCTCCTAATATATTGTTATCTATGTTTCCAAACAAACCTACCTTTAAAACTACAATCATCTATGTTTTCAAACAAACCTCTTTTTTTAAACTGCAATTCATGTTTCCAAATAAACTTTTTAAAAAAAATTGCTATACTTGTTTCCAAACAAACATAATGTGTACTTGATTTTTAATAAGATAGATAGAGTATATATATGTGAAATACTTTCGTACGTGCGTGCCTTTGATATGATTAAAGCGAAATTCAAAGATCATATTTTGTTATCCAAGGTTCACTTGATGTTTCAAAAAAAAACAAGATTTCTTTTTTGTTAAACATGGTCACATTAAAGAACGTGAATTTAGTGAATATGGCATAGGAACAAAAAAAACTTCGTTAAATGATAGTTCATCCCGCTATGACCAATGAATTAGACATACACAAATTGAATTAAGGATCAACAGTTTTCCCTCTCTCTCTTCTCTCTTTCCTTTCTTCCGTGAAGTCATAACCCTAAATCTACTTTAGGCAGCCGGCGGTCTTGCTTTGCCGTTGGCTCCGCCTCCGTTTCTCTGCTCTCTTCTTCTATTCGCCTCAAGCTTCTCTGTCTCTCTCTGCCGATATGTTCGCCGTTCTGAGGCTTGACCATCACTGCGGATCTGTTGGTTCTGTTCTTGGAAGTGCGGCGAGGCTTGGATACTCGCGGGAATAAGGTTTTCTCGGTCAGGGGTAATGGCCTGGGGTCAAGATCTTTGCGTCGATTGTGAGGCTCTCTCTCTCTTCTATGCCATCCATCCTCCTTCTCGCTTGGGGTGTGAGCTGCTCGTGGGCCTTTTCCGGTGTGACGCTTCGAGGTTCTGGTCTGAGGGAACGTTTCTTCGACCATGCCTCTTGTTTCTTGTTTGGTTCTTTTAGGTCTGTCGGTGGCTCCACGATGGTCCGTCTGGTGAAGACATCATCTCCGACAGAGCAGATCTACGTCCGCTTCTCCTGCGTGAAGGCATGTGGGACTAAGGATCTGTGGCTTTGTCATCCTGGGTCTTCCATTCTGTGGTGGCGAGTGCGGTTCTGGCCTGCTTCAGGGGCCTGATCCAAGGGATGCTTCTGACTGCTCTTTCGTGGAGTGATGTAGACTATGTCTGTTTGTTTAGTTTCCGGTGCGGTGGTGTGGCACTTCTCAACGGTTCCTCTTTCATGAATAATGGCTCTGCTTTGTCTTGTGGGTGTGCTTGACCTCGGGTTTTACTGTCTGCCTGGGTTGCTGCAGATTAGGAGGTCGTCTACAAGTAGTTCTTGGTTCAAACATATCCTTAAGAGCGGATCATCGGGCATACTAACTTCTACTGGGTTCTGTCTCTCGTATTCATTGGGTTCCTCCTTTTGCAGCAAGTAGGTTGTTCCAATTAGTCGAGGCGTCCAGTTAGCGGTATTCTTGTTGCGACGGTACCTATTTTGCCTCGGCTGAGTCTCTGTTTAGATTGCATTTAAATTCCATCTGCCACTTGTTTTCTATGTACTTCTGTCACAAATTTAAAATTTGGTAATTATATCTTAACATTTTTACCAAAAACAAAGTTTGAATTCTTACTGTTACTGAGCGAGTTCGCCCTACAGAAAATATAACTACGCTGCCGCCACTCTCACCCCTCGACGCCTCACCTCACCGGCACCGGGCCCTCCGTTCTGTCTGCTTCTCACTGACGTTTTCACTCTTCGGCTTCATCGTCCTCAACGCCTGGACTCATTCTCTCGCCGTCTCTTATGTAGCGGTTTCATCGGGTATATGCGCCGTCATCTTCTCTTCTCCTCTTCGGGTCGCCGTCGCCTCCCCTGTTCCTCTCCTCGTCACCACTAATTCTCTCCGAACGAGCAGAAGCGATGAAACTCGCACCAGATCTGCTCGCCGTCTCGTACCCGTTGAGCCTCTGTCTCGTATCTTCCCCTACCCAGACTTCTACGACGAACGCAGCCCCTCAACGCCTCCAACGTGTGAAGCTTAGTGTCTCGCAGGCAGTGGTTCCTCCATCTCTGACGACTCTCCTAGTCATGTTTTCATCCTGTTCGAGCTATGCTCTGTTGCATAGCCAAAGCTTCTCTCTAGACTGAGGTCGTCCTTCTCTGTGAGCCATATAGTTGTGAGTTCCCAGAAGATGAATTTCAGATCTGTGAACATTGATGAATTTTAGCATCATTTCCAAACCAGTTCGACAAGGAACACTCAACTTGATCTTGAAGTGTCAAATCCAGCCTTAAGGGCTTTATTTTCTCTGCAGTTGGTGATTGATGAGACTAGGGTTTTGTTTAGGGAGAGAATCATCTTCAATTTCGTCACTTTCTGATTCGCAACAAATGGAAGCTTTGAGGACAGGTTTTTGGATGTTAAAGTATCTGTGGTAACAGATTTTGGGGATGTTCAGCTCTCACAACTGTCTCAAGCCGTCATCCTCTCAGCCTTCCTCCGCACAACATCATCACACCAGCATGTCTCGCCTCAGAGCTTATCTATCCACCATCTCTACCGCAAGCCACCCTAGCACCGGCTGCTCTATTCCTGCGTCTACTTCTTTTGTCTTTGATTGTTTGAGGAAACTGATGCCCGCCATCATTTTCAGAGAGCCCAAAACTGTCACAATGACTCTCTTTTGTTCGGTAATTGCATCGTTTGATCACCAACGAGTACTTTAGAACCGGAGTTTATGGCTCAACTCTCCTTGACCAAGCTTTCTTTATGGAGTATATGCCCCTTCTCTCCGACCAAGCCTGCATGCGTACCTCAACATTCCGTACTTGTCCCAAGTATGCACCTTGGTCTCGAGGTCTCCAACCTCGGTTGGCATCCTCTGCTCATATGTTGTCCACATTATCATCAAGCGGAAGCCTCTTATCACCAGTGTTGGTTACTACCAACCGTTTCCAAACCCTCTCGATAGGGCCCCTCATTGTCGGTTCATATTTCGACTTCAGTATGTTCTTGGGAACATCAGTTTCAGGGTCTCAAGTGAAGCGTCTCTATGGGTATCTTCAATCTTCTAACACTTCTATCATTCGTATTGTTGTACTAGTTTTTGTTTATTGTCTGGCCGTCGAATTTACTTCCGGTTGTAACCATGTAACCCTTTTGGATGTTTAAGTTTAATATAAGAATTCTGTGACAAAAAAAAAGAAAAAAAAATCATATGTTATGTGCAATTGTCACACATTGAGTTAAGGGTTGAAAAGTGCATTATATATATACTTAGTTAATTAAGTAATAGCATAAGTACAAATCTATTAATTTGTCTAATTAATTTTTGTATATCTAGTTTTATAATTTATCAAAATAATTTTATAATTAAACATAAAACTAAAATATATGTCCAAAAGTGGAGAACGCATAGCATTCTCTGGGCACATAATATAAATTATAAAATATATAAAAATATATATCAATATTCGTTGACGCCTAATCATTTGTCTAGTCATTAGACCTCTTATCAATTTTTGAGCATTAGTATTTACTTCGGGTTGCACCAAAAAAGTAAAGCTAATACATATGTACTACTAGAAGGTTATTTCCAATTAAATGTTTCTGTTTTAATAGAATAGATATATAATTAGCATATGTTTGTTACATAATGCTTTCCCCAAATTTATTAACTACTAGGGGGGTGTCCGCGGTTCGCGCGGAATATTTTTTATTGTTCTTAAAAGTATGATTTTTTGGATAATGTAATTATGTGATCACTTTTATTTGTTAAGAACGTTATTTGGTGTTTTTATTGTTTATAAATATCCAAAATATTAGAGTGTGCGATATTTTGTATGCACATTTTAATACGCGTTTGAATAATATAGGTTCATAAACTCAATAATACTTGCTAGTGTACCAGATCAGAACCATTTGAAACTTCTTTTTACCTCTCCTACAGGTTTTTCTTTACAGATTTTTAGTTACTTTGACACATTTGTTTACAAGTTTTAACTATAGATATCAATAGATGTTTTATTTGCCCAAAAAAAAAAAATCAATAGATGTTTTAATTTAGATAAATTATGCGTTGTGGAGATTTTCTTGACAAAATTTTTTGAGGAGATTTATTTTAAGTATCATACCTATATCCATTGAGAATTAGTTGTATCTATGTTTATGGGTTCGAATGGTAACCCGCAAAACAACTGTGAAACAACTGCACTGCGGTTTAAATAGTAACAAAAACATATAGATACATAGATATATGCAAAAAAAATTGTTATTATTTACATCGGTACAATACAAAACGGTTGGTTACCATTCAAAACCTATGAATTGATCAGAACCCATAGTGTTGTTCTTCTACCGTCAAAAAACATAAATTTACAGCCCATTCCAATCACTCCCATAATTGCATAAATCTTTAGTAGATATAGACTATGTGCATTGTTTAATTTTTTTAACACCCTATATTAATCTTATACTTTAACACATCATATTCTCTTTCTTCTACATATCCATCTAATATTTATAATTCATAATAATTTCTTAAATAAAAAATCAACACTTTCTCTATTTATTTTTATTTAGTGTTTCATATTTTGATTTTATAACTACATAATAACAATTAAGACATTTTTTATAAAAAATATTATTAAATTAAATAAAAATAGTTAAAGTTGAAATTTTATGAAATATTTAGTAAAAATATAATGATTGAAAAATGTTTACAACTTATGATAAAATATTTTTTGTATATGTCCAAATCTTATAAACCTAACCGTCAAAAACTATAAATTTTGATACAATATATTAAAATCTATATATATATATATAAATGTTTGTCTCCTTCATGTTGCGCCACCTCAGCATCCAAGTCACAAAGTCGAGTCCTAGAGTGTCGACACGTGTCCCGCTTGCCAAAACGCAGCACTTCATTTAACGCAAGTTGTCGCGCCTATCTTCGCTTTTCGATCAGCCGTATTTTTTTTATTTGGGCCTTTTGTTTGTTCGATTCAACCGGCCCATAGATCAACCACACTGCCTGAGATATGTCACAATCACAACATCAAGGGATCAAAACACACACAAGCCCGAAATCTCTCAAATCATAAAAGTTTTTTTCTAAACACCATAAAAGTTTCTCTTTGCATAAACATTCAAAACCCCAAATGCCAATTCATCAAAACAAAAACAAAAAAAACCACAAAACTTTGGAAACATTAATACAGATCTCAGCATAAACAAATGAAAACTCACTGAAACAAAAGAAACAAACCCAAAAAGAAAAAAAACTACCTTGGATATGAACAGCGGACGAGGCTGAGGAAAGATTACCGCTGTCTGCTCGCCGCCGTCCTTCCTGCTGAAGCCTCCACCGCCGGCGGCTTCTTCTCCATCCTCCTCCGTCAAGCTTCTTCTCCATCCTCCTCCGTCAAAGTTTCAACCTTTGAAAATCTATAGTTTATCTTCTGAACAATAGCCAGCAGATGCTTCAATCTGCAATAGATAACAAACAAACAACATCAAAAGTTAAAAACTTTGTGAGACTGTAACGAAACTGTTTTAGTAGGCAACAATGAACATCTAATAACTATCCAATTTACTGAGGTTGCTGGGATGGAAAGAAACGTCGGAAAAGTCACGGCGAGGAGCCTCCTCCGTGAGGCTTCATGTCCAATCTCCTCCACCACCAACAAAAACAAATCGGAATCAAAACTGACACACACATAGACACAGACATAGAGAGAGAGAGAGAGAGAGTTAACCGTGAGGGAGGTCCGGCTAGAGAGAGAGAGGCACGAGAGAGAGAGAGAGAGAGAGAGAGAGAGAGAGAGAGAGAGAGAGAAAATCCGGCTAGAGAGGAGTCCTGAAGGCGAGCAAGAGAGAGGAGGGAGCGTGAGAGAGGTCCGACTAGAGATAGAGAGCTCCGGTGTCAGAGAGAGGCACGGGAGATAGATCTGGTGTGGCGGCTAAAGATCTGAAATGAGTTTGTGTGACGGGTGAGAGAAAATAAGTTGAGAGAACCAAAGTTTTTTTTTTCTTTTTTTCAAAAGAACTAGGATTCATGTTTTATTTTTAGATTTTTAGATTTTCAGATTTTCAGTTTTAGTTTTAGAAAATTATTATTATGTAAAATTTTAAATTTATTCTTTTATTTTATTTGAAACAAATAATATTTCAGTGGAAAAATAAAATTTTCTTAAAATTATAGGCGGAAATATCAGGTCCAAAACACAAGAAGATTTACTAGAGGTCTCCTCGTAAATATTCTCACATCATTCTCTACGTTTCTTCGTACATTGTTCCATGTTTTGTTTATTTGCACATGAGACTTATTTTGAATTATCTAGCCATCAAATTAAACTTTATCTTTAAATAAATAATTGGTGAAACTTAAATGTGTTAGTTTAAAAAAAAAATGTGTTACAATCTCTTATAAGATACCGAAATCAAAAATACAAAATAAAACTTAAAACATACTAAACTACTGTATTCTAACGAAAATATTAAGCTAAAAGTATAATTATTTTAAAATTACAAATGATAGTTAAACTCTTTCTTGAAACCAATGAAAAAGACAAAGACATCAATTATGGATAAATTTTATAAGTTTAACAAATTTAGATATATAATCCGCGTGTTATGAAAATCGTTTTGTTATTAGGAAATAAAAAAAATAGTTTACACCATTCATAAGAAATACTATAACAAGACCCATAACCCCATTATTCATAGACCATTGAATTATATATTAATCATATGAATTGTGATTTCATCCTTATAAAAACCATAAAAATATGGCAAAATGATCTAAATATAAAGAACTAAAAAAACACAAATATCTATTTAAAACACAGACCTATAATCTCAAACAATTATAATTTATAAAATATATATATTGATATATTACACTTACAGCATATTCCGCGCGTAATGCGGACCTACCTTAGTAAATAATACGCGGATCTACTCTAGGTCGACTTGAGCAAACTCATTTGAGAGTGATCTGTTTGCTAAAAATATAGACAATGCCGGATTGTGTCTTATAAACCTTATCAGCTTCCTGCAAAATTATTTTTGTATGTATACTATTAAAACAAGTTATTCATTAAAAATAAGTAGAATAACTTATAAGTTTAGGATAATGATAAGATTCCTAGATAAACATGTAATAGGATAAGTTAAGAAGTTCCTATATAAAGAGATCCAATGTAAGATGATCTTTACAAGATTTGAGAGAAGAAAGTTAAGAAAGAAATAAAACAAAGAAACCGTTTTATAGTTTTGTGTCTTTGATCAACTTTGATTCGATCATGTTTAGGGAGAACCCTGAGCTAATGGATGCTTATGTATGGGTTTATTTCCATTCAAGCACACCTAAATACAACCGGATTGAGTGTTGGGGACCTCTCAAGTATGCTGCAAAGGTATATATCTGATTCACGTTGCTTAACTTATGCTTCATTTCATACAAATGCAGAATATGTGAAATCTTTGGTCGTGTGTGTGTTTCTATTTGGTGGGAAAGGGAAAGCATAAAGGCAATCATCAAGGCTTCTTGAGTTCCAATAGTTCTCGAAGGAAGTTGATTCATCCTAAATCTATATGACATCCGTCACCTCCTATCTGGAAGACAGCGTGTCACCCCCGACGCGTCATCATACAATAATGTGACACCCGTATCCCTCTCACTAAGGACGATGGACCACCAACAATATCCCGTAATATAAAAGCCCATAAACTCAATTTCACTCACCAAAGCCCAAATAAAAATCCAAAAGAAAAGTCCAATAGCACCAAGTTCGTCTAAATATCACATAGTTATTTATCTCACCTGAAATGGGGAAGAGGGAGGGGTGAACGACAGGGGAATCGCCCAGTGAGGTATGGGATGCCACCCTGAAGTCCATGGACCCGGACATAGCACTCTGAATAAATATAAATTAATTCTAATACATGTCAAACACGGCACCTAAAGTACCCAAACAACAAACAATGGTCCTAGCGAGGTGCACACTCGCCGCCTACTAACGGGCCAACAACAAAACTCAGCTCGAGATAGTGCTCGGACACCGCTTGTAGACGATTTATCGACATTCCCAGGCTACAGTGCAACCGGTCAACTAAAGTTGGCTACCTCCATACAATCCGGCATACAGAAGTCCGTCTCTGTATCCGTCTCAAACAATTCTAACTAAGATTTTACATTTAAGTGAAGCAATCAATATTGAATAATCTAGCCCCTAGTTCCGGTTTAAACAAAGAACCTAATAACTAAACAAGCAATGACATACTTGATTTCACGCAGACGGAACATATTAGAAATAAATTATACTTATTTGAGGTTCGAAGCCGTGTACGAGAAGTTCGGCAATAGACCCTCACCTTAGCAATTAGGAGAAGCGTTGTCTATGAACTCCAGCTGCTCAAATAGACTCCAAATCTGAAATCAGGGCGAAATTCTGAGTCAGAACGCCCTTCGAACGGTTAAAAATGGGTCTGGTCAAGGTTTACGGAAAAGTCAACCCGCTGGTCAAAGGTCAACCCGGTAATCCTTGACCAAAAATCGATTTGACTTACCCGACCTGTTTACCCTAACCGAATCGCAATTAACTTAAACCAGTCAAACCACCGGTTTACCGAGTCAACCGAGTTAATTAACCGAGTTGACTCGGCCGAGTCATCGGCGGCAACGATGGAGGGCGGCAGCAGCTTACCAGAAAGTTCGCCGGCGGCGACGGCGGACGTCGGCGGAGATGAGGCGGAGCGAAGGACCCTAGGAACGGATCACTCTACCGGTAAGGAATGGATACGAACTCCGAGTGGAGAACTGATGGAATGAAGGGTCGCACAGCAGTTGCGGAAAGGCTGCTGATATTCCCGAACTACTTTGTTGCCGGATATGACGCATCGGTCCAACAAAGGAGCAAACTCGATCCGTTGCTTGATATGACGCACAAGTCCAACGAGAAAGAGGTGTCAACTTGGAGCTAACCACACAAAGAAAACGAGAAGTGTTCTAATTAAAGAACAAAGAGTATAAACTCAAATAAGAAGAAGAAAATCGATTATTATTTCAAATGGAAGAGATTACATACTTATAGAGATTTGCAGTCAAAGAAATTAATAAGAATTGTTGGAAAACAAGACATAGAAAAGAAAATTTTGACTAGATCTGGTCAAGGCATGGAAAATGGAGAAGACTGGTCAAGATGACCGTTCGGCTACTGTCTAGGTTCATCCGAACGGGCTGTGTCCAATGCGGTAAGGATCAGTACGTGCGCAGTGTAGACCCAATTTTGGTCAATTAGGTAACTGGGCCTAAATGACTTGGGCCACGCGAACGGCGAAGAGGCCCGACTGCGACGAGCAGGAAGAGATCGATTCAAGGAGCCAGAGATTGCAGAGTAGTTGCGGAGATTGCGGAAGCAACCCATTATAAGAAGAGATCGATGGATACGAGAGGGGACACGTTGAAAATCCTTGAGAGAGCTACACCCATACATCGATCTTGTTTTCACCTAGCTTTAAATTTTTTCTCTTATCGATCTCGTATGCAACGTTGATCTCGTTTCAGTCATTGTATTCACCCATATTCATCAATAAAATCCATCTTCGCCTACTGAAAACTGATTACATCGTTGTGTTCTAAAGATATCGTTGCCTACATCATTTTATCTTCCCTAGATTAAACTATCGATCACTATAAACTATTTAGTGTAGATTTTATCTACATTTTGGCGCCGACTGTGGGGAAAATAAACGAAAAACATCTTTGCTAAGAAACCGATCTAAGTTTCCTAAGCGCGACTATGGATCCCAATCAAACCATCGGAAAAATGCCATCAAGAGTCGACAAAGTCGATCCTATCGGATCCGACTCGAGAACCGAAACATTACGCACTGGACGAACGGGTACCGACGGGACGACTGGAACAGCCCAGACGCAGCGAATCCCTCCAATCGGGACCTCGAACCAGGACCGGCCGTCAAGCCATGATCGATCCTCACCACCAGATCGCACCTTGATTCCAGATCAAACCTCGATTCCCGACCGAACCGGAGCTCGAGTCTGGAATCGCCCCGGAGAAAGACAGGCCGCCGGCGACCAAACCCGACCTCAATCAGCTAGGCCGATATCTCCGACCCCCCTAACGCAGACTCGGGAAGAAGTAACCGAGCTTCGAGGGATGGTATCGTCATTAATCGACGAAACTCGCTGCCAAAAGGCCGCTTATCGGACCATCGCTAACCGACTGGATCAAGTCGAACGGTAACTCGCGGAGCACCGAGCTAACGTTCGAGAAAGAAATAAACCGCCACCTGATCCGTTAAGGGAAATGCCAAATCCTCAAAGTACCAGAGCCTTCAGCACTCTAGAGATCCCGAGCGCTCGATTTGGGCGCTACATGGGAGAGAACTCGCAACGACCTCCGCAGTGGGCATGCCCCAGGGAAGCTTAAGTTACAGCGGGCTGGACGAAATAGATACAGGGCTACAAGGTCAACGAAACACTCCGATTCAATCACAAAACAGATATACAAAAAGACCTAGGGAGCCGAGAACTCGAATTCCACCACTGGGTAACCTAACCTCTGAGAATCGAACTCCATGTGCTACGAGAACTGTTAGAGGATTTTTGTGTAGGATCTTTGTGAGTACCACATAACGATGGACAAAGCTAGTATTTGTATTGATTTGCAAGTAAGAAAGTAGAAATAGACGTTTTACTAGATCAAAGAGCTGGAACTACAACAATTTTGGTTGTAATAGCTTTGCCTATGTTTCCATGATTAATAGATCGAACAATGCTGCAACTGCATCTTTCTTCAAGTGACTTGAACTATTCAAGTGACTGCACCAGCAAACATCATCACCTCCTTGTTGTTTTCGTATACATAGAGGTTCACCAAAACAGGGAACACTCCTGCTTCAACAATGAGGACATGATTGTATGTGCTTCTCTTTGACAAAGAATGCATTTCACAAGACGATTTCCTGCGTTCCACTGACATGTATACATGCCGTTGACGTATCCAGAAGGTTGCTCAATGTTCTGTTCAGTGCACCACCGAGAGATAGAGCTTCTTTGAACTTCGAAACTTGACGAGCAAGATCTTTTGTTGGAATCAAAATGAAAGAAAGAGGGTTTTTCCCATGCCTGTCACACATGAAATCAACTTAAGAACCATAGAAAAAGTAAATCTTTGAGTTCTCAAATAGAGAAGTACAATCATAGCCATGGTATTAACAAACCCGTGTTTAGTGTTGAATTTGATTATTTTGCCAATGACAGTAATCCCAAAAGCAAGGGTTTTTTCAGTTCCAGTCCTAGCACGACCTTGCATTGCTGGCTGAAGCACAACTTTCTTTACAACCAACAAACATCAATACTCAGTTAAGAAAAAAGCAGATTACTTTCAATCGATCCCATTCCAAAAAGAAGAGCATATCCCAATCTCAGATATCACTAACCCATCATCGCTGTTGCTGCTACCAACACTTTCCCAATCTCCTACGTCAATACGTTCGTACTTAGCGGCGTAATCTTGAGCTGCGAATCTGGTGGGAGAATCCATCGAGGCTCTGAACTCTGAGGGTGCGCATAAAGTCTTCGGCTCTAATACCGGGGTTCGAAGCCTGAGGGAGGCGATGCTAGATTTGATAATTACGGCTTGATCGGAGACTGTAGGGGCGCTTGTGGCGGATGGAGAAAGGTGGTGAAAGAGCAGTGTTGAGAAGCTAAACGACAATGTTTCTATGATGGTGGAACCGTTACAGAACCATTCTCGAAGCAGTGGTCTTTTGGGAAATTGAGAATTTGAGAAGACGTCGAAGTTCAGAAGACCCTATACATGTAACTGGCCTGAACAAAACGTTGGTTAGAAGCCCAAAGCAAGCCATCTATGAAATAAACAAAAGATAAAACAACAGGTCACACAATTAAAGTAACAAAATCATCCGTAAATTAGATATTTTTGAGTTGCCAGGTGTCAGTGAAAGCCCCATGCTCTATGCTGAAGTGGCTCAAGTAGGAGAGAGCATAACCCAACTTTATTGTTATAGATATATAATAATCATGCGCTTATAAAGTAACAAAAAAATATTTACTTTTAATTTCCGGGTTTTGATCATAATCAAGCGGCAGCTTTGAACCGGGTATTCACCACAGGACATGCAATGGGATATTTAGTCGGAGAAATAGTTGTAGACAAGATGTCTCAGATATTTCAAAACTCAGGCAGAGTAATGTCTACACAATTCATTTTTTTCATGGGAGCTATATTGTCCATTATTCTTAAAGTTAATTCCACAGTCTACTGACAGTTACTACATTTTCATGTTCAGTCTTTCCAATGGGTCTCACATAACTTGGTGTGGACCAGCAACTAACTTTCCAATAATGGCCGGGATTGTTCCTCCTAAGCATCGAACCATGATCTATGCCTTTGATCGTGCACTCTAGGGTTCTTTGTCGTCATTTGGTGCTCCCTTGGTTGAGGTTAGATCGGAAAAAAATGTTTAGGTTTGACTCAGATGGAACTGATCATATTAAAATCACTACAAAAAAAACAGGTATTGATAGCATAATATTATAGCAGTGTTTTCCAGAGTGCTATGAAAAATCAATTTTATGTGTTTTGCTTTATATTAATAGCAGTTAAATACCGCTATTGGTGAAATTTAGTAAGCGGCAAACAAAAATCACTTAGACCGCGGAAACTTAACTAAAAATTAGATAAGCGCCAAAGTCGTAACATTTTCCCCCTTTACAATTAACACATTTTTGTTGTAAATAAAGGTGAAGAGTATATATATTTATTTGTGTTTAGTGGTAAAAGGATAGAGAGAGATTGAACGCGAGAGGAAGAGAGTTGAGTGTTTATTATTTTATAAATTCTGGAAAGTTAACAGTGACAAGTGAGAGAGAGATTATCCACTTTTCTTCTTTTTTCTTACTTCAGTTTCGATGTTACAAAGGTCCTATTTATAGGAAAAACTTAGTCGGTCAAAGACAAGATACTTTAGAACTATAATACTATAAAATAGACAGATATTTAGTGTGTATATAAAACAAAACCTAAAGGATAATCATATCTATATTTATCTTTAACACTCCTCCTTGATTATCCATTTTGTATTACATAGTGTCTCGTTAAAAACCTAGTCATGGAAAAATTCATTGGGACAAAAACCATGACAAGGGAAAAAGAGTACACTGCCGTAATCTCCCCCTGAGAATAACGGACACAGCTTTTTCTTCACAGGTCACGCAAATGCCGCATTCCGATACCGTAGACGTATTTTCGGAATGTTGTAGTCGGAAGAGCTTTGGTGAACAAGTCAGCCGGATTTTCGCATGACTGTACATACTCAATGTCCACTTCTTTATTTTTCTAAAGTTCTTGTATGTATGAGAAAAATCTTGGGGGGATGTGCTTTGTTCTATCACTCTTAATGTAGCCTTCCTTGAGTTGAGCAACACAAGCCGAATTATCTTCAAATATTTTCGTCGGTTCTTTCTCGTTGACCATTCCGCTTGATTCTTGTATGTGGTGACTCATTGACCGAAGCCACACATACATTCTCGACAAGCTTCGTGAAGCGCAATAGTTTCTGCATAATTTGAAGATGTCGCAACCAGAGTTTGTTTCTGGGACCGCCAAGAGATCGCGGTTCCACCAATTGTAAAAACATAGCCGGTTTGCGATCGAGCCTTATGAGGATCTGATAAGTATCCTGCATCTGCAAAACCAACCATACCAAACTCGGGTTTTCTAAAATACATTAACCCTAAATCAATTGTACCTTTGAGGTAACGGAATCCATGCTTTATTCCGTCCCAGTGCCTGCGAGTAGGAGCAGAACTATATCTTGTCAGGAGGTTAGTAGCAAAGGCAATATCTGGCCTGGTACAGTTTGCAAGATATAACAGCCCACCGATAACATTCATATAAGGTACTTCTGGACCTAATATCTTCTCGTTATCTTTGCAGGGCCTAAAAGGATCACTCTCAATATTGAGAGATCTACCAATCATTGGAGTACTCAAAGGAGTCGCTTTGTCCATACGAAAGCGTTTCAATAACCTGTTCGTATAGTTTGATTGATGCACAAATATTCCTTCTCGGAGATGCTCTATCTGGAGCCCAAGACAAAACTTTGTCTTACCGAGATCTTTCATTTCGAACTCCTCTTTCATATGAGTTCGAGCATCATCAACCTCCTTTTGAGTTCCAATTATGTTCAGGTCATATACATATACAACAATGATCACAAAGCCAGATGACGATTTCTTTATAAAAACGCATGGACATATCGCATTATTCACATATCCTTTACTCAAAAGATATTTACTTAAGCGATTGTACCACATGCGTCCGGATTGCTTTAATCCATAAAGTGATCGTTGTAACTTGACCAAACAAATCTCCCTAGATTTTTCTTTCAATGCCCCTGGCATTTTCAATCCCTCAAGAAGTTTCATATATATATCGTTATCCAAGGATCCATACAAATATGCAGTCACGACGTCCATGAGATGCATCTCAAGATTTTTAGACGCCGTTAGGCTCATCAAAAATCTAAACGTAATTGCATCCATTACCAGGGAATACGTTTCTTCAAAATCAATTCCCGGTCTCTGGGAAAAACCTTGGGCAACTAATCGGGCTTTATATCGTGTTACTTCATTTTTCTCATTTACTTTTCTCACGAATACCCACTTATACCCAACAGGATTTACGTTCTCAGGCGTTATGACTATAGGTCCAAAGATATTTCTTTTATTTAGGGAGAGTAATTCAATTTGAATGGCCTTCTTCCACTCCTCCCAATCATGTCTTTTCTGACATTCCAAAATGGACCTTGGATCGGGATCATCATTTTCATGATCGATCTCTTTGGACACAGAAAAGGAGAACATTCCATCGACATCTTTTATCTTATTTCTGATCCATAACTTTTCATCTCGGGCATAGTTGAAGGAAATCTCATACTTTTCTGTTCCCTTCTCGTCATCTGGATCATCTTTATCTATGCCTTCTTTCAGACATTTTTCAGTAACAGGTTCTTCTGGAACCTTTCCATTTATGTCTTCTTTCAGAAATCTTTCAATATCAGGTTCTTCTCGAACCTTACTATTTTGCTCATCCAATTTCTTTTTCTTTCGGGGATTTTTATCTTTAAAACCCGCTGACCTCCCCCTCTTTAACTGAACCCTGGGTTCATTCATTTTATTTCCATCAGTTTGTTCTTTAGGAACATCAACTCTTGATGGAACATTTTCAGCGGGTATACATGACTTCGTCATCCTTCTCGTATCTGTGAACGCATCTGGTAACTGGTTTGCCAAATTATGCAAATGCACAATTTTCTGAACTTCCAGCTCTCTTTGATTCGTAGGGGGATCAAGGTGTAACAATGACGGTGTACACCAAGTAATCTCTTTAGGAATTCTATTAATTCCTCCCCCAAACGCTGGAAATTCATCCTCATTAAAATGGCAATCGGCCAATCGTGCCGTAAACATATCACCAGTTACTGGTTCCAGATATCTTATTATACTTGGTGACGTATAACCCACATATATTCTCAATCTCCTTTGTGGGCCCATTTTTGTTCTTTGTGGCGGTGCTATCGGAACATAGACCGCACACCCAAAGACACGGAGATGGGATACATCTGGCTCTTGCCCAGATGCCAATTGTAATGGGGAGTACTTATGATATGCACTCGGTCTTAACCGAACCAGTGCAGCTACATGCAATATAGCATGACCCCATACAGAAATTGGGAGCTTCATTCTCAAGACTAACGGTCTTGCAATCAACTGTAACCGTTTTATCAATGACTCGGGCATGCCATTTTGTGTATGAACATGGGGTACTGGATGCTCCACATCAATCCCCATTGACATACAATAATCATCAAAGGCTTGCGATGTAAATTCACCATCATTATCAAGCCTTACTTTCTTAATGGCATACTCTGAGAACTGTGTTCTCAGCTTTATTATTTGGACAATGAACTTTGCGAAAGTCGTATTTCGTGTCGTAAAAAGAGACACACTTGACCATCTACTAGATGCGTCAATCAATACCATGAAATACTTAAACGGCCCGCACGATGGGTGGATCGGCCCACATATATCACCATGTATTCTTTCCAAAAACATTGGTGATTCATTGCCTACTTTTGCTGGTGATGGCCGAGTTATAAGTTTTCCTTGAGAACATGCATTACATGTAAACTCGCCCGTTTGCAAAAATTTTCCGTTTTTCAATGGATGGCCATTCGAATTTTGCACTATCTTTCTCATCATGACTGAACCAGGATGTCCTAGCCTCTCATGCCATATTTTAAATGTATCAGTAAACTTCATGTTTACCACGACATAGGACTCAGCCATGGTTATTTTCGTACAATATAGTCCAGAGGATAACATTCTTAATTCTTCTAATATATGTTTCCTCTCGGACTTAATGCAAAGAAATTCAATGCCATCTTTACTCATAGTCTCAATATGATATCCATTTCTTCGGATATCCTTAAAACTTAACAAGTTTCTATGAGACTCGGGGGAATACAATGCATCATTTATTTCAAATATTGTTCCCCCTGGCATTGAAAATTTCGCTCTTCTAGAGCCCATAATAATCTTTGCATAACCAGATATTGTACTTACGCTTCCAACGTAATCTCTTATTTTGAGACTGGAGAAATATTTCTTATCTTTACTTATCGTGTGCGCTGACGCACTATCTGCCAAACACAAATCTCCATCCATAGTCTCAAAGTTTGGCATTTTCTGAATATAAAACATATATTATTAAACATTAAACATGAAACATAACATATATCTTACAACAAAAGATATAGATACTATAATACAGTCTACTTATATCACATCGATCTACATCACTCATCGATACTCTCTGGCTCAACCAGAAAATCTGATACGTCGAGATGAGTATCATCGTTTAAACCATGAAAGGATGGCCCAGGTTCATCAGAGATGAAGTTTGTTTCACCTCTTCCTTTTTCTTTTCCCTTTTGGGATTCTCTATACAGATCGGCTAAATGTTTTGGCGTACGACAGTTACGTACCCAATGACCTTTCATGCCGCATCTGTAGCAAACCTTTCCCGTTTGCCTTTTATCATCCTGGCCCTTTTCATTCCTTTCATTTTCGTGGAAGTCTTTATTATTTCTTTCATCATAGGGACAGAATCTTCTTCCTCGTCCTCTTCCACGACCATGATAACGGTTTCCACCACGTCCACGACCTCGTCCTCTTCTATTATCATAACTGGATGATGCAACATTCGCTTCAGGGAATGGAGCAGATCCAGTGGGACGAGCTTGATGGTATAAAGTCACGAGTTGATTATTCTGCTCCGCTACAAGGAGGACTTGCATCAACTCCGAGTAACGGGTATATCCATTCACCCGGTATTGTTGCTGCAAGATTACATTTTCAGGATGGAACGTGGAGAGAGTTTTCTCGATCATATCATAATCACTTATTTTCTCTCCACATAACATCATCCTTGAAGTAATTCCGAACATCGCGGAATTAAACTCACTAACACTTTTGTAATCCTGGAACCGGAGATGGATCCACTCGTGTTTAGCTTTCGGTAAGATCACATATTTCTGGTGATCGAACCTCTCTTTAAAAGATTTCCAGAGGTCACAAGGATCCTCTTTCGTAATATATTCATTCTTTAAACCATCATAGATGTGGTGTCGTAAAAATATCATGGCTTTAGCCTTTTTCTCATCTGACACCGTTTTCGAACTATTGATGGTTTCCAAAAGCCCGTTTCCTCTCAGGTGCATTTTCGCACCCACTGCCCAGGTCATATAATTATTTCCCATAATATCCAGGGCATTAATTTCGATCTTTGTCAAATTCGACATGATAACTGTATTCATAAAATAATAATAAATATAGTAATCACGAGAATTTAAATGCATAATTTAAATGCAAAAATTAAAGGAATAAAATAAAAGCATAAACTTAAATTGCAGAAATTTAAATAGCAGAAATTTAAATAGCATAAATAAAATCGGGAGGCTCAGCCTACCACATGATCCGAGGAGTCATAGACTATCATATTGATCATTTTTCAACGTCCGAGGAGACATGGTCTACCATTTTGACTTTTACTTATTTCAAGGTCCGAGGAGATAGTTTACCATTTTTGACCTTTTATTTTTATTCACGGAGGCAAAGCCTACCACGTGTTTCTCTGATCGTGAAGGCATAGCCTACCATAACGATCAGTCGGGAAAGGCAGCGCCTATCTTCCCGAAAAATAAACGGAGAGGGTCCAACCTCTCACTCCGAAATAATAATAAAATTTAAATAAATTAGGTATATTGAAATACATAAATTTAAACATTACCTCGGCTGGTTTAAGAACTTTCGGATTGATAAGTCTCAGTTGGTCAGGGCCTCGTGCTGATAACGTGTTGTAAATAAAGGTGAAGAGTATATATATTTTTTTGTATTTGGTGGTAAAAGGAGAGAGAGAGATTGAACGTGAGAGGAAGAGAGTTGAGTGTTTATTATTTTATAAATTCTGGAAAATTGACAGTGATAAGTGAGAGAGAGATTATCAACTTTTTTCTTTTTTCTTACTTCAGTTTCGATGTTACAAAGGTCCTATTTATAGGAAAAACTTAGTCGGTCAAAACCAGATATTTTAGAACTATAATCTACATTATAATAGGGCAGTTGCATCACTCCTGATGCGACACGTCAGCGATATGTGGGTCATATTTTTAAAAAGTGCAAAAAAAAATGTCAAGTCTGTGACTCGAACCCGGGTAATTGAGATCTAAACAACAACATTTATACCACTGAGCTAAAAGATTCTTTGTACATTGATGGCTGAAACAAATATATATTTATGAAGGTCGGAAACCTTTGCTTCTTCGGTTTTCTCTGTGGGACTCACACTTATTTATTTTATCTAATGATTTAATAAATACTTTATAACTCACGTTTTGAAATGAGATTCATTAAAAAAAAGCCCAATAAACCTCTTTGGTCTGTAAGCGTTCTATTCAATGGAAGTTTAGGGCTTTCAATTTTTAATCATCGGTTCATGACTCATCTAAGAAACACAGATTGGCTCTTTGAGTTTCATGAATCAGTTTTTCTTCTTTAGTCTCTACATCTCCTCATCTTTAATAAATTCATCATCGGTTCTTTTATTTTGCCTGATAAATCATGATTGTGTGGTTTTAATTTTCTTTGGTCATCCTTAGCTTGCACCCTTTGATCTAACCAAGAAGAAGAAGAAGAAATTTGTCGTTCATGATGCCATCGAGGACTCAGCTGAGTCACATGGGAGACATACTATATGTTGCATGATTGTTCAAGAAGAGTTTATGTGATGTGAAACATATTTTATTTTTTTCATCAGTTGCTTTGTTTAATCTTTTTTTTCCTGCAAATAATGATGGCTTTGACAGTTCATTCACGGGAGCCAAGAAGTAAAAGAAGAAGAAGCCAGTGAGTGTTTGACATTTTCTGTGTTCCTGAGTTTTTTTTTTTCATTCATTAAACTTGGATTTTGAAGATTATGTGCCTCACATTCTTTTTATTTTGATGGTTGTTAGGTTGAATGAAGACCATTGAATAAAGAAAATGTCGATGCTCCTGAAGATTTGGAGGGTACTTTATATTTCTTTCTCTGATAATTCTAGCGACATAAATTTGAACCTTACACAGGGTATATTGCAGAGCATCCTAATGATGAGGAAGAGGTGGAGGGAATTGATCTGCACCAGCAACGTTACCCGTGGGAGGGAAGTGACATGGATTACTTATACGACGAGGTAAGCATATCATTAGATGGTTTGCGGTCCATCTTTGAGAGCCGTCGATTGTAAGTGTCTATCGTTTTGAAGTTGTACGACACTAAGATGTAAAGAATTACTAATCATGATTACCTTACTAGCAGAGTTCTTTTGCACATCTATTGTCAATGGAATTAACACTGGAAATTGATGGTGTTATATTTCATGTTCCAATGCTAACGCAAGCTCCAATATTGATTCTCAGCTTTAACATGCCAAAATCACAATGCAGGGGGTGTTGTAAGGTAATTCAGTAGGCACAAATGTTCAGTTGAAAAAAAAATTCTAAACTGTATTTATGCATCAAACTTATCATCCGTAACATAATAATATGTTTTTTCTGTGCTAAGAACCGTTTGTAAATAAATGTCTCGGATGTATATGACTGCTTAGTTTGTTGCTTTTGACAGTGAAATCACTAAGCTTGCAATGTGTCAGGACAACAAAAGCATCACAGCTGATGGTTAGCTTTACAATTTCATTGGTTTCTTTTTCCTATTATGTTGGATGGATTATTTTAGCTAACAAATATCGCAACAGAACGCTGGCAATAACTCTAATAGATTTATATATACATTTAGAATTGGAAGTTTGGTGAGAACATGAACAAGTACTTCTGTCACGCTATTGGACAGTTATAAGCCATTTCAAGAGAATTGATTTCTTATATTTCCCATAATCAGTAAGATTTTAACTGTTTTGTCTACTTTGCATTCATACCTCATTCTCCATCTAACTTATCGGTGCTACTATATAATGATCAAGTCATTTTCTGCACAAATAGGTAAGTGGGGATGTTACGCTGGGTGCTTGGTTTTTTGGGCTTGGCTATACAAAGTCTGTTGTGACTCTAAAACTTTTACCTCATTTAACATTGATTATGGTTCTTGGGAAAATTGCAGATTATGAATGAAAGGCACAAGCAGGGAACATATGTGTAGCTGCGTTCGACTCGACATGTAGCGGTATCTGCAGAACCGCTGATCCCATTGTGGAGGTTAACATGCAATGTATTGACCTGGAAATCATTATTTGGAAGCTACATTTCGAGGCATTTCCTCAACATATAAATAGACCATAGACAGAGTTTGATATTTATAATACTCAGTGATCATGGAGTCTGCAGAAAACAGTCCTTTTGCATATTCTATATGGAACCAAGAGATATGTCATTTGTTTGATGATTGTATTATGATAGCTACTAACATAGGAGATGACTAGAGAAAGAAAAATGAGTATGAAACTCTTATATGGTAGCTTTTGTAAACACATTTGAGTTTATTAACAGTTGTGACAAGCAATTATGTTTATAGTAAAGGAAACCCGCCGCAGCGTCAATAACAAATGCGCTTGTTTTTTGGTTGTTTGGGATTGAAATAGCTTATGGGTTTTCTAAATCAATATAATTGATTTGACTAAAGCTATCTTGGATGACAGAAAGAATGATTGTAAGTTTAATAACTTCTACTTTAGACTTTAATTTCAACTAAATTATAATCAGTCTTTTATTCATATCATCTTAGTTATAATCGTAAGGATTTATTAGAATAAATAAACAGTTTCAACAATATTTAATATGTGATTTAATAAACAAAAGAACATGCAGGATTTTTAGGATTTAAAGAGATTGGAGACAATAGTTAATGAATATGAAAAAAATACGAAGCAGATGATGACAAATGATTCGAGCAAATTAGTGGCAACACAGAGCTAAGCGAGATAAAAATATCAATCAATAAAGAATGAAAGAAGAATGAGCAGAGTTAAGTTATTACACAAGTCAAAACTAAGACAAATCAAACGACATAACGTGAAAACAAATGTAAACAAGACAAGAGGAGATGGTGAATATAAAATGCATTGAAAAACTGAATGCTGGATTAGTAAGAAAGAGACAAAAATAGATTAAAATGCAAAAATCCCGCGCCAAAAAACAAAAATAGATTAAAATGCAAAAACTCCGCGTCTTGGCGCGGATGACAATCCCTAGTACTATAAAATAGACAGATATTTAGTGTGTATATAAAACAAAACCTAAAGGATAATCATATCTATATTTATCTTTAACAATTTTTAGTTAAAGTTGCAAAATTTAGTCTTGACAAAAAAAGAGAGTTCCAAACAAAAAAAACAATTGAAACCCTATCGACTCTCTCTTCTTCTCCCACTCGCCGTCTTCTCCGAATCACCACCACGGCCATCACCACCGGTCCTATCCCATCTGTCAGCAAGTCCAGCACGTCTCCGTCCAACTCTTCACCCCCGTTCCTCTTTTCCTCGTCTCCTCCTGTCGTAATCTCTCTCATTCTATTTGCTTCTACTCTATCAACCTCAGGTTTTTCCTTACAATCCAATGTAAGCAACTCTTGTTCGATTACTTTGCAGCAGGATTCTCGGGAGTGAGGAAAATTGTGAGTCGGAGACGAACAGCGGCGGCGAGGAGACATAGCTTAACTTCGACTTCCATGGAGTTTGGCGTGTGTTCAAGCTCGAGGGATGAGGAGATGGATTCAAGGGAGGAGATGGAGTTGGATTCAAAGAATAAGTCTTTTACCCTCTTTCTCAGATTCAATTTCATTTCTAATTTAATGTATTGATTATGGAGGAAATAACCATATGACAGGAATTCAATTGAGACAGAGACGAGCGAAGAGACGACCTGCCTCTCGATCTGCCAATCTAAGGTATGTCAGTCTCCATTCTCGTGTTCTTCATAAAGTCAAGTGAGCAAGCTCGTTCGTATGTTGAAGGTTGGAGGTGAAGCAGTGGAGAAATTCTTGGTTCCAGGAGAGCCCTCGCTATGGTATTCAGTTCAATTTACCTTAACAAGGCTTGATTGTCTTGTTCTCAAGCGTCCTTATGGTTTCTTTGGTCTCAGCTTATGTTACTTCCAATTTTTGAAATGTAGATGGAGCTAATTTACCTCATTCTTCGATTCCCCTTCTCAATCTCACGGGCTTCTTCTCTCTCTCTCTCTTTTGTTATTGCAGTGTTCTTGTTCAATGTTGCAGGGCTCAAGATGGTCGTTTGTGAATCTACTCCCCTTGTCAAGTGAGTCTTACTTATTCCAAATTATTTATTCTACATATAATGGATTCAGAAATAAAGTATGTTATTTTTTAACGAGATATGTGATGCTATGTATTCAGATAAGGTCAGGTGAGCAAGCGTTGTTATGTGATGTTCAAGGGTGTAGGAAACTGATGTTCTCGATTAACTTCAGCGCTGCTAGGATTTTGAAGTAGGGCATTTGCATAACTCATAGGAGCCAACATCACGAGTAGTATGACTTCTGTAATGGGACTCCATGAATTTGGTAACTGTTGCTTGTGTAGTGTCAACACTCTGTTTTGTTACTAATAATCTGCGATATGTAGAGTTTTTTCTTATGCTCTGCTCCTTTCTGTTTTTCTTCTTCTTAAAGTCAGTTCCTTTACTTCAGTTTCATTGTCATCTCTTATCAGGTTGAGATCCTTAAACTAAGAAGAAGAAGATCCTTAAAGGTAGGATAACTCTTTTAACAGTATTTACAAAATTGAAACCTGTTTGAAACTAAACTCATAAATCATGTGTCCAAGCTGATTATTGTGAGTGAGTTAGTGTCTTATAATCTGTTATGTTCTCTGGAACACGACTTTATATTGTGATTATAAGAGTTTTGTCACTAAAATATTGTTTCTTATTTGGTTTGGCATTCTCATGAACGTGCATCATTTGGATATCAATATGCCTACTACTCTATTGCTGAATTTGATTTTTTTCTTGTTTGGTTTTCAAATCTTATTCGTTCTAATAGATTCTTTTGGGTTTGGTGTAGAGATCTATTGAGGGACACACGAATAGCACACAAAGTTGATGGAAGAGTATGAAGACTAAGAACATGAGCGTGGACACACTTGTGGATTAGTTTTAGGTTTAGTTTAGGGTTATCTGGTTTGATTTTGGTTTAGTTTTTTATTTATAAACCATAATATTTTTGTAAATCAAAATTTCTTTTCTAATAAATTGTATTATTTTTTTAAAAGCAATATAAACCAATTATAACTATTTAGAAATGCTATCAAATAGATATGTAGTTTTGTAAACAAACGCTATTATAATGTTAACTAGGTGTCTTCCTCCACCATGTGCAGTAAAAAAAATTAAAATAATTTTTAACAGATAAATATAAATTATATTTTAAAATAAAATTTTATTAATATTGTAAATTTTTTTTTTCGTATCAATATTTTAATATAAATTATAATCTTAAATAGATTTTTCTATCTATTTATTTTAATTAAATATATTAAATAAATTTGTAAAATTTAAAAATATATAATTAAATTATATTTCAAAATTGAATATATTTATTTTAATGATGATTTATGAGTTATTCCTATATTCTAAAAAATTTTCAAAAATATAAATTGACATTAAATGTAATATATGAGTTATTACCATATTTTAAAAAGTTTACCAAAAATATAATTAAATATATTAAATAAATTTGTAAAAGCTGCATAATTACCAAAAATTAAAATTAAACAATATTTATAAAATTTGTACATATATAAGAAAATAATGATTTTACGGTTAAATTTTTATAATTTTCTAAAAAAAATTGTATACATTTTTGAAAATTTTAGTAATAAAATTGCATAATTTAAACATATATAATTAAATTATATTTCGAAATTTATAATGTCATATTTGAATATATTTATTTTAATGATGATTTATGAGTTATTCCCATATTCTAAAAAATTTCCAAAAATATAAATTGACATTAAATGTAAAGTTATTACCATATTTTAAAAAGTTTACCAAAAATATAATTAAATATATTAAATAAATTTGTAAAAGCTGCATAATTACCAAAAATTAAAATTAAACAATATTTATAAATTTTTAGATATATAAGAAAATAATGATTTTACGGTTAAATTTTTATAATTTTCTAAAACAATTGTATACATTTTTGAAAATTTTAGTTATAAAATTGTATAATTTAAAAATATATAATTAAATTATATTTCAAAATTTATAATGCCATATTTGAATATATTTATTTTAATGATGATTAATGAGTTATTCTCATATTCTAAAAAAAATTTCAAAAATATAAATTGACATTAAATGTAATATATGAGTTATTACCATATTTTAAAAAGTTTACCAAAAATATAAATTAACATTAAATGCAATTGTCCATGTCATATTAAGCTATAAGACATGTCATCAATTTCAGTAGCCATGTCATATTTGTTTTGTGAAATTGACTGTAGAAAGGACATGTGACAAAATCACTTCACAAATATAGTCTTTGTATACATTTTTGAAAATTTTAGTAATAAAATTGTATAATTTAAAAATATATAATTAAATTATATTTCAAAATTCATAATGCCATATTTGAATATATTTATTTTAATGATGATTTATGAGTTATTCTCATATTCTAAAAAAAATTCCAAAAATATAAATTGACATTAAATGTAATATATGAATTATTACCATATTTTAAAAAGTTTACCAAAAATATAAATTAACATTAAATTCAATTGTCTATATCATATTAAGCTATAAGACATGTCATCAATTTCAGTAGTCATGTCATATTTGTTTTGTGAAATTGATTGTAGAAAAGACACGTGACAAAATCACTTCACAAATATAGTTTAGGAGACTATATAATAGCAAACAAGAAATACCGCTATTATATAACCTAGATACAATAGCGTGTACAAAACTTACAATAGCGTGTACAAAACTGCTATTATAAGTGGGGGACCTATTATAGATGGGGCAAACATAGCGGTTCGTAATACGCTATCTAGGGCCTATGATAGCGGTTTTCTAAGGCTAAGAAAAGCAATTTTTTTTGTAGTGAATTCTGGTGGTGCGGCCGAGGCTTTGTCCAAGGGGATCTTGTCTATGATGGCTATCCCATTTGGATTGTGTTGACTTTGTTACACACCGTCACATTTTATTTTCAAGAAAGATCGAAAAATGCTATAAATCCAAGTTCAAGAGAAATGGAGATGATATGAAATTTATTATGATTTCTATTTTATTGTTGTATTTAACTATGCTGAAAACATATTCCTATTTGGTAACCTCCACACGTTTGGTAACCTCTACACGTTTCCGTTTGGGCGGACAACTGGTCTCCGTTTGGTAACCTACACACGTTTCTCGCTGGATCAAACTCAAGATTGGGCATCTCTGAGAATGCAACAATCTCTTCCCTGTACCGGAATGGTGGTTGGAGACTGCCTCCGGTTCGCTCTGATCCACAACTACAGCTCTACACTTACTTGACAACGATCCAACTGCAGGAAAGTGAAGACTACTATGAGTGGGAGATAAATGGAAGCATCTACGAAACATACCAAACTGGGGTATTATATGATTACCTCCGACAACCAATGCCTGATATGCCTTGGACGTCGCTAGTCTGGATATCGAGGGGAGTTCCACGACACTCCTTTCACTCATGGTTAGTGATCCAAAATAGGCTTCCGACAAGGGACAGACTACTGAGCTGGGGACTACAAACAGATGACCGGTGTTTGCTCTGCAATGCAGCACAAGAAACAAGAGATCACATCTTCTTCTCCTGTACTTTCAGCTTCGACCTTTGGCTAAAAGTAACCAGAAGACTCGATCACTTACCTCAACGATCCTGGGATGATACGATTATGCAGATGACCTCCTTGCCCCCGCCTCAATGGAAACGAAATCTCGACCTCCAAGCTTGGCAATCAACTATGCATTGGCTCTGGAATGAGAGAAACACTAGGATGCATGCAAGCACTTTCAGATCAACAGACTGCTTATTCCGACTCCTGGACCAGCAACTACGAAACAAGCTCCAGAGCTTCAGAGATTCAAATCCAACTAAATCCTCACTAATGATGCAGAGCTGGTTCCGAGTCTCCTGAAAATTTGACCCCTTCCGCTCTGGCCTCACCGCAAAAGACTGTCGACTATCCTCAGACTAGAAAACCAACTTGGGCTTGGGCTTATTTTATCAACTAGACTCTCTATGTGATTTGGGTGTATGACTATAGCCAAGAGGCTTGTAAACTATTTTGGGTCTTTTATTTAAATTTAAGAAAGCTGCCTTACAAAAAAAAAAAAAAACATATTCCTATTTTATTATTGTAAAAAGACTGGATCTCTAGCTTTTATGATTTTTTTATATAAAAATGGTATTGATTTTATTGCCATACATAGAGGATTTTTGTTGACCAAGTTGTCTAATTTCCAATAACAAAGTCAGAACTTGATGAGGAGAATTTTACTGTTGAGTGATTTATATGGTTGGTACAGTAAAATTATTTTTGTTCTTAAGAAATAAACCCCAAATCCATCGAGAATTGTCTTCGTCTCTACCCATAGGTCGCCTTTATACAAAAACAATGAACATCAAGTTAGCAACTTTCAATTTCCTTACAGAAATCTAATTTGGTGATTGTTTGGTTAGTAACTTTGTGTGTGATTCACACAGTGTTTATCGAACAGGAAAGATTTATGGAATATCTATCTCTCTCATTCTCATCAACTTAGCCACACTGATGCAACGAGCAGACGAAAAACTCATTCCCTCGGTTGCCAAAGATGTGAAAGAAGCATTTAACGCAACCCTCTGTGATATTGGATACCTCTCATTTATAAGAAACATTGTTCAAGGACTTGCCTCTCCTTTAGCTGGTTTATTGGTCGTTAGTTATGACCGTCCGACAGTTTTCGCAGTCGGTTGTTTATGCTGGGTCCTATCAACTGTTGCAGTTGGAGCAAGCCACTTCTTCACCCAGGTTTTATTCGATTTACATATGGTTTTGAGATCAGATATTGGTTAAATTTTTTTTCTCTGTTACATTATGAGCTTTTGCACAGAAGTTCATATTAACCTTTCAATGCAAAAATATATTATGCAATAATTAAGACATGGTTGACACATAGACTATTAATATTATACATAACAGATATAAATGTCTGATTGGGGCTAATATAATTTCCTGGACTAGGTTACCGTTGGTGTAGCAGTCAATGGGTTTGGACATGCAATTGTTTATCCAGTGCTTCAATCGATAATAGCGGATAGTTTTAAGGATAGTGCAAGAGGTTTTGGCTTTGGTTTATGGAATCTCATTGGTACGGTTGGAGCTATATGTGGAACCGTCCTACCAACTGTCATGGCTGGTCATGATTTCTTAGGAATCCCAGGATGGCGATGCGCCTTTATGTTGTTGGCAACAATGAGTGCGATGATCGGGGTTCTAGTGTTTCTATTTGCCACTGATCCAAGGAAAAGGAAAAATAGTAGCTTCATTTCTCATGATCATGAACGGTAGTATAAAGCTCTTTAATTTAATACAGCGCCAACATTACAAAATCTTTTTTTTTTTGTTATTACGACCTTTAGTTTTGATGTTGTTATTTTTGTAGAGACGAACTTATGGTTCTTAAAGGGAAAAACTATGATGCTGCAACAATGGAGGTTACGAGCACGGTTTGGAAGGAATCCTGGGTGGCCATAAAAGATGTAACTAAGTTACAAACATTTCAGATCATCGTCTTGCAGGGAATCGTAGGTTTGGTGCCATGGAATGCAATGGTTTTCTGGACCATGTGGTTCGAACTCATTGGTATGCATCCCTTTTTATACTTAATTTTATTTCTAATTATTTCATGGTTTATGCTCATGTATACAAAGAATCCTCAATGGTATGCATTACAATTGTATAAGAAATGAAATACGGCAAAAAAAATTGATGTTTTGAAACCCCAAACACTAGTTCCTCGGTATTTCCTCGGAATATTCCGAGGAAATTCCGACGGATATTTTACTATCTGTCGGAATTTCCTCGGAATATTTTCATTTTACCGGGCAAATATTTCGCGAAAATTGAAATTAGAATTCCGACGGAATTCCGACGGATAATGTCCGTCGGACCCTAGGTTTTATAACCACGAGCCCCTTCTTCTTCCCCATTTCTCTGTTCTTCCTCTGCGCGACTCCTCTCTTTCTCTCCGGCGATTTCCCCCTGAAATCCGACGATATCTCCGGCGATCTCCCTCTTCTCTTACACAAATCATGTAAGGACCCTATCCCACTCTCTTAGGTTCTATTTGTTAGGTTTTTGTGTAGTTTTGATAGATTTTTGTTAGGGTGATTGGTTAGGATTGTGATTTGGTTGTATAATAGGTTTAGAATTGTGATTTGGTTGAATAATTTGTTTTGTTGAATTGATTTAGAATTTTTTTATAATTTTTTTATTTTTTGTATTTATAAAATCAATTTTTGTATATAAAATCGATTTTTGTATTTTACAAAACGATTTTTCTATATAAATTCGATTTTTTGGATTTTACAAAAAAAAATTTCTATATAAATTCGATTTTTTGGATTTTACAAAACATTTTAATTATTAAACAATTTTTATTTATTAAAACTATTTTTGTTTATTAGAACTATTTTTATATATTTATTAAAAAAATTTAATATATATAAATCTTTTTCTGTGATTAAATTATTTGGGATTTTTTTTTAATAAAAAAATTAATTTATATATTTCTGTATTTATTAAATATATATTTTTTAATTTACAGGTCTCATGATGATCAGACCCGGCCTCGACAGCGTCGTGGTCGTGGTGGTACGGGGAGCCAGTCTCGTGATTCCAGCCATTTTCAGGATTCCCCTTCGCCCCACAGCTCCAACCATACATCTCCCTCTGCTGCACCCGCTCATGCTCCTCTCGCTCCCGCTGCTGCATCCGCTCCTGTTCCTCCGGGTCCTCCGGGAGTGATGAGGGTTGCGGAGTTGGTTCAACAGCCCGGTCGTGACCATCTTTCGTATCTCACTCCGTATCCACATGGACGGGGTCAAACATGGTAATTAAACATTTTTTTTTCTTTAAATTTGGATTCATTATTAACCGTTTGTTCTTTTAATAAGGTTCAACCGATCCGGGAACGGGATCAGCGCATGGATCAACCGTATGATGTACTCGGCCCTCGACAGTGGACATCCGACTTTCACTCACTTCCCAACCGACAAGCAGGTTCTGTGGTTTCGTCAGTTTGCGGTAAGTATTCTAATTTTTTACTTATATTTTTAATCTTTAATATAAATTTTCTACTAATTGTGTTTTTTTTCAGCAAGAGTTCAACTGGAATTCCGATGAGACGCTCTTTATCTATCACCACTTCGTCCATAAAGTAATGGACAACTATGGGAAGCAGATCCACGAGTGGAAGAAGAAGTGGGAAATCAATAAGGTTCGATTTAATTTATTAAACAATTTTTTAATTTATTAAACTATTTTTTAATTTATTAAACTTTTACTTTTTTTTTAATTAAAAGGTCCCAAAGTCGATGAACGATACGGTCTGGAAGGAGTTGTGTGCGCATTGGGATAAGGAGGAGACGAAAGAAACTTCTTCCACCAACTCCACCAACCGCAGGAGCGACCGTAAAGGGAAGGGCATCTACAAGCATAACTTGGGTGCTCAATCTATTGTCACTCTCGGAGATCGCATGGTAAGTTCAACCGCTTTTTCTTCAATTATTTGAGTTTCAGAATTTAAATTTATTGTGCATTTCTTCTAATTTCTAATGTTTCTTTAATTTTATGTTTTTTTTCAAGGCGGAAGAAAATGATGGCGAGCCGGTCGATGATCTCGCCCTAATGAGGAGGGCGTATACCAACAAGAAGACCGGCCAGATTGATGACGGTCTTGTGAGGGACGTGGTCGACCTGGTCCAAACTCAGGTGGTAGACGAAGTGTCTCAGCTTCAAACCGAGGATGACGCTTCGACGGCTTCGACCAACTTGTCCCGGTTTCGAATCAACGAAATCGTTGAATCCGTAAGTTTTTTTTTTTTAAGTTCAATTCATTTATTTCTTGGTTTAAATTTCTAAATTTGGCTTTTTTCTATTCAGTCGGTTTCAAAGATGAAGGGACGTTTGTTCGGTTTGGGTCGTCGCACCCGGTCGGTTCCTCCTTCTTCTGCACCACCGCCCTTTGTTGATCCAGAAGTACTTACGGCTCAGTTGAAGGACAAAGATGATCGAATATCTTTGTTGGAGACCCAGATGGCGGCTCAACAGGCGGGCTATGAGGCACAGAGGAGGCTGAACCAGCAAATGATGGAGATGATGCAGAGGATGTACCCGAACGAGGTGTTCCCGGACGTGCCAGACCCGTAGTTTTTTTTTCCCCAATCTCGGAATGTTTTATTTTTATTTGTGAAACTTTGAATATTAATTAGTATGATTTCAATTTTACTTTTAATTTCATATTTTCGAATTTAAATTTCAGAAATTTTATTTTTTCAAAAAAATTAATATTTTTTACATTTCGAGGAAATTAATTATATTTTTCACTACATCGATCGATGCGTTTTTGAACAAAAACGCATCGATCGATCCGTTTTTTTTAAAAAACATAGCGAGGGACATTTCCCTCGGAATTTTCCGAGAGACAACTCCCTCGGAAAATTCCGAGGAACGGATCCCTCGGAATATACCGAGGGAACAGTTCCTCGGAATAAACCGAGGAAAAATTCTGTCGGTATACTCCTATCGATCGATGTATATATGTCCAAACACGCATCGATCGATGAACTTCCGAGGAATTATCCCGACGAAGTTCTACCTCGGTATATTCCGAGGACTTTTCCGACAAACAAGGATCCTCGGAATTTCCTCGGAAATTTATTTCCTCGGAATTCCGTCGGAAAATTCCGAGGGATTTCAGAGGAAAAAAGAAATTCCGAGGAATTATTTCCGACGACGTATTTCGTCGGAATTGCGTCGGAATAACGATATTCCGACGAAATTCCGACGATTTTTTCCCTCAGAATCCTTGATGTTTTCTTGTAGTGAAGACAATATATTGATACAATTTTTCTCAACAAACCTAAGTGAATGCAAACTAAACAAATCGAGTAGAATAAACCTAAAATCCGTTCCGACTTTCATCCCTATTCGACAATATTCTTATGAAACATGAACTCCAACTGCATGTTTGTCAAAATATTTTCACTTTTCAGGTTTTGATCACAATAAGACAGCATCTCTGAGCGGGATGTTCACAACCGGACAAGCAATAGGGTCTTTGGTTGGGGGAATAGTTGCAGACAAAATGTCTCGTATATTTCCAAACTCAGGGAGAGTTATGTGCGCCCAATTCAGCGTTTTCATGAGAGCTATATTCTCCATTATTCTCTTAAGAATAATCCCACAGTCAACTAGCAGTTACTACATCTACTCAGTAGCGGCCTTGAGGGGAAGCAATGGAAGCATGTGCTTCCGGCCTGATAAATGTTAAGTAAATTTTCGGCCGTAGAATAACAAAATCTTGTGTAGCTCTGTTGGTATATGTCTTGCACTTATCCTACGAGGTCACAGGTTCGATGAGATCAGGCTACATTTTTAGCTTTCAATATTTTTGAGCTTCTGGTCCAAAATATTTCAGGGCCGGGCCTTCATTCTTTTTCTAATGGGTCTTACCATAACTTGGTGTGGACCAGCCATTAACTCTCCAATTTTAGCTGAGATTGTTCCTCCTACGCATCGAACCATGATATATGCCTTTGATCGTGCACTCGAGGTGTCATTTTCATCGTTTGGTGCACCTTTGGTTGGTATTATGTCGGAGAAAGTATTCGGGTTTGACGCAAAAGGAATTGATAATATTAAAGACTCTGGCCGTGAGGCAGAGGCGTTGTCAAAGGGGATCATGTGGATGATGGCTGTTCCGTTTGTATTGTGTGGTCTTTGCTACACACCGTTACATTATCTTTTTCGAAAAGACCGGAAAATTGATAGAACTCCGAGTTCAAGGGAAGCAGAGATTATATGATCATTAGTATGCTCGTCATCAGCATGTTTCAGCAATAAATCAGTGAAACAATCATGTTTGTATTTACTTGGTTTTGACTTCTGATGTTTCTTATATTTTATTCAGAAAAATATTAATCATACTATTGGGCATTAGCGTTTGTGAATGGTGTTTTAGACTTAGCCGACTGGCGTATGTTGTTTGAAATTAGTGATAGACTTGTTTTAATTCTCCGAAACGTGAAATTTGACATTTACTTTAGTTTTAATGATATACTAAAGGGCGGGTATATTTTTTTTAGGGCGGATATATTTTTTGTTTTACATTTTTTTTAAAAAAAATTAATTTTCATATTTATATTTTTCTTTATAATCATATTTATACTTTTCTTTGTAATTGTGTTTCTCTTTGTAATCCTATTTAACAAAATAAAATGGGTTTTATAAATTGTGATCCAATGTAAATAGAAACCACGTTACCTTTAAAGCGCAAAACTAATTCTAAAATATAGAATTAGTGGTTTACAGTTATATTATTTACTTAATAGATAATAACTCTTTAAATAAAAAAATAGTTGGATCCTACTTTTATTGATTGGTCATACTGTTGTTTTAATAGAATATATAACATTTAATAAATATTTTTGATCGAATAACCTATTTCGGTCCCGTTAAACTAAATGAGTTTATATGAATGTTTATTTCTATTAAAACCGTTAAACCCTATTTTAACATCTTGTTCTTTGTTAATTGATAAACTTAATGTCTATTTAAAATATTTAAAATTTGAATAAATTAATGTCTAGTTGAATAAATCCTAATTTTTTAGGTGAGATGTAAGTTATAATTAGTTAAAATAATTAAATATACCAAATTTTATTATTACTAAATATTATATTTTAATAGTCGGTGAAAATAGTATATATCTTCTTTCATAATATTAAAGGTGAAAAAATGAAACTACAATAAGTATTTTTATTTTGTATTTCTTAACAAATATAAAGTGTCTGTGATATAAAAATTAAATTTTATACTTTTTAACCGAGATTATAAGAAATAATTAGCATACAATTATAGAAAGATATGTCAATAATGTAACTGTATACATAATTATATAAAATAATGTGTTCTATTAATAAAATAAAATGTTAAAATTCTAAAAAGAAAAATGTTCAGATTATCCAATAACACACAAAAGAAAATTTTGATAGAATACTGTTGAAAGGAAGTAAGCAAACTTAGTTTTGATATAAACCCAAAAGAAAAGAATAATTATTATCATTTATATAACAGTTGACTAATATAAATATTAGAAAGAAGTGGTGTGGCCATCGATAATTATGGAAAGGAGGTTACAAAATACATGTTTTGACCAATAGATGGTAGTTATGGAAATACAGTTTTAATTTCAATTCAGTTTAAAAGTATTATGTTTTATTTCTTTTAGATTTGATAACATAGAAAAACAATTATTAGACTCAACATATATCAATTGGTCATACTTGTGTTTTAATAGAATAGATACATCAACTTATCCCTTTCTTGTTAATCAAGATGGTTTCGACGGATTGATCTCGATTGGTGAAGATGGGTTCGGAACGAGAATAATGGCCAGCGTTTGAAGTGTGTCTAGAAGAAATTAAGATTTTGAAAGCAAGTTTCCTAAACTAAGAGATCATTCATGTATCCCGGACGGAGAATTCAAGGACGGATAGTCTAGCATGCAGCTTCAGAAAACAATAGTATTTCGTCATTCACTTGGATGCGGAGTTACCAGTTTGGTTCACAAAGTCAGCATGAGTCTGTTTATGCTAATGAAAAAAATATTAATCAAATAGCCATTTAAAAAAATAATTTTTAAAATGTAAGTTATTTACAAAGGTGATATGCTGAGGTGGCAACACCACAATCTCTCTGCCCATTTAATAAATTCTCCTTGCTTCGCTAGAGAAATTACATCAAACTAGGTACCGCTAAACTTAACGGTGCAATCATAAGTATTTAGTGAAACTCACCTAACTACAAAAATAGAAGAAACTTAAGAACGTTATGCAGCATTTCCTGACACCGCTGCCTCCTGTGAAAGCAAAATGAAACAAATAGTTAAGCAATATATGCAAGAAAACAAACTAAAGAGATGTCCAACTCTAATTAGTACGAGCCTTTTTGGGATAAAAACCAAAAGTAAATCCATGTGGTTTTGCCTAAGGCCCCAAGTGGACAATATCATACTAATCGGATAATATAGAGTTGGACATGAGCTTTAACAATCCCAATAATTGGTATCAGAGACATGTTGACAAGAAATCTGCAAAAAGACCAAAATACCCTTCGAATAGGAATGAGACCCATCGAGTTAGGACTGGGAGGTGTGTGTGGCAGAGATCAAGTCAAAAGATCATAGAAGTCAGTTGTGCGACACGAGATGAATGTAATCCTTAGTTTGAGAGAGAGAATGTGAGATAACAAACTAAGTCCGATATTGGAGAATTAGACAAGGAGTGTCTAATATATAAAGGGATGTTCAACTCTAATTAGTACGAGGCCTTTTGGGATGAAAACCAAAAGTAAATCAATAAGAGCTTGCCTAAGGCCCAAAGTAGACAATATCGTACTAATCGGATAATATAGAGTTGGACATGGGCTTTAACAATCCCAGCAATATATATACCGTTGGCTATTCTATATATTCTCTCAATTTAAACGTAAGTTATACCTTGCCAATATTTAGCTTCTCAGGTAAACCTGAAGATGGATCAGAAGCAGGCTTTGAAAACCTAAGACCATCATTATAGCAGATTCTTAATACGGGTTTTTAGCTAAATGAGTGATTTAATTAAATCAAAAATAAATATAATTATAGTTACCGATCCTTAGTAAAGGATTTTGGCAACCGATCCTTAATAGGTCGTCTTCTTCTTCGACAGCGAAGGATGGACGGAGATCGCCAGATCTGGCTCGTTCCGGCGGGGGTTTGTTATGGCTCTCGAGTTCTACATGATGGTGCTGGAGTCCCGGAGATTCGGTGAAGAAGGTGAAGAAGATCGTTGAAGCGTTCGTTCTGCGACCGAAGATCGCCGCAGCGGTTGAAACGACGGCAGATAGGAGAAACGCCGGAGATATGAGTTCGCGGGAAGCGTTCTGCGCCGCCGGGATGAGGTCGATTCAGCTACTTAAGTGAACAAATTTTTTTATTTGTTTATCTATTGTTTGATTGCTCTGTTCAAAATGAGTTAGGTATCTGAAAGTCATTAGCTTTTTATGGTGGAACCCTTTCATGTGCTCGAAGTGAGTGGCTTTGTATATCATTTGATTTACTTAAGTAGTTTGGAGCATGATTTGTGTTTGCTATTGAATGATCATGTGTGTGAGCGGTTAAAGTCGTTAGCTTCTTATAGTGGAACCCTTTCCTGTTCTCAAAGTGCTTGTCCTCGTTTTATCATTTGACTCACTTGAATAAGTAATTTGAGACTTGGTTGGGTTTGCTATAGAGTTATCTTGCATTGTGCGGTTAAAGGCTATCTACGCTCATTCTCATGCTCTTTAGTAGACTAGTAGTGGTTGCCTGCTGGGGTAATTAAACTGTTTCAAGATTTTCTATCTTAATGTTCTCTTGCTATAGGGAAAAATAAGAAATGTTTATACGGTATGGTGTGTTGTCTTTGGACTCTGACTAAGATGAAATTAGCTTGTTCTCGAGTGACTACTTGGTTCCTTACGATAGGTTTTGTTAGGAACAGACTCACACACATGTACTGCTGGAGCATTTGGTCAGTTTGCTACAGGGATTGGAAACACTGATGCAGGCTTTTTGTGTTAGGCACTGGAAAAATCCTTCTCAAGGTGTGTTAAGAAATTTTTTTTTTTTTTTAATTTTAAGAAACTCAAATTAAGAAACTACCATTGTACCTCAAAAATTAGGTGATTCTTAACTAAAGTCCTTAGCTAAAATATATTAGTTAAATAGTCATTAAAGTATACTTAAGAAACCCACCTTATGGGTTTATAGGGATAATCATGCTCTAATAATGGAAAAATCACAAACCATATTATCCACACAGTGCTACAAAAGCCTCAGGTACAAGATCATTCGTGTTGCATTGAAAACTACCTAAGTGCCCTAGCTTTGCGTTTATCATCCTCAACATAATCAACTTTAGTATCGTTCCCAAAACGTGCGAGCCTAGCTTTCTTCTTTGCCTCTTCTCCCTCAGGGTTATCCACTTTAGTAGCGGATGATGATGCATGAACATTATAGAAAATTGCGTCATTTGAACTCAATGGAGACATTATTGTTTGGAGAAAGTGTCCCAACCATCAGAAGCCGCTCCCTTTGTTCATCACTAAAGTAAGAATCTCCCAACCGTACAACGATCTTCTCTAGTCTCTTTGCGTTTCTCAGCACCAATCTCAGGAACGAATCTAAGAGTTTCAGTGCATCATTACAATCCGACATGGAATACATTCGGCTTGTGGTAGGAAACACCTCATGCTTTGATCTCCAACATGTGTCTGAATCCAAGCCTTGTGATATTCTTAAATACGCGTCCAAATCAGCATCCTGTAGAGCATAGAACATGTTACTCCAAAGCATACTACGGGTGTTTTTTTACGAAAAATATAATTCCTATATACTGATTAGCATAACAAGGAGTTAGAGACATGGTTCGTCTCTTTATGGAATATTCCAAGAAAATAAACGAGGTTTTTGGTGAAGATACCGTGATATAGCTCACGTATGTTGCGTGTACTTCAAGCTTCTTCAATCCAGGTGAATTTTGTAGTAACCTTGCTATGCTAGGAATAACAGATCGAGCAAAATTTGTCTGAACAGTCAAAGATTGGACCTTGAGCTTCGGTAAACGAACACCACAGAGCATGGCGAGAGATAGAATCTAGCACAATGATGAAAAGGTCAAAATAATTAATGGAACATAAATAAATAAATAAAAACGAAACAAGTTAATATAGGGTGCAAACATATAATACCTGAAGAAGGTAACCCCCACAAAACGTAAGCCTTTCTACGTTTTGCAATTTTGCTAGCATCTTAAGCACAATGGTCTGAAGAACATCAGCATATTATTGAAAACCAGCCTTGAAAGGACGGTACCTGTTCAAGCCAATGCAAAGGATAGCATCGGCAAGAGAGGAGACATCCACTAAAGTACATGGTGCCACATTAGAGTTTTTCAAATTCAAATAATGGATGTGCGGTGCTACAATCTCCATCTGACCTGAACGCTGGGACTAGCCATATATTTCTAGTGCTCTCAGACTCGGTGATTTACTAAGATCAAGACGCTTAAGTAAACCACCACAGTAAAACAATTGCAAGGTTTCAAGATTTGGAGAGCCAGAGAGAATATTAGCAATAGATTCATCATAGAGACTACAACTACTCAATGTCAACCTCCTTAGGAAGTTCCAAGACATAGTGCATTCAGGAAGCATATCAAAATCCACCAATTTGAGTTGCCTTAAGGAGGAACTAAGGTAGAAGCTATCCGGGAAACCATAAGTCTCGTAACCAAAAAAAACGGCCGGTGAGAGACAGCTCCCCCCACATTGCGAGACATAGCGAACTCGACCCAGCTATTAAACTGGGGCTCAGTGACTTTATGGGTCACACGAAGTTTAAAACTCATGATTTTCAGTCTCCTGTAGGAAAGCAAGGTTTGGTCTATCCCCTTACCGGTCGTTCTAAGGTGGAGACAAGGTAATTCACACCATGCATGCCTCCACCGTCTGGACAAGACGGACGTTCTGATGGCGAGATCGATGGGAATAAAGGAGAGAATATGGTTGAGGATCTCATCTGGCATAGATTTTATGAAATCTGCTCCTTCGATAACTTGTTGGATTTTGCGGTGGGGTTTTAATATACGACGTTGTCGACGGCTACGTTTCCCTCGCCTTTTCGCCATGGTAACTATGATTAGGTTTTATTTTGTTTACACGAAATTTATAAAAGTATTTTGTATAGATGATATTGTTGGAATGAAAAACTTTGTAGAGATGGAGAAAGTGTTTAAGTGTTTGAAGATAAATAAATTTTGTGAAGAAGAAAGTTTTTATAACTCAGAAGATAGTTAGATGATTCTTACAAACTTGGATATTTCTTGATGATACAAAATGAAAGAAGAGTAGAGGTATTTATAGCCTCCAAAGTACAAAATATCTCAAATATTATCATTCTAATTCTAGATAATTCTACTTAAATATCTAGATAATTTTATCCTAATTATCTAGATAATTCTACCAAAATATCTAGATATTTATCTTATGGAGGTGGAAGACTTTTCTAGATTTTGGGTTGGGCTAAACATGATTAGTGACTTGTTAGCCTAATAATATGATCCAAATCAAGTTTACTTTTCAACAACCCCCTCTTAAACTTGATTTGGTTACTCCGAGTAAGCTCTTCATCTTGATAAAGTCTTCTCGCTTGAGTGGCTTGGTGAAGATATCAGCTACTTGATCATTTGTCTTCACATACTCCAACTGCACATCCATCTTGGTAACACATTCTCGAATGTAGTGATAACGAGTATCGATGTGCTTACTCCGGTCATGGAAGACTGGATTCTTCGCCAATGCTATTGCCGACTTGTTATCCACAAATATCTTTGTTGGCTCCTCTTGTGGTAGGCTCAACTCCTTTAGCAAGTTTCTTAACCAAATAGCATGGCAAACACATGAAGTAGCTGCCACATACTCCGCTTCACAAGTAGAAAGGGTGACTATTGGTTGCTTCTTTGACATCCATGTGAAAGCGGTTTCTCCAATGAAAAACACAAAGCCACTTGTGCTTTTCCGGTCATCTACGTCTCCACCCCAATCGCTATCGCTATATCCAACAAGCTTGTAATCGTGAGAAATAGAGTAATACAAGCCAAAGTTGATTGTAACTTTGATATAGCGTAGGATCCTCTTGGCTGCCTTGAAATGAGTTGTTGTTGGATGCTCCATGTATCGACTCACAACTCCAACTGCGTGTAGGATGTCGGGCCTTGTGCACGTTAGATATCGTAAGCTTCCAACCAAACTCTTAAAGAGTGTTGGATCCACACTCTCTCCTTCTTCTTCCTTTGATAACTTGACTCCACATTCCATTGGCGTGCAAACTGGATTTGAGTCATCCATCTTGAACTTCTTAAGCACCTCTTTAGCATAACCTTCTTGAGTAATGAAGATTCCATTTTCTTCTTGATTTACTTCAATGCCAAGGTAGTATGACATCAATCCAATGTCGGTCATCTCGAACTCCTTTGTCATCTCCATCTTGAAATCTTCAAACATAATCGGATTGTTGCCAGTGAATATCAAGTCATCAACATATAAGCATGCAATCAATAGATCCTTGTTTTGAGTTTTGATATAAAGTGCATCCTCATATGGACATTTGATGAAGCCTTTCTCCTTGAAGTACTTATCAATCCGAGTGTTCCATGCTCTTGGTGCTTGCTTTAATCCATAAAGCGCCTTCTTTAGCCTTAAGACTTTGTCTTCTTCTCCTTTGACTATGTATCCTTGTGGTTGCTCAATGTAGACTTCTTCCTCAAGGTCTCCATTTAAGAAGGCTGATTTTACATCCATTTGATGTATCCTCCAACTCTTTTGGGCGGCCAATGAAATGATTAATCTAACCGTTTCTAAGCGAGCAACTGGAGCAAATACCTCATCATAGTCGATCCCGGCTCTTTGACTATAGCCTTTTGCCACCAATCTTGCCTTGTACCTTTCAACTTCTCCTTTAAAGTTCTTCTTTGCCTTGTACACCCACTTCACACCAATTGCCTTGTGTCCATTTGGAAGTGAAGCTAACTCCCATGTATCATTCTTTTGAATCGACTTGATTTCATCATCCATTGCACTTCTCCATGACTTCTTTTCTTGAGCTTCTTCAAATTTCATAGGCTCGCAATCCGCAAATAGACAAAATAGAGTAAGATTGTCTTGATTTTCGGTTACCTCGTAGATGTCTTGTAGACTTCTAAAACGTGGAGTCCTTTCACTTGAGCTTTCATCTCCTTGAGAACTTGTTGTTGGTGAAGTTGGTGGTGTAGCTGGCTCTTCTCTCGGTTGCTCCACATTCTCTTCTTCAAAGGATGGAAAGAAGTTGAAGTCTTCATTATTTGATCTCCAATCCCATTCTCCTTCTTCGTCAAAGATGACATTCCGACTAATGATTGTCCTCTTTGTTTCAGGATTGTAGAGCTTGTAGCCTTTGGAGTTAGCGTCATACCCAATGAAGATGTACTTCTCACTTTTATCATCTAGTTTGCTCCGCTTCTCGTCTGGAACATGAGCATGAGCAATGGTTCCAAAGACTCTTAGGTGTGAGACTCCAGGCTTCCTTCCGCTCCAAGCTTCTTGTGGTGTCTTTTCTAAAACACTCTTTGTTGGAGAACGGTTTGATATATAAACCGCACAAGCAACTGCTTCTGCCCACAACTCCTTTGGGAGCTTCTTACTCTTGAGTATGCTTCTTGCCATCTCAAGTATTGTCCTATTCTTTCTTTCCGCTACTCCATTTTGTTGAGGGGTTCTTGGAACCGTCAACTGTCTTCGGATGCCATTATCTTCACAATACTTCAGAAACTCCTTGGACATGAATTCTCCTCCTTGATCCGATCTCATGGACTTGATCTTAAGACCACTTTCCTTCTCAACATGGGCTTTGAACTTTTTGAAATTTTCAAACACTTCTGATTTTTGTTTCAAAAAGTAAACCAATGTTTTTCTTGAAAAGTCATCAATAAAGAGAAGGAAGTATTTACTCTTACCAAGTGAAGTTGGTTTGATTGGGCCACATACATCTGTATGTATGAGTTCTAGTCGCTTTCTTGCTCTTGTCTCCGACTCCTTTGGAAAACTCATCTTGAATTGCTTTCCAAGTAAGCAACCTTCACACACTTGATTTGGATGATTGATGCAAGGTAATCCTTTCACCATTTCTTTCTTGTAAAGTAGCTCTAAGCCTCCAGAGTTGAGATGTCCGAATCGAAGATGCCAAAGCTAATATTCCTCCTTGTAGCACACCTTGAGACATCGTGCAATGTCATTTTGAATGTTTAGGACAAACATTCTATTGCTTGACATTGGCACCTTTGTGATGAGATTATTTGCATTATCTCTTAAAGAAAGACTATTATCTTTTAGTCGAATGTCATAACTTTTCTCTAAGAGTTATCCTAGGCTCAAGATGTTGGTCTTCATGCTTGGAATGTAGTAAACGTTGGAAATGAATTGATGATCTCCATTCTTCAAGCGGATGAGAATATTTCCTTTACCTTTCACCTCCATCTTCGATTCATCTCCCAAATCCACATTGGTTTTCACCGATTCATCAAGCTCCACGAACATGCTTTTATTTCCACACATGTGGTTGCTTGCACCACTATCAAGGTACCACTTGTGAACCTCATTTGGTTCATCCTTCTTGTAAGCCACCAACATCATATCTTCTTCCTTACGCCGTTCTTCAACATAGTTGGACTTCTCTTCAACTCTATTGTTGTTTGGAGTTTTGCATTCATAAGCATAATGTCCAAACTTTCCGCAACTATAGCATTTAATGCTTGATTTATCGGACCTTGATTTTGGGTTTCCTCTTCCACGACCTCTTGATGAATTCTCTCCTCTTTGGTTGAAGTTGTCTTCATATGGTCTCTAACCTCATCCATTTACACCACGACCTCGTCCTCGAAGATGACCACCACCACGTCTCGGATGATTTCGGCCAGCTTCTTCCTTTTGATCAATTCTCATCTTGAGAACTTGCTCCACAATATCTTCTTTCTTCTTCTTCTTTTCTTCATAAGCGTGTAGTGATCCAAGAAGTTGCTCCATCTTCATAGTCTCCAAGTCCTTTGTCTCTTCAATTACGGTGACGACATGCTCGAACTTTGAATCCAATGATCTAAGAACTTTCTCCATGATTCTTACCTCATCTAACTTCTCACCATTTCTTTTTAGGTTATTAGCAACTGTCAAGACTTGAGAAGTAATCTGAGATGAGTTCTCGTTCCTTCATTTGTAATGCTTCAAATTCTCCTCTTAGAGTTTGAAGTCGTACCTTCTTAACTTGTTCCGCTCCCTTGTAAGATCTCCGAAGCTTCTCCCATGCTTCTTTGGACGTCCTTGCTTCGGTAACCTTCTCAAATGTGTCTTCATCTAATCCTTGATAGATTAGACAGAGAGCCTTCTTGTCTCTCTTTCTTGAATCTCTCAAACCATCCTTTTGAGTTTGAGATAGACCACCATCATTCTCCGGTTCATTGAAGCCTTTCTCGACTATCTCCCACACATCATGTGCTCCTAGGATAGCCATCATCCTAAGACTCCAATTGTCATAGTTGCTCTTAGTGAGCAATGGAACTTGGAAGGGAATACCATTGTTTGCCATCTTCAAAAGGAGCTTGTAGCTCTGATACCACTTTGTTGGAATGAAAAACTTTGTAGAGATGGAGAAAGTGTTTAAGTGTTTGAAGAGAAAAAAATTTTGTGAAGAAGAAAGCTTTTATAACTTAGAAGAGGATTCTTATTACTTAGATGATTCTTACAAACTTGGATACTTCTTGATGATACAAAATGAAATGGGAGTGAATGTATTTATAGCCTCCAAAGTACAAAATATCTCAAATATTATAATTCTAATTCTAGATAATTCTACCAAAATATCTAGATTTTTATCTTATGGAGGTGGAAGACTTTTCCAGAATTTGGGTTGGGCTAAACATGATTAGTGACTTGTTAGCCCAATAATATGATCCAAATCAAGTTTACTTTTCAACAGATATTTTGTTAATGAATTAACAATATTACATTTAAATATTATTATTGAATTTTTTATTTAGTTTCCTTTTTAAAATTTTCCAAATAACATATATAATAAAAAAAATCATTTATAAAGTTTTAAACAAAAATATCCTTTATATACTAAAGCGCAAGTTGCTTCACCAATCAAATTCTGCCACGTAAGTAATGTTTTAAAAAATATAATAAATAAAACAAATTGAAAAAAAATATTCACGTCAATCCATTCTTTTTTTGCAGTTCCAAATTCTCCTATATTTTTTCAAATGATCTTATCACACGTTCAAAATTAACTTTCACAACTTTAAACAGTTTTTTACATATTTTTATCTAACTTACACACATGACGAATCAAACTAGAACGGATGACATTGGTAAAAATCGGAGCCAATAGGAAAATTAAAGAATTGTGACAGAAATAGTTTTAACAAAAAAGAACTTACTTTTTGTTTCTTAGATTTTTTAGTTTTTAGATTCCTAAAATTTCTCAAATCCCCACGATCACTTTCACGTAACTCCCATATCATGGCACAAAATCTAACAGCTTCATCTTTTTTATTATTGCTTTTCTCTTCCCCTTTTTTTTGTTGAACAATCTTTTCTCTTCCTTCTTCTCCATGTTTCATATTCTTCATCAAATTTTTCCCCAGATTTTCTTAGCATCAACAAAAATCAATAGAGGGTTGTGACTACTATATTCGTGTTCATTTTTTTTATTCTGCACAAATCTGTATCAGTTGATTCTTTTAGCGTGATTCAGATAGAATATGTCACTTAAATACACTGTTCTTTTAAAGTTTTTTTCAATTCTTTTTAAAAGGGCTTTACAAAGCTTATTGCTTCAAAAGAGAAAGACATGAAAATAAGAACACCATTTGCAAATGAGGAAATATTAGAAATTCAGTTATGTCCAACTTTTTTGTAGGCACTACGCAGCAAAAAGAAATTCCGTCCAATAGAGAAGGTAATAGATTCTGCAAACTTTACAGTTCTATCTTCTTTTTTTCATAATTATGACTCGGTTTGTTATTACAAACTAGCTTTAAGTTGCATTTCTCCCACAAGCATTGATCTCACTATATCTTATGTTTTAAGGAATTCTTTACCCGTAAGTAGTAGTAGTACGGGATGGAACACTAAGTACGCTAGATACATCTTAATTCTGATATAAAATTTAAGGAAATTTTTACCCGTATCGTAGTACGGGACAGAACACTAGTATGTATATATAATATGACTTCATTATAACGGAACACATAGATAGATCCTGCATTACCCAATCAAACCTTTGTTGTAATTCTACCCAATGGACAACTTGATAATTATTACACGGTCAACTATGTAAGACAAAGATTTCTAATACTGTAGTTCCTTATCCATAGTTGTTTATTGAATTATCCTTATTATAGATGGAATTATCTTTCTAAATAAAATAAAACAAACAATGAATTATTTTTATTGTAGATGGAATTATCTTTTTAAATAAAACAAAATAATGAACAGACGTTGAGTGTATATATAGAGACTTTTTTTAGAACATATATACAGAGACACTAGGTTAAGATCCGCACCTTGCGTGGGATGAACATTAGATATAAATTATTTTAGATACTATATGTTTTTTACATATTATGAAATAATAAATATATGTTGAATAACTAAAAATTCAGTAACTAAATCGGTGCGAACATATATATTTTATGAATCCAAACAATTTTTTTTTCTATTTGATACGATATATAATTAAATTTAAATAACGTATATAGTATATTTTTAATATTAATGTCTATTAAATGATGCTTTTTGCTCATATGTTTTTTTATCATTTGTATATTTTATAGCAAAAACTTTAAATTACCTATAACAAAAATTTCATTGTGGATTAAAAGTTTTAGTAATTTTTAATTTTTAAAAAAATTAAGTTGTCAATGTTTGTTCAAAGTTTTTATCAAAAGAAATTGTTCAAAGTAAATTTCGAATTAAAATATTTATGTATTTTATATGATATATAGTTTAATTTAAAACGATATATATATGTATCTTTTAATATTAATATTTAATTAAATTAAATTTTGCTTATATTATTTTATAATCATTTGTATCTTGTAACAGTTTTCGTAATTTATATTCGTTTTTAAAAATTCAAAATATAACATATAGAAAAATGTAAATTTTTATTATATGGTTAATGTGGTTTTTTAATTTATTTTTTAAACAAATATGATAGAAGATACATTAATTTTTATCAAATCTTTATTATTCAAAATCATTAATTGTCATATATCCTTTAGACAGATTAAAAAATTTCGTAACTTTTATTTAAGGAAATAATAAAAAACATTAATAATGAATTTATGGTTAGTTTAATATAAAGCTTATTATCTAATTAGATGGACCAACCTATTTCTCTTACGATTCTAAGAATCATCATAGTGATGACACGTGACTACAAAAAGAAGTTGTAATGTTTCTCAATTAATATATAGGGGATGTCATTAGCATCTAAACGTATAATTGGCGTGATTTTTTACGTTCTCATCAAAATAACAGTATCATAGTATTATGGTTACAATATTTACAGTAGCACTAGGTGATTTTTCCGTGCTCATGCACGGATACAACATTTACAAAATAATAAAATCATTGTAATTGGTTAACTTTTTATTTCTATTTATTGATAAGTTTAACTTATTTTGTAGTTTATATATTAGAAAGAAAAATATAATATTGTTTTAAATTACGTTATTTTGTTATCTTAATTAAATATTTGATATTGAGTATAATAATTTGGATCGGTTAGGTTATTTTTGGTATGTTGAGTTGTATATATTTTTCAATTGAATTTTAATTATACTAAATCAGATTCTATATAATTAATTTTATTTTTTCAAATTTCTAAATATGTATTTAATAATTTATATATTTTGTTTTGGCTTAAATTTATGAGAAAAATTTGAAGTGTTGAAATCTTTTAAAACCACGTCGATCATTATAGTTTTAGAACTTAATAGTAACCTAATTACTTTTATTAAATACCACATTCATAGGAAAACAATTTGCTAATGGAATTGGATTTGAGATAATTACTTGTTTATTTTTTCAAATATTGAAACATTCACGTAGTATTAGGCTTGAGAATCTATAATTATGAAAAGAAAAATTATATGAAATTGTGATAGATTTTTTTTAAAAACAAGAGATTGAATAACTATCCAAAAATAAATATTATTTTAGAAAATTTATAATCAAGAGAAAATAATTTTCTCTAGTGTATTAAAGTAAATACTGATTAGTAATTAAATTGACTTTTTCTTATGAAAACAATTATTATAATATAAATGAAAAATATTTAACTAACGTTACTAACAATCGTAGAAAAACGTTCTTAAACAAAAAGTATCCAGAAATTTTTATGAAAGTGAGATTTGTATAAAAGGAAACTCATTTTTTTTAAAAAATCACATGTTTTAAATATCAAAAATCACTATATTTTTGTTTTAAGATTATTTTTGATACTAAATTCCTATATGATATATGATTTTATAAAAAATATTAAGAAAAACGAAAATATAAATAGATAATATTAGTAATGGAAATTAGTAAAATATAGCTTATTAAATTGAGATTTATATAAAATGAAATTTCTTATTGTCAAATTTCATTTTTTAAATATAACAAATCGCTATGTATTTTTACTTTTAAGATATTTCCTTTTTGATACTATTTTTTTTTATACTAAATTTCTTTATGATATTGATATGATTATATATATATACATATATATTAAAAGCAAAGATAAAAATAGTTTATAGATATTTTCCCTTTTTATTTAAAAAACAAAATATTCATAAAAACTAAAATAGAAATTTGATAATGGCAATTAAAAAATAGTATTAATTCATTAAGGTTAACAATGCAATAAGCCATTGTGAGAATTAACGTGAGCGCGACACATAAGAAACTGACTTCTCAAATAATATTATAGCCATTTACCTTATGTAAAAATAAAAACCATTAATATGGCTCACATATGTCATATACAAGCCGTGGTCGTATATATAATTTCGTTTTCTTTTATCATTCCCTCTAAACTGAATAATTCTGAGCATAGAACCCCATCTTCTCACCTCCAAATATTTTTATATTTTGGTGAAACACAGTTTGGAATCATTCATAACTTGATAAATTATCACCCCATGGGATAATGATCAACAAGTTTTTGGTTTTTAAAATTTTTAGAAGCTTATTAACGGAGGCCTACTAAGCAGCTATGTTAGTATATTTGTTTTGAATTACATGTTCTTCAGTTGCTGATTTTTGAACCGTACCGATTTTAAATTCGAGTCTTGGATTGAAAAATTAAGTTAACCATAATTCTAAACCATATTTTTTTATCACATCCAAAATGAGAATGTGACACGGTCATTAATACAAGGTTTTTCATATCTTTCATTTTTGGACATGTTATATATAGTTCTACCAATTTTAAACTTACGAAAATATTCTCATTTTGAAAATTTTAAAAGTTGTTGTGAATAACATATAACTTGCTCTATATGAAAGTGCATTTATATAAAATATATGGGATTTCATGATGCACAAACAATTTCATATGGTTATGGAAATATGCAAAATATTAATTATAGTTTCTATATGTGAAATTATTAGTTGATTCCGAATTTAAATCCCTTATTTCGTGTAGTTCAATGAAAGAATATGTATAGAAACGAAATATTTAATAAATTAATAAAGAAATATTTTGTTTTTTTATTCTGGACCGAGTAACTTACTCAAAATTATCAAATATATATTCAAGTGAATCATATTTTAAATATTCTGCTACATTTGTACAAATAAAGTAAAGAAACACGCAATAACTACGATATATTACTCATTTATTATCTGCTATAGTTATACTATATAAACCATTGCTATATCGTATCCATGATAGTATTTCAAGTTACAAACCTAAATTTTATGTTACCTACAGAACCATTATTGTTCACAATGGCAGCTTTTGATAAGATTTCTGATTTAAAGCCTTTCAAATCCATGCGGAAGATCAATGTAAAGAGTATTCGTCTTCGAAAACAATATTCAATTTCTGGTGGAGAAAATATTGAAATGGTCTTGATGGATTCACAAGTAGGTTTCAAAATAGTTGTCTTTAAATCCATATGTTAAAACATATAATATTATACCTAACATGAGGTGAATTGTTTCTTTTGTTGATATCTTTAGCAACTCCATATCTGAACAATACTTGAATAACCTCATAAATGGATAGTTACAGGTTGAGAAAACTTTCGAAGACAAAAAGTAAAAATTCCCGTGTCTAGATTGCAGGCAAATCATATATCTAACCTGTATTATTTCCTTGATTTGTACTTCAATCTTTGGTTTCCTTCTTTTTTTTTCTTACTCAGAAACCATGTTTTTGGTGGTATTACTCCATTATCTTCTGTAATTTGTTTTGTCTATTACCGACAATATTTAAAAAACGGATCAGGGCCACTTAATTCTTTCAATTAGGACCAACAAATTTTTCTTTTATTAAGAACCCCAAACAATTTGTATTTACTAAGCCCATATAAATTGGACAAGTCTTGGTCTTTTATTATAAAATCAAACACATCATATTAGCTACGATATTAAACGGTAAATTTGCTGAATATTCATAAGAGACAAAAGAATGAAGAATATGTCCATGCTACATTAATACGGGAGGGATGGGACATTTACACATAAACGTGACCGAAATCTCCTTTTAGGCGCGTGCGCATGATGTTGACACTCCAAAACTAAATCTGTCATACTATACTACATACCATATATTATAATCGCACACATGATTTAATTAGTTATGAGAGTGGGTTTCATCAATTACGTTGTTGCGTTTCATCCATTACGTGACTATACTATACATGATTCCGACAAAGTATGGTAGTATAAGCAAAGTGGCATATAGAAAGAACACCAAATGTGGTGAATATGTGGGATATATAAAAACTTATACTACACATAATACAATCTTCTATTATCAACTGCACTAGTTAACCCGAGCAAAAGAGAAACACCTAACCCATGGAACACAATAAAGACCAAAAGATATTACAATCTCTCGTTATCAACTGCAATAGTCAACACAAGAAAAAGAAATGAAGAGGAGGGGGGGGGGGGAGATGTAGGGAATGAAAAGATAACGATTATGATGAGAAAAGAAAAAGGAAGAAGAGGGATGACATACTATACTATGACAATAACATAAAATAGTACTATGATATATTTTAAAGGTGTACATACTGATTTTTTGTGTGCAGAACCAAAAGAAAATATGAAAGATATAACACCAATATACACAACATATGCACCAAACCATGCCACTAGAAAGATCTGAAAAAATAATTTAAAAATATCAATCTTTTCCATATTCTGCATGCAAGAAACATGTAAATGTGAAGAGATGAAGTACTGTAAACTTTCGCCTTACTAGTATAACTTTTAATATTACCATGAATCTGCATTCTATTCTATTTGTTACAACACTATGGAATAGGACATACTAACAAAGAGCATTGTTCTTCTCCAGTGCAACCAAACATCTGATTCTGGGGTGGTGATGAGTGGCGACGGTGTTGGAGGACAAAACAATGGAACTGATGGAGTAGTGAATGAGAAGAATCAGAAGGCAGAGAAGGAGATACAATTTGCAAAAGAGATGGATGAAAAGTGTATCATACTATACTCTAATTTAAAAATAGTACTAGAGACTAACCCGGACACCCGCGCAGGTATTAGTTCTTAAATTTTTATACATTGATATTTATTTTTTATAATTAGTGTTATATATTTTAGATATGTCGTAATATAACTAATTGTATTCAAAAGACCTAGACTGGATCGAGTAATATAGTTATTTTTGGTACAAATATCTGAACCCGTCTCAGATATATTTGTTATTTAAATATTTTTAGGTTCCTATACATCAGTGCCGAACTCATCCAGATCCAGAAGAACTCAACTCAAAATCCACACATAAATTTATAATATTTAAGCGGAGCCCAACTTCAAAAACAAAACGATACCCGAAAAGAACAACCCATACCTAAATGGATAGCCAATGTTCATGCCTAACTCATTTTATAAAATAATAAAATGACTCTTTCTATGTGTTTGGCTAAATTATGTGAAATAGAAAGAGTTTTTTATTTAGTAAAATAATTATATGGAGTGAAAAATTAAGTGACAAGAAATGTAATATATTTTTATTATTTTGATTTAAATTATTATTTTATTCACAAAACATGTATTTTAATTATGTTTTTTGCTACGTATTTTTCACCGATTGAAACTACTAAACCGAACAATTAACCATATGCAAAACTCAGTTATTTTATATTTTTGACTTTATAATTGAGACAAAATTAATGTTGATTAATTAATAAACAAAAATTTGGACTATTAATTTTATGGAAATATAATTAATAATGTGATGTATTGTTAAGACAATATAGTTAATGAAATTGTTACACTGAGCGAAATATGAAAAGATAATTAATGTAATTATATTAATAAAATTACTAAAAAACAATATACTTTTTTATATTGCTATTTATGTTTCCAAACAATTCTCATTTATACTGCTATCCATGTTTCCAAACAGCACCAAAAGATAATTCAATTTTAACAATATAGATTATGATTATGGTAATGTAATTAATGATGTGATGTATTGTTAAGGTAATATAATTAATGAAATTGTTACACTGAGTGAAATATGGAAAGACAATTAATGTAATTATATTAATAAAATTACTAAAAAAAATATACTTTTTTATATTGTTATTTATGTTTCCAAACAATTCTCATTTATACTGCTATCCATGTTTCCAAACAATACCAAAAAGTACTTCAGTTTTAATAATATAGATGAAACAAATGACACCAGTTACTGTTCATCTTCCCCAATTCAATCTATCGCAGTATTCTTCGTGTTCTTAAAGATATTGATTTACATGTTAATCTCACTGTTAGTGAAATTGTTGCTTGACCCCCGAATTCTTTTCAATCACACTGGATGTACCGAGATTCAGCTCGTTTTTCGGAAGTCGCGCCGTCGTGAACTATGATCTCTATTGTAATAACCGAAGGTGATTCTCCAATTTCTTCGAACACTCCACAACTTTAACTCTCAGATGTACCTCTTCTTTGTTCTCTAATTGCTGCTCAAAATCTCTTCTATCAATTTCATGGAACAAGAGACAAATATATCCTATCTTTTTCACACGCAGTCAAGGACATTATAGTCCAAGTTTCCAATAACATATATTTATCGTAGCCTAAACGTTGTTATGTGCATATTTTTAATTGTTGATATATTATGGACATTGCCCCTAATTCCCCATATTAAAATCACAACCCAAGTATTTTTCTCCAGCCATTTTTATTTGTGTAATGTGATAATGGTTTCAGATGACAAAAAATTATGGTTTTCATGTTGGAGTACATAAAATATGCTAAAAATATGAAGTAAATTGTACTATTTCCATGAATTATTTTTAGTGGAGTGTTCTGTAGTTTTGCACAACCCAAGTTGTAGTGGAGTGTTATGTAATTTTGCAACCCTTTATGCTCAGTGACGCATATACTTTTGAAAACTAACCGATTACCTAATTACCACTATTTTTGTATGTTCACCTAAATTGCTCTTTAATATATAAAGACAAAACAAAAATCTGTAAATATGATTTTATTTCAGCAAAACAAAAAAATTAATGAACTAAGATTTCTTGTACCACAGTCAGGTGTTTTCTACAGTCTAAATTCAAATCCTACTAGATCTTCTCCCTCTAATTTTGTATTTTTCTGTTTAATTATGATTGCAGTTCATGACATAAAGATAAGTAGTAAGATAAAAGAATCATAATTTCTATTTATTTGCTTTCCAATGTTTTTCTTCCGTTTAGACTATTAGTATTATTTATTTTTTGCACATGCAATTATGAGTTATAATCAGAAAATTCCAACTATAAATAATGCGAACCCCTTCTTATAATTTTCAATATCATTTACTTTGAAAATATTGTTTTCTTACAAAAATTACCTCCAATCTAGTGAGAAGTAAGTATTCGTTTCTATGCACCAGTCGGCTTCATACTAAACCATGGAAATGAAGTAAGCATTATTTAGTTATTCTTAATAATACCCTTTTCATATTCATCTTCTTCGATTATTAAGAGTATACTCACTTTACTAGTGTTTGCTTTTTTATTTTCAGTTGATATTTTTTTTGTCAACTTAGACTCAAAACTAAAAGTGTCAAGAAATAACCCACACATGCTTCTCATTTCTTCATAGTTTTATTACAATGTGTACCAATGTTTTTGTTTTGTGTATGTTGATCGATTGATCATAGAACAGGGACCATCTTTGGGATCTCGATTTCTCTTATCATCAACAACTTAGCGACAATTATGCAACGTGCAGACGAAAAACTTATTCCTTCAACTGCTAAAGAACTAAGGGAAGCATTCCATGCGAATCTTTCTGATATTGGATTCCTCTCGTTTATTAGAAATATATTTCAAGGAGTCGCTTCGCCTTTAGCCGGTTTACTTGCCATCAGTTATTACCGTCATGCGGTTTTTGCATTCGGTAGTTTCTGTTGGGTCATATCAACAGTTGGAACTGGAGTCAGCCGCTACTTCATTCAGGTTTAGATTTTTCCCTATTACAGTCTAAACTTTTGCACCAAAGTTCAGATTAATTTAACAAAAAGTAACTGTTTTACTTTTAGTTAACTTTATATCGGGAAAAGATCAAGAAAATAATTTACAGTACAAAATCTATAAATAAATAATCTTGGGACTTTGGTATTTTATTAATTTTTAGAGTTATTATTTATAAGATTTTATTTTTTAGATTTTACTGTATATTCATTAATTAAATCTTAAGAAACTGAGTCTTTTATTATATTATTAGGTGTATATGAAATATGTTCAATTTAAATTTTGTTTTAAATATAATTTACTAAATGTTATCAAAATATATTAAAGTGTTAAAACAGAGAAGAATTTTATTGTGAATATAAAGATAAACAATACAATTTTTGTTTATACTTATTTAAATTATTAATTTATGATTTTTTGGGACCAAATATTTACATAAGATATTTTTTAAAAATATTATCTTATTATTTTATTGATTTGTGTCATATTTTGAATCGGTTCAACTAGGGATCGAAAAAATTTATTAATTTACCGTGTTTATTAATTTATCGAGTATTGATTTATAGACTTTCAACTGTATGTGGCCTTTAACTTTAATAGCATGTCATAAAAAAAAGGAAAAACAAATATCAAATACCAAAGTAAAGACAAAAGCATTTTGGACGTTTTTTGTCAAAAAAAAATTAAGACAAAAAATGTCTTTAACTAAAATAAATTATAGAGTAAAGCACATAACTTTAAATGAAACATAAAACGAAAAAATTAACATTTACGGAAAAGTTTTTCTATCAAGTGAATATATTGTGTCAACATTTTTATCTTTCAGCAACTAAGTACGACTTGTTGGCTATCTAATTAGAACTTTATTTTGTTTGTCATACTAGTTCTTAAATATATTATGGAAATTTTAAACAACATTTCCGATACAAAAATATTAGAATAGTTAAATGGTTATATACTGATTATTGGATTAGGTTACCTTGGTGCTGCAGTGAATGGGGTTGAACATGCAATTGTTTATCCGGTGCTTCAGTCGATTATTGCGGATAGCTTTAAAGATAGTTCAAGAGGTTTTGGTTTTGGTTTATGGAATCTTATTGGTACGGTTGGAGGCATAGGTGGAACCGTCATGCCAACGATCATGGCTGGTCATGTTATCTCTGGAATCTCTGGCTGGCGCTGCGCCTATCTACTGAGTGCAACATTAAGTACCATGATTGGGTTGCTTGTTTTCTTCTTTGTCACTGACCCAAGAGAGAAGAAAACTTGCAGCTCCATAAATCCTTATCATCAACGGTATCTTAAATCTTAAACCTTTACATTTTTATTGTAACACTAACATGAGGAAAAAAATATTTCTTTGTTTTTATATTAAAGACTCTGGTCGTGAGGTAGAGGCATTGTCGAAAGGGATCATGTGGATGATGGCTGCCCCGTTTGGACTGTGTTGTCTTTGTTACACACCTTTAGATATGGAATGACAATTATTATATGTTTTGTCGCAATTGTATCATCAGTATTAATAAAAGAGTTGTTGATTTCACATGGCGTGATGATAGCATTTTATTATGGAAATCTATTCATATAAAATATATGACTTCTTATCTATTGTCTTTTTTTTAGCAAACCAAGACTTCTTATCTATTGTCTTAGTGTGAAAAGAATAGGGTGAATTTACACGATCTTCAATATAAAGTTAAAAACTAAATATATAGCTACGTAAAATAATAGAAAAGCTACTAATTTAATATTAGAAAATTAGACTTTGACCCACGCTATTTTTTACTTTTTATGTTTCATAATTATGGTTTTCATATGTTTTAATTATTTGTAAACTGTATTTGTTAATGACATGTGTTATTGATATTCAAACAACTAAAATGTAATGTTAAATAAATCATTTGTTATTTGGTATTTGTTACAAAACTTACCATTTTAAATATAATTATGTATAAAACATACAATTTGGATGGTTTATGTATATTAATACATATATGCTGATAAAAAACACATTTTCATAGTTTGGATTTGATAAGTTTTTCATTTATATAGATCGTAATTTATTTTATATCCAGTTAGTTATAACACTTATAATATTTGGTTAATTAAAATCAGAAATCATAGAGATAATTATTGGGCTATATTTAAAACATATTGTATATATAATGGAGCTAAAACTAAAAGAGCCAATTTATTTAAATTATATTGGTCCAGAATTAATTAGTCTTTTAGTTTAATTAAAATAGACTTTTATGAAATTAAATTAAAATACAAAATAACAAAATAAAAAAGATGCACTCAAATAATTTCGATAATATTGGGCTTCCATTCAACATTAAACCAAATTAAAAAAGCAATAAATAATCTCAACTACCATATTTTTGGCGTAAAGTCAACTAATTTATTTTCCTAATATATTGGGATGGGCAAAAAAAAATTGAATCTGAAGAACCGAACCGAATTTGATCGAAAAAACAACCAAACCCAAAGCGAAAGTGGTTCAAGATCTGAATGGGTTCAAAATTTTGGTATCTAAAAAATTGGACTCGGTCCAACCTGAACCAGAATATTTTGCATATCGGAATAAATCCGAGTCAGAATTACAAACTTAAATATATTAATTATTTTCAGATTTAATATCCAAAAAATATCCAAAATACATAAGGTAGTTCAAAATTGTCCAAAATAATTGAAAATATATACAAATAGTCAAAATTTAGTATCTAAAATAAGCTAAACAATACTCAAAACACTAAAAGTAGTAAGAATATGTGTTGACTCTCCGTCCAAATATTTAAGCAAAACTAATTTTATGTTAAGTTTAGGTATTTTAGCATACATTATTCAAATTTATATGTTATATATTATTATTTTTTAGATTTTGAGAAACTTAAAGTACATATGAATTTTAAATTTTAAAAATAATTTAAACAAATTATCCGAACCCGAATCAAACGCGCAAAGATCCAAACCAAAATGAACCAAAATTTATAGATACCCGAATGGGTTTAAATCTTTAAACCCAAAATCCGAATAGATCCAAACCGAACCCTCTGAACGTCCACCCCTACTAATATATGTGTCTTAGAGAAACTAGCTTTTAGAATAATTACCTATTTCTAAGCTAAAGCCAAAATCCAAGTTTTTCTAGTTTTATGGTATAACGATGATTTTAAAAAAATATATATAAATAATGTTATTTAATAAATATTAATATAAGAAAGAATAATCAAAAGATCAGTAATAAAGCAAATACATATTCTATTTGGTTGCTTAAATCACATACACAAGAATTACCAAGTGTGACTCAAAACTTGGAGTCAAACCCAAAACAATACCCTAACTTGGGTCAAAGGCAAAAGTAACCTAAAAGACTATTGAAATTACAACTATCCCCTTGTGACCAAACAAAAAAACGGAATTTTTTTTACGTTTCTACCCCTCGCAAGTCGTCTGTTTAGACGACTTGAAAATAAGTCGTCCAGACGACTTAACTGAAAGTCGTCTGGACAGTTAGTCTTAAACATAATTTAAAAATTTTGTAAAAAATATTTTGATAAGTGAAAAATGGGAATTATGTAATTAACATATGTCTTAGGAGGTATAAATTAAGATATAACAAATTTCAATTGTTTTCAGCATAGATGAGTGAAAGTAGTGAGTCATGATATTCTTTAGTTTATGTTTCATCAACATATGTTGTAGTATTGTATGTGTTCTTAGGGTTAGATTTTGGAAAGCATTAAAACCGTTTTTGAAAATTTTTAAAATTACTTATGCGTGTTCATTTCTGTGTATAGTAAACACTATTTAAGTATAATTTGATTTTATAACGTGGTTAGTTAGTTAATCTAGTCATTTTAGTTTAGGGGTTCATTTTAGGGTCTAGGACGACTTAATATTTTGTCGTCTGAAAACAGACGACTAAATATTAAGTCGTCTGTTGTACATTATCAGCCAGAATAAGTCGTCTAAACCGGACCAAACCTTAAAGTTTACCAATGTACTTTTAAAGCTAACCGGATTATTTACCCAATATATAAGGTGATTTTTTTTTTTTTCATTTTTCGCGAAATTCAGAAACCCTAACAGTTCTCTCTCAAAGGCGATTTCGAATTCCCACGATTTCCGAACAAACCATCGTTCTCAACGTCGGCTATCTATCTCACTTCATTCTCACCGTTTTCGCCGCAACTTCTTCTAACCCTAGCGCCGCCGATTCCTCTAAACCCTAGCGCCGCCGATTCCTCTAAACCCTAGCGCCGCCGCTTCCACTATTTCCGAACAAACCGTCGCCCTCGCCACCGTGGTCACCAACGTTCTCACCGCCGCTTCCTCTAAACACTAGCGCCGCCGCTTCTTCTAAACCCTAGCGCCGCCGCTTCTTCTCTGTAAACCTTAGCGCCGTTTCTCTGTAAACCCTAACGCCGGTAAGTCATCAATCTCGAGGAAAAGATGAACATAAAACGTTGTCTCTATCAATTTACTCATTCTCACCGTTTCACGTTTATTTTTTCAGATCTATAACCGCAATGACGAGTACTCCAACTCCTTATGCGACTAATCAGGTCCGCTTTGTACTGGAAGACTTGTAAGTAATTTAAGTCGTCTGGAAAATCTTCCAACTGGACGACTTAGTAAATGACTTAAATATAAGTCGTCCATTTGGAAGACTTTCCAGACGACTTAATTATAAGTCGTCTACTAAGTCGTCTGGACTTATATTGTTGTCTTTGATTATTTTGCAGACAAAAAGGATGGATATTCCAGAACTCCCCCGTAGGTTATACACATCAGGGGAAGAGCCAGAAGCCCACAATAGCATTTCGTATCATACGGATAACAGCAAGTTGCATACTGCTCTTAGGGAAGCTCTTACTGATGACGAATTTGAAGAGTTCAAGGAGTCGAGTTTGGGAGTTTTCATCAAGTTCAAGGAGCAGGGATTTGGTTGGGCTTCAAGGCTGGTTCACTACATGCTCAGTTTCAAGCTGGACATTAAGAAGAAGTATGAGATGTGGTCTCTCGTTGGTCCAGAACCTTTGAGGTTTTCACTGTTAGAGTTTGAAAACCTCACTGGTCTAAACTGCGAGTACATCGAAGACCTTGAGACACCAAAATGTGACGTTACCCAAGAGATGGTTTCTTTCTGGGGGATGCTGGGAGTTCATCTGGAAGCTGGGCCAACTACTGATCAGATAATAGCAGCACTGAAGAGATGCGGGGATTGGTCCAGGGAAGATCGCAAGCGGCTCGCGTACCTCTCCATCTTCACTGGATTCATTGAAGGGAGAAAGTTTTCAACTGCTACACGATCTACTCTGGCAAGGCTAGTGATGGATTTAGAACGGTTTGAGAATTATCCATGGGGGAGAGTCGCGTTTAAGGTGCTGATGGACTCTTTGTGGAACAAAGAAATTACTGGCTGTTACACCGTGGATGGGTTTATACAAGTTCTTCAGGTCTGGGCGTACACAGCTATGCCGGAATTGGGTGCTAGTATTGGTGGTCCCAGAGCAGACAGTCCGTCTCCACCGATACTGGCTTACGAGGGCAGCAGAGGCCGCAGATCAATGAAAGCTGCTATCTTGAGTCAGGTATTTACTTCAATCCAAAAGACTGCGCAGACGACTTATAATAAGTCGTCTGGAAGGTCGTCCAGCTGGACGACTTATCGGACGACTTAATTAAGTCGTCTGGAAAGTCTTCCAGCTGGACGACTTATTAGACGACTTATTATAAGTCGTCTGGAAGGTCTTCCAGCTGGACGACTTAGTAGACGACTTATAATTAAGTCGTCTATTTAGTATTTTTTTTCAAATATCTAACTCGATTCTTCTATTTACTGCAGACCCGCGTGATCAACTTTGTTGAGAAGGACATTAGTGAAATGTGGCCAAAATGGGACTCTGATGTTGAGGACCTGCCCGCGGAGAACATCATTAAAGTCATGTATGAGCGGAGACCGTGGAAGTGGACCATGGATTGCTGGGAAGTCACTGGTACTAAGGTCTATACAAAACCTAAGGTTGTGACTCCATCGAAGAAAGCCAAAGAGATGGTTGTGTTGGAGGAGGAGGAGGAGGAGGAAGACAATCCAAGACCTCGGAAGAAAGCTCGTAAAGAGGCTCCTAAAGTGGCTAGTGAAGAGGCTAGAGAAGAGGCTAGAGGGGTGACCAGAGAGGATTTGGAAATTATGTTCAAGGGCGTAGCTGACTGCATGAAAGAAGGGTTTAAGAAGTGCATCAGGGAGTTTAGGAAGTTGTCCGATAGATTGGAAGCTGTGGAGAAGAAGGTTGGTGTCACCAATCAGGCTACCCCTCCACCTCTAACCAATCAGGCTACCCCTCAAGATAAACAGCCTACCCCTCTTGCCAAAGAAACCGGGGGTAGTAACAAACAGGCTACCCCTCATGCCAATGAAACCGTGGTTAGTAACCAGCCTCCTCCTCATCAAACCAAACAGCAGCCTCCTCCTCCTCAAAAGAAACAGCCTCCTCCTCCTCCTCAAAAGAAACAGCCTCCTCCTCAAAAGAAACAGCCTCCTCAAATCAAAGAGGTTAGTATCAAATCCAGGGTTAACTAGTTGTCCAGACGACTGTAAAAGTTGTCTGGACGACTAGTTGACCCTGGACGACTTAAACGTAAGTTGTCTGGACGACTAGTTGACCACGGAAGACTTAATTTTAAGTCGTCCAGGGTCAACTAGTCGTCCAGACGATTTATATTTAAGTCGTCCAGGGTCAACTAGTCGTCCAGGGTCAACTAGTCGTCCAGACAACTTTTATTTAAGTCGTCCAGGGTTAACTTGTGTGCAACTTTTATTGCAGAGATGGTTGCCGGAGGATACAGCAACCGAGGCGAACTCGGTATATAAGATCTTGCCGGAGGATAAAGCAGATGGTGTCACCTCCAAAGAGATTGTTGCTGTCACTTCCACCGATCACCAACCGAGCCTCGCTTCCACCGATCAACAACCGAGCCTCGCTTCCACCGATCAACAACCGAGCCTCGCTTCCACCGAGCCAAGCGATCCAGTTTCAGAACCGAGCCTGGTTGTATTGGACAAGCGTGCAAAGAATAAACGAGCGAAGAAACCTGCTCCCACTGTGAGATCTCCTTATACGGCAGAGAAAAAAAAAGATAAAGTGGCAGCCTATAATCCATTTCCGCCAGTAAACAAAGATAAGTTGAAGGAACTCGCTGATTGGTTGAAAACTGATCCGTAAGTGATTGCTTTACCCATAATAGCTTGATTTAGTCGTCCAAAACTGATTGCTTTTTTGTTTGCAGTCATTATTCAACTAAGACCGAGGACAAACCACGTACATCACCAACAAGGTGGTACCACTTCCTCCGGACAGCCAGAGAATGGCTGGAAGACTGCGTATGTCTTCTGCACACGATTTAAGTCGTCTACAAAGTCGTCCAAGTAGACTACTTTCCAGACGACTTAAAGATAAATCATCTGGAAAGTCGTCTACTTGGACGACCACGTAGACGACTTATATTTAAGTCGTCTGGTAACTTCTAACTTGTTATATTTAATATGCAGCATATAGATGCTTGGATTAATGTGCTAAGGCAGAGGTATCAGGAGAACCCACAAGCTTTCAGGAGCGAGCGAATGTGCTTCCTGGATCCCAACTTTTCCCAGTCTTGGAGAGAGCAGTATCAGCTCTTCAAAACATCGGAACCTGATCACAAAGGTTTAGGAAGAGTTCTACCTGGTGGGGCGTCGAATTTTTATGACGGATCAATACCTTCATTTTGCCAATCAAACAAGAAGTGGGGGGAGGACATTGATGATATCTATGCGCCAGTGAACTTGAACGACAAGCATTGGGTTGCTATTTGGATATCGATCCCTAAGAGGCACATAGTCGTCTGGGACAGCATACCTTCATCTAGTGTACCAGACGCATGGGATGCGATAATGGAGCCTTTTCTCCAGATGGTCCCTTATCTGCTTGTTGAGTGCGCAGCCACCGACGAAATACGGCTCAAATACGGGTTGGAGCCATACACATATGAGAGACCGCTGAAAGGTGTACCCACGGCCAACAATGGTGATTGTGGCGTGTACGCTGTAAAGTACATTGAATGTCATGCTCTTGGGGTCTCCTTTGACCCTAAAGACTTTGCTAGGTGCAACGCGAAGAAAATGAGGGATAATATGGCGGTGGATATATGGAAGGAGCTTGTTGATCAGAATTTGAAAGAAAATGTGGATGGTGATAAGTTCGTGGGCATGTATGATTAGATTTTTGTTTGTATTTGAACTTGTCTTTGTATTTGAACATGATTTTTTAACGAGCGAAGTATTTGTATTTCAGCTTGTCTTTGTATAGATTTGTAAATATATAAGTTGTCTGGAAGAAATAAGTCGTCTGGAAGGTTTTCCAACTGGACGACTTACAAATAAGTCGTCTAGAAGGTTTGGACGACTTATTATAAGTCGTCTGAAAGGTTTTCCAACTGGACGACTTACAAATAAGTTGTCTAGAAGGTTTGGACGACTTATTATAAGTCGTCAGGAAGGTTTTCCAACTGGACGACTTACACTGGACTTCTAAAAATAAAATACACTGGACGACTTAGTAGAAGGTCGTCTAAAAATAAAATACACTGGACGACTAAAAATTTAGTCGTCTGGACGGGTAATCAAGACTGGACGACTTAAATTTAGGTCGTCTGGACAACTAGTCAACTGGTTGTGTACATTGTGGTTTCGTATGGCCAGTTTCCTTGCAGTTTGAGCATCTCCGTGCCCTGTGTTTCTTCCTGGGTTTGTGTCCTCTCATCCTAGATAGCTCCAACCAAGATTGCCATCTTGAATCTTCATTCAATAAAAACAATCTTGCTCCTTTGAGATCATCAACCACAAAATCCCAACGGAAATCTCTCAACAACCATTCTCCATACACTGCATGTAACTGAAAAATCATCTGCAAATATTCAAAATAAAACACATTAGTAAACATAGAGAAAATGAAGAAGTTCAATAAACATTGCCGCAGACGACTTAGCATTAAGTCGTCCAGAAGACTTAAAGGTAAGTCGTCTAAAGAGGTCACTTTTGCAATTGAAAATTAAAAGGGACGACTTAATTCTAAGTCGTCCGGCTTTGTTTGTTAAAAAAAAAACTTCAGACGACTTATATATAAGTCGTCTACGAGAAACGGGCTAGTTTTGCATTTGACCGAATCGTGTCAGATCTTTGACTATTTCTGGACGACTTATAATTCAGTCGTCTCTGGGAAAGTTAAAATTTCAATATTTTATGAAAACTTGACGACTTACGTGTAAGTCGTCCTAGGTTAGTTTTGTAATTGAAAAATAAAACTTGAAATTTAACTTTCTCCAGACGACTTAGATGAAAGTCGTCCAGCTAAACGACTTAATTTAAGGTCGTCCGGGATAAGCAAGGTTTGACCAGAAAATTGGGAAAAATTCTGGACGACTTTGCTTTCCCCGGACGACTTTAAATTAAGTCTTCTGGAGGGACGACTTTATATTAAGTCGTCTGGTTAAAGTTAAATTATGAAGTTTTATTTTTCAATTACAAAACTAACCTAGGACGACTTACACGTAAGTCGTCAAGTTTTCATAAAATATTGAAATTTTAACTTTCCTAGAGACGACTGAATTATAAGTCGTCCAGAAATAGTCAAAGATCTGACACGATTCGGTCAAATGCAAAACTAGCCCGTTTCTCGTAGACGACTTATATAAGTCGTCTGGAGTGTTTTTTTTTAACAAACAAAGCTGGACGGCTCAATTTAAGTCGTCCGTTTGACCAGAAGACTCATCAGTAAGTCTTCTACATACAGATGACTTACTAGTAAGTCTTCTACGCGAACAGATCTTGAAAAAAAATTCAAATTCGTACCTTAAACTAGGTGAGATGACTTCGTTTGCACACAGGGTCTTCTCCAACCACCCAGAACCTCAAACGAAAGCAACCGTAAGTCAAAACGAAAGAAATATGGCTCTGTCAACCATAGCCCATATTTTGAATCAAAAGCTTGAGTTTTTTGGATGAATATAGAGAGAAAGTGAAAAAAATGTTGTTTTTAGTTCATAACAATTGAAACAGAGAGAGTGTAAAGAGATTTACGTGCATTAAAGGGCATTAAAAGCTCCAAACAGTTCGTACAAGGTTGTTGCCACTATTCATTGCAGTGGCAATATTGTAAATACTTGAAGAAGATGAGGTTGAGACAGTAAAGAAGCCATTTTCGAAAAAAAAAAAAATGTTAATGGCATTTTCGTAGATAAAATGCAGGTGTGGGGTTAAAATCTCAAAAAAAAGAGTCAAAAGAAAATGTTAGTTTTCTGTTTGACTCCAAGTTTTGAGTCACTTTTGCAAAAATCCCCATAAATATACTATGAAGACATACACATAAATCACATACACTACTTGGTGTCCTACAACACCAAGCCACTCGGGTACAAAGAGACCGATGAAGACCTCTCAGCCAAGAGCGGAAATGCAAGAAAGCGGGCACGTGACGGCGACAACTAATCGAAACCAGAAAATAGCTCCAAGACGTTAGCGATGCCATGAGCACAACAATACTCACGGCACTAAACGGCACTGGGATATGTTGCAAACAGACAGAGCCACCAAGGAAGGAGAGACCCCGCAGACCACCTGAAGCCACCATACTATTTTTCAATCGCCTCCTCCGAAAACCGAAGGATGGTAAGCTTATGATGTCGAGAGATGAACCGGTGACACAGAACAAGCTTCACCTATAACAACATGAGAAAAAAATCCAAGAGAACAAGTCGGCAAAGTTCTATCGTGTGACAGCAACAATTAGTCGGGAAAAGAAAGAAATTATTGAGAGGAAAAATTATCAAAAAATCTAGTAGATTAATAACAACAACAATAAATCGGGAAGAGAAATAATATTTATGTCATATTTATAAGATGTGTGAGATGGCGCAAAACTAAAAATCATAAATACTTACTTTTACATAAAATTATTATTTAACATTTAATTAAAACATTTTACTAGTAACATAAAAAAAACAATGAAGAAAACTAATAACTGCATCATATTAAAAGAATATATAATTTGTATAAAGTTTTGAAATGTCAAATAAAATGGAACAACGAAAACATTCATAGGACGCCTTGTATAATGAAATAAAGATGAGTGCATTAACAAAAATATTTCTATGGCGCCTTCTATAATGGAATAAAGATGAATGCATTAAAGAATCAGCGGAAGACACACTTTTTCTGGACAGCTGGCGCTTTTCGAACCATTTTACTTCTCACGCCCAACACTTTGATTCTTTCTGGTTGGCTAAAAGCAACTAAATTCTTTTGGTTAGAGTAAATATCAACGTCAAACAACAACAATTAGCTTAGTTAGTTTATTTTATTTTATATTCTTATTATTCTTCCATCTCAAGTTTCTATTTGCTTTTTCTCAATTTTGAGATATAAAAAAAATATTACATTAAAAAATATATATATATATATATATATATTGTATATTTCAACAAATATATTAAAAAATTGGGGACATAAAATATGTGGACATAAAAATGTGGATATGCACATGCCTTACAATGCAATATTGTGAATTTAGTTAGAACATAGATAAATGTGGAACATAGATAAATGTGGACACAAGGACCGTGGACAGTTGATCTTCTTCTCCTTCTCATATCCACAATGCAATAAAAATGTGGATATGTGCAGATCTTACAATGAAATATTGTGAGTTTAGTTAGAACACTCATATGAGTTTTCTTTGAAAAAAAAACTTGGATATTGGAGAAGCTTGGACATAGAACATGTAGACAGGATGAATATGGACACAAGGACTGTGGACAGTTGATCTTCTTCTCCTCCTCGTATCCACAAGTCTATAATATTTCTCCACAAACTGAACAAGTATATGTATCAGAAGGAACAATGTATATGATCATAAATACATAAACAAGCTATTAGCTGAATCCAAAGAAGTCCAATGAAAAATCCCTGCCGGTATTAAAGATTCTTGACAACTTGTTAGAACGTGTTGGAGATCCAGCCAATTACCAGACAAATTCCAGTCACTAGATTAGAACGGTGAGGATCTTAGACAAATCCCTGCTGCGTCGTCCTTTCCACACCGGAGCTCCGACATGCTCGCCCCTCCCTCTCCTCCAGCTTCTTCATCCCTCTCCCAATACACTTGCCATTGAAGCTGCGGCATCAATGACAGAGATCCTTGTCGTGTCGCTTCTAGATTCATCTCGCTATCTCGCTTCTGGATCTGGGAATATTTTTTCTGGATTTGAAGGAAGCATCGGGAATCTAGGGGTGAGCAAAAGCGAAGACGATTGAGCTTTGTGTGGGATTAGGTTTATATTAGTCAAGGAATTTTGCACGTGTTAGAGAGAGTGTGTGTGTGTCAGTTGATCTCATTCATACAACGAGAAAAGTTGAGAAAGTTTAGTTTGGTTAAGGCCATGGGTTTTGTGTCTTTACCCATGCATAATGTGTATACAAAGTCAATTGTGTAAGACCCGATTCTGGATTCCTCAATCCAACCAGACCGCGGCTTACCTAACCGTTCTATCTAATTTGATTCCTTTACTTCTCAATTCAAGTGTAATATTTTTCTTATAATTTATCAGAGTTTTGAGGTTTATCAAATCATACATAGACAATCAGATTCAAGTAAAGGCAAATCGTTATTTCATAGATAGTAAATGAGATCCATACATCATCCATTCGTTCATACTACTAGTTTCTAATCGTGTTTCTCTCTTTATATTATGTTGTATTGGGTTGATCTGATGTACAAAGACTGAACCTTGGCCCTTGGCCAGTTTGGAATCAAGTCCTAGGCCCTTGGCCGGACTTAGGCATGTTCGGACACACCAAGGGATGATCGGATGATCTAAATCGCCTTGGGTGTGATCCGCTTGAGGCCTTGTCTTGGCGTGCCTGGTTCTTGCGAGAATCTGAGTATGGCCGCTTGATTGATGAACTGATTGGATAGATGTCGATTAGGAAATTCTAGGAACCAAACTATGCATTGATAGAACCCTGTGTTAGGTTATATGATCATATGCTTGTGTGCTTGTGATGTGTTTGGTTTCAGGTACAGACTTGGACCGTGGTAAAGGAAAGGCACCGTGAGGGCTCTAGCCATGGGACGATGTGTGGTGATTGGGTCATTGTTGATAAGTGTGAAGTATTGATAGCCTATTGTGCAAACTGTGAACTTATGATTGACTAAGTATGTAAACTAGTATTATGAACGAATGGATGATGTATGGATCTCATTACTATCTATGAAATAACTATTTGCCTTTACTTGAATCTGATTGTCTATGTATGATTTGATAAACCTCAAAACTCTGATAAGTTCAATTGGTGACAGCTTGTCCTGTGGGGGAGTTGTTAAAGGGTGAGATTTTGGGTTCGAGTAACGCCAAGCGCATCAATAACCTACCGGTGGATGTGGAGGCGTTTCCTCCCACGGTGAGGGGTTAGGGTCAGTGCGCTGCAGCGCTCTGAAATCTGGGGTCCGCAAGACGGGTTGTCACATAAAAGAAAAATATTACACTTGAAATGAGAAGTAAAGGAATCAAATTAGATAGAACGTTAGGTAAGCCGCAGTCTGGTTGGATTGAGGAATCCATGATCGGGTCTTACAAGTTGTGTCTAAGAGAGTAATTGATAACTCATAAAGTGTCTTGGGTGGTAAATTTTTCTTATTCTATAAGACACTTTATCGTCTTTCTTTACATTGTTAGACAATATATGTTTGGAGAGCACTTTCATTAAACCTAGGGAATTGTTTTAGAAGAGAATGCCTCCTTACAAGCTAAAAATATTTTTGATTGGTAGTGTTCTTTTAAGTTCATTTTTAAATTTCTTTTATTATTATTAGTTTACTCCTTATTTCTCTATTGCTTGTTTTTCAAAACTGAGAATATATAATTAAATAAATTGGATACAATTGTAATATTTTGTTTTCTATATTTTAATATCTATTTTCATATATATTTTTATAATTTTATATTTATACATATGAATAAATGTAGAAATCGTGGACAAACTAGTTATGGACAGAAAAAGTGTAGATGAGATAAATTGTGGACATGTTAGTTGTGGACAAACAAATTTATGAATATAGAAGTTATTCTCACACACATTTTGTCGAATATCTTATATGCATCTTGTTATTTTTAATAGTTGTATAAAATATACGGACGAAAACACAAAAAAAAAAACAGATTTATGGATTAAGTGTTTGTGGACAGTGAAAATGAGGACATGTATATTATGGATAGAGAAAATGTAGATATATATGTTGTGAATAACAACGCACCAACATCAACACATTCTCAAAATCCTCAGTGTTGATGTAGTCCACCAAACAAAACCTTACAGACAGTTAAATATTTATAGACTTTACCAATCTTTGGATCTGTAAATAGCTTAATGCAACAATGTGATGGATTATGACCGAGTTGATTCTCTGAAGTCATGGATGTGACTTACCAGAGACTTTAATGGTTCCCGTGGTGACTTGGTGATGATTCTAGCAAAGCTTTTCATGGCGATTATAGGCGCGTCCAAGCTCCATTTGATGCATGGTCGGTGGCTACAGCTTCATTGAGAGGAACATGGTGATGGTATTGGATTTTTGATACGATCAACGAGTTTAGTGATCGAGTCAAAATTTTATTCAAAAGTAGAGAAAAAGTTGATTCCGGTGAAGCATCTCACGGTGATTACAGGCGCATCCGATCTCTTTTTGAGGCATAGTCGGCAGGGCAACTACGGCTTCATTTCGTTGTGAGGAACACAATGGTATCTTGGACTTTTGATACAATCAATGAGCTGAGATATCGAGTCTAAATTCTATTTGAAAGTAGAGAAAATGGTTAATTTGGCGAAGCTTCTTGTGGCGATTACGGACGCGTCCGAACTCCGTTTGAGGCATGGTTGAAAGTTACGGCTTTCTTTCGTCGAGAGGAACACGACATTGGTTTCGGATTTTGATACGATCAATGAGCTAAGAGATCAAATCGAATGAGATAGATTTGAGAAAAGTGAATTTGAGATAAGAGAGAGATAAGACTTTTTAATTCGGGTGTAACCATTTCAAAATCCCCTATATATTATTTGTGAAACATTACAACTTCTTTTTGTAGACACGTGTCATCACTAGGATGATTCTTAGAATTATTAGAGAAATATGTTGGTCCATCTAATTATATAATAAGCTTTTTATTAAACTAACCATAAATTTATTATTAATGTCATTTATTATTTTCTTAAATAAAGATTACGGAATTGCCTAATGTGGCTAAAGTATATATGACAATTAATGATTTTGAATAATAAAGATCTGATAAAAAAATGTATCTTCTATCAAATTTGTTTAATTTTAAACTATTAAAATAATTTAAAAAAATCACAATAACCGTATTATAAAAATATAGATTTTTCTGTATATGTTATATTTTGAATTTTAAAAAACGACTATAAATTACTAAAACTGTTAAAAGTCTCACATTCAAATTTTACGATCCATGGTTTAAAATTTTTGTTATGACAAAATACAAATGATTACAAAATCATATAAATAAAAGTATAATTTAATTAATCATTAATATTTAAAATATATATGTATATATATCATTATAAATTAAACTATAAACCATATTGAATAAATAAATATTTTAATTTCAAAATTTACTTTGAATAATTTTTTTTTATAAAAGTTTTGAACAAACATTGATTAATTTTTTTAAATTATAAATTACTAAAATTATTAATCCTACAATGAAAATTTTGTTATCAATAATTTAAAGTTTTTGCTATTAAAGATACACATGATAAAAAAACATACGAGTAGAAAACATCATTTAATAGACATTAATATTAAAAATATACTATGTATGTTAATATCATTTAAATTTAATTACATATCCTATCAAATTTTTAAAAAAAAATCGTTTGGATTAATAAAATTGATTTGTACGTTCGCACCAATTTAATTATATATGTAATAGTTACTAATTTTTAATTATTCAATATATATTTATTATTTCATAATATGTAAGAACATATAATACATTAAATAATTTATATATATAATGTTTATCCCGCGCAAAGCGCGGATCTTAATCTAGTAAATAAATATTAATGATGTAGTTAAAAGAAAACTTAGTTGTATAGTTAGATGAGATGAAAGGTAGAAAAGACAAACAACACAGCAAATGTGTGTCTTAAGCACAATGTTATTTCACATGTAATTAGAAAGTTAAAATGTGTTCTTAGTTGTAAAAATTCCAATAAAAATATTGTAGAATTGGTAAATGCTACAAATGTTTATACACATCTTTTATTTTTCTAAAACCACGTTAATTTACCAATTATATTTTCATAAAAAATATAAATTTAACATCCAAAAGAAAAAAAGAATTATATTAATTTTCAAAATTAAATTTGCATTTCTATATTTAATGTTTTGAAAATTTTATATACCTAATTTTGCAGCAGTAAAATATACATGGATAAAAATCCATAATCTAATTTTTAAAACAAAAATGTTAAAACTAGAATATCTACCAATCCAACTCTATATAAAAAAGTTTGTTTTGTTTTTATTTGATATTTAAAAAATTCAAAATTTAAATATATCGTGTACATTTTTAATGAAACATTTTGGTTATTCTGACTTTTGAAAGATTATATTTGTGATTAAAAACATTTAGGATCATTTATGGAACTTTTCTTTATACTTCTAGCAAATTAATTATTTGTAGGCGACTTTTTCTTTAGTATTTTTTTAAATTCATTTATTTAATTACTAAAAATCTAAATCTAAATTTTTTTAAAAAAAACGTCTGCTTAATTATGCTATTACAACGATGAGAAATATTACATAGACGATTTTACAGCCGACAATTCTACCATCATATGAGAATGCACGTCTGACTGCATCACTCCGAACTGTCCTATGAGATCCATGTTCGATAATACGCCATGCACCATGTTGAAGAACTTTTGTAATCCTAAATCTAAATTAAGCACTTGGATATGAAGTTAAGATTTTTAAAAAGATCAATACTGACAGAAATGGATCGGATTAGATTTCAAATGGCTTACCAAATTACTATTATTTCCAGCTAACCGATTTGTTTAAGGAGATTTTTTTTCTCAAATCAAAAATTTATCAGATCTCTGACATGTAAATTCGTCATAGCATTATGCCATTATGCATATCGAAAAGGATACATAAAAGGTAAGGAAAAGACAACGTGATTATGCGAAAATCAAATAAAGCGAAAATCTATTAAAACATTAGTAAATTAGATTTTCTCATATCATCATCGTCATCTCTCATTGTCCACCACCTCCGTACCCACACATTCCATTACCCAACCCAAAAATCTCATTCACTCTTAACTCCAATTCCAATTGAAGCCATGTCAAGTGTGAAGCTAAGCTCTTGTGTACATCATCACTCTGTCAGAAAATCTGGATCCGTACCCGGGTCCAACAGATGCTTTCTCAGAACCCCACCGTTCCTTCTCCGTCAAAAGTTCACGGCGTTATCAGTCGTCAGAGAAGAGAGTAACGCCAGTATCATCCACCAAGAGGAAGCACAAAGCCTCAGCTTCGATTTCATGTCTTACATGATCGGCAAAGCTAGCTCCGTCAACCAAGCTCTCGACTCCGCCGTCTCCCTCCGCGAACCGGTCAAGATCCACGAGGCAATGCGTTACTCTCTCCTCGCCGGCGGGAAGCGAGTGAGACCGGTTCTCTGCATCGCCGCGTGCGAGCTGGTCGGCGGCAAAGAATCCGTCGCTTTGCCGGCGGCTTGCGCGGTGGAAATGATCCACACGATGTCGCTGATCCACGACGATCTCCCGTGTATGGACAACGACGACCTCCGCCGCGGAAAACCCACCAACCACAAAGTGTTCGGCGAAGACGTCGCGGTTTTAGCCGGAGACGCGCTTTTATCGTTCGCGTTTGAGCACTTGGCGTCGACGTCGGGGGTGGCTCCGGCGAGGGTGGTTAGAGCGATCGGGGAGCTGGCGAGAGCCGTTGGATCAGAAGGGCTTGTGGCGGGTCAGATTGTGGATATCAGCAGCGAAGGTATGGACTCAAACGACGTCGGATTAGAGCTACTTGAGTTTATCCACGTTCACAAAACGGCGGTTTTGCTGGAGGCGGCGACGGTGTTAGGAGCGATCGTTGGCGGTGGGTCTGATGAAGAGATCGAGAAGCTGAGGAAGTTTGCGAGATGCATTGGTTTGATGTTTCAGGTGGTTGATGATATATTGGATGTGACGAAGTCGTCCGAGGAGTTGGGGAAAACCGCCGGAAAAGATTTGATCGCCGATAAGCTGACGTATCCGAAGTTGATGGGTCTCGAGAAGTCAAAGGAGTTTGCGGAGAGGTTGATGAGAGATGCTCAAGAACAGCTTCAAGGATTTGATTCGAAAAAGGTTGAACCTTTATTGGCTTTGGCTAATTACATTGCTAAAAGACAGAACTAGTTCAACTGTGAATGTTTTCGTTGTTGTTTAATATTCTCCGACAAAGGATTAAGAAACTCTAGATCCTCTAAGAAAAGTTGATGTGAACATTATGATGATCCGTGCTTGCTTATAGTTTGTAACAGAGTCCTATGTTGGTTATAAAGATTGTGGAAGTCTTTTTACTTTTGAAGAGGAATCTTTTGTGTTCGTCGGTGATATATGTTACAACTTACAACCCGATATTGAATCAGATAAAAGTCCTACCATAAAGAAGGCTTAGTAACGGTTCAGACATGATAGTTTGGTGTTTGAACTCAGAGCTGATACTACAAGAGGACCCATTAATGGTTATAAAACTTGTACTTTTTGACTTTTGAAAGAGAATATTTGTATTTTTGTGTGTGGGGATGATCTGATTACAAAGTAGAAGATCTCATAAGTATGTTAAATGGTAAGATCTTGAAGGCACGACGATGATGTGTTGTGTTGTGTTGTGAGATTCTCAAATCGACATTTTGGATTTGTGGGTGGATGGATTAATCAATATTATCGTTTATGTTGGGGTCCATAAACCAACATAGACATAATTGTATCTTAATCAAGGTTGTCAAAATCGGTCTAGGCGGCGCCTAGGCCCCTGCCTAGGCGGCAACTCGGTCATATCCGAAACGATTTTTTTAAAATCCGATTTACACCGATTTATATGATTCAAATTGATTTAAAATATTCTAAATTGGTTAAAATTGGTTAAAATCGATCTAAAATTGTCTATATATGTTAAATTAAACAATAATATTATTACAAATCTACAAATTTGTCTATTTTCTTCTATTTTGTATATCTAATTTTGATAATTCATCACAATAATTTTATAATTAAACTTAAAATATGTCATATAAATGTATAAAATATATAAAATAAATCAATAATTTGCTAATGCCTAGACCTCGCCTAGACCCCGAATAATCTGTCTAGTCGCTAGTCCTCTATAAAGCGCCTAGTTACCGCCTAACGATTTTTAGAACATTGATATTAATCATGTGTCGTATTAAATAGTTGTTGGAATTAAATATTCAAAGGAAATATTATAGAAAGTGATGTTATGTAGATTTTTAAGAGAGGAATACGTGAGGAGAAAATTGATGACATGATATAAAATATTTTCTAGTTAATATGAAATTCTCAACTCATGGTATCATTTTGAAAATTTCCATACAAAAAAATAGAGATGTAGTATTTCCTATTTAATTTGTAATTAGATAAAAAAAGAAACAGTTTTTTATTAAATGCTGTAATTAGATTAAACTTTCTTTGTATGTCTTCATTATTTTAGATAATAAAAAATTAACACTAAGTTACCAGCCCATGAACTCATATTTTGTTCATTACAAATTTGGAAAGAAAAGTTCGTATTTGAAAAATTGAACAATTTAAACAAATCCAATACATCACATTGTGTAATTTAAAAAAAATATAATTTGGTTGTGTCTTTTACAAAATGATTGTCAGTTATACTAAAAATAACTCATCACATGATCAAACATAAAGGCTCAAACCAATGTAATCAAAAATATGTGATTAACAAAAGATTAACTATAGTTGACAAAGAAATATTAACTATATTTTTTTATTGAAGTGGGTTGTAAAAGTCCGGCTAACCAATATTAGAAACGAAATTGTATGGTATAACCATAAAAAAAATTATAATTCGCTCAGTATCCATAACAAGACCATAGTTAGAATATAGTGTGTATTTTATATAATATTATAATAACTATCCCTAAACAAAAATAATCGTTGATCTACTTCTTCTTCATCTTTCTGGTTCTCTTTTTTTTTTTTTTGTCCTCATCTCAATTTATTTTATATGTAACTTCCAAATGTAAATATAACTAAATCAAATGATTATACAAAATATACATATTTTTTACATATACCATATTTTAAAATATTTGAAACACATAAATTTTCACGAAATATATATATATATATATTTTAAAAAAAAATTCTAGCACTATCCCCTATATATTATTTGTGAAACATTACAACACCTTTTTGTATTCACATGTCATCAATAGGATGATTCTTAGAATTATTAGAGAAATATGTTGGTTCATCTAATTATATAATAAATTTTTTATTAAACTAACCATAAATTCATTATTAATGTCATTTATTATTTTCTTAAATAAAAATTACGGAATTGCCTAATGTGGGTAAAATATATATGACAATTAATGATTTTTAATAATAAAAATTTGATAAAAAAATGTATCTTCTATCAAATTTGTTTACTTTAAAACTATTAAAATAATTTTTTTAAAAAACACAATAACCATATTATAAAAATTTATATTTTTCTGTATATTTTATATTTTGAATTTTAAAAATTGACTATAAATTACTAAAACTGTTAAAAGTCTCACATTCAAATTTTGTGATCCATGGTTTAAAATTTTTGTTATGAAAAAAATACAAATGATTACAAAATCATATAAATAAAAGTCTAATTTAATTAATCATTAAGATTTAAAATATATATGTATATATATCATTCTAAATTAAACTATAAAACATATTGAATAAATAAATATTTTAGTTTCAAAATTTACTTAATTTTTTTATAAAAGTTTTGAACTAACATTGATAATTTTTTTTAAATTATCAATTACTAAAATTATTAATCCCACAATTAAAATTTTGTTATCAGTAATTAAAAGTTTTTGCTATTAAAAATACACATGATAAAAAAAACATATGAGTAGAAAGCATCATTTAAAAAAAAAATAGACATTAATATTAAAAATATACTATGTATGTTAATATCATTTAAATTTAATTACATATCCTATCAAAAAAATTTTAAAAAATGTTTGGATTAATAAAATTGATTTATACGTTCGCACCAATTTAATTATATATGTAATAGTTACTGAATTTTAATTATTGAATATATATTTATTATTTCATAATATGTAAGAACATATAATACATAAAATAATATATATATATATATATATAATGTTTATTCCGCGCAAGTTCTATATTATTTGTATAGATAACACTCTTCTCTTCTTCACTATTTTTTTCATCCTCCCTTCCATATGTTTTTTTCCTCTTTTTTTCTCTTCTTTCTCTTCTTCTTCACGCCTCCTCTTCTTTTTTTTCATCTTCATTTTCCTTCTTTTTCTCCTCTTTAATTTTTCGTTTTTTTTCTTTGCTTCACCTCTTTTTCTTCTTTAGTAACTTCCGCCTATAATATCCACCACCACCACCACTGGTTATTGCATCATAGCCAGCTTTTTCTTCTCCATCATTTTCGTTGGTTCCATTTTTTTTTACTGTCGTTAACTAGTAAACATGGCTGAAAAGGATGAACAATTTACCATTTTTTATTATATTCTATTTTAAACTTGTAGAATAAATTTGTAACACAACATATATTGTGTTTATTGTTATTCTACTTGTAACATCCACCACAATTATTAGAGGTTGTTTCATCATCATTCAGCATTTTCAACACCGCTGTCGCCATCAATTGTTTTCTCTTCTATTCCAATGTTTTAAAAAAAAATATCATGTATCAACAACCATAATCAATTGTTCTATACTATTCGTGTTATAGATGTAGTATAGTATATTTTAATAAATCGGTTTTGATGCACGCCACGCACTAAGAAGAAGCATTTGTTCCATTTATGTGTGAAATTGTCACATCCAAACTCCACTTTATTATATGGTCAATTGGTGAATATTAGCTCTCATTATGGTTACCCCACAAATTCACGCATATTAGAAATGTCCTTCCAAGAAGAAAACTGTTTCATTTTAGTTTAACCGATCCAATCTAATTTATCTAATATATTTTAGTTAGTTTGTAATCGTTAAATTGGTTATACCTTAAAGAAAATATCTACGTAGAAACCGAAAGACATAAACATTTCAACCTAGCAGCCGCAAGAGAGAAAAAATGGTTTTCTAATTCACCTACTTCGAGCATCGTCAACGCTATGAAAGGGTTTCTAGTGTCTCTTAGTAGTCTTAATCGGTGAAACTGAAGTTTCTAGAAGGCTTGGGTTGGATAAAAGTTGTTGTTTGGTACCAAATATGCTGTCTTTGTGTCTTGCTTAATGGCTTAACCCGATCCAAACTTTTTTCTGGTGCACGGTGCAAGCTCATACCAGCTCTGATATAGAGTGATACTTCTTTCAACGGATTTGGTGAAGCAGTGGTCAAGTGCGGCTTCTGTGGATGGTGAGGTCCTCTCTTACGCTCATATCTCTCCTGTTATGGTTTGTTTAAGGGTTCTCGACTTTGTCTTGTCGTGTTGACCCTTCACTTGCGTTACTATGGTCCCGAAGGCACTTGCTTAGCGAATCTTAGATTCGTAGATTCGTTACGTAGATTCTCAGTGGAATTTGATAGCTTTCAGTTCATGTTTCTTTGTTGGTGGGAATGCCTCTTTGTTCTCATCTGGTAGCGACGGGTTTGGGTTCAATGCCTTTCCTCATGTCTTAGTCGTGTCTCCTTGGTGCATTCACTTCATGTCTTCACTTCCCGCTCGCATTTACAAAAAAAAAAGAAGATTGCCAACTGTGAATTTACCATTTAACCATACAAAAGTGTAAGTAATTTGATTTAGTGTGTGTATGAGTCAAATAGCAAGTATTGACCGAGTAACAAGTATCAATGCCCAGCCCTATGAATGCCTATTACACTCTAAATATAGAGCGCTTTTACTGTTATAAGTAGTCCACTCACATTTGTTCAATAATCTGATCTACTAGTAGATCAAAAAAGTTGTAATATCATAGAAAAAAACACACTACGTATGTGTTATTTTGTTGAATGGAAACTTCACATGTAATGAGATGTGCTCCACTTTGGCATTCTTCACCTTCCATTTAAACTATAAAAGTCGTATGTTTTTCTTCTTACTGGTTAAGTTAATCCATTCTAGATGGGGAAATCGGTGGGCCCACCATGGATTTTAGTTTTCAAGACTCAACGACTGATTTAATTATTTTGTCTCTTTGTTCAGACACAACAGAAAGAAAAAGGGAATCTACATATTTTCAGTTTCTTCAATAATTCCTCTCCTTTCTTTCTTTTTCTTTCTTTCATTCTTTCAGTATTGGACTTGCCATCGATGAGTCCGTCAAGACCGAGTTGAGAGCAGTGCAAGGCTTTCTCACACTGTCTAAAACCGCGTGAGAAATAGTCTTCCTCCTCTGATCTCTCCTTTTCCCTTAAGCATTTTCTCTCTCTCTCTCTCTTCCCCAAGCGTACAAGCTAACTACTTGTCTTCCAGAAACACAAATCACTCTTCACCTTCTATAAAAACTCCACCTTTGTTGTTCTTACTCTTGTTCGTTTCAGACGATCTCTGCTTTCAATCACATTTTCATTTCCAGGTAAAACTCTCTCTCCTCTCTCTTTGATTGTCGGTTACAATTTTAGATTGCTCCGCAAGATTCGGTATAAAGTTGGTTGCTTTAAGCTATAAATCAAGTACCCATTTCACTTGCGTTACTTCTCTAGTATCTATTTACTTCTAATCAAGATCTCTCTCTCTCTCTCGCTCTTACAATACAAGCTTAAGATTGGTTTGGTTTGGTTTCTAATTTAAACAGTTTTGTTAAGAGTTTGAAAAGAAAGAGAATGATGGGAGGAAAGTGTAGCAAAGGCAAGAAAAAGGAGGAAACTTGGGGGTCACCTTCAACACCAGTACAGATCAAAATCAACTCAGCTTACACAGAGCACTTGACCTCTTACGAAACAGCTTGCAGCGAAGATCCAAAGCTCGAGTCTTTCGACTCGGCTCTCCACGAACGAACCAACCGAGTCATCAACAAGCTCGCATCAGGCGTGGAGATCAAATCCTTATCCTTCGATTCCCTCAGAGAGGTGACGCAATGCCTTCTAGACATGAACCAAGACGTGGTCAAAGTCATATTACAGGACAAAGAGGACATATGGAACCACCAAGACCTTTTCGGTCTCGTCAACATGTACTTCGAAAGCACCGCCAAGACTATGGACTTCTGCTCTGAGCTCGAGGGTTGTCTCAACCGCGCGAAGAGAAGCCAAGTGATTATTCAGTTCGCTGTTAAACAGTTCGAGGAAGAGGACGAGGACGAGGAGAACGAGGATAGAAAGTACGAGAAGACTCTTGAAGAGCTTAAGAGGTTTAAGTTGGCTGGTGATCCTTTTACTAAAGAGTTCTTCGATCTTTTCGATTCGGTGCATAAACATCAGGTCATGATGCTTGACGAGCTTCATAAGCTGAAGAGGAGACTCGATAAGAAGCTTAAGAACATCAAAACATGGAGGAGAGTGTCCAACATGGTGTTTGTGACCGCTTTTGTCTCTGTGCTCATCTTCTCGGTGGTGGCGGCCGCCGTGGCTGCGCCGCCTGTGGTGGCGGCTATAGCCGGTGCGTTGGCTGTTCCTGTAGGGTCTGTTGGGAAGTGGTGCAACTCTCTTTGGACTAAGTATGAGAAAGTAGTGAAAGGGCAGAAGGAGATCGTTACTTCGGTTAGGATCGGGACTTATATATCGGTTAAGGAGATGGATAATATAAGCGTGCTTGTGCGTAGAGTGGAAGTGGAGATCGAGTCTTTGTTGAAGAATGCTGAGTTTGCTGTTGCTGAAGAGAATGGTGTGAGGCTTGCGATGGATGAGATCAAGAAGAAGCTTGATGTGTTTACTGATACTATTGAAGAGCTAAGGGAACATGCGGATAAGTATTGTAGGGATGTGACAAAGGCGAGGACTGTGATTCTGCAGAGGATAATTCGGTACCCTACTGGTTCAACTTCTGAAGAAGCTACTTGGTAAGATTCTTAAAGCTTAGCTCCATAACTAGGAAATTAAATTTATTGTCGATGTGCCTTGAATGTAGTATGACTGGCTAGCATTAGTTAGATGGGGACTTCGCAAGCGTTTTTCAAATCAGAAATGTATCCAAAATATATACCTTTAGCTTCCACATATAAATTTCATATAGACGTAGCTTATTTGGTGAACCACGTTAAATTTTTGCGTAGGTTTGCTTATTTTCTGGTTTATTCATCTGTTTTCTGCATTCTTGTAGCATCTTTAATAACACTTATATGAATTTGGTTGGATTGAGTTTCTTTTGTGTGTTTTGATTGATGATCAGGACAGAAATGTTGTCGTGAGAAGACGGATTCGAATTCGTGGTTGGCTTTGGAGATTTTTGGTTTGTTTTCTTTAGCACAAGTATTATGGACAGCTAAAGATATGTTACTTAAGTTATCAAAAGAAAAAAAAAATGTATTAATTGTAGTAGTTACCATGAGGTAACCTTTGCTGAAGCATTTTTACTTGAATACTTTAAAGATTTTATGCGATTGACTTTGGATTTTATAGATCAATCTTGTATTTAGATATATGTTTATAATTGATGTCTCGATGCTTAGTCGTATTTTGGAGGATTCATAAGCTGGATCATTATTCAACCAATCAATGCTAATAAAAATTAAGACGTGAAGAGTTTGTTGATGAAAAAGTTTAGTCTCTCACAAGTCACAACTCACGAGGAACATTGTTGTATATGAAACATTTATTGTTTTTACATCATATGAAACATTGTTTATTCCGTCTTAACATTTTAGTATAAAGCAAAAAACTGATATTTAGAAGTCAACTGAATGGTTTGGTCGATGTAATGATTGGTCTTGTTCAACAGCAGTTGACTAGTTAATCAAAAGACCGAGTATGAACGCTATAGCTTGATCACCGAGCACATAAGATCGTATATGTATATTTCCCTTTTATATTGTTTCCATATCTTAGACAAGTACATATTCTTGTTAGGATATCTTTGTATAAAGCATTACCTATGGGTTCATAATAAACTCATTTCTTCTATCAATCTCTAATCCCTTTGTCATGGTATCAGAGCAAGATCTGAAGACCTAAAATCAAAGCCTTTCGGCATCTTCTTATTTTTTTTTGTCATACTCTGTTTTTCTACTCCGAAAACAGAGCATCATCTATCTTTCATCAGAACCTCTCGGCAAATCTCTATTAAATCATCACAATATCTCTAACAGCTACATATTCTAATCCTAAACGAAAGACGATATCTCCATATGATCTCACGTCCAGTGACAATCCTGGAGCAGTAATCTCTCAGCCGCTGCTCAACAGATTGAACTATGACGAGTGGGCTATCAACTTGCGGATGGCTCTTAGTAATCGCAAGAAGTTTGGCTTCATTGACAGCTCAATTCCCCGACCTGAAGCTAACTCATCTACACTTGAAGATTGGGTTGCTAACAACCATCTCTTGGTTGGTTGGATTAAACACACCATCGAACCAAAAATCAGATCTTTAATCTCAACTCGTGAAGTAGCAAAGGACTTGTGGGAAATCATTAGAAAACAATTTTCTATCAAGAGTGGAGCAAGACTCCAGCAACTTAGAAACGCCCTTGCTGCCTGCAAACAACAAGGATCGTCTGTTGACGACTACTTTGGCCGCTTAACGAAGCTGTGGGATGGAATTGCGGAATGCACCACTACCAAGCGATGTGAATGTGGCAAATGCACGTGTGACCTCAACACTGCTCGTGACACAGAACTTGAAATACTTAAGGTCCATGACTTCTTGTCTGGACTTGACGATGATGTTCATGGGGAAATACGGTCGCAAATATGCGCCATCACCCCTTTACCTGATCTGGATGCAGTGTATCAAACTGTTGTTCAGAATGAAACAATTCGCTCGGGTGTTCTTAAAGATACAGCAGTGATGAGTTTTGCATCTCAACTACCATCATCATCACGTCAATATAATGCTCCATCACAGCGTACTGCACGTGATAGTCCTAGGCTTGGGACTTTGAATCGCGATCCTTCTCGGCTTTGTACTGCTTGTGGACGCACTGGACATGAAGCATCATCTTGCTTTAGGGTCGTGGGCTATCCTGAATGGTGGGAAGATCGCGGCCGTGGCAAACCTAATGCTCGCAACACAGCACCTACTCAGAGTGGTCGTGGACGTGGTCAACCTATGAGAGCCAACAGCAGTCAGATCGTGGCTGCTAATTCCGCCTCTACAAGCTCAAACCAGCCACTTACTGATGCAGATAGACAAGGTTTGAGTGGATTAACAGATGAGCAATGGAAAACCATTCAACGTATGTTCAGTGCACCAGCTTCTACGGACCATCTGAGTGGTAAGACTAGCAACATGTCTTGGATAATCGACACGGGTGCTACACATCATATGACAGGAAATGCTGATTTACTTCATGACGTTCATACTATCACTCCTGTATCAGTTCAATTACCTGCAGGAAAAAATGTTCTCTCATCTCAGCGAGGCACAATTTATCTTGCACCGAATTTGTGTTTGAAAAATGTCTATTTAGTTCCTGGTTTTCATATGAATCTTCTCTCATGTGGCCAACTTCTGACTGATAATCACCTTGTTGGACAAATGACTGATCGTCTGTTGATTTTTCAGGACCGCACTTCGAGGATTCTGATTGGAGCGGGTGATCGTGAGAGAGAGGGGCTGTATCGATTTCGGGAGATTGAGAATGTGACTGCGAATCATGCATTTGTTCGTGAGGACTCCACCTTGTGGCATATGCGCTTAGGCCATCCATCTTCTCGTGTCATCAATAAGCTTCCTGGTGTTAAAGATTTTTTAAGTAGTATTGATAATGAGCTTTCTTCAGTTAGTTGTGATGTCTGCTTACGAGCAAAACAAACTCATCATTGTTTTCCAGATTCTTTATCCAATGCAAAAGAGATTTTTGATTTGGTGCATTGCGACTTATAGGGTCCTTACCGTACTCCAGCATATTGTGGATCAAGATACTTCTTGACTATTGTTGATGATTGTTCTCGTGCAGTATGGTTGTACTTGCTTCCAGACAAATCAACTGTTTCTGTTCATCTTCGAAATTTCTTGAGCATGATCGACAGACAATTCTCCAAGAAAGTAAAGACAATAAGAAGCGACAATGGCACTGCATTTTTGTGCATGAGTCGATTCTTTCAGGAACAAGGCATTATCCATGAAACATCTTGTGTCCATACGCCACAACAAAATGGTCGTGTTGAACACAAACATCGACACATTCTAGAGGTGGCTAGAGCTTTACGATTTCAAGGAAGCTTACCAGTTACGTTTTGGGGAGAGTGTGCTCTTACGGCTGCGTACTTGATCAATCGTACACCATCACAAGTGCTTCATGGCAAGACTCCATTCGAAGTTCTTTATGGCCATACACCGGGATATAAACACTTGTGTGTCTTTGGATGTTTGGCTCATGCTCACAACTTGGATCACAAAGGTGATAAATTTGCTTCTCGCAGTAGACAGTGTATTTTTGTTGGATATCCCTATGGCAAGAAAGGCTGGCGCTTATATGATCTTGATCGTGAAATATTCTTTGTCTCACGAGATGTTGTTTTTGATGAAAGCGTCTTTCCTTATCTCACTGAATTATCAACTACTCCACCAACATCATCACTGGAGATCACACCTCCTACACTTCCACATGTTGATGCTGAAAGTTCTGACATTTTACATGACGAAACTTCTTCTCTCGATGTTGTTAATACATCACCTTCAGAAGCATCGTCAAGTACATCGGATATCACTACTACTGATAATAACTTGGGACGTGGAAAGCGTCCAAAAACCAGACCATCACATCTACAAGATTACATTGTTGGTACAGTAACTCTATCACCCCTCTCTTCTCTCTCGACATCACCTCCTCCTCAGACATCCTTAGGTACGGACTATTCTCTCTCCGACTATTTATCAGCTCATCGATTTTCTCCTACGTATTGTAGCTATTTGGTTGTTCTAACCACAGTAATTGAACCTCGGTCTTTTAAAGAAGCGATGACATATGAAGAATGGAAAGAAGCCATGAAATCAGAGGTTACTTCTCTTGAAGATAACCATAGATGGGATCTCACTCACCTTCCGCCGGATAAGAAATGTATTGGTAGTCAATGGGTTTTTCGAGTTAAACTCAAGGCTGATGGAACTTTAGAATGCTACAAAGCTCGGTTAGTAGCACTTGGTAATCATCAAGATGAAGGCCTTGATTATAAAGAAACATTTGCACCTGTTGCAAAATTGACTACAGTGAGGCTTCTTCTTGATATCGCAGCAAAACGTCGATATGAAGTCCATCAAATGGATGTGCATAATGCGTTTCTACATGGAGACCTCGAAGAGGAAGTTTATATGAGACCACCACCAGGTTTTACTGCACCTGGAGACAAACAAGTTTGTAGGCTTCGGAAGTCTATTTATGGCTTGAAACAATCTCCTAGATGCTGGTTTGCCAAGCTTGCCAATGCACTCTTGGAATATGGCTTCAAACAGTCTCGCTCGGATTATTCTTTGTTCGTGTTTCATCATGGAGGTGTCTCTGTTCAAATCTTGGTTTACGTTGATGATTTGATGATCACGGGTAATTCTCCATCTGCTATTCAAGAATTCAAAGATTACTTATCGACTTGTTTCCACATGAAAGATTTGGGACAAGCTAAATATTTTTTGGGTTTGGAGATTGCTCGTAGTCCTGCTGGAATTTATTTGTGCCAGCAAAAGTATGCGCTTGACATCGTGACTGAAGATGGACTGTTAGGCTGCAAACCGGCTGGCTCCCCTATAGATCAAAACCATCGGCTAGCTCTTGCAAAGAGTCCACCGATGACCAATCCTGAGAAGTATCGTAGGCTTGTTGGACGGCTTATCTACCTTTCTTTTACACGACCTGATCTCTCTTATGCTATTCATATTTTGTCGCAGTTCATGCAAAAGCCAAAGGAAGATCATTGGTTTGCTGCACTCAAATGTGTTCGATACCTGAAAGGAACACTTGGACATGGCATTATGTTAAAAGCTGATTCGCCACTTCATTTAACAGGATGGTGTGACTCTGATTGGGCGAGCTGTCCATTGTCTCGAAAATCTCTAACCGGCTGGATTGTTCAATTTGGGGATTCACCTATCTCATGGAAGACAAAGAAACAGACAACTGTCTCATGTTCTTCCGCAGAAGCGGAATATCGGGAAATGGCTACCATTACACGTGAACTGCGATGGCTAAAAGCATTACTGCTTGATCTTGGTATTGATCATTCTGATCCAATGTCGTTACGATGTGATAGTCAAGCAGCTTTACATATTAGTGCTAATCCGGTATTCCATGAACGCACCAAGCATATCGAAGTTGATTGTCACTATGTTCGGGATAATATTGTCAAGGGATTTATAAGAGCTACACATGTTTCCACCAGAGTTCAGCTAGCGGATATACTCACCAAGGCCTTGGGACGTAAGGAGTTTGAATCATTTCTTCTCAAATTGGGCATTCAAGACCTTCATGCTCCAACTTGAGAGGGGGGTATTAACGATATAGCTTGATCACCAAGCACATAAGATTGTATATGTATATTTCCCTTTTATATTGTTTCCATATCTTAGACAAGTACATATTCTTGTTAGGATCTCTTTGTATAAAGCACGACCTATGGGTTCATAATAAACACACTTCTTCGATCAATCTCTAATCCCTTTGTCACCGAGTCTCCTCAACAGCAGTTTACTTTATACAGCTTTGATAAAGTAAAAGTAGAGACTAAGTTTTTCCTTTTGAGTACATATTACATTTTGGTTTTCAGTTTTCTTAGTCTAGTGCAAAATCACTAACACCCCATGCATTGCATTCATGGTTCAGTCCATGTGTTAATGCTAAAATTGGTTAGGTATCTCTTCTAAAGTTGGCTTGAACGTGTCTGGGTTTATGCTTTAGTATTTGGGCCTTGGGGCCATGAAAATATTAGTGATGAACAACTAAAGATATGTTAAGTTCTATATAAAAAAAGAGAAAGAGAGGACAGCTTTACTTAATGCCAATGTTTTTAAACCTAACCTAGACGCTGAACCAAACGACTTACCGGATTGCTGGATCACTGGGTCGACCGCGGGTGAACCACAGGTTGATAAATGAATTAATTTTATTATATAATAATATATCAACTATGTAAATAAAAATATAGAAACTAAAGTTTAATATTTTCTAAATATTTTTTAAAACATAAAATAATAGTTTGGATATGTATATATTTTATGTTTAAAAACATTTAGAAAATACTTAACTTTAGTTTTTATATTTTTATTTTCATTTGACATACAAAATATCAAAAAATAGTTTAGACTATTTAAAATTTTCTCTTACAAGGTAAGAGTTATGGCATATAAAAAAATCAAGACATTAAATTTATAAATATTTAAATGTCTAAATGAATAATAAATTAAACTCAAATACAAAATAAACCAAAAGTAAAAGATCATTGTAATAAATTGTCAATAACGGAAATAAACTAACACCAAATCACATCAACTAATTTTGGTTCTCTCTACCATCGTTTACTTCATTTTCTTCAGGTGGCATAGTGAAATCTTCGTCAAAATCTAAAAATCACAAATATAAAACTGAAAAAAGAAAACTTAACTTTTTTTTGTCAGCACCTAAGTTCTTAATTAGAAACTTAGAATATAAAACAAAATCTAAAAACATAATTAAAACTTAAAAAAAGAAATAAAAGAAATAAAAGTTATTTATTGGTTCAACCGGTGGTTGAACCGGTATCAGGTTCCGGGTTTTACTGGATTTTTACGGGTTTTTGTGGGTTTCTAAATATTGGATTTTCCGTAAAACCCAAACCGGATTTTTTCTTGGTCACCGAGTTTACGATTCAACCGCGGATCCGGGTCGGGTTTCAAAACATGGCTTAATGCTAGTAGTTGTCCCGAGGCAACCTCTGCTCAATGCATTGATTAAAGTACTTTATAAATATTTTATGCGAATTGTTTTGGATTTTATATATCAATCAATCTTGTATTTAGATATATATTAATGAATGTCTCTGTGTTTAGTCTTTGGTTGGAGGACTCATAAGCTGGATCCTTAAAGTATCATTCAATTAATGTTGATAAAAAAAATTAAGACGTGAAGAGCTGGTTGATGAAGAAGATTAGTCCCTCACACAACTCATAAGGGACATTTTTAATATTGAAACATTGTTTATTCCATCTCAGCAACATTTTATACTACTAGATTTTGATCCGCGCTTAAAGCGGAACCTATTTATTTGTCAAAATATACTCAACACACATATAAAACTAGGTGTCTTCCTGCAGTAAAAAAATTTAAAATATTTTTTAACAGATAAATATAAATTATATTTTAAAATAAAATTTTATTAATATTTTAAATTTTCTTTTTCGTATCAATATTTTAATATAAATTTGATTTAATTAAACCTAAAAATTATATTTAAGAATATGCATGTATATATTTGAAATTATAATATTTGATAGATTTTTCTATCTATTTATTTTAATTAAATATATTAAATAAATTTGTAAAAGTTGCATAATTACCAAAAATTAAAATTAAACAATATTTATAAAATTTGTAGATATATAAGAAAATAATGGATGTCAAAAAAATATAAGAAAATAATGATTTTGCGATTAAATTTTTATAATTTTCTAAAAAAAATTGTATACATTTTTGAAAATTTTAGTAATAAAAGCTTATAATTTAAAAATATATAATTAATTATATTTCGAAATTTATAATGCCATATTTGAATATATTTATTTTAATGATGATTTATGAGTTATTCCCATATTCTAAAAAAAAAATCCAAAAATATAAATTGACATTAAATGTAATATATGAGTTATTACCATATTTTAAAAAATTACCAAAAATATAAATTAACATTAAATGCAATTATTCATGTCATATTAAGCTATAAGACATGTCATCAATTTCAGTAACCATGTCATATTTGTTTTGTGAAATTGATTGTAGAAAGGACTTGTGGCAAAATCACTTCGCAAATATAGCCTAGGGGATATACATTTTTTATATATTTTTTATCTTTCAATATTCATAATTTATATTTTCTATGAACATATAAATAGAAAACTTACATTTTTATATTTTAATTGTTTTGATTATTTATTTTGATTTATATTATAATCTCTATTTATCTTTCAACCAACATTTAGCATATTCATTATTTTTAACTGAATTATTTAAATTAGATGAAATTAATATTTTTATATCTATTTTAAATCTACGGTTTCACCGAACTCGGTAACACCTATATAAACATATTAGATATAATAAAAACTAATAATTAAAATTTTGTTAAAATCTCAAAAAGCCTTTATCAACCATGTATCTGATAATATGCAACCAAACGAAAATTTTGATATAAAGAACTAAAATTAGTTGGATGTATTTCAAAATCAACTATAAAATAATCATTTTAATTATTTATCATCTTATTTTTATCATTATTACTAATTTTTTATAAAAGTTACTTAATTAAAAGCTGAATGTGAAAACATAAATTTCACATTTAATTGCATTTTATAAATAAAATATGTATTTATATTTTATATTATATCTTGTGTTTTATTTATATGTATATATTAAATTTTATAATTATTTTGTTTATGGATCAACTACAATCAATCCAATAAACTGTGAATCCAAGAAGTAATTCGGTTTAAAGTATCAACTGAATTTAAAATATTAGATGAAATTAGTTTATTCAATTTTTACAGTTTTTAAAATATAATAATTTAAGTATTAATTTGAGATTCATTGTCTTAGAAATCTTAACTTAACTATGTGCCACGGTGTGTAAGTTTCAATTTTTTCAAAAAAATAATTTTTATAAACAATCTTTATTTTCCAACGTATAAATGATTATGGGTAATTAGTTAGATATTATCCATAAATATCTTTAAAATAATTAATGTTGTTATACATAAATATAAGAATGGCATAACATTGTAATTTAAAAAAAAAACTAAGGACAAAATCCTAGTAGAGATTTTGCTCTAGAGTATAAATAACTGTTTTATAGAAGTCAATTGGCTCGATGGTCGATGTGATGGTTAGCCATAGGAATTCGGTTCTCAGTTCGGTTCTGGTTCAATTTTTTTCGGTTTTTCGGGTTTAGAAGTTTATGATCCGTTCGGATATTTAGAAAGTTTGATTCGGTTTTGGTTCGGTTTTCGGTTCATTTGGAGTAACAAAGTTGAGAACTGGCTTATATCTGAAGTAATTTCGAATCTCATTCGGTTCCAATTTTTTGGTTAATTTGAGTTAAAAAGAAAAAAATTGAATTTTTTGGATTAAATATTAGATTTTTATTTAGATTTTCAGATTAAAATTCAAAGATAATGATGAATATTCTGGATAAAAAAACATTCTGATAATTCATTTTTTGGGTATTTTAACATATAAATAATATTTTAAAATTATTTGATTATTTTAAAACTAAATATAATTAATATTTATTAATATATAAACTATATTATATAAATGCAGGTATCCATTCAGTTCTATGTTCGGTTTCTGTTTAATTTCAATTCGGTTCTGATTTTTCGATTGTAGAGATATATGATTCACTAGTATAATTGACATGATCCAAACCAGAACGAAACCTCATTTTCGGTTAGATTCGGTGTTTTAGTTCCAGATAAATATGCCGAGGCCTAGTTGGTCTTATTCAACAATAGTCGACTGATTAACTAAAAGACCAAGTCACCTTGGTTTGATTCTTGAAGATTTATTCATTATTTTCGTTTTGTACTTTGTAATGATATACTACTTTGATAAATTTAAAGTACAAATTATTGTGATGATTAGCTGGGTTTTAACTCAATACTTTATTTATTTTTAAATTGTTAATCCTAACCAATTATGATATAGTTTTATTTTAAAGTTAAAGCATAGCTACAACATCTACAACTCTTTTTCATGTTTTATTATTTCTCTTAAAGCAACTATTAAACTGATTTAAAAGTTGTAGTTTTTTTTTGGGATAATTTGCAAAATACCCTATTTAGGATTTGAAATTTGATAATTGCATTTTCTATTTTAACTTTTGAAAAATACACTTTCTTAATTATGAATTGACCTTTTTATCCAAGATATAATTCGAAATTAATATATAAATTCGAAACTAATAAAATAATATCATTAAAATTAGATAAATATGTGTGTTGAGATAAATATGTTATTTTACCATTTAAATTTTACAATAACAAATATAAACATGTGAATTATGACTTGTTTTGACTTTATCATGATGTTTATACAGATTTCCCTTTATTTTATTTTCTTCAACTTACATAAACAAGTCACGTTGTTAAAAAAGAAAAGCAAGTCACGTTTGTCTCTACAAAATTTTCATCTTCTCTACTGGAGCCAAGTAAGTTCTACCTAATATGATGTATTCGGATATGTGTTTTTTTTTTTTGAATATGAAAAAGAATTGCATTGATTATTATTCATCGGTTTGTTCTTCTTTTTTCACGTGTCATGAAAATCCAATAAATCTGTTTGAGCCAATGATTTGATTCGTGTATCTTACAAATTTTTTAATTTATGTTGTTTATATAGAGATGGAGTACAAGATTCAAAAAGAAAGTAATGGAAAAAGAAAGGCAGAGGAAGAACAAACACATACCAACAACACATACCAACAGTTTAAAGTCACAGAAAACATATGGTGTTGCTTGCATTGAAGTCTTATCGAAAGATTACTTTCATGTGTATATGAAAGAATTGGAAAAAATTCTGAACAGTGGATTCACAAATAATTCCCTATCTCTAACGATTTTCTTTTAAAATAATTTTTTTAAAAATTGTTTAATAGAAATTGATAACTATTAAGATTGGGCAATTTGGTAAATTTATATATAGATAAGTGTATTTTTCAAAAAGCTTAAACAAAGGTGTATTTTTCAAATTATATTCTTATTGAAGTGCATTTATCCAAATTTTCCCTTTTTTTTTTCTACAGAAAGATAACAATACAACTATACTAATAAAAACTACGGAATAAATTCTACGACCAAACTTTTACATCTACCGTGCAACCTATCATACCCATATAAAGTTTTACTTTTATGCTATAACTAGTGATCAAACGAATCAAAAAGAATATTACATTTTTTTAAATTCGTAAAAAACTTTTACCATTTATAAAAGAATATTTTTTTCCGTTTAATTCTTTCTCATTTTTTATTGTAGATTAAATTTCTTTCCCATTAAATTTGATAAAAAAATAAGCATTCTTCATCATTCTTACAATTGATTCATATTTGTTTTTTTTTCCTATTTGTTCTTGGTGTTCCCATGATAGTTACCAGTTAGACGTTTAGAGCATGACTGGTTTCTCCGCTAGCACCCACAAACACAGCTTTTGCGGTTGTTCGCGTTTTGAATCAATCAATAAAAACGCTATAAATCGATTCAAACCGCTCTAAACCTCTTAAATTCAAAAGCTGGTTCCAGCTAGTGTTTGCGGTTGCGGGAGAGTAAAAATTTTTTTTACAAAAAGCTATATAAATATAAAAATAAACATTCAATTAAATTTTAAAATTGAAATAATAGCAATCCTAAAATATATATATTATATTTTAATTATACCATAAAATTTTAAAACAAAATATTTTGTATAATTTTTTTAAAAATTTAATAGTATAATTTTTAAATATAAATTTTATATTTATTATAATAATATGATTTTTTAGTATTTTTATAATTATATAAAATGTATATATGGTTGATATATTATTTACCAATTGATGCGTTTGGTGGTAAGTAAGTCATAAGTATCTCGCAAACGCACCAATTTCTAACCGTTGTACCAGTCGTACAAATCTCTTAGTAATGCTTAAAACCGCAACCATCCGATTCTGCAAATATCTGCAACCGCTGCGATTACACCAGTCAGGGCCTTAGTCTATTGATTTTCAGTTTCACATAGTATAGTGCAAAATCACAGCTTGACATCCTCTGCATCCATGGTTCAATCCATTTGTTACTCGAATTGGCTAAATGGTATCTAAAGTTGGGTAGGACGTTTTTAGTTTTTAGTTTTATGCTTTAGCATTTGGGCCTTAGGACATGAAAAATTAAAACCTTTTCTTTGTATTTATTTACAGTTCTCTTAGATTATAGAAAATATTAGAAAGGCCTATTTAAAATTTACGAATTAAGGCCTAGAAGTGTATATAGCTGCCACTATACAGAGTGTTATGTTTTTATTAGACTTTAGGCCCTATTCAGTTTTGTATTCAGACTCCTGCATCTCGACGCAAATGCTTAGATATTGTTCATTTGAACACTAATGTACCAGCATCATGTTACATTTAAATATAATATTTATAATATTTAGAGTAACTAAATAATCGAGATGTAAAAAAATATAGAGTTTGAATGCAAGATTTGCATTTTAAAATCTAAAAGGTTAAAAAACTTTCAAAACAAATACCTATTAAAATTGCAAAATCATTTTTTTTCCTGCCAACGAAAATGTTTCTGCGAAAAATATAAAATCGGATTTTTCGCCAAACCATAAAATTGAGTTTTCGCCAAAATGGCAAAATCAATTTCCAACAAAACGAAAAAAAAAATTGAGTTTCCACGCCAAACCGATCATGAGAACCCCAGAGCTATCCACATAAGCACTAGGTGGGTCCCATAGAAAAATTGAGTTTCCACACCAAACTAATCAGGATGGGCACGATCCTGGACATCTTCTTCTTGTCGATTACAAACTCCCAGAGCTCACCAGCGGAGGTCCATTCACCAGGAATAACCATGCAGTGCTCGGCCATGGAGAAAGATGGATTAGTTGGGTTTCAGCTTCGGAAATTAGAGCAGAAAATGGAAAACGCCGAAGAGAGGAAGATGAGATTGACTTTTTCATCAACATGTAATCTAAACCGTTGATGAATAAAGTGGAAAAGTAAATCCAAGGGGTGAAAAAAAGAGACAGATATCAGTCTTTTCATTAAAAAGCATCTTAGATCTGGATCGTCTAGGGGGTATGGTGATCAACGGCTGAGGCATCTCCCGCTAATAACATAATCTAGTTAGGTTGTGGGTTGGTTAGCACATAACTAGTTAGTTAGTCTAAAAAGAAGCTGTTACTCGAAACTGTGTCAATATAAGAAACTGTCTTTCTGTGATATAAAAAAGACAAAACTGCGTTTTGGTGTAATTACATCGATATTATTTTGGGTTTAAACCAGTATTAGATTTTGACCCGCGCTTTGAAAACGCGAGATTTATGTAATCTATAATTTTTTGAATTTTTACATATTTTATATAAAATGGTAATCTAAGAATTATTTCACATTAATTTTATTTTTATTATTACAGTTTAAAATAAACTCATAAAAGATGTAACTAATAAATATTGTGGATCCAAGTTAAAAATTGTAGATCCTGCAATTAAATTTCAATAGATTGCTAGCCCTAGCCGTATAGTGCAGAATAAAGGGGGAGTAGGCTTAACTCAAACGGTTATAATCTATGCTGCATGGAATCGGAAGCGGGGACGCGGAAGCGGAAGCGTAAAGAAGCGTAGAAGCAAAAATTTTAAAATATTTAGAAAACGGGTACGTGTTGGAAGCGTTTATACATATATATATATATATATATATATATATATATAATATTGAAGCACTTAATAAAATAAAATAAATAATAATAAAAATCCAACACATAATTTAAATAATGAAGTTCAACATAAAAGTTAACAAACAAAAAAACTCAACATAACATAAAAAAAATTCAAGCTTCAAGTTAAATATCGAACTCATCATTGTTCTCATTTTCCCCATCTCCACCAAACAAAACAACTTCCAATTCTGGTTCATCAAGAGAAAGATCTTCAAACTCAAGTTTTCCCAAATTAATCTCATCCAGCGAATCAAATTGATCACCTCCTACATCCCACATACAGCTAGGACCTTCTTTATAAGAAGAGCTCCTTCTTGATAGAAGACGGAGGTTAGTATGCACAAATACTAAATCTTCAGCTCTTTGGAGAACAATCTTGTTTCTTATAGCAGAATGAATGAACTTGTATGTACTCCAATTCCTTTCGCAGCATGAGGATGAAAATGGTTGTCCAAGTAACTTGAATGCTAAGATTTGAAGTTTTGGTGCCGAAGATCCATGAACTGCCCACCATCTCAAAGGTTCTAAGATAAACCTATCATGAATCACATCAACACTACCAAAGTCCTCCATGCATAAAGAGAAGTTAGAATATTCAACGTTAACCTCTCTCCTTTCATCTTGATTTGGAAAATACTTCATGATGCAATTTTTTCTTTCTCTAGTAACCTCCAAATCTTGATGTGGAGCTTTTCTACTGTCTTCTTCTACAAGCCACTCTGAACTATAGTACCTGCATCCAACAAATATATATAACAATTAAAATCTTACTGATCAAAAACCAATTTTACCATTTTATAAGTTGATAAGAAAAACAGAATAAAAACAGATTTATAAACTTACTTGGGGTTTAGAGAATGTGCCATACAATGAAGAGGAGTATTACTCTTACTCCAACGAGAAGTCAAAATCGAGTGCACCGCAGTCCAAAAGACGGAATCTTCATTAAGTTGTTTCCTTTCTTTTTTGAAGATTGCTCTCTTGACATTCTGAATCATACTTTCCTACCATTCATAAACCAGATGAAGAGAAGGTTTATCAGTATCAATAGCTCTAATCACGCTATGGATGGGCAAAGTGAAAGATAAAGCATATTCAAGCTCCTCCCGAAACAACTTATCTAATATCTTTTTCTTCACTGCAGATGCTCTCTCTACACCGTCTTCTTTATAGTCATCCCATTTAGGACTGATCACCATTTGTTGTAACCCGGTCTTTATTTTTTTGAATCTCTTTAACATTACAACCGTGGAAGCAAACCTGTAAAAATAAAACTAATGATTATTAACTTAAAGATTAAGAATATAAGTAAGCTCTCAATTAAAAATATAGAAAACTAACCTTGTAGAAGCAATTGTGAGGAGCTTAAGATCACAATGCTCAGTGAACATTACAAGCCTCATCCCGTGATTCATAATATAATTCTTGATCCAATTCACATCTTCACTGATAGACTTTATCCAGTAACAAGCATCATACACTGCTTACACTGCTTCATTATTTCTTGTGCTCAGTAATGGTGAACATATATTCTTCAGAGCAAGGTTCAAGGTATGAACCACACATGGTGTCCAGAAAATAGTAGGAAACTTGGCTGAAATAAGCGCACCAGCTTTTACACAGTTTGAAGCATTGTCAGTGACAACCTGAACCACATTTTCATGCCCAGCCTCCTTTATGCCGTCTATGATCAGCTATGCAATCATCTCACCGATTTTTGTCTCACCATGAGTATTGATCGCCCTTAACATCATTGGACCACTCTCATTTGCAGCAATCAAGTTAAATATTGGTCTTCGTTGTGGATCTGACCAACCATCACTACATATACTCACTCCTTTTTGTTTCCATGTGTTCTTCAAAGGTTGCAAATGCATCTCAATGTTCTTTCTTTCCTTTTGAAGAAGTGTAGTTCTCAATGCATTATACCCGGGTGGAACATATCCTGGAATTTGGGAAGCACGCACATATGAATTGCGGTAGTGAGGATTTCTTGCAAGGTTAAAAGACAGACCACCTGTGTAGAACATCCTAGATACCTCCCCATCACATTGCTCCCTAGCTTCATTCTGAAATGCTTTTTCCAAAGGACCCTTTCTCTTCTTTGGATCAGACTCAGTTGCGTTTGGAACTTTGTAGCTCATATCATAATCAAGAGAAGAACTAGACATGTTCCTTGATGACGAAGGAAGTGGAACTGCTTTGGAAGCTGCACGCTTTAACCTCTCTTTGCAATTATCAACTAGCTTTTTCAGGTTAACTCTTTGTTGAGGAGTGACTTTCAAGCATCATTTAATTCCTTTTCCCCCTTGCAGCAGATGAGTCATAACTCTACTATGAGATCCAACATATGAATTACTGCAGAACTTGCATTCAAACCTCCATGATCCTCCTCCAGCTAACTTCTCAATTTTGTTCACATAGATCCACAAAGGTGCCTTGTCATCCACGTTCGAGGACTCATCCATGTTTAGAGGATCTTGAGACATTAGTCCTGTGAAAAAGTTATATGAATACTAATATATAATATCTTAATATACCGAACATAATACAAATATGAAACATAAAATTTCAAAAGACTACAACAATATCACACAAAGCTACGTACACAAAGCAACTTATAATAATACAATATTTAAAATATTCCTTGCACTGAAATTGAAAACCAAAAAAGTGCAGCCATGACTTTAATACACTCACGATCAAACAATAGAATATGCAAACCACATGCATAAAAGACAAACAAGTGACAACACATCAAACAAAGCACAATAACTGAGTATTTATATATATATGAGTTACGTACCTTTGCTTCTCTTCTCTCAGAATCTGGATAAAATGTGTAACTTGAAGAAATATCAGAACTGCTTCTTACGGTAACTGAATTTCAAGAGTTTTAATCTTTTTAGCTTATTTGGTAACTAGGGTTTTGTTATTGTAATGATCTAATTGGATCACATATTCACAAAATAAATCAAAATTTAAAAGCCCAAAATAATTTTCAGTTTTTTGAACATATATCCATAGACGCTTCCGTCAACTATCCATCGACGCTTCCGTCAACTATCCATCGACGCTTCCAATCCTGAATCGCGTGCTTCCATTACGGTTCCAAACGTCTCACTATCCGAAACGTGATTCCATGACGATTCCGAGTGATTCCCAGCGATTCCGTTTCCGGTTCCGCTTCGGAAGCACGAAACGCATGACCACCAACGATTCCATGCTACATAGGTTATAATAACCCACTAAAAAAGGCATTTACGTATATTATCTTTAGATTAATGTAAGTCCACTAACCAAATTACCTTTATACCATTAATGAAGGATATAATTTTTTTTTTAAAACCAGTGGCAAAAGAAGTAATATGCCAGGGAATAGTAGGGGTAAAAGATAGCAATGATTCTGAATTAATAATATTGATTATACCAACTGATCGTTGATTTTGGCCATGTCATATTTAAGCACAAGTTTAAAAGTTTTCAGTTTTGATAAATAAATATGAAAGAAGTGGTACTTTATAAAAATGTTAGATCCACAAAAGGTTTTCAATTTCAACCACCTGAAACAACAGTCCGATACACGTCGCAAGTCTCCTTATTTTCTCAACTTCTCTCTCCAAACCACCTCCTATAAGAGCACGTCTAATAGGAATTTTACCCATTGGAGTTCTAAACATTTATACGTATATATGTATATATTATATAAGTGTATGTAAGTGTGGAGACCATTTTTTTGGGAAGAACCTCATGCAAAAGTTCTAAAAATCAGATTTTTAAGAATTTTTGCACATGAGATTCTTCCCAAAAAAATGGTCCCCATACAAACATACATTTATATAATATATACATATACACATATAAATATTTAGAACTCCAGTGGGGAGAACCCATCATGGGAGGTGCTCTAAGAGCATGGGCAACGGTGAGACTCATTGGAGTCCTTAGCGAGAAGGGCATTTCGGATTAATCCTGAATATTTTCGATTTAAAAAAAAAAAAAAAAAAAAGATGACCATTCACGGGCCGCCACGTAATCGTGGGGACCCGCAAATAGTGCAAGAATTCACTAAGAAAGAGTCCTTATTTAAGAATTTTAAGGTGTGTCATGTCCTATAACGAAAGAAGAGAAACAGGTACCCTCCCAGGTTTTCATCAAACTCAAAAGGTTTTGTGTTTCATTTGTGATCATTATCGTTCTATCATTTGTTCTAGTGGAGGATTTAATGTTGTAAGAGAGATTCAATCCATGCATAGTGGCTTAACGTTAATAATGTTTTATACTATAACTTACGGGTTTTTTTTATTAATAGATCGAAAAAGCTAAGCCACGACTCAAAATTTAGCATAATGTATTCTCTATTCACATCCACGTCATCAAACCCATATTCAAATATGAAATGTGTGTATACGGTTGTCAGTGCAAGGTTATGAAGCAAACGTGGCCATAAGCTAATCGCTGGAAAATGAATGGCTAAAAGCCGCAAAATGCTCTCGATGTGCAAAAGTGTTGACTTTCCTTTGCTTTTTGACAAGCTTGTGTATGGAGTGTTGGAAATGGAAATTGAAAATGGAAAGTGACCTAATTAATCTATTCTATCATGAGATGAATGACCACATTTTGTGCCAATAACTTTTTTCACCACATTTTGTGCCAATAACTTTTTTCACCACATTTTGTGCCAATAACCTTTTAGTTGAAAGACAATGAATACTCGTGATATATTGATATTAGAATTTAAATAGAACAATACTGATAATTATTCAAAAAGTGATCTCACAAAATATAAACTATTAAAGCGACTAGGGGACATACAATTAGGTCTGGGACGGATCGGATATCCGGGCAATTTTAAGGTATCCGGATCCGGATCCTTATCCGACGGATCCATAATTTTATTATCCTTATCCGGATCCGGGGTTCTCGGATATTCGGGTGTCGGATATCCTTCTAAAAATTGTAATATCCGGCGGATATCCGGATCCGGATTTGGATCCTTAAAATAAATAAAATACTAATAATAATATATTAAAAATATTAAAAATAATTTAAAAATAAAAATGTTATAAAATTTTTTTTAATTATTTCTATGTATAATATTACAAAATTTACATAAAATTTACATATACTATTATAAAATGAAAATATACTAAATAAAGTTAGTTTATATATATATATATTACTATTTTTGAAATAGTTATTAATAAAACTTACGGATCCGGATATCCGGACTAAAAAATCAAGATATTCGGATCCGGATCCGGCTTTGACGGATCCAACATTTTATTATCCGGATCCGGATTCGGTCCTTCTGGATATCCGGATTTTCGGATCGGATCCGGATCGAATCTCGGATCGAATCCGGATCTCGGATAAAAGTCCCAGGCCTACATACAATGATACAAACCCTACTCTTCCCGTGACATTTATTAACTTCACCCGTTAATGCAGAAAACTTTAAGCACTCGACACTCGACATTAAACACCTATATACATATACTTACATGATTATTCAAATGTATATACACATGACATGTATGATGAACATTGGTATCCAAAAAAAAGTCAGGAAATCAAGATATCAATTTTCTTTTTGGATTTTCTCTTACCAATTTTCTAACTTTTCAGTTTTCAAATGTTTACAAACCGTAGTAAATACTTATGTATGTTGTTGTTTTTGTTACTATCAAGTATTACTACACCGTAGTATAAATACTTAATAATAACAAAAATCTCTACATTTATTTATGTATCTATATGTTTGTACCAGAGTTCATCTGCAATCGTTATGTATATTGCTATTCGAACCTTCAGTTTTATGAGAAAAATCATGTTATAAGAAAGAAATATTAAGAATTAGAACAACGGGTGGCACCACAGACAAACCAAATTCTCAATGTGCCTTAGAAGTTATAACCCTACATATATTAATTGATACCCCACTATTCATCAACTTCCTCTCTAAAAAAACTCATAAATTTTCACACACACACACACTTGTAAAGTAAGAGTAAAACTCAAATAAGAAAAAAAAACTACACATTAGATGTAGAAGGATGAACAGCCTTGGTTTGTCTCCCTGCAAGCCAAAGCATGGTCCTCCTAGCAAAAGATGGGGTTTTCGTCTCCAAAGATTCAGAATTTTCGCTCTTTTGATTCTCTTCATCAATAACGATCCCATTCTTGGTCTTGGCAGGATTCATTTGGTTCTGAAATTGGATAGAAGAGGAAGACAACGAAGAACATTCCTGAACTCTAACACTAGTACCCTTTTGCTTCTCCTTTTTACCCCTTAGCCAAATTTTAGACAAAGAAAAGCTCTCTCTTTCCACAACACTCTTCCCAATTCCCTTAACCGTAGGATCAAAACCGTATTCGGACATAACTGCTCTCTGGCCAGGGAAACGACCGTCTTTGTCGAATTGTTTCTTGGTCGGAACGTGGACTTTAAGTGTAGCTTCTTGGTCCACAATATACTCATATGACCCCATTGAAAAACACCTCCTAACATCTACATTACTATTACCACTAATGATATTGTCACTTCCGTCACCAACATGATCTATGTTCCTAAACTTCCCTAGCTTAACTTCTAAAGGAACAACCAAATCACCATCCGGGTCGCATGGTTTACGACCCGACCCAAAACGGGTCGACCCATAATCATTAGCCTCAGGAACAGGAACCATGTCTCTCGAGCGTCGATCAGTTCCCGACTCAAGAACAAGGAGATACGAGGAGCTTAGACTGTGGTGAGTCGAGAAATCAGAGAGGAGGAGATTGGATCTGCAAAGAGGACATGTCGAGTGAGAGAGAAGCCACGTGTCTATACAGTCAACGTGAAAGGCGTGGCTACATTTAGGCAAGAGCCTGAGCTTGTCCTCTGCTTCGAACTCGCAGAGACAAACAGGACAGTCGAAAGATGTAATCTTCAGACCAATGATGGATTTGTAATGGAAGACAGGTAACTTGTCAATTAGTGATTGGTCGAGGCCTGAATCATGGAGGTTGAAAAGTTGTTGAAGCTGTCCTTGAAAAGCTGTGACGTGGTTGTTGTCGAAGTAATCATCTCTGTTTTGAAGTGATGGTGTGAGGAGGAACTTGACGAGGATATGGATGAGACCGGAGATGAAGAAGATGATGGAGAGGATTATGATTACTAGGAGGACGTCTGGGCTGACTTTGCTTGTTATATCGAAGCTTGTGTATGGTTTGAGAGGTATTAATGGTGGTGGTGATGAAGTGGTAATGAAAGTCATGTTCATGTGAAGGAGATAGGAGATAGGAACTAACCAAAGTTTGAGCTCAAAGTTTTGAAAGAAGAGAAAGAGAGTTTTTGAGCTCAAAGTTATTTGAATATTTATGAGACAGAGTGATGATGAAGAGAATTACAGGTTGGACCATTGATGGCGACAGATGAGAATTTATTTAGTTTTCATTTTTATATATATTTTTCGTACACCAAGAAGAGTGTATTTTGAAATCATTTTTAAATTTTAGAAATTAATGGGATTTGGATCTTAGTATTTAATTACCTAAAGAAAATGTAAGTCAACGATACATTTCTTTAAAATAAGAGATTGATGAAATCACTTTCCTTCATGAATTATGAATGATGATATCTTATGAATTTTATAACCAAACCTAGGCCATCCATGTTAAAGCCAACCGGACAAACAATTTAATATGAACAATCCATAAGAAAATACCAGTTTTCTGACAGTTTAACTTGTTACTTGTCCAATATAAAAATTCATAGTTTTAAATTCAAAATAAGGTTAAGATTGAAAAATAACTACACCAAAACTCCAACGTAAAACATTCAAATTAATGGAGTACTTGAGAGATGAACATTACTAGCTTATTGTTACCATGACATATTGACATGTATTATGTCGATATATGTTTATGCATTAATTATCTTTTCCCCCAAATGGGGTGATGCTTTTGAGCGAGTCAAGAAGTTCTTGAGGTCTCTTTGAGATATGTTAAGGCTTCGAATTTGCATCGTATTGCAGTTAATAGTAGCAAAAGTATTTCGGACCTATGGAAGTCTAGACTAATTTTCAAAAGGAGGTGCAGTCCACGTATAAACCATATTTTCGGGTATGCAAATGGATCGTAAGCAGAGAAGCCTATCTCTGTGTAGGTGTCTAAGAACAATGTAACTTAATTTCGCGCAGCAGGTGGATCAAACTTGAAACGTGTTAGTATCCTAATCTCTTTCCTACCATTCGACCACAAGGTCCCAATCTTGTATTTTGCCATACGGACCTTAAAAGTAGGGCAGATATGCTTTGTTGGAAGATTGGAACGCACCTATTTTTAGCTTAACCTAGATCAACAGTGGATCTTTTGATATATATCCAGCATGCCATTGCCTCTTCTATATGCATGGTGAAATTGAAGAAAATGCTCAAGTTAGATACGAATCATACGAATTCATGAGTTTTTCGTAGTGAGAGATATGAAAAATATTAAACTTATTATTCTATGTTTCAAGATTTAAAAGGATTTTAAAATGTTAAGGGAAACGTACTCGCAGCAGCTCAGGTTTCTGTATAGTTTTATAAATTTAGGCAGTAAACAAACATTCTATGGGAAACACGAGAGAGAGGGAACATGAAGCCAACATTGACCGCAGGTTATTTGTACTTTCTCTTCTTGGTTATGTCTCGAGGCATAATATTTTTTTTTAACTCTGATTTATTACGATATTACAATTATGAGAAAAATTACTTAGATGATTCGACAACCGACAATACTACATGTCTTATGAGTATCTACGCCTAACTGCATCACCTGAGCCGTCCTACGAAGACTTACGCCTGACCGGATTTACTTGCATCATGTTGAAGATCAGGGGCGAAGCCAGGCTACACACTATGGGGGCCTGTGCACCCGTAATTATTATATACAGTTTAAATTTCGTTAAACAAAACGTACAAAATCTGTTGGATCAGATGGAAAAGGGAGGTTGTGCACCCATAGTAACCCTGGTTCGATTCCTTCATCTCCACCTTTTCTGTTTTTATTAATGATCGTGCACCCACTGGATAAATTGTCTGTAAGCCTTTTTTCTAGTCTGAGGCATAATATTTTTAATTTATACTATGCTTACTATTACCTAATAGATACATTTTCCATTTTTTTTGTTATAATCATTAGGCTTCGATCATGGGTCTATTTAATTAGATTCTTTGTTTTGGGCTCACAAATAAACTTTCAGTAATAAATGTAAACCGCATTTACCACTAGTTAAATACAAATGCTCTACTTTAGAAGAAAAGAAAATCCTTACTAATAAAAAGAACCTTTTGAGGCTCCATAGAGCGTCCGCATCATCAAAAAAACTTCTCCGGAAAGATGACACGTGGCATAAAATATAGTTTTACATTTTAAAATTACTAATTTTCGAAAATTATAAATAATATGTAAACATACATCATAAAAAATGGAAAAACTACATTAAACATATGTAAAATTACCATTTTTCACTTAAAAAAAAAAGACAGCTTATCTCCATAATGTAACATTACCGTTTTATAAAAAAAAACATTATATATAATTTCGAAAATAATAAATATGAGGCTCCATAGAGCGTCCACATCAGCAAAAAAAACTTCTCCCGGAAGATGACACTTGGCATAAAATATAGTTTTACATTTTAATATTACTAATTTTCAAAAATTAAAAATAATATGTAAGCATACAGCATAAAAAATAGAAAATCCTTACTAATAAAAGGGACCTTTTGAGGCTCCATAGAGCGTCCACATCATCAAAAAAACTTCTCCCGAAAGATGACACGTGGTATAAAATATAGTTTTACATTTTAAAATTACTAATTTTCGAAAATTATAAATAATATGTAAACATACAGCATAAAAAACGGAAAAACTACATTAAACATATGTAAAATTACCATTTTTCACTTAAAAAAAAGACGGCTTATCTCCATAATGTAACATTACCGTTTTATAAAAAAAAAATAAAAAACATTATAGATAATTTTGAAAATAATAAATATTAGGCTCCATAGAACGTCCACACCAACAAAAAAAACTTCTCCCGAAAGATGACACGTGACATAAAATATAGTTTTACATTTTAATATTACTAATTTTCGAAAATTAAAAATAATATGTAAACATACAGCATAAAAAATGGAAAAACTACATTAAACATATGTAAAATTACCATTTTTCACTTAAAAAAAAGACGGCTTATCTCCATAATGTAACATTACCGTTTTATAAAAAAAAAACAAAAAATATTATATATAATTTCGAAAATAATAAATATATGTAAACATACAACATAAAAAATGGAAATACTACATTAAACATATGTAAGATTACCATTTTACATTTTTATTTTTTTAAAATAATATGTAAACATACAACATAAAAAATGGAAAAACTACCTTTTTTAAAATAATATGTAACATTACTATTTTGTAAAAAAAAATATTATATATAATTTCGAAAATAATAAATAATATGTAAACATACAATATAAAAAATGGAAATACGATTACCATTTTACATTTAAAAATAACAATAATATGTAAACATACAACATAAAAAAATGTAAAATATATAATATAAGTAAATACACAATTTAAAAAAATGGAAAAAGTACATTAAGATTTAAATATCTATTTTAAAATATAAAATATAGATATTACGTAAATAAAAAATATAAGAAATGGAAATAAAAATTTAAAAAATGAAAAAAGTACATTAACATTTAAACATCTATCTTAAAATGTACATCTATTTTAAAATGGTAGTAAATTATATAAAAATAGAAATACCACATTAAACCAAAAAAAAATAAAAATGTATAGTTTTACATCAAAAAAGTCCCTATAAAATTCATTATTCCATCAACATCAACCTCACACTATCAAGGAAAACTTTAAAGCACTCGAGCAAAAAAATGGTTCCACCATCAACTCTTGCCGTCCCAAAAACCTTTAATGACCTTGAAGGAAATTTTTTAAACATCTATCTGCAAAATGTATAGTAAAATCAATAATTAGTAAATATAGACTATAAGACATAAAAATATGGATCATCCTTTTTGGAGAGTTAATCCAAAAATGGAGGATCACCAATTTGCGTGGATATTATGGTATATTTGGAAAGGTCGAAACAACAAAGTTTTTAGCAATTTGGATGTTGATCCAAGAGATACGCTTAAACTACCGGAATTAGAATCAACACTTTGGGTGGAGGCACATGTAACAAATAACCAGAGGGTTGCAAATCAAGTACATGAAAGAATTGTACCAACAATACTAAGTTAGTGACTTATGGGGTGGAGTTAGGGTTTAGAGTTATGGGGTGGAGTTTTGTGGATATGATTTCAAAGTTTGAAAAATAAAAATGAAATATTAAAATTTTCAAAATAAAATGGGTTATTTTGGTCATTTCCTTATTGATGACTATTTTGTGACAATAACTTATAAACGACTATTTGAAAGAGTTGCCCTACAAATTAAGAAAATTTAAATAATAAGTAAATATATAATATAAAAAATGAAAAACTATATGAAACATCTATATGAAAAATGTATAGTTTTCTGTTTTTTATTCTAAAGAAATTACTATTCACACAAACATACAATTTAGAATTTTGTTGTTGTTCAGAATACAACGTCCAAATGAATAACTATATAGTTAACATTTAAAAATCAAAATAGCCCCGTGCGTAGCGCGGGTTAACTCCTAGTATACTAATAGAAGAGACCTTTTGAGACTCCATAGGGTGTCCACATCAATGAAAAAAACTTATTCTAAAAGATGACACGTGACATTAACAAAAAAAAAATACATATAAAAAAAGTAAATATACATTATAAGAAATAGAAATATTACATTAAACAATAATAAGTAAATATACAATATAAGAAAAATAAATAAAAAGTAAATATAAAATATAAGAAATAGAAATATTACATTAAACATCTATCATAATTTATCATCTGATATAAAAGCAAAAAAAATTAGAATACATAAATATATAATTAAAAAAAGCCTAAATTAAATATCTATCTGAAAAATGTATCTATACTAATAAAATGGAGCTTTTGAGGCTCAATAGAGCGTCCACATCAGCGGGAAAAAAACTTCTTCTAAAAGATGACATGTATCATTAATAAAAAAAAACATATAAAGAAAACTAAATATACAATATAAGAAATATAAATATTACATTAAACAATACTAATAACATTAAACATCAATCATAATATTAAAATAACTAAATATAAAATATACAAATCTATACTAATAAAAAGGAGCTTTTGAGGCAGCGTCCACATCAGCAAAAAAAAATTCTTTTAAAAGATGATATATGACATTAATAAAAAATATAAAAAAGTGTACTTATAAAGAAAAAGTAATAATAAGTAAATATACAGTATAAGAAAAAATAAATAAAAATAAATAAAAAACTAAATTAAACATATATTTGAAAAATGTATAGCTAAATAAATAACTAAATATCCAACATAAAAATATTAGATTACACATATATTATAATATTTGAATAAGTAAATATAAAATATAAGAAAAATGAATGATAAGTAATTATACACTATAAGAAATACAAAAAAATACATTAGACATCTATCTAAACAAATTCGATAATAAAATAAAAATAAGTAAATATAAAATATAATAAATAAAAATATTACATTAAACATATATTGTAATATTACAATTTGATTTAAGAGAAAAATAGTTAGATAAGTAAATATACAATAAAAAAAGTAAATATACAATATAAGAAAAGGAACAACTACATTAAACATCTATTTGAAAAATGTAGAGTTTTACATTTGTATTACTTCCAAATATTTTTATATGTAAATATACAATATAAGAAAAATAAGCATACAATATAAGAAATATAAATTTTAAATGAAACATCTATTATAATATTATCATTTGATATAAAAGCACGAAAATTAGAATAAGTAAATATACAATTAAGAAAAATAAACAATAGGTAAAATACAACTAATAAATAAAAAAACTAAATTAAACATCTCTCTCAAAAAATGTACTGTTAAATAAATAATAAATAAATATACAATATAATAAATATAAATATTATAAAACATCTGTCGTAATATTAGAATAAGTAAATATACTATATAAGCAAAATAAAAACAAATCTGAGAAACATACAGTAAAATAAATTATAAGTAAATATAAAATATAAGAAATAAAAATATTACATTAAAAATTTATAAATAATATTACCATTTGATATAAAAGTAAAAAAATAGAATAAGTAAATATACAATATAAAAAAAATAAAAATAGGTAAAATGAAATTAAGAAATGCAAAAACTACATTAAACATCTATCTGAAAAATGTATTGTTTTACATTTTTATTATTTAAAAATAGAATAAGTAAATATAAATGTTAAATATTATAATAAGTAAATATAAAATATAAGAAAGAATAAATAATAAGTAAATGTAATATCTAAGAAATAAAAACATTACATTAAATATATATCGTAATATTATCATTGATATTAAAGAAAGAAATTTAGAATAAGTAAATATAAGAAATAAGAAAAGATAAACAGTAAATAAATATACAATATAAAAATAGAAAAACTAAATTAAACATTTATCTGAAAAATATATAGTTAAATGAAAAATATATATTTAAATAAATAATAAGCAAATATACAATATAAGAAATATAAATATTACATTAAATATCTATCATTATATTATAATTTGATATAAAAGAAAGAAAAATAGAATAAATAAATATACAATATTGAAAAATTCCATATGATAGCTTTTTTTAAGTTTTTGTTACAAAATAGCTATAAATGAAAATATGTATCGTTTTCTAATTTTTTCTAAGGAAATATGTATTTACACAAACTTACAATTCATAATTTGTTGTTGTTCAGAATACAACGTTCAAAAAAATAATTATATGGTTAACGTTTGAAAATAAAAATAGCTCCGCGCGTAACGCGAATTAACGCCTAGTCTATATAATAATAGGGGAGTTTCTCTCCATCTAAGGTGTCCACGTCATCACCTTTTTCCTCTTTTGTGGGCTCCACTTAAATAATATATATTCCTCTTCAAACTTTGCTTGAAAGCGATTCTTCTTCAAGCGTTTGCTTAAGCGTCCATTAAAAAAACCCAATTCATCTGGAAGCCCATTATGAAGCCATGCACATTAATGATAATCGTGTATAAAGTAAAGTAAGCAAAACTCAGCGTTTAGGCCTCAATTAGTCTCTACTCTCCATCTACGACGATTCAACGTCACTGTTTCAACTTCTTCTCAACTTTTTATCTTCCATATCTCTTGATCTCCTTCTCCTACTCTTTCTCATTCTCCGATGAACGTTTCTCTTCTGCAATAAATTTTCTATCAAAGTCAATTATTCCCCCGAACTCTCCGTCTCCCTCGCTTACTATCAAAGCTTGATGCGTCATGAACCGAAGAACACTTGAAACCCTATAAATAGGAGAGGGTTGAGACAAATATCACATCTCATACACGCTCTCTGACTTTATCTTCTCTGGAAATCTAGACCCATCCTTTGAAAATGCATGCCTCCAATGCAATTGATGCTTAACATGCTGTTCACGGCGCTACGTTTGAAGATCTCCGCCTTGGTTGGTCCTTTCGGGTGGTTGGTGGCCGGCTCCTTCATTTCTGGGATTCAGGAAACATCAAAAATAACGGAGAGCTCATGGGTAATACCCTCCTGCTTCTAAATGAAAAGGTCAAAACATATCACTCTCGCATAGTCGCTTTATCAGTTTGGCCATTTGTCAGCGTACTTAACGTTTAACAGTTCTATTCATACCTCTGCCTTTAAGAAATGACTAAACAGAAACTCTTGCATCTCAGGTAACCTCTAACTCAACTCCACACTGGGGACCCAATTTTACTTTGATATGTCCATTGTTGCTATCGAAGTTTTCAGCGCAAGGTATGTATCATATCTCATGTTAAAATATCTAAACAACAATTTAAGCAAGAGTTTTAAACATACGCTCCCGTTCTATATTTCTTTTTAACGCAAACCACTACACATCTTGCGACTTATATTTCACAAAAGATTTTATAACCGTCTAAAGGAAATTATACATTTAAACAATGTTGATGTGTCGCTTATCAAAAACTTGCTTATGCTCACAGCTTGGGTGGTGCAGTTACGAACGTTTTCCACGTGTTGAGACATTTGGAGAGATTGAAAAGAAAGAATTTGCCTCGATTGGAGAACTTGAGTCTTGACACATACCTCTCCAAGTCAACCGACAAGGTAACTATAACTATACCATCCTTTTTAAACGAATACTATATCTATTCATAACCTGCCAAATGATGTCTTCTCATTGTCTTTGTCATGCCCTAGGAAGATGATCTCCAAAGTAGAGCTTGAATTGTCGGTGTACTCTAGCAAAATGGATGGTCTTATGTGTCATGCACTGACTGCATGAGGAAGTTAGACAAATCAGGGACTTCACTCCAGTGCATCAAATGTGTATCACCCAACGTGACCGCTGTTATGAGGTTCCACTTACACATGCTTATAAAGAGTGAAGAACCACCTGCTTCAGGCGACCAACCAACACCCTCCAACATGGGAGTGGAAGAGAAGAACCGCAAGCGCCCTCATGAGTACATGTTGGAAGTGTAGCAAGCCGTCGTTCCCGCCAACTTCTCTTTCCATGAATTACATTCTGCAATTTACATACTTAATGCAACTACTATTTTCCCTTGAACTGGACGCATTGTTTTACCGACTTTTCATTAAGGGAACCTCGACAACTGTTTACATATTTGCATAAAAACGTGTGATATAATTCAACCTTGGAGATAAAACTTATGACAACACATGAATCTAAATTGGTTAATACAACTCAACCAATTTTTTGTAGACCACCATTACCTTTAGGGTTTGCTGCATCGGTCAGCATCACCTTATACATCTATAAAGTAAGCTGATAACTACAATGAACACATTTTAGCCGTCTCCACTTTCATTTAACTAAATAGTCTTACAAAATCTAAGTCCCATTATAAATTGAGTGGGGTAGACAATAAACTGTCAATTACAAACCACATGCTTAAACTCATTTTTTATAACGAATAGAATCTTATATCAAACAAAAATAAATTAAAACCTATTGTACATTCATTTGAGAGTAATTCATATGGCTCATTATATATATTGTACTCTCATCAGACCCATTACGGAATGGCCCGGAGAACCGTATTAAACTTATTCAATTTTAAGCTAAGTCCAATAACACGGAACATAAAGTACACCCAATATTAGAATATGAAAAAAACCATTAACATTGCCACAAAAAGTACTATATGTTCCTACTTCGTGAGTATGGTAATTTATTGCTAACAAATACCACCTCAACGAACACCTACATCTGAACTTGTCTTCCTACACCAAGCGTTCTCTACTAAATCTACAACACATCGATAAACCCAGCTGATAATCACCTGACGTCTGGCCGTCTCAAAATCCAAAGCTCACTACGCAACTACACAAGTTAAACAACAAAATTTCCAAATAGGGATTACTCTTTCGGGAATTAAGCAACAACTACATTCATAACCCCGCGCAAGCGCGGGGCCAGCCCCTAGTTAAAAAAAATTGGGTACTTTTCCGTTTTAACCTAGGTTAACAATCGTTTAAATAATTCCGTCATCAGTTTTTTTTTTGACATATCTAAGAGCCGAATCACACGAGGGAGATATGATAGAGACTATGGAAGAGAAGGCAATACATGAGATCAAACAACTGTTACAACTTGTAGATCAGAAACTTAGCTCAATTCCTTCATCACCAATGAAACATGACCTCATACATGAGATCAAACAATGGTCTGATGAGAAAGAAGAGTCTGAATCGATGGAGCAAGTCGTGAATCCATATGAAGTATCAGCCAAAGACGGCGGTAAAATCGACTACGACAAGATTGTGGAAAAGTTTGGCTGCAAGAGAGTCTACCAGTCCCTGATCGATCGTGTTCATAGACTAACTTCTCGCGATCCGCACGTTTTCCTCCGCCGTGGCGTCTTCTTCGCACACAGGTTCGAATATTAACCGAACTTCTGTTTGATGATTCAACTTTTTTTTTGTTTCTATAGAGTTGCATGTATTGATACGTGACATTATCACTACAAGAAAACAGAGGGATTCTGATGGCCGATTCCGACGAATTTCCGACGAACCTGTCCGTCGGTATCGTTTCGTCAGAAAAAAAAAATTCGTCGGAATTTCGTCAGAACTTCCGACGACTTTCTGACGAATACCGAGAAACGTCATTCTGACGAACTTCCGACGATATTACGATGCGGACACACGAGACCAGAGTTCATCGGAAAAACTACGTACCGACGGAGAGCGTTCCTCGGACAATTCTGACGTAGCGTGTTCCTCGGTGTATTCAGACGAACTTTTGGTGTCGGAATATACCGACAGACAATGGTCGTCGGAATATACCGACGATGTTCGTCGGTATATTCCGACGAAATGTGGTTCGTCGGTACATTCCGACGGATATATGTCCGTCGGTATATTCCGACGACCATTGTCCGTCGGTATATACCAATTTTAAAAACGAATTAATTTTGCATTTTTATATATTTTTTGATATTAATAAATTAAAAAAATCAGAAATTTAAAACTAATACTATTATATAATTTAAATTCATACAAACCGAAATAGAAAAAAAACATTCAGAAAGTTTAAAATTCATACAAACCGAAATAGAAAAAAAAAACATTCCGAAAGTTTTAAAAAGCCGAAATAAACTAAGATGAACTCGAAGACATCAAACGATCTAGCTTCTGCATAATCTCGGTGTTGAACTTCTTCTGGGATGCCAACTCAGCAAGGATAGTGGCATTCTCCGAACGGATAGTGGCATTCTCCGAAAGGATAGTGGTGTTCTGCTCCTCCAATGCCCCAATCCGTTCATCTTTGTCATGTAACTCCTCGAGAATCATGGGATCGGCATACAGAGCTTGCGAAGAAGATGCCAGATACGAAGAAGCACGACGGGCAAACCCAACTAAACGGCCTCCTTTCCTTTTAGGAACCGCCTACAAAAATATTTAAAGTAGGTAAATAGGGACAAGTAAGTAATCCACATTATAAAAAAAAAATATATTAATAAAAAAAATTACCTTTTCAACCATCTCATTTATTTGCAATAGAGACATGTTGGTTGAAGCTCCCGTAGAGTCGCCGTCATCAGAGAGAGGCTAAGATTGAGATACTATTTCAGCTTCCACCAAATCAACTACACCTTTGATCACGGGGTCCTGAATTTGACCCGTCGTCTTGTTAGTGTGAGCCACCTTAATGAGTTGGAGACGATCAACGGGATTACCGTCATTTGCTTCGATCTAAAAAAACCGACATTATTAGCCAAGGAATATATAAAATATTTATTTAAAAAATATAAAGATAAATAATAATAAAAAACTTACAAGTTCATCCTCCTTAGTAGACATAGAGCAAGCGCCGAGGTTGTGCACATACATACCTTTCCCGCCACGATCGCTCTTCCGGTTCCTGGAGTTCCTAGAAGACGTCTCTGCAGTTTCTTCCTTCTCCCAATGAGCTATCAACTGCTCCCACACCGTCCCGTTGATGAACCGTGGCTTCTTGTTCTTCTGCCAAATTGTCTTCCACGCGTTTATCTGCTTTGTATAAGAGTCCATGGCCTTTTCGTTGAATTTCTTACGGACTGTTTCCGTAAGATCGGAGTGCCAGTTGAACTCTTGCTACAAAACAAACACAATTTAATAAGTAAATATATTAAAAAAAATGTAAAAACTTTAAAAAAATGAAGAGTTACTATACTGCAAACTGACGAAACCACAACTCTCGTTCGTCGGAAGGGATCACACTCCACTTTGGATATCCAAAACGGAGCATGGAGTACATCATCTGGTTGATGCTCCGGCTAATGCCATTTTTCGACTTGGTGAACCTTTAAAAAAAATACAAGTTAGCAAGTTAATTAAAGGAAAAAATATAACGGTACAAATAAAAAAAATACTAACCAAGTGCTATGGCCTCGTCGTGGGTTGGGTTGGAGAAACGGGAGATGCTCTCGACCTGGTTGTTGAACCAATAGATGAACCGGCATGACCCCCGGATCCTGTTGAGCAGCAGCGTGAGGGGCAGCGGGAGCTGGAGCGGGAATATATGCGGGAACCGAGTCATGAGACGATCCCGATGCACGGGAACTGCTCACCGAACTACGTCGAAGACGGGCTGCGGGGCGGGGTTCATCCTCGGCCCTACAAAAAAACATATTTTCAAATCATTTCTATTTTTAATGTTTTCATTTATATATTTACAAAAGGTTTTATAAACGTTTTAAAAAAAACTATTAAACCTTTTATTATACATAGTTTATTACTAGAAACTTATAAAAAATAATAAAAAAATTTAAATTTTTTTATTATACATGATTTATATATATATATATATGTATACAAAATTATAAAAAATTTATAAATATAGAAAAATGTTGTTAAAAATTTATAAATGAAGAAAAATATTGTTAAATATTTATATTTTTTTTTTAAAAAACGTTATATATATATGTATACAAAATTATAAAAAAATTTATAAATATAGAAAAATGTTGTTAAATATTTTTAAAAAATTTTAAAAACGTTTTATTATATATATTTCATTACTGGAAACTTGAAAAACGTTTTTAAAAATAAAAAAAAAACGTTTTAAAAAATCAAAAAACATTTTTAAAAATCAAAAAATGTTTTTAAAAATAAAAAAATGTTCCAAAAAAACTAAAACAACAATCCAAACAACAATCCTAACTTATATATCCTAAACTATCCATTCAATCCTAAAATTTTCAATCAAACAACCTAAAATCCGAGATCTAACTTCCAAAACCCTAAACAATTGATATAAAAGAAGGTTTGGGATGATTCTTACATGATTTGGGGCTTGGGGAAGAGATATGAGGGTGAGAAGAGGATTCGCCGGTGAAGAGAGGTGGAGAAGGGCCGGAATCGCCGGAGAGATGGAGAAATCGCCGGAGAGTGTGCGTTTTGAGAGAGAGAGGCCGCAGAGATAACGAAGAAGGAAGAAGGAGGGTTATTATATCCGAGGATTCCGACGGACACGGGTTCGTCGGTATTCCGTCGGTATAATTAAAATATACCAAATGCCGATTCGCGAAAATTTTCAAGCGGTTTGGTTCTCCCGGGCAAATTGAAATTCCGACGGAATGTGTCCGTCAGTATATTTCGACGGACACATTCCGTCGGTATATTCCGATGAAATTCCGACGACTTAGTGTTTAGGGTGTTGATTTCAAGTTTCTAAATGCAAAATCCAAATCTTTGATAATATATATAGTATTTGCATAAAGATTTAACAATAAAAATGTTTTATAACACGATTTTACACAACAACATTTTTTGTAGTGTAAGCTTATATAAATATGATTGTATAAGTATATAATGTTAAGATGAGATGTTATGAAAACAATGATATGCATACATAAATATTTTAATGAGTTGTTATATTTGAACGGTTGCGATCTAATACTATACTAAACACTTATTATGTGTTATTTTCATAGTTTTGGCATCTAAATTTATAGATTTTTATGATTGAAATTTTATAGAAACACATGTCGTCGGTAATTCGTCGGAATATACCGACGACATTCCGACGAACTTGTCCAGTTCGTCGGAATGTCGTCGGTATATTCCGACGAATTACCGACGACCTTTCCAAATTTCAATGAAACCCAATGTCGTCGCTATGTCGTCGGTATATTGCGAGGGATTTCCGACGGACCAATAATAAAAAAAAAAAACTAATGAGAATCTTCTGAATCTTCATCAAACTCCCCAACCTCGGCTTCTGGCTCTGAATGTACGACAGCATCATGTCCAAACACAGTCAAATTCTCAACGAGTTGAACATTTTCCAAATCTTCAACTGCCTGGGCGTTGCTGGTAGACTCTGGTTGCAATGGTTCATCACCATCAGAAGTTCCATCCACTCGTCCTCAGGTGGACCATCAAACACCTGCTTGTTCTTCGTAAACGAAGTCTTACTCATGCGGTATGGATGATCAGGTGGTAGAAATCGTCTGTGACAGTCAAACCAACACGTTTTCCTTCCGTTCTTTAGTTGGAAAGCATCTGTGTCATCTTGACAATATGGACATGATAGCTTCCCATGTGTTGTCCATCCAGATAACATACCATATGCTGGAAAGTCACTTATTGTCCACATAAGTACTGCCCGCATATGAAAGTTTTCTTTGCACGAAACATCGTATGTTTCAAAACCATGCGCCCATAGTTGTTGCAACTCATATATTAGTGGTTGAAGAAACACATCTAGTGATCTTTTAGGATGATCTGGCCCGGGGACGAGAATTGAGAGAAACAAAAACTATCGTCGCATGCACAAGCTCGGCCGTAAGTTGTACGGTGTCACAATAACTGGCCATAGAGAATACTGTCTTCCATGCTTTCCAAATGGGCTGAAACCCTCAGTAGATAATCCAAGATAAACATTTCTTCTCTCTTCCGCAAATTCTGGATATGTTGACTGGAAATGTTTCCAAGCCTTTGCATCTGAAGGATGTCTAATCTCACCATTTGTAGAATGCTCTGCATGCCATCTCATTGCTTTTGCTGTGCGCTCACACTGATACAACCTCTTCAATCTTTCCGTCAAAGGCAAATACCACATTCTTTTGAATGGGATCGGAACTCTTCCCCTCGTCTCCTGATAACGAGGTTTCCCAAAAAATTTGCATACATTCCGTGTCTCATCCGCTCTCCAGTAGATCATGCAGTTGTCAATACATACATCTATCACTTCATACGGTAGTTGAAGACCTGCAACAAGTTTCTGAACCTCGTAGTATAAACCCGGTGCAAGGTTATCCTCAGGTAGAATACCTTTGACAAAATCAGTAATCGCATCCATACATTCTTCAGCCAAATTATAGTCTGTCTTTATACCCATTAATCTAGTTGCAGATGATAAGACTGAATGACCATCTCTACAATTTTGATACAAAGGTTGTTTTCCTGCATCCAACATGTCAAAAAATCTCCTAGATTCGGGGTTTGGTTCTTCCCCTCTATAATGATCATGTACCATCTGCTCAGTACCTACACCATAATCTATATCCGTTCTAGATTCTTCTAACCTAATATCAGGCTGAAGTTCACTAACAGGCTGAGGTTCGCTAGTACTACCATATTCATAACCAGTTTCCCCATGAAGGTACCAAACTTTATAATTACGTGAAAACCCTTTCATATACAAATGAGTCCAAACATCAAATTCTTTTATAACCTTATTATTATTGCAAGAAGAGCAGGGACATCTTAACATACCACTTTTTGCATCCGGTTGCTGTTGAACAAGCCTCATGAATTCTCCAATCCCTTGAACGTATTCTTCCGTAAGCAAATTGGTGTTCGGATCCAAATGTGGTTTATCCATCCACAAACGATAATAAACTTCTGAAGACATGATTTTCACGGAATTGTTATGACTAAAGAGAATGAAGAGAGAATGAAGTGTGAATGAGTTGAATGAGGAGGGGTTGTATTTATAGGAAATTGCTTACGGACCTCCGACGACTTTCCGACGAAATTCCGACGGATGTAAAGCAGTCCGTCGGAATTCCGTCGGTATTGTCCAATCTCAAACGGCTATACAACGGTCATATATATTTGTCGGCAACGGTCACATGGTTCGTCAGAAATTCGTCGGAAAATACCGACGGAATTCCGACGACTTTACTGTTAATCGGAATGTCGTCGGGAATTCGTCGGAATATACCGACGAACTTCCGACGACTACAACGGTTACATTTTTTATCGGAATGTCGTCGAAAAGTCGTCGGAAAATTCTGACGAACTTTGTTTCGTCAGAATTCCGTCGGAAATGGCCGACGGAATTCCGACGATTTCATTTTTTTGGATTTGGTCGGAAATTTGTCAGTAATCCGTCACAAATGTCCGACGACATTGGTGTCCGTCGGAACCTCCGTCGGAATTCGGCGTGTTTTCTTGTAGTGTATTAGGGATTTCAAAGAGATTCTGGATTCATTCGAGAGAGGAGACAAGTTCTATCTCTACACAGGAAGAGGACCTTGATCAGAAGCTTTGCATCTAGGGCACTTGATACCTTTCATGTTTACCGAGTAAGTCTAAAACATATTGTCTTTTATGTTTCTTTACATGGTTTTCGAAGAACTTACTTATGTTTTATTGTTCGAATCGGCTTGTAGATACCTGCAAGAAGCTTTTAAGGTTCCTGTTGTTATACAGCTTACGGATGATGAAAAGTTCATGTGGAGTAAGACCTTAAAAGTGGAGGATACTAAAAGACTTGCCAGGGAAAATATCAAAGATATAATTGCTTGCGGATTTGATGTAGAAAAGACATTTATTTTCTCGAACATCGAGCATGCTGGGTAAGTCACATTCAAATCTACGGAAATACGGAATTAAATAGTGAATACATTAGCTCAACATTCTGTCGCTTTGTAATGTTTGATTTAGCTCATAAAATGGCTCTTATATTTGTATATTCTCTATATAATTGAGTTTTGATCCTTACATTAAACTCTGTGTGTAGTACATTCTATGAAAATACGTTGAAGATTGGAAAGTGCGTAACAGTTAATAAGGTGACACTTGCTCTCTATCTCCTTTGATGTGTTTTTTATAGTTGCGTTGAGTTGCTTGTTTTATTTGTGCATCTCTTTTGTTGCTAGGCTAACGCAATCTTTGGCTTTGCTGGCGAAGATCCTGTTGGAAAAATGGGTTTCCCTCCTGTGCAGGTACGTCTATTTGTTGGTATTATTCTATAATGCATATAGACTGTTGTATATAATCCATAAAATTACATTTTGCAGGCAGCTCCATCTTTTGCTAGCTCGTTCCAACACTTGTTCCCTGGAAAGGACAATAATCTCCGTTGCTTGATTCCTTGTGCTATTGACCAAGTTTGTATTTTTGTTTTCCATGTTATTAGCGTATCATTAATTCATTATTATGTTATGCAGTTTTTGTGTGCTAATAATCAAATATTGCTTTTGGTTTTTGTTCAGGATCCATATTTTCGAATGACTCGAGATGTTGCACCTCGGTTAAATTATAGCAAGCCTGCTCTAATTGAGTCAAAATTCTTGCCTTCTCTGAAGGCAAGTACGTTTAAACTAGTCTTTAGGATATTGCCACTTTATAGATATGTTACTTACAAACAACTTCATGCCTTCAAATTATTGAATGCCTTTGGTCGCTTTTGTGCAGGGAGTGAACGGAAAAATGTCGGCAAGTAATCCTAACTCAGCCATATACGTAACGGATACCACCAAGGACATTAAGAAAAAGGTGAATGAATCTCTATACCACCAACTTCATGTTTCCACATGACTTTCGTGAGGACATATTGTTTGGTTTTGATGGCACCTGACTCCTTGCACTTATGTTAGTGTCAAACTTCATTAGATGTTGAAATCATATCACTGTGCTAACTTGATACGTGCGGTTCCATGTACAGGTAAACAGTGCGTTTAGTGGGGGGAAAGACAACTCGACGGAACAAGAAAATGCTGGAGCAGATCTGGAGGTACCAAAATTATCTTCTTATTACTCTTTATAGTGTCAACTCATTGTTGTGTTCCAGTGACAGTCATGTAGTTATACAGTGATTGAAATTTAGTAATGATATAATCTTAGTTAGATAGGTATTACTAAAAGTGGCATTGGTTCCTCACATTGGAAATTTGGAAGGATTTTCTTGTTATGTAATTGACTAAGTAGCCACTCTGTGTCAATAGCAGAGTCTTGCAAGATTTTAGTCTTTGTTCTTGATGCTATAGCAAACGTAAGTCTTTGTTTGTGGTAATCTTTTTCCTACTATTTCACAGGTAGACATACCGTTCAAGTACTTGAGTTTCTTCCTAGATGATGCTGCTGAACTTGAACACATAAAGAAGGTAAATTACATTACACTCGCCTCTCTAGCTCTTGTTACTAGCTCATTACACAGAACAAAGAATGTTCATCTCTGTCTTAATGTGTTTCAGGAATATGGAGAAGGAAGAATGCTATCTGGAGCGGTTAAGCAACTGTTGGGTCCCTCCTAGATGGAGAGGACCAATTGGGGTGAACTTAAGAAATAATAATGTTTCCCCTTTGTCACTAGACATAATAATAGAGTTTTGACAAAAAGAAACAAGAGAGAGAAAGGAGAAAAAGAGAGAGAAGGAGAAAACTCGTAAGGTGATTTCAAGACTAGATTTGGAGGGTCAAACGGATCCTGATCGGGCTGATATTTTGTGGGAAGCTTCTTCAGTCAGTGGGTTAGAGGTTCACCGAAGGGATTTGGATTTCAACGGTTGGATCTTCTGTTGTCTGGGTTTTCTTGAAGCTGGTCGCCATAGTTCTTCAGAAGAGCAGTCTTGGGTGTTTGGTAAATCCAACGGTGAGATCTTCTCTTACTGAGCTGAAATTTGGAATAGGTATTGTCGACTTGTTTATCTTGGATTTGTACGGTTGGATTAGTTTCTGGAAGCCGGAATCTTTGTGAGCTGAGGTCGTTTGGTTGCTGCCGGTTTTGAAGCTTTGTGTTGCTCTCTTATTGTTGTTGTTTGTGTTGGAGATAGCTCTTTGAAGCTAGTGTCTCTGTTCTGTTCTGGTTGTTGAACAGGGAGGACGTGGTTGTACTCACAAACATTTATATAGTGGATTGTTGAGTGGACTACGGTCCCGTGGTTTTTCCTTCTCACATCGAGGAGGTTTTCCACGTAAAAATTGTGTGTCTCATTTACGTTTTTCTGCATATTACATCCCGCCATCGTCGAAGTATTTTCTTCACAGGTTCACACAAGGTCAGGGGAACACGACCATTAGTATTTCCGCTGCGCCGTGTGACTTTCCCCAACAGAGTGGTATCAGAGCTTCTGGTTTTAGAGCTTTGGTTTTGATAACTTTGGGTTGTTATTTGCTTGTGTGAAAGATGGAAAATATGAGCAGGATGATAAGCTTGAATGGTGTTAACTATCATCTATGGAAGGGCAAGATGGAGGATTTGCTCTTTGTTAAAGAATTCCATGTTCCAGTCTTCGAGGAGCAGAAACCTGAGAAGAAGACGGATGAAGAGTGGAAGCTGCAGCATCGCCAAGTGTGTGGGTTGATAAGGCAGTGGGTAGATGATAATGTGTTGCATCATATTGAGACTGAGACGGATGCTCGTTCTTTGTGGAAGAAGCTGGAGCAGTTATATGCTAGGAAGACCGGAAACAACAAGATGTACATGATCAAGAAGTTGATTGAGCTGAGGTATCAGGAGGGGACTCCGATGACAGATCACTTGAATGCGTTTCAGGGATTGCTCAACAAGTTGTCTGATATGGGCATCAAGTTTGATGATGAGATTCACGGTCTGTGGCTTCTCGGTACTTTACCGGACTCTTGGGAGGTTTTCAGGATGTCTCTTTGTAACTCCGCGTCGGAAGGTGTTATTTCGATGGATTCAGTGAAGAACAGTGTTCTTAATGAGGAAGCAAGAAGGCAGTCGAATGCTAGCAGTTCGCGTTCAGATGTTTTTGTTACTGAGTCAAGGGGGAGAAGTACAAGTAGAGATCCCAAGAGAGACAAGAACAGGAGCAGGAGCAAGTCTAATAGATTTGCTAATATGGAGTGCTACTTCTGTCATAAGAAAGGGCACATGAAGAAGGATTGCTGGAAGTTGAAAAACAAGCAGCAAGGAAATCAAGAAGAAAAGGTGGATCGGGTGACTCTCACCGAAGATCAGTTTCTCATTCTTCTTGAGGGTGATGCCATTAATGTCGCATGCCAGGACACCAGTTGGGTGATTGACAGTGGAGCTACTACTCATGCTACATCACAGCGGGATTTGTTTTCTACCTATACTACGGGTAATTATGGTTCTGTGAAGATGGGGAATGATGCGATGGCTCAGGTTGCTGGCATTGGTGATGTTTGCTTGGAGACTAGTCTTGGTACTAGGCTGGTGCTTAAGGATGTTAAGCATGTTCCTGATATTAGGATGAATCTGATATCGACGGGAAGACTTGATGATGAGGGCTATTTCAGTTTGCACGGTGGTGGTAAATGGAAGCTCTCTCGCGGTTCTTTGATTGTGGCTCGAGGTGAGAAGTCTTCATCTTTCTATTGGATGCAGGCTAAGGTCTCCAAAGATGTTGTTAATGCGGTGGAGAATGATAATGCCATGGAGTTATGGCATAAGAGACTCGGTCACATGAGTGAGAAGGGAATGGATGTGTTGTCTAAGAATGAGGTGATTCCAGGAATCTCTGGTTTGCACCTACAGAAGTGTTCGCATTGCTTTGCGGGAAAACAACACAGGGTATCTTTCAAGTCTTCCGCACCTTCTAGGAAACCCGAGGTACTGGATTTGGTACACTCAGATGTGTGTGGTCCAATGAAGACAAGATCTCTTGGTGGCGCATCATATTATGTGACTTTTATTGATGATCATTCAAGGAAGTCGTGGGTATTTCCTATGAGGACGAAGGATCAGGTGCTGGGATATTTCAAGCATTTTGTGGCATTGGTTGAGAGACAAACGGGGAAGAAGCTGAAGTGTATCCACAGTGATAATGGTGGAGAGTATCTTGGACCATTTGATGCTTATTGCAAAGAGCATGGAATAAGGCATCAATTCACGCCACCTCATACTCCACAGTTAAATGGGTTGGCTGAAAGGATGAATCGAACGATTGTCGAGAGGATGAGATGTTTGATCTCACAGTCAGGCTTATCGATGACTTTCTGGGCAGAAGCTTTGAACACGGTGGTTCATGTGCTGAATTTGTCACCAAGTGCTCCATTGGATGGTGATGTTCCAGAGAGGGTTTGGACTGGTAAGGATGTTTCTTACAGTCACTTGAGGGTCTTTGGGTGTAAGGCATTTGTTCATATTCCCAAGGTTGATAGATCGAAGCTTGAGATGAAGTCGCGGCAGTGTGTGTTCATCGGTTATGGTCATGATGAGTTCGGGTACAGATTTTATGATCCCGTTGAGAGGAAGCTCGTAAGGAGCAGAGATGTTGTGTTTATGGAAGATCAAACGATTAAGGACATTGACAAGTCCAAAAACCCAACTCAGATTTTTGAGGGTTTGATCGATACAGAGGCTACTCCTTCTACATCGGTTCACGGTGAGGTTGAGGTTGAGGTTCAGGATAATGCACCCAGTGCAGATGCTCCCGCACATGAAGATGGTAGTGGTGATCATGGTGACGATCATGGTGAGACACCAGCTGCTGAGAACCAACCTACTATTGTTAGAAGATCCGAGAGAGGTCTTAAACCGTCGACAAGGTATGATCCTAGTGAGTGTGTATTACTTACTGATGGGGGAGAGCCTGAAAGCTATGATGAAGCTTTGGAGGATGAACACAAGGATAAGTGGTTTGGAGCCATGGATGAGGAGATGGATTCTTTTGAGGAGAACCATACTTTTGAGTTGGTGGAATTGCCTAAGGGCAAGAAGGCTCTGCTTAATAAGTGGGTGTACAGAATTAAGCATGAGGATGACAATTTACCACCTCAACACAAGGCTAGATTGGTTGTGAAAGGCTACAGCCAAAAGAAAGGAATTGATTATGATGAAATTTTTTCTCCTGTTGTGAAGATGTCATCCATTCGGGTTGTACTTGGATTGGCAGCGAGCCTTGATCTAGAGGTTGAGCAAATGGACGTGAAGACTGCTTTCCTTCATGGTAATTTGGAGGAAGAGATCTACATGGAACAACCGGAAGGCTATGTGCAAAAGGGCAAAGAAAATTTGGTTTGCCGCTTGAAGAAAAGCCTTTATGGATTGAAGCAAGCACCAAGGCAGTGGTACATGAAGTTCAAGTCTGTTATGGGGGAGCATGGTTATGCAGAGACTGATTCAGACCATTGTGTATTTGTGAAGGTGTTCGGTGAGGATGATTTTATCATCTTGTTGCTGTATGTCGATGATATGTTGATTGTGGGCAGGAACATGGACAAAATTAAGGAGTTGAAAGAGCAGCTCAGTGAGTCCTTTGCCATGAAAGATATGGGTCCAGCGAAACAGATTCTTGGTATGAGAATTGTTCGGGATAGAGGTGAGAAGCTGATTCACTTATCTCAGGAGAAGTACATTGAAAAAGTACTTAAGCGGTTTCACATGGACAAGTCTAAAGTGTTGAGTACTCCTCTTGCTCCACACTTAAGACTGAGCAGTCAACAAAGTCCGAAGACATATGCGGAGAAGGAAGATATGGCGAAGGTTCCGTATGCTTCTGCAGTGGGTAGTTTGATGTATGCCATGGTCTGTACAAGACCGGATTTAGCCTACGCCGTTGGAGTTGTCAGCAGGTTTCTCTCCAATCCGGGAAGAGAACATTGGAATGCTGTGAAGTGGATTTTGAGATATCTCAGAGGGACTTCTAATTTGAAGATTACATTCGGAGGTAAGAAGCCTTTGCTGGTCAGTTTCACTGATTCTGACATGTCTGGAGATGCTGATTCTAGCAAGTCTACTTCGGGTTACTTGGTAACATTTGCGGGTGGAGCTGTGGCATGGCAGTCAAGGCTGCAAAAGTGTGTTGCACTATCTACCACTGAGGCAGAGTTCATTGCCGCAACTGAAGCTTGTAAAGAGTTGTTGTGGCTGAAGAACTTCTGTGAAGAGATCGGTTTCAAGCAAGAAAAGTATGTGTTGCTTTTGATAGTCAAAGCGCTATTTGTCTCGGGAAGAATTCTACATTTCATTCGAAGTCAAAACACATTCAGAGGAGGTATCATTGGATACGTGATGTGGTTGCTTCCAAGGAAGTGGAACTTGAGAAATTTCATACGGATGATAATGGAGCTGATATGATGACGAAGACATTACCGAGGGGGAAGCTTGAGGTATGCCGAGAGATAGCCGGAATGGCTGTCTCTTCCATCTAGTCGGAGGGGGAGTTTGTTGGGTCCCTCCTAGATGGAGAGGACCAATTGGGGTGAACTTAAGAAATAATAATGTTCCCCCTTTGTCACTAGACATAATAATAGAGTTTTGACAAAAAGAAACAAGAGAGAGAAAGAGAAAAAGAGAGAGAAGAGAGACTCGTAAGGTAATTTCAAGACTGGATTTGGAGGGTCAAACGGATCCTGATCGGGCTGATATTTTGTGGGAAGCTTCTTCAGTCAGTGGGTTAGAGGTTCACCGAAGGAATTTGGATTTCAACGGTTGGATCTTCTGTTGTCTGGGTTTTCTTGAAGTTGGTCGCCATAGTTCTTCAGCAGAGCAGTCTTGGGTGTTTGGTAAATCCAACGGTGATATCTTCTCTTATTGAGCTGAAATTTGGCAGAAGTATTGTCGACTTGTTTATCTTGGATTTGTACGGTTGGATTAGTTTCTGGAAGCCGGAATCTTTGTGAGCTGAGGTCGTTTGGTTGCTGCCGGTTTTGAAGCTTTGTGTTGCTCTCTTATTGTTGTTGTTTGTGTTGGAGATAGCTCTTTGAAGCTAGTGTCTCTGTTCTGTTCTGGTTGTTGAACAGGGAGGACGTGGTTTTATTCACAAACATTTATATAGTGGATTGTTGGGTGGACTACGGTCCAGTGGTTTTTGCTTCTCACATCGAGGAGGTTTTCCACGTAAAAATTGTGTGTCTCATTTACGTTTTTCTGCATATTACATCCCGCCATCGTCGAAGTATTTTCTTCACAGGTTCACACAAGGTCAGGGGAACACGACCATTAGTATTTCCGCTGCGCCGTGTGACTTTCCCCAACAGCAACGCCTCACTGAAGTTTTGACAGAACTAGTGGAGAGACACCGCAAGGCTCGAGCTGCTGTTACTAATGAAATGGTGGACGTGTTTATGGCCGTGATACCTCTACCAAAGATGTTCGACTAGAGCCCATAAGCCAGAAGAAACCCCTCTTTGGCTGGCTGTTCTGCAACTTCATATTGGAGCTTTAATATAATGTTTAGTCTCCTCATCTCTTTATTAATAAATTTTGTGAACAACCAAACAGTTTGAGATAATCAATGAAACAACTCTTGTTCCTAATATAACCATAAGGCTGTCTTATAATCCAATATGGTATCACACAGAAAGATCTTGATTTCCAACCACTCCATTGATCTTAAACTTTTTAATGATTGTTTGAGATTGCATCGTAATATAACACAACAAAGGTCCCTTAAATAAATGGGTTGCTTAGTGCAAAATCAAGTTATGGTCCAATAACACCACATCTATAGTGTTTGCTTCACTTTAATGAAACCACATCAGATTCCAGCTAGATAAGTCAAGTCTTCTGGTCGTGACATGTGTCATGCTTCACAAAACGCATCGCTTCATTTAAGTTTGTCTATATCGTTCCTTTCGTTTGTGTTTTAACTGAAGCCCACATGTGGGTTTCTTCTCCAAAACTCTGTCTACGAACCCTAGAAAGAATGGCCGTCGTACAACGGTTCCTGATCAGTCTACCGGCAAGGAAGATCCAACTGTTTTTTTGGCTTATGAAGATCCGATTGTTTCATTGGTAACCATTAATTACGATCAAGATGGTTTGGAAGCTAACATCTTTGGCGACTGTGTTCATGCCTCTTCACTATCAAGATCGTATGGAAGTCCATTCGAGTCGCTAGCGTAATAGTGATGAACCTTTTCAACATCTTTTCGACTGGATTCATGCATCTTTTTTAGTGCTCACATTAATACCAATTCCTCCACTTCTCACATGATCTCAGATTCAATGAATCCCCAAATTCATTCCTTTGTGTCTTTGCTATAAATATGTAAGTTTTCTTCCCAAATAATCATCATTCAATTCCTCTTAATCACTTTCTATCAATATCTTTCTGCAATTACAATATCTAACTCCTCTCAACTACTGGGCGATTTGAAGGCATGTCGTTGTAGGTCCACCGTTGAACTGCGTCTCCTCAGATTCTGGGAGGCTCGAAATGTGAAGAAAGCTGGCGGGAGCAAACACGTTATCATCTTCGAATTTCTAGCCATGTTTCTTGCAAACCTTTATGCAAGGAAGTGCTAATTCATTGCAACACCTTTTCAAGACCGGTTCAATGTACGCCGTAAGTGGTTTCGACATTACTCGGAGCAATCTCAGTTTCAAGCTGTCCGACTCTCCTCTGTCAATACGGCTCGGTGATTTAACCGCCTTTTTCCAGATAACAACACCGGTGAATCTCATATCAGTTGTGTTGATACCAACCCGCCGTCAGTGTCCTTAGGTACACGACATTTTTAAATTTGTACAGATTATTAAACATCAACAAAGTTCTTCCTACCCCTGTCCACCCAACATCTTTTATGGATCCGTATATGTCGTGCAGAAACCTGTGTAGCTTGCTGTTGCAAATAAGACTGATGAAGCTGTTTTCGTCAGTTTTGATGGAGTGATAACAAAACTAACTAATATTGGAGCCGCTGAAAGTGGGCACATTCATGTGAATCTAAACCTTAGGACCCGTCTTAATGTAGCAGTGGGCTTTATTTACATGTTATGTCTTTGACATTTTTCACTTTGGTTTGGTAGGACGCAAGTATTGAGAATCCTAAAGACAGCCAGCTCCCTCTGTTGGTTACTAACTTGATGGGCAAGACTAACACTTTCCATCTAAGGCTGACACGTTTCAGTTGTACATCTAAGCATCAGACCTTCACGATTTCGCGCATTTTCAACGAGCCTAACTGTCCACCAGTCCCAGATTTCTTTGTTGATGTAAGCTTATGCCCACATGGACGTAAACTTTTTTTCCTTTTTTTTTTTGGCTACCTTTGGAGCTAACAACATTTTGTCTCTGAACCCAGGGTGGCACCGGTGGCACTCTCAATGATATGTCCGGAGCGAGCTCACTTACCACCAAGGTCTGTGCCGTTCTTACTGTAGATGATAATGAACCACCTGGTGAAACAATTGCAGGTGGCGCATCGGCCACGGACTTTCTGATCCCGACGAGTTCTAAACCAACTAGGAAGGCACGCCTTGATTGAGGGTGCGTCTGCTCCTAGAATAATGCTTAAGCATAGTTGTTGGCGTGTTCCTTTTATTTACATCATTTGGTGTTAACTGTCTTCAATGGACTATAAACACAATCATGTTTGGAAGGTGATGACGATGGCTGCGTTCATTTCTGTAGAAAAAATAAGCTATAAATAAATAGGTAGGTATGTAGGCACACTTGGTTAAGCGAGAAACAGTTTGAAAAACAGAAAAATTCTTTGGTTCAAACGTTAACTAATTCATTGACTAAACCAACTGGTTAAGCAAACCGGTTCATTACTGGTTTGTAGAAAACAGAGAATGCTTCGGCTCAAAAGTTAATTAATTAGGGTAAGTAAACTTGTGTGTTATATAATCAATTTTTTCTTTTGAAAATTTAATACCTCACTGTTCTAAAATATTTCAAAATAGGTTATTTTTAATAAATTAAAAACAGTTTTTCATCAAAAATCCTGACAAGTAATAAATTTAATGACCTTATACGTTTATTATTTTCAAATATGAATTTAATTTTTAGATAAATATGGTTTCACTAACAAACACGTCTTCATCATATATATCTACATGTATACTAAACTATTATAGTATCCAATTTACATAATTTAAATATTTTTATGTAACAAAAATCTAAATATTTAATAAACAAAAATAATAATTTTATTTTATAATGCAATACAATAAATATAATAATTTAGTTATGTGTAGTAAAAATATTGAAATGATTATATTTTATAAGTTACTAATATTTATTTTAAAAAATCTAATAAATTATTTTGATAACATGGTTAACTTTGGTTTCATATATAATATAATACATATAAGGTTTTAACAAATATGTATAAGTACAAATAGTAATGAATAAGTTTTTTTTTTGCCATCGTGTAAATTATTAGTTTTAAATGAACATGTATAAAGAAAAAACAAGTTAATTCATGAAACAAACATATAACTAAGAAAGAAGTTAACTTCACTCCCGATTTTAATTATAAGATTTTGTGACTTATTGGTATAGTTAAACTAAAACTAACATTAAGAGAAAGTAAATCCTTTTATTTTAAATATTTTATTATAATTAGACAAGTATATAATTTTAAAAATAAATAGTTAAAATTGTTGTAAAATAATTAAGCATGTTGTTGTTTAGTTAAAAGTAAATTAAACATTTCAAATAAAATTGTACCAATAGTTTACTTAATCGTTTCTTTCCTCGCGATATTCTTTAAATTCTTCCAACTCCAGAAAACTACTAAAAGTTATGTGATGACACCATGAAAAAAATACTTATCAATATGGCATAGTATATTTAGTCTTCAAAATATAATAATTTATATTTAATATTTACTCTAACTATTTACATAATTTTCAAAACATCATCCCGTCCGTAGGAAGAGCAGGCCGGTCCTAGTAAATAAAACTTTCCTGTCTGTTTCTCTTACCCAGCAAGAAATGGTCGGCTCTAAGCCTATAAGAAGGTACCAGAAAGGTTCCACACCAAATTTTTCTAAGAACAAAACTATGTTACTTTTAGTGGTTATTTGTGTTATTTCTTATAGGTTTATAAATATTTTTACCCTACAAAAGAGATGCCCAATGTACACCGCCCGCCTGCTAATTAATTAATATATTTTGTAAAAAATAAGTTTAGTAGGAAATAGTGGAATTCTTATTTGAAGTACAATTATTTCATCACAAAGGACCATCCATCCATACATATAACATTTAGCAAGATTATACATCATTTCCTCTCGATTTATTGGAATACTACACATGAAATCAACTCTTCATCTTCTTTTGCTTATTCTTCATATCCTGCAAAAAAGAATTGTACATAAGTATATAAAATTATCAAATTCATTAGAATAGGTAAACATATGTATAAATATATAATAATATTTAACTATTACATGCTAATATAAATTCTTCAAACAAAATGATGAATAGTAGATTTGAGAATGTACTTACGGAGTGTATTCGACGCGGACGTTGCCGGCATCAGTATTAGCAATGACCCTAAAAGCGTCACGAGAGAGATTAAGGTCGCCATTGCAAGGCTCCCGGCATAAATCAACTACCTTGACGATTACGCTACGTCCCGTGCACGCTCTTGGAAAGTTGTACGTAGGGCCAATGCATCGAACCCTGTACCTCCGACCACAAGCTCGGCTTCCTTGCCACAGATTGTTCCTGACTCCAGTCACCATCGTTTCGTATTGATTTCCATAACAAGCAGACTCTGAATCACATCATTGATTTGTAACCAATGATTAATAATAGTTACTTTATTAAAAATAATGATTTATAACATATAAAACATTGATACTAATATACGCACTAGTGTAGGGAGGGTCGTAAAACACGGCTCTTCCTTGAGCAGCTTCAGCAATTGGAGTTAAGATTTGTGCAAACACTATCACCGTCACGACAAACTTTAGCACCATTTTTATCATTTTCTTTTATTATGTGTGTTCTTGCTGGTTTGTGAAGTAATGAAGCTAGGAGGAGGGGGCATCGAGTATTTACATGTACAACTTAAATCATATTGTTTGATTCAAAGACTTTTCCAAGTCTTTGGTCTACTTCGAGTCTTCCATTATTAATTGTGATGATAACAGATCGGGCGTATTTTTCTTACTCCACCTAGAATTTCGGGTGAATTAAATGAAAATAATGATATTATGAAGGAAAATTCCAACGGAAATAGAGGATTTGAAACTTTCCAGTTCGCTTTATTGAATTTTGTTTGTTTTTCACATTGTTTTCATTATTTCCAAGTCTTTGGTCTACTTCGATCTCTGTTTAGAGAAACTTGTATTGTGTTTCACATTTGATACTCAAAATTTTTAAAAATAAAACATCCAGCTTTTAGGTTTGCAGATTCATCTGTATATGTGAAACCATTTTCTATCTCTGCTACTAGTTATGTAATTTACTTAAGCGAGTGAAGAATACAGGTAGCTATATAAATGATCTTTACTTAGGAAGTTAGGAGTTAGGTCAACTTGTATTACATGTTGTTTTGAAATAAGTTACTTTATTTGATCAGTTCAGTTTGTTCAGATCAGATCTATAAAACTCGTAAACAGAGGTATGAATATGAGTAACCAAATTGCTTTGTTGACATTTCTTAAAAAAGACCTATGTTAACGGAAACAGGTACGTGGAATCGGAAGCGTAAGGAAGCGCAGAGGCAAGATTTTTTAAAATATTAGGAAGCGGGTACGTGTTGGAAGCGTATATTCACATATATATATATATAAGAATTTTTTTAAAAAATTAGGACTAAAAATTATATGATTTTAATTTTAAATAAAGAATTTATTCATTTATAATAATTTTGAAATAATTTTATGTTAAAACTGTAAAAATACACTTAAATTAAGTTTACAAAAAAAATATTTTATTAATTATTTTTAATACTTCATATAAATTGACACATTATATTTCAATATGTGCTATATCTTTAATAAAAAATCTCAATGCATAAAGATAATTTATAGTATTAGTTTTAATATTTGTATATTTCTAACTCTATATTCATTACTATTAAAAAAATTATTTTATATAGATTAAAAACTATGGTTTTATATTTCATTGATATGCATTGCCTTTTTTAAAACGGAAGCGTGATTCCAAAACAAAAGCGTAAGTTTCCAACGTGTTTTTAAAGAAAATATTTTAAAAGCGTTTTAGAGGCGAGATTCTACAAGCTTCCATAAGGTTCTGATTCCGGTTCCGAAGCAGACTTCCAACGAAGACAATGCAGCAAAAGAGACGAACGTCATGATGTCAACTAGTAAACAAACATACGATTAAATCGGCTGGACGGGCCCAAACCTCTTTACGATATCAGAGGTCTTATCGGCAGATGAGGGAACCGAACCGGACAAATAAATAATGCAACTTTCTGGGATCAACAAGAGAGTAGTCTTCTGATCGATGTTGTTGAGATAACAAGTGGTCTTACAGCGAAATTTGTTTCTGTCGACTTATCCCTCGTTTTCTCTCCTTGGCGATATGTATTCTTCACTAATCAACTATGCAAGAGACCATTGATAAAAATAGCATTCCGAAAACAAAAGCCATTACAAAACTAACACACTCAAAATCTTTTGTTATAAAACTTACGCCAGGATAAGACCTGCGCTTTGCGCATGGTGAATTTATATGAAAATTATTTAAGAAATATCGTATAGAAAAATAAAATTTATATTCTTGATCGAATTAATATTTTTGGCCCTTAAACAATTTTTTTTTAAAAATTTGTTAGTAAAATAATTTGTTTAACTAATGAGCTAATCCCATTTTTAAAGACTTATTCTTCTGTTCACCCCCGAGCGGGAACCTCTAGATTCACCAACCAATAGGATTGTGTTATTTTATATTCAATATCTTTTAAAAAAGGAAAAAAAATATTATCAAATTATATTATATTTTTAAAAGAAAAACCTAAAAGAAAATAAATAAATAAAATTAAAAAAAATTAAAAAAAATATTTTTAGCATCGTCAGCAAAACACTAAATTCTAAATCAAAAACTTTAAACCCTTCGATAAATCCTAAACTCTAAATCAAAAATACTAAACATTAAAACACTCAAGGGTTTAGTGTTTTAGTGTTTAGTGTTTTTGATTTGGAGTTTAGGATTTATCAAAAGGTTTAGGGTTTACCCAAGGGTTTAGGGTTTAAGATTTATGGTTTAGGGTTTAGTGTTTTGTTGTATTTTTTTTGTAGTTACTATTATTTTTTATTTATTTTATTTTACCTTTTTATTTTAAAACATAATGTAACTTAACAATATTTTATTCCCTTTTCTAAAAGATATCAAATTTGAAATAACCAAATACTATTGGTTGGTGAACCTATAGCCTATAGGTTCACCCTAGGGGGTAAACCCAAGAACAACTCATTTTTAAAAATATTTTAGGTCAAAAAATCACTTATCGCATAAAAACCTAACGTTTAGGCCGAAGAATCTCAGACCTACTATTTGGTTACAATGAAACTATGACAGCTCGGTTTTATATCATGATTTAGCAATTTAAAAGTTAATTATGGTTATACGAAGTTTATGTTCACGTGCCAATCGTATCTATCTTCAATATTTTTTTCATTTCAGTGTCGCTTTTTTTATTTTGGTTATTGCTCAATATAAATATTAATTTTTGAGTTTATTCTCATTTCGTTATTTTGTTCTGGCATGAGATTTAGAAAATGTTTAAGATTTAAAATTATTAAAGATATACATAATTAGGTTAAGATACGCGCCTTGTGCAGAATAAATATTTTTTATTTATTATTTATTTGGGGAAATTTTACTTTTACACTTTGTTTAATACCACTATTCAAATATACACTTAGAAGGAGGACATTTTCAGAAATACCTAAATCATTAATAGGCAAAAGACAAAAATAACCCTCTCACAATTCTAACCTAATTTCCTATCTCTCACTCTCGACGAGATCGATCGACGACGGCGACGAGATGGAGCGACGACGGCGACGAGATCGAGCGACGACGGCGACGAGATGGAGCGACGACGGCGACGAGATCGAGCGACGACGGCGACGAGATCGAGCGACGACGGCGACGAGATCGAGCGACGACGGCGACGAGATCGAGCGACGACGGCGACGAGATCGAGCGACGACGGCGACGAGATCGAGCGACGACGGTGAGATCGAGTGTATCCTCTCTCATGCACGAAGCAGACGAGATCGAGCAAGAATCACAAATTGTAAGTAATTTTCTCAGATTTTGTTGTTTCGATCTAAGAGAAAGAGTTATCTATTAATAGTCGGATCTAAGAGAAAGATTTCCGATTGTGAACATTAAGTTTTTGAAAATTTATAACTCTTTATAAATCTAAGTTTTAGGACGACGGCGATTCTAACAATGGCGACACTCACGGCGGCCACTCTCACGAAGACGACGAGAAAAGGTCTTCTCTCTCACTAGTCACGACGTCTCTCTGGAAAGAGCATCCGGTGACGACGAATAACAATCACACTACACGATTCAAAATTTCATCTGAAAAAATGTTGTCTTCTCCTAATGATTCTCCTCTTCACGATTCTCCTCTTCACGATTTTCCTCTTCATGATTCTCATCTTCACGATTCTCTACAAGTAAGTTCCTAAATTTGGGTATCTTTTTGTTTGTTTCAAGTCATTTTTTGAATTTGTTATTTCTGTTATAAGAAAATAGAAGAAGATTGGTTGAGGATTGTCATGTTCCTAGTTAGATCTAAGAGAAAGAGTATCGATAGTGAACATTGAGTTTTTTTGAAAAATTATAAGCCTTTATAAATGTGGGTTTCAAGTAATTATAAGATGCGTGAACTCAAGAAGTGTTGTCTTGTATTGCAGTTGGATAGCAACGAGTTTTGCACAACCTTGAGATTGCCTGGGAGGGTTTATGAAGCTGTAGAAACACCAGATAATCCCAAAGCGATAATCCATCACTCAAAGATTGATTATGTCGAGAAGGTAGAAGATATATTAGGAAAAGAAGAGTTCTCTTTGATAGAGAACTCTCACATTGGGAGCATTTTGATTGTGGTTAAAAGGAATAGGGTTCAATTTTCAGAAGAGTTGTGCCATTTTCTAATGCAGCGAAGAGTATTGACGCAAGGAGAGGATCTCTGGTTTACTTTCTCGGACCAGCCTATGAGGTTTTCACTAAGGGAATTTCATCTGACAACAGGCTTACGTTGTGAGGAAGATCAGACAATAACAGTGCCGCAGTTCAAAATAATGAAGAAGCCATACCTTTGGATGCTGGGCAAGAATGATAAGTTTACGGTGAGAACGTTGTATGAAATGTTTACAGAGAAAGCACGAAGCATGCCAACACTAGAAAGATTATCCCTTGGAACATCAATAATCACAGAAGCGGTAATTATTGCAGAAAACCTGAGTTCTAAAATTCCGAGAGACAGGTTGCAGCATTATATGAACTATCGCTTACCCAAGATGGCTTGGGGTAAAACTGCTTATAGCATCTTGATGAGAAGTGTAAAAAGTTTGAGTGCAAGTTCCTGGACAAGAGATAGTTATGAAGTGAGTGGTTTTGCGCTAGCCATAAATTTGTGGGCAATGTCATCAGTGAATGTGCTTGGTAAATCTTTGGGAAAACCATGCAAGATATCCTCTTCTTCAGATCCGTTGTGTCTACATTGGGACTCAACAAGAACTCCGACAATAACTGAAGTGTTAGAGCTGGAGAAGATAAACAATGTGAGTTTTTATAAGCGTGTATAAATATATTCGTATTGTATTGTTTGAAAAGTGGATTTCTAGGGACTCCTTGAAAAGGTCCACAAATCGGTGTCTTGTAGGGATTGCAAATGTGACGTGTGTTTATGAAAGATTATAAATGTAGTTTTATAAGGACTTTATAAATTAATATATATGAGGTTTACAGAGATTTGTTTTATTTATTCTACAGGTTGAGGTTAGCACAGTGATTCGATTGGCTGAGGAATATAAACATTTGGTGGGGGCAATACATAGTGACGATGCTGACTTTCACAGTGTTGTGAAGCTAGTTCAACAAGGATACAAAATGAGGAGAAGCGATTGGGAGAAAGGTTTTGTGGATATGTTTGTTGCAACAGAAGATATAGGTCAACAACGCAAGACAAAAGACGAAGATGCAGAGCATGGTGAAGATCTGAACCATAGTGAAGATGAAGAGGAAAATAAAGATGAAGAGGAAAAGACAGATGAAGAGGAAAATAAAGATGAAGAGTATCAAAAGGAAAAGGAGCAAAGAAAAGATAAAGATCATTCCATGTCTAACAGCGAGAAACTTGATAAGCTAATCCAAATGGTTCGTGATTTGGATAAGCGAGTAGTAGTGATCCAGAATGTTTTAGGAGTTAAGGTAACCAATTGAATTTTACCAAGTACTTATCAAATTTCACGTGTTATTTCTCTCTAACGATTTCACTCGTTTTTTTTTTAATTTTAATGACGGTTCACCAAACAAAGAAGATTGTGAGAATGGAGCTAGTTCTGGTGATAGAAGAAGTGCACAAGATTACGAAAATGAAGAAGATACAATTGATGAAGAAGCAAACTCTGGTGATAAAAAAAATGCACCAGATGATGAAAATGAAGAAGATACAATTGCTGAAGAAGCAAACTCTAGGGATGGAAGAAGTGCACTAGATGATGAAAATGAACAAGAGATATGTGATGAAGAAGCGGAATCTGGTACAGAGCATCTAAGGGAAGAAGAGAATATTCTTGGGAAAAATGAGACTACACAAAAAAACACTCAAGACGAAGACACAGAAAAACTTGAATCATAAAGTTGCTTGAAACAAACGTCGCATGTATGAATCTAAAATAGGATATAAAGGTTTATAAATTTTTTGATTTAGTGCTTGGCAAATTGAATTTCTTATTTCTTTTGTAGGTTACGTCGCCTACTCCAACATTCAATACTCCAAACTTTGATACAAGGTACAAAATTAATATATTTTATAAGGCCTTGTAAACGTTTAATGTATATAGCATAAACATCTAATTTTCAAAAATTTTGTTTGAAGGTTTCATCGCCTACTCCAACATTTACGTCTCCTAAGTTTGATCTCCTTTCCCAAGAAAGTCATAGTGGAAAGGGTACAAATGAAGTATTTTATAAAGCTTTATAAACTATTTCATGATCGATAAGGCCTCTTAAACAATTTGCATGAATCAGGTTCTTATGAGAGATGTTTGTGAGATTCCTGTTTTCCAACCTCTAATGAAAATTAAAAAGAGATTGGTACAACAAGACAGCCAGGTTTGTTTTCCAGACTTTATAAGTATTGATTTATTTTATAGACATAATAACCCTTTGTAAAAACTATTTTTTTTGTCTGTAGGTAAACGAAGATGTTGAGCCTCCACTTCAAAAGAAGTTTAAAGCTGATACAGATAATGTTCCACTAAGAAGAAGTGAAAGAGTTCAAATACCATCCATTCATACACAACCACCGTTTATAGGAGCAAGGAAGAAACATCCGATTCTTCGTCTCTTTGAGCCAGTTGATAAAACAAGAAAAGAAAAGATGAGAGAATGAAAAATGTCAAACAAAAAAAAGTAAGTTTTATTTTATAAAAAACTATATATTTCATGAGGTGAAACTAGATAGCTACATAAAAAGTATGAGTATCCAATGTAGGAAACTGAGAATCAATCAAGAGATAGTAACCACAAAGTGGTTTTCGGATATTGAAACTCCGGGAAAAAAGCTTTCAAAAATGGTTAGACTATATGTGAACAAAAATTCTTTACAATCCTTTATAAATTTATATTAATCTTCTTTATAAAACTATATGATCGCTTTTATGAGTATTTATTATTTTTGTCTCAGAATATTGAAGCAGGTTTTGAGTTGCTGAAACTCAGACAGATTTGTTTCTGAACAAAACTGCCTTAGTTGTTGGAGTGAAGTTTCTTGAAGAAATAGATGAACTTTATGATGAGTTTTTAGATGACAAGAAAGGTTTCCAATTTGGAACAGGCTTTGACAAGTACAACATAGAGAAGAATATCAACTTCCTCTATTCGACTATTGCAGTAGCGGAGAAGTATTGGCTTGGAGTTGTAGTCAACGTGGAGAAGAGAAGTATCACAGCATTCAATTGTGCAGCAATGAAGTTCACAGATGCGAGTTTTGTCCCTTACGTTAATGCATATGCGATGGCTCTCCCATTCATGATTCGCAACTTCTTCAAAGATGTCAGCATGGATACAAGCAAGTTCTCGATAAAAATTGTATCTGAAGGTTTCCCACAGATAACATCTTTATAACTGCTATTAAATCTTCAAGTTAGATTTGTATCATAGATCAAATAACTTATATTATAATTTATCTGCTATGTTCTTAAGACTAATATATCACTAAAACATTTTTGTTTCAGGTTCTTAAAATTGAAGACAGTGGAGTTTATGCATTGAAGCTGATAGAGTGCCATGGAATACGTATAATGGACTTGACAAAGCTGAGTGAAGAAAAAAATGCAATCATCCGAGAAAAGTTGGCGGTTGATATCTTCTCGGAATTACAATGAGTACTAATATGGGAATGAACAAAAACTTTATCACTTGCTTATAGTTATGTGTGAACAACTATCTGTTTTATACGTGTTTGGTAAATTTTGTTTCTAGAATTATGAGTATTATGAGTATTAAGAGTTTATGACTTCAATTTATGGCTTTGCTTTAATTTAGAAAGTTAAATGGTTTATTACAATGGTTTATAAAATCAAATGAGTTTAAGATATATAAAGGAGTATTTAAAAGTTACAAAATTTATATTTTAGTAGCTTTATAAGACCTTATTAAAACTGGTTTTTTACCTCTTGTAAAATCAAAACAAAATGGTTTATTACAAAATTTATATCTTAGTAGCTTTATAAGACCTTATTGAAACTCGTTTTTTACCTCTTGTAAAAGAAAATGAGTTTAAGATATATAAAGGAGTATTTAAAAGTTATAAAGATTTATAAATCTGTGAAAATTAATTTATAAAGGTCTATAACTAATATAGAAAGGCTTATAAATCGTTTTTCAAGAGCTCATCAGTTCATAAAACAAAAAAGAATTAAAGTTTATAAAGTCGTATAAACAACCAAAATGATTTATAAATCTGTATAAAATAATTTATAAGGGCATATAAATTTATATAAGATAAAATATAAAATTGGTTTTTTACCTCTTGTAAAATCAACCGAGTTTAGAATATATAAAGGCTTATTTAAAATTTATAAAGACTTATAAATCTATAAAAATTAATTTATAAAGGCTTATAAATCAGTTTACAATATTTATATACTAAAATAATGATATGTAAACACCAATACTAGAAAACGTGCTAACCGTAACGAGTATGTGATATGGTCTAGTGGTAAGTTGAGGTTACTATAATTTCAGTTTAGACGGAAACCCGGGTTCGACCCAGGATCTCAACAATTTATCTGTTTTTTATCATTTACCAAAGGGATGGCAAAACAGTAAATTTAACTCTTCTCACGCCACGTCTTCATCATCTCCACTACGACACGTTTGTTTTGCTTTCTTGTTGTTTTCTATCCTTTCTTCATCCTTTTCTATGTCCGTAAATTCCAAGAAGAAGAATCAACACAACGATCTTTCCCATTTTGAATCATTATCGTGGCAAAGGTAATTGAGTTTCATCTTCAATTTTGAATCAACAATCTAAATTGAATTGAATTTTTGTTTGAAACCTAATTGATTGACTTAAAATCTCAATCTGTTTCAGTTTCAGTTCCAATTCAACTTGAATCGATTTTAGCAAAAGTTAATTCAAGAACATTCTATGTATTCTCTTTTGACTTTTTATATTCAATTTAGATCAAATTGAAATTTCTATTTGCTTTTGTATATACACTCCAAAATCGAATTGAATTTTTGTATGGAACATAATTGATTTATCTAAAATCTCAATTTGTTTCAGTTTCGTTCATTTGATCTTTATTCACCTTCTTTCTTTCTTTTCTTGATTTGTTTTTTGTGCTCTGCATTTCCGATTCCTTTTCAAGAGTAACCAATGAAGAATAATTTGAAGAAAAAAGGAAAACTTTTGTCTATTGCCAAAGATTGTGAAGTAGAAGTATCTCTTCAAGAAGATGGGTTCAAAGGTTCTTGGTTTAGAGCTATCCTCGAGCAAAATCCGACGAGAGTAAAAGGAAAAAAAGCTTCGGGTTTGTTACAAAACTTTGTTCAATGAAGATGGTGTAAATCCTTGCAAGGAAACTATTGAACGACGTTTTATTCAGCCGGTCCCGCCAGAATGTCTGAATGAGGGTGTCGTATTCAAGGAAGGGTCGGTGGTGGATGCTTATTTTAATAATGGTTGGTGGACTTGTCTTATCGTAGTTGAAAGGCCAGATGGTAGTTTTTTGGTTTACTTTGATGATCCACCAGACATAATGAGATTCATCAGAAGCCAACTGAGACCTCATGCTGATTGGATCGGCTTCGAATGGGTCAAAAGCAAAAACATGGTATTGTTTTCTTTGTATGTTTTAAGTTCTAAAATTTTGAATTGATGAAGGCTTTAGCTTAGAACAGGGAAGTTGGTGGAAATGACCCGTGAAATTAGTGAAAGTGAAAAGGAAAAAATTTGGGTCCGAGCATTAGTAATTACAGAGATTCGATCACAAGGAGATGATAGAAGAAAATTTCTGATCAAAATATGTACAATCTCACAAAATTCAAGTGATGAAGCGGAAGGAAAACATTTAATAGTTGATATTTGCAAAATCAGGCCATCTCCTCCTCGAGATCTTTGTGCACAGTACAGTCTGAGCGACTATGTTGAAGTGGTTGTTACACATGGGTGGCGCAAAGGTCGAGTGACGGAAATTCTCTTTGAAAACAAGTACAAAGTGTATTTCGCTGCCACAAAAGAGGATGCGATTTTTAATTATACTGAGATTAGGCTGTCAATGGAGTGGCTAGGTGGTGGTAGTTGGATCAAAGCACATGAGGTATTTTCTCACACATAAGTTCTATTCATTTTTGGTGTAATTTAAAATCTTCCTACATCATTTTTTCAGAGAGAATTTGAAAATAATGCTGCCACACCAATCAGACCAGCTCAAGAGAGCCCTAGTAACGCATTTGTTTTAGAATCCGATGAAGATGATATGGTGAGTGATGATGCCACCGAAATCAAATCCTCTCGAGAGAGCCACAGTAACACTTCTTTTTTAGAAGCCACTGAGACTGAAACACAAAACCATGAACTCGTAGATCCCGTAGATGTAAGTTTTAAATTTTCATCCCCTTGTGTGTTGTCATAGGCTTCTTTTTCTTATCGTTAAACTATATGTTTTTACTAATAAATGATGTGTAGGGAGTGGAGTTACCATTACCTCAAGAATCAGATGATATTATGGATGATGTAGCCACTCCGATCATAGACCCTCAAGAGATACCACAAGGTAAAATGTAAATTAGGATTTATGAAAGCCTATAAATAATTTATGAAGACTTACGAATCTATATATTATAATTTATAAAGTCAAATAAATAATTTATAAGAGCATATAAATAGTTTACAAGGGCTTCTAAATCTATATTAAAAATTTGACAATTATTTTATAATGATTTATGAAGATTTATGAAATAAGTTATAAGGTAATATATAAAAGCCTATAAATAATTTAAAAAGATTTATAAATGTGTATAAAATGATTTACAAATTTTCCAATAATTAATTTATAAAGGCTTATGAATCTATATATAATAATTTATAAAGCCCAATAAATAATTTATAAGAGCATATAAATACTTTACAAGAGCTTGTAAATCTATAATAGTTTACAAAACCATAATATTGTTTTCTAAGCATTAAACCATATATATAACTGGGCCTTAAACATTGATAATAAATTTTGGGCCTTAAAAATAAAACCGTCAAAATTAAGGGTAAAAAGACGGGATCTTTCATCGTCTTCCTCCGTTCGCGTCTGTTCCGATACAAATCTACAACCGCATCTTTTCATCTGTTTTTATATTCCGCCATTCTCCATTTCTTTGATTACAAAAATCTACTTTTCACTGGTGGTTTTCAATTACCATCGATTTCTCTTAACTCCCGTAATGTTATTGGTTCTTCTTGGCGATTCTTCTTCTCGCTCTGCCTATAATAGATGTGTGATTGATATTAGTGTTATATTTGACTAATTTTGTTAGCGGTTATGGCCTTTAGGTTTAGTATGTCATAACTTGGAATAGAGTAGATTAGGGTTTTTTTTGTCATTTGCGATATATTTCATTGCTAGTTATTTCGTTTTTGATGTGGTTAATCGATTTTAGATTGATCTATTATGATTTACAAGTGTTGATAAACAAAACTTTTATAAGTCATTATAAAACATATCTTTGACATTACCATTTTGAATTGTTTCAGGTGAAACGATGAGTAAATCTAATGATAAGATTGCTTTGCCAAAAAGAATCTCCGAAACTGGTACCAAAGGAGTCGTATTGAAAAGAATTAACAAGCGCTCCAATCTGAAGTTGGTTGGTAAAGTTGAAAACGTTTTGGGCAAAGAATTCAAGAAGCTTGAAGATTCATTCTTGGCTCCGGTAATTAAGATGGGAAGGAGGCAGAAGCATATGGCGTTTTCAAGGCATTTGATTTATCAGTTACTCGTAAGGAGAATTGATATAGGCAAGAAGGGTTTGTGGTTTTCTTTTGGAGAACAACTAATGAGGTTTTCTCTAAGAGAATTCCACTTGGCAACGGATCTGCCTTGTGTTGTTGATAAAGATGAAGAGGAAGTGGAGACTTCAGCAACAAAAAAAGAAGAAGAAAGATCCATGGATGAACAAGAATCAAACTCTAAACACCTTGCTTAAACTACTTGTGGAAAAGAGTACAAAGCTTACTGCTGATTAGAGATTAAGATTGGGAGCTACAATCCTTGTGGAAGGGATATTAATGGCAAGCAATCCGGTGACAAGTATACTGCTTAGAGCTAGAAATTTCAAAGAGTTTTGCAAGTATCCCTGAGGGAATTTGGCCTTTGATTAGTTACGGAAAGAAGTGGAGAGCTTTACCTATAAAAAGTTGACGGAGAAAAATCAATATGCGATTTGTGGCTTTATATATCCAATTCAGCTATGGGTGTTATCTTCTGTGAATCAACTAGGCACGCTCTTTGGTATTAGGGATGATGAAATTCAGTTTCCCTTGTGCTTGCATTGGAAAGAAACCAAATCGCTTTCTATTGAGGAGGTTAACAGATTCGACCAAATGGAGAAGGTAACCGTTTATAATGTTTTATAAAAATGTTTTAGTCTTTGCATTCTTCTTTTATCGATTGTTTGATCATATGAAAGCACTTGTCAGGTTGATGTCAAATGTATCCTTGGAGATCCCGAATTGCATAGCGACTTGGTTGAAGAAGTTGACTGTGAATTTGGAAGAGTTGTTGATCTTCTCAAAAGAGGATATCGTTTGAAGAGACAAGATTGGCTCAATGGAAGTGTCGACATTGCCGTTGTTGAAGCTGAAGTGGACGAAAATAATTCTGTCCTGGGATTGATGCAACTGATCAAGAAAAGATTGAATTCCTCACTAAGAAGGTAGTGTCTCTTGAAGAAAAAGTGAAGTACCTTGAAGGTCTTTTGAACATTCGTGGAGAAACAGTGAATGTAAACTATTTTCTATATTTGTTTCGTGTTGTAAATGAAAAGAACGATTCATATGCTTCTAACTTGTAACAGGAAACTGAGAAGTCAAAAGAAACTGAAGCCGCCACAAAAACCAAGGTTTGTTATCTATAACGTCTCCATATTCTTAATGCAATGTGTGTGTGCTCACATATAATTTTCCAGGTAAATGGACAGAATGCCGATTATGAACTTGATGAAACAAAAGTTTTAAAAAATTATATAGATGCCAAAAGACAAGAAATCGCTAAGGTTATTGTGTTTTTGATATTTTATAAGACTGTTATTAAATTCGAAATTGTTAAGCTTTTTTTTGTCTTGTAATATTAGGGAAAGAAGAATGGTGTAAGACCTTCACGTGAAGTAGACCATCAAGAAGAAGATGATACAGAAGTCGAACACGGGGCTAAAGAAAGTGACACATCAAAAGTCAATGAAGTAAGCTTATTTATAAACTTTTATAAATTGAATAACCGTTTTAGAATTATAAATCATTAAAAATATGTAATCTTTTTTTTTAAATAGGAACAGCCACAAGAGGAAGAGGAACAAGAAGTCGATGTGGACGACGGTGATAAAGAGAGTGAAAATTCAGAAACCAATGAAGTAAGCTGATTTATAAATCTTTATAAACTGAACAATCGTCGTAAATTTATAAATCATTATAAATATGTAATCCTTTTATTGAAATAGGGACAGACACAAGAGGAAGAGGAACAACAACAAGAGGATGACTCATAAGTCAATGCAGATGTGGACGTCGGTGCTAAAGAAAGTGAAAATCCAAAAACCAATGAAGTAAGCTGATTTATAAGTATTTATAAATTGATCGACTTTTTAAATGTTTAATATACTCTGTAACTTTTTTTATTGTGTCATCAAAATTAAAGGATGGAGAAGTAAATGAGGATGAATCTAAAAAGCACGTGAAGGGTACAAAGAAACGTGGAAGAGTACCTAAGGTAAATATCTCTCTGTGTATAATGGTTTATAAAATGTTCTTTCAAATTTCATAGACTACATTCAATTATCATTTCTGATTTATAAAGGCTGTTATTAAATTCGAAATTGCTAAGTTATTTTTTTGTCTTGTAATATTAGGGAATGAAGAAAGGTGTAACAACCCCACGTGAAGTACAACAACAAGTAGAGGATGATGCAGAAGTGGACGTCGGTGCTAAAGAAATTGAAAATCCAGAAACCAATGAAGTAAGCTGATTTATAAATCTTTATAAACTGATTGACTTTTTAAATGTTTAATACACTCTGTAACTTTTTTTATTGTGTCATCAAAACTGAAGGATGGAGAAGTAAATGAGGATGCATCTAAAAAGCCTGTGAAGGGTACAAAGAAACGTGGAAGAGGAACTAAGGTAAATATCTCTCTATGTATAATGGTTTATAAAATGTTCTTTCTGATTATCATTTCTGATTTACAAAAGCTGTTATTAAATTCGAAATCGCTAAGTTATTTTTCTGTCTTGTAATATTAGGGAACGAAAAAAGGTGTAACACCCCCACGTGAAGTACAAAGACAAGTAGAGGATGATGCAGAAGTGGACGTCGGTGCTAAAGAAATTGAAAATCCAGAAACCAATGAAGTAAGCTAATTTATAAATCATTATAAACTGATTGACTTTTTAAATGTTTAATATATTCTGTAATTTTTCTTATTGTGTCATCAAAACTGAAGGATGGAGAAGTAAATGAGGATGCATCTAAAAAGCCCGTGAAGGGTACAAAAAAACGTGGAAGAGGAAATAAGGTAAATATCTCTCTCTGTATGATGGTTTATAAAATGTTCTTTCTGATTATCATTTCTGATTTACAAAGGTTGTTATTAAATTCAAAATTGCTAAGTTATTTTTTTGTCTTGTAATATTAGGGAATGAAAAAAGGTGCAACACCCCCACGTGAAGTACAACAACAAGTAGAAGATGATGCAGAAGTGGACGTCAGTGCTAAAGAAATTGAAAATCCAGAAACCACTGAAGTAAGCTGATTTATAAATCCTTATAAACTTATTGACTTTTTAAATGTTTAATATACTCTGTAACTTTTCTTATTGTGTCATCAAAACTGAAGGATGGAGAAGTAAATGAGGATGCATCTAAAAAGCCCGTGAAGGGTACAAAGAAACGTGGAAGAGGCACAAAGGTAAATATCTCTCAGCGGATAATGGTTTATAAAATGTTCTTTATGATTATCATTTCTGATTTACAAAAGCCGTTATTAAATTCGAAATTGCTAAGTTGTTTTTTTGTCTTGTAATATTAGGGAATGAAGAAAGGTGTAACACCCCCACGTGAAGTACAACAACAAGTAAAAGATGATGCAGAAGTCGATGTTAAAGAAAGTAAAAATCCAAAAACCAATGAAGTAAGCTGATTTATAAGTATTTATAAACTGATTGACTTTTAAAATGTTTAATATACTCTATGTAACTTCACTTATTGTGTCATTAAAATTGAAGGATGGAGAAGTGAATGAAGATGCATCTAAAAAGCACATGAAGTTTACAAAGAAACGTGAAAGAGTAACTAAGGTAAATATCTCTCTGTGTATAATGGTTTATAAAATGTTCTTTCAAATTTCATTGACTACATCCAATTATCATTTCTGATTTTCTTAATTGTTATGCTTATAAAGGAACCTAACGTTGACACCTCCAAACCAAAAAGACAAAAGAAACAAGAAGATTCAGCTGCTGATGCGATAGGACGTGTATTGGAAGATCTGAAAAAAGCCGATTAGAAGCATCGCGAATTTGAAGAAATGAAGCTCTTTCAGTTTTTTATTACTTTTAACTAATATCAATGAAACTTTTTAAGTTTTAGTGTTATCTTTTGTTGATGTCCTCAACGAGGAACATCTTTTGGCTTGTACCTTAATCCTCCATGATGAGAAAAATATCTTTTGGTTTGTACCTTAATCCTTTGATAAGGAAACGTATTTTATTTATGTTCATGCAGGTAAGCTAAGATATCAAAAGAACATATAATTTCTGCAATTAATCTGAATCCTAATATTTTATAAAGGGTGGTTAATGTAACCACACATTTCGTAATAAGTAACATAATTTCTATTACACCTGTAAACTTTATAAAACATTATAAAATGATAAATGTAATAATAAAAGGTTCCCCAAAAGCTATGCGATTCCAATTCTCTCTTATAACATCATATAAAAATAATCAGTTGCACACAAGTTTTTATATTACTCTGTTATCAAATAGGCACTACACAACTACCTTTGCTGTGACCTTTTTGTCCACATCTGCTACATTTGTAAGACTTGGGTGATGGTTTGGATATGGGCCGATATTTTCCATACTCCCACGAACTTGGAATCCTTTTTTTTTTCCTCCTGCCACTAGGAAAGCGTGTAGATTGAGGGCGACAGACAAACGAAGCTACATGGGGGAGGAATATCCCAATATGCTTTATCGCCAACAGGATATATACTCTCTGAATATACTAGTTTAAACCTAATAAGAAAATTAAGAGAATTAGATAAAAGTACAACCAAGAAAGAAAAATGCAAAAGAAGTGTTGTAGAACAATGTTTATAAAACCTTATAAATTCGATCAATTATATAAACATTTATAAACGTGGTAATGTATTACCACAATGACTGAGAGAACGCACCTTTCATTGGAGAAAAAGTCATCGACATAATCATTTTCATGCTTGTTTCCAGCCTTTGCAGCAGCAATTGCATGAGCACAAGGAAACTTCTCAACATCAGACACAAAGCATGAACAATACCTTGTTTGAAAATTCACCACTTGATCTCTTGTATCTCCCTTAACCTCAAACTCTGAATCATTGATTTTGGAAACTTCAAGAAAGCGAGACGTAAAATCATATAGCTCCTTCGTCTTGTTCCCCACATCGAACGTGACAGGGTGCATGTGACGAACTCCTTGCTCACGTTGTTCAGTGAACCACCTAGTAATTATCATCCTAATAGTGTCAAAATGATAGACTATTGGATACTCACGACTCACTTTCAGCAAAGAATTTATAGATTCGGCCAAGTTTGACGTCATGATGTTGAAGCGATTAGCAGGAGAATAAGCTCGGGACCACTTCCTGAAGTTTGCTTTACGAAGACAATCTGCTAATACAATGTCGGACGCCTCAATCTCATGAAAATAGCAATCAAAATCATCCTTGGTGTAGGCATAAGCAGCTTCAACAACCAAAAGGACAAATGTTGAACTCTTGAAATTGTCCTGGACATTCTTTTCAAAGTGAAAGACGCAGATTCCATGGTGAGCAAACGGATAATGATATAAAAGAGCGTTTTCAATAGAGGTTGCACGATCAGAGACAAAAACCAAATCCTCTTCATCAGGAATGATGGTTTTCAAACATTTCATAAACCAACTCCATGAGGCATCATTCTCAGAATCAACTATAGCAAAAGCTATAGGATACAAGTGAAAATTACCATCTTGTGATGTGGCAACAAGTAGAGTCCCTTTATACTTTGATTTCAGATGGGCACCATCAACAGAAAGTACCTTCCTCATCAACTTAAACCCTCTGATAGATGGACCAAGCGACAAAAATGCGTATTTGAATTTCCCAACAGAATCAACTTCGATAAAAGTCACAGAACCTGGATTATTTTCTTTTATCATGTGAAACCAGCTGGGCAAAGCTTCATAACTGTCATCAGGAGTACCCCTAGCTATATCTTGGCCGTGCTCTTGAGACCTCCAAGCCTTTGAATATGAAATCACAACACCATGATCTTTTCTAGCTTTTTCCATGATCTGTTTAGGTTTCAGCCCAATCTTTCCTCCTTCATAATGATTGCTGACCATAGTTCCCAACAGTTTCGCAGTAGCTTGCCGATGACTAACACTTCTCAGAGAAGTTTTACAAGTATTTTTAGATACATAATGGCGAACAATAAAACTCTGAGATCCTTTAACTGATTTTGCACGAAACTCCAACTGCATCTTTCATCCACACAACTAAGAACATAACGTGTTTTGTCTGAAAATTCTGTGTGGAACTCAAAGCTTTTGCTGACTGCATGCAACCTCAACTTTCTGCTCATTTCCTTTTTATCCTTGAAAAACTTTCCGCAGAAAAAATCATCATCATCATCATCACATTTTTGTTAAACAAATTGGAGACAAGATATCTGAATGGGAATGTGAATCTTCTCCCATGCTTTCTCTACCACGTCTACTAGAAAAAGATGTCAATTTTGACTTTCTAGACCCATATACAACAAGTCCAATCGAGCCCAATCCTCTCTTAGATAAAAACATGAAACATGTACATTAAAAATAGAATTTATAATCCATTATATGACATTGATTAAACTCTTATATATTTATATTTAACAAAGAAAAAAGTTATATGTACCTTATTGCTAACAAGACCACTTGAAGAAGAAATAAGACTGTCTCTAATACGAGTATGTTGTATACCAGAGACTTCGTCAACTCTCATCAACTCTCTGAATGCTGTTCCATTCAGTCTCCGGGTGTGTTTCTGTTCTTCTCTAGAAAAATAAACATGTATATATTACCTTTATAAGACATTATAAAATAAAACATTATTTACAAAGTTTTAATAAGTACGTCACAACCAATAATAGCTCAATAAGAGCCAATATTGCCAAAAGTAACGATATTATTGTAGAACTCCATAAAGTCTAATTTCTAAAACAATTTATAGAACCTTATAATTATGAATGTTAAGGTAAGAGTTTTGAAAAGTACCTCAAATACATTACTACTTCCAGCAATAGGCGAATCATGAGTACTGGAAATTTCATCTTGTGTCTGCATCATGTTTGACATAATCAATGGTGATTTTTGTGTTCCTCTCTGAAACATAAAAACATAAAGCTAGTAATGAATCTTGTACCTTGTATTTTATAAGGTTCTTATAAACTTTAAAGGTGACATAAATACCTGACATAAATTTCTACTACCAGCAATAGGCAAATCATTAGTAATTAACACTTCATCCTGTGTATGAACCATATTTGACACAATCATTGGTGATATTTGTGTTTCCCTGTGAAACATAAAAAGATAAAGATAAATATAGAATCATTTATAATGTTTTTATAAGGCCTTATAAATATAAGAGTTGTAATAAATACCTCAAGCGGATTACTATTTCCAGCAATAGGCAAATCATGATTAATTAAAGTTTCACCTCGTGACTGGATCATATTTGACACAATCATTGGTGATAATTGAGTTCTTCTCTGAAACATTTAAAAAAAAACATAAAAGCTAATAGTTAAAATATATGTGGTAATGATCCTCCAAAATGCACAATTATTATTATAAGGTCTTATAAATGTAAAAGTTGTAATACATACTTCCTCAAGCAATGACCAAATCATTAGTACTACAAACTACCTTATAGAATAACTGATAACTCTAATAAACAAACAAGTTAGCAAAAGAGTTTCATGCAGTTACCTTAATGGTTACACATAGATGAATGTCTCCATTCTCTTTAAGTTTGTTCAGATAAGATGTTACTTGACGATCATTCCTAATAAATGCTGGAGGAAGCTCTTTTTTACCAAAGTTTAATTTTGAAGGTGAGGCATAGCTAAGATTTACATTGTTTCTGTTGCCATCAATTCCAAAATCTTCTAAAACAGCCACAATCAAATCATTGTAGCTGATATCTTCATGAATCATACTAAGAGAGGATCCTCGTTGATCATCCACTATGAAATCCCAGTGAATTCCATTTATTAGTTTCCATTCTCCACATATATAACATATTTCGATCATCATAACCTGATTATAAGAACATAGGGATTAGAGAAGGAATGATCAACAAGATATATCAAAAAGAAAAATACATAACACTATGTTCCTCATAGATAAAAATTTATAAGGTTTTATAAATCTGAGATTTGAAAACTTCATGAGAAAAACTTCGTCTCTTTCCCAGAAACCGATCGATTTTGAGAAACCAAGCAAAAATTACAGAAAAGAGACGAAAATCACTATCTATTATCCTCTGACCTTTGTTACGCGTTCGTGAAGAGAGATTGTTCTATTCGTTTGTGTTTGTAGTCTTCGCCAAATCTCGTCGGACGTCAACGTCGTCTGAATAATCAAATCTCTCCGGGGAAATCGTCGAAGTAGTCGAATCTCTCGCCGGAATCGTCGAATCTCACGTCGGAATCATCGAATTTCACGCCGGAATCGTCGAATCTCTCGCCGGAATCGTCGAATCTCTCGCCGGAATCGTCGAATCTCTCTCGCCGGAACCGTCGATCAATTTGGGGAATTTGAATTTGAAAATTCTTGGTGGAGAAGGCATATTCTTATGTTTGACTAAATAAAGGTATAATGGTACTTTAGCCATTAAAATTTTAATGGTAAAGTTGAAAAGTGTAAATTTGAAAAGTGGTATTAGGAAAGTGGTATTAGTGGCAATTCACCTACTTATTTTATGTTTTTATGCATATTATGAAAGAATAAAATAATAATTATATATTAAATAACTAAGAAATCAGTTACTATTATGTAATAAATTGGCGTGCACATATAAATCAAACGGCTGTTCTTGTTTATTCACAATCATTTTAGGATAAATAAATCAAAACATTCAATCTTATATATCGTTTATGATATATAATTAAATTTAAATGATATTAACATAGATATATAATATACTTTTAATATGGGTATTTATTAAATGAGGTTCCTACGCATATGATTTTATGATTATTTGCATATTTGTGTAACAAATTTTTACGCCAGTGATTTTTTAATGTGGATGTTTAGTGGTTTCAATAATTTATAATCATTTTTAAAAAAAGAAATGAAGATTTCAAAATTAAAATATTAGCTTTTCAATATATGTTCAACGCAGATATCAAAATATAAGTATGTATTTTCATATGATGTATAGTTTAATTTAAACGATATGAAATATATATATATATATATATATATATATATATATATTAAGATAAACACCTATTAAAATAAATTTATTTATTCATATGATTTTATAATCATTGTATCTTATTATAGAAAAAAAAATTAAACTTTGATCACAAATATTTATGTGAGATTTTTAACAGTTTTAGTAATTTATACTCGTTTTGAAAAATTCAAAATACAAAATATACAAAACAAAATCTAAATTTTTACTATATGATTAATGTAATTGTGTAATTTATTTTGATAATAAATAATTAAACAAAAAATGATAGAAAATATACATATTTCTAGCAAATCTTTATTAATTAAAATCATTAATTGCCGTACATAGTTTAATCATATTAGGTAATTTCGTAGGTTTTATTTAATGAAAGAATGTTTGATAAATGAATGATCCATAATGGACATACTATATAATATAATATTTCATAGGAATTTAATTTTGGACTAACAAAATTCCCAATTGATTCTCAAGCTGTCACGTAAGCAAAACTAGCATTTCAATTATATGACAATTCAACAAGATACTCTTTTAATTAGTACAAACTACACGTTATAAATTTTTAAATTTTTAAATTTTTCTCTATTAATATATAGGGGATACAAACATACGGAAAGACTGATTTCATAGGAATTTCTCCAAGTAATAATAAAATCTTTTTGAAATAGAGCTAACAATAACACACACGCATCTTATTATATAAAGTTTTGTTCTTCAAAGTTGTTAATTAACATGACGATAACACATGGTAATTAAAAGTTTAAGATGATGACATGTGTTAAAATCTATCATAATTAATAATATAAATATAATAAGATAATAACACAAAAGAATTATTTAATGGTAATTTTTCTTTTTTAAAATACTAAACAAAGATGATAATAGCAAAAGATTATTTGATGGTTTTTAGTTGACAAGAATTTCCTTTTTCTAATTTTTTTTTCCTTTTCACAATTCCTAAACAAAAAATATGTATAATAATTTACTTAATACTAATTTTCGTTTTGTAAAATCGTTTTTTTTTAATACTAAATAAAGACAATAGCAAAAGATTATTTGATAGTTTTTTAGTTGATGATAATTTCATTTTTATAATTATTATTTAATTTTTACCATTCCTAAAAACAAATATGTATAATAATTTACTTCATACTAATTTTCTTTTTCTAAAATAAAAAATATATAATTGTGAAAATTTGTTTGATAGTAATTATCCATTTATAAAATCTTCTACAAAAGAAAATTGTTAAAGAGTGTTTAATTGTAGTTTCCTTTTTTTTCTTCAAATCTAAAAAAAAAATGTAAAATAAGTATTTCAAATATTTTCATATAATACTCTATTATTTAAATAGTAAAGTTTCCGTTTAAGAAATCATAATCCAAAAAGGATTACAATTTTTTTTGTAACTGAAAGGATTACAATTATTCACATCTATATATAGATTAAACTCTCCTATATTTTGTCACCAAACATAATTGCTTAATATATCATAATTAATAATATAAGTGTAATAAGATAATAACACAAGAATTATTTAATAGTAATTTATTTTAAAGTCCTAAACACAGATAATAGCAAAAGATTATTTGATAGTTTTTAGTTGACAATAATTTCCTTTTTCTAATTTTTTTTTCCTTTTTACAAGTCTTAAACAAAAAAATATGTATAATAATTAACTTAATACTAATTTTAATTTTCTAAAATCATAAAGAAAATATAATTGTAAAAATTTGTTTGATAGTAATTATCCTTTTATAAAATCTTCTACAAAAAAAAAATTGTTAAAGACTGTTTAGTTGTAGTTTTCTTTTTTCTTCAAATCTAAACAAAAAAAATGTAAAACAAGTATTTCAAATATTTCCATATAATAATAAACTTTCTTATTTAAAAAGTAAATTTTATGTTTAAGAATCATAATCCAAAAAAGATTACAATTATTCTTTTTTGTAACTGAAAGGATTACAATTATTCACATATATATATATATATATATATATAAGATTAAACTCTCCTATATTTTGTCACCAAATATAATTGATTAAAATAAAAAACTCTCACATACAAGAAAAATATTAGGTGCGTTTTTTTATATAGCTTTAAATTATTTTACCTTTATTCCTTACTAGATAGTAGAGACTGTCATAATTATCATAAACTATGATGTTGTTGTGCGTAAGTTATTGGCACAATTATGTGTGTTCGTTCCTATAGACGATATAAAATTGGTTATTTTGTCATAGTAAGTCAATTTCAACATCAATTTATTATTTTACGTCAACAACGATTGATCAATGCAGTATAAACAGTTTATTATGGTTATGCGAGTTAGATAATAGTTTAAAATCAACAACAATTGTTATGATTTTGATTGTCATCAGGGTTTAGTCAAAAGGTTAACTAGACATTTCTTACAATCAGACTATGTTTGAAAAAAAAATATTTACTATTTTCTAACTAAATTGTTATTTAATTTGCTATCATGCATTATCAAGGAAACAATGAATTTAGAAGGTTATTTAACACTAAACTATTTAAAAATATTAAAAGGTAAGAAATTTGAAAAAAAAGAATAATGAACTTATAGGAAGGAATATCTCATACTTAATAAAGGTAATTTTTTAAAAAAAAATTATAACTTTTTATTCAAATTGATTTTTTATTATATAGGAAAATACAATCAAGGTTGCATGCATTTATAATGTGGAGATGAACTATGTGAAGGAATTATTATCGACATCTTCTATTTATAATCTGCAAGATTGCAGTAAGAACTATAAAGTCTCCAATCATAAATTTCAGATAAGAATGATTGAGAGAACAACAAGTGCATATGTGTGAAACAACCATTACCTCATATACTTTGTGAAAAAAATTCGATTTCAACTACAAAGATTTTGCTCAAGTGCTTAAAGATACAAGAAACTATTAATTAGATGATAATAATCATGCATTAATATACACATATATATATATATATATATATATATATATATATATAACTTTTTTTGTTACAGATGTGTAATTGGTATATCAATAATATGAAAAAACTGATGTTCATAGTCAGACTACACCCGTCCTCTGAAGAGTTACTCTAACTTAATTGTTAAGGAGGTATTTTCTATAAATAATTGTAACATTTTTTTCTCTATGAATTATTAATCCAATTCCATTAAGCAATTTCAGTTTTGTTTTTGTAACGCCCCGATCGCCCACGGCTAATGGGCCACCCACGCCCGCTCTCTCGGCCCGTGGGCCCTATTCCATCCAACGGTCAGTCCGTTAATTTTCCAAAGCTCTAGAGTCTTGTTTACTGACCCTGCAATCACCACCCGACCTTTTCCCGTGCTTTGCCCTCACTCGCACGGTATCGCGAATCACTTCCCAATAAGTCACCCATCCTTTCACTACTCCAGCCCAAGCACGCTTAACTCTGGAGTTCTAGATGGATGTGTGACGGAAAAGGTAAGTCAACTTTGGTGACATAGGTAGCCAAATCAATTTTCTTAAGTCTTTCCATATATCACAGCTCGGGATGTTACAATTCACCCCCTCTCAAAGAACGCAACGTCCTCGTTGCGCCCCATGACAGGTCTCAAGACGCCTCTCAGGTCAGAACTGAGATGGCTAACAAGCTCTGATATCACTTATAAAGCCCTTACCGCCAATAGCTAATGGGCCACCCACGCCCGCTCTCTCTGCCCGTGGGCCCGATCCCGTTCCAACGGTCAGTGCGTAAATTTTCCAAGGCTCGAAATCATTGTTTACTGACCCTGCAATCACCATCCGACTTTTCCCCGTGTTTTGGCCTCACTCACACGGTATCGCGAATCACTTCCCGATAGGTCACCCATCCTTCCACTACTCCAGCTCAAGCACGCTTAACTCTGGAGTTCTAAATGGATGTGTGACGGAAAAGGTAAGTCAACTTTGGTGACATAGGTAGCCAAATCAATTCTCTTAAACCTTTTCACATATCACAACTCAGGATGTTACAATTCACCCCCTCTCAAAGAACGCAACGTCCTCGTTGCGCTCCACGACAGGTCTCAAGACGCCTCTCAGGTCAGAACTGAGATGGCTAACAAGCTCTGATACCACTTGTAACGCCCCGACCGCCCACAGCTAATGGGCCACCCACGCCCGCTCTCTCGGCCCGTGGGCCCATCCCGTTCCAGCGATCGGTCCGTTAATTTTTCTAAAGGCTAGAAATCATTGTTTACTGATCCTGCAATCACCACCCGACCTTTTCCCATGCTTTGGCCTCACTCGCACGCTATCGCGAATCACTTCCCGATAGGTCACCCATCCTTTCACTACTCCAGCCCAAGCACGCTTAACTCTGGAGTTCTAAATGGATGTGTGACGAAAAAAGTAAGTCAACTTTGGTGACATAGGTAGCCAAATCAATTTTCTTAAGCCTTTCCATATATCACAGCTCGGGATGTTACAGTTTTTTTTTTCTACAAAAACTCTATTTTATATAGTGAAATTGAAATACAAGCAATATTATGAATTGGACAAGTAGAACTATATGAAGATATATATCGCGCTGTGAAATATGATAATATTGTTATTATCATGAAAGTCTTTTATCAAGAGATATCAAGGTGTAATTTTTTTATCAGCATCTTCTGAACTAAATTCTAATAAAAAAAATTGGTTGTTTATTTTATTAGTTATCTCTAATTAGTCAAAGAAAATTTAATAAACTAATTTTTCTTATTTCTATTAGTTTCTGCTATGATGATGGTTGTTTGGTTAATCTTCGCGATGTGATTGAAAATCCTTAAATGAATAATGAAGTTTCTGAAGCTCAGTATTAGTTAACATATATATATTTATGTTAACTTAAATGAGTTAACTATATTTAGTTAACATAAAAAAATTTAAAAAAATAAGTATTTATTTATGTATTTATTAGAATCCTAAATTTCATATTTCTAAAATCTACCCTACCCCTCAATTCTAAACCCGTAGTCTAGGTTACTTAAACTTATGATTATCTGTGTTTTTTTTTTTCTTTTTAAAAGTGAGAATAAAAGTGGTATTAAGAATGTGATATTTATGGTAATTTTCCGTAGAATATTGTCACTAACTAGATTGACTTTATTTAGCTTTCAATTTTTTTCATTTTAATTTTTACTTTGGTTGAGTTTGGTTTAAATTTTTAGGTATGAATGTTTTCTCTAACCTTAAATACAAAGTTGAAAATAATTTACCTATGCACCATGATTATAAATACAAACACTACTTGGAATTTATGTGCGTAAATGAGTTTGTAACTATAAAATAAATATCTCACAACTTATTCAAACAAAAAAAATCCTCAGTCTATATTAAAATGATTTATTATTTTTACGTTTTTACTAAAACATCGAACAAAACCCGTTGCAACGCACGGACCTTATCTAGTGTATATATATATATATATATGTTTGCCATATATAAAAGGAAGAACACGTTTCATTCATTATGCACCATCATAAATATGAAAGAACGTAAATTGGAAACAATGATTTAAGTTTTTTCCAAATAGGAAACAAAACGTGGGTTTGAATTTGGATGTCAAACCAAGGAAAAATAGGGATATATGAATTTTGAATGCGTGTCCAAACAATTTTTTTTTTTTTATAAGCTGGCTTTTCTATTAATAAAACAGAAAAAGAAGAAAAAACATACAAGCCCAAGAGCTTAAGTTTAGTGTGGGCTTGACCCAGTGTTTAAATCTTAAAGAACACATATCATAGGAACTTAAATGGGTTTTCATTGTGAACTCATATCTAATAAACTCTTAATAAGGGCAGGGTCCATATAGCTCACATGGGTTTATAAAATTAATAAAACTAACTACTATTTACAAACTTGAAAGAAAACGTGTTAGGAGCCACAGTTTTCTCAAATGCATTTGCAAAGACCAATTTCAAAGCAATAAAACCTGATAACGAAATTAAAATTCCAAGCAATCATTTCAAACAAATCATATAAAATTTGAATTGAAATGATCAAATTATGTGTATCGTTACATTTGTAAGGATTACAAACGGAAGTTAGGATTGATATGATGATGACAACCAATACGAATACATAAGATTCCTTACAAAGTGTTTGAGAAACACAAGAAAGTGTCATTTTTCGGGTTTAAAGCATAAAGGGTGTACTATGACAGCTCTAAATAATAGTAGCACTTCTGCTGGGACATTCTTGTGGTGTACCATTCATACAATGATGTGAGTATGAAACATTGCATTATTATTGACATATGAATTATGAACTATACAAAGTTTTTGAGAATAGTGTCCTGTTTTCAATCTATCATGTTTTATTGCTTTTTATTGTAAACATGGACACTTATCAGAGCAATAAATGTTCCATATCTCAGGTTTAACACGATGGAACATATGGACATTGGAGAAGTGCTGGAGATGGTCGTACACTTAAAGAGAAGCAGACTTGAGGAGAAACAAATATATAGGTGTCTTCTCCACCAAGGGTGTCTGTTCAGACTTGAAGAGAAGCAGTGAGTATGTTATACAGACCAAAAGACAATGTGAGTTGATGATTTTCGCTTTGTCTGAGACAACTGTGTTAATCATATATGGTGAATTCTATCTGATAGTTTCAAGTTCGGGACATGGAATATTGGGTAAATTTTGAAGCAAAAGTATCCCAAAATTGTTTGTTTTCGAGCAAAAGCATAGCACAATAAATTCTCACCTCGATATAGGATATGTTCATTATGTTCTGTTTTCAGGCTGATGTTTTATTCTTTTCTTTTTAATCGGAAGAATAAAGCAGTAAGTAACTAAGTATGTCTTGCATACCAAAAGGCTGCGAGATTATGTGATTTTCTTGGTTTGTTCATGTGTTTACTTTTGATAAAATCAGTGACGTAGAATATTAGCAAAGCGTCTATGTAGAGGTTTATTGTAAAGGAAATATGTTGATACAAAAACTAGTGGAACCTGAAGGTATGAATTTTCAGTTTTTAATTATTTATTTTATTAAATGATGTATTTGTAATATTCGTTCATATTATATTCATTAAGTAAATATTTTTTTTTGCATCTTAAACTATCTATTTTTTACGAATGTGTGATATCATATAAAAAATATAAAAAATGAGTATAGAGTTAATTAGATAATTTTAAAAACAGAAAATTTTCTTTCGTGTGCGATATCATATAAATAATGATCCGCCCAGTTAACAAAAATCATGATTATTTTATGTGTAATTTTTTTTTATTTTGACCATTTCCTTAATACTATATTAAATTTTACATATTTTAATTAGAATATTTTTAATATCTTTACCTTTTTATTTGAAATGCAACTCAATATTTTTTTAACAATTATAACAAAATATTTAAAAAATATTTTTAGAATTTGTTTGAAAAATATGAAAATTACATTTTAAATTAAAATTATCCTAAAATATGATAAGTTTTGATGTAAACGAAAACTCAAATTATGTCAAAAATAATGATATTCAATGATAATAACAATTTTAATTGATTATTTTTAAAAAAATACATTTACAAAAATATTGTTTGAAAGAAAATTCATTTATCTTTTAAATATAAAATAAAAATATTATAATTAAATAATAAAAAATATAAATAAAAACCATAAATTTAGCAAATGACAACTGAGTTATATTATGCTAAAATTTTCTTTCTAACAATTTATCAAATGACAAATGAGTTATGAGCAAATAATATCATATAATTTTTAAAAACATAGCCATTCTTAAATATTTTTTGAATAAATAATTATTTTTAAATTTAATCAACTGAAAATAATATACGTACGTACAATTGTGTGAGTCAAATTCTAGTTTTATTGATGCATGTTATATATTAGTGCTGCATGTTTTAGGTAACATTTTAATGATGCACGTTTTTAAAAATCTCCATTTTTAAAATTATGCACGTAAGGATAACCCATGAGTTTTTTTGGTTGATTAAATGACATTATGTCCAAATTTATTTAAGGATATTTCATTAAGGTAACTGAAAAAGACAAACAATAAAATAGGAAGTTTAAATTTATTTAAGAATATTTCATTAATGTAACTGAAAAGACAAGTAATAAATTAGACAGTTTTATCCGTTTTAGGATATTTCATAAATGCAACTGAAAAAAAAAAAAAGGAGTTTAATTAATGAAGTAAGAACATTTTCAAATGGCTACTTCTCTTTTAATAATATAGATTTTTATGTATTGACCTGTGAGATGTCAAAATTGGAAACGTGTTATTGTTAATTATGTAAATTTGGGCTGTGAAGCTTTCTCCAAGCTACGCGTCGGTACTTTAAAGTTTAAATCATTATGAGGCTGACACATCATAGTACCGATGTATCGCATTTATTGAAAATGTGTTTCTTTTAATATATAAGTGATTTGTCCCCATGGAAGCGCTACTATGGGCTATGGAATGTACGAGAAACTTACGACAATTTCAGGTTACGTTTGCAACAGATTGTTCTCAATTGGTGAAGATGGTTTCGGAACCAGAAGAATGACCAGCTTTTGCAAGTTATTTGGAAGATATCAAGAGTCTGAAAGAGAGTTTCATACGATCAGAGATTATTCATGTACCAAGAACGCAAAATGCAAAGGTGGATAACCTAGCACGCAGTGTCAGGACACAAACGTCTTTCATCGTTCACATGGATCAACATCTCTAATGTTGTTGACAAAAAAAAAAAAAAAAGATTCGTCACTAAAACTACCCTAAAGACATATATTAATTTGAAAGCCCTAGTATTATCTTTTCTTTTTCCTTCAAGATAATATTTAAAATTTTGTGAATAAGAAGATATTTTTATAGACATTTATTTATACTATTAAAACGGAATCTCTAATCAAATTCTACCATCAATTTTAGAGTTATTTACAAAGTCATGCCACTCATATATTTATGGTTAATTAACAATATTTATATCTAAAGATATTTAGAGATACTATCCGAAAATAACCATATATACAATTTGATTTAGGTATTTTGTATCCAAAACAGCCAAATCTATCCATAAATATCTAAAATAAATAATATATTTGATATATAATTATAATATTAAGTATTAATATTATTATAAGTATAATTATAACAAATATATACAGTAGAACCTCTATAAATTAATAAATTTTGCCGGTCCCAACTTGGGCCGGTTCAAAATTTGACACAAATCGATAAAATAGTAAGATAATATTTTTTTAGAAAGTTCTGAAGATGTATAGTCAAGACGGAGCTGAAGTAGTTCATGAAGCACGACATGAACTACGACATCAGATGAGGATACAAGAAGCTGGTCGGGTGAGTTAATGAGCATTCAAGGAAGAATTACTGAAGGAGTCAGTTTAAAGGAAGAATTGGAGAAGAAGCAATCTAACTCAGAAGAAAGGAAGATTGGCTTATTCGCTGAAGAAGAAGATATGGAAAGTTTCCATTAAATAGATTTTGTGTCTAGGGTTTCTCCTCTAAAGAATATAAAGAGGAGGCTTGGCACGGTGTGACGTTTTAACACACAAAGAGAGCTTTTAGCAAAGGAGGTTTGCAAGTCCGAATAAGGAGAAGCAAAGCCACTAGGGGTTAAGGGTTTGAGTGGTTCATAGACTACGTAAAGTCTGTGAACGAGGAAGACTAGTCAACAAGTCAAGGTTTGTCTTGAACTTGCTTGAAGGATTGCTTTTAAGAAGAACTTGTATGTGCTTTTAAAAGGATTAATCTAGTCGAATTCATTGAAAAGAAATATCCCTGTGTTACTGTGTGTTCTAGTTAGTGTAGCTTGATTATCTTACATCAACAAGTGGTATCGGAGCGGGTATCTGTATTTTTTAAACAGGTAAGATCTTGCGGAGTAAGATGGACAGCTACCGTGAGATGTTGGCGCACTCAAAGGTGATCCTTGAAGTAGGAAACTACATCTTTTGGAAGGCTCGTATGAAGGCAACGATCAAGGGGATAGATCCTCTGGCGTGGAAAGCTGTGGAATCTGGGTGGACGGCACCTGTTGCCAGAGGTGATGATGGAACTGATGTACCGAAGGGAGAAGAGCTATGGACGGATGATGAAAACAAGATGGCTAAATTCAATGCGAGAGCTCTTACTGTTATCCACTGCAGTGTAGCGAGAAAGCAATTTGAGCTGATTCAAGGGTGTGAGTCTGCAAAAGATGCATGGAACATTCTCCAAGTACATTTTGAAGGAACACTGAAGGTTCAGAGCTCCAGAAAAGACATGCTTGCAACCAGATTTGAGGAACTTAAGATGGATGAAAATGAATCGATTGGTGACTTCAGCTCCAAGCTCAGCTCACTAGCTCAGGAAGCATTAACGCTTGGTAAAAAATACAAAGAAAAGAAGCTAGTGAAGAAGTTCCTAAGGTGTCTACCAGCTAAATTCATGCCATACAAGGCAGCTATGAGCGTTTCTCTGAACACTGACGAGATGACGTTTGATGAAGTAGTCGGAATGCTTCAAGCTCATGAAATGGAGGTCTCTGGTGGAAAGAAGGAAAAAAGAATCGCCTTAGCATCAGTAGAAAAAACTGAAGCTGCGGATAATGATCCAGTGAGCCTATTGGTCAGGCGATTTGACAGAGCTCTACGCAGGGTAGAGCAAGGACAGAAGAGGTTTGTTCCAGGGAGGAAGACAGCTGCTGAGTCTGACAAAGGGAACAAGAAGGCTGATGTCAAGTGCTATGAATGCAAGGGATACGGTCACTTCATAACCGATTGTCCAACGGTCAAGAGAAGAGAGTTTCAGTGTCATGGATGTCAAGGTTTTGGACATACTCAGGCTGAGTGTGAGGCAGATGGAAAAAGGAAAAAAGGAAAGATCGATGATTGGAATCGATGACAGTACAGAAAGTGACAGTGAGGAAGAGTTGAATAACTTTGTGGCATTTCTTGGAATAACTGACTTTGAATCAGGCTCTGAAAGTGATGGGGAACCAGAGAGAGAGTTGGATGAAAGCTACAAGGAGGTGCGTGAAACACTAATCAAACTCAGTATGGAGAACCTCTCACTCATTAAGGAAAAAGAGAGGTTAGAAGCTGAACTGTCCCTTGTTCGAGTTGAACTACAGAAAGAAGCTGAACTGGCTAAGGAGAGTGTCGGACTAATCAAGGAAAAACTAATTCTTGCCAAACAAGCTGAAGAACTCAGACAGGAAGTGGTAGCTGAGAAACAGGTGTCAGCAGATCTCCAGGCAAAACTCGACCATCATAACAAAAATATCAAGATGCTCACTGGAACCAAGCAACTGGACAAGATTATGTGTGCTGGAAAAACAGAAAGCTCACACATGGGTATGGGCTACACTGGAAGACAGAGTAGTAATACAGGAAAGACACAATTTGTGTCAGGAGGCTATGCACATGGAGAGGAATTCAACTCAAAGCCAACTGTACATCAGACTACTGGGTGTTTCTTCTGTGGAAAGTTTGGACACTACAAAAGGTTCTGCTATAAGTACCTCAAAAGGGTCACTCAAATTTGGAAGCAACGGAAGTTCTGGAGGATTGGAAAAACGAATCAAGTCTGGATGAAGAAGACTGATCTGTATTCAGGAGCAGCTAACAGTGGAGCTGGTGGAATTTGGTGTAACATGGCACGCGTCACAGATGAGCTAGATTCAGACGAACCATGGTATTTTGACAGCGGTTGTTCCAGACATATGACAGGCAATGCTGAGTATCTCAAAGAAGTGTCAAAAGTTAAAGGTGGAAAGGTTACCTTTGGAGATGGGGGATATGGAATCATCAAAGGCAAAGGCATCACGTGCAACTCAGAGTTACCTAAGCTAGCAAATGTGTACTTCGTCAAAGGACTAAAAGCAAATCTGATTAGTGTTAGCCAATTGTGTGATGAAGGACTCACTGTAGTATTCTCAGCGACTGACTGTCGTGCAATAAACGCATATGGCGTGACGATTTTGCAAGGAATCAGATCTGGTAACAACTGCTACATGTTGGAAAAGAAGATCAAATGCATGACAGCGCAAGGAAATGTTGAACTATGGCATCAAAGATTGGGACACATGAATGTCAGGAATATGACAAATCTGGTGCATAAGGATCTAGTTAGGGGAGTACCGAAGCTCCGATTTGATGACAAGATGGTGTGTGGAGCTTGCAATCAGGGAAAGCAAGTAAAAGTTCAACACAAGAAGGTTCCAGATGTACAAGCTTCAGCACCACTTGATCTGATTCATATGGATCTCATGGGGCCAATGCAGAAAGAGAGCATTGGAGGCAAGAAGTATGTGTTTGTGCTGGTAGATGACTACACTCGCTTCACTTGGGTTCGATTCATCAGAGAGAAATCGGAAACTACAGAAAGCTTTAAAATCCAGGCCCTTCAACTCATAAATGAAAGAGGAGGAATCAAGAAGATACGCAGTGATCATGGTGGAGAATTTGAGAATGGAGTTATGATGGAATTCTGTGAACAAAAGGGCATTAGTCATCAGTTTGCAGCACCAAGAACCCCGCAGCAGAATGGAGTGGTTGAACGAAAGAACAGGGCTCTACAGGAGATGGCTCGTGCAATGATTCATGGAAACAAAATACCTCAGAGATTCTGGGCAGAGGCATTGAGTACTGCGTGCTACATCATTAACCGAGTTTATGTTCGAAAAGGGACCACAAAAACTCCTTATGAAATGTGGAATGGAAAAACACCTAATATTGGTTATTTTCATGTTTTTGGTTGCAGGTGCTACATCCTAAATGACAAGGACTATCTTAGAAAATTCGACTCCAGAAGTGATGAAGGAATCTTTCTGGGTTATTCAGGAACTAGCACAGCTTACCGAGTTTACAACAAGAGATCAGCAGTCATCGTGGAATCCGTGAATGTGGTGTTTGATGACATGACATCTGTAACTTGGGAGCAGTGGGAGTCAGATGAAGACACTGAAAAGGAGGAAACCCGGGTCAGTGATAAAACACCTGAAGAGAGCGAGTTAGAAGGGGCTGTGATTGAGTCAGAAGCTTCAGTTCCTCAACAAGTCATTCAGCAAGTTCATCGAAATCATTCAGTGTCAGATGTCATTGGAGGAGTTGAGGAAGATCGCAAAACTCGTGGAAAAGTGATCAACTTCAGGGACATGGTTCAGTTTGCATGTTTTGTATCTGTTGTCGAACCTAAGACACATACTGAAGCACTTCGAGATGAGTATTGGATTGTTTCCATGGAGGAAGAGTTAGAACAATTCACACGGAATGATGTATGGGAATTAGTGGCTCGACCTAATGGAGTCAACATTGTTGGAACCAAGTGGATCTTCAAAAACAAAACAGATGAACATGGAGAAGTGGTTCGCAACAAGGCACGACTTGTAGCACAAGGTTACTCACAAATCGAAGGAGTTGATTTTGAAGAAACCTTTGCTCCAGTTGCAAGACTGGAATCCATACGGTTATTTCTGGAGATGGCATGTATACTAAACTTCAAGGTGTATCAAATGGATGTGAAGAGTGCCTTCTTAAATGGGATACTGTAAGAAGAAGTGTATGTAGAACAACCAAAGGGGTTTGAGGATCCAATCCATCACAATCACGTGTACCGACTTAAGAAAGCTCTGTATGGATTGAAGCAGGCACCTCGGGCTTGGTATGAGAGACTTACTGGATTCCTTGTGGACGGTGGCTACATCAGAGGGAGTGTAGACAAGACCTTGTTCTTCATGGAAAAACAGAAGGACATAATTATTGTTCAGATCTATGTGGATGATATAATCTTTGGGAGCACATCTCAATCAATGGTAGACGAGTTTGTGAAGAACATGACACAAGAATTTGAGATGAGTATGTGTGGTGAGCTGAAGTACTTCTTGGGGTTACAGATTGATCAATCAGAAAAAGGAGTATTTATATCTCAAGCTGCATATGCACAAAGTCTGGTGAAACGATTTGGACTTACGGACAACAAGATCTCTAAAACACCTATGAGTACCACCTTGAAACTTGCACGCGATGAAGCAGGAGAGGATGTTGACACAAAGCTTTATCGAGGGATGATTGGGAGTTTACTATATCTCACTGCTAGTAGACCGGATCTATCATTCTGTGTTGGGGTCTGTGCGAGATATCAAGCTAAACCGAAGGTGTCTCACCTAAATGTTGTGAAAAGAATCATCAAGTATGTCAAAGGAACAGAGAACCTTGGAGTGTACTACTCAAGAAACTCGAATGAGAACTTGGTGGGCTACTGTGATGCAGACTGGGCAGGATGTGCTGATGACACGAAAAGCACAAGTGGAGGATGTTTCTTTCTCGGAAACAATCTCATTTCATGGCTGAGTAAGAAGCAAAACTCTGTATCACTTTCTACAGCAGAAGCAGAATATATCGCTATGGGAAGCTGTTGTTCACAACTGATCTGGATGAAACAAATGTCAGCTGATTATGGAATGCACACTGGTCCTCTTCTTGTATACTGCGACAATAAAAGTGCAATCGATATCTTAAAAAATCCAGTTCAGCATTCGCGAACAAAGCACATTGACATCAGGCACCATTTCATCAGAGAATTAGTTGAAGACAATCAGGTAGTCATCGATCATGTAGTTACTGATTCTCAATTGGCTGATATATTTACTAAATCTCTTGAATACACCCATTTTATTACTCTAAGAAATGCAATTGGAGTGTGTAAGCTTGACCATTGAGTCAAGATGTGCAGATGTTAGTGCAGGTACTTGCTCATGATGTACGTATAATTCAGATTATGTTTGGACCTGAGAACGCTGTGGAAAAGAGCTGCTTGCTGTGCCGTCAATATGTGAGGTACAGGTTCTACGTCAATCTGTGGCCGCTCCCTAATCTTAAAAGAGCTAGTTATGTTTCAGAAAGATGCTCAAAAGAAAGAAAAAACAAAAAAAAAACAAAAAAAAAGGGAAACAAGGGTGACAATATGGGTTTCACAGCACGCGGATAAAGGTTGAAAACCCACATGATTGATAAAGGCATGGCAATGTGAAAGCTAGCCATAAAAAGATAATCAGGTGCACCAAATCGTAAAATCTCCAAAGAGTGATACGTGCAACCTGAATCAAGTGCTGAGCCAAGTCTTGCAGTACTCATCTTAAAAGGTACAACGAATTTTGTTTAAATTATGAGATCAAAATTGGCCAATTGGGAGTTTGTTAACTCATGTTTGATTACTATTCTGAAAGTCTTGTGATACACGATTGATTCACAAATGTGCTTGAATGACCTTGGGTTTGGATAAGAGAATTTGAAAGTACAGGTCAAATAAGGAAAAAGGCTAACAAGGAGAGACCAGAGTTGCAATTTCGGACAAGTTGATTGAGTTTCCCTCTTAAGGGACATTGTGAATCAGAAACCCTAAACGGTTACTGTTTAAAATCAAGAACTTCTCCTCACCGTCTCTTTTGCTCTCAATCAAAAAGGCGATTTCTTGACATCTATGGTGAGAACGAAGCAGATGGCTAAACGTGATGTTGTAATTGCTTCCTCGTCACATGCAGAGGATGAATCACAAAGACCCCATCTCGCTGATGAAGGATCTGAGGCAACTCCTCAGAGAAACGAATTACCGACAACAAATCTGCTCCCAAAGGTCACGGAGGAACTAGACGAGTTCAACACTGCACGTGAGAAGCATCTGTCTAACGAAAGCAGTGATCAACAAGTCTCTTTTGTCCAAGAAAAAGGTCTGATTGCTCCAGATGCTACGACATCGACTGACCCAGCACCGCCTAAGTTTCCATCTGCCCCACTCAACGCTACGCTGTCTGAATCACTCAGATCTGAAAATCCAAATCAGGTATCCGACCCTCTTTTGCTTTTTTGCCCTGATGAAAAGATCGATTCTGGTGACAAGGCAGAAGAACAGAGTCAGGATCGATCTGAGGCAGGGGCAGAGGATGTAGTTTCTCTTGGGTCATCGGCTGAAGAAATCTCTGAGAAACGAAGCAGGAAGAAGCGGGTGATGAAGAAATTGGGATTAGGATCTTTAAAGTGATGCAAGACGAGTAAATCTGGCGCCCCTAAGTCCGCATCTAAGGCACCATCGACTGATGCGTTGAGTCCTCCAGTCCTTGCTCAGAATACCTCTGTTTCAAGCCGTGTTCGATCCAGGAAAGCATCTGAGTGAAGTGCTGTGGTTGAAGTGTCTCCAGTCACCGAGAGGGTTCAGCAATTTATGCGTCGGAGCCTCATAGCCGAGAGATCTGTGGATATGACTGAGGAGGATCAGTGGGGCTATATAGAGATCATCGAAAAAGGGTCTATGGGAACCACAGTCTCAGCACTCGGAAACTATGTTGAACAAGTCGTTGCTAAGGTCTATGCAGGTCTTCCTGCCACAAAAGTTGAAGCAGATGCAGAGGAGATAGCGGTCCAAGTACGTGGTCACACGTATGAGTTCTCACCAACAATGATCAACGAGGCTCTGCATGTCAAACCTCTGGATGAAGATGAGGTAGAAGAAGAGACCACTCTTGATAGCATCTCGAAGTCTGAGTTGGCTAAGTTTCTCACTGAAGGAACTCGAAAAGAATGGGACAATCTGACCACCGCTGACTTGTCTCCTCGCTACGGTGCCCTCATGATCATTGCTGCCTACAATTGGATCCCGTCTACCCACAAGACACATGTCTCTGTTGATCGAGCACGGTTGATCTACAAGATAGCTCGAGGAATCCGAGTTGATTTGGGAATATTGATCTTCAGGCAAGTCATGAATCTTGGTGTGGTGCAGAAAAATGACTCTCGCTGGTTGATCTTTGCTCGCTTGATCATGAGTGTCCTCCAGAAGCAACATCGTCTCTCTCTTCTTCCGGGTGAGAAAGCTCAGGGTCCAGTGGTCTATACAAAGGACAAACGGGTTGGTGAGATCTATGAACAGCGTCTTGCTAAAGCAAGGGGTAAGGCAAAGAAAGGAGGGGAAGGAAAACTTTCCTCAAGATCAGCTCGCGTGTCACATCCTCTGCCATCATCCTCAAGTGCTCCGCCTCCAAGCACCTTTCAGTGTGCATGACCTTGGCTCTGTTTCCATAACTCAAGGAGTACTGACTCAGGATGATCTTCACAAGGTCTTACAGCAAACCACCCGAGCTCTTCAAGCACTGACTGACATTGTTCAGGATCTGAGTCGTTCTGTTGCAGGTTAGTCACGTCTTATTCTTTTGTGACGCTTGTGTTTACTTTCGTTTTTAACCCTTGTGCTCACAAGCAGGGGGAGAAGATGAGGATTAAGATGAAGAAGGGCTAAGTTTGTGGGGGAGCAACCTTTGATGTTTATTTGCTTTATGTACTTTCCGATTGCACCACTTGCTGCAATTGTGTTTATCTTATTATTCAGACTGATCATGGTTTATGGGAGAGTATTTATGTGTGTTGTCTTTGTGAAGATGTATTAAATACTTGAACCCAACTATTAAGATAATATAAGTATGCTTTTGGTTGCTTCGTGCCTATATGTGTTTGCTCGTGTTTATTGTGAATCCCTGTGTTGTGTGTGTGACTTCATCTTAGGTACTTGTGAGACGCAAGGATTAAAAAGGGGGAGATTGAAGATGTATAGTCAAGACGGAGCTGAAGTAGTTCATGAAGCACGACATGAACTACGACATCAGATGAGGATACAAGAAGCTGGTCGGGTGAGTTAATGAGCATTCAAGGAAGAATTACTGAAGGAGTCAGTTTAAAGGAAGAATTGGAGAAGAAGCAATCTAACTCAGAAGAAAGGAAGATTGGCTTATTCGCTGAAGAAGAAGATATGGAAAGTTTCCATTAAATAGATTTTGTGTCTAGGGTTTCTCCTCTAAAGAATATAAAGAGGAGGTTTGGCACGGTGTGACGTTTTAACACACAAAGAGAGCTTTTAGCAATAGGAGGTTTGCAAGTCCGAATAAGGAGAAGCAAAGCCATTAGGGGTTAAGGGTTTGAGTGGTTCATAGACTACGTAAAGTCTGTGAACGAGGAAGACTAGTCAACAAGTCAAGGTTTGTCTTGAACTTGCTTGAATGATTGCTTTTAAGAAGAACTTGTATGTGCTTTTAAAAGGATTAATCTAGTCGAATTCATTGAAAAGAAATATCTCTGTGTTGCTGTGTGTTCTAGTTAGTGTAGCTTGATTATCTTACATCAACAAGTTCTATGTAAACATATGGTCACATTAAAATTATAAATTAATAATGTATATGTATACATATTTTATATAAATCAGAACCTATTATTATATTATTATTTTTATATTCACAATGGAATTATTTTTATATTTTCTTAACATTTAATATATTTTTGATGAGATTTAGTAATATTATGTTTAAAACCACATTTAAGTTCTATGCAATATATATTATATACACCGAATAATATAATATAATTAATATAAATGTAAAATTTCAAAGAATAATAATTAATGTATATACAGTAAAATCAATATATTTTTCTTATCTTAGAATAAATATATCTTAAAATAAAATAAAAATTAAATAAGAAAACTTTTTTAAATTAATATCTCTATAAATTAATAAAATTTTAAAGTTCCAACATTATTAATTTATAGAGGTTCTATTGTATATGTATTATATGTACGGATATCCATTCAATTCCTGGCATGGGTCGGGTTCTATCGATTTTTGAGGTTTCGAAAAATAGACTCTTTCATATATTTAGGCCGGATCTTATCAGAATCGATATCTGATTTTTGGTCGGTTCTGGAGTATATTATTCCCAAATTCTATATCAGACTATCAAAATTTAAAACACATAATTTATAATCGAAATTATTTTTTTCAGTAGAATATTTTTTTTTTTTTAAAAGAAGGTATTATTATTATATAGCTCGATACATACCTGTTATAAATTTCTGACATGGAGCCAAAACAAAACCATATTAAAAGTGCTTTCACATGATCCAAAGCCCAAAGTAAAATTAAAAAAATCACTGACACATGACCGTTTCTCTGTAAACTTTTTGATTGCGTCATGTTTCTAAGAAGAAATATCTCTCATTTTTAGAACTTCAGCTCACAAAAATATCAAAGCATTCCGTGTTTAGCTTTTCCCATTAGATTCAGGTGTAAAAAGAAACAAAACAGAGAAGCCAAAAACGAATTCTTTTTATATTGCGATGCCTCCGACGAATGTCTCCGGCGAGCCACCGTATACCTCGGCGTCTCCACCACCGCCAAAGCCGAAAACGAAAATTCTCTCTCTATTCCTCGTAGGCGTTATCATGATATCAATATTCTTTCTCTTCCTCCTCCTTCTCGGCATCGCATCTCTTCTTCTTCTCCCTTTCATCCTCTCTTCTCTCCATCGCCACCTACGACGTCGCTGACGTAACCGCCGACATGTATCCTCGGATGGGTTATCTTCAAGATTCGTTAAAAAGATTCCGCAATTTAAATTCTACGAACCCACCACACGGCACGGAAGCGATTGCGTGGTTTGTCTTGATGGGTTCAGACAGGGACAATGGTGTCGGAACCTTCCCGGTTGCGGACACGTGTTCCATCGGAAGTGTGTGGACACTTGGTTGCTCAAAGCCGCGAGTTGCCCAATTTGCAGAGCTAGGGTTAGGTTGAGGGAGGAAGATGCTCTAAAACCAATATTCATAATCTTTTCATTTCTATTTCTCTTGAAACCCCATGGCTTCCTTCTTGAATGTTCTAAAAGAGGTTATGTGTATCTTACATGAATCTGGCAAACTCTTTCTCAAGAACAAGAAGTTGATGTTCTCTGTCTTTGTATTCCCTCTGTTTCTCAATGGTTTAGTTTAGTTGTTCAACGTCTTTGCCATCAAACCCGACATAACAAACTCGATTCAAGAATCAAGTCTGATACCTATGATGGATCCAAGCACCCCTGAATACGTATCCCATCTTATGAAAGTCTTTCAAGATTTTCAACAATTTGTGGTGTCTTCATACATATTTTCCGCAGTCTCCTCCATCATCAACCTTTTATCTGTTCTAGTCATCGTCCATGCTTCAGCTCTTACTCATAAAGAAGAGAATGTGAAGATCAAAGACTTCCCTGCTCTGACCCTTAAATCTTGGAAGGGACCTCTTGTGACCAGTTTCTACATTGTTCTCTTCAGTCTTGGCTATTGGTTTGTCTTCGTCATAGTTCTTTTCCCTCTTCTTTTGTTATCTACAAAACTCGATTACTTGGCAGCCAAGTCTGGGGCTTTGTTTGTTCTGTTCTCAGTGTTTGAGTCCTATTTAGCCATCGTTTGGTATCTATCCCTGGTCATATCGATCCTCGAGGAAACTTATGGGATCCAAGCTTTGGGGAAAGCTGCAAAGATCGTTAAAGGGATGAAACCGAAACTATTCCTCTTGAATCTTTTCTTCGGTTTAGTGTCCTTCGGTTTAGTTCAGATAGTGAGGCGGGTAGATTTGAACAGTTCATTTCCAGTTATCTTAACCATCGGTTTGGTTCTTGTGAGTTCTATCGCTGCAGTGAGGATGTTTCAGCTTGTGAGTTATACCATTACCTATTTCCAATGTAAGGGACTCCAAGGCAAAGACATTGAGTCGCTGAGGGATATTGAATATATGAAACTATCCTCCACTACGCTCATAGGAGCATTGCCTTGAAGTATTCGAAGAGATATGGTATAGTCTCATGAATATATTGTTTGTTTGTAATGGGAATTGGTTACGTTGTATGTATATTATCAATAATCAAAGGTCTGGTTAAATATCTAGAATGATATATTTTTGTTAAATATCTTGCCGTGTAAATATTTCGATTAAAATGCCAAAGCCACTGGATTACAATCAATAATAATAATAATACTGTCTTGATAATAAACACATAAGTGTGGGAAACTTTTCGTGGCTTCCTTTAGTTTAACATGTTCGGGTTTCAAGACCAAACAGATACCAAGACTTTGATGTTCTCTGTTTCAACAGTGTGAAATTTACATGCGATAATTCTAAACACTAGGATTTACATCTAACAACACCATTATAAAAATCTCATATCTGTTTTTTTCTCCATTAGTCTGTATAAGTCATCTTCTTTGAAATTTCAAAAACTCATATAGGCATGGGCGTTCAGGTTCGGATCAGTTCTCATCGAGTCAAAGATTTGGATCTACCTATGTACTTGTAAATTTTGATTAAGTTAGCTAAAGTTAAACCGGTTAAAAACATGTATTAAACCGTTAAAAACCTAGAAACCGGAAATCCAATGAACCGAACAAACCCGGATTTGTATGTAAACAAAAGTTTTGTTAGTAAAATAATTAATTTTTATTATTTTAAAGTAAAAATTAGAGGTTCTAAAAAATTAATAAAGCAACACCGTAATTTGTTTATTTTTTCTTTTACCAGCAACTCACAAACCACAAGACTTACAACCATAAATATTTACGTCACAGTATCGTTTATGTCTACTTCTCATTTTCTTTATAATTAAATATTATTACATGATCACTTGTGTTGAAGACTTTAATAATTAAAATATTAACATTCATGAAATTCCAAATTTGTATAAAAGAACAGAGAATCATACTTATTTTTACTTCTCACTACACGAGCAAATAAGAACTTAGTTTACGTCATTTGTTTTAAAGGTGAATACGATTTGGAGTGATGAAGATCTAGAGAGCGAAATTTAAATGTCTTTTTTATATTATTTTTAGATTTGAACTATTAAATTATTTTATAACTTTTTTATTACATTTTCAGTTTATTATTTTATAGTTTTAAAAAATTTTGGTTACTGAAACATTTTATTTGATATAATATTTTTAAATATAACTAAACTGAATTCAGTTGCGGGTCGGGTTTTAAAAACATCGAACACATGAAGTCATAATCTTAAATATTTATGTTTTGAGATCGTATATAGATTAGTTCTTATCAGATTAGTTTTTTGGGACCGAGTCTATTCTTTTTTTAACGCTGGATATGCTATTACAAACTATGAGAAATATTACAGACGACTCCACGGCCGACAATGCATCAAGTTGCAGATCTCCTTTCGCCTTCTTTGGGGATCGAAACCTAGACCGTGTAGAAACCTAGACCGTGTAAAAGCATTAATAAATGGTTAATCAAACCATTGGAATAAATGACTTCCACAAACCGACCGAGCCTATTCAAATTAGTTATTTCAAGTGGAGGAATTTTGGAATCATTTAGATACTTGTAAAAAATTTGTTCGGTTTTGGCAAGGTGGGTCATAAACCGAGCTACGCAAAGTACTACCTTGATGATACACCGAATATTTTCAATTTTGTGTGAAGTGTTTAGGTGTTTCAACCTTCTTTCACAAATTACATGACAGATATCACGTTGTTCGTTTGTAAGACGCTGAAACTAGCGTCAGCGACCAATATTTAAGACAGTGTATCTGGAAATATATTAGATGGATTTAAACGCAGCGATCATTTAACGTTGTTGATATACGTCGACTTCAGACGCCGGAATTAATGGCGTCAATAATTTTCGGAAATCTGGCACGGCGTCTATATTTTCAGAAATTCGGCGTCGATTTCTCTCTCGATCTTTTTGTTGTTTTGCCGTAATCTGTATCTATTTCCGGTCATATGGACGCTGACGCACAGCGTCTTACTTACGAACAGGGCTAATTATACTAACCAAAGTCAAAGCCCTTAACGTTACATAGTACTTTCATACAGTACAATGTGATTTGATGGTAATATAAGTAAAACAGAAAGGACTAGTTCATGGATCATACTTGTCAAGCTCATAAAACTCAATGTTCTTGTACTTCTGCGAGATGATCTCAGCTTGAACCTTTCTTGCAGTATCTGTCGCGCACCCTACGAGAATCAGAACAGAAGTTCCAGCAAATCCTCTGAATGCTGTCAAGTGAGTGATCTGTTCAACCACAGCAGGACCCGCCGCTAGAACAGCCAGAAATGCTGATCCAAGAACAGATATCCGGCCAAGAACCTGAAGAGTATTCAAATATTATATATATTGATGATGAAAAACCAAAATGTTAAGTTTGAAGAAACCGAGGAAGGAGAGAGAGAGGATCTTACGGTTTTGATGAAGAGAGCAGTGCTTTTACCAGGCCGGACAAGAGGGATGGATGCACCTTGTCGTTTCAATTGTTCACTCACATCGTCCGGGTCAAGTTGCAGGAAAGTGTAGTAGTAGTTGAAGAAAGCTATGAGAAGTATATTTGTTGGAAGATAGAACGAACCTGCAAAGAATTTGTGTCTGAAGCTTTTAGGTCTCTCTACAACATTGGCAAAACAGTTTCAAGAAGAACTCACATCCAGGGTTCAAGCCATAAGCAATATTCTTCAGAGCAGAAATGCCGGTGAATCGCGCTAGAGTAGCAGGGAGAGCAAGAGATGACGTGGAGAATATGATAGGCATCACTCCAGCACTATTGACCTTGAATGGAAGATAAGCAGACTTCTGCAGCCCAGCTGCTTTGCTGGTGTATCTGGAGGCATAGTTGAGTGGAATCTTCCTCTCTGCTTCCTGAAACACTTTGCTTGTTAGACTATAAACTCCTGAACAAAGCTTGTGTTACACTCCCTCCGTTTCATTTTAATTATCGTTTTAAATATGTGCACACAGATTAAGAAAACATTTAATTTTGTATATCTTTAAATTAAAAAAAATCATTACTATACACATAACTATATTTCAACTAAGAGAAAAATAAACTAGAGAATATTATTAATAAATTTTGCGTTTAAATTATAAAATGATACTTATTTTGTAATGAAAATTTTACTCAACACCGACAATTTTACTCAAACGAAGGGTAGTTAGTTAATTAGTTACCTGAACATAGACGATTCCAAGTACCAAGAGGAGGAATGAAACAACTATGGTAGCCAGACCAGTATAGTTTCCTTCCTGTAATGCTTCTGCTGCTGTTCTACCAAATGAAGCAGGCAAGTAAGAGATAATACTCGTGAATATCAAAAGCGAAGTGCCGTTTCCAAGCTTCAGATCGGAGATCCTCTCTCCAATATAAGTAGTGAGGACAGAGCCAAGTGTTAGCAACGTGACGGACGAAACAACCCATTCAGTGCTGAAGTCATTCACGTAAGGACGGAGGTAAACCGCTTGTCCTATCGCCTGTACTATAGCGAATCCAACCGAAGCGTACCGAGTGTACTGGAGGATTTTCTTTCTCCCCGCTTCGCCTTCTTTCTTCTGAAGGTCTTGCAGCTTGGGGTAGACTTGAGCGAGAAGCTGAAACACGATCTGGGCGTTGATGAAAGGGACGATACCGAGGGAGCATATGCCGAGTCTACCAATGCCACCACCGGAGAATGTGTCCAATGTGGTTAACAAGCTGTTCTGATCCAAGTTGCCGACAAAGGCTTCTCGGTTGACTCCGCCTAGTGGGATGTAGATTCCGAGGCGAGAGAGAGCTAGGAAGCCGAGGAGCTTTAGGAACTTCCCAGGCAATGGGCCTTTGAAGAAATCTCCAAAGTCAATGGAACTGTCCTCAATAGCAGCTGAGAAAACATTCAATATAGCTAAGCATCATTAAACATGATGAACCACATAAGTGAATGTATGTAAGTTAACCGGACCTGCCACGCCACGACCAGAAGATGGTTTATCTCTTTTGCTACCGGAGGAGCTTTCAAGTGATGGAGACAAAACACTCAGAAAGCTTTCCCAAATACTACTCAGGCCAGAAGCTTCTTTTGGATTAATACCCAACGGATCAAATGTCGAAACCTCAGAGCTGAACAGAAACTCTCTAATCAGCAAACAATGTAAAGTAAAGAGACAGAACATCAACATATAATCAAGTCCTAGCGAATCAGACATAGCCTAAGAAACACCAAATGGTCCTAAAAATCTTTTTTTTTTTTTCGTTTCTTCAGCAAACAATGCACAGTAAAGTGATAGAACAGCAACAGATCAAGTTCTATTGAACCAGACACAGCCTAAGAAACACAAAATAGTTTTAAAAACATTTTCAGAAAAATGTCAAGTCCTACCAAACCAGACATAGCCTAAGAAACATCAAACTGGTCCTAAAAATCATTTTCTTTAGTTTCATCAACAAAGTAGAGAACTTTAAGTCGCATTATCCAAAGCAGAACAAGTATAATCGATTTCAAGTGGAACCCATCTGATATAAAGATTGAAAGTACCTTCTAGAGTTGATGACCAGACCGAGATTCTTCCATGAATTGGCTTTACAAGTGTTCCTGGTTTTGGTCGGAACGGAGAAGATTGGTCTGTACAGAGAAGAGCTTCGGAGTCTCGAGGATGGTTTGTGGTTGAGACGAGACAGAGAAGCGAGGTTTGAAGAAGAAGAAGAGTAAGAGGAAACTTGGCTTACCGTTATCATCCTTATCCCTTCCGTCTTCTCCAGACGAACGATTTCTTCTTTTTCCTATGCTTAAAGTTTATGTTTTTGTTTATGGGCCAAGCTTTGTGGGCCCAGTATATATTTTGCATCCAATCTGGTTTGGGGTTTTAGGACTTTAACCTATGCTGGCAAACGTCCAAAACCGAATGAAAAAAAAAAAAAAAAAATCAGAGGTCGATTGTTTGCAGATTATCTGTGCTAGTTTTTGGTTTTTGATTTTGTAAAAACCATTCTTTTATCAATCAAGATTTTTTTTAAGAAAAATTGTCAAATATGACTCACAACTTGATCTTAAATGCAAAACTAAATTCAAACTTGAATCAAATGCAAAAGTAACCTAAAAGGCTATTGAAATTACAACCAGCCCCTTGTGAACAAACAAAAAAACCGAATTTTTTTTACGTTTCTAACCCCCGTAAGTCGTCTGAACTAGTTCTACTTAGAAATAATTTAAAAATTTTGTAAAAAATATTTTGATAAGTAAAAAATTGAAATCATGTAATTAACATATATTTTAAGAGATATAAATTAAGATATAACAAAAGTTAATTGTTTTCAACATAGATGAGTGAAAGTAGTGAGTCATGATATTCTTTGGTTTAGGTTTTGCCAACATATATTGTAGTATTGTACGTGTTCTTAGGGTTAGATTTTGGAATGCATAAATGTTTTTTTGAAAACTTTAAAATTTACCTAAGTGTGTTTATTTCTGTGTATAGTAAACACTATTTAAGTATAACTACGGCTTTATAACGTGGTTAGTTAGTTAATTTAGTCAATTTAGTTTAAGAGTTAAATTTAGGGTCTAAGATGACTTACTAGTAAGTCGTCTTATGTACAGTATTCAACAGACGACTTACTAGTAAGTCATCCAAACCGGATCAAACCTTTAATTTTTCAATGTACTTTTAAACCTAACTGGATTATTTATCGGACATATATAAGGTGTTTTTTTTAATTCACTGTTTCGCGAAATTCAGAAAACCCTAACGCCGTTTCTCTCAAAGGCGATTTCGAAGGCGATTTCCGTCGAATCTCTCTAATCCATCGTTCTCACCGCCAGTTATCTCTCCGCCGTTATCACCGTCGTTCTCACCACCTTTCTCACAACTGCTTCCTCTATATAAGATCTGAGAGGAAACCCTAGCGCGCATTCTCTCAGAGGCGTCTCGTTGAACTTCGTCGCCGGTAAGTTATATCTCTTACTGTCGAGTGATTGATTGAGGGAAAGATGAACATAAAACGTTGTCTCTATCAATTTATACACTCGTTCTTTTTTCACGTCTATTTTTTCAGATATATAACCGCTATGTCGAAGGCGACTATATCTTCTCCGAATTTTCATGTCTGCTTTAAAATGTTCTACTGGAAGTCTTGGAAGACTTATAATTAAGTCGTCTGCAAAGTCTTCCCTGGAAGACTTTGCAGACGACTTAATTATAAGTCTTTCAGCTGGAAAACTTGCCAGACGACTTAATTATAAGTTTTTGATTGTTTTGAGATGGTTGACTTAATTATAAGTCTTTGATTGTTTTGAGATGGTTATCTTTGATTGTTTTGCAGGCAAAAAAAGTGGATATACCAGAACTCCCCCGTAGGATACATACATTAGGGGAAGAGCCCCCTGCAGTGCATAGCATTTCGTATCATACTTGTTGGACGTTGCATATTGCTTTAAAGAAAGCTCTTCATGATGACGAATATGAAGAGCTGAAGGAGTCGAAGTTGGGAGTTTTCATCAAGTTCCAAGAGCTGGGATTTGATTGGGCTTCAAGGCTGGTTCACTGCATGCTCGGTTTCCAGCTAGACATAAAGAAGAAGTATGAGCTGTGGAGTCTCGTTGATCCAGAACCTGTGAGGTTTTCACTGTTAGAGTTTGAAATCCTCATTGGTCTAAACTGCAAGTACATCGAGGACCTTGAGAGACCTCACTGTGTTGTTACAAAGGAGTTGACTTCTTTCTGGGAGATGTTGGGAGTTCATGTCGAAGCTGGGCCATCTACTCAGGAGATAATAACAGCATTTGAGAGATGCGAAGGGTGGTCTCGGGATGATCGCAAGCAGCTCGCGTACCTTAGCCATCTTCACTGGATACATTGAAGGGAGAAAATATTCAACCCCTACACGGGTTAGTCTGGCAAGGCTAGTGATGGAGCTAGAACGGTTTGAGAATTATCCATGGGGAAGAGTCGCGTTTAAGGTGCTGATGGACTCTGTGAAGGGCAGAGATATTTCGGGTTGTTACACTATTAATGGGTTTGCGCAAGCTCTCCAGGTCTGGGTGTACACAGCTCTGCCGGAATTGGATGTTAATTATGGTAATCCTCTCCCAAACAATCCGTCTCCACCGATACTGGCTTACAAGGGTCGCAAAGGACGCAAACAGTTTAAAGAGGCTATCCTCAGTCAGGTATTTACTGCAATCTGGACGACTTCGTAGAAAACTTATAATTTAGTCGTCTGATAAGTCTTCCAACTGGACGACTTAGTAGAAGACTTATAGTTAAGTCGTCTGAAAAGTCTTCCTGCTGGATGACTTAGTAGAAGACTTATAATAAAGTCGTCTGGGAAGACTATCCAGACTACTTAATTATAAGTCTTCTACTAAGTCTTCCAGCTGGAAGACTTTCTAGACGACTTAATTATAAGTCGTCCAGCTGGAAGACTTTCCAGACGACTTAATTATAAGTCATCTGCGAAGTCTTTTCTTTCCATCTTTCTTAATCCGTCAAATATCTAAGTTCATATCTTATATTTACTGCAGACTAGGGTGATCAACTTTGTTCACAAGGACATTGGTGAAATGTTTCCAAAATGGGAATTTGATGTTGAGGACACGCCCACAGAGAACATAATTAAACTCATGTTTGTGAAGAAACCGTGGAAGTGGACCATGGATTATTGGGAAGTCACCGGTACTTGGGTCATTACAAAGCGGTTGTGAGTCCAGCGAAGAAAAAGGTAGTGAAGGAAGACAGTCCAAGACCTCGAAAGAAAGCTCGTAAAGAGGCTAGTGAAGAGGCTAGTGAAGAGGCAGCTGCAGTGGCTAGTGAAGAGGCAGCTGCAGAGGCTAGTGAAGAGGTTCATACAATTGTTGGTGGGTTGACCAAAAAGGATATTAAAACCATGTTCAAGGACATAGTTGATGCCATGAGGGAAGGGTTTGGGACGTGCCTTAAGGAGATCAAGTATCTGTCGGAAAGGGTGGAAGCTGTGGAGAAGAAGGTTGGTATCACCACAAAACGGAAAGGGACATCAGCTCAAAACACTACCCCTCCACTTAAACCGACGCTCGAACCCGGAGTTAGTAACAAATCATCTCCCAACAAGAGATTGACTAGACAAATTCTTAAGAATAAGAACTGAAAAGTTGCATTTGCTTTGTTTCTTGTATGTCAAAACATGTGTTCTTTGTTTATACTGTATGAAATGGATCTTTGGACAAAGTCATTGGTTATTATTGTTTGAAATGGATCTTTGGTTTTTATTGTATAAACACATCTTGTATATTGCAGAGTGAAAGTGTTAATGGGACGAACAAGGGAAGGAAGAGCTTGCCGGTGGATAAAGGTCCAGATGTGCCCGCAGATGCTAGTTCCTCGAAAGATAAAGCTCCAGAACCGAGCCTTGTTCTATTGGACAAAAATCAATCCACTGTTTCGGATTTACAGAAGGAGGATGCTAGATATTTGGAAAAGAGGGATGCTGCTTTGGCACTTTGTCGTGCAAAGAGTGATCGAACAAGGAAACTTGCTGCCTCACAGCAATCTTCTTATACGGCAAACAGCACGGCCAAAGTGATCATTCCAAACAAAAAGCTTTATCAAGGCTATAATCCTTTGCACCAATTGACAAGAAGAAGTTGAAGGAGCTCGCTGATTGGTTGAAAACTTGTTCGTAAGTGTTTGCTTTTCCCATAATAGCTTGTTTTAGTCTACAAAAACTGATTGCTTTTCAACATTTTGTGTTTGCAGTCATTATAGAACACCTCTCGATAAAAAAACCAAGTACAAGTAGAACTTGGTGGTATCAAATCCTCTGGACCTCCTTAGAGTGGCTGGACGACTGTGTAAGTCTTCTGCTATGACTTAGATGACTTACTGATAAGTTTTCTTTGTAGACGACTTACCAATAAGTCGTCCAGTAAGTCTTCTACGTAGACGACTTACCAGTAAGTCGTCTGATATCTTCTGACTTGTACCCTATTTTATATGCAGCATATTGATGCTTGGATTAATGTGCTGAGGAAGAGGTATGACGCTAACCCACAACATTTCAGGAGCGAGAGAATGTGCTTCCTTGATCATCTCTTTGCTCAGCAATGGAGATTCAAGTACAAGGATTTTAAGGACTCGGAGCCCGATCAGAACGGTTTAGGAAGAAGACTCCCTGGTGGGGCGTGGAATTATTATGCAGGCACTATACCATCATTTTGCCAATCGAACAAGGTTTGGGGGACAGATATTGATGATGTCTATGCGCCAGTGAACTACAACGACACTCATTGGATTGCTATGTGGATATCGATCCCTAGGAGGCACATAGTCGTCTGGTACAGCATTTGTTCCAGTATCTCCCCAGAAGAACTCGATGTGGTAATGGAGCCTTTTCTCTACATGGTCTCTTATCTGCTTGTTGAGTGCGCTTCCTCAGACGAACAACGTGCCTGATACAGCCTGGAGTCATTCACATATGAGAGACTAGCCAATATACCTCCGGCCCGAGCTGGTGATTGTGGCGTGTACACTCTAAAGTACATTGAATGTCATGCTCTTGGGATAGAGTTTAGTAAAAAAGACTTTGCTAAGGCTAACGGGAAGACTATGAGGGATAAGATGGCGGTGAATATATTTCAAGAGCTTCCTGACGCGCATAAGTTCGAAAACAAGGACAATGATGCCAACCTAGGTGCGTATGAGGGGTGATAAATAGGCTTCGTTACATTATTTTGTATGATAGATTAGGCTGATGTGTGTATTTGAATTTGATCCCTATTTTGTATTTGAACTTGATCCCTATTTTGTAACTATATTCTGCGCAGAAGACTTACAGTTAAGTCGTCTGGAATGTTGAACAACTTAACTATAAGTAGTCTGGAAAGTCTTCTGAGCAGTGACCTTTTGTAACTATATTTCGGATAATATAAAGGGCAAGACCATCTCAAATTTGTTTGGTAGTGCAATTTGACAAAGAAGTTGACACAGATAAGTTCATAACACAAATTTTTAATACATAGACTAAACACTGGACGACTAACTAGACGACCTTCTGGACGACTTAATTGAAGATCTTCTGGAAGACTAAACACTGGACGACTAACTTGAAGGTCTTCTGGAAGAAAAAACCCTGGACGACCTTCTGGACGACTTAATTGAAGGTCTTCTGGAAGACTAAACACTGAACGACTAAATTGAAGGTCTTCTAGAAGAAAAAACCCTAGACGACTAACTGGACGATCTTCTGGACGACTTACTTGAAGGTCATCCACGTCATTTCTTACATTGTGGTTTCGTATGGCCAGCTTCCTTGCATTTTGAGCATCTATAAACCATGTGTTGCTTCCGGGGTTTGCGTCCTCTCATCCTGGATAGCTCCAACCAAGATTGTCATCTTGATTTCTTCTGTCTTCCCGGACCACGCTTTTTATCCGGAGGAAAGCATGTGTGTTCCTCAACTTTTTGTCCAACACAAGGATATATATTCTCTGAGTATCCTGCAAACAGAAAATCCTTTGAGTACACTGGACATACAAGTGTGGAGATATGCAAACCAACAGATGTTCCAGCAGCTATAACATGAGAGCAAGGTATTTTCTCCACTGCATAGAAACCACAATCACACTTTACATGTTCCAAATCAACCACACAGTCCATTTTACCACCTTTCACAAAGAATCGCCATCCATCAATTGGTTGTACCGTCATCGTATCCGCTATCTCCGATCGAACAGCAAGCAAGTATTCAACACCTCGACTATGTTGAGTTGGGAGACTCAAAGCATCTTCTCTCCTTTTCCAAAACCACTTTCCTAGATTCTTCCTTATGAACTCCAACAGGAACTGAACCGGAAATCCTCTAGCTCGCTTCAGAGCGGAATTAATAGATTCAACGATGTTGCTTGTCTTTATGTTGTACACGTCCCCCTGACAATAAATCATTGACCATAGGCTGACGTCGGCATTCTCCAAATACGTTGCAAGGTCCGGGTTTGCACTCCGTATCTCAGCCATGTACCGGTCAAAATCTGAAACCGTATGAGCATAAGCAGCACCTTTCACCAAGTACAAGAGATGTTTCCCTTTATACTTTTTGACAATGTTATCTTGAAGGTGATAATAACATAATTCTCGGGTTGCCCAAGGAAACACCTTATCACACACACTTTTAATGGCCGCGTGCCAGTCGGAGACTATCACCAGAGGCTGCTCATCAGATACACAACTAGCCAATTTTGTGAAAAATCTTTCCCAAGAAAGTTCATCTTCAGCATCTACGATCCCAAAAGCCAATGGAAATATCTGAAAATTCCCATCTTGTGCGGCTGCAACTAACATAACACCTCCATACTTCCCACTTAGGTGAGTCTCATCCACCACAATGACCCTTCTCTGATACTTAAAACCTTTGATAGAAGCTCCAAAAGAGAGAAATAGATACTTAAATCTATTGATAGAATCAAGTTCTATAGCCGTGATAGAATCGGGATTTGCTAAGGAGATTTGCTCGAGATATGATGGCAGACGCGAATACCCATCTTCTGCTGATCATCTCACAAATGTTTGTGCATATAAAAGTGCTATGTATGAAGTGGTGTAATCAAGCGTCATGCCAAACATGTTCTTCATTGCATCAGTGATATGCTGTGGATTCAACACATCAATGATTCCAACACGATCAATTAAAAGCCTACCAACATACTTCGGAGTACAGTGTCTCCGCTGAGCGAGTCGGTCTCCCACTGAGCATGTATGTTTTTCCACATACTTTGTTACCCAAAACGTGTTTGTCCCATGTTTCACACTCGCTCTGACCTTCCATTGACAACCACTAACCGGACATATTGTCACAAGGAGAGTTTTCGCTGACTTGTATATTCTGAAGGAGAACCTAAACCTCACTGCTGTCAACCGCAGCTCTGAAAGCAGTACATCCTTGCTAACAAAACTCTGGTTGACATAGATATTGTTACCATTTGATCTTCCTCCTTCAATTTTTTTGATATCTTCAAAACACATATCATCATCTTCCTCATCCTCATCTTCGACCTTTCCATAAACACTTTAATCCGCACCATTCTCGTCCGCTTCAGCAACAATAGAGATACCAGCATCCTCCTCCCCATCTTCCTCCTCCCCATCATCCTCCAAATCATCATCATCATCTTCAAAACATTCATCAGCTTCATCAGCTTCATCATCTTCTTCCCTGAACTCTGAAACCGTTTCCACCTTGCTACGGCTTGATACACAAAGCCGTACTCCATGCGTTTTGGTTATCTCGAGCAAGTTTCGAACTTGTCTATCACTTGTTACATGAATAGGAGAGGTGTCTGGAGCCTACATCATTTCTGCTGGTAATGAGTAGGTTATCTCCACAGATTTTGTGCTCATGTCCAGGTTATAATCTTCTTGAGCCATTGCAAGAAGTTCAGCATGTGTCGAACCTTCCCCCAAAAAATGATCGCTCCTTTGACATTATCAACCAGAAAATCCCAACGGCAATCTTTCAACAACCATTCTCCATACACTACATGTAACTGACGCATCATCTACAAAAATTCAAAATAAAACACATTAGTAAACATAGAGAAAATGAAAGTTTACTAAACATTGACGCAGACGACATACCAGTAAGTCGTCCGGAAGACTTAGCAGTAAGTAGTCCAAACAGGTCATTTTTGCAATTGAATTTTAAATAGGACGACTTACAAGTAAGTCGTCCAACTTTGTTTGTTAAAAAAAAACCTAGGTAAGTCGTCTAGGATAAACGGGTTAGTTTTGCATTTGACCGAATTGTGTTAGATATTTGACTTTTTCTGGACGACTTACCAGTAAGTCGTCTCCGGGAAAACAAAAATTTCAATATTTTATTAAAGATAGACGACTTATTTGTAAGTCTTCTCAGGTTAGTTTGCAGTTCGAAAAAAAAAACTTAAATATTTAACTTTACCCAGACGACTTACTTGAAAGTCATCCAGGTAGACGACGTACGATAAAGTCGTCCGAGATAAGCAAGGTTTGACCAGAATCTAGGAAATAAATCTGGACGATTTTGCTTATCCTGGACGACTTTCAAGTAAGTCGTCTTACTTGGCGACTTCCGAGTAAGTCGTCTGAGAAAAAGTTAAATATTTAAGTTTTATTTTCCAATTGCAAAAGTAACCTGAGACGACTTACAGATAAGTCGTCCAGTTTTAATAAAATATTGAAATTTTTGTTTTTCCGGAGACGACTTACTGGTAAGTCATCCAGGAAAAGTCAAATATCTGACACAATTCGGTCAAATGCAAAACTAACCCGATTATCCTAGACGACTTATCAGTAAGTCGTCTAGGGTATTCTCTAGATTTTTTTTTAACAAACAAAGATGATGACTTACAAGTAAGTCGCCGTTTGACCAGAAGACTTACTCGTAAGTCTTATACAGCCAGACTACTTACGGGTAAGTCTTCTACACGAACAAATCTGGAAAAAATTCAAATTTCATACCTTAAACTAGTGAGATGACTTCTTTAGCACACAAAGTCTTCTCCAACCACCCAAAATCTCAAACGAAAGTAACCCACCAAGAATAGTATGCTTGAATGACTCTATTAACCATAAAAAAAAATTGAATCAAAAGCTTGAGTTTTTTGGATGAATATGGAGGCAAAGTGAAAGAGATGTTGTTTTTAGTTCATAACAAGTGAGAAAGAGAGTGTGTAAATCGATTTTAAGTGCATTAAGAGCTTCAAATTGGTTGTTCATGGTGGTTGGGGTATTGATGACAATGGCAATCTTGTAATTACTTGAAGATGATGAGGGTGAGAGAGTAAAAATGTCATTTTCGGAAAAAAAAAATTTGATGGTATTTTCGTGAATTATATGAACTTGTGGGGTGAATAGGACAAAAGAAAAATCTAAAAAGAGCATGGGTTAGTTTTAGGTTTGACTTTGAGTTTTGAGTCAATTTTGCAAAAAAACCCTTTTTAAAATAGATTCCCTAAGAAATATGAAAACCAGATTTTGTGTTAACTACCTATTTTCAAACAAAAACCAAAAACCTTGTTTTGTTGGTTTTCTAAACTATGTAGGTGGATTTTGAGGTTGATTGTTTCCAGTTTTTTAAGTAGTTTTTGACTTTTATTTTTCTAAAAATCATTTACTAGACAATCAAGCTTTTAGAAAAATAGATTCCCTAGGAAAACTAGTTTTTTTTCATATAACTGTATTTTATAAAGAAAAACTAAAATCCAAGTTTTTATGGTTTCTTCAAAATCTACCCAGAGTTTTTCAATATTTTTTAAAAAAAATTAAATTTTTGCTATATTTTTGCATTAATACAAGAAAACAAATAAAACAATAAATACTAGAAACAAATCAGATTTAGTAAAAAGCATCTGTTTAATATATATAATACAAAAATAAATTTCAAATAAGAACATTTCTAAAACTTGTCAATAAAATTAACTTCAGTATTTAAATGAACTTTTATGTAAAGTTTACATGTTTTGTTAATAATCTATTGGTATTATTTATTGATTTTTTGGTATATTCTTTTAGTAATTTAAGTTTGTTTTTTAAAATCAGTTTTTAAGTTAGAAAATTTTTAAAATAAAATAAAACATTAACCAAAATTTAGAAAAAAAAATATTTTTTAAAAAAATTAAAATTTAGAAATAAAAAAAAATCTAATATAAAAAAACCAAAATCCAACATTTTCTAGTTTGTTGTTTTAAAAAATTTTACATTTATTTTTCGTACAAAAAAATTCATGATCCAACTTACGTAAGTTTTTTAAACTAATCAACACATATTAATTGTTGATAATAGCATTTTATTTTTTATTTTTTCAGAATAAAAATTTTAATATTATTAATAATTTTCTTTTTATTAATATTAAAAACAGAAACCAAAAACTAAAAACTAAAATATAGAACAACCACTCATGTTTTTCAAAAAACTAAAATCTACTGCAAAAACTAAAACCAAACACTAAAACCCAAAATCTAAAAAATAAAATCTAAAAGCCAAAAACCAAAAACCAAAAACTAAAATCTAAAATCGAAAATCTAAAAACTAGTAAAACAATCATCACCTTTGTATACTTTTCTATTTCTTATAAAAATATTTCTATATTATGTATTAATACAAAAAAATATTAATAAGAAATGATTAAAGTGATAAAATAGTAATTATTCCAAATCACTAAAGTTAAATAAAATATTTTACATCTAGAATCTAATATGAAAAATATATAAAAAACGTATACAAAGGAATAAATTAACATAATTATTTATTTTTAATTTATTAAACTAAAAGATTCCCTATATTTATTAAACAGCACTTTAAAATCAAACTATTGATATTTATTTCTGATTTTATTTTTTGGAGATATAAAAACAGTTCGGATTTGTATTAAAAAAATTGTTCGGATTTCTATAAAATTTATTTGGTTTTGATTCGGTTATTGGTTCATTTCCTGTAAGAATATCGTAAGCTAATAGCCTATGCTGCATGGAATCGGAAGCGGGGACGCGGAAGCGGAAGCGTAAAGAAGCGTAGAAGCAAAAATTTTAAAATGTTTAGGAAACGGGTACGTGTTGGAAGCGTTTATACATATATATATATATATATATATATATAATATTGAAGCACTTAATAAAATAAAATAAATAATAATAAAAATCCAACACATAATTTAAATAATGAAGTTCAACATAAAAGTTAACAAACAAAAAAACTCAACATAACATAAAAAAAATTCAAGCTTCAAGTTAAATATCGAACTCATCATTGTTCTCATTTTCCCCATCTCCACCAAACAAAACAACTTCCAATTCTGGTTCATCAAGAGAAAGATCTTCAAACTCAAGTTTTCCCAAATTAATCTCATCCAGCGAATCAAATTGATCACCTCCTACATCCCACATACAGCTAGGACCTTCTTTATAAGAAGAGCTCCTTCTTGATAGAAGACGGAGGTTAGTATGCACAAATACTAAATCTTCAGCTCTTTGGGGAACAATCTTGTTTCTTATAGCAGAATGAATGAACTTGTATGTACTCCAATTCCTTTCGCAGCATGAGGATGAAAATGGTTGTCCAAGTAACTTGAATGCTAAGATTTGAAGTTTTGGTGCCGAAGATCCATGAACTGCCCACCATCTCAAAGGTTCTAAGATAAACCTATCATGAATCACATCAACACTACCAAAGTCCTCCATGCATAAAGAGAAGTTAGAATATTCAACGTTAACCTCTCTCCTTTCATCTTGATTTGGAAAATACTTCATGATGCAATTTTTTCTTTCTCTAGTAACCTCCAAATCTTGATGTGGAGCTTTTCTACTGTCTTCTTCTACAAGCCACTCTGAACTATAGTACCTGCATCCAACAAATATATATAACAATTAAAATCTTACTGATCAAAAACCAATTTTACCATTTTATAAGTTGATAAGAAAAACAGAATAAAAACAGATTTATAAACTTACTTGGGGTTTAGAGAATGTGCCATACAATGAAGAGGAGTATTACTCTTACTCCAACGAGAAGTCAAAATCGAGTGCACCGCAGTCCAAAAGACGGAATCTTCATTAAGTTGTTTCCTTTCTTTTTTGAAGATTGCTCTCTTGACATTCTGAATCATACTTTCCTACCATTCATAAACCAGATGAAGAGAAGGTTTATCAGTATCAATAGCTCTAATCACGCTATGGATGGGCAAAGTGAAAGATAAAGCATATTCAAGCTCCTCCCGAAACAACTTATCTAATATCTTTTTCTTCACTGCAGATGCTCTCTCTACACCGTCTTCTTTATAGTCATCCCATTTAGGACTGATCACCATTTGTTGTAACCCGGTCTTTATTTTTTTGAATCTCTTTAACATTACAACCGTGGAAGCAAACCTGTAAAAATAAAACTAATGATTATTAACTTAAAGATTAAGAATATAAGTAAGCTCTCAATTAAAAATATAGAAAACTAACCTTGTAGAAGCAATTGTGAGGAGCTTAAGATCACAATGCTCAGTGAACATTACAAGCCTCATCCCGTGATTCATAATATAATTCTTGATCCAATTCACATCTTCACTGATAGACTTTATCCAGTAACAAGCATCATACACTGCTTACACTGCTTCATTATTTCTTGTGCTCAGTAATGGTGAACATATATTCTTCAGAGCAAGGTTCAAGGTATGAACCACACATGGTGTCCAGAAAATAGTAGGAAACTTGGCTGAAATAAGCGCACCAGCTTTTACACAGTTTGAAGCATTGTCAGTGACAACCTGAACCACATTTTCATGCCCAGCCTCCTTTATGCCGTCTATGATCAGCTATGCAATCATCTCACCGATTTTTGTCTCACCATGAGTATTGATCGCCCTTAACATCATTGGACCACTCTCATTTGCAGCAATCAAGTTAAATATTGGTCTTCGTTGTGGATCTGACCAACCATCACTACATATACTCACTCCTTTTTGTTTCCATGTGTTCTTCAAAGGTTGCAAATGCATCTCAATGTTCTTTCTTTCCTTTTGAAGAAGTGTAGTTCTCAATGCATTATACCCGGGTGGAACATATCCTGGAATTTGGGAAGCACGCACATATGAATTGCGGTAGTGAGGATTTCTTGCAAGGTTAAAAGACAGACCACCTGTGTAGAACATCCTAGATACCTCCCCATCACATTGCTCCCTAGCTTCATTCTGAAATGCTTTTTCCAAAGGACCCTTTCTCTTCTTTGGATCAGACTCAGTTGCGTTTGGAACTTTGTAGCTCATATCATAATCAAGAGAAGAACTAGACATGTTCCTTGATGACGAAGGAAGTGGAACTGCTTTGGAAGCTGCACGCTTTAACCTCTCTTTGCAATTATCAACTAGCTTTTTCAGGTTAACTCTTTGTTGAGGAGTGACTTTCAAGCATCATTTAATTCCTTTTCCCCCTTGCAGCAGATGAGTCATAACTCTACTATGAGATCCAACATATGAATTACTGCAGAACTTGCATTCAAACCTCCATGATCCTCCTCCAGCTAACTTCTCAATTTTGTTCACATAGATCCACAAAGGTGCCTTGTCATCCACGTTCGAGGACTCATCCATGTTTAGAGGATCTTGAGACATTAGTCCTGTGAAAAAGTTATATGAATACTAATATATAATATCTTAATATACCGAACATAATACAAATATGAAACATAAAATTTCAAAAGACTACAACAATATCACACAAAGCTACGTACACAAAGCAACTTATAATAATACAATATTTAAAATATTCCTTGCACTGAAATTGAAAACCAAAAAAGTGCAGCCATGACTTTAATACACTCACGATCAAACAATAGAATATGCAAACCACATGCATAAAAGACAAACAAGTGACAACACATCAAACAAAGCACAATAACTGAGTATTTATATATATATGAGTTACGTACCTTTGCTTCTCTTCTCTCAGAATCTGGATAAAATGTGTAACTTGAAGAAATATCAGAACTGCTTCTTACGGTAACTGAATTTCAAGAGTTTTAATCTTTTTAGCTTATTTGGTAACTAGGGTTTTGTTATTGTAATGATCTAATTGGATCACATATTCACAAAACAAATCAAAATTTAAAAGCCCAAAATAATTTTCAGTTTTTTGAACATATATCCATAGACGCTTCCGTCAACTATCCATCGACGCTTCCGTCAACTATCCATCGACGCTTCCAATCCTGAATCGCGTGCTTCCATTACGGTTCCAAACGTCTCACTATCCGAAACGTGATTCCATGACGATTCCGAGTGATTCCCAGCGATTCCGTTTCCGGTTCCGCTTCGGAAGCACGAAATGCATGACCACCAACGATTCCATGCTACATAGCTAATAGCTAATACCCAAAAAATTTGGGTCCAATCTAGTCCTTGTTTAGTTTAGGTTTTTCTGATAGTTCAAATAATTTCATGTAATTCAAACCAAAATATCAGGTAACTAAAATATATTAGATAAAATAGATAATTTGGTTGTTTAGATTAAATTTTATATAATGTAAATAATTTCATATGAATTGAGTAAAAATATTCGAATAATTTGGGTTTTTTAATAATTTTTATGTTCATAAAGTGTAGTTTGAGATTTATAGGTATTTGAAAACTAATTATAAATAATAGTTTTAAATATCTATGAATTAGATTTGGGTATGTAGATACACATTTGTTTCTGAGTTTCGGTTTGGTTTTGATATTTAGATTTTAAAGAAATATGAACTATACGGATATTTGTAAGTTTCGATTTTTTTTTATTTATTTATTTTTTTTTTTGGTTTAGATTTTTGAGTTTCTGATCAAATGTCCAAGCCTAGTCTACTTGATGTAGATGGTTCGTGACTAGCATTGTTCTCGTTCATTAAGAGATTGAAATATAAATATGTATTGGAAGCGTTATATATACAAAATTATATAACATGAATACAACACATAAAATTTGATATAAAAAAAGAATAGAACACATAAAATTTCCAAATGTGTTCAAAAGAGTAGACAACCGACCTTAAGTCAGAAAATAAATCAATTTTGGTCATATTTGTAACGATCTAGGTAATTTGATGGGTGGCCACTTGATATAGGCTTTTGCTATTAAGTAGTTTGGCAATACTATCAAATTTAAATTCGATTAGCTAGGAATGACTGGTCAGATGATCAAGTCAATAAATCAGAAAATCCATCTCACCTGAACATGATCTCATGCCATGTTATCTTAGATGTACAATATCACAAGATGAATGATAATACAGAAGATCAAGGAGGTCTAGGATGTATCTCCATGCCAGTGGCGGAGCCAGCATTGGGGTCATTTCGATTTCATCGATATGTCAGGTCACAGTAGCTAACTTTGTAATGTTTCACTTATTTTGTTCAAGTTCAAAAAAAAATCATCAGAATTCATAGGGTTCACATAACCGACCCCTCTACCGTGTGAAGGTCCCTCTACCGTGAAGGTAGCTCCACCACTGCCCATGGCGCATCTCGGGTCTTAATCTTATGGCGATAAAAAGTCTTTCCCGAGAATCCAACAATAAATATTTACAAGTTAACCAACTAACATAGCTTAGTTGGTTATATTCCCTTCTTTTACCAACAAAGAGTTGGCCTAGTGGCTAAAACTTTTAAGCTATTCAATAGGTATTTAATGGATCACTAGACCCTCAGCGCGGATATAAATTTTCAGTTTTTAATTATTTATTTTCTTAAATGATGTATTTGTAATATTCGTTCATATTATATTCATTAAGTAAATATTTTTTTTGTATCATAAACTATCTATTTTTTTTACGAATGTGTGATATCATATAAAAAATATAAAAAAAATGAGTATATAGAGTTAATTAGATAATTGTAAAAACAGAAAGAAAAAAATTTGTGTGCGATATCATATAAATAATGATCCACCCAGTTAAATTTTCATCAAAAAAAAAAAAATCATGATTTTTATATGTGTAATTTTTTTTATTTTGACAATTTCCTTAAAACTATATTAAATTTTACATATTTTAATTAGAATATTTTTAATATCTTTAACTTTTTATTTGAAATGCAACTCAATATTTTTGAAAACATTAAACAAAATATTTAAAAAATATTTTTAGAATTTGTTTGAAAAATAAGAAAATTACATTTTAAATTAAAATTATCCTAAAATATGATAAGTTTTGACGTAGACGAAAACACAAATTATGTCAAAATAATTATATTCAATGATAATAACAATTTAAATTGATTATTTTTTAAAAAATACATTTACAAAAATATTATTTGAAAGAAAATTCATTTCTCTTTCAAATATAAAATAAAATATCATAATTAAATAATAAAAATATAAGTAAAAACCATAAATTTAGCAAATGACAACTGAATTATATTATGCTAAAATTTTGTTTCTAACAATTTAGCAAATGACAAATGAGTTATGAGCAAATAATACCATATAATTTTTAAAAACATAGCCATTCTTAAATATTTTTTGAATAAATAAATATTTTTTTAATTTAATCAACTGAAAATAATATCCGTACAATTGTGTGAGTCAAATTCTAGTTTTATTGATGCATGTTATATATTAGTGCTGTATGTTTTAGGTAACATTTTAATTATGCATGTTTTTTTAAATCTCCATTATTAAAATTATGCACGTAAGGATAACTCATGATTTTTTTTGTTGATTAAATGACATTATGTCCAAATTTATTTAAGGATATTTCATTAAGGTAACTGAAAAAACAAACAATAAAATAGGAAGTTTAAATTCATTTAAGCATATTTCATTAATGTAACTGAAAAGACAAGTAATAAATTAGACAGTTTTATTCGTTTTACGATATTTCATCAATGCAACTGAAAAAGACAAGCAAAAAAATAAGAAGTTTAATTAATGAAGTAAGAACATTTTTAAATGGGTACTTCTCTTTTAATAATATAGATGGGTTTTTTTCATTGGGACAGGTTTTTTCTACTAAAAAAAATTCTGAGACCAAAATCTCTAGACATTAAATATATATATGTGTAATGGATTATGGATTATGGATTATGGATTATGAATCCAGACCAGCCCGCATGGATCCGAGATGTGGTTTTAATTTTTAGTTATCTTTTTGTTGTATTTTATTTTTCTGTTTTAAAAAAAAAAATAATTCTAGCTCTATTGTGCTTTAAAAAAAAAAAAGAGAAATTGCACCATGTACGCAAAACTTTTTCTCTAATTAGGTAAATACATTAAATCCTAAAAGATGTTGTTTTGATTGTTAGACACCAAAGTTTTAAATTGCTAATATCTGTGTTCTTTTTGTATTATGAACCAATTGACTCCAAAAAAAAATTAGGGGGCTTATTGTATTAGGGATTTGATAAAATTTTGAGGGTTTTAGATCTGGTGTGATTTGGTGGGTTTTAAAGATTTTGTTGGAGATTCTGATGGGGAATTTGGTAAAATTTAAAAACAAAACAAAACAAAAAACCAATTTGGTAAAATCCTTTACTTTTTAATATTTCAAAACCCCCACCGACCAAAGGGAAACGAAGCCAAAATATGAGAAACATGCATGCTTATATGTGATTTTGCTTACCATGCATTCTCTGAGTCAACAACTGTGTTTGTTCATTATGTAATGCCAAGAACATATACATGTCGTGTAATTATATCCTTTTCATTGAGATTGAAAAATACATCATTCGTTCTTCAATTTACATATACGATATTTGTCGTTTGTTAAAGAGTGAAGAATTGACTGATTTAGAGTTGTTTGATTCGTAAGAGAACATTTATCTAACAGCGCATTAACTGCTTCCACGACGGCGCGTGAAACAACCCATCGTGTTCCGAGGCATAAGAGTGTTGGATCCAATCATTTAGGGTAGCCCATTGGCTTAAATAATAAATATTCAAATGTGAAAATGAAATAGGCCTCCGGGTTTTAATAAAAAGTTTAGTTGGCTTAGGTTAAATGAACGAAGAAGTGGAGCAAAGTGCCACATCGCCTTAGCAATAGAGAAATGGAGCAATATATATGTTCCCTTACTATTATTGTTTAAACGACTTTAGGGGTAGGATGGTTCCCTGCGCGCGCCGCCGCCGCCTTCCGGCCGGCTCGGCGTGGGCTTGGATCTTGGTAACGAACCTCCGGTCCAATAAAAAAAATTTTGGATCAAGTTAAGCTCAACTTTTTTGTCATTCAATTAGGAAAAAAAACAGCATGCAAGTTTATTTAAAACGACAAGTAGTTTGTCTAGAAAATTTTATCCTCTCGAAATTTTTAAACGAGATAAGAGAGTCTTGGGGAATAAGTTTTTGAAACTCAAATTCCCGTGATCTCCGCGAGATTTCCACCAAGTTTAGTTGGCTTAGGTTAAATGAACGAAGAAGTGGAGCAAAGTGCCACATCGCCTTATCAAGAGAGAAATGGAGCAATATATATATGTTCCCTTACTATTATTGCTTAAACGACTTTAGGGGGTAGGATGGTTCCCTGCGCGCGCCGCCGCCGCCTTCCGGCCGGCTCGGCATGGGCTTGGATCTTGGTAGCGGACCTCCGGTCCAATAAAAAAAATTTTGGATCAAGTTAAGCTCAACTTTTTTGCCATTCAATTAGGAAAAAAAACAACATGCAAGTTTATTTAAAACGACAAGTAGTTTGTCTAGAAAATTTTATCCTCTCGAAATTTTTAAACGAGATAAGAGAGTCTTGGGGAATAAGTTTTTGAAACTCAAATTCCCGTGATCTCCGCGAGATTTCCACCAACGTGCGCATGCGCTGCATCAGTTACGGAAAGTGGCTCGTCTTCTCCTCTTTAAAAACTCGTCTCCTCCTTCATTTCTCATTAAGTTTTTACGCAACAAAAATCACAAAATCCCTCAGCGTAAGTCTAGAGAGTGTTTCGTAGATATATTAGTTCGTTAGAGCATTCACGAGTGAAGCGTGAATTGTCCGTCATGGTTGTATTATGAAACTCGATATTCGTACAGTTCTGTCTCACAACGGAGTGAATATTCAGGAAAGAGATTGTATCTCGCCTCCATGTCCGTTTCTGAAAAATGGTTTTGTTATCTCGGTTTCTATCCGAGTTTGACAATCGTTTCCTTCCTTAAATCACGTTATTTATTATTGTTATTTCAATTCGGTTTTTGGCTTTTACAATCTTAACTCTGAATAGCTTCTTTTCATAAGCGTTTATCGGATTGAAAAAAACGTTTTATTAAACGGTTTATTCAATGATTTGAAAATGATTTTAGAACGGTGTTTGCGATTTGCTTTATAGCACTTCCGCTAAACGTTTCTTATCTATCTCATAACAGTGTTTGTGATTTGCTTTGTAGCACTTCCGCGAAATGTTTGTTACTTATCTCATAATGGTTTGCATTTTGCTCTGTAGCACTACTGCGAAACATTTATAGATATATGATTCTTAAAACGTTTTCAAAACAATTTGTTTCCACGAACGCTTTCTAAAGCGAGTTTGTGAAACAATCTACAGTCTACACAAAACGGTTTCTGCAAACGCTTTTAAGCGAGTTTGCTAAACGTCTTCTAAGACTTATATCGATACGATTTGGTGGTTTGAAATGCTTTTGCGATCTACTATAAACACCAAAAATGACAATCGATTTTAGACTATTATTTTTATTTAAAATAATATGTTATTTGTTGATTGGAGTTTTAATCTGTTTTTCATGTTTTCTCTACAGGAAAACAATGACGAAGGATAACAACACCCCCATTGACACCACAAATGTCATTCAGACTCCACTGAACGTTGTAGCAACTGATGCAACTGGCGTGATAATCTCTGGAACCAACACTGCATCAACCGCTGCAGCAACAACAACAAGTACCCTTCCAGTGGGTAATGCTGCTGATGAAACCACGCACCGTAGCCTATTCGGTGCTGGTCTTTATTAGACATGTTCAGTTTCAGGAACCACAAGTGGTCCGGTGGCAGTTCAAACTCCTCCGTCTGTACCTAGTGTGTTCACTCAAGGACTGATGCCAGACAAGTTTGATGTCAAAGGCTTCAAAACGTGGCAGAAGAAGATGATGTTCTTCCTGACAACCATGACGCTGGACAAGTTCATCCAAGAGGACAAGCCCCTTGTTCCTTACGGAATTGATGATGTGCACACTCTCGCAAGTGTTAACATATGGGTGCATTCTGACTTCATCTGCAAAGGTTACATTTTGGGTCGCCTCATTGACCCATTGTACCGTGTCTACTGTGAGATCCCCACGGCAAAAGAACTTTGGAGATCATTGGACAAGAAGTATAGAGGTGATGACGCTGGCTGCCAGAAGTATGTGGTCTCAAAATTCCATGACTTCAAAATTGTGGATTCAAAACCCATCATGGATCAGGTGGAAGCGTTTCAGCTCTTGCCATGAAATCGTTGCTGAAGGAATGTCCATCTGCGAGACATTCACAACTCTCAGGTTCATTTAAAAGCTTCCTCCAAGCTATGCGGATTTCAAGAACTACTTGAAGCACAAGAAGAAGAAGATGGGGCTCGAGGAGCTCATCATGAGGCTTCATATAGAATCCAGAAACCAAACTGCTGACAAGGTCACAGCTAAGGAGCATAGTGTCAACATGGCTGAGCACAAAGGCAAAGGAAAGGCACGCGCCCATTCTCCTGCCAAACCTTCCAAAACTGCTGCAGTCCTGAAGGCTTCTGGGAAAAACTTCAAGAACAAAGGCATTGAAATCAATGCGAATGTGGAGAAGTTCAAGGGGAAGTATCACTACTGCCACAAAGTGGGATACAAGAGTGTTGAGTGTCGCAGCAAGATCAGAGATGAGAAGCATCAAGCAAATATCACTGAGGAGGATCTCGTTGCAATGGTGACTGAGGCCAACATGGTTGAAGGCAGCAACCCCAAGGAATGGTGGTATGACACAGGAGCGACCACCCACATTTTCACTGATAGGGCGATGTTCAGCACTTATCAGAAAAGCAAGACTCGGGAGAAGCTGTTCATGGGAAACACTGCAGTCTCAAAGATTGAAGGCCGCGGCAATGTGGCTTTGAAGATGACATCTGGATGTGAAGGCCGCGGCAATGTGGTTTTGAAAATGACATCTGGACGTGAAGTCACTCTGACAAATGTGAAGCATGTGTCTGACATGAGGAAGAATTTGGTCTCGGGAACCTTGCTCGGCAAGAAGGGATTCGCCACAAGTTTTGAGGCGGACAAGCTCGTGATTAAGAAGAATGAGATGTATTTGGGAAAGGGGTATGTTAAGGATGGACTTGTCAAGATGAATGTAATGACAGTCCCTCCAAAAGTTGTAACTCCAAAAGTTTAATGAATAAGAAAGAGCTAGTTGTTGATTTGGTTGTGTCTTTTAATATATGGCATGAAAGATTAGGCCATATAAACTATAAATCTATACAAAGATTAATGAATTTAAATCTAATCCCTAAATGTAAAATAAGTAAACAAAAATGTGAAGTATGTGTACAGGCTAAGCTCACAAAAACGTCATCACCTCATGTTGAAAGAACTGACAAACCTCTAGATTTAATTCACACTGATTTATGTGATTTAAAATACATACAAACTAGAGGTGGGAAAAGTACTGTGTGACTTTCATACATGATTGTACAAAATATTGTTATGTATATTTATTACATAGCAAAGATAAAACCTTAGAAAAATTCAAAGAATTTAAACTCGAGGTCGAAAATTAGCTTAAAATAACAATTAAAGTAGTTAAAAGCGACAGAGGAGGCGAGTACGATGGTCCATTTAATGCATTTTGTAAACAACATGGAATAATCCATCAAACTACAGCTCCTTACTCACCATAATCTAATGGAGTAGCTGAACGCAAAAATCGAACTCTAAAAGAGATGATGAATGCAATGTTGCAGGAATCTGGATTACCCCAGAACATGTGCGGGGAAGCGTTGCTTACCACTAATTATACCCTCAACAAAATTCCACACAAAGTAACTGGCAAAACTCCATATGAGTTATGAAAATGTAATTTACCTTCGTATAAATACCTTAAAGTGTGGGGGTGCTTATCAAAAGTTGCGGTACCGCCACAAAAAAGGTCACTATTGGACCTAAAACAGTGGATTCTTCATCGGATATGCACATAACAATAGTGCTTATCGATTTATGGTACATAAAACTGAAATATCAGACATTCATGTAAATACAGTCATGGAATCAAGAAATGCATCTTTCTTCGAATATATTTTTCTATACAAGGAAAAACAAGGTTCAAAATGAACTCGAAAAGAAAGAGGCAACGACAAGGATTCATAAACTGAGACAAACGTAGAAATTTCTATAAATGATATTTCAGAAAGTGAAGAAAAAGATGAACCTCGAAGAAGCAAAAAAGCTCGAAAGGGAAAATCTTTTGGTGAGATTTTCTTAATGACATTTTTAGTAGAAAATGTTCCAAAAATTTTGGCAGAAGCCATGGCTTCACCAGAAGCTCCATTTTGGAACGAAGCTGTCAGAAGTGAATTTGATTCTATCATGCAAAATTATACATGGTACATAACAGATTTACCACCTAGCTGCAAAGCATTAGGAAATAGATGGATAATGACACGAAAACCTGGTGGAAAATACAAATCTAGGCTTGTAATTCAAAGATTCCGACAGAAGAAAGGTTTTGACTATTTTGATACATATTCTCCAATAACGAGAATAACATCAATAAGACTGATGATAGCAATCACAGCCTTAAGAGACCTAGAAATCCATCAAACTGATGTAGAAACCGCTTTTCTAAATGGTGATTTAGAAGAGAAAATTTACATGAAACAACCTAAAAGTTTTGTCATTCCCGGACAGGAAGACAAAGTATGTCAACTTGTAAAGTCACTTTATGGGCTTAAACAAACTCCTAAACAATGGCACGAAAAATTTGACAATACAATGATGTCAAATGGTTTCAAAATAAATGAATGTGACAAATTCATATACTACCAAAAATGTGTATGTTTTGCTATGTCTATATGTAGATGATATGCTCTTTATTGGAAACAATACAGACATTATCAATCAAACAAAGAACATGATCAAAGGGAAATTTGAGATGAAAGACTTGAGATTAGTAGATGTAATTCTCGGGATTAAAGTCACAAGAAATTCAAACGGAATTATCTTAACCCAATCTTATTATGCTCAAACAATATTAGAGAGATTTAAAAATTACTCTAATGGTATGGAAAAAAACTCTGTTAGATCCCCAAATGCACTTGACAAAGAATTCAGATGAAGTGGTTTCACAAAACGAGTATGCACGTGTGATCGAAAGTCTCATGTACTTGACCAATTGTACTAGACCAGATCTAGCGCATGCAGTAAACGTACTTAGTCGATATACACGTAATCCAGGTCATACATACTGGAAAGCTATAATGAGTGTACTCAATTACTTGCGCTACACCAAAGATTTTGGGCTTCACTATGGTAAAGAACCAGCAGTTTTAGAATGATACAGTGATGCTAATTGGATATCAGATTCTAAAAACTCAAAATCCACAAGTGGATATGTCTTTACACTAGGAGGAGCAGCAATATCATGAAAATCTACCAAACAAACAGTGTTAGCCAGATCCACCATGGAATCTGAGTTCATAGCCTTAGACAAAGCAACAGAAGAAGTTGAATGGGTTAGAAATTTTTTGGAAGATATTCCTATGTGGGAAAAACATGTGCCAGCTATACGCATACATTGTGATAGTCAATCAACTATAGCTCGGGCTCAGAGTAATCTCTACAATGGTAAATCTCGTCACATCAGAAGACGACAGAAAACCATTAGACAACTTATCTTAACTGGTGTAATCACAATAGACTACGTCAAATCGGCTGACAACCTAGCGGATCCATTTACTAAAGGTATGCCACGAGATGTTGTTGCTAAATCATCAAAAGGAATGAGTTTAAAGCCTATGACAAATGAGGATCCTAGATTGCAACCCTACCTATCATGACTGTAGATCCCAAGACGTAGGTTCAAAGGAAAAACAAAATCTAACCAAAGCACTTGAGACAAAGTAGTTTCTTCCCAGTTCCTAAGATGATAAAAGTGCTAACGAATGTGAGAAGGATAAGCGTAAGCTTTTAATGATTCCATAGCTTCTAAAGCGGAGTATTACTCAATACTTTTCATGGTCAATCACCTAATGAGTGTGAAATGGGTTCGTTTCTAGGAAAATGAATGCAATGCTATATTCTCTAAGTTCACTCATGAAAACCAGAATTAGTTCAGGGCCACAATGAACATAATACAGAACTAAGTTCTACGAGAAAATGAAGATGTGTTATGCATGTTGTCTCGGTCTATATAAAACACTGGTTGGTTCAAGATATCATGTCCACATTCTGGTAAAGTAAACCCGACAGATATTAACTATGAGTGGTTCAAAGCTTAAAAATGCCACCAACTCAAATACAGTGAATTTTTCGCAAACACTCTCGATAAGTCAGTCTGTCTAGTCATTAGTATAAGTCTAGTCAGTAAATTTTATATAGTTTTAGAGTCTATCGAGTCTGCATTTAGTCGCATATGTTTAGAGTCATTTCTATTCATTTGGAGGATTGTTGGACCCAATTATTTAGCCCATTGGCTAAAATAATAAATGGTCAAATGTGAAAACGAAATGGGCCTCCAGGTTTTAATAAAAAGCCTTGTTGGCTTAGGTTAAATGAATGAAGAAGTGGAGCAAAGTCCCACATCGCCTAGCAAGAGAGAAATGGAGCAATATATATATATATATATATGTTCCCTTATTATCATTGCTTAAACGGCTTCAGGGGATAAGATGGCTCCCCACGCGCACGTCGCCGCCGCCGTACGGCCGGCTTGGCGTGGACTTGGGTCTTGATAGAGGGACTCCAGCCCAATAATATTCTTTTTTGACCAATTTAAGCTCAATTTTTTGCCATTCAATTTGGGAAAAAAACAGCATGCAATTTTATTTAAAACGAGAAGTAGTTTGTCTAGAAAATAAAAACGCCATGCATTTTATCCTCTCGAAATTTTTAAACAAGATAAGAGAGAGTCTAGGGAAATAAGTTTTCAAAACTCAACTTCCTGTGATCTCCGCGAGATTTCCACCAACGTGCGCACGCGCTGCATCAGTTACGGAAAGTGGTTCGTCTTCTCCTCTTTAAAAACTCTTCTCCTCTTTCATTTCTCATTAAGTTTTTACGCAACAAAAATCACCAAATCCCTCAGTGTAAGTGTAGAGAGTGTTTCGTAGATATATTAGTTCGTTAGGGCATTCACGAGTGAAGCGTGAATCGTCTCCCACGGTTGTATCCTGGGACTCGATATTCGTACAGTTCCGTCTCACTACAGAGCGAATATTCAGAGTTAAGAAAATAGATTGTATCTCGACTCCATGTCCGTTTCTGAAAAAGGTTTTGTTTTCTCGGTTTCCATCCGAGTTTGATAATCGTTTCTTTCCTTAAATCGCTTTATTTATTACAGTTATTTCAATTCGGTTTCCGGTTTTTAAAGAGTTGTTGGGTTTTGCATTTCTCATGTAAAGTTTCTTGATTTCAACGCTCTGTCCAAGGCAAAGTGACGAAAATGTTCATTCCCCAGAGGAAGCAGTTTCCGGCGACCGACCGGAAGGGAAAGGTTGTAGCTTTGGCCGGAAAAATCCCGACGCCTTCTCAGCCAAAGGGTCTATTTAGAGCCGCCTCTGGTTCAATGATATGATGAATGATTAAAGGACGTTCAAAAAGGTTGGCTTTTCAGAACAAAAAATAGGAAAACTTGAGATGCTGGGAAATAATTTTAAACATATGGCACTGTCGAGATAATATTGATTCTTTTGGAGAAAGAAGGTTAGTGATGAGGAGGTGGTAAGAGGGAAGTAGCGTTGGTAAAGACGTGTCGTTAGGGAGGTATAGGAGATACGAAATGGGATCATTGTTTTTTATGTTTTTCTGTGGTATTCTTTTCTATTGAATTTAAGTGTAAATTTATTTTTCCAATAACTCACAATAATCTTAGATATAAATTATTGATGAAATCCATATTTTCCAATAAGGAGAGTTTTGATAGGAATTTTACAAATACCATATCCAATAAGCATGGATTTGTTAAAACTTTTACAAATACTATATCCAATAAGAGGGGATTTGGGAAAAAACTAAAAAAGGTTCAAATCCCTAATACAATAAGCCTCCCTTAAAATACCAAGACCTTTAAAAATATATTTACAAGTTATCCCCGATAAAACTAAATATTTACCTTAACAAGATCACATTTCAACTTGCACAATAAGAATTGACCAATCCACAATAATTTATCTTCAGCATGTAATAAGTGAAAACCACTCCTCAAATATGCATACAAATCTAAATGTATGAGATAGCTCTGCCAAACCGCTCATCACCGCTGCAAGTTGTAATACTCCACTTATATGTGGGGTTAGGTATTTGACTATCTTTAAGTAAAATAGTTAAGATTGGTAATACAAGGACTTATTAGACAACTGATGAGTAGGATAACAAAGGAGGTGATAATTGTTAAGTGTTTTGTACCGGGTTGACCTAGGAACTTGAATTTGGTGTGGATGTGACCAGCATAAACCACTCTTAGAGCATGATTATTGGGGGTTCTTAGCGTGAGGTTCTTATTCCGCTAAGAACCCCACGCTAAGAACCCCACCTTGATAATCATGCTCTTATAGTTTATTTTTTGCTTTTTTTTTTTTTTGTAACACTGCTAAAACTCTTCAAATACGGCTTCCTCTCTGTGAAGGAGGGGATCCAAAGTTTTACACACAAACACTCAAATACCAAAAGTATACTTCCTATTCTGAAGCTCCAAATAGTTTTTTTTATGAAAGCTGTAAGCATATATCTGATGAAGCTTCAAGGTAGCGTTTCTGCTATAAATTATATGCATGTTCAAATTATATATCCAAGTAAATAACAGGTCGTTAGTCTGCAAAGTTTGTTCAGTTCAAAGTTTTCGGTATTAAACTTTATGTTATCTGTTTTATGATCAACTTAAAAAACGGTTTGTCTGACAATTTCAGAAGAGAATTGTTCAGTTCAAGTCTTACCATCTACCATGTGATATATATGATTTGCTTAGTTTATGATGTATTTTAATCCAAAATACTATATGGTTATCGGCATGGTCTTCAAGGGGAACCGGCTGTACACAAGAGAAAAGCTAAAGGAAAAAACAATTTAAATTATTTAATAAGAACAAAAAGGATTATGCGATGGTGGAGCATCTTATCATGTGGTTAATTAAATCCAAACTACTTTACTTCAAAGATGTAACGTGAGTGGGTTCCTCCTTGGTGGCGATGCCACAATAGAGACAATTAATAACCCCCACTTTTAGTAAACTATGTAAAACTAACCAATTCATAAGTTTTTACAGAATTGTACATCATGAAGATGGTCGGAGAGAACCATTCAAATCGTTCCACGGCGATTTTAGGTATAGTTTATATCTGTCAAAAAAATTCAACGTTTATATATAAAAAAAAAATTGAGATGCTATTAAAAATCTCAATTTCCTATACAACACTTAAACGTGTTTTCTATTTTAACATTTATTTATTTTATTTTTATAAATTATAAAAATTATTATATCAAAAGCTTACAACCGATAGTTACATCTGTATTATAAAATAAATATGTCTATCGATTATATTTGTACTATTCTGAATTGTATTATGTAAATATACACTTGACAATAATTTTATTTATATTTCGTTGAAGATTTGGAGTAAATTTTTTTAGTTAATTTGTCGATCCCCAAAACTTCTACATCAAGAATCCTATACAATAAAAAAAAATTTCTCTCTTCTCCTTGGACCATAAGAGCAAGAGAGGGTGGGCAAAAATAGGACACGGGGACTCTTCTAAAAAAATTTTTGTTTGTTTTCATTTCGTTTTGTTATGGCCCACTCCATACTTTCGCTGTCTTTTCTTTTGTCCAAGCAAACCGTCGCTACTGTCCCGGTTCCGCTTCCCATTCTCCTTTCGTCGCCGCCGTGACGTTAAGCAAAAAGGTCAATAACTCTAGGAATCCCACTAACTTTTCTTCAATGCATCTTCAATTCTAGAACCGTCATCTTCATGTAATATATAAACACGCTGTTTGAGAAGCTCAATTGCAGGTAAGAATTTTTTCTTTCTTCCACGACGTTCCTCCTTGGTTGGGAAGGGCGAAGATCATCTCCAAGCTCATCCTTTTATGGGAACCTCTCCGGATTGATATTGAGATGTTATTCATCGACAAACAAGTAATGATTCTCTTTACTATTCCTATATTCTCCCTATTTAAGAATCAAAAACCCTGACTAATTGCATTCACATAGGGCACTCTGATTACAAGGCTTCATCTCCCCTTATCGTGTAGCAAAATACGAAGTTATATTGCTATTGATGCCAAATATGAAAAAGTTGTATTTGGGAGTGATAAGTGAGAGTTTCCTGTGAGTTCGTGTTTATATCATCTGTTAAAACCCGAACAAATAAATCTAAGCAATGAAAAGCTATGGTCATCTGTGTATACTCTTTTTATCTTAACTATCCCCAGCAGTGTTATATATTTCTTAAACTTCCTCTTGAATTCTAACTTGGTATCTTGTAATGCAATTTTGTCAATAGAACTACTGAAGTCGAACCAACTCCAGAAGATATATAAATGGACTAAGGAGAGGAAGAAACTGCAGAAAGTAACTTCAGGTACATTGTGTCTTCTTCTTTCTACTCGGAAAGATAAATAATTTAATATGTTTCCATGTATTCTACCGCAGACAAATTAGAGGATTTCCAATATTCTAGCTAACGGCCTTGAAGAACAATGATATTACTTCTTTGGAGGTAGACTATATGCAGTTTTGGTATTCATTTTATATGTAACTACCAATCATTACCATGGACAATAACTCTAGCCTGATGTCCTTCACGTCAGGTCAAAGATATTAAAAACTGAAACATAGCCTGCTAGCATGTTTGATAGATTCAGTAGTTTTGACTCTTCAGGATGTTTTTTTTCTTAAACAGGGAACTGCAGCAGAAAATCATTCCAAATCGAAGTTGATCTCACAAAAAGATTCTTCAGGTTTTATTTGTTTCGTCCCTTTTTAGATTGTTAAATCGGTAACATATTTTTCCAGGATGAGATTGACAAGCAAGTCATGAGAATCCAAACGCTAGATTGAAATATACTCTCGATGATTGGTTAAATTTGCTAACGCTGATTTCATTACATCCATCATTTTATCGTAATCTTGATAGATACAACGTTTTTCTTGTGAGTGTGCTCAGGTTGCAGAGTTTTAGGGGCCATCAACTTTGACATACACCATAACAAGCCAGAAATTGTATGATGAGTAAGTATTTTCTGAATCGATTCAGAATAACTTACACATAAGACGGATGCTTATACGTTCGAAACATCAACCACTGTAAGCTTATGTGGCTTTGACGGCAGCGCCCGCCCCCTCAAGTGGTTCTAAGTACGGAGATGTTCAGACAATCCAGATCGCGATTGTGGCGGAGCTTAGCGCAGTGGTACAACACATGTTATTGGTGCATTAATATGCCAAACTCTTTCAATCTCCACTACTGCACCGTAACAAAAAGAAAATCCAAGGAAACAATAATGGCTCAGATATATTTGTGGTTTAAAGCAACAAAATAAAATTGTGGTCTTAGTATTTTGAAATTCCACGTTATTATACTTCTACTAAAATTATACTATTATTATTGTTATAATTTTGTTTTAAAAGAAGAACTTAAAAATAAAAATTTAAAATATGCTAAAAATTATTTATGTCATGCTTTTTTTTGTTAACCAAATGAATAAGATTGTAAAAAGTCACTATCAATATTCTCTAATAAACAATTAGAATATATTAAAAAGATAATGATTAATAGTAATATTAAATAAAGATAAATGGTTGATTTTAAGTTGTTTTTAAAAAGAGAGACATTGATCAAGCATGTATGGAATCTTTACCGGTATTAGCCAACTCTGTTCATGATAACCTCTTCTATAAAAAAAAAAATCAACATCAACCTTTTGGCGGACCATCTATTTGCATCACTTACAAACTATCACGATTTAATTACCAAATACCTTTCCGCCAGAAACGCTGAGATTCACTATGTCAAAGACAACTAAGAATATTTCTATTAAAACAACACTGCTTAGGAGTCTATTATCTCTAAACAGCCGCAGAAGGTTTATATCAATGTAGTTCACCTATACCGCATTAGCAAGCTTATTTTTGCATTAGCAAGTTATGCATGAGTGAAATGACACTTGGAAAAAATATACTTGGACAAATTAGGAAGAACACAAAGAAAAAACTACACGATATTAATGTAGGAAAGACATCAATAACGTCAATGCACTAAACACTTGTAAAAAACTCCAGTGTTACTTAACAACACTCACAACAGCAAATGCCACAGTAACATATCTCTCCAACAACATAAAAAGATGCGACCAATCTTAATATTACAAGAAAATAAAAGAAATTATATATTCCATATAAAACCCACTCTACAAAAGTTTATATTTTATGCTCCAACCATTAGCCATTCAATTTGTGTATTCAAACAATGTAAACATTGTTCGGCTACTTTGAAATATTTTACTCACCTCGCATATGTACATAAAATAACAAATTCCTTATAAACAAAATAGACATCCAATTTATAAATGCAAAGCTGATCCTCAACATCATTGAGACTTCCATAATAACGGCTCCACAACTCTGACAAATAGCTACAACATCTTACCATTATAATATAAAAACCTCTGAATATTCAATCAATATACAATTTTTAACTTACTAAACGTCCACCCGAAAACTCACAACATCAATAATTATATTTTTGTTACAAATTTGTTTTTTTTTTAATTCTTACAAATATCAGACATTCTACTACACAATTAACAAATATTCATAGTCGGGTTTATGTTGACAGTGAGACCATTGATACTATTTGTGAAGATTTTTTGTGTTCTTTTGTTGTTGATGTTTTTTGTCGAGCTAAGATTAATTTGTTTTTTTTTTCATTTGGTTTTTAGAGCAAGCTTTGAAGTTTTTTTTTTGGTGGAGAGTGTTCTCTATCGAAATATTTTCTACATATTTTTGGAACTTCCCTTGAATTTGATATATTTTGTTTAATAAAACCATAATATAAATTGTAAATTCATTAAAAATATATATACGAACCGGCGCGTAGCGCCGGAATACCACTAGTATTTAATAAGGGAGAATTTTGTTTCTCGCTTTCATGTTACCATTATTCATCTTTACCACCAATAAAATAACATTTTCAAAAATACATTTTCATTAAGTGACAAAAGACTCTTATATCATTGTTCTCTATATATATAATAAATAACTATTTTAAAAAAGTAAATTTTTTTTTATGTTTCCGAATTATACTCTTCAAAATTCAAACATTTTATAAATTTTTTTTTTTTAATTTCTTTTTGAAAATCGAAAATTATGTCAATTCTTCATATAAAAGTACATTGAAAAATGAAAAAAAATTCCTAGAATAATTATTTTTAAGTTTTTGTCACAAAAATAGCAATCAATGAGGAAAATGACCAAAAGAAGTTTTATTAAAGAGTAAAAATACATTTATACCCTACGTAGCACGGAAGCTTCATCAGACGTCTGCTTCCCGGTTCGGAACCGGAATTGGAATCGGAACCTTGTAGCAGCTTACGGAATCTTGCTTCCAAAACGCTTCTAAAATATTATCTTTAACAACACGTTGGAAGCTTACGATTCCGATTTAGAATCACATTTTCGTTCTTTAAAAAAATAAAATGTCTTATACCAATAAAAATATAAAGTTAGTTTTTGATTTATAAAAATTCCTAATTTTAATAGTATTGAATAGAGATAATAGAAATGTACAAATATTAAAATTAAGACAATAAATTATCTTTATGCATTGAGGTTTTTATTAAAGATAAATCATATATTCAAATATATTATGTCAATTGATTATACAGTATTAAAAATAATTAATATAATAATTTATTTTAAATTTAATTTATGTGTATTTTGCAGTTTTAATATGAAATCATTTTAAAATTATTATAAATGAATAAATGCTTTCTTTTAAATTTATATCATATAATTTTTATTCTAGATGTTTCAAAAAAATTCTTATATATGTATATATACGCTTCCAACGCATACCCACTTTCTAATTTTTTAATTAATCTCGCTTATGCGCTTCCATACGCTTCCGCTTACACATACCCGCTCCCGTTTCCGTGAAACATAGTTTATACTCTATATTAATTAATGTAGACTTAGAGTTTGAGTTAAATGGTGAGGTTTTAAAGATATGTTTCAAATTTAAAAAAAATAAATATTAAAATGTTTAAAATAAAAAGAAGTTATTTTGGTTATTTTTTTTATTGAAAACTATTTTTTTTTGAGAAAAAACTAAAAAAAAAAGATATTTGAGAGATTGCCTTTGGAAAATTTAGATGATAAATTACAAAAAGAAAAACCAAAAATCCAACGGTGAATGATGAATACTGAATGTGAATGGAAAGTGTAGCTCTCAAAAGTAATTCCTGATTGGTAAGCACATTAACAACGTGGGGCCCATTCTGCGCAAGATCCACTCAAACTTGTCTGGTCTCCTTCGTTGCTTGTTTTACAATTACACCGACGCCAAACTATTCACTTGTGTACTTGCGAAAACGCCACTCAGGGCATCTCTACTAACACTATTTTAGTGTCAAAGCCACATTATTTTAGTATAATTTCAACGTTAAAACTAAGGTTTTCTCTAACCGTAACACTAAAATTCATACTGAAACTATTTTAATATTATATGTATTAAGTTTTTTATTTATCATTTATTTAATTGTATATTTTAGTAATAAAATAAGTAAATAGTGTTTTATTAGAATCAATAGTATTTTAGTGTGGTAAATAGTATCATACCAAATTGAGTGTTAAATTTTAGTGATGCACTAAAATAGTGCGATTTTTGCAGTTTTGTTGGAGAAAATTTGGTGCAAAAATCACACTAAAATAGTGTTTTGCAATTAGATTGGAGATGACCTCATTATAATTGTCAGTGATTTTATTTTATTTATTTTAAAATTAAATTATTCCCACATTATTTAATAATCATATTTAACCAATTTAAACACTATGGAACTGTTTCAAAAAAAAACACTAATGGAACAATTTTAAATATAATAAATGAAATCATATTTTATTCTAACAATGTCTTAATTAATTATTTGGTTTTAATTTTGCCCAAAATATCATGACTTCAGTCTTTTTTTTTCACACTAAAAGATCATTCATCATTCATCCACAGGAAACTTACAGGGGTGAGATACATGGGTGGAATGCGGTTTTGATAAACAGAGCTAGCAAGAACATAAGTTCCTAGAGACATCAGCCAGCAGAATTACATGAATTCTCTGGAGCCAAAATTAAACTAAACAACCAAGATTAAAGCTCAGAACCATCAGAAACCTAGAAACATTAAACAAGAGCCAAAGCAAATGAAGCCGTCGCAGGAGGAGGAAAGAGATAAGCGCACACCACAGACACACTTATTGAGGGGAACTCTGTAACTCATGAAACAACTCCGGAACACACCTGACGAGCGCAGAGAACAGACAGAGAAACCCAAGAGAAAGAAGAGACATTTTACTTAACAAACCTCCAAAACCGGTGCAGAAGGACCATAGCCCCACATCCTTGATAGTTCGAGACATGATAAAGTTGAATAAAATCCAAATTTTATTTTATTTGCTGATTTATACACGTCAAAACAAATAACTTGTACCTTACCTAAATTAATATAAAACCTTAAAAGTATTAAACTATACTCCTTCCGTTTTTTAATATAAGTTGTTTTAGAATTGTGCACGTAGATTAAAAAGATTAAAAAATCATTAATTTTTTATATTTTGTAAACAAAAACATCATTAATTATTTACCTAACCACAAATCAACCGATAATAAAATAGAAGGTATATTATCATTGGTCATACAACATTAAGTGTTAATAAATTTTACATCGAAAACCGAAAACGTCATATAATTTGGAACATAAAAATTTTTCTAAAACAACTTATATAAAAAAACGAAGTGAGTGTTAAGTTAAAAGTTTCTTTTTATTATTAGCCAAGCAATATAAAACATATGAATAAATGGAAGAAAGAGAATGAACAGAAAAAAAATAGGAAAGGAGAGTAAATGTTTACTCCACTCAATGCTGGTGAAATAGTTTTCCCCACTTTCAGCCATATTCACCTAAAATACTTTTAAACTTGATTGGTAAATATTAAGCAGGAAATATAGTAAAACGAGAAAAAGACTCTCTCTCTTCCTTTACTCTCCCTTCTCTCTAAGATAAATTAGAAGATTTCAGCTCTAGCTCCGGCAATCGGAGACAACGGCGGCAGTGCCGGTGTGCGTTAGCTCCGACGCCGGAGGCACCTATCCCCTCCTCTCATCATGTTTTATCTTTGCTTATCTCCCTTAGTCTCTCTCTCAGCCATCGACATGTCTGGTGCTCTGGTTGGATTCCACTCGCCGGAACCCTAGATCTACCTCGAGGGGATATAGATCCGGTGTTAGGTGGTGTTTCTATGGAGTTTCAACGAGATGGCGAGGCTTGCTGAGGATAGAAGTCTGCTTTTTAGGGTTCGTCTTTGGAGGATCTCGAGTTTCCCTTTTATAGATCTATTGTCGTCGAGGCGGTGATGGCGCGTGGTGGCTGGACTATGCTCGCTCCTCTGGTTCTTCATCTTGTGTGGCTATTAAAGCCTTTTGTTTGTGGAGTGGAGTGTGTTAGCCTTCTTGGAGTCGGGGTATGGTGTCTTGTCTCAAATCCAAGTCGTGTTTCTGCTCAGAGGAGGCGATGGTGGCGTTCCATCGGCGCGTACACAAGGTTGCTTGTTGATCGTGTGGTCAGGGTTTCTGTGTGGTCATGCGTGTGCGTTGTTAGGAGGTTGCATCTTCCTTTGTCGTCTATGGTAGAGCTCGTTGTGCCTCTCATGACGCTCTTTGTTTTCTAGTTCGTCTCACTTCTAGGTTTGGGTTGTTGCTCGCTCGGTTGAGCTGTTTGGTGCCGCTTCCTTGCCACTCTTAGTCTCACCAGCAAGGAGTAGTTCAGAAGCGCAATGAGACCGTCCTAGGTTCTCTAGTTCTCGGGTCAAGGAGTCGGTTGGGGCCAGTGTTTGAGTCATCTTGGTCTTCGTCGGCGGGGTGACTTGATTGGAGTTTTTTAGCCATCCCAGTGCTGGGATTGCCAATTGGTGATCTTGGTAGGATTTGCTCTTTCTTATTGCAGGTACTAAAGACCCAAAATTTGGTTTGTTATCATCGCATCCCGATTTGTTCGGAGGTTCTGAGTTGCCTGATCTTCGCGGTTCTGTGATCCCGCACCTCCTCAGTCTGCGGTTCAGTAAGGTTCTGGTGGCGTCTTTCAAAGTTTGCTATCTCTTACATCTAACCCCTCGTGTCTAGCGCTTCATGTCGAGTCAAGATACAAGTTTTGGGGAGATTATCAAGATCTAGCTACTCCTGCGATGTCACGAGGAGTCCGACATCCGAGGAAACAAGGTAAATTCCACCTTCTTGTGGTCAACATTAATGGCTGAGAACAGAGATTGATTTTCTGAAGATACCGGAGCAAACTAGCGGATGGCATCGGTTAAGTGGGCGAGCGAAGCTACGTTTTGTAATGGTTAATTTCAGAAAATTTTGGTTGAACCAAGCTTGTATCAAACACTGAATTCCGGTTTGACCGGTTGATAAATATAGGTACTTAAAAAAAATAGAGTAATATTTACTCCAAAATGACTATCCGGTCACACTCATCAATTAACTTCCTTCTGTCGTAAAAAAAAAAAAGGAGTCATTTAACTATATTTTTTTAACGCTGATTTATTATAATATTACAATTATGAGAAAGATTACACAGAAGATTCGACAACCGACAATACTATCTGCCTTATGAGGATCTACGCCTAACTGCATCCCCTGAGCCGTTCTACGAAGACCTACGTCTGGCCGGATTTTACTTGCACCTTGTTGAAGATCCATTGTAAGCATTTCTTCCATAGTCTGCATAATTGTTTAATAAATCGCTTTTTCCGGGAATTGAAACCTGGACCTCCTATACTGCGCAATCTGAAAGAAATTGCATAGTCTGAGATTTGAACCCTAGACCTGGATGTAAAAGATTTTAAACCTTAACCACTAGAGTACAGTGCTTCCACTTTAACTATATTTTGATGACAAAATCAATTAGTTTTACCCAGAAATGTATGTAATCTCTAGCTGTCCTGTAATAATATTCAAATCTTGGAGATCATTGTGATTTTACAAATAATCATTTAGAGGAATATAATATAACTTTCATAGAAATTAAAGATTTTGTCAAAGATCTTAAGACAATACAGAGTGTCAGTTCTGTGAATTAACACCTAGATGAACATTTTATGACGTCACATTAAATCCAACCGTGTCATTCCTTTTGAAAAAAACATATTGCTACACGTTTTCTTCGCTGTCTTCAAAATTCAACATCTCTGGAGAAAAAAAAAGAATATAAAAACGAAAAAACAAACAAACTGGTCAATGGAGATTGGTTGATTTGAATCCACAAGAAAGAGAAAAAAAAACCAGTCGTCAAAATCCAATTTTTGATTTATCTGGGTTTCGAATATTCTCCATTTCCACCAATCACAGCACGAAAAGTATTCACCTTTTTTGGGTTTAATGGATGCAACGACGGAGAAATTCGTTGCTGCACGGTCATCTACGGTTGATTCCACGGCGGCGATGAGAGGTTGTGGGCTTGCTAATCTGACGTGGGTCGGTGTAGACAAGGAGGAGCTGCGTCAGAGGCTGTTGATGCCTGAGTATCTCCGTTTAGCCATGCGCGACTGTATCAAAAGGAAAGATGCCACCGCGATTCCTGACCATTTGCTTCTTCCTGGCGGAGGTGTTGCTGATATGGCTCCTCTTGCGCCGATGGTTGTGTTTATCAATCCCAAAAGTGGTGGTCGGCATGGTCCGGTGCTTAAAGAGAGGCTTCAACAGTTGATGAGCGATGAACAGGTTTGGTTTTGTCTTTGTAACTGACTTCTTCTTTTTTTCTGGTTAAGACCAAACAAAAAATGTTTTTTTTTAATTGGGTTTGTGAAATCTAATTCATATATACTTTGTGAATGTAGCTGGCCTGATCTATGGATTGGTTTAGTGTGTAGCAGAGATGTGTTTTGTGTTCTGTCTTAATCAGATTCTCTTTTATTCTTTGCTTCAGTTAAGAAAATTATTCAACTGTTATAAATGTTCATTCTTGGTTGATGTTAGATCTTTTGGTTAGGTAGGGGAATTTTTTTTTTTTGGTCGTTGGAATGATAAGTTGACTCTTTAAGAAGGAACATTTTGAGTGTTCTGCAATGAAACTCTGTTTCTGGTTAAGGCCAAACAATTTGTTTTTGTTGGGTTTGTGAAGAGATTTGAAATCTAATTCATACCTACTTAGATTGTGAACGTAACCTGCCTGATCTATGGATAACTGATTGGTTTAGTGTGTAAAGAGAGATGTGTTTTGTGTTCTGTCTTAACAAGATTTTCTATTATTTATTTTTCAACTGTTTGTTTTTTTGTGTTAACCAGCGGGGTTGGCCTGGTGGTGTTGAGAGAGCTTCGGCCTCAATACGCACCCGTGTTCGAACCGCTGGCCAGGCAATTGGGGTATCTAATTCCCCATAGTACCAAATGGTCCGCCTCGCGCCGAGGGGTTGGCCCCTGGGGGTGGAAGTCCCTCCAGGTTAAACAAAAAAAAAAAAAAAAAAAAAAAAAAAAACTGTTTGTTTTGTGTTTCATGCTTAGTTGATGCTGGATCTAGTTGGAAAAATTGTGTTGCAATGATGAGTCGACTTCAAAGATTGAATATTTTGAGTCTTCTCTAATGCTGAGTTTATGTTTGAACGGTGGAAAATTATTTGGAATTTAGTGAATTTTTTTTTTCATTGGTGAATCTGTACAAAAAACAGGTGTTTGATCTGACGGAAGTGAAGCCACATGAGTTTGTTCGATACGGTTTGGCGTGTTTGGAGAAAGTGGCAGCTGAAGGAGATGAATGTGCCAAAGAATGCAGAGCTAGGTTGAGGATTATGGTGAGTGTACACAATATTTGTCCAGTCTCATATCTTCTTAACTAACGTTTTCAGCTGTTAAAATGTGAAATGTTGTTGGTTGGATAGGTTGCAGGAGGTGATGGTACTGTTGGTTGGGTTCTTGGATGTCTTGGAGAGCTTAACAAAGATGAAACATCACATATTCCTCCTGTTGGCGTCATCCCTCTCGGTACAGGAAATGATCTCTCAAGGAGTTTTGGTTGGGTGTGTCAATCTTTCTTCTCTCTTTTATGTTTTCACGACAAGTTTTCTTACTGGTTGCTTCTCTTTAGGGTGGTTCGTTCCCTTTTGCATGGAGATCTGCTGTTAAAAGAACACTCCATCGCGCAAGCATGGGCCCAGTTGCTCGACTAGATAGGTAAAAAAGAGTTTTGTTTTGCAGCTTTCTTTTTCTGTTTGTCTTTGCTGTTAATATGTGTGTGCTCTGCTATGGTTATTTGCAGCTGGAAGATTCTAGTGTCAATGCCATCTGGAGAAGTGGTGGATCCTCCTTACTCTTTAAAAGCATCCGAGGAAAATGAACTCGACCAGGGTTTAGAGGCAGGAGTAGACGCCCCGCCAGTGGCAAAGACCTATGAAGGAGTGTTCTACAATTACTTAAGCATAGGTATGGATGCTCAAGTTGCGTATGGCTTCCATCATCTTCGCAACACTAAACCATATCTTGCTCAAGGCCCTATCTCTAACAAGGTTTGTGTTCTACTATCTTCAGCCAAACTTGAAATCTATCTGTTATTATTTAACCACACAACGTGTTGCTTTCGTGCAGCTTATTTATTCGGGCTTTAGCTGCACCCAGGGTTGGTTTTGCACACCTTGTGTCAGTGATCCAGGCTTAAGGTTAGTTATTTCCGCTTCTGATTGTGATTGTTGTGTTAATAAATCTGTTGATTGTTTGTGCTGCTTGAATCTTCAGGGGACTTAGGAACATATTGAAAATCCACATCAAGAAGGTTAACTGCTCTCAATGGGAAGAGATAGCAGTCCCCAGAAAGTAAGCTTTCTATACATATATATATACTCTTCCAACTTATTACATTATATGATCTTAATGCATTGGTTTGTCTTGTAGTGTGAGATCAGTTGTGGCATTGAATCTTCAAAGCTATGGAAGTGGAAGTCATCCCTGGGGTAATCTAAAACCTGACTATCTAGAGAAGGTATTTGTTTCTTCTACTGTTTTCAATTCATCAAAATCATTGAACTCAAATATTTAATGGTTTTCTGTTTTTATTTTTCCTCAGAGAGGTTTTGTGGAGGCACATTCTGATGATGGTTTGATAGAGATCTTTGCTTTCAAGCACGGATGGCATGCGTCATTTGTCATGACTGAGCTCATCTCAGCCAAGCACATAGCTCAGGTAACTTAGATAAACACACCACTTAAAAATGCAGAATCATATAACCATAGCGTTGTACTAACAAGATTCTGGTTTTGGTGATCAATATTAGGCTGCTGCTGTTAGATTTGAGCTAAGAGGAGGTGACTGGAAAGATGCGTTCTTGCAAATGGATGGTGAGCCATGGAAGCAACCTATGAATCCTGAGTATTCAACGTTTGTGGAGATTAAAAAAGTTCCATTTCAATCTCTGATGATAAATGGGGCATGATCGCCTATTCAAAGCTTGGATTCTTAGTAGAAAAGGCTAATTGGTTTTGTATTTGGATATGATTATTTAGCCAGCATAGATAGCTGCTATGGTTATTGTTACTGTTGGTTATGTAAATCTCTGCGTTGTGAGAAATGAAGTTTGTGTTTGATACCATACAATACAAGTAAGGAACAAGCTCTCCCATATTCCTCTTGTGCACACAAAATAAATAAGGCTGAAGATAGTAAGCCTACAAGGAAACATTTATTTTGTACTCTGCCTTGCCTCCTAGTTTGTGCTGTAGACTTTGGTCTACAAGATGATTCTCTCAATGGATCACTTGAACTCTACATCAATGCAAGATGCTGCTTCTTAATAGGATTATCCTAGACCTTGGCATAATATAAATATTATAAATACTCAACATTATGTTTATTTTAATCCGGAATATAAAAATAGTTCAGAATATTATTGTCCAAATCAAAATGAGTTCATATCAAATAGACTTTAGAAAGTTATAAAACAGATCTAAACCCGATATATATATATATATAAATAAAGCCTAGGATTAAATTCGAAAACCTGAAAAATCGAAAAACACAACCCGGATGACAAAAAAAAAAACCCGAGACACAGAAAAAGATTTTTGCATTTTGGGATAATGAAAAAGAGGAGAGGAAGATCTGAAATTTTGGCCCAATAAGCGTATTATTGTGACTGGGCCGAAAGTTACACTTTAAAGATATGCGATGACCAAAACAAAAGTTTATTAATTAAAATGCTATAAAGAGCGCATCTCTGGTCGTGATTTAGGGTTTTATTAGTCTTCTTCTTCTTGTCCACCGAAGCTTGGGAGAGGGAGAGAGAGAGAGAGAGAGAGAGAGAGTTCAGACGTCGGGAGCAATGGCGAGCACCAAAGTTCAAAGGATTATGACCCAACCTATCGTACGTGCATCTTCTCTGTTATTGTTTCGACTACTCTCTCTCTCTCTCTTTGTTCTTTTACTAATTTTTCCTTTTGTTTTTTCCCGGTGGTATCGGCGGCGGATCCAGAACTTGATTTTTAGGTTTCTTCAAAGCGTAAGCTCCTTAATCACTCGAACCATTGGATTCGCGTTGGTTTATTGTATTCTGAGTCGTGCTCTCTATGTGATGCAGAAAGCTAGGATCCAGATTTGGCTTTTTGAGCAGAAAGATTTGAGGATTGAAGGAAGAATCACTGTAAGTCGCCATCGAATATTCTCTTGTTTCTCTGTGAATCTGTCTCTAACAGAGCTCCATAAGCATTAACTATGTGATTCCTAGATTAGTTTTCTTCGGAAATCGATTTTGAATACTAGTGATAATCTCTAAGCTCTGTTGCATTTGTTACGTGCTGGCAGATTTGCTACTCCACCGAACCACTGATAATAGAAAACTATCCTTTGATTCTTTGGGATTGTCTACGCTTTATCCTTGCTTAGACTGCGTTTTTTTTGTTATACCTTTGTTGATGAGTTATGAATGATTGAAGCTGTTCTTTTAGGCTGACTCTGTTAAATTCAGAGAAACGTGAGATGTACGATGGAGTCATTGGTTTTAACTATGTAGCTGTCTTCATTCTTTCAGTTTGATTTTTCTTAGGGTAAAGATTGACTCTCTCCTTTTTTTAAGAGACTGCTTATATCTGAGATATTTGACATGTATGAGTTCTGAGTGTGTCATTCTCATTGGTTTTACAACTTGGAGTTATCTACTTGACTTGTTTCAATTTTTATTGCAATACTATGATTCTTCTTGAGTTAATAAGATTCAGGCTTTTCTTAGACTGACTCTTTGCTAATTCAGAAAATCTTGACTTTGGATGTTCCTTGTTCACTTATTATTAACATTTTTTTTTTCTTGAGTTACAGTTGAAGTTTTTTCGTAGCTCTATTATATTGATTTAAGATTTGTGATTATGACATTCTTATTGATTTCCTCGTTTCAATTTCTCTTCTTTTTCTGCAGGGGTTTGACGAATACATGAACCTAGTGTTGGATGAAGCTGAAGAAGTGAGCATCAAGAAGAACACCAGAAAACAACTTGGTGAGTCTTTTTTATTCCTGGACTCGCTCTTTGATAACAAGTCTCTCTCTCTCTCTCTTTTTATTTGTTATCTTATGGTTCAATAACCCTGTGTAAAATGCCTATTTTCAGGAAGGATTCTACTTAAAGGAGACAACATAACGCTGATGATGAACACGTAAGTAACACAACAATCTCCACTCTTGTCCTTTTTCTTTTATGAAATAACAACTTGGATTTATCACATAACGAGAAATTGAAAACACACAATCATTTTTTTTATGTTAACAGGGGAAAGTGATGACTATTCTCTCAAGAAACACTCTCAAGGATTAGTATATCCATAGCTTTTGCTAAGTATATGTTGAGTTGAGCTCTTCTTCTTCTTCAGTTAACTGACAATGCCTTCTTCGTTATCGTGTAATATTGCAATTTAGTAAGCTAGTAACAAGGTTTGAGAAATTATGGAGTTTGGTGGAATCTTAAGGATGGTATTGCCTCTTTTTGGTTAATGGAAATTACTATTTTCGGGAAGATTCAAATTAACCGTCTCAGTAGACCAAGCAGAATAATATCTTAGAAGTAGAGAAGGTTATTAATTTGAATAGTGTAATTGTTAACATAGAAATGAAGTTATCTATACCACCTACAAATTATTAAAAGTGAAATACCTTTTGAAAACAACTCTTACTATTTTTAATATTTACCACCTTATGGCAATATTAATTATTTTGTTAAATTTTTATGCGAAAATTACATGTTTACCATTTTCATACTACCATTTTTCATTTTTACCACCATTAAAAGGATATTTTGAAAAATATTTTTTTCATCAGGTGGCGAAAGACTTTTATGCCTTTATTTTTTATATATATAATAACTAAATATTTAAACAAATAAAAATGCAAAAAAATGAAGAATAATTTTTTTAATTTTTTGGTAATACACTATACTTTCAAATATAAACCCTTAAACGTAAAACTCAACTCTAAACCCTAAACCATCAATCCTAAACTTTTTTTTCGGAAATACAAACCCTAAACCCTGAAGCATGAACTCTAAACCCTAAACTCCGAAACATCAACCCTAAACCCTAAACCTTCAGCTCTAAACCCTAAAACATCAACTTTGAACTATAAACCCTAAACTTCAACTCCAAACCCTAAACCATCAATACTAAACCCTAAACTATCAACTCTAAACCCTAAAACATTAAATCTAAACCCTAAACCCTAAACCCTAAAACTAGAGCTGATGTTTTAGGATTTTAGGGTTTAGGGTTGATGTTTTAGGGTTTTGGGGTTTAGGGTTCGAATCTCTGAAAAATATAGGGTTTAGGGTTTACGTTTAGGGTTTAGAGTTGATGTTTTACGGTTTAGATTTGAAGGTTTAGGGTTTAGGGTTTAGAGTTGATGATCTAGGGTTTAAAGTTGATGTTTTAAGTTCAGATTTAGGGTTTAGGGTTTACGTTTAGGGTTTAGAGTTGATGTTTTAGGGTTTAGATTTGAAATTTTAGGGTTTAGAGTTAATGTTTCGGGGTTTAGGGTTTAGAGTTGATGTTTCATGGTTTTGGGTTTATGGTTGATTCTTTAGGGTTTAGAATTGATGTTTTAAATTTAGATTAGTTAACCTTATGTTTTTTTTTTTGTCAAAGTTAATCAAAAGGTTATAAATGTTTTTTACCCTTCATTAAAGATGAGGGTAAAAGTGATTAGTGTAAACATGAAAAGTGCTACTTTGAAAATGATATTTTTGGCAATTTTCCAATTCTTATTTATCTAAACTTACCAGGCTTAATTAATTAACCAAAAATTATTTGTTTTTTTCATTAAATTATTCTCTAACCAAATTTACCAAAATTACACTTGTCCTATGACATAATTATTCTCTAACCAAATTTTACTAGAAATTAAACAAATTTATTTAAAATGTAACTCAACGAAATACGACCATGACAAACGATGAACAGTTTAACCTGAAATATTCCAAAAACTCCTAAAGTCTTGCATCCGTAGTTATCCAGCTATATTCATGGAACATAATTTTGGTCAAGTGTTTATTTGAATGTTCAGAAGAAGTGATACAGCGGAAAACCGCGTTCTTGAATGAGACGAAGTCGAAGAAGTTTGACATTTCAACTTTATGTGTCCACTATACGGTTGATTTTGTTTGCTGCGATCTGTATATATATCCACTAATGGTCGAGACGTGAGGGAAAAACAACAAAACAATGACAATGAAGAAAACAATTCAAGCGTTTCTTCTTTTAAGTTTGGTTCATATATTTCTATGTGCATCTTTTCAGGTTGGTGTGACAGAGGCTACATTCCGTCACCTAGGTCAGTGTCTCTTTATTCCGAAAATATTTATCACAGTTATAGTTTAGTAAGTTTTTATTTTACATAAATCCTCTCATCTCAGCTTCCTTTTAATTAGTCTTTTTGGTGTCTAAAGAAATGGCTAATGTGTTAAAAGGTGTGGGTGTTGTGAAACAAACACGAATGATAGGAAGACAAATGATAGATGTAGGAGCTCCCCCGGCTCCTCAAGATGGACATGGCCGGTTCTGATCACAGCTAGAAGAAACATTTGTTTTGGTCTTTAAATTGTAGAAATCTATTATACATGGATTTCATGGTCCATATATTGTCGAATATCGAATTAATTTTTTTGTTGAATTTTATATATTAAAACAAATATAAAAACAATTCTCTAAATTTCAAATCTGACTCTGGAGATGGAAGACAAGTTAAAGCTCCTTAGATCATTTCCAATGGAGATTCTTTCCATTGGAGTTCTTAAAATATGTATCATGTATATATATATGTATGTATATATTATATAGGTAAGTCTTTGTCTATAGGGTTCCACAAAAATTGTGTACCCCATAAATATTTATACATGTATAATATATACATATACATGTATAATATATACATATACATGATACATATTTTAAGAGCTTCAAAGACAAGAATCCCTATTGGAGGTACTGTTATCGAACACGAACAGGAGAGCATTATAGACTCGTTCCTCCAACACCTCCTCGTCTAACCTTAATTCATGCCTCGCTACAAGAGTTAGCAACTATATTTTTTTTAAATAGATATTATTAGGGGGGGGGGGGGTTGAGATTCCATTTATTGGTTTGTGAATTTTTAAAATCTAAATAGAATCCATTGTTATCGGAGTGATGATTTTTAAATTCCACTCAAAATCTTTTGTTATTGGAAAAGTTTAGTTTTCATTGATTTTAAGATTATATTAAAATCTATTGTTATTGGGATATAAATTTTCTTTATTTTTACTCATAGTACTCAACTTTGAGAATATCATCTATGTCCATAAGATTTTTGAAATCAATGTAATAAAATACATTCACATGCAAAAACTCAAATTGGAGAATAAAATAATATACAAATCACAACTTTAACATAATACAATTCACAACTTAAAAAACTAGAAAAAAAATTAAAAATTAAAAATAAAAATTATAAAAATAGTTTTAAAAAGCACTTTCGAATTAAAAAAAAAACATTTCAAAAATAATAATTCAAATTTTTTTTACAAAAATTCAAATTTAAAACTTATATTTCGAAATTATATAAAAAAATATTTTTTATTTTTTATTATTTATATATCTATAAAGTAAGAAGTAGAAATTAAATTTTTTGGTTATTTTATTTTTTGAGATCTTTTTTGTGACAAAAACTTTTTTAAAAATTGTTTAAGAATTGCCTTAATGAAATGATTTTCTTTCCATTTTTTTCTACCACCATTAATTTCTTACTTTAAAAGTTAATAACAATCAACAGCTATACACAAGTAATGAAAATCTATGTAAGAAAGTATTTGATAAAATTTGTAAAATCTAGTTAACTTGTAAAATCCTCTCAACTATTGAAATCTTCAAATTCCACAGAAATTCATATTCCAATAACTCCCTAAGTCAGTGTATTTAATTTAATTTTACTTTGATTCTATTATTTCTATATTTCATTGATCACTAAATAATATATAATTAGGTGTTGATCAGCACAACGGTTATGATGTCAGAATACTACATATCAACATACTCTACATGAATTATTTACTGCATACGTATATATGATACAAATTTAAACATCAACTATAATAATTAGAATGAAAAGTATATAATATTTAAAAAGTCTCAAATGTTAAACCATAAATGTTGAATCACAAAAAAATATTATATCAAAACTAAAAATCATATTAATGTCCGCACTTGTGTGGGGCCCTCCACATAGTTGCAATCCCCAAAACTATATTTGCGAAGTGATTTTGCCACATGTCCTATCTATAATCATTTTTATAAAAAAAATGATGACATAGCTAACAAGATTGATGACATTGCTTATAGTTAATATGACATGGACAATCACATTTATTACTGACATATATTTTTGGTACACTTTATAGAATAACTAATACATTACATTTAATGTTGATTTATATTTTTGTTAAACTTCTTAAAATATGGTAATAATTCATAGATCATCACTAAAATAAATATATTGAAATATGCATTATAAATTTCGAAATATATTATTTAATTGTATTTTTATAATTATACAATTTTTATTACTAATATTTTTAAAATTTTCTACATCTTTTAAAATTTTTTAATAAATTGTTAATTGTAATTTCATTAGTTTCTTTTAGATATCTACAAATTTTAAAAATATTGTTTAGTTATAATTTTTAATAACTATACAATTTTTATATGATTTTTAGTAATTTTATACAAGTTGATTTAATACATTTAACCAAAATAAATAGATAAAAAATTTATCTAAGATTCGAATTTTAAATATAATACATATATATTATTAAATGTAATTTAAAATAAACAGAATTATTTTTTTCTTAATTTTATGCTTAAATAATCAACTTTATATTAAATATTAGTCAAAAATAATAAAATATATAATATTAATAAATTTCATTTTAAATATAATTTAACTTTTAAAAAATTTATCATGGTGCAGAAAAACACCTAGTTAGATCTTTATATTCAAGTAGTTTTATACTATAACACCATTTGAATTACTAATATAGTCGTGAAAAACAATTGGTCGTTTTTATACTCCCAAGTACTGATTTTAATTCCTCAGCGATAGGATATAACATATCGTACACTAGCCTTCGGCCCGGCAATAAACGAACAAGAAGTGACGGCTATCCAAAGTGTTCACGACATATTCGGCATTTAGTCCAAATTCAGTTTTTTTTTTGTCATTTCAATCTTAGATGACTATAAATGTTTTTAACACTTAGAAAATTAATCTTCTTTGCAGAAAAACCTTACTCAAAAAATTTCCGATAAAATCAACTTTAAAAGTGGGTCGTTACAGTTCCCTCTTCTATTGGGAATAACACCAGTCTCAAATAATATTAGTTGGATGCTTTTTCAATACCCAAAAAGTATTTCTCTGCTTAAAAAAAAATCTTGGTCTCCAGAAACTGCTGAGTTTTTAGATGTTATATATCTTTGTCGTGTAATAAGGTAGGTGAATAAAAAGGTTTAGTTGTGGCATTTAAAAGCTTGATGGTTTAAACTTCAAAAGACGTTAACGTTGCCTTTGTGCAATTCATGTTTTATACTTTCTTTCTTTTTAACTTCTAAATTACAAAGAACAGGTAATGAAATTGGGTTGACCAAAAAAAAAAAAAAATGGTAATGAAATTGGATAAATTAAAAGTAATAGACCGAGAAAATTATATCAAGAAATCATGAGGTTGCATAGAGTGTCATTTTAAGGGAAAAAAGAAAAAGAAAAGAAAACCAACAACAAATTGTTATAGAGACCTATTAGGGATATATATCTCACATCGGGAATTCTAAAGGACTTTAAGTAATATATAAAAAGGTTATGGCTAATCCACTAATCATCAATTAGTTTTAAGTTGGAAACTCATTATAAATTCGAATCTAACATGGTATCAGAGCTCAAATCCTAAATATCCAAACTTCTAATTAATATTAACCCTTCCGACCGGGTATAAAGGTCGTGATTAACCCTTCCGACCGAGTATAAAGGTCGTGTTAAACTCGCTCGACCGAGTATAAATGTCTTAAAGTTTCGAGATTTCTGGCTGATAAGAACCATCATCTCGAGAAGGGGTATTAGGGATATATATCCCACATCGGGAATTCTAAGAGACCTTAAGTAATATATAAAGGGCTAGGGCCAATCCACTAATTACCTATTGATTTTAAGTTAGAAGCCTATAATAAACTCGAATCTAACATGACCTTTGACTATCAATGTGATTCGGGAAAGCAAGGAGCCTATACATAGGTTTGATAGTGTAGCTGCCGCCGGCGAGCCTCACGCTCGCTGGTGAGAATCTCTTCTCCTTTCTCCCTTCGTCTAGCCTGAAAACCTAAATCTCACGTTATTCTCATCCGAGAAGTAAATATATTTTCAGGCGTCTGTAGAACCCATGAGCCTAGTTCTTCCTGGTTTGTGTCATGATCCTTGTGTTTTTGTTGATTATAGAGTTTGGTTAATTTGTATGTATAAAATAATATGTTATGAGATAAATTGGTATATAGAGTCATTGTGGTTGGGATGCTATGGTCCTTCAGTTTAACTGATTAATTCGCGTCTAACAATTGTTTTGACTAGCTGTTTGAATGTTTTCATTTATTTTTTGGTATTTATATTACTTAGTTATTTGAATTATATTGTTATTTAAAAATAATGTATGTGTTCATGTTTGCATTAGATTTTTTGAAACATCAAACTTCTTATCGTTATCGTTAGGAAACGACAAGTCAACAAATGACATAATTGTAAACTAAATTTTAATCCGCACGTCCGTGCAAATATTTTTCGTTTTATAAATGTATTTAATATTTTTACAAATGTTTTAAATATATAATTTCTATTTTAGTGTTATATATTGTGTAACTCAATAATATTATTGTTTATATTTCATATTCGGTATTATTAATATATAGCAATTTGTTTAATACATTTTACTTTGCTATTAATTTTTATTACTTGCTAATATATTTTCGAATTAGTTACAATAAAATAACAATATGAAATAATCAAATAGAGAACATCGTTCAAAATAATTGTTTTCTTTAATTTATACATTTTGCATATAATACATTTTTAAATTTTATTTATTTATTTATATTTAAAAAAAGAAATATGTGTAAGATAATTTATATTACATGTTGTGTTTACAAAAATATTTTAACTTATATCATTTTAGTATTTTATGGGATTTATGAGTAAAAACACTCCTTCTTTAAATAATATAGTAAATTTTATACATAGTAGCATCTATCATATATTTTAGTAAATTTTATTGATATAGGATATTTTTGGATGTAATGATATTAAGGTTTATTTTTTAAATTAAAATTTTAAAATATTAGGTTGCTTTAATTTTTATAACATATGTAGTTTGTTTTTTGTGGCGCATTTCAAAAAATTATTCTTTATTATCTTTGATTTTATCTTTTGTAAAATTTGAAATATTATCATTTTAAGTTTGAATTTTTATTTTCAAAATTTTATATTTTGTCAAGAAAACTTTACAACATTACACAACTATTTTTGAGTTTAAAAGATTACATGAATTTTGAATATGTTTTTTAATAACATTAATATATTATTTTATAAAAATATTAAAAATTTTGGAAATATTTTCTAAATTTTTGTCAACATATTTTGTTATAATAAAAAAATTTATCATTAAAATTGATTTATCATTAATATTTTAAATGAATTATTAAAAAGAGAAATTACATGTTTACCACTTTCATGCTACCACTTTTCATTTTTACCACCACTAAAGAGATATTTTCAAAAATACATTCTTCATTAAGTGGCAAAAGACTCTTATGTCCTTGTTTTTATATATATAATAAATAAATATTTAAATAAATAAAAATGAAATAAAAATAAAAAATAATTTTTTTAATTTTTTTCGAATTATACTATTTCGAAATTCAAACCCCAAACCCTAAAATTCAAATCTAAACCCTAAACCATCAATCATAAACTCTATTTTTTTTTGAAATACGAACCCTAAACCCTAAACCATCAATCCTAAACCTATTATTTTTGAAATACGAGCCCTAAATCCTGAAACATCAACTCTAAACCCTAAACCCCGAAACATCAACTCTAAACCCTAAACCCTAAACCTTCAACTCCAAACCCTAAAACATCAACTCTAAACCCTAAACCCTAAACTTCAAATCTAAACCCTAAACCATCAACACTAAACCCTAAACCCTAAAAGTAAACTCTAAATCCTAAACCCTAAAAAATTAACCATAAACCCTAAAACATCAACTTTAAACCCTAAACCTCAAACCTTCAACTCTAAATCCTAAACCCTAAATCCTAAACCCTAAACCCTAAAACCCTAGAGTTGATGTTTTAGGGTTTATATTTGAAGATTTAGGGTTTTAAGGTTTATAATTTACGTTTAGGGTTTAGAGTTGATGTTTTAGGGTTTAGATTTGAAGGTTTAGTGTTTTAGGGTTTAGAGTTCGAATTTCAGAAAAATATAGGGTTTAGGGTTTTGGGTTTACGTTTAGGGTTTAGAGTTGATGTTTTAGGTTTTAGATTTGAAGGTTTAATGTTTAGGGTTTAGAGTTGATGTTTTGGGGTTTAGGGTTTAGAGTTGATGTTTCATGGTTTAGGGTTTAGAGTTGATAATTTAGGGTTTAAAGTTGATGTTTTAAGTTTAGATTTAGGGTTTAGGGTTTACGTTTAGGGTTTAGAGTTGATGTTTTAGGGTTTAGATTTGAAGGTTTAGGGTTTAGGGTTTAGAGTTGATGTTTCGGTTTTAGTGTTTAGAGTTGATGTTTCATGGTTTAGAGTTTAAAGTTGATGATTTAGGGTTTAGAGTTGATGTTTTAAGTTTAGATTAGTTAACCATATTTTTTTTTTGTCAAAGTTATTCAAAAGGTTATAAATGTCTTTTACCTTTCATTAAAGATGAGGGTAAAAGTGATTAGTGTAAACATGAAAAGTGGTATTTTGAAATGGTATTTTTGACAATTTCCCTTATTAAAATTTGATAGTTTTCTAATAGCATAGTTTTTAAATAGTATATGAACTAAAGATTATTATATACGATTATATTTTTTATATAAACATTTTTTAAAAATATATTTTTGAGAGTTTCAAAAAAAAAAAAAAAGTTGTAGATATTAAAAGTTTAACCTATGTTAATAAATTTAATTTTGCATAAATATTATATAATTTAAAATTTTTAACCCATTTTAATGGTGAGTGATAATTTATTTAAATGAAACAATTTTAAAAATAAAATTTGTAAATTTACCTATTTAATATAATTTTCTCATATTTAATTCATATGCACTTCTATTTTTATATAATACATAATATAATTATAGAATTTATAAAAAATAGTGTAGGATTTTTATTTTCTTGTTTTATAATAATATTCTAGTTAATATTGATTTATAATATTATTATATTATCTTGAACGGAATTAATTAATGTGTTATTTATAAAAATATTAAAAACATTAAGTAAAATTTTGTTAGATTCTTTTTCAACAGATTTTATTATAATTAAAAAAAATCAAATTTATAGTTGGTTTATCGTTAATGTAAATAATTAAATATGTTAGATAATTAACCAATTTAAAGTTATTCTTAAAAACATGTTTATCTTTTAATAATAAGGGGATTTATATTCTGTTGTCATAATTTGATTGCTAAAGGCATTTCTGTAGTTAGTGATCCAAAAAAGGTAATCAAGTGGCATTGAATCTGTAGCAATATAGAGTTTGGTTTAATTATTGGTTCCAATTTAAACCGATCGCTAACTATTATATGCGTTAACTCAGATACGTAACTTGTTTAAGTCAGATTTATCCCTGGATCTGACTATAATACCCTTGACCAACTTCAAAATATACCAACCAAACCTCTCTCTCTCTCGTATTCTCATCTTGAGAACGAATCTCTCATCTTCTGCCGTACTTCTCATCAGTGAGTGAGTTTCTTCTCTTTTCTATACCTCGTTCTCTTATTTTCCGGCACATTCTCTCAATTCTCGTTGTTTATTTTCTGGATCTAGGGTTTTACAATTTCTCCTTTTTCGATCTGAGTTTTGTAAGTATCGGTGTTTGAATCAAATGTGTATGTGTGTGTGTTTTCCTCGTTGATCTGCGAATTATTTAACTTTTTGTGAATTTATCCTGAGAATTTCCATATAAATTGAGCCCTTGCTCATATACACAAGTACTGATGGATTGCACAAGATCTGTTCGTTAAAATGCCTGAAAGAAGCTGATCACTTTAGCTTATCTTTCTAGCTGTTGAGTTCTTTGCTCTTTGATCATTAAATTTGTCTGCAGCTTACTCGTGTTTCCTTGGAGCTTAAAATCGTTGTGTTTTTAATGCAGACGAAGCGGTGGAATCAATGGAGAAGAACTTGGAGGATTTGAAGATTGTGGCGGAGCAATGGTTGAATCAAGGAACTGAATTTGTTCAACAAATACCACCGAATCAACTTTATGCTGCCGTTGGCGTTCTGTTATTTACTATCCTCTTCTTCTTCTCCAGTAAGTAGTAGACATCACATTCTTCTTGAGTTTTATATTCGGATCTGGATATTACTCTGTTTGTAGTAGGCATAGATTTTTTTTTTTATCTATGTATAAAACTGCGATAATTTTGTTGCATTCTTGTTTGTGGTTGAGAGGAGTTTGATGTTTTCAAGATGCCACTTTAGACTTGTATAAGCTCACTGAGTGTTAAGGTGCTTCTGTGTTTCTTGTTTCCAATTTTTTTTTTATGTCTTTGGAATATCTCCTTTTGGTTATACGTTAAATAAATAAAAAATCAAATGTTTTGGTGGTTAATGAATGTTGTCGCTTCTGTTGCCTTGTGCAGTTCGCTTGTTCAGGCGTACGAAGTCCAATACTGTACTCCTCTCTGGTTTAAGCGGAAGTGGCAAAACCGTTCTCTTCTATCGAGTGAGTGTTTATGGTTTTTTGTTCCTTTCCTCATTCCAAGTATGTCTTCCGGTCAAATCCCTCATAGTGTTCCTCTTGGAGATTAATAGACGAGTTGATTTGCATTTGATAACAGCTCCGAGATGGATCTTCTCATCAGGGTTCTGTGACGTCAATGGAACCTAACGAAGGCACCTTTGTGCTCCACACTGAAAACACACAGGTAAAGATACATCTTCACTTTAGTTTTGTTTAAGACGCTAAAGTGTTTTTTTTTGTGGACTACTAAACAGACATTGCCGTGTTTGTTTGACAGAAAACAAAGCCCGTTCATCTTGTTGATGTTCCTGGGCACTCTCGGCTTAGATCTAAGCTAGAAGAATACTTGCCTCGAGCAGCTGCTATTGTGTTTATTGTAGATGCACTTGAGTTCCTCCCAAATTGTCGTGCAGCTTCAGAGTAAGTTAATTACCTCATAAGAAATGCTTTGCTTAGGCATAATAAAGTGACTCTTAGAAGATGAACACTTAAACACGGTTTTGTACTTCTCCAGGTACCTTTACGACATTCTTACCAATGCAAGCGTGGTTAAGAATAAGATCCCAGTGCTGCTTTGCTGTAACAAGACGGATAAAATAACTGCACACACTAAAGAGTTCATCCGCAAGCAGATGGAGAAAGAAATGTAAGATTGATTTTCTTTTTTTTTTTTGATTGAATCTTATCTGTTTTCCTTGAAGAGAAGCTCTTGTTGATGTTCCTTTCGGTGGTAATGTGTGTGTGTTTTGCAGTGAGAAACTCAGGGTATCGAGGAGTGCGGTTTCAACAGCTGACATAGCCAATGACTTTACTCTCGGGATTGAAGGAGAAGTATTTTCCTTTTCGCATTGCTTAAACAAAGTCACTGTCGCTGAAGCATCTGGACTAACAGGACAAACAGAGCAAGTTCAAGAGTTCATCAGAGAATATGTTAAGCCATGACGTGCCGAAATGTGTGAGCATCAATCATCAATCATCAATCATACACTTAAAAGTCTTATTTGTACATGACTATGATTTGTGATCATATTGCTGGCGGATTTGGATGATGAAATCGTGTTAATTCCTTAGAGAGTTTGTTCTATGACTGGATCTTTGAGCGTTTCATCCAAGGAATTTCATTATCGTTTTCCCTCTTCTCAGCTATATTTGTTTATAGTTTTTTCATTCTCTTATTCGCATTTTAAATCTTTTAGACACATGAGAAATTGGGGATGATAAATTGTGGTGTGTTGTATAGTTTGGCCGCACAAAAAAAATACTTGATCCCAAAATCTGAACCAGATAAAAACATAACCCATACTTAGATTTTGACCCGTACCCGTGCGGGTTTTTCAAAAATATGTTGCTATTTGTTTTTTTATGTGGGCTATATAAAAAATCCAAATCCGAAGAACCGAACCGATCTTAATCCGAAAGAATAGTACCAAAACCGAAATGAAATTGATTAAATATCCAAATTATTCAAAATTTTGATATTTAGAGATTTGAAACCGAATATGATCTGAACTGAAGTATTTCAGATACTCAAATGTATTCGAAAAAGATTTATATACTTATACATATTAATTATTTTTAGATTTAATGTATATAAAAACATGCAGAATACATATGATACTTTTAAGTTGGTTTAAATACTTGAAAATATCTACAAATAGTCAAAAATAAATATTTAAAATAGTTAAAGTATAGTCAAAACACCAAAAATATTTAAAATAATTATTGATTCTCGATCTAAATATTTAAAACAAACCAATTTATATGTTAAGTTTAGGTATTCTAACATATGTTATTCAAATTTATATGTGATATTTTATTTTGTTTATAGATTTTGAGAAATTTAAAGTATATAATGAATTAAAAATTTTAAAAATAATTTAAATAGGTTATCCGAACCCGCAAAGATCTAAAAGAATTTGAACCGAAATTTAGAAATATTTGAATGAGTCTGAAATCTTTGACCCCGTAAACCCGAAATCCAAACAAATCTGAACCGAACCCGAAAGGATACCCGAAAGCCTACCCCTAGTCACTGTTATATATCATTTTTTTTTTGTCGACGCCCATCTTCTTAGATCAAGTGGTAGTCGGGCATGAGTCGTTCCGAAGAGACGCTCTGTCCGGCTGGGTCTGATCTATATGGGAAAAGAGTACACCACTATTTCTCGCCTCTTTCGCAAGAGAATCCGCACGCAAGTTCCTGGATCTGGGTATGTGGTCAATGCTAAAAACTGAGAATTCGGCCTGTAGTCTTTTAAAGGAGACTAGCTCGGAGGCAAAAGCTGGCCAGTTGGTAGGATTTGCAATCATGTCTACCAAGTCGGAACAGTCCGTCTCTATATGAATCATGGTGCAAGGTAGGTCTCGCAAACATGTCATCGCCCATATGAGTCCTTCCATCTCAGCATGGAGAGGCGATAGGCTGTTCCGGCATCTTTGGAGGCCAAATCTCTCGACTCCCATTTGATCCTTGTAAAACCACCCTAGACCACTAACCGTGCCATTCTCAGTCCATGATGCATCGATTTGACAGGTCGGGCGTTGAGGGTCCGTAGGGAGAGTCGAGCTAGTCGAAGGGACAGTCTGTGGCTCCTCTTCCTCGCTGTCCTCAAGAAGGTTGACTTTTCTCCAGCATTCCGCTTCAATGGAAGCTAGCTGGAGAGTATCCATTGGTGATATCTCCTTTCCATTAAAAAACTTATCATTGCGTGCCTTCCAAATGTACCATATGATCCATGGGAAGGTTTCGATAAGTGGTTCCATATAGGCCACGTTTTTCTTCTTCCAAAAAAGGAAGTTCATGTTTTGATAAATAGAGGTACTCGGAAAGTAACCCGGAAGGGACGGGTAGTCCGATAAAGCCCACACCTGAAGGGCGGGGGGGGGGGGGCATTCAAAAAGAAGATGGTTAATGGTTTCCTTAGGGTCACCACATCTAGGACAGCTCCTATTAGTGCCCAGGTGTCTATAAGCAAGTCTTTCCGTCGTCGCAATGCATCCTGTCAAAGCTTGCCACATAAAGTGCTTCATCTTCCCAGGAGCATGGATGCTCCACACATGGCTCTGTAAACCAGTGATACTAGGTTGTACAACCTGAACCTCAGCGTCACACGCTTTGGTCTTTTGTAACCGGTTATATCCTGATTTAACTGAGTAGACGCCCGATTTTGTGTAGTTCCATGCATACCCGTCCATGGACCACGTGTTACTCGGTCGCAGTTTTAGGATAAGCGGGATATCCTCGGGGTGAAAATATTCTAATAAAAGATTAGTATCCCAGTCCCTTGTATCACGCCTAATAAAGGAATGAACAAGGAGTTTTGGGTGTCTATAAGTAACACGATCAGACGGTCTCGGAGGGCGAGCATCAATATCAGGGATCCAAGGCTCAGTCCAAACACAAGTGTTGAGACCCGCTCCGATAGTCTTTCGTAGGCCCGATTTTAGGAGCGGTTTTGCTGCCATAATACTACGCCAACCATAGGAGGGTGAGTAAACCTTACGATCTTCCAAAGGGTTTGAACGGTTGTAGTATCGTCCTCTCAGAACTCGGGCGAGAAGGGAATTTGGGAACTGTATCAATCTCCAAAGTTGTTTTGCTAGCAAAGCAACATTAAAATCATGTAAGTCTAAGAAGCCGAGTCCTCCCTGGTCATGAGGAACACAAATCTTATCCCATGCGATCCAATGTAAACTTCGGTTATTTTGACTCGAGCTCCACCAAAAATTTGAGATTGCACTTTTTAATTTTTCTACTATGCCTTGTGGAAGCAAGTAGCACGACATACTGTATGTCGGCACAGCTTGCGCCACTGATTTTATTTGAACCTCTTTACCCCCTTTGGAGAGTAATCTGGCCGACCACGAAGTGACGCATCCATTGAGGCGATCTTGTACACATGAGAAGACTTTCATCTTAGATCCACATATTTGTTCAGGGAGTCCTAGGTATTTTCCCATTCCTCCTTCAGAGGTAATCCCAAGAACGCCTTTGATGCTTTGTTTAACGTTATGATCCACTCTATTTCCGAAGATAATGGAGGACTTAGCCGCATTTAACCTTTGTCCTGAAACCTTTCCATAAGAGTCCAAAATATCTAAAATTTCTTTGCACTGTCTCATTTCTGCCTTGCAGAAGAAGAGACTGTTATCCGCAAAGAGAAGGTGTGATATCCGGGGGCTGGCTCGAGCAACTCGTAGTCCTAGAATGCGCTTCTCTTCCTCCGCTCCTTTAAGGAGAGAAATCAGAGCTTCAGTGCACAAAATGAAGAGAAAAGGGGATAGTGGATCACCCTGCCTCAAGCCTCTCGTGGGGGTAATCTTACCCCTGGGTTCTCCATTAAGGATCACCTGGTAAGAAACTGATGTGACGCAAAACATCAAAAGATCGACCAATTTTTCTGCAAAACCCAAGCGTAGCATTAGAGACCGAATAAAACTCCATTCCACTCTGTCGTACGCTTTACTCATGTCCGTCTTGATAGCCATGAAGTCTTCTCTAGCTCTGGTGTTTGTCCGGAGAGCATGAAAATTCTCTTGTGCTAATAGGATATTATCTGTGATCAAACGACGTGCCACAAAAGCAGATTGGGTCTCTGATATCAGGTCAGGCAGAAACCTCTTGAGGCGTTTAGATAGAAGTTTCGAAATGATCTTGTAACTGACGTTACAGAGACTAATAGGTCTAAACTCAGACATCTCTCTTGGTTTTTCTTTCTTCGGGTTCAAACAAATGTTGGTTTGGTTCAGCCTCGGGTCAAAACTCCCATCAATAAAAAAATCTTTCACTAGTCGGATGATATCTTTGTGCATAACATGCCAAAATCTCTGGAAGAGTCTACTCGTCATACCATCTGGGCCTGGAGCTTTATCCGGATTAATATCAAACAGAGCTTTTTTTATTTCCTGTTCTGACGGTTTAGCTGTAAGAACATCATTTGTTGTGGCTGAAACTTTATTTTTAATATAGCGAAGTGAGGTATCCATATCAGTGGGTACAGAGGTAGAGAAGAGTTCTTGGAAATAGTCAACAGCCACCTTTTATATTCCAAGATCGCTCTCAACCATCCTGCCCTCTTTGTCCTTGATACAAGAGATCCGGTTCCTTGCTCTTCTTTGTTTAGTGGTAGCATGGTGGAATTTCGTGTTTCTGTCCCCTGCTCGATGCCATTTTGTTCTACTTTTCTGTTGCCAGTGGAGGTCCTCTTCCCGAAATGCGGTGATAAGTTGCCGCCTTAGATCTTCTAACTCTTCAAGAGTAGTATGATCATCCTCTTGAGCGAGATCAATCTTGTTTTTAAGCTCTTCAATAAGTTTTTATGAATTAGACGGATTGTTCTTTCTCCAAGAAATTATGTTCCGTCGACAAGAGGTCACTTTATGGTGAAAATCCAAATCATGGGCTTCACTGAAAGGACCCCAACCTGAAACAACTGTCTCTTTGAACCCGGGTTTCCCCACCCATCTCTTTTCAAATCTAAAACTCTTCCTCGATCTTCTGTAAATGGATTGTATACGCGCTAATAATGGTCTATGATCTGATCCCCAAAGTCGTAAAAATTCTACATTAGAAGCTGGAAAGAGCGAGTGCTACTCTTCGTTTGCAACTGCTCTGTCTAGTTTGCATTTCACCTTTTCCGAGCGTCTTTTTCCCACCCACGAAAATGAGTTTCCTTTATATGGAAAAGCTAGCATCCCACAGTTCTCCAACATGGTACAAAATGGGAGGAAAGAATTTTCCGGTCTCCTCCTTCCTCCTCTCTTTTCATGATTACCCGTAATTTCATTGAAGTCACCAATCATAAACCAAGCGAAGCTCCGGTTTAAACTCATTCGTGTTAGTCGCTCCCAAACTAAATCACGATTTCTTATAACCGGATCACCATACACAAAAGTCATATAGATAGGGTGTCCTTCAAGAGTAGATTCAATATCAATCATGTGTTCGTCTGCATACAAAATAGAAACAAGTGGATCATCCATGTAAAAAAGATCTAATCCTCCACTACGACCACAAGGATCGACGGTATAGACGCGATCATAACCAAAAGAAACTTGCACATCTTGCAAAAGGGATCAATTGTTTTTTGTCTCCGATAAAAATAAAAATCTAGGTAAAAAACAGTGATAAAGTTCTTGAAGGTGTTCTTTTGTCAAAGAAGCTCCAGCTCCTTGACAATTCCAAGCAATAATATTCATCACGGGACTCTCGGTGGCCTTCCACCAGCCACTTTAAAGTTGTTGTCTTTGGGTGATGCTGTCACTCGAGCTTTCTTTTGATCCACTGTGGGAGATGGGCCTAAATTGCCTGGTTTAGAAACATTTGTCCCAAGGCCTGATCGAAAAGACTTTGGAGATCCAAGCCCAGCAATGTGATTACGCTGTCTCAAAGTAACTCCAATCGGCGAAGGGGGACGCATCGATCTTTTCTTCTTCTCCCCCGACGAAGCTGAGACGCGAGTCGACGGAGAGCCAGACTCCTTCCTCGGACTCCTTCTATTTGTATCAGCATCAGGATTAATCGCCTTACCCAAGCGGGATTCAACATCATTATTTGAAACTACAGTGATGGGGCTTTTGATTCCAGGATCGTCCGTTCTCAATCGATTCTCTTCTTCAGTCTATAAATCTTCACCAAGTAGGTCATCCTCCTCCATCAAATCGATATCTTCCTCCCCAAAATCATTGCCATCTGCATCTCCAAAATCATTACCATCTTCTAACCAGTCTTCTTCTTCAAGAATTCTCTCATTAAGAGGTAAACCAACTCTCTCAAGATTATTAGGGATCATAGATGGAACTTGTGGGATTGCTGCATCTTCAACCATAGTTCCTTCCTCTTCTAAAGTCATTTCATAACAGCTTTTTGTATTGTCTTTAGGTAAAACAAGGGTCGGCGCTGGAGGGAGATTGACAGAAGGTGTGTCTGAAGGAGCTTCAAAAGTTAAACTTTTCCTAGCAGAACTTACTTCATCTGAAGCCTCATCAATTTCTGAGATTTTTCCTTTGAGTTTCAGGTCTGTAGAGGCTCGCGATTGGAGATTAAGCCTGAAAGGTCTCTCTCTGGTATGCTCTGGAGAAACCGTATTTTGTCTTGCTGGGACGGCTGAGGGGTTTGGCTCTGCGATCTGTGGAACAGCTGCAGCAACAATTTTTGGGCTACAAACTGTCTCCTTAGACAGGTCACGAGCTTCCTTTCGGTTAGGTGAAGCATTCCTGTCCCTTTCTTTGTCTTTATCTCTTCGAGAAGCCTCTCTTTGTTTACTTATTAGAAAAGATTCATCATATCTTCGTTTATTGTATGAATCTCTATTCGGAGGATCCCTTTTCGATCACTGTGCGTCTTCTCATACCGATGGTCAAAGCGGGTTTTAGGGCGAGGATCAACTCGTGGATCATACCGGGAGTCAATGCGTTTCCAAACGCTATCCCGGGTGTCCCTGTGAGTGTCCTCCCCACTGCGCCTATCCTTGGAGGCTTGAGGTTGCGAGCGCTTAGAGGTATCTCCTGTTTTTTGAGCTTCGAATTTATTAGAGTATGCAGGGTCCCTGTCTTCCTCTAAGTTTAAACTTTTCTCTTTTCTCTCAGCTTCAGTGAGTAGGGGGCAAGACTCGAGCTCATGGGAGATACGACGACAATGCCTGCAGTAGCGATGGAGGTTAGAGTAGACAAGCTTAACCGGCACAATCTCACCTGACGGTAGTTGGGCACGTAGAGCAAACTTCAGAGGAAGGTCCATGTTTATTTCGACTTGGACTTTGGTAGCTCTAGCTTCAATTGGCCCCACTGTCCCTAGCCTTCTTCCCAGGGATTCAAAGATAGGATCCATCCAGAAGTGCCTTGGAATACCAATGACACTGATCCAGAAGGTCATGGTGTTGGGGAAAGTATCACTGATATGAGGGATCCAACGTTCTAAGGATAAAGCCCATTTGTTGAAGTGGCAAGGCCGCTTGCTCGAGACTTTAACCAGGTCAGCCTATGTATCAAAATCAAATTGGAACCGATGGTTTCCTAGATCCAGGCCTCTTACTCTTCCTTCCACATCCCATATACTAGGCCTTGGAAGTAGAGATATGAGATCCTCAACGCTGCGGCGTTCTGTGTTTGAAAATTCTCCCTACGAGACTGAGTTTGAACTGAGCAATCAACTCTGAGTTGTCGACATTAGGCAAGATGACTAGGTCATCATCATCTTCTTCTTGTGTCTGCGATGAGCTGCCGTGGAGATGTGAGACAAGAGATGAGGCCATCGCTGTTGAAGAGAAGTTCGAGAATGGAGGTGAAGAAACAGGTATCTACCGAAATTGTATCCAAGAAAACCAAAGAGAGAGGTCAAAGAAACAGCAGCCACCAAGTCTTCCTTTCTAGGAGCTTGGACTTAGATAAGGAGAAAACTGTCAGAGTATCAAGTAGAGGTAGACAAACTGAGCCATTACTTAGATTGGAAGCTTGGTGAGTGAAAGATCTACTGCTCAAACAAGAAACTCAAATATGAAGAGGAGAGAGCTGTCGAGGTCTTTTTGAGCAGACATTATCAGATCTCTTTCAAGTTCTTCAGAAGCTGGTGGCGAGGAATGGGTAGGACGAATCAGTGGCTCAGAGGCATCCCGGATCTGTTCGAATCAGGCGGAAAGAAGTCGGCATGCCGGAGCCGTACAGAGTTTCCGTACTGTCGCCGTTGAGGGGGCAAGAGCTTTTTTCACTTTGTTCCCCTGTTACATATCATATATATATATATATCGTATAATTAATCGTATTTTATATGTACTATCATATAACTAATCATGTAATTAATAATATTTTATATGTATCATCATATAAATAATAATATATAATATTTTTAAAATTTAATGTGAAATATAAAAACCATAATTTAAGTTGGTATATGAAATTGGATTTTTTCTTGTATTTTTCTTATATATATTGAAAACATTATTTTAATAATAGTTATTGGAAAATATTTTAGTAAAAATAAAATTTTGACTATATGTATATTTAAAATCAATTTTTGATATAAATAAAATTTAAATTATTATTTTGATTTGAAATATGTATATAAAGTTTAAATTTTATTTTATGATTATTTTAGAAAAAAATGCTTTTAGGTAGTTAGATTAGTTAATTTACGTATATTTTAAAGTTGACTCAAATAGATAGTTTATCATAATATAATGGACTTCCAATTTTTATTACTAACATAAGCTCATTACTTTTTTTTCTTAATATACTGCTATCCATGTTTCCAAACACTATTATATTTTTTTATATTACTATTCATGTTTCCAAACAAATTTTTTTTTTTTTTAAACTGCTATCCATATTTCAAAGCTATCCATATTTCCAAACAAATTTCATTAATACTACTATTCAAATTTCCAAACAATCTCAATGTGTACTTCAGTTTTAATAATATAGATAGATGGCTCTAGCTCTTCCCGAGAAATATTCGAATGAGGCTTAAATATCTGATCCGAATCAAAATTTGAACTAATATCCGATAATAACTTGATGTTAGCTACATCATAACTAGTAATCTTTGCTTACCTAATTTGAAATAATTTATACTTTCGAGCATTTTGAAGAAGTTCAAGTAGTTTTTATACTAGATTTTGGTTGATTAGTTTCTAATAGTATACATTTTAGTGTTTTTTTCTTTTGAATAACTTTGGATATAAGGCGAAATCCAATCTAAGTTGAATCTGAAAAAACCGAACCTAATCTGGTTACATATTAATTTTTTTTTTGAATGGGGATTATCAATTTATCAGTATAGCCAGAAACCCCGAATTTGACATATTCAACATGAAGTTAAATGGTTAACCAAATCCACTGATTAATAAAATTTAATAATGGAAATCAGTGTTTTCTATATAAGATTAACAAATTAAAATGGTTTTGAATTGTTTGAAAAACTTTTGAAGAACAAACAAATATTATTAGGCAATGACATTTGACATAATTGAATCTATCAATTCATTATTAATGAATGATTATATTTGACATTTGACATAATTGACTCTGTCAATTCATTCTAGCCAAGCTAAGCTGGAGAATCATAAACAATCCAGACAAGTTACTGAGCCGCATCCTTCTGGGGAAATACTGTAATTCTGAGGACTTCATGACAGTATCAGCAAAGAGTGTGATCTCGCACGTTCATAGGATGTGACTTGATTATGGAAAACGCAGGCTGTGAAGTGGGTAATGGAGACATCATAACAATTTGGGATAAGCCGTGGCTCAGCTGCGAGGCCCAAGAAAGACCAATGGGACCGGCGCCGATGGAGTTCGAACACCTAACTGTGGCGGATCTCATGCTTCCAAACTATGAATGGTGTAAGAAATTGAAGAACAGAGTGAAGAACAAGAGAGAGAGAAAGAGTAAGGAAGGATTTCTTATTTCCTTAGATCTGAAAAATGTCATTACAATGGGTTATCAAGAGACATAAACAAAATAGAATATGCTTACTCTAATAGCCAAACACCCTTGGCTTACTAGGGAAGCTAAAATATAATATCAGTCTGCTTTTACTATAGCTCCGCGGATACTGTTCATTCTAGCAGGTCTTGCTTAATTTCTTTTGGCAAGCCTTGCTAGATAAAGACTTCTTACTCTAGTAGTTCTTCATGTCAATACTCCCCCTCAAGCTTTACCATAAGGTATGGTTAAGCTTGGAACCCATGAAGACATCTTTCATTAAAACCTTTTGGTGAAAAATCCAATGGGACAAAAACACACAAAGGAAAAAGAGTAGATGTTTCATGGCTTAAGGGGATCATGATCTAGCCATTTCTATGAGTCCCAATCTCGGATGAATGAACTCACAGACTTTAGTACTTGCTCCTTTGGTGAAGATATCAGCTAGCTGGTCTTCACTTCTAGTGTAGCAAGGTAGAATGATCTTCTGCTCCACAACTTATCTCACCTTGTGACACTCCACTTCAATGTGCTTTGTCCTTTCATGAAACACTGAGTTTAAAGCTATATGAATGACCGCCTGGTTATCACAGTGCATGGTAATTGGTGTTGATGTCTCTATGCCCAAGTCTCTTAGCAAGTTTCTGATCCAAATGAGCTCAATTGTCAGTTTCCTCATTGCTCTATATTCTGCCTCAGCAGTTGAACATGATACCACCTTTTGCTTCTTGCTTTTCCACGTAACTAGATTGCCTCCGATGAAGGTGCAATAACCTGTAGTAGACCTCATATCCACTCTATCACCAGCCCAATCTGCATCACAATATCCCACAATCTCTGTGCTCTTGTTGCAACCCATCCAAACACCTTGACCCGGAGCCTCCCTTAGGTATCTCATGATCCTTTCCTCCATATTCCAATGATGAACCTTTGGTGCTTGCATATGCTGGCTGACTTGGTTTATAGCAAAACAGATGTTTGGTCTTGTAATGGTGAGATAGATAAGCTTCCCAACCATCCTCCTATAGAGCTTGAAGTCTCCAAATGGTTTGTCTTCAAACTCTCCCTCACGCAAGACTTTGTAGCCTTCTTCAAGTGGTGTTTTAGCTACTTTTGCTCCAAGCTCCCCTGCCTCATTTAAAAGACCAAGTGCGTACTTTCTTTGAGATAAGAAAAGCCCCTCTTTAGAGCGGCATATTTATATCCCTAGAAAGTACTTTAGCTCCCCCAAAGCTTTAGTAGAGATGATACTTTTCTTGTCACTTCCTGTGATAATAATATCATCCACATAGATCAATATCACCACAATTCCTTGCTTGCTTGTGAGAGTGAAGAGAGTATGATCAGCTTCTGATTTTACAAACCCTCTTCCATTGAGAGTTGTACTCAGTTTGTGATACAAAGCTCTTGGTAGCTGTTTTAATCCATAGATTGTTTTCTTCAATCTTAGGACATTCCCTGCCTTGACCATACCTTCCATACCCGGAGGTGGCCTCATGTAAACCTCATCCTCTAGCTCTTATTGAAGAAAAGCATTCTTTACATCCATCTGCCAAAGATCCCATTCCAGGTTCACTGCCAAGGAGAGAAGAATCCTTATGGTGTGGAGTTTAGCTACTAGAGCAAAGGTATCCAGATAGTCTTCTCCATAGACTTGAGTGTATCCTCTTGCAACCAGCCTTGTCTTCTTCCTTTCTGGTTTTCCATTGGCAAAATATTTGATGGTGAAGAGCAGGCGGCTTGTAACAGCTTTTTTTCCTTTAGGAAGCTCAGTTTCATACCAAGTATCATTCTTGATCATGGCACCAACTTCATCTCCAACTGACTCTCTCCACTCTTCATGCTTCATGGCTTCTTCATATATCTTTGAAACATACTCTTGATCCAGATTGCTGATGAAGGCTACATGCTCTTGAGGATAAGTTGCCAAAGAACAGGTTGCTTGGATAGGGTGAGCCACTGCATTGCTGTCGAAGTACATTCTGGTGTCGACCCACTTGGATGGTTTCTTCACTCTTGTACTCCTTCTCAATGGTTGAATCTGTTGCCCTTCTACCACTGTCTCTTCCTGTCTTTGATCTCCATTAAACTAATCTTAACTAGACTGATCAGATTCATCTCCATCTTGATCATGTGTGCTTGCTGAATCATATCCTTCTTGCAGCTGTGATTCAGGTTCATTGCCCCCCTCAGGATCAGGATGAGTTGTTTCAACAACTGGTGATGCTTCTTCATCGTTTCCAGCAGGTGGTGGTGAGGTAGAAGTCCTTGGCACCTCACTACTCTGAGGCTGACTGATGCCAAGAATCTCCAGAAAGATTCTCAAGTTGTTTGCCCTATCTGAAGGTCCTTGTGAGAGGTGTTGAAGGTTTTCCCAACTCTTTTCCTCATAGTACCCCTTAGATTCCACAAATTTGACATCCCTTGAGACCATAACTCTTCTTGAATCAGGAATGTAGCACTTATAACCTTTCTGCGTGTGGGAGTATCCAATAAACATGCCCTTGACAATCTTGACTTCTAGCTTGTTTCTCATTTCTCCTGGTGTCAATACATAACAAACACACCCAAACACACACAAGTGATCAATTGAAGGTTTGATTTTGTTTAGTACCTGAAAGGAAGAGGCATCTTGGAGAACTTTGGTGAGGATTCTATTGATCAGATAGCATGCTTATACCACAACATCTCCCCAAAATCTTTAATGGACATTGGGGTGGAACATCATGGTTCTTGCAACCTCCATAAGATGTCGATTCTTCCTTCAGCAACTCCATTTTGTTGAGGTGTGTATGGACAGCTTGTTTGATGGATTATCCCATGTTTTGCTAAGTGGTGTTTGAAGGCATTGCTGGTATATTCTTCCCCATTATCAGACCTGAGAATTTTGATCTTGGAATTGAAATGGTTAGATATATAGTTTTGAAAGTTAATAAAAGCTTCTAAAACGCTATCTTTAGTTTGAATCAAGGTGAGCCAAGTATATTTTGATTTTTATCTATGAATGTAACAAAATACTTATGGTTCTCCCTAGATACACAAGGTCCAGTCCAAACATCAGATATCCCTATAGGATAATCCATTGACACTTGCTATTGATCGAACACACTTGTTTAGGTCATTAGATCTAGTTAATAGACAAGTCCAAAAACGCGAGAGCTGATTGACTTGTTGCTTAGTAGTTGAGCTCTACATTATCATGCATGCAACTGATTAGGCATCTGTAGGATTATAATTTCAAGTTTCCTGAATAAAAACCTTAAGTTTAGCTATTTCCTTTTAACCACCAAAACCTCAACCAATCAATCGAGCAATTACTTGTTCAACAAAATTGCAAATTTACATTTTAATCATTAAACCATCCAGCTTAACAAATCCCATTAGATTTATTAGGTTCCCTAGCTCCTTGTGGATTCAATCCCTAAGTACTACAATTGAACCTCTTATTTGAGAGAGTAAATTCACTCTTTAGGGTAATTTGAGTGATATCAAATTTGGTGCCGTTGCCGGGGAGCTTTGATCGCCTATTAGATTTAATTTTGTTAAGTTTCAGACATAATTTTTTTTTCTTGGATTTTCAGGTACATGTCCAGCAGTACCAGAAGCAACAAGGAAACTCAAATGCTATTCTCACCAGATCCTGCAATTTTGGAGCATTCAATCCGCAAAGAAGCACGCTCCTTATTGATCGACAACAACACTCTTTCGTCCCTCGATTCTCGTCAACCACCATCGACCCAAGCACTAGTCCCGTCTACCGATACTCGCTCACCACCGTCGACCGACATCCTCCATCCGACATCGATCGATACTTCAATCCGGACATCGATCGATACTGAGCTGCGAGACATGGTTGCGACTTTGATTCTTGTACGTGGTGAGAGAGGAGACCTGTATGACCATGAAGGTCATCTGCGTAATGCAACAAGTCAGAGGATAGACGCTCAGGGGCTGCAATCGCTGAGCCTGATACTGATGATACAGGAGCTCTCCACCTGTAGATGAGGCCGCTCGACCCAGAACATTGGCTGACTACAACCGTCCTGATCAGTTCTACACCAACAGATCAGCCATTCGACCTCCAACTATTCAGAGGGATTTCGAGTTGAAGCCGCAGTACTACACATTCGTGGGACAAACACCCTACTATGGGTTATCTCACGAGCATCCTATGGACAATCTGGAGAGGTTCGAGGATCTCATATCTGCTATTAAAGTCAAGGGAGTCTGTGAAGACTACCTCCTATGCAAGCTCTCCAAGTACTCACTTCCTGAAGATGCTTCGCATTGGCTTAAGCAGTTACCACCAGGATCTCTCACATCCTGGAGCGACATCAAGAATGCATTCTTATGCAACTTCTTTGATGAAGCACGTGCTGAAGACTTGAGGAGCAAGATTGCTACATTCACTCAGCAGCCTGCAGGATCATTTAGAAGCTCATGGATCAGATTTAAGTCTTACCCGAGAGACTGGCCACACCATGGATTCAATGAAGTACAACTGCTCAATACTTTCTATAGAGGCATTGCGGTGCAGTACCTGATGGCTCTTGATGCTTCCAACAATGGGAACTTCAACACCAGGAATCCTGAGGAGGCAGTGAAGGTCATTGAAAACCTAGCATCTAGCAGCAGCACCAAGAACACTGACTTTGAGAGGAAGAGATTTGCCACCATCCTTGGGAATGATCAGATTGATGAAGTGAAGGCAAAGCTGGACAGTGTTCACAAGCTTCTCAGGAAGCAGGTCTGCTTGGTTGAAGATGCAGAGGCTGTAGACACCAAGGGTAGAGCAGAGGAAGCAGATGTGAACTTCATCAGTGGAACTGGATTCCAAGGTTCTGGAAACCAGGGTGGAAACAGAAACTCCTATGGAAATATGGGCAATTTCAGCCAGAGCTCGCAGCACCAGAAACCCTACAACAACAACTACAACAACAACATGGGTTATGGAAGCTCTTACTACCAGAAGCCACCACCGCCAACTCAAGAGAACAAGATTGAGGAGATGCTTGATAGAGTTCTCGAGGGACAGCAGCGCATGACAGTGGACTTCAATGGGAAGATTGATTCTGTCTACATCAACTTGAACACAAAGTTTGAGATTTTGAGCACTCATGTGAAGAAGCTGGAGATGCTGGTTGTTCCGACATGAGAAGTTGTTAAGAGGCAGGGAGCCTTGACTATAGGGTAGCAGATGATGTGATGAAGCACCACGTGAATGCCATCATTGGGGATGATTTTAGGCAAGTGGTGAAAGAAGAGAAGCTACAAGAAGGAGATTTCGAACTAGAGAGTCTGATGAGTTTCAGCAGATCACATTGGTGTCGATCGACGCCAAGCCACGAACATCGGTCGACAGAAGTCACCCAAAACCGATCGACATCCTCTCCTGGACATCGATCGACAACACCTACGGAGTCAACCGCATCTTGCAATGCCATGAGGATCATGACTCACAAGGAGTTCGCAGCAAAACACCCACGTTTGCCCAGCCCTGTCTACGTAAAAAACGATCGACATTCTGAGCCCATCATCGATCGACATCAGAAGACCGCTATTGATTGACAACAGCCAGCGTCCATCGATCGACGAGCACCTATTACATACCGAGTGTATAAGCCAAAGATAGATGTTGCACGTCTTAATGCACTCACGCCCAAACCCAAACCTTCAGAAAACCCACCTGAGGCCGTCAGGACACCTTCAGATGATGGAGTAGATCTATGGAAGTTGATAGGGTTCCTACGAGAAGGACCCTAAAGAATGAAAAGGAAAATGAAAGTTTCTGAAAAAGAGTCTTCAGGATTCCTCTTGATAAGCCATTCGATGAGGCTTATTTTACCCACAAATTGTGGATGTTCTTCAGAGAAACCAGAGAGACAGAAGAAGACATTAGGAGAATGTTCTGTGAAGCTAGAGAACAGATGAGGATGAGGGTTACATTAAAGAAGAAGAGTGATCCTGGGCAATTTGCAGTACCATGCACGGTGAAGGGTATTGAATTCCCACATGCCTTGTGCGACACAAGAGCATCACTCGGTATCCTACCTAGGATTATGGCAGACCATCTGGGTCTGCAGGTGGAGCCTTCCAAGGAATTGTTCACTTTTGTGGATTGTTTTCAAAGAAACTCAGGAGGAATTGTTAGAGACCTAGAGGTGCAAATTGGTAATGCCCTAGTTCCAGTAGATTTCCATATCTTGGACATCAACCTGAACTGGAACTCTTCTCTATTACTTGGGAGAGCCTTCTTGTCAACAGTGGGATCAGTGTGCAACTTGCAAACCAACCGGTTGTTCTTAACGCTCATATATACTCATTTCCACTACAACCCTATTCCAGTCAATAAGCCACAGACGGCCTCCAGAAGAATCAATGATCCAGGAATCATTGTAGCATGCCACTGTGGAGTTGAGTACGAGACAGAATACTCGGCGTCAACCAACATTGCCTACTACCCATCGATCGACACTAACGTCGAGGCTTCCTGAGACGGAGATTACTCAATTGGAAGTTGGCCATATGATCACCATCACGAGAGCTACGCAGTAAAGACAGCATACCGTGATCAAGGAGCTGATGAACTTCATGAGGGCAGCCCTGGCCGGGGGAAGGGACCCAGACCCGAGGGCAGGAATCCGGAACCTGGAGGCCGGAACCCAAAACCTGGAGGCAGGAACCTGGAAGCCGGAAGCTGGAGTAATCTCTTCATGGAATATTTTTCCCCAATAGAGCATATTACATATAATGCAAAGTACTGCCTTAGGAGCCTACACTCTCATTCTCAGGCAGGGAGCATATTACGTATAATGCACAGTACTGCCAGAGGAGCTTACGCGCTTACTATCAGGCAGGGATCATAATAAGTATAAAGCAAAGTACTGTCTGAGGAGCTTACGCGCTTACTCTCAGGCAGGGAGCATATTCCATATAATGAAAAGTACTGCCTGAGGAGCTTACGCGCTTTCTCTCAGGCAGGGAGCATATTACATAATGTTATGGGATTTTTGTGTAGGATCTTTGTGAGCAGAACGATGGACAAGGCTGGTATTCGTATAGATTTAGAGAGAAATAGACTTGAAGAGATGTTTTATTAGATATAACAAGTTGGAAGTACAATGTATTGAGTAAGAACCCTAGTTCTAGCCGCCTATCCTTAAATCTCTAAGTCTTGAAGTGTCTAACAAGTTGCCTAACAAGTTGCATGCATGATATTGTAGAGCTCAACACTTATAACCAAACAACTATGCTCTCTCTTTCTAGGTTCGTTTATTGACCAGTGTCGATCGATGATTCTATATGAATATCGATCGATTAATTATTCGAAACATCGACCGATTATTCTATTTGAATATCGATCGACGCTATTGGTCAAGCGTTAATGCACAGGTTGAATGTGCTCACTAAGCTCACTAGATCAGCTCTCGCCTTACTCTAGCAAGAATCTTAGCTCAATTAAAATGGTTTTAGGATGAGATTAAAGCTATCACTTATATCTAACAATCCTAGGGTAATTTCTAGGTAGCCAATCTAGAATCAGACATTAATGACAATCCTAATGATTAATATCACAACTTAACAATCTATAACTGGGGCTAATCCTTCATAACATATTTAAACCCTAAAATCTAACAAGAGAACTACTCAGACATGGTAAGCAATTCATGACAGCAATAAAGTATGAAAACTGCATTAGAATAGTAAATAAATATCAATGGAGTTCCAATCACAAATATAACTTTGGATCTTCTCTCCAATCTATCAAAATCCTAGAAAACCTTTGCTGTGAAAATAGTAAAACAAGAAAGCACACTTTGCCTCTAACATGTTGGCAAAGCTTATATAATTAGGTTAAAACTCGTAAGGGGTAATCTTGTCAATTGGTGAAGGCTTGGGCTTCAAGTCGGCTGTGACCAAACGGGCTTTCTGCGCGCTTCGCTGTCGATCGATGTCAAGATATGAACATCGATCGATTATTCCTCTTAAATATCGACCGATGGTCGAGCTCGATGGTCATCTCGGGTGCTTACTCCAAATATCTCCAAAATGCTCCAAAATCATCACTTATCTCCAAATCACTCCCAATCCAATAAATATACTAAATAGACTCTATAATATGATAATTAATAGTTAAAACACTTATAAACCATGGGTAAAAATGGGTCAAATCCATGGTCTATCAGTTCCCTTTATATAGTCTCCTTAAGGTGGGCCTTAGTCGGTTGGAGTAGGTTAAACTCTTCCATATTCAGAAATATGGAAGGTTCTCCTTATCGCAAGTTTCCGTTTCTCAGGGGAAGGGGACGGACTCTGGGACCGGACCCGGAACACTTCGCAGCGGGGACCCGGGGTGCCTCCTAGCGGGGACCCAGAGGCCGGTGTCCTGCCTGGGGTCTGGAGAAATTTAATACTTGAGTATTTTTCCCCAACACCACCTTTCTCTTTAGGTTCTACAATCTAAGTGGTAGTGGAATTCTAGATAAGCCGGATTGCTAGGTGGATACAACGCCTTTGAGTACTCGTCAAATGACATTGGAGTTGTTCCGCGAAAGAAACCCTGCATAATCGCCGGGAACACTGCTGCTCTACCTCCTTCAAAGGAGCCTGAGAAAATGCTAAATCTACATCAAGGAGTTCTGTTCTTCATATCCTCTACTCATTTGGAGCAAAGGGGAGTAAAAGATGTCGGAGAACACATGTTTCCGCTACTATTCATCCAAAAGAAAAAGCCAAACCTCTGGGTTCCGGCTCCCAGCTTCCAGGTTCCGGCTCCCAGGTCTTTTGGGACCAAAGATGGGCCGTTGTCCGCAATTCGGACCCTCTTTGGGCTGTATCGAGATTTAAGCGTTTTTACGATTTTACTCGCGAAGTAGCCGTTGGTATAGGCATGGTTCTTCTAACGGAACCCTGTTTCTTCGCATAGCTGAGGCAGTTGGTGTTAAGTTAACCGTAACCTGCTCTACTACGAAGAATAGGAAACTGTTCGAGAGACATAACCTTCTCAACTTCCCGAATACTTTCGACGATGTTTTTTAGACGGAAAATTGGTTTCGTATCCACGGACCCGAAGACTGAGTTATGGAAACTTCGGACGAAGATGCATGGTTATGGGATGGGACCGGGTTCGGAATGGTCCACGGAGAATTGGCTGCGCTCGCCGGGCGAGCTGATCCGTGCCACGGTCGAGCTCGTCGGGCGAGCTGGCCCTTGTCACGGCCGAGCTCACCGGCGAGTCGACCGGCAACACAGTCATGCTCGCCGGGCGAGCTGGCTCGTGTCGCGGCCAAGCTCGCCGGGCGATCCGTTTCGGCTGTTCGTTTTCTCGGCTTTTGAATTTTTGACAGAGATTCGGTTTTTCTGAGGACTTTTGGACATCGCTTCCGTCGTGACCGATTTTGACCCCTACATTCCTCCGATTAACAAATTTCGACGGTGTGAATTCCGGTTCCCACAGGGACCGTATTCGGCCTCCCTAGGAGAGACTACTACCGGTACCTGTTGGGATTTCGCATTCTACAGAAGCCACTGTCAGACTTATTAAGTTTTGCTGGTGTGGATGAAAATCCAAGTGCAGACTTTACCACTCTCCACGTCTGGTCAAGCAGTCGAGTGCTCCCTGTATGTCACAGTACTTTGGTACTTTTATATAGCGTCCCCTGTATCATATAGCCTGGAGCGTTTTAATACAGGCACTTGCGCATATGATTTTTGGGGACCCCGATATCCCTTAGGCTATACAAGGGTTTTAGGTAGTATTGACAGTACTCAGGTTTGCGCAGACCCCTTCCTGCTTTATGTCTCATACCCATTTGTTTTCACGTGGAAATACCACGTATCAGTGAGGTTGAGCTGGGATTAGAACGTTTTGTGGAACCTGATCCATCCCTATATGCCCCTTTAAGTATTGTGGCTTTCCTACTACTTTTATAGTCGGAACTATTTCATTATATAAGCTTTGTGGTGGTCGAATCGCGGGCGATAACGATTGATCGAGAAATTTTGAAGAACGAGGTAGTCGAAGAATTGATCGTGAGTAAACTATGAGTCGAATAAGTTGATCGACCATAGGTAGAAGATGTCTTAGATTGATCAGACAGACGTTTTGGAAGCATAACATTTTTGGAAGCAAGCACGACGGAAAAACCTGAAATTGGACGAAAGCCTAATTTCGGTATTCTGTAATATTCTTCGAAGAGGCTGGAGGATCGGGAAATATTTTTAAGGGATATCAGAATTCATCTGGAGTCTTTTAAAATTATTTAGAGCATCAGAGCGGGAGCGGAAAAATATTCTAGATTGATCGCGGGACGAAAATTCACCAGAAGGGCCAAAATCGCGCAAATCGACCGAGAAGCTCGAGGTGGCTCTTTGCATGGGTTCAGAACGTAGTGTCAACTGTCCAGATAGCTGAGTGTCTACAGAATCTCGAGGTGTCACCGTGCATGGTAACAGTCCATGCCGCCTGACACATAGAAGCACGAGGTGGAGCGGCCAAGCACGAGATGTCGCGACGCATGCAACCGAAGCATGCTGATCGACATGTGTGAGGATGTTTGGCGCCTTGCATGTGTTCCAGTCATGCAGCCTGACATCTGGGAGGAGTGGTGGTGTCCTGCATGTGTCCTGGACATGCAGCCAGCCATGTGGAGCATGAGGTGCCACCGTGCATGCGTCCGGAGCCATGCGGAGCGCACACGGGCGGCCACCAACAATAATCTGATTGGCTGGTGTTTTCTATAAATACTCAGCCCCCCCTTCAGTTTCAGACATCCAGAACACACCAAAGCAAGTTCAAAACGTGGCTATAGAGAGAGAAAAAAAAAGAAAGTGGTCGATTTAAGAGTATGGTCGATTCTTAAGACCGATACTCCACCGAGAAGGCCAGTTTCGTCCAATCGATGATTCTCTATGATACGATTATAAGGTGGAAGATCTGTCTAAATCAATCCGTACATTACAGTCAGTTCCTTTGATGGTCAAGTGAAGGTGCTGTCCAGAGTTAGATCAGTTCCACGGGTTCAGATCAGTCGAAGTTCTGCTCGAGACTCCGCCAGGAAGTTCGAAGAACTGTCCAGAAGCTAAAGGAGGTTTTGTTCGAGTCCAGATCAGTACATCAAGACCTGTTAGTGTCTTCATGATCAAGCCGAGGCTTTGTCCAAGTCGAGTCCAGTCCAGTCCAGTCAAGTCGTCCGTCGGGTATTGGCCAAGTCCTCTCCGATCAACCAGCTGCTTCTCGCCTAGAACACTGTGAGTTGGCTTGTGTGAATTCCACTTGAAATTTAGGATAGATCGAGTTGCATACAGTTTAGAATGATCACGTTATTGCATGGTAGAGTCCTTAGGGTTATTTTATTTATGGAACCGGACTCAGTTTAGTAAGGGCTAAGCTGAGAAGAAATGGAATTAAGACTGAGATAATAACCTGACTAGGACTAGGATGCATCATGATTCATATTCTTGCGTGTTGATATGGTTGAGTGCAGGTTCCTGTTATCTTTAATGATAGTTTCATAGCAAGAGGCTGAACTATCTGGGTAACGGTTTGATTGAGTTGTTTAGTATTGATATTGTTGTTTAGTTGTTTAGTAGTTAGGCCATATAGGCCGGACTACTGGTACTATTGGTTAAGTCTTGTGGAGTCGAGTGTCTAGTTAGGATCTGGAACTTTATCATTACGTTAGGTTCTAGATTGAGTTTGTGTTGTGTGAGTGGTGCCGAAAGTATGTGCGTAACCCACCCATACTAGGCTTGTTTAGGGGTGATTAGTGTTTCCTCGCCCTCGTATTCAGCGGGTTCAATGAAACCCCTTATTCTCTGGATCGGGAAGACTCAGAGAGACGAGATCATGGCCTATGGCTGAGTGCTTACACGATGGTGTAATGTGGCAGTGACCCGAAGGACTGTGGGCTGTTGCGCGGTGACCCGAAGGACTGTGGGCCGCGGTCGGTTGAAAGTTCCTTCTTCTGGCCTTTGTATTAGGAAGATAGGATATTGTCAATAGAGAGGAGGAACACGAAGTCACCAGGGACCAGGTTAGAGTGTTGTGTTAGAGTGTCGTAAGGGTTATGGAACCCTTGAGTTTGTGTAGCATCAATATACCGTGTTACGAGATAGATCGAGTCCTAGGTACTCATAGTATCTTATTATTATGATTGTGTTTGGTTGTTGATTGATTTGTTTGCAGGTTCTGACATTAAGTCATAAGTCTGGTTTAGGTAACAGATTAGGCTTGGTGTGTATTTGGTTAGTGTAGGCCTGATGTTGGCCGGTATGTGTTCGAGGGATTGTTTGTGAAGGGTGGTGGATATTAAAGCTAAGTGGTATCATTGGTTGGCCGATCATGTTCTTGTCTTATTGTTGGTCGACCGGCTAATGATACTTGTACAGTCTAAGTATCTAACACTACATGAGTACTGAACTCAGGCGTATATATGGTTAACTAGGGATTGGTTGTTGACTTGTTTGTCTTGCAGGTTCCCGTTACTTGAAGCTAAATCATGGCAGGAGGCCAAGTCTAACTTAGTAACGGTTTGCTTAGCCTTAGCTTTTATTGCATGCTAGGGCTAGATTGATTGTTATTTTGGGTTGTTTGGGTTAGAGTATAGGTTGCGGGTAGAGGCCGCCAGGTCACTAAGTAATAATAGATTACTCATTCAACTCCGTTGTCCTTTTTGCAGGTCGCTTTAGGTAAGGATGATCGGATAGCTTGGTGCTGGACGTTAGCACCGCCGGTGTAGATTTTCATGCCTTTTGTAAACGGTATTGTGAATTGTGCTATGTTGACTCGATTTGGCATTAGGCCGGGCCCAGTCTTGCGATATTCAATGTATGAATATTTCTTGAATCAATAAGGAAATTGTTTTTATATGCTCTTCATGAGTACTCGGATATTTGACTAGTCCGGTCTAACACAACGTTAGGTCGTGGTACGGGTTGAGAAGCCTTAGGCCTTGATCTTACGGAAAATGCTAACTCTTGGCCAGGTCGCAAAGCCTTTCGCCTTGATTTAGCGGGACAAGTTAGTGGATGAACTGGTCTAGGTCGTGGAGTAAATTTGTGACTCTGACCGGATCGTCCGTAGCCGTCACGTAGCGCCTCCGGACCATGGTGTTGGGTTGGACGGTCAGTCATGTTCTTGTTTGATTGTTAGCTCGCCGGTTGGCTCAATCATCTCCAACCCTGGGTGTTGGACGGTTTATCAGTCATGTTCTTGTTTGATTGTTGGCCGGTTGATCGACCATATTTCTAGGACGGTTCGGGGGTGTTGCATTCATCCTTTCATCGTCTGGGAATAGTCCGTCGGGGATCGAATACTCCAAGTGGTTTCTCTACTAGTTTTCGCCTAAGGCTTATCGGGTTCTCTTCTGACCTATGGGTCCTTGCATTGGTCGTAGGTTGAGCTTGCCCCAGGGATCCTATACTGATAGCTATTTTCTTCGGGACCTTGGGGGGGGGGGGGGGTTTAGAGATCTTCTGCCCCGACGTCATGGATGATCCTACTTCGAGGTGTGTGCCCCTCCTTTGGAAAGGCCAAGGCGTCGTAGGGGATTTAGGATTCCATGGACTGGGTCTGCGATCGTCTCCACCTAGTTGATTGAGGACTTCGAAAGCTTTCTGAGGTCTGATCCCTTCCAAGTGTACGCAGAAGATTTGTCTCCCGAGTGGTCCTTCACGGGGAAAATGAGGTATCTGATCCTGCTTCTTGGTACTCCTTATCTGGCCGGAGTTTTCTGGGTGCCGAGGTATCTGACAACATGTGGAGATGACACCTGCGGATCGTCGCCCTCTCCGAGATGGGGAATGATGCTTCTCTGGGCCAAATTTGCTGGAGCTTATGAGTTTAGCGCGGATCCTCGACCCTGAACTCTTCCTTGGGGTTATTGTCGCGGGGAACCGGTTCTCCAGATATGATGCTTCCTATCTGGGCCTTGAATCGAAAGGACTATGGGTTTTGACTACCTCCGAACTAGCTTAATTCGAATCCAAAAGAGACCATGCGAAGCGGTCGATGCTAAGCCGGGGAGAATTCCTCGGCCTCCTTCTCTCGTTATTAGTCTCTGGTCCCAATAGGTGTGGAGCTCAGGACCCATGTTGTATTTGCTATAAGACATTTGTCTTCCCCTTTAAGGTGGTCTGGTAGCAGGATCGAGAATTTTCTTGATCACCCCTGACAGCCTTGATGCCTCAGGGAGCAAGGAACTTCACCATTTGATGGAGTGTTGAGGGTACAGCTCCCATATCATGGATCCATGGTCTTCCCAAGATCATGTTGTAGGATGATTGGGAGTCAATGAGGAGGAACTTATTTGACATGTTGATTTCTTCAGCATAGACAGGAAGGACCACTTCACCGGCGGTTTGCTTCACCTCTCTGCTGAATCCCACGAGTGGGGTTGTCTTTCTAGTTAAGGCACTTTCATCCAACCCCAGGTCCTGATAGGCAGTCTGGAAGACGATGTTGCTGGAGCTTCCGTTATCTACTAGGATCCTCCTTACCAAGCAGTTTGCTACGGTAAGCGATACTACTAGAGCATCATGATGGGGAGCCAGGACTTTCTCTTCCTCCTTCGTTGTGAAGCTTATCTCGTCAGTTCCCAAGAGTAGTCGTTTTGATTTAGACGTCTCCAGACCAAGTTTGGCGTCTCGAGTGCTCTTCTTTGCAGCTGCATGGTTTATGCCGCTTATCTCCGAACCTCCGGATATGACATGGATCACTCGGCCCTGTTGAGGTGGTGACGCGGGTTTGGTTTCAGCAGATTTCCTGGCTGTCTCCTTGCTTAGGAGGTTCTTTGCCTTTTCCCAGAGGAACTCCCGAAGGTATCCCTTTTGGAGTAGTTCGTTGACTTCGATCTTCAATGCGACGCAATCTTCCGTCTTGTAACCATGGTCACGATGGAACTCACACCAGAGGTCGGGATTCCGGAAGGAATCGGGTGCCCTCATCTTCGAGGGCAATTTAACCTATTGACCCATCCACCTTAGGGTGTTGATTAGCTCTGGTTGGGATACAGACAAGTGTGCGATATCTGGCAAGGTAGACACTGACATCCCTTCCGCTCTCTCGAGTGGACGGCTCTGGTTAGGAGGTTCTTCGCCTTTTCTGAGAGGAACTCCCGAAGGTATCCCTTTTGGAGTAGTTCGTTGACTTCGATCTTCAATGCGACGCAATCATCCGTCTTGTGACCATGGTCACGTTGGAACTCACACAAGAGGTTGGGGTTCTGGAAGGAATCGGGTACCCTCATCTTCGGTGGCCATTTAACCTGTTGACCCATCTGCCTTAGGGCGTTGATTAGCTCTGGTTGGGATACAGACAAGTGTGAGATATCTGGCCAGTTAGACACCGACATCCCTTCCGCTCTCTCGGTGGACGGCTCATGTACCTGCCCCCTTGGTCTTTTATGGGTTTCTGGGAGGACCTCTCGTCTCGATCTCTCTCGTCTTGCCTGGTTGCTTGTTTCTGCTGAGTCCTAGCGCGGGTTGTGACGTCTTCCTCCCATTTTACCTGGGCCCAGGCTCGGGATAATACGTCTTCCATAGTTTTACACTGATACTTGGTCAGTTCCTTGTAGAGATCCATGTCTGGGAGCAGGCCTCTTTTGAAGGCTGAGATTGCTGTGGTGACGTTGCATTCAGGAATCGATACCTTTTCCTGATTGAACCAATCTATGTAATCGCGAAGGGGTTCGACCTGATGCTGGAGGATTTCATAGAGGCTGTCCGAGGTTTTCTCCATGTTCCGGCTACTTGCGAACTGCTCCACGAACCCATCGCTGAGAGTTGCAATCGAAGATATGGATCCGATAGGTAGATTAATGTACCATTGAAACGCGGGTCCGATCAGGGTTGAGCCGAATCCCTTACACATGGTGGCATCGCGGGACTCCCTTGGGAGTGCTACAGCTAGCATTCTTGTTTGTACTGAGCGATGTGGTCGTCTGGGTCCCCGGTGCGGTCATACATCTTTATGTTGGGGAAGGAGAATTTTCTCGGCATCTCGATCAGGGTGATGTTGTCTGTGAAAGGAGTATCGGCATAAGAACCAGGATTACTTTTCCGAATCGGAGGTGCCACCCAGGGGAGCCTTTCTACCATAGATTGCATGGCGTCGAGCTTCTTGGAGAATATCTGGTCCAGATAGGTGGTCAATGAGGACTACAATGCCGCGGCTCCTTCGGCTGTTTCCTTCTCGGAGTCTGGCTCGGAGTTGTTGGATATTATTTCATGCACTCATGTGTCTCCAGCTTTTTCTCCTGATGCCCCGGCTTCACCTGAAGGCTGTTGTGCGGTACCTCCTGCGGTGTTGGGTGTGTCCAGGCTCGGAATGGATCGGACCTGTGTGCGGAAGAGGCACTTCTTGTTGCTTGCAATGTTGAGGGCTTGATTCTTGTCTCGGAGAACAAGGTTTTCAGATTCGAGCTGAGTAAGCTTCTCAGCACTTTGCTCCAGCTGCTTCGAATGCTCATCTAGCTTTTCCTCCAGGCATTGAACTACGGAGGAAAGCACAAGATTCTCGGTAGCTTCCCGAGCCTAGTGCAAGTCGGTTACCTGGCTTTGTAATCCGTCGAGTTGCCTTTGTAGCTCGGCTTCTCTTGGAGTAGATTCTGAAGGGTTGTCTTGCTCATCCACCGCCATCGTCACGTAGTTTAGATTAGTCCCCTCCTTCTAGCGCCAAACTGTTAGGGGATTTTTGTGTAGAATCTTTTAGAGTACCACAGAACGATGGATAAGCTGGTTTTATTAGAGGATTAGTAGGTATTTCGTAGGGATTCGAGAGTAGTGAAAAAGAAAGAGACTTGAAGAGATCTTTATTGAATAGAACAAGCAAGGATTACAAGTATTTTTGGTATGAACCCTAACCCTAGCCGTCTAAGTATCATCTCTGAGCCTCAAAGTGTCGATCCCTTGTTCTAGGGTTTGGGTTCCCCATATGTAGTCGTCTATAGGTCGATTGATGTAGATGGAAGTCTTCCATATTCGGAAATATGGAAGGTTCTCCTTATCAGCAATTTGCCTTTTCTTCGAGCTGGAGGCGGTTCCTGGAGCCGATACCGGGGTACTTGATACTGGGGCTCCTGAGCGTTCCTAAAACGGGGACCCAGAGGTCTGGGTCCTGCCTGGGGTCTGGAGGAAAGTAGTACATGAGTATTTTTCCCCAACACCAAGTACTTGGAGAACTCCATGGCTTTTCCATCGGGGTGCATGAGATTTTATACTCTTATTACTTTGCTCCTTTGGCGAACAAAGACGAGTTCTACCACCTTCGATCCCGTGATGGTGCCCCTCTGGTCGAGGAACCTTCGAGGGGTGTCAGGGGTAGTCACCCCTTCGGGGATGGCTGGAACAGCCGGTACGTGTTCGTGAAGATTCAGGAGCCGGTGGGTTACCCTACGTCTTGGCGTACCGTGGGTAAGTTCTTCTTACGAGTTTTGAATTTTACCATCCTTTCGGGATCTTGATCCTGACATTTTAGCTTTTGCTTTGTCAGATGTATCTCGCCCGGTTTCCTTCGCTGGAGAAGGAGTGGTGAAGCTTATAATGGGAATTCCTCGGCGATTCCGCTGGGTGACCTTTCTGGTGAGCAGGGAAGCCTTGCGTCATAGTCGCGTTTGGGGTAAGCCTTCCCTATCTATCTGATAGGACTCTGTCTTGTTTTGTTTCTCATTATATATATATATATATATACAAGGTCTTCGGTATCGGTTGTCTATGACGAGTATCAGAAGGTTAAAGCGCGGAAGCGGTGTCTTTCTTATACTCCTCCACCAAGACTAGCGTGGGGTGCTTTATCGGCTGAGGGTCTATCTTCCATCTCGTCAACAAGCACCGAGATTATGTCTAACCGAAACCTTCTGGTAGATGCTCATCGAGGATTAACTAGCGAGGCACTCCTTCTCCGAAGATTGATAGGTTGATCATTTGTTCTTTAGGCCGAAGGGCATAACCTTGTAGCAATATATCCCTCTGGACGTCATGAAAGATGTTCTCTCCTGGTCTTCCGGATGCATAAGTATCTGATTGTTGCCGGAAACGCGTCAATGAAGCTCATCAGCTGGTGCCCCGCGGTGGTGTCTTCCCACTTGTCGATATAAGGTAGTGGGAAGGGGTCCTTTTGACATGATTTGTTGAGATCCGTGAAGTTGATGCACTCTACACATCTCGTTATTTTTCTTGACCACGACGATGTTGGCTAGCCAATCTGGGTACTGAACCTCATGAATGAACCCCGTGTCGAGCAGGCTCTTCACTTCATTGTTGATGATCGCGTCTCTCTCGGGGGCAAACTTCCTTCTCTTTTGTCTGGCGGGTTGATGTAAGGGGTCCACCTGCAGCTTGTGCATGATGATTTCCGGATCGATCCCAGGCATTTCTGCGTGGGACCAAGCGAAGCAGTCGGTGTTAGACCTGAGGAAGTCTATCAGTCTTCCTCTTAATCCTTTGGTCAGCTTGGAACAGATCTTGAGATGCCGGGTCTTATCTCCTTCGACTAATAGCACGTCATCCATTTCATCTACCTCTGGTTCCTCGGTGTGATGAGCCGGAGGCTTGCTCTGTAATTGCTATAAGATCTTGGTATTTCCTTTCAGCGTGGTCTGGTAGCAGGAGCGGGAATATTCCAGATCCCTTCTAATCACGTTTATTCCCAGAGTGTAGGGAATTTCACCATTTGGTGAAGAGTCGAGGGGACGCCCCCCCATGTGTTGGGTTGGATAGTCAGTCATGTTCTTGTTTGATTGTTGGCTCGCCGGTTGGCTCAATCATCTGCAATCCTGGGTGTTGGATGGTTTATCGGTCATGTTCTTGTTTGATTGTTGGCCGGTTGATCGACCATATTTCTAGGAAGGTTCGGGGGTGTTACATTCATCCTTTCATTGTCAAGGGAATAGTCCGTCGGGGATCGAATACTCCAAGTGGTTTCTCTACTAGTTTTCTCCTAGGGCTTATCGGGTTCTCTTCTGACCTATGGGTCCTTGCATTACTCGTAGGTTGAGCTTGCCCCAGGGATCCTATACTGATAGCTCTTTTCTTTGGGACCTTGGGGGGGGGGGGGAGGGTTTAGAGATCTTCTGCCCCGACGTCATGGATGATCCTACTTCGAGGTGTGTTCCCCTCCTTTGGAGAGGCCAAGGTGTCGTAGGGGATTTAGGATTCCTTGGACTGGGTCTGTGATCGTCTCCACCTAGTTGATTGAGGACTTCGAAAGCTTTCTGAGGTCTGATCCCTTCCGAGTGTACACAGAAGATTTGTCTCCCGAGTGGTCTTTTACGGGGAAAATGAGGTATCTGATCCTGCTTCTTGGTACTCCTTATCTGGCCAGAGTTTTCGGGGTGCCGAGGTATCTGACAACATGTGGAAATGACACCTGCGGATCGTCGCCCTCTCCGAGCTGGGGAATGATGCTTCTCTGGGCCGAATTTGCTGGAGCTTATGAGTTTAGCGCAGATCCTCGACCTTGAACTCTTCCTTGGGGTTATCGTTGCGGGGAACAGGTTCTCCAGATATGATGCTTCGTATATGGGCCTTGAATCGAAAGGACTCTGGGTTTTGACTACCTCCGAACTACCTCAATTCGAATCCAAAAGAGACCATGCGAAGCGGTTGATGCAAAGCCGGAGAGAATTCCTCGGCCTCCTACTCTCGTTTCTAACTAGTCGCGTACCTTTCCTGCTATTAGTCTCTGGTCCCAATAAGTGTAGAGCTCAGGACCCATGCTGTATTTGCTATAAGACATTTGTCTTCCCCTTTAAGGTGGTCTGGTAGCAGGATCGAGAATTTTCTTGATCACCCCTGACAGCCTTGATGCTCAAGGGAGTAGGGAACTTCACCATTTGATGGAGTGTTGAGGGGACAGCTCCCATATCATGGATCCATGGTCTTCTCAAGATCATGTTCTAGGATGATTGGCAATCAACGAGGAGGAACTTATTTGACATGTTGATTTCTTCAGCATAGACTGGAAGGACAACTTCACCGGCGGTTTGCTTCACCTCTTCGCTGAATCCCACGAGTGGGGTTGTCTTTCTAGTTAAGGCACTTTAATCCAACCCCAGGTCCTGATAGGCAGTCTGGAAGACGATGTTGCTGGAGCTTCCGTTATCTACTAGGATCCTCCTTACCAAGCAGTTTGCTACGGTAAGCGATACTACTAGAGCGTTATGATGGGGAGCCAGGACCTTCTCTTGCTCCTTCGTCGTGAAGCTTATCTCGTCTGTTCCCATGAGTAGTCGTGTTGATTTAGACGTCTCCAGACCAAGTTTGGCGTTTCGAGTGCTTTTCTTTGCAGCTGCATGGTTTATGCCGCTTATCTCCGAACCTCCGGATATGACATGGATCACTTGGTCCAGTCGAGGCGGTGACGCGGGTTTGGTTTCAGTAGATTTCCTGGCTGTCTCCTTGCTTAGGAGGTTCTTCGCCTTTTCCCAGAGGAACTCCCGAAGGTATCCCTTCTGGAGTAGTTCGTTGACTTCGATCTTCAATGCGACGCAATCTTCCGTCTTGTAACCATGGTCATGACGGAACTCACACCAGAGCTCGGGGTTCCGGAAGGAATCGGGTGCCCTCATCTTCGAGGGCAATTTAACCTGTTGACCCATCTACCTTAGGGCGTTGATTAGCTCTGGTTGGGATACAGACAAGTGTGAGATATCTGGCAAGGTAGACACTGACATCCCTTCTGCTCTCTCGAGTGGATGGCTCTGGTTATTAGGTTCTTCGCCTTTTCTGAGAGGAACTCCCAAAGGTATCCCTTCTGGAGTAGTTCGTTTACTTCGATCTTCAATGCGATGCAATCATCCGTCTTGTGACCATGGTCACGATGGAACTCACACAAGAGGTCGGGGTTCTGGAAGGAATCAGGTGCCCTCATCTTCGGTGGCCATTTAACCTGTTGACCCATCTACCTTAGGGCGTTGATTAGCTCTGGTTGGGATACAGACAAGTGTGAGATATCTGGCCAGTTAGACACCGACATCCCTTCCGCTCTCTCGAGTGGACGGCTCATGTACCTGCCCCGGTTCCTGCCCCCTTGGTCTTTTCTGGGTTTCTGGGAGGACCTCTCGTCTCGATCGCTCTCATCTTGCCTTGTTGCTTGTTTCTGCTGTGTCCTAGCGCGGGTTGCGACGACTTTCTCCCATTTTCCTGGGCCCAGGCTCGGGATAATACGTATTCCATAGTTTTACACTGATACTTGGTCAGTTCCTTGTAGAGATCCCTGTCTTGGAGCAGGCCTCTTTTGAAGGCTGAGATTGCTGTGGTGACGTTGCATTCAGGAATCGATACCTTTTCCTGATTGAAGTGAGCTATGTAATCACGAAGGGGTTCGACCTGATGCTGGAGGATTTCATAGAGGCTGTCCGAGGTTTTCTCCAGGTTCCGGCTACTTGCGAACTGCTCCACGAACCCATCGCTGAGAGTTGCAAACGAAGATATGGATCCGATAGGTAGATGAATGTACCATTGCAACGCGGGTCCGATCAGGGTTGAGCAGAATCCCTTACACATGGTGGCCTCGCGGGACTCCCTTGGGAGTGTTACAACTAGCATCCTTTGTTTGTACTGAGCGATGTGGTCGTCTTGGTCGCCGGTGCGGTCATATATCTTTATGTTGGGGAAGGAGAACTTTCTCAGCATCCCGATCAGGGCAATATTATCTGTGAAAGGAGTATCGGCATAAGAACCAGGATTACTTTTCCGAATCGGAGGTGCCACCCCGGGGAGCCTTTCTACCATAGATTGCATGGCGTCGAGCTTCTTGGAGAATATCTGGTCCAGATAGGTGGTCAATGAGGACTGCAATGCCGCGGCTCCTTTGGATGTTTCCTTCTCGGAGTCTGGCTCGGAGTTGCTGGATATTGTTTCATGCACTCGCGTATCTCCAGCTTTTTCCCCTGATGCCCCTGCTTCACCTGAAGGCTGTTGAGCGGTACCTCCTGCGGTGTTGGGTGTGTCCAGGCTCTGCAAGGATCAGACCTGTGTGCGGAAGCAGCGCTTCTTGTTGCTTGCCATGTTGAGGGCTTGATTCTTGTCTCTGAGAACAAGGTTTTCAGATTCGAGCTGAGTAAGCTTCTCAGCACTTTGCTCCTGCTGCTTCGAATGCTCATCTAGCTTTTCCTTCAGGCATTGAACTTCAGAGGAAAGTTCAAGGTTCTCGGTAGCTTCCCGAGCCTTGTGCAAGTCGGTTACCTGGCTTTGTAATCCGTCGAGTTGCCTTTGTAGCTCGGCTTCTCTTGGAGTAGATTCTGACGGGTTGTCTTGCTCATCCACCGCCATCGTCACGTAGTTTAGATTAGTCCCCTCCTTCTAGCGCCAAACTGTTAGGGGATTTTTGTGTAGGATCTTTTAAAGTACCACGGAACGATGGATAAGCTGGTTTTATTAGAGGATTAGTAGGTATTTCGTAGGGATTCGAGAGTAGTGAAAAAGAAAGAGACTTGAAGAGATCTTTATTGAATAGAACAAGCAAGGATTACAAGTATTCTTGGTATGAACCCTAACCCTAGCCGTCTAAGTATCATCTCTGAGCCTCAAAGTGTCGATCCCTTGTTCTGGGGTTTGGGTTCCCCATATGTAGTCGTCTATAGGTCGATTGATGTAGATGGAAGTCTTCCATATTCGGAAATGTGGAAGGTTCTCCTTATCAGCAATTTGCCTTTTCTTCGAGCTGGAGGCGGTTCCTGGAACCGATACCGAGGTTCCTGATACTGGGGCTCCTGAGCGTTCCTAAAACGGGGACCCGGAGGTCTAGGTCCTGCCTGGGGTCTGGAGGAAAGTAGTACATGAGTATTTTTCCCCAACACCAAGTACTTGGAGAACTCCATGGCTTTTCCATCGGGGTGCATGAGATTTTATACTCTTATTACTTTGCTCCTTCGGCGGACAAAGACGAGTTCTATCACCTTCGATCCCGTGATGGTGCCCCTCTGGTCGAGGAACCTTCGAGGGGTGTCAGGGGTAGTCACCCCTTCGGGGATGGCTGGAACAGCCGGTACGTGTTCGTGAAGATTCAGGAGCCGGTGGGTTACCCTACGTCTTGGCGTACCGTGGGTAAGTTCTTCTTACGAGTTTTGAATTTTACCATCCTTTCGGGATCTTGATCCTAACATTTTAGCTTTTGCTTTGTCAGATTTGTCTCGCCCGGTTTCCTTTGCTGGAGAAGCAGTGGCGACGCTTATAATGGGAATTCCTCGGCGATCCGCTGGGTGACCTTTCTGGTGAGCAGGGAGGCCTTGCGTCATAGTCGCGTTTGGGGTAAGCCTTCCCTTTCTAACTGATAAGACTCTGTCTTGTTTTGTTTCTCATGATATATATATATATATTTATTTTTGTTTCAGGGAACGTGACAAGGTCTCCGGTATCGGTTGTCTATGACGAGTATCAGAAGGTTAAAGCGCGGAAGCGGTGTCTTTCTTATACTCCTCCACCAAGACTAGCGAGGGCTGCTTTATCGGCTGAGGGTCTATCTTCCATCTCGTCAACAAGCACCGAGATTATGTCTAACCGGAACCTTCTGGTAGATGCTCATCGAAGTTTGACTAGCGAGGCACTCCTTCTCCAAAGATTGATAAGTTGATCATGCGTTCTTTAGGCCGAAGGGCATAACCTTGTACAATAGATCCCTCTGGTCGTCATGAAGGATGTTCTCTCCTGGTCTTCCGGATGCATAGGTATCTGATTGTTGCCGGAAACGCGTCCATGAAGCTCATCATCTGGTGCCCCGCAGTGGTGTCCACCTACTTGTCGATATAAGGTAGTGGGAAGGGGTCCTTTTGACATGATTTGTTGAGATCCGTGAAGTTGATGCACTCTACACGTCCCGTTATTTTTCTTGACCACGACGACGTTGGCTAACCACTCTGGGTACTGAACTTCATGAATGAACCCTGCGCCGAGCAGGCTCTTCACTTCATCGTTGATGATCGTGTCTCTCTCGGGGGCAAACTTCCTTCTCTTTTGTCTGGCGGGTTGATGTAAGGGGTCCACCTGCAGCTTGTGCATGATGATTTCTGGATCGATCCCAGGCATATCTGCGTGGGACCAAGCGAAACAGTTGGAGTTAGACCTGAGGAGGTCTATCAGTCTTCTTCTCAATCCTTCGGGCAGCTTGGAACAGATCTTGAGATGCCGGGTCTTATCTCCTTCGGCTAATGGCATGTCATCCATTTCATCTACCTCCGGTTCCTCCGTGTGATGAGCCGGAGGCTTTCTCTGTAATTGCTATAAGACCTTGGTATTTCCTTTCAGCGTGGTCTGGTAGTAGGAGCGGGAATATTCCAGATCCCTTCTAATCACGTTTATTCCCCAGAGTGTAGGGAATTTCACCATTTGGTGAAGAGTCGAGGGGACGGCCCCCATGTGTTGAGTTGGACGGTCAGTCATGTTCTTGTTTGATTGTTGGCTCGCCGGTTGGCTCAATCATCTCCAACCCTGGGTGTTGGACGGTTTATCGGTCATGTTCTTGTTTGATTGTTGGCCGGTTGATCGACCATATTTCTAGGAAGGTTCGGGGGTGTTACATTCATCCTTTCATCGTCTGGGGAATAGTCCGTCGGGGATCGAATACTCCAATTGGTTTCTCTACTAGTTTTCTCCTAGGGCTTATCGGGTTCTCTTCTGACCTATTGGTCCTTGCATTGCTCGTAGGTTGAGCTTGCCCCAGGGATCCTATATTGATAGCTATTTTCTTCGGGACCTTTGGGGGGGGGGGGGGGTTTAGAGATCTTCTGCCCCGACGTCATGGATGATCCTACTTCGAGGTGTGTGCCCTCCTTTGGAAAGGCCAAGGTGTCGTAGGGGATTTAGGATTCCTAGGACTGGGTCTGCGATCGTCTCCACCTAGTTGATTGAGGACTTCGAAAGCTCTCTGAGGTCTGATCCCTTCCGAGTGTATGCAGAAGATTTGTCTCTCGAGTGGTCCTTTACGGGGATAATGAGGTATCTGATCCTGCTTCTTGGTACTCCTTATCTGGCCGGAGTTTTCGGGGTGCCGAGGTAACTGACAACATGTGGAGATGACACCTGCGGATCATCGCCCTCTCCGAGCTGGGGAATAATGCTTCTCTGGGCCGAATTTGCTGGAGCTTATGAGTTTAGCGCGGATCCTCGACTCTGAACTCTTCCTTGGGGTTATCGTCGCGGGGAACCGGTTCTCCAGATATGATGCTTCGTATCTGGGCCTTGAATCGAAAGGACTATGGGTTTTGACTACCTCCGAACTAGCTTAATTCAAATCCAAAAGAGACCATGCGAAGCGGTCGATGCTAAACCGGGGAGAATTCCTCGGCCTCCTTCTCTCGTTTCTAACTCGTCGCGTACCTTTCCTGTTGTTAGTCTCTGGTCCCAATAGGTGTGGAGCTCAGGACCCATGTTGTATTTGCTATAAGACATTTGTCTTCCCCTTTAAGGTGGTCTGGTAGCAGGATCGAGAATTTTCTTGATCACCCCTGACAGCCTTGATGCCTCAGGGAGTAGGGAACTTCACCATTTGATGGAGTGTTGAGGGGACAGCTCCCATATCATGGATCCATGGTCTTCTCAAGATCATGTTGTAGGATGATTGGCAAGCAACGAGGAGGAACTTATTTGACATGTTGATTTCTTCAGCATAGACTGGAAGGACCACTTTACCGGCGGTTTGCTTCACCTCTCCGCTGAATCCCACGAGTGGGGTTGTCTTTCTAGTTAAGGCACTTTCATCCAACCCCAGGTCCTGATAGGCGGTCTGTAAGACGATGTTCCTGGAGCTTCCATTATCTACTAGGATCCTCCTTACCAAGCAGTTTGCTACGGTAAGCGATACTACTAGAGCGTCATGATGGGGAGCCAGGACCTTCTCTTGCTCCTTCGTCGTGAAGCTTATCTCGTCTGTTCCCAAGAGTAGTTTTGATTTAGACGTCTCTAGACCAAGTTTGGCGTTTCGAGTGCTCTTCTTTGCAGCTGCATGGCATATGCCGCTTATCTCCGAACCTCCCGATATGACATGGATCACTCGGTCCTGTCGAGGTGGTGACGCGGGTTTGGTTTCAGCAGATTTCCTGGCTGTCTCCTTGCTTAGGAGGTTCTTCGCCTTTTCTGAGAGGAACTCCCGAAGGTATCCCTTATGGAGTAGGTCGTTGACTTCGATCTTCAATGCGATGCAATCTTCCGTCTTGTAACCATGGTCACGATGGAACTCACACCAGAGGTCGGGGTTCCGGAAGGAATCGGGTACCCTTATCTTCGAGGGCAATTTAACCTGTTGACCCATCTACCTTAGGGCGTTGATTAGCTCTGGTTGGGATACAGACAAGTGTGAGATATCTGGCAAGGTAGACACTGACATCCCTTCCGCTCTCTCGAGTGGACGGCTCTGGTTAGGAGGTTCTTCGCCTTTTCTGAGATATTTGGCCCGTTTGGTCACAGCCAACTTGAAGCCCAAGTCTTCACCATTTTACAAGATTACCCCTGACGAGTTTTACCCTAATTATATAAGCTTTGCCGCCATGTTAGAGGGAAAGTGTGCTTTTCTAGTTTTATTATTTTCACAGCAAAGGTTTTAGGATTTTGATAGATTGGAGAGAAGATCCAAAGTTATAAATTGTGATTGGAACTCTATTAATATCTATTTACTATTCTAATGAAGTTTTTATACTTAACTGCTGTTATGAATTGCTTAGCCATGTCTGAGTAGTTCTATTGTTAGATTTTAGGGTTTAAATAGGTTAGCAAGGATTAGCCCCAACTATAGATTGCTGAGTTGTGCTAATCATCTTTAGGATTGTTCATTAATGCATGTGTCTAGATTAGCTACCTAGAACCTGCCCTTGGATTTAATCGATAAAAGCGAAAGCTTTATTGTTATCCTGAAAACATTCTTGCTATGAGCAAGGCGAGAGCTGATCTAGTGAGCTTAGTAAGCTATTATTCAACCCGCGCATAAAGCTTGACTAGAGCGCGTCTATGGATATCACACATGAATAATCGATCGACGGAGCAAAAGGTGTATCGATCGATATCCCTATAGGATTATTGATCGACACTTTCTATTGATCAAAAAAATATGACAGTTGAGATTAATAGATCTAGTTAATAGAAAAGGCCCCCCTTTCGGATCTCAGAATGGGGACCGTCATCAAAGAAACGAGAGCAGAGCCTTCTCAGGGGCGCCATCGGAACCGCTTCACTATCAGCCTCCCGAACGTCCCCCCAAGATGGAACGGGGGATGAGAAAGGATCGGTGAAAGGACGACGCGGCCTTGTACGACCACCAACGAGCGAGGATGGAAACAAGTGCAGATCGGGATTCATCTTTCTCAGCTAAGAATCAGCGCAAGAGTTGGGTTGAGGCCAGCTAGGAGGTATCATGAATCTCTATTTATATCAGGGTCGTTCCCTTTTCCGCGGGATCAGAAAAGGAAATAAGGATGTTTCCAAATATCTTGAAGAATCTCTGACGTAAAGAATAAGCGGCGAAAAGGAAACCCGATCTCTGCAAAAAAAAAAAAAAGGGAAAACCTTTCCTACAAAAAGGAAAGTGCACGCTTTTGAAAGAATAAAAAGAACATCTAGTATCATCAACCGTACAGGCCCCCGCCCCCCCCCCCCCCGGTCTATCCTCTGCACATCAGTGCATATAGCTCCTCTTCAGAAAACATCAGAGCTCCACGGTCCGCCGTCTCCAAGACATCATCAGGAGACCAGAGCTTCTCCATCTTCGACAAGAATCAGCGGTCCAAGTAGCACCAGACCCACGTCTGATATAGGGGAAACTGATCCTCCCCCAGGTTGAGAGTACGGTTTCGACCGGAATGGAACCCATGATCGCAGGACTACTGGAGCGATGTCCTGCCTGAGGGAAGCCTGCTGAGAATGAGCAACTCCAGTTGACTTGAGTGAACAGGTTATTCTCCGAGTTCGATGACGAAATCGAGCAATAAGGGGCAAACTGTTGGGGAAAAATACTCAGGTATTGAATTCCTCCAGACCCCATGTAGGACACCAGCCTCTGGATCCCCACTGGAAGGAACCCCGGTTCCCAGGATCCCCGCTAGAAGGAACCCTGGTTCCCTGCTCCGAATTATGCCGGGTCCGGTCAACAAGACCGCCTCCTTCCCCCGGGAAATGGAAAACTTCTGATAAGGAGAACCTTCCATATTTCCGAATATGGGAGAGTTTAACCTACTCCAACCGGCTAAGGACCGCCTTAAGAAGACAATAGAAAGGGAACCTAAACCCTAAAGCAAGGGATCAACACTTCAAGACTTAGATATTATAGCTAGGCGGCTAGGACTAGGGTTTATACACCAAACATTGTAGTTCCGGCTTGTTCTATCTAATAAAACATCTCTTCAAGTCTATCTCTCTAAAACTCTATACGAAATCAATACAAACATAAGCCTTGTCCATCATTCCGTAGTACTCACAAAGATCCTACACAAAATCCCATAACAGTCGGAACAGATGGTAGACCTGTTGATATGCTGTAGTGAGCATGATGTGTCGAGGTGCTTCAGTGAGCATGGAGTGACCCTGCTGATGAGCAGCAGATCGTGGCCTGAGCCAGTAAGTAGAGTTGTAGACCTGCTGCAGTGAGCATATCTCTTCATCTAGTTGATCGTAATCGCATGGATTCAACGGTTATGAGCTTGTTGATGAAGATGGTCTTCTAGGTGCGAAACCTTGCTTGGCGGCTGTAGAGTTGATGAGCTCTGGTTATGGACGTCTTCCCTCCTTTTCTTTAGGTTTAGAAACCTATATTTATAGTGGAGGTCCTGCCTCTCCCTTTGTGTTAGGATTTGGAAATATTCATTATATCTTTAGATAATATAATATTTTCCTTTTTCTTAAGGGAGGTCATATGTATTGGAATACTTCATCTTTCTCTCGGATTTAGGGAGATTCCTTCTTGTCCAAGCTGGTTTCCTTATTAAAGGAAGATTTACATTTATTCTAAGGCAGGATAATTCACTCGGCCTGGAAGCCGGACGCTGAAGGCAGGACCCAGACCTGGGGACAGTGACCCAGACCTGGGGACAGTGACCCAGACCTGGGGACAGTGACCCAGATCTGGGGACAGTGACCCAGACCTGGGGGGCAGGAACCCGGAACTTGGAGGCAGGAATCTGGAAGCCGGAAGCTGGAGTAATCTCTTCATGAAATATTTTATCCCAACAACTGGGGCATCGAGGCCAACCCGAAGCAAATCAGGGCTATTCATTCAATCCCGAATACGCTCTCCGTGAGCCAAAGTCATATCTCACCACTCCTCCTCTCCTATCCAAGCCACTACTCGGCGAGGTCCGCTGAAGGCAGGACCCAGACCCGGGGGTAGGGACCCAGACCCGGGGGCAGGGACCCAGACCTGGGGGCAGGGACCCAGACCTGGGGGCAGGTACCCAGACCTGGGGGCAGGAACCCGGAACTTGGAGGCAGAAACCTGGAAGCCGGAAACTGGAGTAATCTCTTCATGGAATATTTTATCCCAACAACTGGGGCTTCGAGGCCAACCCGAAGCAAATCAGGGCCATTCATTCAATCCCTTCCTCGAAGAATGTCAAGAAGGTCCAAAAGCTAATGGGAAGAAGGGGCGACAAGAGCATATTCATCTCTAGACTCTCCGAAAAAATCTCATGCCTCCTTCGGAACCCTTAAAAATCCAAAGAATTTCCATTGGACGGAAGAATGCGAATACGCTCTCCGTGAGCCAAAGGCATATCTCACCACTCCTCCTCTCCTATCCAAGCCACTACTCGGCGAGGTCCTACTGCTATATCTAGCAGTCTCTGAACACGCCGTGAGCGCCGTCCTAGTCCGCGAGGAGGGAAGCAAGCAGCTACCAATCTATTACGTAAGTAAGGCTCTCCTGGAAGCAGAAACCCACTATAGCCATCTAGAGAAGCTGGCCTTAGCCCTGATAGTCACCGCTCGCAAGCTCCGACCCTACTTCTAGGCTCATCCAATCGTGGTTGTCAACTCCTTCCTTGTAAAGTTGGTCCTCCACAAACCCGAAGTCTCCGGACGCCTAGCCAAATGGGCAGTGGAACTAGGGGAGTACGACGTAATCTTTCGACCTGCCACAGCTATAAAGTCATAGGTCCTAGCGGACTTCTTGGCCGAATTCTATCCTTCCTTACTTCCAGCTTTGGAGCAAGAAGTACGCCTCCGAGGAGAAACCAAGAAAGAGGGAGATTGGATCTTGCACGTTGATGGACCAGCAACGTTAGAGAAGTTGGAGTGGAAATAGTGCTTACCTCGCCGACAGGGAATACGACCTCAAGGGCCGTGAGATGCAACTTCAAAATGACCAACAACGAAAGCGAGTACGAGGATCTAATCGCAGGACTAACTCTCGCCCACCAAATGGGGGAAGAAAACATCCAGGTCTTCGGCGACTCCCAGATGATAATCAACCAAGTATAGGGAGAGTACCAAGCAAAAAACGACAGCATGATCCAGTATCTGGCGGTCGCCCAACGACTGATCAAGAAGTTCAAGAATTGCAAGCTCACTCAAATCCCCCAGGAACAAAACTCGCAAGCCGATGCTCTGGCTAATTTGGGGTCCGCTCTCGAAAGAAACAGCCAGATGAGCATACCCTTGCTTGTGCTTCAATGGCCGGCCACCCTGGAGGAACTCCCCTCTGAAGAGGTCTCCGCTGTCGAAGAAGATGAAACCTGGATGACCCACCTAATCCGGTATCTAAAGAATGACATGCTCCCGAAAGATTGCAACGAGGCCAAGAAAATTAAGAAGCAAGCCCCAAGGTACTGTATCCCCCAAGAGAAGCTGTACCGGAGATCCTTCTCTGGCCCGTACCTAAGGTGCATCACACCTTAAGAAGCTGCTTGAGTCCTTGTAGAACTACATGAAGAAGATTGTGGATCCCACTCTAGCGGTAGAAGCTTGGAGTGCTCGTTCAGCTTTTCATTTAGGATCTGGAACTCTGAGGAAAGCTTGTGATTGGTCTCTTCCCGGGTTCTATGCAACCCGGTTAATTGACCTTGCAGATCATCGATTTTCCTTGGAATTTTTCTCTCTGGGTAGCTTCGGGTAGCTCATCATGCTCGTATCACGTAGTTTAGATTACTCCCCTCCTTCTAGCGCCAAACTGTTAAGGGATTTTTGTGTAGGATCTTTGTGAGTACTACGGAACTATGGACAGGGTTTGTGTTGTATTGATTTAGTATAGAGTTTTAGAGAGATAGACTTGAAGAGATGTTTTATTAGATAAAACAAGCCGGAACTACAATGTTTGGTGGATAAACCCTAGTCCTAGCCGCCTAGCTATAATCTCTAAGTCTTGAAGTGTCGATCCCTTGCTTTAGGGTTTAGGTTCCCTTTATATAGTCTTCCTAAGGTGGGCCTTAGTCTATTGGAGTAGGTTAAACTCTTCCATATTTGGAAATATGGAAGGTTCTCCTTATTGGAAGTTTTCCATTTCCCAGGAGAAGAAGCGGTCTTGGGACCGGACCCGAATTACTTCGTAGCGGGGAATCAGGGTTCCTTCTAGCGGGGATCCTGGGAACCGGGGTTCCATCCAGCGAGGATCCAGAGGCCGATGTCCTGTCTGGGATCTGGAGGAATTCAATACCTAAGTATTTTTCCCCAACACCTTGTATTTCACAGTACTTTTGCAATAATTATACCATGTGTTCCATGTATTGTGTAGCAGGTAGCGTTTTAATACATGTACTTTTCACAATAGTACTCTAGGGACCCCGATGCGCCTTAGGCTGCACAGGGGTTTTAGGTAGTTTCGACAGCATGCTCAGGCTTGGGCAGACCCATTCCTGTTTTATGTCTCATACCCATTATCGCTCCCTGTACAAACTCTGAGTTTGAATACAGTACTTTTACGTTTGTGTTTAATATGCTCCCTGCCTGAGAGTAAGCGTGTAAGCTCCTCAGGCAGTACCTTGCATTATATGTAATATGCTCCCTGCCTGAGAGTGAACGTGTAAGCTCCTCATGCAGTACCTTTGCATTATATGGAATATGCTCCCTGCCTGAGGGTGAGCGTGTAAGCTCCTCAGGCAGTACCTTGCATTATAAGTATTTCGTACCCCGCGTGGGAGTAGGCTATTGAGCAGGAGTACTATATTTGACCGCATACTATGGCTTGTGCTAGCCCATTCCTGCGATTGTCGAATATTTTCCATGTGTCATATGTGTGGGTTTTCCACTTATGCACAAGATCATAGGATTTAGTAATCCCTTTTATTGATCTGGAGGCAGGAATGGATGCAGGGTTCGGAGCCGGAGCTTCTCGCAACAGGAACCTGGAGGCCAGTGTCCTGCCCGAGGCCTGGATGATTTTTCCCAACTAGTGTGCCCCTTATTTCTCGATTTCGTCCTCGAACTCGGGGAATAACCTATGCACTAAAGTCAACCGGAGTTGCTCATTCTCAGCAGGCTTCCCCTGGGTAGGACATCACTCCAGTAATCCTTCTTTCCCCGGTTCTTCTTAGGTCTGGACCGCGTTCAAATCTGGAGGTGAACAAATTTTCCCGGTATAGACCGGGGTCTAGTATACGCTTCCAGGTTCTAGACTTGCTTAGACATGACCTGGCAAGGTTCAGGACCCTGGTTGCATTCCATTGGATGTCAAGACTTATTCATGGGGCTCGTTGATAGACTATGGATTTGACACATTTTCATCCATAGTTTATAGGTCTTTTTACTAATAACTATTATATTATAGAGTCTATTTATTGTATTTATAAGATCAGGAGTGTTTTGGAGATAAGTGATGATTTTGGAGCGTTTTGGGGATATTTGGAGCAAGCACCCGAGATGACCATTGAGCTCGACCATCGGTCGATATTGGAGAGGTATAATCGATCGATACTCACATCTGTGTATTGATCGATAGCGAAGCGTGCAGAAAGCCCGTTTGGTCACAGCCAACTTGAAGCCCAAGTCTTCACCATTTTACAAGATTACCCCTGACGAGTTTTACCCTAATTATATAAGCTTTACCGCCATGTTAGAGGGAAAGTGTGCTTTTCTAGTTTTATTATTTTCACAGAAAAGGTTTTTAGGATTTTGATAGATTGGAGAGAAGATCCAAAGTTATAATTTGTGATTGGAACTCTATTAATATCTATTTACTATTCTAATGAAGTTTTTATACTTATCTACTGTTATGAATTGCTTAGCCATGTCTGAGTAGTTCCATTGTTAGATTTTAGGGTTTAAATAGGTTAGGAGAGATTAGCCTCAACTACAGATTGCTGAGATGTGCTAATCATCTTTAGGATTGCTCATTAATGCATGTGTCTAGATTAGCTACCTAGAACCTGCCCTTGGATTTAATCGATAAAAGCGAAAGCTTTATTGTCATCCTGAAAACATTCTAATAGAACTATTTTTCTTGCTATCAGCAAGGCGAGAGCTGATCTAGTGAGCTTAGTAAGCTATTATTCAACCCGCACATAAAGCTTGACTAGAGCGCGTCTATCGATATCACACTTGAATAATCGATCGACGGAGAAAAAGGTGTATCGATCGATATCCCTATAGGATTATCGATCGACACTTTATATTGATCAAAAAAATATGACAGTTGAAATTAAAAGATCTAGTTAATAGACAAGGTCCCTGTAGCACCCCCGAACTGTTCTAGGCATAGGTCAAACCACCGGCCAACAATCAAACAAGAACATGACCGACGGCCCGACAGTCTACCAAGGTTCAGGAGTGCTACAAGACGGGTTAACAGGCAATCCGGCCAAAGTTTCAAAAATTGCAATTCTAACTAGGTCAGGCCACCCAATAACACGTCCCGTCAGACCAAAGCCTAAGGCTTCTCAACCCGTACTCCAATCTGACGTTGTGTTAGCTCGGACAAGCTAATATCAGAAAAACAAGGCATTTGCACAAAACATTGGCTTTATTTATTTTATATAATATCTGGTTTACAATAGACAAAATATTATACAATTGGTGGCATGCCAAGAAAGCGAAAGTACATACTTATAGTTTGAAAGTTTCTTAAGCAAAAAGATGCAAATCTACACCAGCCAGCCTAGCTTCCCGCGCTTCTACAAGCTCGCTACTGGTCACCTGAAACAACAACGAGTGAGGAGTGAGTAATCTAGCATTACTCAGCGAGTTAAAATCCCCAAGTAGCAAATACAACCCCTCGCTATCCCACCCCAAACAATCTAAAGCGAGAGGTTCACCTAACAACACAATTCAATAACAATAAGCAATATCCGAAATACGCAGCGTTAAACGATAGCAAGATAACTAGCATTATGCTAATTAATAGCTCATCACCAAACTCAAACTCGATTTAAACCAGGGTTTAACAACCTAAAACACGATATAATATATATATAACAAACTCGGGCCCTGGTGACGTTATGTTCCTCCTTCACTATCGGCAATATCCTATCTTCCTAGCACAAAGGCCAGAAGAAGGAACTTTCAATCGACCGCGGCCCACTGTCCTTCGGGTCACCGTGCGACAGCCCACAGTCCTTCGGGTCACTGCCACATTAGACCGTCGTGTAATCACTCAGCCATAGGCCATGACCCCGTCTATCTGAGTCTTCCCGATCCAGTGAATAAGGGGTTTCCTTGAACCCGCCGGGTACGAGGTCTGAAGGAACACTAACTCACCCCAATACGCCTAGCATTGTGGGTTACACAAATGCTCTATGGCCAATATATGATTAATATTAAACCCGGTAAAATAACACAAGGTTCCTAGTATTAATCGCAAATTAACACAATCAATCATATTCCAGAATCTAGCATAAGACTAATTCCAGAATACCTAACTATCCACAACTTAGCGATATCATCTAAGCATTCCGCATTCACTAACTAACCAATCAACCTAACCATTAGCATGCTACTACGGTTCTCAAGCAATAACAAGCATGCTATCAACTTAATCAACATAACCTCAATTATTAACTAGTCAAACCGTTACTCAGTTAGACCTGGCCTCCTGCCATGATCCAACTTCCAAGTAACGGGACCCTGCATGAAAACAACTGAGCAATCAATTGATTATAACTCACAGTTTTTGGTTGATCGTGGCCTTGACCCCAAACCCGACTTCTGCGGTCCGAACCCTTTCCCGTCCTTCTCAAGTAGACCCACGTCCAGCCTGGTATTGAACAGGTCTCCACTAGAACTGATCTCTCTTGACTTGAACAAAACCTTCTCCAGGTGCTGACTCAAAATCAGCAGAGTAACTGTTCTCGAAAACTGCCTAAATCGCTCGAAAAATATCGAAACTCGATCTTTCTTTCTTTGCTTTCTCTTTACGTTTTGAAGTAGGTTTGATGTGTTCTGGATGGGTTGAAATGAGAGGGGGTCGTGGCCTATTTATAGGAATCAGCAACCAATCAGGAACAAGCCGTGTGGCAGCCCGTTTGTCGCTTCGCATGGCTCCGGACGCATGCGCGGCGGCACCTCGTGCTCCACTTGTCCTTCAGCATGGTCTGCTCACATGCAAGGTGACACCACGCCCTCTAACTGTCTGGATGCATGGGCTGCTCACATGCAAGCTGACACCACATCATCCACATGTCTGGCCGCATGGCCCGGTCGCATGCATCGCGACACCTCGTGCTTGGCCGTTCGACCTCGTGCTCCACATGTCTACTTGCATGTACAGGTTGCATTTACTGCAGCAACTCCTGATTACCTTGACACACACACTTCCAGGAGCTTGCCACCACGTCCTGAACACACACATCAAGCCACCTCGAGCTTCTTGGTCAATTCGGCCGATTTCGGCCTTTCCGGTGAATTTTCGTCCCGCGATCAATCCCAAATATTTTTCTACGCCCGTTCTGATGCCCTGTGTATTTTTAATAAACCCCAATTGGACTCTGATCTTGAGTAAAAATATTTCCCGAGCTTCCGACTTCTTCGAAAAATTCTGTAATACCGAAATTTAGGGTTTTTCGCCCAATTTCCGATCTTCCTGTTGTGCTTCCAAAACTGTCATTCTTCAAACGTCCTTTGAATCAATCTACCACATTGTCTAACCATTGTCTAGTGGCATACTTGACTCATGGTTTAGACAAGAACAATCTGATCGTCCGCGACTCGACCACCCAAAAGATACTCGACCATTCTCTCTCCATTTTTTTTTTCTTTTTAAGGATTTCTACAGTACCCCTCTCGGATCTCAGCACGGGGACCGTCATCAAAGAAACAAGGGCAGAGCCTTCTCAGGGGCGCCATCGAAACCGCTTCACTATCAGCCTCCCGAACGTCCCCCCAAGATGGAACGGGGGATGAGAAAGGATCGGTGAAAGGACAACACGGCCTTGTACGACCACCAACGAGCGAGGATGGAAACAAATGAAGCTCGGTAATCATCTTTCTCAGCTAAGAATCAGCGCAAGAGTCGGGTTGAGGCCAGCTAGGAGGTATCGTGAATCTCTATTTATATCAGGGTCGTTCCCTTTTCCGCGGGATCAGAAAAGGAAATAAGGATGTTTCCAAATATCCTGAAGAATCCCTGACGTAAAGAATACGCGGCAAAAAGGAAACTCGATCTCTGCAAAAAAAACGCGAAAACCTTTCCTACAAAAAGGAAAGTGCACGCTTTTGAAAGAATAAAAAGAGCATCTAGTATCATCAACCGTACAGGCCCCAGCCCCCGGTCTATCCTCTGCACATCAGTGCATATAGCTCCGCTTCAGAAAACATCAGAGCTCAAGGCTCCGCCGTCTCCAAGACACCATCAGGAGACCATAGCTTCTTCATCTTCGACAAGAATTAGGGGTCCAAGTAGCACCAGACCCATGTCTGATATAGGGGAAACTGATCCTCCCCCGGGTTCAGAGTACGGTTCCAACCTGAATGGAACCGGGATCGCAGGACTACTGGAGCGATGTCCTGCCTGAGGGAAGCCTGCTGAGAATGAGCAACTCCGGTTGACTTGAGTGAATAGGCTATTCCCCAAGTTCGATGACGAAATCGAGCAATAAGGGGCAAACTGTTGGGGAAAAAATACTCAGGTATTGAATTCATCCAGACCCCAGGTAGGACACCAGCCTCTGGATCCCCGCTGGAAGGAACTCCGGTTCCCAGTATCCCCGCTAGAAGGAACCCTGGTTCCCCGCTACGAATTATTCCGGGTCCGGTCCCCAGGACTGCCCCCTTCCCCCGGGAAATGGAAAACTTCTTATAAGGAGAACCTTCCATATTTCCGAATAGGAGAGTTTAACCTATTCCAACCGACTATGGCCCGCCTTAGGAAGACAATATAAAGGGAGCCTAAACCCTGAAGCAAGGGATCAACACTTCAAGACTTAGAGATTATAGCTAGGCGGCTAGGACTAGGGTTTATACACCAAACATTGTAGTTCCGGCTTGTTCTATCTAATAAAACATCTCTTCAAGTCTATCTCTCTAAAACTCTATACGAAATCAATACAAACATAAGCCTTGTCCATCGTTCCGTAGTACTCACAAAGATCCTACACAAAAATCCCCTAACAACCGGAACAGATGGTAGACCTGTTGATATGCTGCAGTGAGCATGATGTGTCGAGGTGTTTCAGTGAGCATGGAGGGACCCTGCTGATGAACTGGAGATCGTGGTATGAGCCAGTAAGTAGAGTTGTAGACCTGCTGCAGTGAGCATATATCTTCATCTTGTTGATCGTAATCTCATGGATTCAACGGTTATGAGCTTGTTGATGAAGATGGTCTTCTAGGTGCGAAACCTTGCTTGGCGGCTGTAGAGTTGATGAGCTCTGGTTATGGACGTCTTCCCTCCTTTTCTTTAGGTTTAGAAACCTATATTTATAGTGGAGGTCCTGCCTCTCCCTTTGTGTTAGGATTTGGAAATATTCATTATATCTTTAGATAATAGAGTATTTTCCTTTTTCTTAAGGGAGGTCATATGTATTGGAATACTTCATCTTTCTCTCGGATTTAGGGAGATTCCTTCTTGTCCAAGCTGGTTTCCTTATTACACGAAGATTTACATTTATTCTAAGGCAGGATAAATCACTAGGCCTGGAAGCCGGACGCTGAAGGCAGGACCCAGACCCGGGGGCAGGGACCCAGACCTGGGGGCAGGGACCCAGACCTGGGGGCAGGTACCCAGACCTGGGGGCAGGAACCCGGAACTTGGAGGCAGAAACCTGGAAGCCGGAAACTGGAGTAATCTCTTCATGGAATATTTTATCCCAACAACTGGGGCTTCGAGGCCAACCCGAAGCAAATCAGGGCCATTCATTCAATCCCTTCCTCGAAGAACGTCAAGAAGGTCCAAAAGCTAATGGGAAGAAGGGGCGACAAGAGCACATTCATCTCTAGACTCTCCGAAAAAATCTCATGCCTCCTTCGGAACCCTTAAAAATCCAAAGAATTTCCATTGGACGGAAGAATGCGAATACGCTCTCCGTGAGCCAAAGGCATATCTCACCACTCCTCCTCTCCTATCCAAGCCACTACTCGGCGAGGTCCTACTGCTATATCTAGCAGTCTCTGAACACGCCGTGAGCGCCGTCCTAGTCCGCGAGGAGGGAAGCAAGCAGCGACCAATATATCATGTAAGTAAGGCTCTCCTGGAAGCAGAAACCCACTATAGCCATCTAGAGAAGCTGGCCTTAGCCCTGATAGTCGCCGCTCGCAAGCTCCGACCCTACTTCTAGGCTCATCCAATCGTGGTTGTCAACTCCTTCCTTGTAAAGTTGGTCCTCCACAAACCCGAAGTCTCCGGACGCCTAGCCAAATGGGCTGTGGAACTAGGGGAGTACGACGTAATCTTTCGACCTGCCACAGCTATACTGGTCCTAGCGGACTTCGTGGCTGAATTTTCTCCTGCCTTACTTCCAGCTTTGGAGCAAGAAGTACGCCTCCAAGGAGAAACCAAGGAAGAGGGTGAATGGATCTTGCACGTTGATGGACCAGCAACGTTAGAGAAGTTGGAGTGGAAATAATGCTTACCTCGCCGACAGGGAATACGGCCTCAAGGGCCGTGAGATGCAACTTCAAAGTGACCAACAACGAAAGCGAGTACGAGGATCTAATCGCAGGACTAACTCTCGCCCACCCAATGGGGGCAGAAAACATCCAGGTCTTCGGCGACTCCCAGATGATAATCAACCAAGTACAGGGAGATTACCAAGCAAATGACGACAGCATGATCCAGTATCTGGCGGTCGCCCAACGGCTGAACAAGAAGTTCAAGAGTTGCAAGCTCACTCAAATCCCCTGGGAACAAAACTCGCAAGCCGATGCCCTGGCTAATTTGGGGTCCGCCCTCGAAAAAAACAGCCAGATGAGGATCACGGGGTTGTCATTGGGCGCCCAAAGATCACTAGTGGACCCAAAGAGATGGGCTCTGATCCCGGGGGTTTTGGGCTAACATACGGACTCTTGGAGTCTGGAGATCGATCTTGTAACCCGGAAGTTGCATGAGGACCCCGGGGTCGTCTAGGGACCCGAAAGTCGCGGAGGAGCCCATAGGTTCTCCTGAAATCATTTTGGAGACCCGAAGGTCTTTTCTCTAGATCCTAGGACCGAGACTTGAGCACAGAGGCGGTGTAGGAATCCATAGATTCTATGATAGATTCAGAGATCGTGGTTGGAACCCGGAGGTTTTCGAGATCGTGATTGGACCGCATAAGAGTACAATGTTTTCCTTTAGATCTGGATATCGTATCAGGACCCTGGTGAACTTGGGACCCTGATGTAGCAAGGGAACCTGGAGGTTCTTTAGGGATGTAATGACCCCGATGTGCCCTAGGCTGCACAGGGGTTATATCTTTGTTTTACAATCGTATTAGGCCTTTGAGGCCGTGTTGGAACCTGGAGGTTTGGATCCGGATATCGCTGTTCGGAACATGGAGGATCCTTGAAGTTGTAATGACCCCGATACGCCCTAAGCTGCATAGGGGTTCTAGCTTCTATTTTATCTTTGGAACCGTGAGGCAACCACATAGGAACCCAGAGTTTCTTCCTTAGACCATGAGATCTTTGATTGAAACCCGGAGGCTCTAGGGGAACCTGGAGGTTCTTCCTTAGATTTTATACATAGGACCCGAAATCGTTTGGGGAACCTTGGGTTTCCTTTTTTAGATTGGGGTCTTGCATACGGACCCGGAGTTCGTTGGGAACCCGAAATATTTGGTTTTTCGCAGGGACCGTACTCCGCCTTCCTAGGCAAGACTACTACTGGTACCTGTTTGGATTTCGTATTCTGCTGCTCGGAATGGCCACTATCGAGTTCCTATGTTGTATTCTACATCTGTAGGAAGTCACTGACATGCTTAGAGGGCGCTGGTGTTGGTGTTATGACCCAAGTGCCAGGCTTACGCAGCTTTCCACGTCTGGAGAAGCAATATTTAGATTGCTCTCTGTATTTCACAGTACTTTTGTAATGAATATATGCCATGTGTTCCCTGTATTGTGTAGCTCGTAGCGTTTTAATACATGTACTTTTCACATTGGTACTCTAGGGACCTCGATGCGCCTTAGGCTGCACATGGGTTTTAGGTAGTTTTGACAGCATACTTGGGCTTGCGCATACCCATTCCTGCTTTATGTCTCATACCCTTTTTGCTTTTTTGTGGGCGTGCCACTGTGGTCGTTCCACTTTTTGCGAGGGTTGGCCAGGATCGGGGGTCTCTCTCTGGAGACCTGATCAAGCTCCTATGCCCCTTTAAGTATAATGATTTCCCCTCTGCTTTTATAGTCGGAACTATTTTACTATAAGCTTTGTCCAGAGACGGTTAGCATACATAGGAGTAAGAAATCATAATGCTTAAATAGTATATAGTAGTATAGAAATCATGGTCCGGGGACCGTATCAGAAATGATAGGCTTTAAGGTGCAGGGCGTTCCAGCAGTTGGGCTGTATTTTACCTTTACTATCTTGCTGCCTGTAGGCGCCTTCTCTCCGCACCTCGATGAACTTATAGGGTCCTTCCCACCCTGGGGTGAGCTTCCCCATTGTTTTTTCTGCTTGTCGTAGAACCCAGTCCCCTTGCTGGAAGGTTCTAGTTCTGACTTTCTTGTTGTACGTCGTGGCGACTTCTTGCTGGTAGGACCAGTTTCTCAGCTGAGCGTCCTCTCTTTTTTCATCGAGTAGGTTGATACCACTCAAATTACCCTAAGGAGTGAATTACTCTCTCAAATAAGAGGTTCAATTGTAGTACTTAGGGATCGAATCCACAAGGAGCTAGGTAACCTATTAAATCTAGTTAAATTATTAATTCTAAGTGTTTATTGTTTTATGGGTTCGATCCCTAAATGGCAATCCTAATTGAGCAAGTCTATTGCTCACCTAACAAGATGATTGGGGGTGTATCTTATTGGAAAGGTATTAGACGCAGGGTTTCTATTCAGGTGTTGGAGATTATTATCCTATAGATGCCTAACAGTTGCATGCATGATATATAATAGCTCAATTCCTTAATCACAGTGATCAGCGATGGCAATTTTTCACTGGTTAACTAACTAGATCTTGGATCTCAACGGTTAGTCTTTTGATCACAAGAAAGTGTCGATCGATGATCCTATAGGGATATCGATCGATACACCTTTCGCAATGTCGATCGATTGTCAGAAGACAATATCGATCGACGCTTCTAGCTAGGCGCAGGTTGATAATGCTCACTAGCTTCCTAGATCAGCGGTTAGCCTTTTTCAAGCAGTCCTAGTGTGATAGACTAGATTCAGGACATGATGGTCAAGGATGCTTGACTCATGCAAATTCCTAGGTTCATTTTCTAGTTAGCAAGGCTAAAACAAGCAGTAAGAACAATCTATAAATGAATACCACAACTTAGCAATTCTGTAGTTGGGGCTAATCCCTCTAACCTATTTGAAACCCGAATCTAACAAGTAAACTACTCAGACATAGCTAAGCAATTCATAACACAAAATATAGATAAAAACTGCATAGAATAGAATAGATGAATAAATGGAGTTCCAATCATAGATCTCTCTATGATTTTCTCTCTTAAGAACACAATGGTGGCTAAAGCTCTAAAACTCCGTGTCTCTCCTTGCCTCCTAACACTTAGGCAAGTATATAACTATTAGGTTAAAAACTCATCAGGGGTAATCTTGTAATTTGAGGAAGTCTTGGGTTTAAAGTTGGCTGGAACCAATTCACGCGCTCCGTGTCTCGACATCGATCGATGGTACAGGATGTACATCGATCGATTTCTTCTTCTTCGTATCGACCTCTGATGGTCAGCTCGGATGAAATCTCTTTTAAGCTCCTAAATGCTCCATAATCATCACTTGACTCCAAGATATTTCTGAACCTGAAAACATACCTAATAGGGTAGAATATATAGTATATAGATAGTAAAACACTTATATACCATGGATGAAAATGGGTCAAATCCATGGTATATCATAGGTGGAGGCTTAGTGCCATCAGCTCATTGTTCTCCTCCTGAGAGGTGGATCCAGAGACCGTTGTTCTGACGTGCATCGCTGTAGGTACAATGTCCTCAGAGCCGTAGACTAGCAAGTAGGGGTTTCCCCTGTTTTTGTTTTGGGAGTGGTCCGGTAGGCCCAGAGGACTTCGTGTAGTTCTTCCGCCCACTTCCCGTGAGAGCCCTCCAGTCGCTTTTTAAGCATGTTGACCACGGTTTTGTTCGTGGACTCGGCTTGTCCGTTAGACTGGGGGTCTCGAGGTGTGGTGAAAGTTAGTTTTATGCCCCAGTCCTTGCAGAACTCCTTGAAGTTGTGGCTCGTGAACTAGGCTCCATTGTCGGTAACGATCTTGTGGGGGACCCCAAAGCGAATGATTACGTAGGCCCACAGAAATTTTCGGATCTGGAGATATATTATGGGCCGAGCGCTTCTGGTTTGACCCACTTGGAGAAGTAGTCGGTGACTATCAGAAGAAAGACCTTCTGCACCGGCGCCATAAGGAATTTCCCTACTATGTCTATGCCCCACTATCTGAAGGGCCACAGTGAGCTTATGGACTTGAGGTTCTCCGGGGGAAGCATGGAAACTGGAGCGTGCCTGTGGCACTGGTCGGAGTGCTTGGCTTGTCTGTCGGCGTCGGCGACCATCTTGGGCCAATAATAACCAGCCCTTCTGGCTCTGAGCACCAGGCTTTTACCGCTAGAGTGGGATCCACAATCTCCTTCATGTAGTTCTACAAGGGTTTTAGCGTCCTCTCGAGGTGTGACACGCCTCAGGTACGGGCCATAGAAAGATCTACGGTACAGCTTATCCTAGGAGATACAGTACCTCGCGGCTTGCCTCTTGATCTTCTTGGCCTCGTTCCGGTCTTTCGGGAGGATGTTGGCCTCCAGGTACATGACTAAGGGGGTCATCCAGGTTTCGCCTTCTTCGACGGCAGAGACCTCCTCTGCCGGGGGTTCCTCCAAGGTAGCTGGCCATTGAAGCACGAGAAAAGGGATACTCATCTGGCTTATCGTTTCGAGGGGGGACACTAGATTAGCCAGGGCATCGGCTTGCGAGTTTTGTTCCCGGGGTATTTGAGTGAGCTTGCCACTCTTGAACTTCTTGATTAGTCGCTGAGCAACTGCCAGATACTAGATCATGCTGTCATCTTTTGCTTGGTACTCTCCCTGTACCTGGTTGATTATCAGCTGGGAGTCGCCGAAGACTTGGATATTCTCTGCCACCATTTGGTGGGCAAGGGTAAGACCTGCGATTAGGGCCTCATACTCGCCCTCGTTGTTGGTTGCTTTGAAGTTGCATCTCTAGGCCGTGTTGCCCGTTGGCGAGGTAAGCACTATCCCCACTCCAGCTCCTCTGACGTTACTGGATCCATCAACGTGCAGGATTGATGCCACTCAAATTATCCTTAGGAGTGATTTATACTCTCTCAAATAAGATGCCGAGTTGTAGTACTTAGGGATCGAATTCACAGAGAGCTAGGGAACCTAAGAAATCTAATATGATTTGTTAAGCAGGATGTTTTAATGATTTAAATGTAAATTACAGTTTTTATCAAGCAAGTGTTTGCTTAATTGATTGGTTGAGGTTTTGGTGCTTAAAAGGAAATAGCTAGACTTAGGATTTTTATTCAGGAAATTTGGGATTATAATCCTACAGATGCCTAATGAGTTGCATACATGATAATGTAAAGTTCAACTACTTAATCAAAAAGTCTATCAGCTTTTGTATGTTTGGACTTGTCTATTAACGAGATCTAATGATCTCAACTATCATTTGTCGATCAATTAGAAAGTGTCGATCGATGATCCTATAGGGATATGGATCGATTCACCTTTTGCTACGTTGATCGATTATTCAATAATGATATCGATCAACGCAATTCTAGTTAAGCTTTATGAACGGGTTAAATTGTAGCTTACTAAGCTCTCTAGATCACATCTCGTCTTACTCATAGCAAGAAACTTAGCTCAGTTAGAATGTTTTTAGGATGAGAATGAAGCTCTCGCTTTTATCTACCAATCCTCGGGCAAGTTCTAGGTATCTAATCTAGAAACATGCATTAATGAACAATCCTAATGACAATTACAACAACTCAGTAATCTATAGTTGGGGTTAATCCCTCCTAACCTATTTAAACCTTAAAATCTAACAATGGAACTACTCAGAGATGGCTAAGCAATTCATAACAGTAATTAGGTAAGAAAACTTCATTAGAATAGTAAATAGATATTAATGGAGTTCCAATCAAAAATTATAACTTTGGATCTTCTCTCCAATCAATCAAAATCCTAGAAAACCTTGCTGTGAAAATAATAAAACAAGAAAGCACACTTTGCCTCTAACATAGTGGCAAAGCTTATATAATTAGGTTAAAACTCCTTAGGGGTAATCTTGTAAAATTGTGAAGACTTGGGCATGAAGTCGGCTGTGACCAAATGGGCTTTCTGCGCGCTTCGCTGCCGGTCTATTATTCATCTTCAATATCGACCGATGGTCGAGCTCGATGGTCATCCCGGGTGCTTGCTCCAAATATCTCCAAAATGCTCCAAAATCATCACTTATCTCCAAATCACTCCTGATCCTATAAATATTCCAAATAGACTCTATAATATAATAATTAGTAGTTAAAACACTTATAAACCATGGATAAAAGTGGGTCAAATCCATGGTCTATCAACTCCCCCAGACTTACCCTTTTGCTTGTCCTGAAGCAAAACAAACATGCAGTCTCTCTGAAAGAGGTTTGAAAACAGTAGGGACTCACATGATTTAAAACTTAGAATCATCACCTCTACAATATTACAATCCACATCTAAAAAGTCTTAATCACAAAAGCACATTATACCATATCCTAGCTTAGCAACCAAATTCATCTAGTCAACAACTTAGCAAATCTTGTCTGACATTCTCCTCAACCAACCTCATTTCTTAGCATAAATAAAAGTGTATGCTTTACCTTGGGGGTATCGATCACTGGATGCAAGGACGTTCAAACAAGTATCTGGACCTGCAGGTAAACATTAGTTCATATCCTCTCTCTCTACTAATTTTCTCTTTTAGTCAAAGTCTGCATATATTTGCAAGATCATTGACCAAGATTGGACAGGCTTCCATGAATCAAGCCTTAATGGTGCTTGCCACCAAGCCCTGTTCACTTCTTTTTGACCTATATCCTACGATTATTTGTGAAGCAAGCCTTAATGGTTGTACCCACCAAGTCATGTTCGAATTCCTTCCTAATAAATCTCTAATAGATATATATCACACATATATATATATATATATATATATATATATATATATATATATATTTATCTATCTATAATTCGAAAATAGAGAGAGAAAGGGTGATAATCTATTTACACAAGGCTTTACCTTCTAGACTTGTTTGAAGAATCCGATCCCATGTATACCAAGCCCTAGGACAAGCAGTTGTGTCAAGTTTAGTGTTGGAGGTCAGCTTTGGTTCCTTCAAACAATCTCAGCAAGTGTGGATAGTTGACACGTTGATCCACTTTAGTATCTTTAGTACTATCTGCAATCAGTAAGTCTAGAATGGTGGTAAAGAGTGGTTAGATAACAAGCAAAGATCCAAAAGTTCATTATCCCCTTCTTGACTCAATAAAAACTTTTTGAAAAATGTTTGAATACGACTCATAAATAAATTACTACCAGTAAACCTCTCCAGACTTAAACTACACTGTCCCTAGTGTAAATTCAGTCGGAGTTATGGTGAGAACTAAATCATATGGACTCAATGTAACAAGTTAGAACGATATACCAGACCGGAATGGACGTAGGGTAACCCACCAGCTCCTGAATCTTCACGAACACGTACCGGCTGTTCTAACCATCCCTGAAGGGGTGACTACCCCTAACACTCGTGAAAGGTTCCTCGACCAGAGGGGCGCCATCACGGGATCGAAGGTTGTAGAACCCGTCTTTGTTCTCCAAAGGAGCAAAGTAATAAGTGTGTAAAATCTCATGCACCCCGATGGAAAAGCCATGGAGTTATCAAAGTAACCCGGAGGTTACGGCTATGACCTGAGAGATTGGCTCTGAACCCGGAGGTTTCAAGCTTTTAGGATATGAACTCTTGGAGTCTGGAGATTGTTTTCGTAACCCGGAGGTCGCATAAGGACCCGAGGTTTCCTGGGAACCCAGAGATTTTCCTAGACCATAAGGTCATATTTGGGACCCAGAGGCCATAGGGGAACCCGGAGGTCGTAGAGGGAGCAGGAGGTTCTCCTTTAGATCCTGAGATCGCGTCTAGGACCCGAAAGTCGTTTGGGGAACCTGGAGGTTCTCTTTTAGATCCGGAGACCGTAATTGGAACCCGGAGGTTCTTGAGACCGTGATTGGACCCTGAGGTCGTGTGAGAAACTAAGGTTTTCCCTTAGATCCTGAGACCGTATTGACCTGATATCACTCAAATTGCCCTAAGGAGTAATTTATACTCTCTCAAATAAGAGGTCGAGTTGTAGTACTTAGGGATTAAATCCACAGGGAGCTAGGAAACCAAATAAATCTAATTAAGTTGATTAAGCTAGGTTGGTTTATGTTTTAAATGTAAAAGACAGGTTTGTGAGCAAGGAAATTGCTCGATTGATTTTATTGGGGTTCTGGTGGAAGGATGGTTTGCTAGACTTAGGGTTTCTATTCAGGAAATCAGGATTATAATCCTACAGATGTCTAACAAGTTGCATGCATTATATTGTAGAGCTCAACACTTATAAACGAACCACTAGGCTCTCGCTTTCTAGGTTTGTCTATTGACCTGTGTCGATCGATGATTCAATATAAATATCGATCGATACACTTGTTGAAACATCGACCGATTATTTTATTGGAATATCGATCGACGCGTTTGGTCAAGCTTTAGCGCGCGGGTTGAATGTGCTCACTAAGCTTAATAGATCAGCTCTCGCCTTACTCTAGCAACTCTTAGCTCAATTAGGATGGTTTCAGGATGAGATGCAAGCTATCGCTTATGTCTACAAATCCTAGGGCAAGTTATAGGTAGCTAATCTAAAAAATGGCATTAGTGACAAGCCTAAATTTGAATATCACAACTTAGCAATCTATAGTTGACTAATCCCTCATAACCTATTTGAACCCTAAACCTAACAGATGGATATATTCAGACATGAAGTTTGTCACAGAAATCATAGAAAGAATAGATGAATAGAATAGATAAAAGCAATACATAAACCAATGGAGTTCCAGGAGGAATCCTTCAGATTCCTCCTTTCTCTCCTTACTAAGAACAATGAATTAAATAAAGCTTAGTGTTGGGGTCGAAAAAGGTTGCGACGAAGTTAACGTCCAAATCCCCGAAGAAGAAAACGTTGAAACCTTCTTTGACAAATGCTTTTTCGAAATAGATTCTTCTTTACGAAAAGCTTTGCGGAGGAAACGCGAGTCATCGGACAAGAGCTCGAAAAGGGTCGCTACGCCCAGCGACACGCGCTCGGTTGCTACGTAGCGACCGAGCTCGAGCCAAAGCTCGGTCGCTACGTAGCGACCGAGCGTTAGCGACCAAGCTCGAGGCGAAGCTCGGTCACTATGTAGCGACCGAGCTTGAGCGGGAGCTCGGTCGCTACGTAGCAACCGAGCGTTCGTCCGCTCGGTCGCTATGTAGCGACCGAGCACGAGCAGAACCTTGGTCGCTACGTAGCGACCGAACTCGAGCAGGAGCTCGGTCGCTACGTAGCGACCGAGCGTTCGTCCGCTTGGTCGCTACGTAGCGACCGAGCTCAAGCAGAGGCTCGGTCGCTACGTAGCGACCGAGCTCGAGCCGAAGTTCGGTCGCTATGTAGCGACCGAGCGCTCTTCCGAAACGTCGATACGACATTAGTCCATGCATTCTCGTCTACCCTTCGATGCAATCTCCCGGAGACCGTAGCGAACCCATTTCACGTTCCCCGCCATTCTAAGTTATCGATCAAACTTTACCGTAAAAACCGCGGAAAGTTCGTTCTATATCGAAAGAAGCCGTAATAAACGCTTCGAGTCAGAAGACGGCCCAAAAGGACCTAAGACATGGCTCGAGGCCCGACTTATGATTTCTTGCAACAGCCCGTGAACCGCATAGCGGTTTACGCTTGGTTCGCAAGGAAAGATAAATGTCAAGTTTTCGCGGATAAATATGAAATTTTGAAGATAATGACGAAGATCGAAAAAAAAATGGAATATCTCCATTTTTATGCTATGGCGGCTTAAGGGCAGAAGAGGAAAAGCGTAAACCGACCTTGGAGCCAGTATATAAGGAGTCCTAGGCGAGAGGCATGGGGGAGGACTTTTCTCAGAGCAAACTTAGCACTTAGAGAAATTAGGCAACTTTCCGTTTTTGTTATTTCGAGCTGCGACTCAACTAGGTTTTCAGTCTTTGGTTGTTAGAACTAGGAATCTCGCCGACAGCTCTCGTAGCCAAGGCTTCTACCTTGTTGTAACGCTCATACACGGATTCGGAATAAAACTCCTTTTGCTCTCTTTTACGATTCCTTATTTCTTTTCGTCTTTAATTGCGTGTTCTGATTGCTTGGCGTGTGGTTTAACAGATATCCGGGACCTCTGGGAAATTAGGGTTTTCCTAACTTTCCTAATTTAAACGGAAATCGACAGTGCGAATTTCGGTTCCCACACTTAGATAGCGTAGCCGTCAACAATGGTTTAGAAATAACATAAATAGGGTTTCGGGTTGTCCATGGGTATTTTGGTAACTATGTGTGGCTTCTGGGCTTCAGTCGGTCTTGAAATAATGCTTGGCCCACGTTCTTTCATCACCGTCTACGAACGCCAATGCTGTTTCATCGATCGATAGTCATTCATCTCCTCGACAACTTCCTCTCATGAGGCAGACCGACTACTCTTCAGTAAAACAAGCATAACATTTGCTACACGATGCTGATTGACCTTAAACTTGCAACATTGGAAAGCGAACTAAAACCTCTATCTTGTGTCAAACAATGGGCTCAATATAACGGTGGGAAGGTTTCCATCCATAGCTAAACATCTGACGCGTCTGTGCAGTTCCGTACCCCAAAAGGCTCCAAAATCACCATATTTCTCCAGAACGTACCTGAACCTGTAAATACTCTAACAAGACTCCAAAAAATAATAATTATACTTGAAAACACCTATATACCATGGCAAAAGTGGGTAAAATCCATGGTATATCAGGATCCTGGTGTTTGTATTTGGACCTTGAGGTCGTATGGGAACCGGAGGTTCTTACATATGTAATGACCTCGATCCGCCTTAGGCTGCACAGGGGTTCTATCTTCTTTCTAAGATCGTATTTGGAACCTTGAGGCCATTTAGGAACCCGTGGGTTCTTCCTCAGATCCTGAGATCTTTGCTTGGAACCCTGAGGCTATCAGGGAACCATGAGGTTCTTCCTTAAATTTTATACATAGGACCCGTGATCGTATGGGGAACCGTGGGTTTCATCTTTAGATTGCGGGATTGTATATGGGCTCGGAGTTCCCTTGAGAACCCGAAATATTTGTTTTCGCGGGGACCGTACTCCGCCTCCCTAGGCAAGACTACCACCGGTACCTGTTCGGATTTCGCATTCTGGCCACTATCGAGTTCATGTGTTGTATTCTACTTCTGCAGGAAGTCACTGACAGGCTTAGAGGGAGCTGGTGTGGGTTATGACCCAAGTGCCAGGCTTTGCTGCTTTCTGCCAGGCTTTGCTGCTTTCCACGTCTGGATTAAGCAGAGATTATGAGGTGCTCCCGGACTTTTTCACTTTTGTTCCCTGTATTTCACAGAACTTTTGCAAGTATACCAAGTGTTCCCTGTATCGTATAGCACGTAGCTTTTTAATACAGGTACTTTCACATGTGGTACTCTAGGGACCCTGATGCGCCTTAGGCTGCACAAGGGTTTTAGGTAGTTTTGACAGCATACTCAGGCTTGCGCATACCCATTCCCGCGTTATGTCTCATACCCATTTTGATTTTCTGTGGGTGTGCCACTTTTTGACAAGGGTTGGCCAGGATCGGAGGTCTCTGGAGACCTGATCCAGCTCGTATGCCCCTTTAAGTATAGTGATTTTCATATTGCCTTCATAGTCGGCACTATTGTTTATTATAAGCTTTGTCTGGAGACGTTTAGCATACATAGGAGTAGGAAATCATAATGCTTAAATAGTATATAGTAAGATAGTAGAAATCATGGTCCAGAGACCGTATTAAAAATGATAGACTTTAAGGTGCAGGGTGTTCCAGCAGTTGGGTTGCATTTTACCTTTGCTATCTTGTAGCTTGTATGCTCCTGCTCTCCGCACCTCGATTACCTTATAGGGCCCTTCCCACCCGGGGTGAGTTTCACTGTCGTTTTTTCTGCTCGTCGTAGAACCTAATCCCCTTGCTGGAAGTTTTGGTTCTGACTTTCTTGTTGTACGTCATGGCGACGTCTTTCTGGTAAGACCAGTTTCTTAGCCTAGCAGCCTCTCTCTTTTCGTCGAGTAGGTCGAGGCTCAGCGTCATCAGCTCGTCGTTCTCCTTTTGAGAGCTAGATCATGAGACCGTTGTTCTCACATGCATCTCCGTGGGTATTATGGCCTGAGAGCCATAGACTAGCGAGTAGGGAGTTTCCTGCGTCGTTGTCTTGGGAGTGGTCCTGTAGGCCCAGAGGACTCTGTGCAGTTCCTCCGTCCACTTCCCGTGAGAACCCTTCAGTTGCTTTTTAAGCATGTTGACCATGGTTTTGTTCGTGGATTCGACTTGTCTGTTAGACTGGGGTGTCGGGGTGTGGCGAAAGTGAGTTTTATGCCCCAGTCCTTGCAGAACACCTTGAAGTTTTGGCTCGTGAACTGGGGTCCGTTGTCGGTGATGATCTCATGGGGGACCCAAAAGCGAGTGATTACGTTCATCCACAGGAATTTGCGGATCTGGAGGTCTGTTTTCCGGCTGAGTGCTTCTGCTTCGAACCATTTGAGGATGTAGTCAGTGACTACCAGAAGGAAGACCTTTTGCCCCGGCGCCATAGGGAATTTCCCCACTATGTCCATGCCCCATTTTCTGAAGGGCCACGGTGAGCTTATGAACTGGAGCGTGCCTCTGACACTGGTCGCAGTGTTTGGCTTGTTGGTTGGCGTCCGTGGCCATCATGGGGCAATAGTAGCCTGCCTTTCTGGCTCAAAGCACCAGGCTCCTGCCGCTAGAGTGGGATCCACAATCTCCTTCATGTAGTTCTACAAGGATTCTAGCGGCTTCTCGAGGTGTGACGTGTTAGGGGATTTTTGTGTAGGCTCTTTTGGAGTACTACAGAACGATGGATAAGCTGGTAGCATGTATGTGTTTGTGTATGTTTTGTGGGAATTTAGTAAGATAACAAGGATATAGGCTTGAAGAGACTTTTATTAGATAGAACAAGCAAAAACAAATGAGGTTACAAGGTGTTTGGTAAGAACCCTAATTCTAGCCGTCTAGTTCTAGTCTCTAAGCCTTGAAGAAGTCGATCACTTGCCATTGGGACTTAGGAGCTCTTATATAGTCGCTTTGAAGTCGGTTTGATTTAGGTTGAACTTCTCCGTATTTTGAAATATGGAAGGTTCTCCTTATCGAAAATCTTCCATTTCTTGGAAGGGAGGTCGGTCCCTGGACTGGTCCCATGGTCCCTTTTATCGGGGACCTGGAGCGCTCCTTTATCGGGGACCCAGGGGCCTGGATTCTCTTTTCGACGAGTGTAAGGCTTCCTTAGTGTTTTCGACTCTATCTCCCCGTTTTTGCCGCCTGGCCTTTTCAGTTTCCTTTTCTCTTGCTACGAAGATTTCTCGCGATCTCCACATCTCAGTTCGGGTCTTCATTCCACATGTAACATTTTCCTTCTCCTTCTACGCTTGCTTTTAGGCCCTTCCCTCCAACCCTTCTGTTTCTGAGATGAGGGCTGAGTCGGGTCTCTCCCCAGATTCTTCTTCCATAGGTAGTAGAGTGAGATCTAGCAAGGTGAAGGACGTAGTTGCTCTATCAGAGTCCATGGATTCTTCTGATTCTTCTATGGATTTGACTGCTGAGGTGGAAGATCCTAAAGTTATCATTCCCAGGAATGTTTCGCCGTCACGGAGGGAAGCCGGTACCCCCCGATAGGCCCTCCTTCAGTGATAGTGGTTGAGGAGGTCACAGAATGGAGGGTGAAATATAGTCTCCATGCCGACGTCGTCATCCGAGTGCCAGGTCCAGATGATAGAGTCTCGGATTTTGGTGTGGATGAAGTTCCTGTATACGAAGGTTACTTCAAGTCAGGTTTCAGGGACCGAGTCCCTTCTTTGGTGGCAAAAATATCAGAAACCTTGGAGATTTCCCCAGGTCAATTGAACCCTCCGGCTTGGAGAACTTTGATAGCCTTGCAGAATTTGGGCTATCTCCAAGGGCTTGTAATCGGGGTGGCTGAGGTTGTGTGCTCTTATTTTGTTTGTCCTTTAAACGGCACAAAATGGAGGTACTATCTTCGTCCTCGGGGCAAGGAGCCTCTTGTTAAGGAGGTTCTGAACAAAGAGTGGAAGCGTCTTCCAGCTTTTGCTGTAAACTGGACTCAGAAGTTTGCCTTCATGCGACTTCCGGGATTTTCACCTATATGGCAACTAGAGGGTAGGCTAGCTGTGTTAAGGGATTTTTGTGTAGGCTCTTTTAGAGTACCACAGAACGATGGACAAGTTGACTTCTTGGGTAGGTTTAAGAGTGTTTCGTGAGGATTTAGAGAGATTGAGGAGAATATAGACTTGAAGAGATCTTTATTACATTAAACAAGCAAGGATTACAAGTATATTTGTATGAACCCTAACCCTAGCCGCCTAAGTATCATCTCCAAGTTAAAAAGTCTCTCTCTTGCTTGAGAGCTGTTGTTGCTCTTATATAGTCGTCTAGAAGTCGGTTTCATTAGGTTAAACTCTCCCATATTCGGAAATATGGAAGGTTCTCCTTGTCGGAAGTTTTCCATTTCTTGGAAGGGAGTAGGGTCCAGGGACCGAGCCCAGGATTCCCTCTGGGGAGACCCGAGGAACCCGTTTACTAGGGATCCAGGGATCTGAGTCCTGCCTGGAGGCTTGGAGAAATAATACCGGGATATTTTTCCCCAACGGTTTGCCCCTTATTTCTCGACTTTGTCATCGAAGTCGGGGAATAACCTGTGCACTCAAGTCAACCGGGATTTCTTATTCTCAGAAGGCTCCCTTTAGGCAGGACCTTGTTCCGCTAGTCTTGTTAGCCTAGGTTCCGCTCAAGTCGGAACCCATTCTGAACCCAGGTAAGGACCGGTTCCTTCGTGTTCAGTTGATGTCTAATAGTAGTTTCTTCTGCCTTTCTGGAAATGGTGAGGCTGGAGCTTGGTTGTGTAATCCACACGCGGGTCGGAGCAGGTTTTCACTTTGGGGGTCCGTTAGATCGCGGAGGAGAGCGGAAGTGTGGCATCTTTCCCTTTTTTTTTTCAGTCCGGTCGCAAGGAATTCTTCTGAAGATTTGGAAATATCCGACTTCCTTTTTCCAGGCTCCAAGAAAGAAAAGAGCTAGGCGTATATTTAGGATTTCTGATGGGTAGAGCTTTATTCATCATCAGCTTGAGAAGATGAACTCCGATCTCCCTGCTTCGTTCGTGGGTGGTCGCGTAAGGCCTTGCCGTCTGTTTGCTGATCCATTTTAATCGCCTATTGCTTCCTTTGGAACGGCTTCCGAAACAGGTAGTGAGGCGATCCCAATGGCGCCTTTGAAGCAACGCGAGCGCTTTACTCTTGACGACGGCCTGCGCTCCGAAATTCGTGAGGGAGGTTTGAAGGCGAAACGGAAGAAGTATGGGATCCATTCCTCGGTGCATATGAGGAGTCCTTCCGAGTTCGAACGCGCGCCTGATGGAGGACCGGGAGAGATAGCTATCTATGAGGTGTATTTAGTAGCAGGCTTCCGGGGGATTGTTCCTTCGCTGGTGGCTGAAGTGTCTTCGTTTTTTGGCTTCTGCCCTTCTCAGCTTACTCCCTTGTCCTGGAAGATTTCGATCTCAATCCAGGTACTCGGGGAGCTTCATGGTCTTGAGACCGGGATTCACGAGGTGCTATATTCCTATCACTTCGCCCCTTGGAGGATCGTGCCTTGGTTTTACCACCTTCAACCTCGTGATGGTGCTCCTTTAGTTGAGGAACCTCAGAGAGGTATCCGGAGCAATTCTTCTTTCGAGAATAATTGGAGTAGTCGATACGTGTTTATGAAGATCCAGGAACCCTTCCATTACCCGACTTTCTGGCGTACTGTTGGTGAGTCTCGCTTCCTGCACTTTTTCCCTTTGGTAGTCGATCTGTTGATAGTCGGTTTTGTTTTCAGATGTATCTCGTCCGGTATCTTTTCTTGGGGAAGTGGTGGCAAAGAAGATGTTGATGATTTCTCGGCGCTTTCGTGGGGTGCACTTTTTGATGAGCAAGGACGTCCTGCGCCATAGTCGTCTCTGGGGTAAGCCTTTACTCCTTAATCCCTTTCCAGTGCATCCTCCCTTCAGGTAATATTGTGAGGCTTCCTGCTTCGATTCTCTATGATGAATATCAGCAGGCTGGGACACAAAGAAGGCATCCTTTCTATGCGCCTCCACCCCGCTTGACTAAGATGGCGCCGTTAGATATGGGAGCTGGGCCATTCCCCTCTGGGAATATGATCGGATATGTGCCGCTAGCGGGTATTCAGCAATGGCTTCTTAACGAGCTATTTTCCCTTCGTAACCGGGTGAGTGATATGGCTGCTCAGCGCGACTTGCTGATTCAGCAGGTGAGAGCTTCGAGTAGGTGGGAGCTTATGAAGGAATGGCTAGAAAGAAGGACGGAGCATTGGGACCCTTCGGAAGAGTACCGCCAGTATTTATTTTGGCTGCAGAGCCGACGCGCCTTGCCGATGCTTCCTTGAGAGTCGGTCCTGTGTCTGCTGCGGAGTCTCGGGTTTCAGCTGGTCCGCCATTCTCGATGCTTTGAAATTGTTTTCCTTCATTATCTTCTTGTTTTTTTCTGGATTTTCTTTGGAATAAAGACTTTTGTATCGAACTTCTTTGTAAAGCTTGTTTCTTTTCGAGTTCGGAGTTTGAATCCGGAGATTCCCTTCTTCTTTTTTTTTAATCTGTATATGGTGCTTTTGTTTGCATGTTTCTTCTTTCGGAAGATTGTAGGTTGCTTAGATGACCTCCGGGTCTTGAATTGTCTTTGAAGAACTGGAGAGTTGGGCGTTGATCTGGCTGTTCGGTAGCCTTGAGCCTTTCTAGGCCTTTCAGATGTTTTTCGGAGGATTCACGGATCCTAGGCGTCTGGATTCCTTAGAACCTCTGGACCTTAAGATGATCGGACCTAATAGGTCTCGTAGGATTGAATTTCTTTTGGGGACCCTGGGATCGCTTAGAGAGTATAAATAGTGTTGGGACCCGAAGGTCCCTTCTTAGGGTACCCATGGGTTCCAGACACTGAGGTCCGGAATTGGATTCTAGTCCCCGGACCCTGAAATCTTTTCTATAAAACCCGTAGGTTTCTTGACCCTAAGGTCTTGGATTTAGACTCGTGGTCTTCTTAAAGATTGATCTAACCCGCGGAGGTTTACCTTTTCCAGGTCCTGAGGAAACTTTTTCAAGACCCGGAGACTTCATGGGGACCCGAAAGTTCTCGATAACTCTGGGGCATTCGGTTTGTATTTTAAAGGGACCGTATGCTGCCATCGTAGGTGAGGCCTCTACCGGTACCTGTGGGGATTTCGTATTCTACTGCTCGGAAGCTAGTCACTATCGAGTTCCCGTGCTGCACTCTGCTTTCTACAGAAAGCCACTATCAGTCTTAGAGGGTGCTGGTGTGGGTGAAAACCCAAGTGCCAGACTTACGCTGTTTTCCACGTCTAGAGAAACATGATATTTTTAAGGTGCTCCCGGACTTTTGCACTTGCTCAGTGGAAATTATACCTCATGTCCCCTGTGTTAATTTAGCACTTAGCGTTTTAACACATGTACCTTTCACTTTTTTGGTATTTTAGTTTGGGACCCCGATATACCTGAGGCTATACAAGGGGTTTTAGGTAGTATTGACGGCATACTCGGGCTTGCGCAGACCCATTCCTACCTTATGTCTCATACCCGTTTTTTTTTGCGTGGTCATGCTACTTACTGTCGAGGGTTGGCCAGGATCGGAGGTCTCTTGGACCAGATCTAGCTCGTTTGCCCCTTTAAGTATTATGGGATTCATACTACTCTTTTATAGTCGGAACTATCTTTATTATATAGGCTTTGTCCGGAGACGTTCAGCGTACATAGGAGTAGGAAAACATAATGCTTAAAATAATAAATAATAGGAATACGATCTAGTGATTGCTACTAGAAATGATAAATCCTAAGGTGCAGGGCGTTCCAACAGTTTGGTTGTATATTACCTTGGATATCTTGCAGCCTGTATACACCTGCTCCTCGTACCTCGATTACCTTATAGGGTCCTTCCCATGCAGGGGACAGTTTTCCAGTTGTTTTCTCTGGTCGTCGAAGAACCCAGTCTCCTTGCTGAAAGGTTTTGGTTCTGACTTTCTTGTTTTAGGTTTTGGCTACTTCTTGTTGATATGCCCGATTTCTTAGTCGAGCGGCTTCTCTCTTTTCGTCGAGTAGGTCGAGGCTTAGTGACATTAGCTCGTGGTTCTCCTCCTGAGAGGTGGTTCCTGAGATCGTGGTCTTCACATGCATTTCGGTTGGGATTATTGCCTCTGCCCCGTATACCAGGGCATTAGGCGTTTCCTGGGTTGCCGTTTTTGGAGTGGTTCGGTAGGCCCAAAGAACTCCGTGTAGTTCCTCTGCCCAATTCCCCTGTGATCCTTCCAGACGCTTCTTTAGCATGTTTACCATGGTTTTGTTTGTGGACTCCGCTTGTCCGTTGGACTGGGGATGTCGGGGTGTAGCAAAAGAGAGTTTGATGCCCCAGTCTTTGTAGAATTCCTTAAAATTATGACTTGTGAACTGGGGCCGTTGTCGGTGACGATTTCTTCTGGAACCTCGAACCATGTGATCACATGCGCCCATATGAACTTTCTGATCTGGAGGTTGGTTATTCTGCTGAGTACCTCTGCTTTGACCCATTTTGAGAAGTAATCTGTTACTATTAGGATGAAGACTTTCTGCCCCGGCGCTGTGGGGAATTTTCCTACTATGTCCATGTCCCATTTCCTGAAGGGCCATGGCGAACTTATGGACTTGAGGTTTTCCGGAGGTAGCCTAGGGATTGGGGCGTGTCTTTGGCATCTGTCGCAGAGTCTAGCCTTCTTGTTAGCTTCTTTCGCCATTGTTGGCCAATAATAGGTTGCTCTCTTAGCTCTCAGCACCAGGCTCCTCCCGCTGGAATGAGATCCGCAATCTCCTTCATGTCGTTCGACCAGGATTATAGCTGCTTCACGGGGCGTGACGCACCTTAGGTATGGACCGACGAATGACCTGTGATACAATACTCCCTGAGATAGACAATATATAGCGGCCTGTTTCTTGATTTTCCTGCTTTCATTGCGATTTTCAGGGAGGATATCGTCTTTGAGGTACCGAACTATGGGGGTCATCCAGGTTTCTTCTTCCTCGATGGCAGAGAACTCTTCGTTTGGCGCGTTCTAGGGTGGCCGGCCATTGCAACACTAATACTGAGATGCTCATCTGAGTCTGCATCTGGAGGGCCGACCCTAGGTTAGCCAGAGCGTCGGTCTGTGAATTCTGCTCCCTGGGGATCTGCGTGAGTTTACAGCTTTTAAACTTGCTTATGAGGCGCTGAGCAACTGCCAAATATTGGATCATTCTGTCGTCTTTGGATTGATATTCTCCTTGTACCTGGTTGATAATTAGCTGGGAGTCACTGTAGACTTGGATATTTTCGGCACCTAGCAAGTGGGCGAGCGATAGTCCTGCAATCAAGGCCTCGTACTCACTTTCATTGTTCGTTGCTTTGAAGTTACACCTTATGGCTCTTGAGGCCGTATTTCCTGTTAGCGATGTGAGCACGATCCCCACTCCTACTCCTCGAATGTTGCTGGAGCCGTCTACATGCAAGACCCATTCTCCTTCCTCGTCGGCCTCTTTCTGGAGGCGTACCTCCTGTTCGAGGGCCGGGAGTAGATCTTGGGAGAGCTTAGCTACAAAGTCCGCTAGGACCTGGGATTTTATTGCCGTGGCCAGCCTGAAGATCAAGTCATATTCCCCTAGCTCGACTGCCCATTTTCTAGTCTTCCGGAGACCTCGGGCTTATGTAGAACCAACTTTATAGGGAACGAGGTGACGACCACAATTGGGTGATCTTGGAAATAGGGTCATAGTTTCCGAGCAGCGACCATCAGAGGTAGGGCCAGCTTCTCTAGATGACTGTAGCGAGTTTCCGCGTCTAGGAGGGCTTTGCTTACGTAGTAGATTGGTAGCTGCTTGCTCCCCTCTTCACGGACCAGGACAGCTCTGACTGCATGCTCTGAGACAGAAAGGTACAACAGCAAGACTTCGCCATGCAATGTTTTGGATAAGAGGGGAGGCGTGGTAAGATAGGTTTTGAGCTCCTCGAGGGCCGATTCACACTTCTCGGTCCATTCAAAATCTTTTGGCTTCTTAAGGGTCTCAAAGAAGGCATGGGATTTGTCGGAGAGCCTGGAGATGAATCTGCTTAAGGCTGCCATCCTGCCGGTCAGTTTCTGTACTTCCTTCACATTTCTTGGGGAAGGGATGGAATGGATAGCCCTGATCTGGTCCAGATTGGCTTCTATGCCCCGGTGGGTTACAATGTACCCTAGGAACTTTCCGGAGCTGACGCCGAACGAGCACTTGGCTGAGTTTAGTTTCATGTTATACTTGCGAAGGGTAGAGAAAGCCTGTTCTAGGTGCGAGATATGGTCTTCCGCCTCTAGAGATTTCACTAGCATATCATCGATGTAGACCTCCATGGTTTCTCCTATTTGGTCTGCGAACATAATATTTACCAGCCTTTGATACATTGATCCGGCGTTCTTCAATCCGAAGGGCATGACCTTGTAGCAATAGATTCCTCGGGATGTCATGAAAGAGGTCTTCTATTGATCTTTGGGATGCATAAGTATTTGGTTGTAGCCGGAGAAAGAATCCATGAAACTCATTAGCTGGTGCCCCGCCGTGGCGTCGACCAGCTTGTCGATATGTGGCAGAGGGAAAGGATCCTGTGGGCAAGACTTGTTAAGATCTGTAAAGTCGATGCATACTCGCCACTTTCCATTCTTCTTCTTCACCACGACAACGTTGGCCAGCCACTCGGGATACTGGACCTCTCGGATGAACCCCACGTTTAGTAGATTATTGACTTCTTCGTTGATTATGACATCCCTTTCTGGAGCAAACTTTCTCCGTTTCTGTCTTACAGGCTGGTGCAAGGGGTCCACTTGCAGTTGGTGCAAGGGGTCCACTTGCAGCTGGTGCATGATAACCTCGGGATCGATTCCCGGCATGTCTAAGTGTGACCATGCGAAACAGTCGGAATTGGACCGGAGGAAGTTTACCAGTCTTCTTCTTAATCCTTCGGAGAGCTTGGACCCGATCTTGAGGTTGCGAGTTAAGTCACCTTCTACTAGGGGTACGTCGTCCATATCCTCGACTTCTGGTTCTTCTGTATGCGGAGCTTGGGATTTGACTTGCAGGGGAAATGTTGTTTCGGTTCGCTCTTTTAGAGCAATCTGATAGCAATGGCTGGCGGTTTCCTGATCTCCTTTGATTGTTCTAATGCCTTGAGAGGTGGGGAACTTTATCATCTGATGGAGAGTCGAGGGAACTGCTCTCATTCCATGAATCCATGCCCGACCTAAGATCATATTATAAGAGGAGTGGCAGTCGACCACGAGAAGCCTAGTAAAGAGGCTGACTCCTTCAGCATAGATGGGGAGGAAGATTTCTCCGGTTGCTTGTTTGACTTCCCCGCTGAATCCTATCAAGGGGGTCGCTTTGCGTATTAGGGTTCCTTCTTCTAGCCCCAGACTTTGGTACGCCGCTTGGAAAATGATGTTACTGAAGCTACCGCTATCTGCCAGTATCCTTTGACCAGGCAGTTTACTACCGGAAGTGTGACGACGAGAGCATCGTGATGAGGTAACAGGACTCTCTCTCGCTGTGAAACTTATCTTTTTAGCCTGAGAGAATTCCTGCTTGATTTTCCGAGTGACTTGCACTGCAAGTCTCTAATCCTCCGGATATGACGTAAGTCGTTTCCTCTCGCGAGTGTGGTAGGGAGTACTCAGCTTCGATAGGATTATCTGCTCGACTCCGATGGTTAGTAGATAATCCAAGGGGCTTGGCTCCTCCTTGAACAGCTTCGGGTGATTTGGAGCACTCATTCATCGCCATCATCACGTAGTTAGAATACTCCCCTTCTTCAAGCGCCAAACTGTTAGGGGATTTTTGTGTAGGCTCTTTTAGAATACCACAGAACGATGGACAAGTTGACTTGTTAGGTAGGTTTAAGAGTGTTTCGTGAGGATTTAGAGAGATTGAGGAGAATATAGACTTGAAGAGATCTTTATTACATAGAGCAAGAAAGGATTACAAGTATATTTGTATGAACCCTAACCCTAGCCGCCTAAATATCATCTCCAAGTTAAAAAGTCTCTCTCTTGCTTGAGGGCTGTTGTAGCTCTTCCATCACTTTTTCATCACTTTTTTCGCTTCTTCCCTTTCCAGGCATGTCATGAGTGGTCCGGAGAATCTCCATTTGTAAATTTTGCCGTCTACTGTTACGTAGCGTGCGGCCTGTGTTCGGACTTTGCGGGCTGCCCATTTCTCGGTGGGCAGGCGTCCGTCGATAATGTAGTCTTGAATTTTCTGCAGCCACGGGTATCGCAGCCGTAATCAGATTGCTCTGATTGCGGTTGTATTGCAACTTCTTCTTCTTCGTCATCTTGACCTTCTATGAGGTTGACGACGATTGGTGGTCCGATGCTCGGGTGTTCGATGAACTCGACCGGAATTACCCTTTTAAGTCCTGGATCAGAACTTGATGCTAAGGCCGCGAGAGCATCTGCCTGGATGTTTTCGGAACGGGGAATTCGCGTGAGGGCAAAACAATCAAACTTTTGAGCTAGTTTTCGGACCAGTTTGAGGTACGCATCCATCCGTTCGTCCCTGGCTTCATACTCTCCGCTGTACTTACTTGCCACTAACTGGGAATCGCAGTAAGCGTGGATGTTTCGTATCTTCAAGCCATGAGCCAAACGCAGTCCTGCGACGAGTGCTTCGTATTCGGCTTCGTTGTTTGAGGCGTGCAATTCCAGCCTAAATGATTGCTCTAAGATCTCGTTCGTTGGATATGTGAGGCGAATTCCGACGCCTGATCCCTGGTTGGACGAGGATCCGTCGACATGAAGGAGCCAAGTGGAATTTGGTTCCTCGTTGGTTATGGTCTCTGTCAGTAATTTGACCAAGAAGTCCGCAAGCACTTGTGACTTTGCGGTTGTTCTCGGTCGGTACTCGATATCGTTTTCGCTCAGTTCTACCGCCCATTTGGCTAATCGGCCCGATTGACTCGAGCCATGCAGGATCGTTCGTAGGGGAAAAGTCGTGAGGACGACGATCATGTGGGATTGGAAATATGGTCTTAGTTTTTGGGCCGATGTTACGACCGCGCATGCTAATTTTTCCATTAGCGGGTATCTAGATTCGGCATCCAGCAAGGTTTTGCTGATATAGAAAATAGGTTTCTGTTCGCCGCGTTCTTCCCTGATTAGCACGCCGCTCACAACTGTTGCTGATACAGCGATGTACAAGAACAAAGGTTCCCCCTCCACTGGTTTTGCGAGGACTGGCGGGGAAGGCAAATACCGCTTCAGCTGTTGGAAAGCGTTTTCGCATTCTGCCGACCATTCGAATTTTTTATTTCCTCGTAAGACATCATAGAAAGGCAGGCACTTGTCTGTTGATCCCAAAATAAAACGGTTAAGTACCGCGACTCTACCGGTCAACCTCTGGACTTCCCGCTTATTCTTCGGCGAAGCCATCTCGATCAGTGCATTGATCTATTTTGGATTAGAGTCGATGCCACGGAATGTGACTACGTAGCCGAGGAATTCCCCTGATGCCACGGCGAATCTGCATTTTGTCGGGTTGAGCTTCGTGTTATGGGAATTTAACTACGCGAAACATTCCTCGAGATGTGATACGTGATCCTTTGCTTGGACGGATTTGACGAGCATGTCGTCGATATAAACATCCATCGTTTTACCGAGTTGTTGAGAGAACATACGGTTCACGAGTCGTTGGTAAGTTGCGCCAGCTTGTTTGAGGCCGAAGGGCATTACCCTGTAGCAATAGGTTCCGCGATCGGTAATGAACGCAGTCTTTTCGCGATCGTCAGGGTTCATCATAATTTGGTTGTAACCTGAGAAGGCGTCCATGAAAGACAGAAGTTCGTTTCCTGCCGTTGCTTCTACCAATCGATCGATGTGTGGCAGGGGGAAACTATCTTTTGTACAGGCCTTGTTTAGGTCGGTAAAATCCACGCAAACTCGCCATTTTCCGTTTTTCTTTTTGACTACTACGGGGTTGGCGAGCCAGTCTGGATACCTCACTTCTGTTATTGACCTGACTTTAAGCAATTTTTTGACCTCGTCGTTGACCGCGGAAGCTCGTTCAGGTCCTAGCTTCCGCCTTTTTTGTTTGACAGGCTTGAAAGTCGGATCGATATTTAATTCGTGACACGTTATGTCAATGTCAATCCCTGGCATATCTTCCGCGGCCCATGCGAAAGTATTGAGGTTCTTTGTTACACATGTTACGAGCTCTGTCCTCAAAGGCTCGCGGAGATTGGCTCCGATTTCGACGCATCATTCCGGAGATGCTTCGTCGAGACAGACTGTGACCACAGGCTCGCAAGTTGGTTCGCGTTTTTCCTCTAGGGCCGCGATGTTACGAGACTGCCAGTAGAGTTCAGCCGAATCATGACTTCGCGAACCTTGGTCGGAGACCTTTTTCTCCGTTTTTCTAGGAACGGTCTCGAGGTCTGGTCTTTTTCGTTTTTGTTCTGCGGCGTAACACACCTGTGATACTCTTGGGTTTCCCTATATTACCTTGATTCCGTTAGGGGTTGGAAACTTGAGGCAAAGATGGTACGTGGATGGGATGGTACGCATGGCGTTCAACCATGGCGTTCCCATGATAACGTTGTAAGATGCAGGATGGTCAACAACTAGAAACTCTGTGACTCTTGTCACGGTTCCGGCTTTGACTGCAAGATTAATCGAGCCGTAGGCCATGGTCGTTTCTCCCGAAAGTCCCAGTAGTGGGCTAGGGTATTTCACGATTTCGAATTGATCGATGCCCATTTTCTCGAGAGTATCTTTGAAGATTATATCGGCCGAACTTCCGGTGTCGATTAGCACCCTTGCGACGTCGATATCTCGGATCGTCTGTTCGATAACAAGGAGATCGTTTCGAGGTTTGGCTCGGCCGACCGTTGCTCCCCCCTTGAACGAGATGACGTTCGCGCACGTTGAGTCTTGCATATCGTTCCTGATCGTTGTGTGGTTTTTGCGGGTTAGATTAATCCGTACCCCCCTCCTTCTAGCGCCAAACTGTGGGAACCGAAATTCGCACTGTCGATTTCCGTTTAAATAAGGAAACTAGGAAAACCCTAATTTCCCAGAGGTCCCGAATATCTGCTAATACCACAAGCCAAGCAAATCAGAACATAATAATGACAACGAAGAAGTATAAAAATCGTAAGAAGAGAGCAAAGAGAAGTCATATTCCGAATTTGCGTATGAGCGTTTACAACAAGGTATACGCCTGGGCTCGAGAGCTGTCGGTGAGATTCCTAGTTCTAGCAACCCTAAGACAACTAAACCTAATTGAGTCGCAGCTCGAAATAACAAAAACGGAAAGTTGCCTAATTGCTCTAAGTGCTAAGTTTTCTCTGAAAGAGTTCCTCTTCATGCCTCTCGCCTAGGACCCCTTATATACGGACTCCAAGGTCGGTTTACGCTTTTCCTCTTCTGCCCTTAAGCCGCCATAGCATAAAAATGGAGATATTCCATTTTTTCCGATCTTCGTAATTATCTTCAAAATTTTGTATTTATCCGCGAAAACTTGACATTTATCTTCCCTTGCGAACCAAGCGTAAACCGACATGCGGTTTACAGGCTGTTGGTTAAGAAATCATAAGTTGGGCCTCGAGTCATGTCTTAGGTCCCTTTGGGCCGTCTTTCGACTCGAAGCGTTTATTACGGCTTCTTTCAATAAAGAATGAACTTTCCGCGGTTTTTACGGTAAAGTTTGATTTATAACTTAGAAATGGCGGGGAACATGAGATGGGTTCGCTACGGTATTCGGGAGATAGCATCGAAGGGTAGACGAGAATGCATGGACTGATGTCGTATCGACGTTTCGGAAGAGCGCGACCGAACTTTGGTTCGAGCTCGGTCGCTACGCAGTGACCGAGATCCTGCTTGAGCTCCGTCGCTACGTAGCGATCGAGCGGAATGGACGTTTGGTCGCTACGAAGCGACTGAGCTTTGGCTCGAACTCGGTCGCTACGTAGCGACCGAGCGGAGCACGTGTTTGGTTGCTGCGTAACGATCCTTCTCGAGCTCTTGTCCGATAATTCGCGTTTCTTCCGCAAAGCTTTTCGTAAAGAAGAATCTATTTCGAAAAAGTATTTGTTGAAGAATTTTTCTTCTTCGGGGATTTGGACGTTAACTTCGTCATAACCGTTTTCGACCCCAACAATTGCGCAAATAACATGTCCAGGAGATCTACTCCGGTACCAAGAATCAGCTAGGTTATCTCCAGGCACCATGACGAACATGCTGAATGTCCCCTCTGCCAAAAGTCAAGGTACGATCTAGAGACAAGGCAAGAAGCTACAGCTACAACATCAGCACCAAAGGAGCATCAAGTATGCTAAACGCAGCAAGGAAACCGGCACGGAGACCCTCCTTAAAGTGCATTACAGCCTTTACAAGCTCGAGAGGCACAAGCAAGGCCAGTGGAATCAAGCATGAGGATCCTTAGTTTCGGCCTCCGGGTCTTATTCAACCTCTTCGTCCTCCTGATTCTTAGCCTCGCCAAGATTCTCCCTCTTAGAATTCCTGGGTCCTGACCCATACACTCCTCCACACAGTTCGTCGAGCCAGAGAGCCTCAAGAAACGCAAACTGAAGTCAGGCCTGAACTAAAGCGGAGTACAGCCACATGCGAAGCACAAGCACCTGGGTATGAGCAGTAGCATCACCCTTTATGCAGGCGTTCCTGGCTTATTCAAACTTTCTGCCAACTCCGGAAAATCCCCACCGTAGGGGCAATGTCTCATCCTTATAAAGGAGAAGAAGAAAGTCCTACAGGCCCGACCTGATCTAGCACGACGGTGATATCCACCCTTAGAGCGTTTACTAGGTCCTACATTGTGGTCCTTCCCGATTCTCCACTTCCAGGTCATCTGAATCAAAGGTCATACATCTCCAACCAGGCTGCAAATCCTTTCACACCGAGCGCAAGTACATTTGAGAACGATCAACAAGGCAGCTTGATACTACGGTGTAACTTATAGTCCAATGAAGAAAGTTGGATTATTTCCTGCCCTTAAACATGAAGCCAGAAAATAAGGGGCAAACTGTTGGGGAAAAATATTCCATGAAGAGATTACTCCAGCTTCTGTCTTCCAGGTCCCTGCTCCCCAGGGTCCGGGTTCCTGCCTTCGGTCACGGGTCCCTGCCCCCAAGTCTGGGACCTTCCTCTGTCTTCTGGGCCAAGTAATTTCTCCTGCCTTAAGAAAAATGGAAATCTTCCATTTATCAGGTAACCATCTTGGGCAAGAAGGATTCTTCCTAAATCTAAGAGAAAGATGAAGTATTCCAATACATACGACCTCCCTTAAGAAAATGGAAATATTATATTATCTAAGTATATATGGAATATTTCCAAACCCTGAAAGAGGAGGCACGACCTCTTCTATAAACATAGGTTTCTAAACCTAAAGAGGAGGTCCGAGACGTCCATGACCAGAGCTCGTCAATTCGACAGCCGCCAAGGCAAGATTCTACACATAGAAGACCTTCTTCTTAGACACGCCTAGGAGAGGCTGATCCCGACGATTATCATCAACCAGATGAAAATATATTCTCACTGCAGCACGCCAATAACTCTACTTACTGGCTCAGGCCATGATCTCCAGCTCATGAGCAGGATCCCTCCATGCTCACTGAAGCACATCTACGCTCCATGCTCACTGCAGCATATCGACAGGTTTACCATCTGTTCCGGCGATGTACCCTCTAGAACAGATGACTCCTACCAACTACAGAGCTACGTGCTCCTCAGGCCATGTGCCCATTAGGCTACGCGCCCACTTAGCTCCGCGCCTCCACATACATGAACTACAAACGGCTTGATCCCTCACTGAAGGGTACGTAGGCAATCCCCCGTGAAGGATGCAGCTATAAACCCAAACACCTTCCATGGTTCAACCCCTAGACACTCAGGGACCGCCCCTGGTGGTCGGAACCATCAACTACAGATAAGGAGGCATCCAAGGACCAACCCTGGAGTCGGGACCATCAATTTCAGACCCAGAAGATCCTGTGATCCTCACTACAAACAGGCGGTTCCTGCCTAACGACCGATCTTTCTTACTGCTACTAAGGCACTGGCGAAATATACCAGCCAATATCTGTATGGCACTACCCTAGGAGAAGGATCTCCTGGCTTATCCACGACCGAAGCAGGAGAAAGTATCACGACGACAAGTCTCCTTCTTCCTATCATTCTGTAGTGCTGAGCACAAAAATCCCCTAACAATAGGTGTGGATTCCACGAAAGCCGAGTTAGAGGCTCTGGCCTCCCAGCTGCGGGAGGAAAGGGGGGGTTGTTCTAGCCAAGTATAAGGAGATTAAGGCTTTGAGGCTCAAGGTAAGGAACCAGGAGGAAGCAGGAGAAATGGCAGCAGCGGAGAACGTCTCTCTGAGGGGTCAGCTGAAGAATAGGGAGGAGGAGCTAAACGATCTGAAGGATACTGCAGAGACCGTGAAGCAGAGACGGCGATGGCGGTGAATGGTGGCAAGGTCGCGGCTCGATGGGAGCTGATGCGGGAGTGGATCAATGGCCAGACCGACAGTTCGGATCCTACGAACGTCCTGGAGCAATACAAGACGGTGAAGATCACTGAGGCCAAGCTTCTAGGGCTCCCCACTCCTTCCTTTGAGAGTGAACTGCGGGTCCTTGGCGACGTGGAGGCGGAGAAGATACCAGAGCCCGTTGCTGATGACCCTTCAGTTCAGCCATCTGATTCCAATCTCTATCCTCCGAACTCTTGACCCCATGAAGGGGTCTCTTTTTATTTTGTATCTGCCCTTGGTGAGAGTTTAAGACTTCGAATCGGGCCCTTGTGCCTTTTTTTTATTTTGTTGTGTTTGAACAATGGCCCTGCTGGGGCTTTTTAAGAATACTTTTCGGGTTTGCATCTTTCTTTATCCCTCTTTACGGGGTCCTTTGAACTTGGAATCCTTTAGGTTCATAAGTTTCTCGATTTGCTCTGATCTTCGTGACCATATCCCTCGAAGTTCTCCTGATTCTGGTTTCTTCGAGGTGGTCTGAGCTAGGATATCGCATTGCCCTGGGATTGACTGACTGAGTATCCCGAGATGAATTTCTCGAAACCTTTTTATAGGACCTGGGCCGCTTGGGCTTGATGGGCCTTTCGTCCTTTAAGCCCACAATTTGGCTTTGCTTCTGTGACTGTCCCTTCTTTGCAGGTTGCGGAATGATCTCGGGGTTTGGAAGCTTGATTCACGGAGATGAATTAGAGAGCTGATGAATATTGTGCTACTAATCGAAGCGTTGGTGCGGAGAAAGCTCTCCGACGATCTTCTTGCAAGATCTGAACCGCATGGGCTTTGGGTGCTGGGATTCCCTGGACCCCTTGGCTTTTTAGATTCTTGGCTGATCCCCTATGTCTTGGACCCTAGGATCGCTTGGGGAATGGGTGGGTTCAGGACCCAGAGGTTGTTTCTAAGGAAGCCATGGGTTCTGGACCCTGAGGTTTTTTTGATAGGACTCGTAGTCATTGGACCCTGAGGTCATTGTTTAGGAACCAGTGGGTTCTTGACCTTGGGGCCTTTCTGAGCCCGAAATTCTTTCTCAGAACCCGGAATTTTAGTTTTAAGAGACCTTATTTTGCCATCCTAGGCGACGCGACTGTCGGTACCTGTTGGGATTTCGTATTCTGCCGCTCGGAAGCTGGCCATTATCGAGTTCCCGTGCTGCACAGTGCTTTTGCAGGAAGCCACTATCAGACTTAGAGGGTGCTGGTATGGATGAAAACCCAAGTGCCAGGCTTATGTTGCTTTCCACGTCTGGAGAGGCAGGATATTATAGGGTGCTCCCGGACTTTTGCACTTTTGCTCCCTGTTATTACACTACTTTTGCAATTATACCTTGTGTCCCCTGTATTATTTAACACGTAGCGTTTTAATACAAGTACTTTTCACGTTTGGGTATATATTTAGTTTGGGACCCGATATGCTTGAGGCTATACAGGGGTTTAGGTAGTATTGACGGCATACTCGGGCTTGCGCAGACCCATTCCTACCTTATGTCTCATACCCGTTTTGTTTTTCTGTGGTTGTACCACTTTTTATTGTGGGTTGGCCAGGATCGGTGGTCGCTTGGACCTGATCCAGCTCGTTTGCCCCTTTAAGTATTGTGGTATTCCTACTACTCTTTTATAGTCGGAACTATTTTATTACATAAGCTTTTGTCCGGAGACGTTTCAGCGTACATAAGAGTAGGAAAACATAATGCTTAAATAATAAATAAATAATAAAAATCATGGTTCGGTGACCGTGCAATACATTAGCTTGCGAGGTACCCCAGTGGTTAGGCCATGTTTTACCTTTGTTATGTAGCCCGTAGGCTCTGTTTCTCTGTTTGGGTGAGTGCCCCTGCTAAAGGATTCCTCTTTCTAGCTACGGTCCTTGGCGGCACTCTGTAGTCGTGACCAGTCCTCAGGGTTCTGTGGACCCGTCTGTCGCTTTCCTTCTTGGAGGTGGACTTCATGCCGGTTTGTTGAGGATTATATGAGTGCTGCCTTGGAGGGTCATCCCTTTCTCCATTGCGGGGTACCACTTCTCCCTTTGGTACGGAGACCGTGATCGAGATTTGTCTCGTGCCCCTGCTTCTGTAGATTTTCTTGTTATTGGGGATCCGCGGCCAGTGTTTCCTGGTGATGAAGCTTCTCAGCACGGCCATGAGATGTGTAGTCGCATTCATCCACCGGAGCGACCAGATTTGAAGAGCTCTGGCTTGGCTAGGTTTCTTCGTTCTTTGTTGGCTCTGCTCCAGATCCATCCGGTATGATTTCAGAGGAGGTCTCCTAACGATGCTTATGCCCCGCTTCTTCATTTGCGAGACCATCGGTTGATAGCTGACGAGATCTATGCAGGGTGGAGGACGAGGATCTTGCGATATCCATATTTTCTGAGCAGGTACCGCTTTGGAGGACCTTGAGTGAGACCATGCGAAGCGGTCGATACCAGTCCTTAGGTGGTCCTTCACGTGATTCGGGGTCCGCGTCCTCTTAACCGATCGCCATTCGCCTGTCTTCTTGACCTCTGGTCCCTGAGTTCGCGGGACCTGAGGTCTCTTCTGTAATTGCTACAAGACCTTGGTTTTTTCCTTTAGGGTGGTCTGGTAGCAGGATCGAGAGTTCTCCTTGTCTCCCTTGATTATTCTGATGCCCCAAGGTGTAGGGAACTTCACCATTTGATGAAGGGTTGAAGGGACTGTTCCCATATCATGAATCCAGCCTCTTCCTAGGATCATGCTGTATGCTGATTGATAGTCGACGACCAGGAACTTGGTGGACATGTTGATCCCTTCAGTGTGTATTGGGAGAATGATCTCTCTGGCCGTTTGCTTGATTTCACCGCTGAATCTGATGAGTGGAGTTATTTTATGCGTCAGGGCACTCTCGTCCAGCCCGAGGTCCTGGTACGCAGTCTGGAAGATGATATTGGTGGAGCTACCGTTGTCCACTAGTATTCTTTTCACCAAGCAGTTTGTTACGGTGAGTGAGATAACTAGGGCATCGTGGTGGGGAGCCAGGATCCTCTCCTGCTCCTTGGCTGTGAAGCTTATTTCGTCGGTACCTAGGAGCAAGCGCTTTGGTTTGGTCATCTGCAGGCTGTGCTTGCCGTTACAGGTGCTTTTCTTGGAAGCTGCATGACTCACGCCACTTATCTCTAAACCTCCGGATATGACATGGATCACTCAGTCCTGGCGAGGTGGCGAGGCGGGTATAGCTCCAGTAGATTTCAGCGGCACCTCTTTATTTAGGTGGTTCTTTGCTTTCTCTGAGAGGAATTCCCGGAGGTGCCCCTTTTGGAGTAGTTCATTGACCTCGATCCTTAGAGTAATGTAGTCTTCGGTTTTGTGACCGTGGTTGTGATGGAAGTCACAACAGAGACCAGGATTCCAGAACGAGTCAGGTGCCTTAATTTTCGGAGGCCACTTGACCTGTTGGCCCATCTGCCTCAAGACGTTGACAAGCTCTGGCGTGGATATCGAGAGATGGGAGTTGTCAAGCCAAGTGGATACCGACAATCCTTCCTCCTTTTCTAAGGGTCGGTATTGGAACCTGCCCTGGTTTCTATTCCCGGAGTCCTTGATCGCTCTCTGAGAGGATCTTTCATCCCAATTTCCTTGGTCTGATCGGGCTGACTTTTGGTCCTGCTTCGGCTGGGCTTTAGCGCTGCTAGAAACGTCTTCTTCCCACTTCACTTTTAGTTCATTGTAGAGGCCTCTGTCTAGAAGCAGGCCCCTTTTGATGGCAGAGATCACAGTAGGAATGCTGCACTCGGGAACTACCACATTTTCTTGGTTGAAGCAGGCTATGTAATCTCGTAGGGGTTCTACCCGATGCTGAAGAATCTCGTAGAGACTGTCTGAAGTCTTCTCCAGGCTCCTACTACTCGCGAATTGCTCCACAAACTTGTCGCCGAGGCTCGCGAAAGAGGATATGAGCCTGGTGGTTAGGTTGATGAACCATTTCAAGGCAGGTCTGATCAGAGTGGAGCCAAAACTTTTACACATTGTTGCTTGTATTGAGCGATATGATCGTCAGGGTCGCTTGTACCGTCGTACATCATTATGCTGGAGAAGGAAAACTTCCTAGGCATTGTTGGGGAAAAATACTCACGTATCATTTTCCTCTGAACCCCAGGCGGCAGGACCCTCATCTCCGGGTCTCCATTCCAAAAGCGTTGTGGGTCCCTAGTATCGAGTACCCCGGTATCGGCTCCAGGAACCGCCTCCAGCTCCAAGAAAAGGCAAATTGCCGATAAGGAGAATCTTCCATATTTCCGAATATGAAAGACTTCCATCTACTCCAACCGACAAGAATCGACCTATAGACGACTATATAAGGGGAACCCAAACCCTAGAATCAGGGATCGACTCTTTGAGACTTGAGGCTAGAATTAGACGGCTAGACTAGGGTTTCTTGCTCAATACTTTGTAATCTCTTCTAGTTCAATCTAATAAACGCTTATTCAAGTCATAATCTTATAATACTCCAAAATCTATACTAAATATCAGCTCATCCATCGTTTCGTAGTACTCACAAAGATTCTACACGAAAATCCCCTAACAGTTTGGCGCTGGAAGGAGGGAAGTAATCTAAACTACGTGACAATGACGACGGATAAGCCAAAAAACCTGTCAGAATCTACCCCAAGAGAAACCGGGCTACAAAGACAACTTGACGGATTACATAGTCAAGTGACCAACCTATTCAAGGCTTGGGAAGCCGCTCAAAACCTTGAGCTTTCCCCTAAAGTCCAGAGCGTGGAAGAACAGCCAGACGAACGTTTAGAACTTCCGGAACAATGTCAGGAAGAGTTTGTCCAATCCGACCCTAGAGATTGTTGGGGTCAAAATTGGTCACGACGGAATCGATGTCCGAATGTCCTCAGAAAAACCGAATCTCGTTCAAAAATTCAAAAGCCGAGAAAATGAACAGCCGAAACGGATCGCCCGGTGAGCTCGGCCGCGAAACGAGCCAGCTCACCCGGCGAGCATGGCCGGGTTGCCGGTCGACTGGCCGGCGAGTTCGGCCGTGACACGGGCCAGCTCGCCCGACGAGCTCGACCGTGGCACGGATCAGCTCGCCCGGGAAGCGCGGCCAATTCTCCGCAGACCCTTCCGAACCCGGTCCCATCCCATAACCATGCATCTTCGTCCGAAGTTTCCGTAACTCAGTCTTCGGGTCCGTGGATACGACACCAATGTTCCGTCTAAAAAAGCATCGTCAAAATTATTCGGGAAGTTGGGAAGGTTATGTCTCTCGAACAGTTTCCTATTCTTCGTAGCAGAGCAGGTTACAGTTAACTTAACACCAACTGCCTCGGCTATGCGAAGAAATAGGGTTCCGTTGGAAGAACCATGCCTATACCAACAGCTACTTCGCGAGTAAAATCGTAAAAACGCTTAAGTCTCGATACGGCCCAAAGAGGGTCCGAATTGCGGACAACTGCCCATCTTTTGTCCCAAAAGACTTGAACCCAAAAACTGGTATGACGGTTTATCGCATCCGCGGGAAGAGATAAATGTCAAATTTCCGAAGATAATCACAAAGAATAACAAAATATTGAAAAGCCCGCTTCGCGACAAATCCGGCCCGAGAAGAGGTAAACCGACCTAAGGAGGAGTATATAAGGAGGACCTAGGACGAAGAGAGAGAGGAGAGCATTCTAAGAGCAAACTTAATACTTAGAGCAATTTAGGCTTTTTTCCGTTTTTACTATCGAGCTGCGACTCGACTAGGTTAGAAATTAGGTGGCTAGACTAGCGAACATACCGACAGCTCTCGTGGCCTAGGATCTTACCTGTTGTTCACGCTCAAACGCGAATTCAGAAATAAGACCTCCTTGTTCTCTTTTCACTCTTTTACGATTTATTACTTTCGAATCTTTCATATTGATTGTGTTGTGCGTGGCCCAGCAGATAACCGGGACCTTCAGGGAAGGCTAGGTTAACTTGGCTTTCCTCCGATTAACAAAACTCGACGGTGTGAATTTCGGTTCCCACAGAGATCATATCCTCCCGGATGAGGATCAAGTTCCTAGCCAGACTGGCTAACACGAACACTGGTCCTATATTCTGGACGAATCCATACCTCTTCTAGGGGCACCCGAAAAACGCAAGAGGTCCTGATTCATGGGGCAGCAGGTGACATTCCGAAGCCAGAACTCGACAGCAGAAGATTAGGAGAGCCCATGGAAACCGTTCCTGCCTTACTACCTCGGCAAGATCAAACAATCCATGTCATATCTGGAGGGTTAGCAACAAGCGACATGAACCATTCAGAAAAGGCACCTGGGGTACCGGGAACGACGCAGGGGAAACCCGCTTGAACATGTATCCCAAGATATGTGCGACATAAGCTTCAAATCTGAGGATCAGGAAGGGGTCCTAGCTTCTCATCATGATGCCCAAGTGATATCGCTTACCGTGACAACTGTCTGGTGAAAAGGGTATAGTAGACAGCGGAAGCTCCGGCAACATCATCTTCCGTACTGCGTACCAAAGCCTGGGACTAAAGTATGGTACCCTGATAAAGAAGATAATCCCGCTCGTGGGGTTCAGCGGAGAAGTTAAGCATACCGAAGGAGAAATCATTCTCCCAGTCTACGCCGAAGGAGTCAGTATGCAAACCAGATTCCTAATCGTCGATTGCCAGTCACCCTATAAAATCATCCTCGGGAGGTCTTGAATTCACGGCATGAGGGCTGTACCCTCAACGCTCCATCAGCTGATAAAGTTCCCCATGCCCTGGGGCATGAAAAACCAAGAGGACCTTCACTTCAACATATGGAAGAACCCGAAGTCGAAGAAATGGACAACGTACCCCTGGTGGAAGGAGACTGAACCCGAAATCTCAAGTTCGGTTCCAAGCTCGCTGAAGGGTTAAGACGGAGGTTGATAGACTTCCTTAGATCAAATTCCGACTGTTTTGCATGGTCCCACCAAGATATGCCTAGAATCGATCTAGAAGTCATCATCCATAAGCTGCAAGTGGATCCTCAAAACCAGCCTGTCAGACAGAAACAAAGGAAGTTCGCTCCAGAGAGGGACTTGATAATCAATGAAGCGGTCAAAAACCTACTCATCACGGGTTTCATTCGAGAAGAACAGTACCCAGAGTGGCTAGCCAACATAGTCGTGGTCAAGAAGAAGAATGGGAGGTGGAGAGTCTGTATAGACTTCACGGATCTCAATAAGTCATGTCCGAAGGATCCCCTCCCCTGCCTCATATCGACAAGCTAGTAGACGCCACAGCTGGACACCAATTGATGAGCTTCATGGATGATTTCTCCGGCTATAATGCATCCGGCGGACCAGGAGAAAGATCTTTTATGACCTCTAGGGGAATCTATTGTTATAAGGTTATGCCCTTCGGCATGAAGAACCCCGGTTCAACTTACCAAAGATTGGTAAACATGATGTTCGCCGACCAGATCGGACAGACCATGGAAGCTTATATCGATGACATGCTTGTCAAGTCCCTGGAAGCAGAAGATCACATATCACATCTACAACAAGCCTTCTCCACCCTCCGAAAATACAACATGAAGCTTAATCCGGCTAAGTGCTCCTTCGGTGTCAGCTCGGGAAAGTTCTTCGGATATATCGTGACTCGCAGGGGCATCGAGACGAACCCAGAGAAGATCAGGGCCATTCATTTTATCTCTTCTCCAAGAAGTGTCAAAGAGGTCCAGAGGCTACCAGGAAGGATGGCAGCTCTAAGTAGATTCATCTCCAGGCTCTCAGACAAGTCTCATGCTTTCTTCGAAACACTCAAGAATCCGAAAGACTTCCAATGGACCGAGAAATGCGAGTCCGCCCTCTTGGAGTTTAAAACCTACCTCACTTCGCCACCTCGTATGTCCAAACAACTACTTGGAGAGGTCCTACTATTGTATCTAGCGGTCTCATGGCATGCAGTGAGCGCTGTTTTGGTGCGGGAACAGGGGACCAAGCAATTACAGGTCTATTACGTTATCAAGGCACTCTTAGATGCGGAAACCCATTATAGCCACCTGGAGAAGCTGGCTTTAGCTCTAATGGTGGCAGCCCGGAAACTCCGACCTAATTTTCAAGCTCTTCTGGTGGTCGTTGTCACCTCCTTTCCCATAAAATTGGTCTTGCACAAGCCAGAGGTCTCCGGTCGACTGGCGAAATGGGCAGTCGTGTTAGGAGAATACGATGTGATCTTTCGGCCAGCTACAGCCATAAAATCCCATGTCCTAGCAGATTTCGTTGTCGAATTCTCCCCCTCTTTGCTTCCAGCCGTGGAACAAGAAATACGCCTCCGGAGCGAAACAACAGAAGATGGGGAATGGGTCCTCTACGTAGATGATTCTAGCAACATCCGAGGATCCGGGGTAGGAATCGTACTAACCACTCCAACTGGGAACACGGCTTCCAGAGCAGTAAGATGCAACTTCAAAGCTACAAATAACAAAACTGAATACGAGGCCCTGATCGCGTGACTCACTCTCGCGCACCAGATGGGAGTAGAGGATATCCAAGTCTATAGCGACTCCCAGCTCATAATCAACCAGGTGCAAGGAGAATATCTGGCGAAGGACGATAGCATGATTCAATACCTAGCAGTGGCCCAACGCCTCATCAAAAAAATCAAGAATTGCTAGCTCACTCAAATCCCCAGGGAGCAGAACTCCCAAGCAGATGCCCTGGCAAGGATCCGCTCTCGATACGGATAAACAAATGAGCATCCCTTTGCTCGTACTCTAGTGGCCGGCAATCTTGGAAGAAGCTCACCATGAAGAGGTCTCAGCTGTCGAAGAAGGAGACACTTGGATGACTCCCTTGATCCGATAATTGGAGAACGATGCTCTCCCCGAGGACCGCAACAAGAGCCGAAAAATCAAGAAGCAAGCTGCGAGGTACTGGGTCCCCCAGGGAAAGTTGTATAGAAGGTCGTTCTCCGGATCGTACCTAAGGTGTGTCACACCCTGAGAGGCAGCTAAGATTTTCGTGGAATTACATGAGGGAGATTGCGGATCTCACTCTAGCGGTAAAAGGCTGGTGTTAAGAGCCAAAAGAGCGGGCTACTACTGGCCCACGATGGCCGAGGATGCTAACAAGAAGGCCAAACACTGTGATTCAGGTAAGAGGTACGCTCCGGTCTCAAAGCTCCCTCCAGAAAATCTAAAATCCATAAGTTCACCATGGCCCTTCAGGAAATGGGGCATTGTTGGGGTCGAAAACGGTTACGACGAAGTTAACGTCAAAATACCTGAAGAAGAAAAATTCTTCGACAAATACTTTTTCGAAATAGATTCTTCTTTACGAAAAGCTTTGTGGAAGAAACGTGAATCATCGGACAAGAGCTCGAGAAGGATCGTTACGCAGCGGCCAAACACGTGCTCCGCTCGGTCGCTACGTAGCGACCGAGTTCGAGCCAAAGCTCAGTCGCTACGTAGCGACCAAACGTCCATTCCGCTCGATCGCTACATAGCGACCGAGCGCTTGCTCGGTTGCTACGTAGCGACCGAGCTCGAACCAAAGTTCGGTCGCTACATAGCGACCGAGCTCTTTCGAAACGTCGATACGACATCAGTCCATGCATTCTCGTCTACCCTTCGATGCTATCTCCCGAATACCGTAGCGAACCCATCTCACGTTCCCCGCCATTTCTAAGTTATCAATCAAACTTTACCGTAAAAACCGCGGAAAGTTCATTCTTTATCGAAAGAAGCAGTAATAAACGCTTCGAGTCGAAAGACGGCCCAAAGGGACCTAAGACATGACTCGAGGCCCAACTTACGATTTCTTAACCAACAGCCCGTAAACCACATGTCGGTTTACGCTTGGTTCGCAAGGGAAGATAAATGTCAAGTTTCCGCGGATAAATACGAAATTTTGAAGATAATTACGAAGATCGGAAAAAATGGAATATCTCCATTTTTATGCTATGGCGGCTTAACGGCAGAAGAGGAAAAGCGTAAACCGACCTTGGAGCCAGTATATAAGGGGTCCTAGGCGAGAGGCATAAGGAGGAACTTTTTCAGAGAAAACTTAGCACTTAGAGCAATTTGGCAACTTTCCGTTTTTGTTATTTCGAGCTGCGACTCAATTAGGTTTAGCCGTCTTAGGGTTGCTAGAACTAGGAATCTCGCCGACAGCTCTCGAGCCCAGGCTTATTCCTTGTTGTAAACGCTCATACGCAAATTCGGAATAAGACTTCTCTTTTCTCTCTTCTTACGATTTTTATACTTCTTCGTTGTCATTATTGTGTTCTGATTTGCTTGGCGTGTGGTATTAGCAGATATTCGGGACCTCTGGGAAATTAGGGTTTTCCTAGTTTCCTTATTTAAACGGAAATCGATAGTGCGAATTTTGGTTCCCACAGTTTGGCGCTAGAAGGAGGGGGGGTACAGATCAATCTATCCCGCAAAAACCACTCAACCATCAGGAACGATATGCAAGACTCAACGTGCGCGAACGTCATCTCGTTCAAGGGGGAGCAACGGTCGATCGAGCCAAACCTCGAAACGATCTCCTTGTTATCGAACTGTCGATCCGAGATATCGACGTCGCAAGGGTGCTAATCGACACCGAAAGTTTGGCCGATATCATCTTCAAAGATACTCTCGAGAAAATGGGCATCGATCAATTCGAAATCGTGAAATACCCTAGCCCACTACTGGGACTTTCGGGAGAAACGACCATGGCCTACGGATCGATTAATCGCGCAGTCAAAACCGGAACCGTGACAAGAGTCACAGGGTTTCTTGTTGTTGACCGTCCTGCATCTTACAACGTTATCATGGGAACGCCATGCGTGCCATCCCATCCACGTACCATCTTTGCCTCAAGTTTCCAACCCCTAACGGAATCGAGGTAATATGGGGAAACCCAAGAGTATCACAGGTGTGTTACGCCGCAGAACAAAAACGAAAAAGACCAGACCTCGAGACCGTTCCTAGAAAAACGGAGAAAAAAGTCTCCGACCAAGGTTCGCAAAGTCAAGATTCGGCTGAACTCTACTGGCAGTCTCGTAACATCGCGGCCCTAGAGGAAAAACGCGAACCAACTTGCGAGCCTGTGGTCACAGTCTGTCTCGACGAAGCATCTCCGGAACGATGCGTCGAAATCGGAGCCAATCTCCGCGAGCCTTTGAGGACAGAGCTCGTAACCTGTCTAAAAAAGAACCTCAATACTTTCGCATGGGCCGCGGAAGATATGCCAGGGATTGACATTGACATAACGTGTCACGAATTAAATATCGATCAGACTTTCAAGCCCGTCAAACAAAAAAGGCGGAAGCTAGGACCTGAACGAGCTTCCGCGGTCAACGACGAGGTCGAAAAATTGCTTAAAGTCGGGTTAATAACAGAAGTGAGGTATCCAGACTGGCTCGCCAACCCCGTAGTAGTCAAAAAGAAAAACGGAAAATGGCGAGTTTGCGTGGATTTTACCGACCTAAACAAGGCATGTCCAAAAGATAGTTTCCCCCTGCCACACATCGATCGATTGGTAAAACCAACGACAGGAAACAAACTTCTGTCTTTCATGGACGCCTTCTCAGGTTACAACCAAATTATGATGAACCCTGACGATCGCGAAAAGACTACGTTCATTACCGATCGCGGAACCTATTGCTACAGGGTAATGCCCTTCGGCCTCAAAAACCCTGGAGCAATTTACCAATGACTCGTGAACCGTATGTTCTCACAACCACTCGGTAAAACGATGGAGGTTTATATCGACGACATGCTCGTCAAATCCCTCCAAGCAAAGGATCACGTATCACATCTCGAGGAATGTTTCGCGCAGTTAAATTCCCATAACATGAAGCTCAACCCGACAAAATGCAGATTCGTCGTGGCATCAGGGGAATTCCTCACCTACCTAGTCACATTCCGTGGCATCGAGGCTAATCCTAAACAGATCAACGCACTGATCGAGATGGCTTCGCCGAAGAATAAGCGGGAAGTCCAGAGGTTGACCGGTAGAGTCGCGGCACTTAACCGTTTTATTTCGCGATCAACAGACAAGTGCCTGCCTTTCTATGATGTCTTACGGGGAAATAAAAAATTCGAAAGGTCGGAAGAATACGAAAACGCTTTCCAACAGCTGAAGCGGTATTTGGCTTCCCCCCCAGCCCTCGCAAAACCAGTGGAGGGGGAACCCTTGTTCTTGTACATCGTTGTATCAGCAACAGCTGTGAGCGGCGTGCTAATCAGGGAAGAACGCGGCGAACAGAAACATATTTTCTATATCAGCAAAACCTTGCTGGATGCCGAATCTAGATACCCGCTAATGGAAAAATTAGCATGTGCGGTCGTAACATCGGCCCGAAAACTAAGACCATATTTCCAATCCCACGCGATGGTCGTCCTCACGACTTTTCCCCTACGAACGATCCTGCATAGCCCGAGTCAATCGGGCCGATTAGCCAAATGGGCGGTAGAACTGAGCGAATACGATATCGAGTACCGACCGAGAACAAGCGCAAAGTCACAAGTGCTTGCAGACTTCTTGGTCGAATTACCGACAGAGACCATAACCAACAAGGAACCAAATTCCACTTGGCTCCTTCACGTCGACGGATCCTCGTCCAAGCAGGGATCAGGCGTCGGAATTCGCCTCACATCTCCAACGAACGAGATGTTAGAGCAATCATTTAGGCTGGAATTCCACGCCTCAAACAACGAAGCCGAATACGAAGCACTCGTCGCAGGACTGCGTTTGGCTCACGGCTTGAAGATACGAAACATCCACGCTTACTGCGATTCCCAGTTAGTGGCAAGTCAGTACAGCGGAGTGTATGAAGCCAGGGACGAACGGATGGATGCGTACCTCAAACTGGTCCGAAAACTAGCTCAAAAGTTTGATTGTTTTTCCCTCACGCGAATTCCCCGTTCCGAAAACATCCAGGCAGATGCTCTCGCGGCCTTAGCATCAAGTTCTGATCCAGGACTTAAAAGGTTAATTCTGGTCGAGTTCATCGAACACCCGAGCATCGGACCACCAATCGTCGTCAACCTCATAGAAGGTCAAGATGACGAAGAAGAAGAAGTTGCAATACAACCGCAATCAGAGCAATCTGATTACGGCTGCGATACCCCGTGGCTGCAGAAAATTCAAGACTACATTATCGACGGATGCCTGCCCACCGAGAAATGGGCAGCCCGCAAAGTCCGAACACAGGCCGCACGCTACGTAACAGTAGACGGCAAAATTTACAAATGGAGATTCTCCGGACCACTCATGACGTGCCTGGAAGGGGAAGAAGCGAAAAAAGTGATGGAAGAAGTACATTCTGGGTCCTGCGGCAATCATTCCAGCGGAAGATCACTGGCAGTGAAAATCAAACGCCATGGATACTACTGGCCAACGATGATCGGAGATTGCGAGAAGTTCGCACGAAAATGCGAAAAATGCCAGAGGCATGGTCCAACCATCCGACAACCAGCCGAAGTCCTCTCTTCCATCACATCGCCCTATCCTTTTATGCGCTGGTCCATGGACATTGTCGGTCCCCTTCATAATTCAAAGCAAAAGCATTTCCTTTTAGTCCTCACCGATTTCTTTTCAAAATGGGTAGAGGCAGATTCGTACGCAAGTATAAAAGATGTCCAAGTCGAAAGTTTCGTATGGAAAAACATCATCTGTAGGCATGGAGCTCCTTACGAAATCGTAACTGATAACGGATCTCAGTTTATCTCCACCCGGTTCGAGGCGTTCTGTGAAAAATGGAAGATACGGCTTAACAAATCAACGCCCAGATATCCGCAGTGTAACGGACAAGCTGAAACGATTAATAAAACCATTCTCGACGGACTGAAGAAACGCTTAGAGGCCAAAAAAGGCAGGTGGGCCAACGAACTCGAGGGAGTCCACTGGTCCCACCGTACCACCCCGAGGCGAGCAACAGGAGAAACCCCTTTCGCTCTTGTGTACGGAACGGAATGCATGATTCCCACAGAATTATAATTCCCCGGTGTTCGAAGAAGATTACTTCCCGAACGAGAGGAGCTCAACAACGCAATGCTCCTCGACGACCTTGATCTCATTATCGAGCGCTGAGATCGAGCGCTCATCCGAATCCAAAATTACCAACACGCAGCCGCGAAGTACTACAATTCCAACGTACAGAATAGCAGATTTAATCAGGGAGATCTAGTCCTTCGCAAAGTCTTCCAAAACACCGCTGAACGAAACGCGGGAAAACTCGGAGCAAACTAGGATGGACCCTATAAAATCGAAAAAATCGTCCGACCAGGCTCCTACGAAATAGCCAACATGCAAGGCATAAAAATTTCAAGGACCTGGAATGCGATGCATCTCAAAAATTACTAACACTGACCAACTCACAACCACCGAACTACGAGACGGCTTGATCTCCATAAGGAGTACATAGGCAGTTTGTCAAAAGGAAAATTCAGCTGTCCCCCCTCATCAAAAAGGGGGGAGTGGATACGTATACTCGTATGCTCTCAAACTCGAAAACATCCGACCACGCCTTCGATGTTTCCGACATATTTCAACCAAGCAAATTATCTTTTATCCGTGAAACATTTTTGAATTTCAAAAATAAATCAGCCGTTAAGAAGAAGCAGCCATTGGCATCGCGAGATTTCGCGAGAGATGCTTCAAGGATTACTTCCTACGTTGCATGGAAGCGTGTCCAAAGCCAAGATTCCTGATTCTGAAGCGGAAGCGGAGTCGGAAGCGGGTGGAAGCGGCCGGAAGCGTGTCGGAATCGCGGTTCCGAAAAAACCAGATTTGGAAGCGTATTGGAATCAATGATTCCTAGTTAGAAGCATGTAAATCTAATATTGGAATCGCAAATAAAAAAAAAGAAAAATTAATAAATGTTTTTATGTTTTATTTCCTTAACTGAAAACCCTAATTAAAAAAAAAAGTGGAAACTCAAAGGACTACGACTCTGAGTCGTCATTCTCATCTCTTTTACACCTCATAGTTGCTATCTTTCTTCTTCTCTGTACTAAGAGTCTAAGACCAAACAATCGATCAAGGCAATTTTCTTTGGACTTTTGTTTCTTTGTTAATTGTTATATTCTTCTTCTCTTGTAAAGAAACGTGAGACTTTGTAGCCTTTTATGTATGGTTTGATGATTAGAAGGTTAGTATTGGTTGAAACTAAAGCTGAATTTGGTTTGTGAATCTAAGGTTAAAGTCTTATATTAATATTAAACAAGTACAGAGATTTTTTTTTTTTTTTTTGGTGTTTCCTTGCGTAGAGTAAAGCGACCACGTCTGATCATTATGATAATTTTTTTTCAGAAGTATGAACCCATCTGATAATGATGATGTGGATGACAAAGCACCCTTAAGGATTTATGTGAACAAGATTGAAAAGATAGCAGGAGGGGGATCATGGAGGTTTGAATGCAATTGCAATACAACGTACGTTGGATCTTATACTAGAGTTGTGACTCATCTTATACAAGAGGGAATTAAGGGAATCAAAGGATGTAACAATGTTACCCACAACAAAGAGCTACAAATTTGCTGATACAAATGAGGCTGATTCAAAGAAGAGAAAGGGAATGGATTCAGCTTTAGGAAAAGCATTTAACAATCAGACTAGGGAGCAATGTGATGGTGAAATATTTAGAATGTTCTGTACAAGCGGGTTGTATTTCAACGTTGCAAGAAACCCTCACTATCGCAACTCATTTGTGCGTGCATCACAAATTCCTGGCTATGTTCCTCCTGGTTATAATGCTTTGAGGATTACACTTCTCCAAAAAGAAAGAAAGAACCTTGAAGTGCACTTGCAGCCTTTGAAGGATTCATGGAAACATAAAGGAGTTAGCATATGTAGTGATGGCTGGTCAAATCCTCATCGAAGACCTATCTTAAATTTGATTGCTGCAAATGAGAGTGGTCCAATGATGTTAAGAGCAATCAACACTCAAGGTGAAACAAAAACTGGTGAGGTGATTGCAGAAATGATCATAGAATGCATTAAGGAGTTTGGACATGAGAATGTGGTTCAAGTACTCACTGACAATGCTTCAAATTGTGTAAAAGCTGGTGCACTTATTTCAGCTAAGTTTCCTACTATCTTCTGGATACCATGTGTGGTTCATACTTTGAATCTTGCACTCAAGAACATATGTGCACCAGTTGATAATAAAAGAAGCAATGGAGATGTGTATGATGCTTGTTATTGGATAAAGTCTATCAGTGAGGATGTTACTTGGATCAAGAACTTCATTATGAACCATGGAATGAGGCTTGTCATGTTCACAGAGCATTGTGATCTTAAGCTCCTTACAATTGCTTCTACAAGGTTAGTGTTCTCTCTTGTTAAGTTCAATCTTAATTAGATTTTTTTTTTTAAATAAGATTATTAAGTTTGTTTTTACAGGTTTGCTTCAACAGTTGTGATGCTTAAGAGATTCAAGAAAATAAAAACTGGGCTACAACAAATGGTGATCAGTCCTAAGTGGGATGATTATAAAGATAATGGTGTAGAAAGAGCATCAGCAGTGAAGAAAAAGATATTAGATGAGATGTTCTGGGATGAGATTGAATATGCTTTGTCTTTCACTTTGCCGATATATAGTGTGATTAGAGCTGCTGATACTGATAAGTCTTCACTTCATCTGGTTTATGAATGGTGGGAAACCATGATTCAGACTGTGAAAAAGGCTATCTTCAGAAAGGAAACGAAGGAACTTGAAGATGACTCGGTTTTTTGGAATGCTGTGCAATCTATTTTGATATCTCGTTGGAGTAAGAGTAACACTCCTCTCCATTGTATGGCACATTCTCTAAATCCCAAGTAAGTTATAAATTTATTATGCTTCATATGATTTATTATCTTACAAACTAAATTTAAACATTTTTGATAGTTATTTAAATAACATTATTATTGTTTATTTTGATGGATGCAGATATTATAACTCAGAGTGGCTTGGAGAAGAGAACAATAGAAAAGCTCCACATCAAGATTTGGAGATTACTAGAGAAAGAAAAAATTGCATAATGAAGTATTTTCCAAATCAAGATGAAAGGAGAGAGGTTAACATTGAATATTCTAATTTCTCTTTAAGCTTGGAAGATTTTGGTAGTGTTGATGCAATCCATGATAGATTTATCTGAGAACCTTTAAGATGGTGGGCAGTTCATGGATCTTCAGCTCCCAAACTTCAAGCCTTAGCATTTAAGTTGCTTGGACAACCTTCTTCATCCTCATGTTGTGAAAGGAACTGGAGCACCTATAAGTTCATCCATTCTGCAACAAGAAACAAGATTATGCCACAAAGAGCTGAAGATTTGGTATTTATGCATACTAATTTTCGTCTCTTATCTAGAAGGAGTTCTGCTTACAAAGAAGGTCCTAACAAGATGTGTGATGTTGGAGGTGACCAATTTGATACTTTGGATGAGCTTAATCTAGGAAGACTTGAGTTTGAAGATCTTTCCCTTGATGAACCAGAACTAGAGGCTGTTGTGTTTGATGGAGAAGATGATAATGAGTGAAACAATTGATCGTTGACATTGAACATTTTTATTTTTAGTTGAGTTGCTTAATATTTAAGACTTTGTTGGATTTGTGCGGTTTAGACACTTTTAATTTTCAGAAGTTATTTTATATTTGGCTTTACATTATATATATATGTATATTATATTTACATACGCTTCCAATACGATTCCGCTTCTTAATTTTTTTAAAAAACTCGCTTCTACGCTTCCATACGATTCCGCTTCCGTGAATCCGCTTCCGTTTCCATGTAACGTAGATTACTTCTTCCGAACGACGAAAACGGACACTCCGTCAAAAAACGATGAATATTTTAACACATATCTTGCGCAAAAACTCTAAACAACGGCATTTGCCGCCAAGTTCGGTGCTGATCACATCGAACTCTCGAACGTCCTAAACAGACATAGCCATCTTACGAAGATGACTCTCGTACATCCGACACAAGGATAATAGCGCTATACAAGAAACCCGAAATTTTGGTCCAGCACTTCCGGTTGGCTTAAAAATTGTCTCCGGAGAGATGCTCGATTCGTATCTAACAAGTCATATAAGCCGAGAACCAATCGCGGACTTTAAATCGGTACGAATCAGGTTAAAATTGCGACAGATAAATCGATAGCCGGCTAGTCACCGCACAAAATTTTAAACCGAAAGTAAACCTAGGTCTTGCCCTAAACCCAGCGCACTGTTCTCTAACATCTCAAGGCATGATATCCAAAAGATACGAGATCCCAAAACCATGCCTCTATGTTTATGTTCGACATCTTCAGATATTCCACGAAGTCGATACCTCACGGAAAAACTCTCGAAACAGATCTCGAACAAAACATTTCACATCGAAAAAGGATATGAGACGACAACTCATCACCCTTCTTCCACTCCATACGTAAGCTTATGAAAAATGCAACTCGACCATCTTGCCATAAAAGCCGCAGAGCGGCGGGGAATCAAAGCCACACACGGCCAGTCCCGAAACACGAAATAAGGCCATTTAAGGCCGAAACATCAAACATAAAAAAAAAAAAAAATCTCCCGCAAGAGATCTAACCAATGTCATCCTCAGAGCTCACGCTCCCTCTTCACCCGTCGCTTCATCTAAACCTGGATCCGCGTCACCCCCGAGTACCGGATCCTTCCCCTCAGGGCCTTCTGAACACGTCGGAAGGAGGCACGCGGATTTCAGGTCAGCTAGGATGAGATCGAAATCTCCATCCACGACTGCCAAATCTCCCTTGCAGCCGGACAGTCGGGCTTCTTCGGCCTCTAAGGTCGGAGGAGTCTCACTTTGGAACGACTGAACTACGGCCATCCCGCCCTCGATCGTCGCCAAGGCTAAATCCCTGTTCCGAATGCACTCGAGAGAGCCCAGAAAGGCGGAGATCTTCGCCAAGCGAGCTTGGAACTCAGAACTAAGAGCGTCCTTGGCCTCTCGAATACCGCGGCTCACTAATCCTGCTTCATTCTCAATCTAACGCTGAAGACGACGAACCTCCGAAGATTTGGCCTTCCTGGCTTTCTTCTCCTTGAGCAATGAACTCGCCGTCTTCCCGAGGTCCCTCTCGAGCTCCCCTATCATGATCTCAAGTTTCGACACTTTCACGGAGTAAGAACCCTTGACAGGCGTCAGCATGGCCTCGGTTTCGGACCATCTACCCTGAAGTTCCAACAACTCCCCGGCAAGACGACTGGTCTCAGAACCGCACTCGCTGATCATCCCGTCGATCAACGACACGAACTGCAAAACGAGAAGAAAGTTAGAGCTTCTTTGTCTTTTAGAAAAATATACAACGATCAGCAAAGTGAGTGAGCGACAAACCTTTCCACGAATCCCCCACGCTATGCTCGAGCCTCCTTGCTGCGAAGATTCCCCGTCACCGCCCTTGGTAAACTTCCTCTTCCGGCCCTTAGGCTGAGTAACCGGAACAACACTAGGAGCGTGCAGCGCTAGAACAATCTCCTTCCTGGCCGGAGGAGGCGGCATAGAGTCAGCGGCCCTCCCCTTTTCTTCGACGAGAATCGGAGTCGTGGACGATCCAGCAGGTAAAGCCGAAGCATCCGGAACAACCGATCCTGCGAGAGTTCCCGTATCTCGCGGAGTTACGCCCTCGGTTCCATGACCCGGAGCAACGGCCAGTGCAGAAGAGGAGGCGCCGGCTCAAACCTTTTCTTTCTTGGCTTGGCGACGAACTAATTTCTCTCGAAAGGAGAGATGATCGGCAACGCAAGCCGGCGCTTCGACCGGAGAAGTCGGAATCGGCGCCGGAGATGTAGCCTCGCCCATCTCCACATCGGAACGTCACCATGGGAAGAAGACATGTTAAAAACAAGAGATTTGGAGCTAGAGAGTTTTTGAAGGTTTGAAGAAGGAAAGGTGTGAAGCAAATGAATGACAAGAGCTCACTACATATAGAAGTATGGGCTTGGAATTTTATATTTTAAATAAAAATTTTCTCGAGAATTCTCTTCCGCGGAGTTTGAAGTAAACTTCGTTCAATACGCCTAACTTCGCCAAAATCGTCAAACTGCCCGCAAGAGTCTCGACTCTAATGAGCTGGGGGGCTAACTGTTGGGGTCGAAAACGGTTACGACGAAGTTAACGTCCAAATCCCCGAAGAAGAAAAATTCTTCGACAAATACTTTTTCGAAATAGATTCTTCTTTACGAAAAGCTTTGCGGAAGAAACACACATCATCGGACAAAAGCTCAAGAAGGATCGTTACGCAGCGACCAAACATGTGCTCCCCTCGGTCGCTACGTAGCGACCGAGTTCGAGCCAAAGCTCAGTCGCTATGTAGCGACCAAACGTCCATTCCGCTCGATCGCTACGTAGCGACCGAGCTCGAACCAAAGTTGGGTCGCTACGTAGCGACCGAGCTCTTCCGAAACGTCGATACGACATCAGTCCATGCATTCTCGTATACCCTTCGACGCTATCTCCCAAATACCATAGCGAACCCATCTCACGTTCCCCGCCAGTTCTAAGCTATCAATCAAACTTTACCGTAAAAACCGCGGAAAGTTCATTCTTTATCGAAAGAAGCCGTAATAAATGTTTCGAGTCGAATGACGGCCCAAAGGGACCTAAGACATGACTAGAGACCCAACTTACAATTTCTTAACCAACAGGCCGTAAACCACATGTCGGTTTACGCTTGGTTCGCAAGGGAAGATAAATGTCAAGTTTCCGCGGATAAATACGAAATTTTGAAGATAATTGCGAAGATCGGAAAAAATGGAATATCTCCATTTTTATGCTATGGCGGCTTAAGGGCAGAAGAGGAAAAGCGTAAACCGACCTTGGAGCCAGTATATAAGGGGTCCTAGGCGAGAGGCATAAGGAGGAACTTTTTCAAAGAAAACTTAGCACTTAGAGCAATTAGGCAACTTTCCGTTTTTGTTATTTTGAGCTGCGACTCAATTACGTTTAGCCGTCTTAGGGTTGCTAGAACTAGGAATCTCGCCGACAGCTCTCGAGCCCAGGCTTATACCTTGTTGTAAACGCTCATTCGCAAATTCGGAATAAGACTTCTCTTTGCTCTCTTCTTATGATTTTTATACTTCTTCGTTGTCATTATTGTGTTCTGATTTGCTTGGCGTGTGGTATTAGCAGATATCTGGGACCTCTGGGAAATAAGGATTTTCCTAGTTTCCTTATTTAAACGGAAATCGACAGTGC